>NC_132819.1:0-1490000 GCF_048594095.1 Paramormyrops kingsleyae | reverse complement strand
GGGAGGTCAGTTAAGAATTTCTGTGGGAAGAGACGGAAAGCCCAAATAAATATTAAAAGTAGCCACTGTAAAAGGCCTACCATTAGTGGTCTGTATTTGAATGCTAGGAGTATTAGAAACAAAATTAATGACTTAGAGGCTTTAATTTCTTCAGACAATTACTACATTATAGGAATAGCTGAAACATGAATGAGTGACAATGATGGTGATGAATATAATATGGATGGTTATCCGTTGTTCCGTAGAGACCGAATAGGCAAGAAGGGAGGTGGTGTTGCAGTATACGTAAAAGAAAACTTGCAGGCAAGGGAACTCACTGATAAAAAAAAAAATTCAGAAGCTGTATGGATAAAACTTGATGCTAAAGATTCAAATGGCCTAATTGTCGGGGTTTGTTATAGAGCACCTAATGTAGCTATAGAGGAAAGCAGAATGTTATATGATGATATCAGGATTATGAGTAATAAAAATTATGTGGTGGTTATGGGTGATTTTAATTTACCTGGGATACAGTGGGACACAGTCTCTGGCTCTTCTGTAGATGAACTTGAGATGGTGGAATTAGTACAGGATTGTTTTTTTACTCAGTTTGTTAATACTCCTACCAGGGGAGAAGCCCTTTTTTATCTTGTTTTCTCTAATAACCAGGATAGGATTGGAAAATTAGAGGTTTTAGACCCATTGTACGGTAGTGATCATAACATGGTTAAATTCGAGGTCAATTTTAGTGTCCGAAGAGCAAAGTCGAAATTAAAAGTATACAATGTTAGGAAGGCTAACTTTAATGGTATGAGACGGAAATTAGAAACTGTAAACTGGACAGAGTTAAATAACAAAACAGTTGAAGAGGCATGGGAATTTTTTAAAAGCACATTGTTGCAAGTGCAAGAGGACTTCACACCTGTTTCCAGCAAAACTAAATCTAGGAAACGACAACCAAGGTGGTTTACTAAGGAAATTAAGAATAAAGTCAGGAGGAAAAGGGCTCTGTTCCACAATTGGAAAATAACTAATGATTTCAAAATTAAGCAGGAGTATCTAAGTCTACGGGCAGAGTTAAAAAATAACATTAGGCTATCCAAGAGGGATGTAGAAAGAAAAATTGCATTGGAGGCTAAGGATGACAGTAAAGGTTTCTTCCAATATTTTAACTCCAAGAGAGCACTAAAAGCTGAAATCACTAATTTGCAGGTTATTAAGGGCCTTATAATTGATAGCGAAATTGATATAGTAAATGAGTTTAATGATTATTTTTCAAGGGTGTTCACAGTAGAGAACACAAGTAACTTACCACCGATTAATACAAATACAGCATCGTCTATGAGCAATATATGTATAACTGAGGTTGATGTGATACTAAGCCTAGCTAAACTCAAAATAAATAAATCGCAGGGCCCTGATGGCATCTTACCTATAGTCTTAAAAGAGATGAGGGATATTATTAGCCAACCTTTAACTTTAATATTCCAGAAATCGTTATCTGAGGGTGTGGTACCATCAGATTGGAAGCATGCTCTTGCTAAAGCTTAAAGCTGCAGGGATTTTAGGAACTGTGGCAGCTTGGATCGAAAACTGGCTAACTGACAGGAAGCAACGAGTAGTTATTAGAGGCACAATGTCACAGTGGGCCTCCGTTCATAGTGGGGTACCGCAGGGTTCAATTTTAGGACCACTATTGTTCCTAATTTACATTAATGATATTGACACAAATACATACAGTAAACTGGTTAAATTTGCAGATGTGTGTTTTCAGAATAACTTTCTCTGTAAGTTATTAATTAATACATTGTATGCATATTATATGCCATTGCTCCATTTCATACATATTAACAGAGAGAGCCCCTCACGATTCGTGCGCCAATGTCGTATGGATCATACAGGTACGCCGGCATTGTCTTCGGAGAAATTGTAGTTGGAGGGGCAGTGCTCATATAGGGCTGGCTTACGCAGAAACCTCGTCTTAACCAAGAACAAAAACTGCTCCGAGCAGTTTTGAGACTTAGCTTAAATTGCCATGGCAGCATGCCTCGACTAAAACCTACCCACCTTTTGTAGTACGGGTTAATCGCAAAGTTACAGTACACGACATGTCATCAAGTTACTTACAAAGTTACCCCGATAAGCCAGTAAACCCGCTTCGTAGTACAGGCCACCGATTTAGCACTGATTGAGACAACCTGATTTTGTCAACCCTGCGTTCCCAAATTAACTCCGGGTTAAATCTGATTTGGTTAAACCCCCTTCGTAGTACAGGCCACCGGTCCGTGTAGCATCACCAAACAACAAAATAAGAAGCTGCTCCCCCCGCATGCAAATCCGCTACTGATGACTGGCGGATTCTCGGTGAGATTTGATCGCGGTAACGCCATTCCAGGTTAGATTTAGAGTTGTGTTTTTTTTTTTTTTTTTGCATATACTGCAGAATGCTTTCCGGTCATTCCCCATGACCGGCTTAAGCCAGTCTTTAAATGACGGCTTCATATGACTAGCTAATTGCAGAGACTCTCCTAATATCAACACGTTAGATCACCCTGGCTCAACTGAGGTGAAAGGCAGAGAAATGGCGTCAGCGTCACTCTGATAGGCTATTAATTCCGACTCAGGTCCTGCTAGCACGTATATTATATTTTTTAAATACATGAAGTTATAATACATAGAAAATGGGAAACTCATAATATATTGAGGTGGACGATGAAAAATTTACTACCAAGTCAAATTCCATTTACTACCTTTTAATACCTTTCAAGGGCCTTAGTTTGGTTTGATTTCATTTACTACCTTTTACTATCGCGCGGACACCCTGCATACAAGTGAATGGAAGGTCCCCATTTAGATAGGTACGCCAACATGTGTGAGTGTGTGTGTGTGTGTGTGTGTGTGTGTGTCCTATAACAGACTGGAATCTTGCCCAAGCTGTTCTGCGGTCTTCTGCCCGGTATTTCCTGGGATAGATTTCTGCTAGTATAGAAACTGAGCCATGGGCAAAAAACAAGTGTGTAGAAGGATGTTTGGATGTATATCTGTTTGGCAAGTTTTTCATTACAACAAGTATCTATTAATGTTACAAGGAAATTCATTTTGAGTTTGTGTTTGTACAGTGGGAGGATGACTGCTGAAGAGTGTCTTCACCACCCCTGGATCAAGGTGAGCATGGGTGGCTGTAGGGAAGGAGAAGCTAGAGGAGGGATTCAGTGGTTAATGAAATCAATACCATACCCATTACTGCTGCTCTTACCTTTTTCATCTGTCTCTCCATAGCCTCTCTCAAGGACACAGCAAAAAATAAGAAAGCGTTCTTCCATCAACATGAAGAACTTCAAGAAATTCAATGCTAAGAGGAAGTGGAAGGTGAGGATAGCCATCACCACATATGACCATTTAAAAAATGAATGAAAAAGAGGTGGCTGTTTTTTATTTTATACAGTGGTACCTCGAAACTCAAACTTAATCCGTTCAGAACTCCAGATCGAATCGAAAGTTCTGATCGAATTTTCACCATAAGAAATAATGGAAAACCAATTAATTGGTTCCTGGCCCCAAAAAATTACACCTTAAATATGTTGTGTGTGTTTGTTTTTTTTTTTTTTAGCATTTAAACACAAAATGAACCGGATAAAACAAGAGCATATACTGTACTAAACATATCTAAGCACATTTATCAAAACAGTAATTTTTAAAGTAAGAAAATAAATGTATCCAAACAATTTGTAAAGTTAAAAAAAACAATTCCTTTATGATAAGAAGGCCTATGATGTCATCTACTTAGATTTCCAAAAGGCTTTTGATGTTGTCCCCCACAAGAGGCTGTCACTTAAACTCAAAGCGACAGGTATTTTAGGAACTGTAGTGACCTGGATTGATAACTGGTTAACGGATAGGAAGCAGCGAGTAGTTATAAGAGGCTCAATGTCACAGTGGGCCTGCGTTCATAGTGGGGTTCAATTTTAGGACCACTATTGTTCCTAATTTACATAAATGATATAGACACCAATATATACAGTAAACTGGTGAAATTTGCAGATGACACCAAGGTGGGTGGTGTAGCAGATACTGAACTAGCGGCTCAGCAGCTACAGCGGGATCTTAATTTAATTAGTGACTGGGCCGACACCTGGCAGATGAAATTTAACATAGACAAATGTAAGGTACTCCATATAGGGAGCAGAAATATAAAGTACATGTATTTTATGGGACCTACTGAAATAAAGGTAGCTGATTATGAGAAAGACCTTGGTGTATATGTTGATGCTTCCATGTCTCATTCTCGCCAGTGCGGGGAAGCAATAAAAAAGGCCAATAGGATGTTGGGGTATATCTCCAAGTGTGTGGAGTTTAAGTCAAGGGAGGTAATGCTAAGATTATACAATTCCTTGGTGCGACCTCACCTAGAATATTGTGTGCAGGTTTGGTAACCATATCTTAAAAAGGACATTGTGGCCTTAGAAAAGATGCAGCGTAGGGCCACAAGAATGATTCCTGGTCTTAGAGGAATGTCATACGAGGAAAGGTTATTTGAGCTAAATCTGTTCAGCCTCAAGCAAAGGAGACTGAGGGGGGACATGATCCAGGTCTATAAGATTCTAACAGGTTTGGATGCTGTTCAATCGAATAGTTACTTCAGTATTAGTTCAAATACAAGAACTCGTGGCCATAGGTGGAAATTAGCGGGAGAACATTTCAAACTGGATTTAAGGAAGCACTTCTTTACACAGCGTGTAGTCAGAGTATGGAATAGTCTTCCTGATAACATAGTGCAAGCTGAATCCTTGGGTTCCTTTAAATCAGAGCTAGATAAGATTTTAACAACTCTGAGCTATTAGTTAACTCTATGGAGTGAACCAGGGGCCCCTTGCATGGGGGGGCATTTCTTCCCTCTTTGGAATAATTACCTTATAACTTCAGATATAAAAGTCACAGACACATGCCTGATACCTAAAATCAAAGTTGACCCCTTTACAATTGATTGTAGGAAGTTCAATATCGAAATGAATAACCTGTGTATAATTTATGGACATGCGAATATAACAAAAACAGCTGGAAAAATACAAAATCTGTCTTTGTGTCTTGGATTTTTGTAAATATTTCAAAAACTACATGATGGAATAGGTCCAATTTTAAAAATCTGGTTCCCAAACTTGTTTTCTACATGTGTGCCCAATTTCATATCATTTGATGCAGCCCAACAGGTTTTACGGAGGAAAGAGCAAATGGTGCAACTGGGAGCTTTTCCTATCCAAAACCTAACCTAAACTAATCTGAAACCTATCCAAAATGGCAATAGTGTAACTAGCAGTGTTTTTTGGGGTAGCAACTTTCTTTCTAAATGCATTACCACTTATAGGTCATAAGTAACAATTTGTCACACATCATCACCACACATTTGTAGGAAAATCTATATTTTATTCACACGACTTGTGCCAAACCTATCCAAAACCTATCCAAACTGGCCACAGTGTAACTAGCAGTGTTTTTTGGGGTAGCGTCTTTCTTTCGAAATGCATTACCACTTATGGGTCATAAGTAACATTTTGTCACACAACATCACCACACATTTGTAGGAAAATCTATATTTTATTCACACGACTTGTGCCAAACCTATCCAAAACCTATCCAAAATGGCCGCAGTGTAACTAGCAGTGTTTTGTGATAGCGTCTTTCTTTCTAAATGCATTACCACTTATGGGTCATAAGAAACATTTTGTTTCTAACCCTAACCCTGCATAACTGTGCCCAAACAAAGCCCGACAAGTGCCCCGCATAACTGTGCCCAAACAAAGCCTGACAAGTGCCCCGCATAACTTTGCCCAGACAAAGCCGACAAGTGCCCCGCATAACTTTGCCCAGACAAAGCCGACAAGTACCGTACATAATGTTGCCCAAACAAAGCCGACAAGTACTGTACATAACTTTGCTCAAACAAGGCCAACAAGTGCCCCGCATAACTTTGCCCAAACAAAGCCCCGCGTAACTTTGCCCAAGTGAAAGCCAAAAGCGCTGCATTACTTTGCACACTTCAAAGCTTGACAAAGGCGATGCGGAACTTTTCCCAATGTACCACAATACAAGTGTTACCAAAGCAAATGTTAATTGTAATTTGCTGAATCACGGAATTATAAAAATCTATAGAATAAAAGAGTAAAATGTAAACTGTAAATAAATGTACTTATGTCGGGCATTGCATCCTCTCCGCGCAAAAAAGCGTCCTCCTCCATCGAATCAATGGATAAAAGCGACACTTTCTTCCCCCGATCCACTCATCAAAATCATCTTCTGTGCTTTCTCAACAGTGAAAGTCATCCGAGCCATTTTTCTTCAGTCAAAAAAGTTGTTGTCCGAAAATAACTGGGTAAACTCACGGAGACTACGTGCGCAATGCGTACTCGAGACACTCCCACAAATACTGCACCTGCAGAGAATAAGTTGCGCATTCATGTCCCCAGCGTGAAAAACAATGCCCAATCAGCACATCCCATACCATTTTGCAAACCTTAGACACACCTCTATTGGATGAAGCAAATGACACTGTAATTTGATGTTCATGTAAAAAGTTTATTATGGTGAAACATAACCATGGGCAAAGGTTCAGTGCGTAAAAAATAATGTGCTAGCAGGGAAGCAGGGCATATATCTGAAAAAATACTTGACAATGAAGGATTACAGTGATTGATTTATGTACATAAGAGATCAAGCTTTCAAACGAGGGTAACTTTGTCATTTTATTCATTGGTTTTCTTCTAAAACTCCGAAGATAAAAAACATTGCACGAATGTACAGAATGCCGACTGACATTTTTCCGCGATGAGTGAGCAAGCTATTTGAGAGCATTACAGTCATATTTATGGAAAAATGCGTGTTTTGTCTTAATACTGTGACGGTTTATGAATTATTGGCCGTGAAAGAAATAGTTTGAAGTGCTTAGTTTTCATTTTATTAACACTTATATTTTACTTCCTGACACTCGACCCGTTTAAAGATGGCTACCATGGTCATTTTATTTTTACTTCTTACAAAAAAACCATGGCACAAAAATTAAGCAACTTTCTACAGATATTATCTGAAAGGTTTTTTGTAGTGTAACAAGCCGTTTTTGGTTGATTTGATACATTTGTTTCTTTTATTGAACGTCATTTTTTTTTGTTATTGAAAATTTGGACATATGCGTCCGAACCACTAGGCGGTGACAGTGAAAGAGTTCCCCAAGCGAGCTCGATGGGCCGAATGGCCTCCTCTCGTTTGTATAGTTCTTATGTTCTTAATATGTCCTGCCCCGATCGTCCGCGCTTTCCGTGTGCCACGCCCCCTCGTTAACCCCATGTGGAATCCCCGTGTGATCAGCTGTTTCTGGTTGTTGTCATTAGTCCTCTGTATTTAGTCTGCGTTTCAGTTTGTTTCCCCTGTCTGGTCATTGTATTGTCCGTCTGCGTTTTTCCTGCCTTACCTGTAATTAAACCCCATATTCCCAGATACCCTGATGTCTGCGTCTTTGTCTACGTTCTGTCCCCGCTCGGCAGGACAATATTATTATAATTAAAAGTATTAATGGTTTATTGTTAATATTAAAATAATAAGAAATCTTTATTTTATTATATAATAATTACTGTTACTGTCTTTCATTGTCTAAATGTATTTTTACTGTTTACAAATATGTATTCAGCTAGTGTAAACATTAGGGCTGCCCCCGACTAGAGATATTCCTAGTCGACTAACACTCCTGCATTTTAGCGATTTAGTCGAATAATCGTTAATTTATGATATTAATATAATAACTTGCGTATATACAAGGAAAGGTACAGTCCAAGTTGAAGTTTAACATTTCCATATGACAGAAAATGCTAAAGCATGATATTAGCGCGTTCAAAATGAAAATTAAGCGCTTAAAACAGAATAGTAAAGCGTTTAAAGTATACAGCGCTTACGGACACAAAAATCAGTGGCCGGAATGTTATATGCTAATTATAACATAAAAACAGCAATCAGACTGCCTGTGCATTTTAATAATTTATTATCAAAAATACAAACTGTAACAGTTACATGTCAAACAAACAAACAAAAAAAAAAAACCAGTTTTGAATAAAATAAACTAAAATTTAGTTAGTTTAGAAGACAGAACTAGCAAAAGAAATTGACACGAGATGGCAACTGACGGAAAATATCGCGACCAGCATTTATATACGAGCTGCTGTCTTAGACCCACGTTTTAAGAGCTTGTCATTCTTTGACCAACACGAACGAGAAGATTCGTACTCCACAGTGTCGGATCTGGCAGAAAGTTTATCTACAGAAGCTGCGCCAGAAAGTGATCATGACAGCATTAGCCCTGCAGAGGAGGGTGAGCCCGAACCGAAAAAGGAAAAGCAGGCCGAGATATCCATGCTGATGGCCATTGATGAGGAGGAGCATGCAGAAGAGAAGGATGAACTAAAAATGTACTTGGCAGATAAAACAAAGGTTGATTCGGGACCATTGGCATGGTGGCAAAAAAATGAACATCGATATCCAAAGCTCGCTAAAGCAGCTAAACGCCTCCACTGTATCCCTTCCACATCCACTCCATCAGAGCGCATCTTTTCAAAGGCCAGCTTCATTGTGAACAAGTCGAGAAGCTCCCTTCTTCCCAACAATGTGGACAAGCTGGTGTTCCTCTCACATAATATGAAAAAAATAAAATCGAATTGAAAGCTTAGGTAAGAATGCTTAATTTCCTTTTTGTAGTGTTTCTGTTTGCTATCCGTTAGGCTATAAAAAAAAAGGGTATTTTTATAACGGGTAGGCTATACAAATAAATAAATAGGCTACATATTATTTTATTTATTTGTTTTTATATAATGCAGAAGTTGTTTTTTATTCTGTTAGAAAAATTAGTCTAATGTTTGCAATTTGTTGTTTCAGGTCAAGACTCATCCGTCGTCTTAATGGCAGTTTGCGGCTTTGCTCTGATATTTTTGATTTGTATTAGTGTTCTTTAAATTATTTGTTCCACATTTTGTCTTAAATATAGTTGTTCTAAACAATTTAATCAAATACTTAGGCTGTTAATTTGTTTGCCTTCTTTTTTATTCTAAGTTTTGGTGTTGTGCGATGTGCCATGTGCATTTATTAAATTGTTCGTTTTTGTTAATTTTCCTTTTGAACAATATAAAAATTATATTAATTTTCAAAATTAATAATCCCACACTTTGGAGTTTTTTCCTGACATAATTATTAGCATCAGCCAGACACCTCTCCCACAAGTGCACTTTGGTATACCGCGAGGCACGAGATCGCGTTGATCTCTCATTGCTTTGATGTCATACACTGACTGCGCAGCCCCTGATTGCCTAATTTCACGTGAATTTTTTTGCGACTAACCGACTAATGAAAATGTATTCGACCAAGCCCTCTTCATATCGACTAACGTTTAGTCGACTATTTGGGGGCAGCCCTAGTAAACATGCACGATGCTATCACAGCGAATGCAAAGCTGAGACTGAAGCGTTACCCTTTGTTTGCGCAGAGACGTGCCGCGTGACTCAATTCCCTGTGTGTACAAGTTATCTTAGGTCGGTGTTCACGGTTTGACTTCTGAGATTCAGATCAAGCTCTAGGTAATTTTTTTTCGAACTGGTTGATTCGACTTTTAAGAAATTCGAGTTCTAATGAGTTCGAGAACTGAGGTACCACTGTACTTGCTTCATGAACCTAACTACAGAGGTGAAGCCAAATGATTAGGTAGAATTTTGCCAACTAGTGACATTTTGTATAATGCAGTGTGACACATACAATGCTGTGCAAAAGTCTTAGGCCAGGGGTGGCCAATCTTATCCACCAAGGGCCAGTGTGCATGCAGGTTTTTGGAATAACCTTTAGGTCAGCTGCTCAAACTCAGGTGTGAGGGCTTTTCGGCCAATCAGTCCTGTAATTAGTTATCTAATTGTGGAGTTGCAGCAAAAACCAACATACACAACAGCCCTTTCTATATAAGACTGACACTCCTGTCTTAGGTAGTCAAAGGAAATGTTTAAAGCTGTTAATCTGAATAGCAAGGGAATATGTGCTCAGAATAAAAAACACAATTTAACACTACATATGAACATAGGAAAATTAGGAGTGGCACAACAGAAACTAACAAGTATATCCTTTGTTCTCCAAAAAGTTACTGATATCTAGTTGGATGGCTAGCAGAAGACGGCTTCAGAGGCACCCCAGCCATTACATGTATTCATTAAATTTCACCATCAGCTCAATTCATTAATTTAATTAGTTTAAAGAGTCAATGAAGCATTAATTACCCATATGAGGTGGGGTAGTGATCGAGTCTAAAAATACATGCATATATTGGACAGTTACTCTAAATATTGGGATGACTGTAGGAGAAGTCTGAAAATGGAAGCTGACACACTTTTACAGACATAATGTCAGTTTTATACGAGCACGTCATTTGAACATCATTTTCTTTGTCTGCTTAAGACTTAATGTCACATATACAAATTTCTAGTGTTTCAGATACCATTCATATACAACTGCCTATTCATACATCTGTCTCTTTTCATTTGTTTTCTTCCTGTACAGCTGTCCTATAACATGGTGTTGATATGTTACCGCCTAAACCAGCTACATTCGTTACGCCAGAAGGCAGCCCAGGGATACTGGGAGCAGGTGAGAATTTGTTGCAGGAGGAGATGGCAGTCTGAACTCTAGACTGTTTGTGCAGAATCATTCCTAAAAGTCATCTCATCTGAAATACTTTGTCTTCTCAGAATCCCTCTCAGTGAGTGGTTGGAACAGAATAACATGAAAGAATAAGTGAAAAATAAGTGTTGAGTCCTATTTGGACAGGGTTAGTTTTTTTCTGGGAGAATTAAAGCAATTATCAACTATGTCCGTAATTTTAATCCAGTCCAAATCTGCCCTGTCTGTAATTATTACAAGCCTCCAGAATAAAAATTCTATTGAAGAATAGAATATTTGAAGACATGTACAACATAAATGAATTAGATAATGTGAAATAATTCTAAAATAGAATTTGTTTACTCATACAATGCACCTGGTAGTCTGTCAGCATTCATTAAGAATTGATTCCAATCCTTGGTTAATTTCTGTCTGATACTTCCTGGGTGCAGGTTACTTGCCAAATGAGTCTATGAAAATCCTTCACTTTTTGACAAGTAGGTGACCTGCAGCTGCTCTCTAATAGCTGCACCCCTGACACCCCCCACTTTTATTGGCAGCGAATTTGAATTTTCACTTGTGCTTCTTACTTAGCTAGCTGACCATTACGGTCAGGAAATGGTAACTGCAAGGACTACAGAAATCAATGAAAATTTGTTTTTCCCTTACTAAAACACCCTGTCACACCCTGGAAGAAAAAAAGAGGATAAAGCAGTCAGCAAGTAATCAAGTGCTGGGTATACTCATTTGTAAACTACTGTATGGTTGGGAGGAAAAAGTTCTGTTTTTATTGTGGTTTATTAGTATGTTAAGTGGATAGGTCTACCAAAAATTAAAATTCTGTTGTAATTTGTGTTCTATTCGAGTCAACTGATGTTAAAACAAATCCCATCCGTTCATGTTATCTCTGCTATCTCTGGCAATTTGGGTTAATTACACGCATTTCTTATCCCATCTGAATCAGCCAATTAATTCAGTCTTATATACTGAACCTCCTCAGGTAAAACTAATCCCATCTAAAAGGGCTTCGGGTTCCATGTGTGAACCAGGGTTCCAAGGTGATTTAGTGTGTACTGTTCTGGCCACAAGTTCATTGGTTCTCTTTAAGACCTTGATGTGCGATATGTGGACCGACATTCACTCAAGGTTACACCCTACCTTAATGTCCTGCGCTTCTCAGAGTGGGCCTTTGGGGAACTGGATTATTTGTCATTAAAAGAGCCATATTATGCTTTTCTTTGTTCATGTTTTATTTTTGGGGCCTACTAGAATAGATTTACACGATTCAATGTTCCAAAACACATTATGTTTCTCATACTGCCACTCTGTCTATAACTCTGTCTGAAATGCCCTGTTGGAGCTGTAAGTCCCACCCTTGGTGAGCCTACTGTGCTCTGATTGGTCAGCTTGCCCTACACGTTCTGCCCCTGTCTGAAAAACTTGCTGCACAGGCTGTGGGTTGTATGAGGGTGTGCCAAGCTTGCAGGTAGGTGACCAATAAAGATTGTATTATGAGGTGACCTAACATGTCATGGAAGTAAGGGCAGGAATTCCACTGAGATGTTTCAGGCAGATTATAGAACAGTTATTCCCTTTGGTGTGTACTTTGCAGAGTGTTATATTGCGCATACAGCAATATAACAAACTAAAGGAAGGGGAAAATCGAGAAAAGCATAATAGGTCCCTTTAAAAATGGATGGATGTATGTGAGCTAGATGACAGACAGGATTCCCTGAGACTCAGCTCTGTTTCTCCCCCCCAGAAGGCAGACAGTGACCAGGAGGAGGCACTGGCCAAGCCAATTTCCCTGAATCTCCAAAGATGCAACAGCAGATAATCATGGGGACTGAGAGATTGCGAGAGGACCACTGTCCTACTTGGATGGGTGTGGCATGTACCAACATGAAGTGGCTGTACTTTGTGTTTAAGTAGCATGATACACCAGAAAAGCTGGTTTCATATTAGCCACATTCTCTGCACAGCTTACAGAATGTATTAGACTAGTTTACTCCCAAATGTCTTCAACATGGTCAATGATATGTGGCTAATATTTAATTTTTTTTTTCATAGTTCTTTCATGATTAGTACTTGTATTTATTTTTTTAAAAAACTATTACTTTTTTTCTGTAAATGTATTTCTAACAACTGGATTCTGAGAGAGCTCTGCACAAGAATTCCAATGTGCCTGTAATGTTGGTTTTATGCACAAATGGCAAATAAAAATCTCGTATCGTATCGTAATGACTTATTGGCAGTTTTAGGATGTATGCCATTGTGCGTATAGTAGTTTAACATGCCTTATGTAATATACATTATGACAGATTAGGAATGCCATAATCTATTTTAATAATTCTGTTCTTTCTGCCTTTTATTTAAAATAAAATGTGTGCAAATGTATGTGAATGCAGTACTTAAAGTGTTTGTATACTAACCTGAAACGAGCACTAACAACTTCCCTGCATGCCATTTACAAGGTTGGCAGACTTAAAGCTGGTTCAAACTTCTCCGCACAAGTGCAACATTCGCTCATCCACTCTGCGTATGCAGACGGAAATGTTCTCCAGTCAAGCCGCATACTTTGCACATGCGTACGTGTTGTATTTCTATTATTATTATAATTATTAATTATAATCGTATAAATTATTCTGATATTTTCTGCACATATACCACAACAGTGAGGTTTGTGTCTGTTTCTCTAAGTTTTACAAATTCAGAGGGCCAGCTCAAAGGCTTGCCAACTGGCTGGAATGAGACTTTTACTTCGCGACAAGTCTGTCCTCACATACACACGCATTTGCATGCATGTAACAGTTTTATTACCTTGTAAATGGTCTGTAGGGTTTGCAAACTACCCCAATGTTCATCAAAAACATCCATGTTCATATTTAATGTAGCAAATCGATCATGCGCAGTGTATCCAGAGCATACATCACTGCATGGACACAAATTTGGAGTGCAGCAGGTGCTTGTTCGCGGAGATGCACAGTGACATCAAACTAGTCATAAACGTTTGAGCAGACACATCCGCTAGTACACGTGTGGGAAATATGAACCAGCCTTCAGATAACACTCTCTCCACACGTTTAACTAGGCTAGTATTAAGTACAGTAGGTGGACCATTTCACCAAACCCGTGCAATTTCTGTCCCCAGGACATTATAATACATATATATGCATGAAAAGTTGCTCTTTTATACATGTTATTCTTAAGCAAAGTATCATCCACAATGTCCTCATTGCAAATCAAACATACATAATGTAAAACATTAAGGAAAAATAGAGTATGTCACCTATCCCTGCTCACTAATGCTACACTTCACCATGAAATATAATTAAAAACCTTAAAATCCTTATTCTTTTTGCATTGTCTTGTGACAGTATTTGCCATTTATTCTTTAAATATATTTTCCTTATGGTAAATCAATAATATGCTAGTTAAAATACACATTTTAGTCATGTACCGGGTCATGTACCTTTAACTGTCAGAGAGCTAATAGGGTCAGGCCTGTTGGGGATCAGGGCTGGTGTAGTGTTGAGATGTTGCCCGCTGCATATCAGCACTTGGTCCCAGTTTGACACAACCCATCTGAGTAGGCCCAAGGAAGGTCTTGTCTCTCTGGCAAGACGACCATCTTCCTTTGCGGTCAGGGGAGCTTCAAAAACTCTGCATTTCGGTGGTGGCTCTCTCTGAGGTACAGAGCGTGGACAGTGGCCAGACCTCTGAAGGTAGGTGCACTTGCTTTTGGTCTGGTCGCTCTGATGGCTACCATACTCAGGGTGTAGCTGTTGCTGTGGTGGATCTGCTCCTCCTGACGATTCTGATGTCAATCCTTTCAAAGAGTGTATTATGAGACCTAAGTGAAGGCACTCCTTGGGTGTCTTGTCTGTTGTCTCAGTGTATGCTCCAACCACGGTGAGTGATGTCTCGTTAAGGGAGACATTTTACTCACAACTTTGCTCGGTGGTTGATGGGTGCCCACAAGATGACACTCTTCTGGTCATGGGTGACTTCAGTGTGCCCACTGGCACTGACAGGGCTGCCTATGAGTATTGCGTCCATCCCCATGGGTCTGGTGACCGGCTTGAGAGTAGCTCCATGTTCCTTGACTTTGCAAAAGGTCAGGGGTTGTGTGTCACTGGATCCTGGTTCCAACCCCCTGAGCTGCATCATTGGATTTTTTACTCCAATGCTGGTGGTGTGGTGAAGGAGATCGATCACATCCTCGTGAGCAGACATTGGAGGCTCGTGCAGAACTTCAGGGTCTACAGAAGTGCCCAGTTTGTGAGTTCTAACCACAGACTTGTTGTTACTACTCTAAAGATTCAGCTTAGGTCGAGTAGGCTACCACCTACTAGGAGAATGAGGCTGAACTTGGCCAGACTCCAAGATCAAGCTGTTTCTGATGACTTTGCATGCAGGTTGTGTGAGGAACTTGCAGACTTGAGTGTGACTGCCAACCCTAATGTGAAGTGGGAGACCTTCCATGATAAGACCCCTAAAGTTGTCAAGGGTTGTGTTGGTGTTACCAGTGTTCACAGAAGGATTCATCTCGCAGTGCACTCTGGATATTATTGAGAAGAATCGCAATGCATGACTGTGCAAAAGAGGCAACTACAGTCTGTACCGGGAACTGAAGAGGACAGCTATGAAGGTAGATAAGGAGGTGTTTGTTAGGCGAATCAGTGAGCAGGTGGCACACCATCTGTGGTCTGTTGACCCACATCCTGCTTACAGAGGAATCAAAGCATCATGTACATCGGAATCTGTTCGTCAGAGACTTGCAGTCAGGGCAGGTGATGGAACGGAGGTTACGGATAACACTGCTGCTTGGCCGGCTACGTTGAACAGTTGTTTAAAGCTGATCCTCCGGCTAGGGTGTTGGACACCTCTGGGTCCACAGTTCTTGAGGCTGATTCTCCGATCAGCTGTGAACCATCCAATCTCACTGAGATTGCACATATAGAAGGCCACAAGGATCTGTGGTATCCACGGTGGACTTCTCCAGGCTGGCGGTAAGGCTGTTCTCCTGGAATTGTGGGAAATCTTTGCTTCCATTTGGGAGACAGGCATCATCCCAACTAACTGGAAAACAAGACTTGTAATCTGTTTAACATGAATCTGGAAAGGAAGGGTGATCACCTGGATGCAACAACTACAAGGGAATAATACTGCTCTCAGTGCCGGGTAAGGTCATTCTTTACAGGATCCGTGATCACTTGCTCACCTACAGTACCAGTGACTGGAGCAGTCTGGTTTTATGCCTAAGAAGTCTACCATCGACCACATCCTGGCCCTGAAGGTTCCCATTGAGCACAAGCGAGAATATCAGCAGAGGTTCTTTGCAGCCTTTCTGGATTTTCGTAAAGCGTTTCACTCAATTGATTTGCCCTGTGGGACATTGTGGGGCTTTGTGGGATCACCCTGAAGTTGCTGGATGTCATAGCTGGCCTGAACATTGGTACTGTTAGTGTAGATCGGAGGGAGAACCTCCGTGTTCTTCCCAGTTGATTTTGGGGTTTGCCAGGGGTATGTTCTTACTCCTACTGTGTTTGATGCTTGCATGTCCTGGGTGTTGGACAGGGTCATGGGGTCCAGCGGTTGGGGGGCATCTGTTGGTGGGTGATGGTGGTGCAGGAGTTAGTGCTACCATTCAGCAACCAGAGGGTTGCAGGTTTGAGCCCTGGGTCCTCCTGACCCTATCAAAGTGTCCTTGAGCAAGACACTGAACCCCAAATTGCTCCCGGTGAGCTGGTTGGAGCCTTGCATGGCAGCCTCCACCATCGATGTGTGAATGTGTGGTGTGAATGTGAGGCATAGATTGTAAAGTGCTTTGGTACTCGTAAGAGTAGTAAAAAGCACTATATAAATGCAGTCCATTTACCAATGATTTACTGATCTTGCCTTTGCCGACAATGCTGTGTGTCAGGGTCGGTGTCTGCCCCACCCTGCCCTCTGTGTTCCCTTCTCATTTTGCCAGCAGATGTTGCTGGCCATCATGTCCTCCTCCCTGTTTCTTGCCCTTCAGGCCCAGTGTGTCTAGTCCCTAGTGTATTTTCTCTATTCTCCACATAGGTGCCACATAGGTCAGTGGGCTGATTGTGCAGCTTAGATTTTGTTCCCTTGTTTTGTGGGCTCAAGCCTGGCTTGTAACAAACTATTTTTTTTGCAAATAGTTATGCAGCGTGGTTAAACACTACATCAATGAAAAATACTACAGGTTGTTGTTTACTTACAACCAACGCAACTTATGACTGATCGACTTTATGTGGCCACGACTGCACTGCATCTGGCAGTGTGAGTGTCGCCCAGGGTAAGTATACGACAGTTTCCGGCCCAACTGCTGGCACTGAGAACATCCCCGCGAGACACCCATTCATTCATCTTGTGCTCAGGCTATTGTTCACATACAGTCGTATCTGTTTATGTCATTGCAGCTTAAATGGTGATTTAAAAACAACAGTCAGCCGAAACAGATTACGGTCATAAGTCAACGACGACCTGTATTATTCATGTCTCTTTACAAAGATGGGTGTTTTCAATTACCAAGTGTTTCTGTTGGGTGTTTTTTGCTTGAATACTCTGGAGATGGATGTTCAAGGGATTTCGGACACTTTCATTTAAATGCATAGGAGCACTGTGGTTCTTGGACAGATTATCAAAAAATTTTTTTTATCTTTTATTCTATCTTTTTTTTGTTGGAACCCTTTTAATTTTCACACAGCAATTATGAAGTACTCTCAGTTTACAACAAACTAACTTTTTTTGAAACCTTGTGATTTGAAATTACATTGTCAAAAAACAGATTTTAATATTACTTTTGACATCACAAAAAGTTTCACTTTTTTTTTTTGCTCAGTTTTTGGTAGAGGCTGCTGGGATTGCTGCACTGTGTGGGAGTGGTGTAGACGCTGTGTGCACTTGTGTTGTGTTGTGCGCCTGTTGAAGCGGTTATCTGGAAGTATATTTGAGTGTTTGTGTGCCAGTACGGTTACGTGGGTGGTTGTTGTTTAATTTTTAACTTTTATTTTTTTCCTTGGTCTATGTGAGTACTTGTCTGTCCTTGTTAATTGACAGCGAGTGTTATCGATAGCTGCAGGTGTTGCGTGAGCAGTTTTTCTGTCTGCATACCTTCGCATCAAACACCCGCGGGGTAATATTATCTAACGCCGGTAACATTAACTCTGAAAGGACAGTTGCTCCTGAGCTTTGCTCAGTCGCCAGTCGGGGCCGGGAGGATATTTTCCACTTTTTTCCCCACTCTGGCAGTAACCAGCTTTGAGAGGGTTTTTTGTGGTTTTTCGGCCTTCCTAGAGCAACTTCGCTTTAGTTTAGTTAAACGTGGTTCAGCAGGAAGTTAGTCTCGGGTAAGTAATTGTTAATTTGGTTATTTGAAAAGTTTAATTTAAAGGTTGTTACTGCTCAAAAAAATTAAAGGAACACTTTGGAAACACATCAGATTTCAATGGGGAAAAAATCCTGCTGGATATCTATACTGATATGAACTGGGTGATGTGTTAAGAGTGAATGGATGCCACATCGTGTGATGGAAATGAAAATTACAAACCTACAGAGGGCTGAATTCAAAGGCACCCCAAAAATCTAAGTGAAAAAATGATGCAGCAGGCTAGTCCATTTTGCTGAAAATTCATTGCAGCAACTCAAAATCGTACTCAGTAGTTTTTTTATGGCCCCCATGTAGCTTGTATGCATGCCTAACAATGTCAGGGCATCCTCCTAATGAGATGATGGATGGTGTCCCGGGGGATCTCCTCCCACATCTGGACCATGGCATCACTGAGCTCCTGGACAGTCTGAGGTGCAACCTGGCCACGTCGGATGGACCGAAACATAATGTCCCAGAGGTGTTAACATAAGAACATAAGAAATTTACAAACAAGAGGAGGTCATTCGGCCCATCAAGCTCATTTGGGGAGAACTTAACTAATAGCTCAGAGTTGTTAAAATCTTATCTAGCTCTGATTTAAAGGAACCCAGCTTCCACTACACTAGCAGGAAGACTATTCCATACTCTAACTACACGCTGTGTAAAGAAGTGCTTCCTCAAATTTGTTTTAAAATGTTCTCCCGCTAATTTCCACTTATGGCCACGAGTTCTAGTATTTAGACTAATATTGAAATAGTCATTTGGCTGAACAGCATCCAGACCCGTTAGAATCTTATAGACCTGAATCATATCCCCCCTTAGTCTCCTTTGCTCAAGGCTAAACAGATTCAGTTCAGCTAACCTCTCCTCATAAGACAGTCCTCTAAGACCAGGAATCATTCTCGTAGCTCTTCGTTGCACCTTTTCTAAGGCATCAATGTCCCTCTTGAGGTATGGTGACCAAACTTGCACACAGTATTCTAGGTGGGGTCTTACCAAGGAATTATATAAGTGTAACATCACCTCCCTTGACTTAAACTCCACACACCTAGAGATATAACCCAACATTCTGTTGGCCTTTTTTATTGCTTCCCCACACTGGCGAGAGTGGGACATGGAAGCATCAACATACATACCGAGATCTTTCTCGTAATCAGCTACCTTTATTTCAGTGGAACCCATAAAATATCTGTACTTTATATTTCTGCTCCCTGCATGGATTACCTTACATTTTTCTGTGTTAAATTTCATCTGCCAAGTATCAGCCCATTCGCTAATTAAATTCAGATCCCATTGAAGCCTCTCTGCTGCTAGATCAGTATCTGCTACACTGCCCACCTTGGTGTCATCTGCAAATTTAACCAGTTTACGGTATGTATTTGTGTCAATATCATTAATGTTAATTAGGAACAATAGTGGTCCTAAAATTGAACCCTGCGGTACCCCACTATGAACGGAGACCCACTGTGACATTGTGCCTCTAATAACTACTCGCTGCTTCCTGTCAGTTAACCAGTTTTCAATCCAAGCTGCCACAGTTCCTAAAATCCCTGCAGCTTTAAGCTTTAGCAAGAGCCGTTTGTGGGGGACAACATCAAAGGCCTTCTGGAAATCTAAGTAAATCACATCATAGGCCTTTTTTTGATCAATTTCACTTGTAGCTTCCTCAAAGAACTCAAGTAGATTCGTTAAGCAGGATCTACCTCTCCTAAATCCATGTTGGCTATCCTTTATAATGTTATTTGCATCTAGGTAATCTACCATTTTCACTTGAATTATAGCTTCCATTATTTTTCCAGTAATGCTAGTTAAACTGATTGGCCTATAGTTTGCTGGATTACTTCTATCCCCTTTTTTGAATATGGGTGTTATATTAGCATGCTTCCAATCTGATGGTACCACACCCGCAGATAACGATTTCTGGAATATTAAAGTTAAAGGTTGGCTAATAATATCCCTCATCTCTTTTAAGACTATAGGTAAGATGCCATCAGGCCCCTGCGATTTATTTATTTTGAGTTTAGCTAGGCTTAGTATCACATCAACCTCAATTATACATATATTGGTCATAGACGATGCTGTATTCGTATTAATCGGTGGTAAGTTACTTGTGTTCTCTACTGTGAACACCCGTGAAAAATAATCATTAAACTCATTTACTATATCAATTTCGTTATCAATTATAAGGCCCTTACTATCCTGCAAATTAGTGATTTCAGCTTAGAGCTCTCTTGGAGTTAAAATATTGGAAGAAACCTTTACTGTCATCCTTAGCCTCCAATGCAATTTTTCTTTCTACATCCCTCTTGGATAGCCTAATGTTATTTTTTAACTCTGCCTGTAGACTTAGATACTCCTGCTTAATTTTGAAATCATTAGTTATTTTCCAATTGTGGAACAGAGCCCTTTTCCTCCTGACTTTATTCTTAATTTCCTTAGTAAACCACCTTGGTTGTCGTTTCCTAGATTTAGTTTTGCTGGAAACAGGTGTGAAGTCCTCTTGCACTTGCAACAATGTGCTTTTAAAAAATTCCCATGCCTCTTCAACTGTTTTGTTATTTAACTCTGTCCAGTTTACAGTTTCTAATTTCCGTCTCATACCATTAAAGTTAGCCTTCCTAATGTTGCAGCCTTGACATTTCATGGTTTAAATATTTAGGTTTAAATGTTTAATGCTTAGATATGTATTTTGTTTTTGTACTTTTTGTTGTAGTTGCCTTGGTTTACATGGGAGAGGAACAACAGTAGCGGAAAAACTGAACTGTCCGTTTAAGGCGAGGGTCGTGTGATTGTGGGAAAGGGGTTTTCCGTTGATGTAAAAAAAAGAGTGTCGTAAAGAGTAGAAATCGGGACACTGCCTGTATTGTTCGGTAAAAGAAGTACTGCAAAATAGATGGCTGAAAAACGCTGAATTATTAAATCAGTTCAAAAAGTAAAGAACCGGAGTCACTTTGATCGTTTCATACCCGTCAAGGGTGTAACATATTTGGTGTTTCCGCCCGGTTCGCGTCGTTCTCTCAAGCAAAGTGGTGAAAGGGAAACCAGCTGGATCGCATGGACATGAACATATGGTGAGGGAGAAGACGCTAATGGCAAAAAGACCCGACAGTATTCCGACGGCGACGAGGTAAAAGACGGTCATGTCTGACTCAGAGGTAATGTCACCAGAGTGGGAGAGTACATTCAGGGAGATAGAAGAGAAACTGATTTTGCTGTCTGCTGCGGAACTGATAGAAATGTGCGCAGCATTTAACATTACTGTTAATGAAAGTGACAAAACTCTGTCTCGAAAGTTGAGGAGGCTTGTTTTGCAGTATTTAGAAGGGACTGAAGTAACTTCGCTTGAAGATGGGGGAATGTCCATTTTGTTGAGAGCAAACGATCGCATTCACGCGATGAGGGCGACCCGTGATCGCGGTGGAGAATCTAGTTCTGATGAGATCGTCAGGCGCAACCGCGAGGCAAACGAAGGTATGGCAAACCGAAACAACACTGAATCTGTACTGATTCCAGGAACAAACCAGACAATAATTCAGCAAATGTTTCGAAGGGATTTTAAAATTGTTGGCCAAATTGGGGAGCCAAATCAGAAGAATAAATTGAGTTATTCAAGTTTGGAAAGACAAATTCAGGGGGCATTAAAAAAGGGGTATGATGAAAGTGAAATAGTGGAAGCTGTTATACAAGCTATAACTCCAGGACTGAAGCTGAAGAGCTACCTGGAAAGTCGAACAGATTTGACTTTGGTTGCCTTGCGACAAATTCTAAGGACACACTATATTGAGAAGGACGCCACAGAACTGTACCATTCACTTACTCGCGCAGTGCAGGAAATAAAGGAAACCCCAAGTCAGTTTTTAGTGCGAGCTATGGATCTGAGGCAGCAGGTTCTATTTGCTTCAGAGAGAGTGCACACTGGACTGAAATACACCCCTGAATTGATCCAAAGTCAGTTCCTCCAAACAGTGTTAACAGGACTTCAAGATGACACAATCCGCACAGATTTAAAGCCATATCTAAGTGATCCACAGACAACAGATGAGGTTCTGCTGGAAAAACTGAATGCTGCATACAGCTTGGAAATGGAAAGGAAGAACAAAATGTTAGCTGTGGCAAAAACTAGGATGCTGAAAGTAGCGTCAGTAGGTGAAGAAACAAGTGAGAGTATTGTTCCAGGCTGTCACCAAGAGCTTAATGAAAGACAAGCGAAGATTCAAAAACGTGACACTTTGATGGAAAAGGTAGATGAAGGAAATAAAGCCATCTGTGAAGCAATTCAAAATCTTACTGCACATATAGCAACCCTCAGTCACACTTCTGCGCTTCAAGCATCAAAAGCAAGTGGACAGTCAGCTAGAAAGTTTTATCCACAAACTGGGGCCAGATATAACAAACAATGTAAGCAATGTGAAAAAGATAACCCAGGTGGGAAGTGCACCCACTGCTATAAGTGCGGGAGCGCAGAACATTGGGCAGCAGGCTGTCGGAAGAGACTAATGACAACGGCCAATTTAAATAAAATTGACATATCATCCTCTGTTAGAGGGAAGGCAAACTCAGTGGACATATTCCATACTACTATTCCCCCGTCTGGTAAACAGCAGCGAGTTACGAGACTGGTGGGAAAAAGGTGTCTCGTTCAAGGCTCTTTAGGGGGTGTCGCCACTTCAGTATTGTGGGACACTGGATCGCAGGTGTCCATTGTCAGCAGTGAGTGGAAAAGAAAATACCTGCCTGAGGTTGAAGTGAGGCCTGTGAGGGATCTGGTGGAAGAGGGAGGACTGATCCTCTCTGCTGCCAATAAAACACGCATCCCGTATGAGGGTTGGATGGGAGTGGAGTTTAGGCTGTCCAAGAGTACACTAGCTGGGACAAGCGATAGCCCACTCTGGGTACCCATCCTCATTGCTAGCACCGACATGGAACGTCCCATTATTGGATTTAATGTTATTGAAGAGTTGGCACAGAAAGCTGCTGCGGAATCGGATACACCCTCTGGCTCTATGGTACAGAGACTGTGCTCAGCACTGGATGTGGGTCGGAAAAGAGCAAGAGCTATTTTATCAGTGTTAACCAAATGCCAGCCCGACCATGATTATCACATCGCCAGGACAGGACGTCTGCCCACTGTTGTACCCAAGCATCAGTCAGTGAGTGTGAGTTGTGGATATCTGAATAGTAGTGTCATGAACAGAACACATGCCGTGTTAGAACCAAACCAAGATGAGCCATGGTCAGTAGGGCTCGTGGTCCGAGAGCAACTTATCCAGCTTCCGACAGAGGAGAAAGGACAGATTATGGTAACTGTTGAGAACGTAACAGACAGAGATGTAAGTTTGAGTGGGCGTACTGTTCTGGGTGGGTTGCATGCAGTTGATTCAGCTTATCCCCCGCCAATCATGTCACCCTCATGTGCAGAGCCCCGGACAGTGGAAGACAGTAACGAGACTAATCAAGTGAAGCAGGCAGGCCAGCCCACACACAGTGAGCCATGGGATCCTCCAGTGGATCTAAGCCATTTACCAGAAGATCAACGACAGCAAGTACAGCAGATGTTGAGAGAAGAGTGTAGCGTGTTTGCTAAGGATGACTGGGACATGGGGTGCATCTCTGACTTAAAGATGGATATACAGTTGAAAGATAATATTCCTGTCCAGAAAACATATAACACCATCCCTAGACATCTCTACCAGGAAGTCAAAAACCACATCCAAGATTTACTGAATCAGGGACTGATTCAAGAATCATATTCTTCATACTCATCACTAGTAGTGTGCGTCAGAAAAAAAGATGGTGGTCTACGTTTATGTGTGGATTACAGGCAGCTGAATGAGAAAACATTAGCTGACCGACACCCCATCCCTAGAATCCAGGAGATCTTGGATAACCTGGGGGGCAACTCATGGTTCACGGTGCTGGACCAAGGTAAAGCGTACCACCAAGGGTTTGTGGGAGAGAGCAGTAGGCCATGCACTGCATTTATCACACCTTGGGGTTTGTATGAGTGGGTCCGGATTCCATTTGGCCTCACAAACGCGCCAGCTGCTTTCCAGCGGTACATGGAAGGATGTTTGAGGGACCTGAGGGATAACATCTGTGTCCTTACCTAGACGATGTGTTGGTGTTCAGTGCAGACTTCAGCCAGCATGTAGAACATGTCAGGAAGGTGCTCAGGCGACAGCATGAATGTGGCATCAAGCTGAAACCAAGGAAATGTGTGTTCTTCAAGCCTGAAGTGTGTTATGTGGGTCGCATCATCTCAGCAGATGGACACAAGATGAATCCAAAAGAGGCAGAAGCAGTACGAGCTCTAAAATATGAGACACCATCCATAGTTCGTGAAGTGAGGAAGTTACTGGGTTTCCTGAGTTACTACAGGCTGTATATACCTAACTTCTCTCGGACAGCGAGATCTTTGTACGCACTTTTGGCAAAACCTCAGACTGGATCAAAACAGAGGAAAAAGGGGAAAGGTAGTGGCCATCAACCAACCCAGTTGCCACCGTCCCATCCAGTTGAATGGACTGAGCTTCACAGAAAAGCCTTGTCAGAGATAGTAGATTGCCTTTCAAATCCACCGGTAATGGCATATCCTGACTTGGAACAGCCCTTTGTACTACACATTGACGCATCTGAAGATGGCCTTGGAGCTGTATTGTATCAGCAGCAGGACGGGGTCCTGAGGGTCATCGCTTATGGATCCAGGACACTGACAACAGCTGAGAGGAATTATAGGTTGCATTCAAGCAAACTAGAATTCTTGGCTCTCAAATGGGCTGTCACAGAACGTTTTCGTGGTTATTTGTTTCATGCGCCACACTTCACAGTGTACAGTGACAATAACCCGTTAACTTATGTCACCAAAACGGCAAAATTGAATGCCACAGGAATTCGCTGGGTTGCTGAATTGGCAGATTACAGATTCACTTTGAAGTACAGGCCTGGGTCAGCAAATGTAGATGCGGATTTCCTCTCCCGGAGACCAAAACCAATTGAGGAGATTATACAGGAATACACCGAGGAACTTCAGCCTGGGGTGTTGCAGTCACTGAGTGAAGCGCAGAGCATGTCAGAGAGAGGTGAGATTAACTGGATATCGGCTGTGACATGCAATGTGGATGCTCTGTATAAAGACATCAGAGACACTGTATCCATTCAGCCTCTGAAGATGGAGGACATAAAAAATGCACAGAGCACAGATCCGGTGATAAGCCGAGTGGCGATCCTGAAAGGAACATGCAGTCACCTGAGGCACAAAGCCAGGTTGCAAGAAGGAATGGCCGTACAACGAGTCCTTCGAGAATGGCCTAAATTATGGTTAGATGCAGACGGGATTTTGTGGAGAAAAACAGCGTCCAGAAAACAGTTGGTGATTCCAGAGTCACTCAAACCCACCCTTTTCAAGCACCTGCATGAAGAGATGGGACACCTGGGTGTCGACAGAACGGTTGCGTTAGCTCGAGAACGTGTCTTCTGGCCGAAAATGAGAGAAGAGATAGAACATCACATAACTAAGGTATGTCGATGTATAAAAAAGAAAAAACCCCACAGACAAACTAAGGCACCTCTCCAGAGTATTGAATCATCCGCTCCTTTTGAAATTATTTGTATTGACTACCTTCATTTAGAGAGTAGCAAGGGGGGTGAAGAATACATATTGGTAGTGGTAGATCATTTCACGAAATATGCTCAGGCATACGCAACCAAAAATAAATCTGGCAAAACTGCAGCACGCAAGCTCTTTGATGATTTCATTACACGTTTTGGTTTTCCCTCCAAGATTCATCATGACCAGGGGAAAGAATTTGAAAATGACCTGTTTCACAAATTGCAAACTTTTTGTGGAATCCAACATTCACGCACGACACCATATCATCCCCAGTCAAACCCGGCCGAACGTTTCAATAGAACCCTGCTGAGTATGCTGCGTACATTGGAGGAGACTCAGAAATCCAGATGGAAGGAACACCTGAATAAGGTAGTTCACGCGTATAACTCCACTGTTCATGAGGCAACAGGATTCTCTCCATTCTTCCTTCTGTTTGGGCGGGAACCTACTCTTCCAATAGACCTGGTGCTCCCCCTGACAGATGAAAGAAAGAGACAGTCGCAGGCTGGGTATGCTGAGAAGTGGCGAGAGACAATGCAAGAGGCCTATGCCATAGCAATGAGCAACATGAGAAAAGCAGCTGCAAGAGGACAAAAGATTTACAACCAGCGAGCTTGGGGCTCCACCCTTGAGCCTGGTGATCATGTTCTCGTGAGGAATCTTACACCCCGAGGTGGACCAGGTAAACTGAGAAGTTATTGGGAGGAACAGACACACGTTGTAAAAGGCAGGAGGGGCCTTGAGAGTCCGATCTATGTAGTTGAACCGTTGAGTGGGAACGGAAGGCTACGGGTGCTGCACCGGAATCTTTTGTTACCTTGTCCTTACTTGATTGGTAAACCTCAGAATGACAACCTGCAGCCGCAAGATGAAAAGAACAGCCACAAGAATAAAAAGAAAAAACATGAGAAACCTACACGAAACACGTACCAAACAGAAGAGGACAGCTCTGATGAAGAGGAGTTCAACTGGCAAATAAAGAAACAGCAAAAACCTTACCTCAATGCACAGGCGGAAGAATTTCACCCAAAGATGGGGATTCAGATTAGGGAAAATGTGAATTCACCCGCAGGTGAACCCCGGTTGGAAGATGGTGCACCGAAAGTATTTGGTGCTGAGGACATGGATGAAGATAGCACAGCAATGTCCGTACCTGACGAGAGGCAGGAGATAGTTGAGGTACAGGAAAGGGAAACAAAGAGAGCCAGAAGGCATCCACTTACCTTTACTTATGACCAACTGGGCCAACCAAGCTATCAGCCATTACAAGCCAGTAGTAGAAGCATAACAGGTGCAACCCTGGAAGTTATGGGGGTGACCAGGAGTAACCCAGATACCAGCTCTTCATTGTATCCTTTTCACTTCTAATTGTGTCTAAAGGGAAGTAGGGGTAAAGTCTATAGGATGGAATTGCAAGTGAGATGATGTATAATTAGCAGTAGCAAAATATTGAGTATTCAAATGAATAGGAATATATGTTGGGTTGTTTTTTTAGTAGGAGTATTGATGTGGGAAAGTCATATGGCAGAAACAATACTTGTAAGCATTAACGGAGGTGCATGTGGTAGTTTCCTTGCCCCTTACGGCAGATAGGTTGGGCCTACCTTCATCCCGACGAGCGAGCATCTCTACATATGGTGGGGCTGATCATCCCTAGACCATGTGCCTGCCAGGCTTTATGAAAAGAAAATGGACAGTAACTGGACAATGATTAATCACAGAGTGACAGTACTCTGAGCTGCTATCATACCAATGCATGATGCAGACACACTCACTTTGTACTTCTGTTAATGTTATGGGGAGTCACAAAATGTTTGATGACTTTTTTTTTTGTGTGGGGGAGGGTGTTGCAGCCTTGACATTTCATGGTTTAAATATTTAGGTTTAAATGTTTAATGCTTAGATATGTATTTTGTTTTTGTACTTTTTGTTGTAGTTGCCTTGGTTTACATGGGAGAGGAACAACAGTAGCGGAAAAACTGAACTGTCCGTTTAAGGCGAGGGTCGTGTGATTGTGGGAAAGGGGTTTTCCGTTGATGTAAAAAAAAGAGTGTCGTAAAGAGTAGAAATCGGGACACTGCCTGTATTGTTCGGTAAAAGAAGTACTGCAAAATAGATGGCTGAAAAACGCTGAATTATTAAATCAGTTCAAAAAGTAAAGAACCAGAGTCACTTTGATCGTTTCATACCCGTCAAGGGTGTAACACTAACATTGTATACTTTTAATTTCGACTTTGCTCTTCGGACACGAAAATTAACCTCGAATTTAACCATGTTATGATCACTACCGTACAATGGGTCTAAAACCTCTAATTTTCCAATCCTATCCTGGTTATTAGAGAAAACAAGATAAAAAAAGGGCTTCTCCCCTGGTAGGAGTATTAACAAGCTGAGTAAAAAAACAATCCTGTACTAATTCCACCATCTCAAGTTTATTTACAGAAGAGCCAGAGACTGTGTTCTATTGGATTTAGGTAATGTGAACGTGTGGGCCAGTCAATGGTATCAATTCCTTCATGCTCCAGGAACTGCCTGCATACTCTCGCCACATGAGGCCGGGCATTGTCGTGCACCAGGAGGAACCCAGGACCCACTGCACCAGCTTAGGGTCTGACAATGGGTCCAAGGATTTCATCCCAATACCTAATGGCAGTCAAGGTGCCGTTGTCTAGCCTGTAGAGGTCTGTGTGTCCCTCCATGGATATGCCTCCCCAGACCATCACTGACCCCCCACCAAACCGGTCATGCTGAACAATGTTACAGGCAGCATAATGTTCTCCGCAGCTTCTCCAGACCCTTTCACGTCTGTCACATGTGCTCAGGGTGAACCTTTGCCATAGAATACCAATTCTGGTATTCTATGGCAAATGCCAATCGAGCTCCACGGTGCAGGGCAGTGAGCACAGGGCCCACTAGAACATAAGAACTATACAAACGAGAGGAGGCCATTCGGCCCATCGAGCTCGCTTGGGGAGAACTTAACTAATAGAGGATGTCGGGCCTTCAGGCCACCCTCATGAAGTCTGATTGTCTGGTCAGAGACATGCACACTAGTGGCCTGCTGGAGGTCATTTTGTAGGGCTCTGGCAGTGCTCATCATGTTCCTCCTTGCACAAAGGAGCAGATACCAATCCTGCGGATGGGTTAAGGACCTTCTATGGCCCTGTCCATATCTCCTAGAGTAACTGCCTGTCTCATGGAATCTCCTCCATGCCTTTGAGACTGTGCTGGGAAACACAGCAAAACTTCTGGCAATGACGCATGAATATGCACCATCCTGGAGGAGTCGGACTACCTGTGCAACCTCTGTAGGGTCCAGGTATCGCCTCATGCTACCAGTAGTGACACTGAACGTAGCCAAATGCAATACTAGTGAAAAAACAGTCAGAAGAGATTAGGACAGAAAAATGTCAGTGGCCCCCACTTGTTAAACCATTCCTGTTTTGGGGGTCGTCTCATTGTTGCCCCTCTAGTGCACCTGTTGTTAATTTCATTAACACCAAAGCAGCTGAAACTGATTAACAACCCCCTCTGCTACTTAACTGACGAGATGAATATCCAAGAAGTTTAGTTTACTTGATGCTATACTCTGATTAATAAGTGTTCCTTTAATTTTCCTTTAATCGACACCCTTTCTGCTTTTTATATATTGTTTTTTTATTGTGAATAGTCAAGCTGAACATTTTTGTTGAACACCAGCCCCATCTTTCAGTCAAATAACATAACCTTGAGACATCGTTTGATTTATTATCCGATCCCATGATTCGTTGAGTCATACGGTCAGGCGCAAAAAAGACGAAAAAAAAAGTGAATCATAGAATCAATTTTAGAATTGATTCATTACAACGGACAGCTCGAAAGAATCAAATCAGTTAATTCAGTCAAACTTCCCATCACTACTGTGTAGCGACTGGGCCACATGAGCTCACCGCGCCCCCTAGCGTGGTGGAGCACTTCCGGTTTGGGATCGTCTACTTGCTGTGCATTTTCTTTCTGTTTCTGCTTTTTCTTTTGTTTGTCTTTTTTCACTTGCAGCGCATTTTCTTTCTGTTTCTGCTTTTTCTTTTGTTTGTCTTTTTTCACTTGCAGCGCATTTTCTTTCTGTTTCTGCTTTTCCTTTTGTTTGTCTTTTTTCACTTGCAGCGCATTTTCCTTCTGTTTCTGCTTTTTCTTTTGTTTGTCTTTTTTCACTTGCAGCGCATTTTCATTTTGTTTCTGCTTTTTCTTTTGTGTGTGTTTTTTAATTTGTAGCGCATTTTCATTTTGTTTCTGCTTTTTCTTTTGTGTGTGTTTTTTAATTTTTAGCGCATTTTCATTTTGTTCCTGTTTTTTCTTTTGTTTGTGTTTTGTCTATAAAAGTTATGGGTTATGGAATAGTCTTCCTGCTAGTGTAGCAGAAGCTAAAACCCTGGGTTCCTTTAAATCAGATTTTAACAACTCTGAGCTATTAGTTAAGTTCTCCTCAAATGAGCTTGATGGGCCGAATGGCCCCCTCTCATCTGTAAATTTCTTATGTTCTTAGAACAGAACAAGACATTTCAAACCCTCATCCTATGCCTAAATCTTAGGGCTCTGTCCCACTACCCAGGCTAACGTACCATTGCAAGCGATTAACATGCATTAAAGAAAAATTAAATAATAATAATGAGAGAGCAAAGAAGATCAAAATTATGATGTACATATTCAGATTATACATATACAAGCACATATATACATACATAACCATGTACAGTCACTAAGGTATCAAAAGGTACAGTACTGGGGTCTAATAGTTTGACAAAGTCCAAAAATGGCTGCCAGATGTAATAAAATCTAGATTTTTTGGATTTCAGGGAGTAACGGATTTTTTCTAATGTTAAGAAATACAACATGTCTGTAATCCAATGACCAAAAGTCAGCGGAGAACTTTCCTTCCATTTTAATAGCACCCATCGTCTTGCTATAAGGGTTGCAAATGCAGTCATATTCCTTGAATGTCGAGGGAGTACGGAATCATGTGGAATCACCCCAAAGATTTCTGTGATACTTGAAGTAGCTACTGGGCTTTGAACAGTTTCTGATATAGCAGTAAATATTGATTGCCAGAATTCACTTAATCTGGGGCATGACCAGTACATATGTACCAGTAGAGTTGCTGGATCTTGCTTGCATCGGTCGCATTCAGAAGAAACATTTGGTGTATATTTAGCCAGTCTAGCTTTGGACCAGTGCAGCTGATGTACTACTATAAACTGAATGACTGTGTGTTTTAAACAAATTGAGGAAGTGTGAATTGTCTTATTTTCTCCCACACGTCATCTGAAAGTTGCAAATTAAGGTCATCCTCCCATTTATCTTTTAGAACTTTCAGGGAGTTCAAATTGTGTGTATTTAGTAAAGAATAAATAATACCAATCAGTCGTTTAGAGCGTGCATTCAGTGTTCAAAACTAACACTTTCAAATCTAAGAGAGAGTTGGGAGGACGTGTAGTTGCATGTGTAAGACATGAAAAAATAAAGCTGTGGAGCTGTAAATATCTAAAAAAAATGCAATTGTGGTATATTATATTTAAGCCGAAGCTCATCGAAAGATATTAAAGTATTGTTAATATACAAGTCTTTTATCGTTGTGATCCCATTCCTAGACCATATATTAAAAGCATCATCTGTCAATTATGGGGGTTTCCCCTTCGGCCCATGATACTCATCTGCCCTTCGTTTAAAGTTAAGATGCTGGCCAGTGGGGGTGATGATGGTGGCAGGTATTGTTATGTGTTGTTTGAGCTGGCTGGGAGAAAACTGACCTGCTTTTCACTTTACGCACCTACGGCTTATAGTTTGGAAGAATGAGTTACTATAACAAGTAAAATTCTGTCCTTTTCCGACCATGAATTCGTAATCGGTATGGATGCTAATGCTTTTCTTGACCCTGTTTTAGATAAATCACCTCTGATTGGCCGGCGTTCCACCATCATCTTGTGCCTTGTCTAATCTCGTAGCTGATCTTAATTTACTGGACTCATTTCGCCTTCTTAACCCCTCTGCTAAGGATTTCTCTTTCTTTTCCTCCCGCCACAAGACACTGTCTAGAATTGATTACCTTTTCATATCTAAATCTTTAGCGTCTTTGTCTCGACTCCTCTATGGCATCTTCCTCACTATCTGACCATAGGTGCGTTCAGCTCAGATTTTACCTGCCATCTCTAATATCGAAGGCTCCTCGTTGGCGGTTTAACCTTTCCCTTTTGCAGAACACTACATTCATTTATACAGCGGTTGGCGGCGAACCTAGAAGAGTTTATATCATGGAATGATGAGTCTGTGCAGGACCCTGGCTATGTCTGGATTTCACTATTTCTTTTATTTCTCACCTTGCGCGTACGACACGCCGGAGAATTACTGATTTGGAGGCACATTTGAATAGTTTGGAGTCCATGCGTTCTCAGCATTTGGACCAAGCGCATGGGGCTCGTATCACCAGGGTGCAGGCCTAACTCAATGGTTTACTTTTGCGTAAGGCTGAATTTCTTGTACATCGCACTAGGACACGGTATTACGCTAGTGGAGCTAAGCCTGGTAAGTTGTTGGTGCTTAGGCTCCACCAGTGTGACACTTTTGCCACCAAGTGTAAAATTCAAGGGTGGAGCTGTAACCACCAACCCTTCTGAAATTAATGACTGTTTTGTTGACTTCTATAAGGATCTCTACTCATCCGACACCCCTCCATCTCAGACAGCCATGGACTCGCCTTTTTCCCTGGCTTCTCTCCCTATACTTGCTCAGCAGGATGCCTTACTACTAGAAGCCCCCATTACAGTTTGTGAGCTCACTGAGGCCCTTGAGTCATTTTCTAAGAATAAAGCTCCTGGGATGGATGGTATTCAAGCTGAGGTGCTGACCTCACCTTCTAGTCACAGTTAGGGTGTGTCCGAAATCGCGCACTTGCGCACTTTTAGTGCGCGATTTTAGGGTGTAGTGCGTTCACACTGATAACTAAGCCAAAATTCAGAGCACTGAAAGTACCCGGATGGTGCACTGAAAACGGCCAGAAAACGCAGTGCAGAATGATTGACACTACTCGCACTAAACGGACGCCATTTTGACTACGTAGCGGAAGGGGAGGGACTTTTGGCAAGTTTTCATTGTTAAATTAAGGCGGACAACAACACAGACACGTAAGCCCAAGCGGAGGCAACTGCTTCATATAAATCTAAGTAACGTTAATAAAATTATTTTAGTCATGTATACTTAGGGTGACCAGATAATCCATGTTTGTATAGTTCTTATTATGTTCTTATGTCAGGGAGGACACTTTGAGCTACTTCGGGTTTTACAAACTACTTTCAAATTGAAAGGCTCCTGTGCTCGGCTAAATAGTTCAGCTCTTCTTGTGCTTTGACTGGTTTGTTTCCTTGACTGAAAGACTCATCCAGCTGTTTCACATTAGCATTAGTGACACATGCATGATTATAGGAGACTGACCAATCAGCACACAGCAAGAGCTCAGTGCTCAAGTGAAATCCAGGTCCTTTTAATTGAAATGGTAATTTACAATTTCTGTCCTAGCTCAGAGTGTCCTCCCTGACATGGATTATCTGGTCACCCTATGTATACTGCGGTGTGTAGCCTGTCACTCTCTGACGACAGTTATAGATAATTTGAGTTTGCGATTATATCGACTTAGAAGAGTTTGCACACGTAAATGTTAGCAGTTTTTTAGCCGGTAGTAGATATGTTATATACACGCAAATAAAACCACAAGGAAATTCATTGTAAACAAAACATGGCAGATATTTTGGCGTGCTGGAGAATCGCGATCAAATGCTAGTCCGTCACTTCCGGTAAGTGCAAAACGTTAGTGTTCCATTTAGGACAGCACTTACCCATGGTAGTGTGCACCACAGAACATAAGAACATAAGAAATTTACAAACGAGAGGAGGCCATTCGGCCCATCAAGCTCGTTTGGGGAGAACTTAGCTAATAGCTCAGAGTTGTTAAAATCTTATCTAGCTCTGATTTAAAGGAACCCATGGTTTTAGCTTCCACTACAATAGCAGGAAGACTACCATACTCTGACTACACACTGTGTAAAGAAGTGCTTCCTCAAATTTGTTTTAAAATGTTCTCCCGCTAATTTCCACTTATGGCCACGAGTTCTAGTATTTAGACTAATATTGAAATAGTCATTTGGCTGAACAGCATCCAGACCCGTTTGAATCTTATAGACCTGAATCATATCCCCCCTTAGTCTCCTTTGCTCAAGGCTGAACAGATTCAGTTCCGTTAACCTCTCCTCGTAAGACATTCCTCTAAGACCAGGAATCATTCTCGTAGCTCTTCGTTGCACCTTTTCTAAGGCAGCAATGTCCTTCTTGAGGTATGGTGACCAAACCTGCACACAGTATTCTAGGTGGGGTCTTACCAAGGAATTATATAAGTGTAACATCACCTCCCTTGACTTAAACTCCACACATCTAGAGATATAACCCAACATTCTGTTCGCCTTTTTTATTGCTTCCCCACATTGGCGAGAGTGGGACATGGAAGCATCAACATACATACCGAGATCTTTCTCGTAATCAGCTACCTTTATTTCAGTGGAACCCATAAAATATCTGTACTGTATATTTCTGCTCCCTGCATGGATTACCTTACATTTATCTGTGTTAAATTTCATCTGCCAGGTATCAGCCCATTCGCTAATTAAATCCAGATCCCGTTGAAGCCTCTCTGCTGCTAGATTAGTATCTGCTACCCCGCCCACCTTAGTGTCGTCTGCAAATTTAACCAGTTTACTGTATGTATTCGTGTCAATATCATTAATGTTAATTAGGAACAATAGTGGTCCTAAAATTGAACCCTGCGGTACCCCACTATAAACGGAGGCCCACTGTGACATAGTGCCTCTAATAACTACTCGCTGCTTCCTATCAGTTAGCCAGTTTTTGATCCAAGCTGCCACAGTTCCTAAAATTCCTGCAGCTTTAAGCTTTAACAAGAGCCGTTTGTGGGGGACAACATCAAAGGCTTTCTGGAAATCTAAGTAAATCACATCATAGGCCTTTTTGTGATCAATTTCACTTGTAGCTTCCTCAAAGAACTCAAGCAGATTCGTTAAGCAGGATCTACCTCTCCTAAATCCATGTTGGCTATCCTTTATAATGTTATTTGCATCTAGGTAATCTACCATTTTCACTTGAATTATAGCTTCCATTATTTTTCCAGTAATGCTAGTTAAACTGATTGGCCTATAGTTTGCTGGATTACTTCTATCCCCTTTTTTGAATATGGGTGTTATATTAGCATGCTTCCAATCTGATGGTACCACACCCGCAGATAACGATTTCTGGAATATTAAAGTCAAAGGTTGGCTAATAATATCCCTCATCTCTTTCAAGACTAAAGGTAAGATGCCATCAGGCCCCTGCGATTTATTTATTTTGAGTTTAGCTAGGCTTAGTATCACATCAACCTCAGTTATACATATATTGGTCATAGATGATGCTGTATTCGTATTAATTGGTGGTAAGTTACTTGTGTTCTCTATTGTGAACACCCTTGAAAAATAATCATTAAACTCGTTTACCATATCAATTTCGTTATCAATTATAAGGCCCTTACTATCCTGCAAATTAGTGATTTCAGCTTTTAGTGCTCTCTTGGAGTTAAAATATTGGAAGAAACCTTTACTGTCATGCTTAGCCTCCAATGCAATTTTTCTTTCTACATCCCTCTTTGATAGCCTAATGTCATTTTTTAACTCTGCCTGTAGACTTAGATACTCCTGCTTGATTTTGAAATCATTAGTTATTTTCCAGTTGTGGAACAGAGCCCATTTCCTCCTGACTTTATTCTTAATTTCCTTAGTAAATCACCTTGGTTGTCGTTTCCTAGATTTAGTTTTGCTGGAAACAGGTATGAAGTCCTCTTGCACTTGCAACAATGTGCTTTTGAAAAATTCCCATGCCTCTTCAACTGTTTTGCTATTTAACTCTGTCCAGTTTACAGTTTCTAATTTCCGTCTCATACCATTAAAGTTAGCCTTCCTAACATTGTATACTTTTAATTTAGACTTTGCTCTTCGGACACTAAAATTAACCTCGAATTTAACCATGTTATGATCACTACCGTACAATGGGTCTAAAACCTCTAATTAGGTAGGAGTATTAACAAACTGAGTAAAAAAACAATCCTGTACTAATTCCACCATCTCAAGTTCATTTACAGAAGAGCCAGAGACTGTGTCCCACTGTATCCCAGGTAAATTAAAATCACCCATAACCACCACATCATTTTTATTACTCATAATCCTGATATCATCATATAATATTCTGCTTTCCTCTACAGCTACATTAGGTGCCCTATAACAAACCCCGACAATAAGGCCATTTGAATCTTTAGCATCGAGTTTGATCCATACAGCTTCTGAATTTTTATTTTTATCAGTGAGATCCCTTGCCTGCAAGTTTTCTTTTACGTATACTGCAACACCACCTCCCTTCTTGCCTATCCGGTCTCTACGGAACAACGTATAACCATCCATATTATATTCATCACCATCATTGTCACTCATCCATGTTTCAGTTATTCCTATAATGTCGTAATTTTCTGAAGAAATTAAAGCCTCTAAGTCATTAATTTTGTTTCTAATACTCCTAGCATTCAAATACAGACCACTAATGGTAGGCCTTTTACAGTGTCTACTTTTAATATTTATTTGGGCTTTCCGTCTCTCCCCGCATAAATTCTTAACTGACCTCCCTGCCCCCCCAGTCCCTAGTTTAAACATTCCTCAACTATTCTGCACATACGCCTCCCCAATACACTGGTTCCCCTATGGTTCAGATGCAACCCGTCCGGCTTGAACAGGTCCCACCTGTTCCAGAAGGTCTTCCAGTGCCCCATAAACCTGAACCCCTCTCTCCTACACCACCATTTTAGCCACGCATTTAATCCCCTTATCTCAGCTAACTTTGCCTGACTTGCACGTGGCACGGGAAGTATTCCAGAGAATACCACCGTGGATGTTCTGCTTCTAAGCTTATTCGCGACTTCTATAAATTTATCTTGCAGAACAGCCCTTCTGCCCTTTCCTATGTCATTGGTGCCAACATGCACCACGACCACTGGATCCACCCCGGCTGGGGCCAAAAGCCTGTGCACTCGATCTGGAAGGAAGGAAGTGCGCAGTGTGCACTACGCACTACATCTCAGTGCACTGACGCAAGTACGCGATTTCGGACACACCCTTAGCCTCCCCTCTGTTTCGTATGCTGTCTTCCACCATACACTCCTCTCAGCTCCACCCCGCTTTAAATTCTGTGATAATCTCTTTGCTTTTAAAACAGGGCAAAGACCCCGCTGATTGTTCCAGCTACCGTCCCCTATCTTTAATGAACTATCTTTTAATGAATGATGTTAAGCTATTGGCTAAGGTGTTAGCTCGCCGCCTTCAGTTAGTGATAGCTAAGATTGTACATCCCGATCAGACTGGTTTTATTTCAGCTCGCTTCGCAGCCGACAATATGCGTCGTCTTCTGCATATTGTTAATAATGATTATTCTTCCTCTCCTCCACTGCTCGTTTCTCATTGGATGCTGAGAAGGCCTTTGACAAGCTTAATTGGAGTTTCCTCTGGGAAATTTTAATGGCCATGGGCTTTGGGCCTTCCTTTATTGGCATGGTAAAAACCTTATGTTCTTCTCCAACTGCCTGTCTGCTTACCAATAATACCATTTCCCGGCCATTCTGTATCCAACGGGGTGCTCGTCAGGGTTGCCCACTGTCCTCTCTTTTTTTTTTTTTTATATTCCCTCCTCCACCCCCCCTCTGCGGGGGACTGTATCTATTTATTTATTTATTATTATTTTATTTTTTTTTAATTATTATTTATTTTTTTATTTATTATTTTATTTTATATTTTTATTTACTTCCTCAAAAGAAGGAGAGGGAGGGGGGGGGACAAAGGAGAAGGAGGGAAGAGAGAGAGAGGGAGAGAGAGGAATGGAAAGAAAACAGAAAAAAAAACAAAAGAAAAAAAAAAAAAAAAACCAAGAAAAAAATAAAACAGATAATCTGCTTCCATGTCTGTTGAAAAGAGAAAGACAACATACAACATCTGTACTAATCACAACGACCATCAAACGTTAAATGTTGTTGAACAGCACACACAACCAGCCTTACAACCCATGCCCAGAAACAACAGCCGATCAAGACAGTGTGTGTCCGTGAGCACGTGTCCGTGAGCACCTGTGTGCACACCTGTGTGTCAGCGCGCTGTTGTTCCTAAGGTTTCTCCAAGTAATTGTCTAGTAGTGTGTGTGGGGAGCCACAGCCCCGCCCACCCAGGACATGAAGTCGACACGGGGGAGACCCGGGCCCCAGATATCCAGAGGCCCCCCAGGGCACGGGAACCCCAGGAGGACCAACGCAGGGACAATTGCAGCCCCCACCGAGAAAAGGGCAGAGGAGCGCTCCGGAGGGGGGCCATCCGGCAGCCACATCACAGGAGCCCCAGGGGGCCGTGGCGACGAGCACGCAGGCCCCACCGGCGGCCGGCCACACCAGGGCAGACCGGACCCCGGGCCCAGAGATCCAAGGGCCCCCCCACCCCCCAGCCAGGGCCCCGACAGAGCCAGAAGGGCCAGGCCCCGGCAGGCAACCGCCGAGAGTGAGCCAGCACACACCAGAGCATCCAGCCCCAGACATCGAGAACCACCAACGCATCGGCGGCCGGGGGCCTCATCCACCAGCAGGGAGTGTGGCGGGGGGTAATAGAGCCTGAGATGTTATTTCAGGTGGAGTCTAAGACCCAACCTGACACATACGTATAGACAGACAGGCACACACATACACAAGCATACGTTCCCACCCTCATGCACACATAAACAAATATTCACCCATTCGCCCAACATGAAGACACAGAAATGAACGCCGTACACACACTCACACTCCCCATATACACTCTATACTCCGAGATCTAGGCACCACCGCCCCCAGAGGGGCAATCCGCCACCAGACCTCGGAGATGGATCCCTTTATTCCTCTGGCATGGGGACAAGAAGACCACCCCGGACCACGCAGCAGCCGAGAAGCCCACCAGCCCAGACCCCGACCGGACGGCCAGCTCCTCCCAGCCCCCGGCCCCAGATGGTGAACAGAGAACGGGGGTGTGAAAAGACCCCATGCTTCCCTCCGCCCGCTCATATGTGGTGTTGGTGCGTGTTGTTCTAAAGTGCTTTAAAACAGGGGAAGGGCATGGTGCTAACCACCCTCTGCCTATCAGCAGCTGGTGTCAGCTCGGCCCCTCCCCAGAACCCTCAATGTCTATATGCAACTTAAAATTGAGAAGTGGGCACTGGCACCAGAGGTAAGGCTGAATGAACAGACCGCCCTCTGGACGCCATTCCTTGTGCCCACCCCCAAGGCCCTAAATGTATGTGTCATGAGAGAGTAAGTAATGAGAGTGTCTAAGTTGTGATGTGTGATTGAGACACAGGTGGCCACGGGGGGACAGAGGAGGAATACCTCCCCTGCATCCCAGCGACGCACCTGCACCTCAAAGCCCTATATGTGTGTTGGGGTGACGCCGTGACGGAGCGGGAGGAGGGAAGCATTTAGGGATGGGGAGGAAAGGATCGGGGGGGGCAAAGTACCCCCCCTCTGGAGCCAGCCCCCCCGCTGACCCCCATAAGCACCCCCGTTCCCCGAAATCCACCCAGGGCGGGAGAGCCGAGGCCCATCCAGTCCGGGGACCCAGAGCAGCGGCACCACCGGGCACCACAGAGCCCGGGGCAGCCAACCAGACCCCACCACAGAGGGAAAAACTACACCCACCCCACCATTCAGTCAACTCCCAGACTACATAAGACAACAGACACCCAGGTTGGGTCCATTCTCCTACTCTATTGGATTCCCCCCCACCCCCGCAGAGTGGATACCCCTAAGGCAGGGACCACCTGCGGGCAGATGGTAACAACCTCCCCACCAGCTAAAGAGGCCCCCAGCCCCTCCAATGCGCCGAAGGTCCCCGCGCCGGGGCCGGGCCCCAGTGCACGCGCCAGCCCACACCCCGGCGACCCACCCACCAGGACCCAAGCCCCCCCAGCCCAGCCGGAACCCCAGCCCGGAGGCAGAGCGCCCCCAGAACCCCAAGCTCGCCCCGGACCCACCCAGGAGCAGCACAGGCTGGTACCCTACGTCCGCCGGCACAGGCTACCCCAGCAGCGCTGCATGCAGCCACCAGAAAGACGCCACCCAAGAGCCACCAAAGCCCCATCCAGGCCAGGACCGCAGTCCCAGCGCCGAACCCCCCCAGAAACCCCCCCCCCCCAGGGAACCCCCAGACACCCCAAGCCCATAGGCCCCCCCCCCACACCAACAACAAAGACCGAAGCGGGACAAACCTGCGACCCCCCACCGCCACTAGGTGATGGAGCTGATCAAAGGAGCCCAGAGAGATTGGTCTAATGTGGCGGCAGAAGCTGTATCAAGACTAATATGGTCCAGCAAACTCTCTTTATATTGGTTGATATTAAGTTTATTTTTATTTTTCCAGTTCATGAGGACAGTCTTCTTAGCAATGCATAAAGCGGTGAAAGCCATGTGGGTTGTGTTAATCTCGGTAGTGACACCATCTAAGTCACCCAACAAGCAGACTGAAGGAGAGGCTGGAATGGTACATTTCAGACACTTTGATAAGTCCTCACAAATCCTGCGCCAAAACATCTGAACAGGTGGACAGAACCAAAGAGCATGGATGTAATTGTCAGGTGTATCCCCTTGACAGTGTGAGCAGTTGTTAGAAGATGTAAAACCCATCCTGAACATCCGATGCCCTGTATAGTGCACTCTATGCAGGATTTTGTATTGTATTAATTGTAAATTGGGACTTCTAATCAGTTCAAAGGTTTTTAAGCATGTCTTAGACCAGAAATTGTGGTTCCAGCTGATTGATAAATCTGCCTCCCATTTTGCAATAGGAAGGGATATTGAATCATCCATTTTAGAAAGTGTCCTGTATATTTTAGACAGTAATTTGGGGGGTTTGAGATTAAGGAATTCTGCCACCCTTGGTGGTATTTGTAATTTGATTTGATTAGACTTGAATTTCCTTTTTACTATAGATTTAACTTGTTGATATTCTAAAAATCTATTCTTGTTAATCCCATGTCTTTTAACTAATAAGTCAAAGGGGATAAAGTCTATTTCTTCAAATATATGTTCCAAGTATTTAATACCTTTACAACTCCAATCCGGGAAATTTATCATATTATTGTTTAGTAGTATGTCAGGGTTGTTCCAGATGGGAGTACGTTTGCTTGGGATTAATGAAGACTCAGTCATTTTAAGAAACTCCCACCATGCTGTCAGAGAAGAGCTGATACTGATGCTTTTGAAGCATTCATGTCGTTTAATGTTTGAGCTAATGAATGGTAGATCCGAAATGTCTATGTTATTGCATAGAGCCTGTTCTACGTCTAGCCAAGGTTCATCTAAGAAGGTATGTTTTAGCCATCCTGAGATGTTTTGAAGCCTGTTGGCTAAGAAGTAGTGGTGAAAGTTAGGCAGATCTAGTCCTCCATTGTCCTTGGTCCTTTGCAGCGTTTTTAAGCTAATACGCGGTGGTTTATCTTTCCAAAGGAATTTAGAGATGGCGGAGTCCAGAGATCTAAACCAGTCAGGTGATGGTTTACTTGGAATCATTGCAAATAAATAATTAATTCTTGGTAACACCATCATTTTTATTGATGCAACCCTTCCCATGAGTGATATGGGCAGGGACTTCCATCTAACCAGCTCATCCTCTACCTTCTTTAAAAGTGGGATGTGGTTTAATTTAGTTAAGTCTGCCAGCCTAGGTGAAACATTAATACCTAAATATTTAATATCCCCAGATTGCAGTGGAGTGGAGGAAGAGTTCTGAAAGGAGCAGTTAATTGGAAGAACTGTAGATTTTAACCAGTTTATTGAATAATCTGAGACTCTTGAGAAAGAGTTTATTAATGTAATTACCTCAGAGAGAGTGGTTTGTGAATGCTGGAGAAAAAGTAACACATCATCCGCATAAAGACTGACCTTATGTTCCACATTCTTGCATTTGATGCCTTTAATCACTATAGCCTGTCTAATTGCTGCTGCTAGTGGTTCAATAAAAATTGCAAACAGTGAGGGGGAGAGAGGGCATCCCTGCCTGGTGCCCCTCTTGAGACAGAAGCTAGAGGATGTTTGGTCATTCGTCCTAACACATGCTGTTGGGGAACTATATAATATTTTTAACCAGTTTATAAAAGAGGTTCCAAAACCAAATTTGTGTAATGTTGCAAATAAAAAACTCCAACTAACTCTATCGAATGCTTTTTCTGCATCTAGAGACAATATTATGATTTGAAGGTTTTTATTGCACGAATAGTCTATCAGATTGAGTAATCTACGTGTGTTTGTTGATGAGTGCCTCCCTTTTATGAAACCAGTTTGGTCAGGATGAATTATGTGAGGGGTTATCTTCTCTATTCTTTTTGAGAGAGCTTTGCAGATTATTTTAAGGTCAACATTAATAAGTGATATTGGACGATAGCCGGTAGGCAATATAGGGTCTTTGCCTGGTTTTAGCAAGAGACTAATGTTGGCAGAATTCATATTTGGTGGTAGTCTACCATTTTCCTTGGTTTCCTGCAACATTCTGTATAATGTTGGTGACAGAATTGTCCAGAATTCTTTATAGAATTCTACTGGAAATCCATCTGGGCCTGGAGCCTTATTATTGGGCATACTGTTCAAAGCTTCCTGGAGTTCACCTGGTGTCAGCAGAGAATCCAGTTCTATCGTTTGATTATCTGATAATTTCGGAAGGGTTATACTATCAAGAAACTGATCAATTTCGTCTTTAGATGGGTTTATCTGTGGTAAGTATAAAGATTTGTAAAAGTCCCTGAAAGTGTTGTTTATTCTTTCAGGGTCATATACTGTATCCCCAGTTGAGTCTTTAACAGCACATATAGTTGTTTTTTCTTTATTTATTTTTAACTGGTTAGCTAAAAATCTACCTGATTTATTACCATATTCATAATTTTGCCAGCGAAGTCTTTGTGCTAAGAATTGTGTTTTTTTATGAATAATTTCATTTAATTCTAATTTTGCTTTGCGTATTTTATTCAGCATTTCCTGTTCCTGGGATGATACATAAGCTTCTTCTAAGGATTTGATGTTTTCTTCTAATTCCTGAATATACTTGTTTTCTCTTTTCTTTTTATGTGATGAGAATGAGATTATTTTACCTCTCATCACAGCTTTGCCTGCTTCCCAGAGAACAGATGCTGATGTTCCAGGCAGGTCATTATAGTCTAAATATAAAGCCCACTCTTTTTTGAAATAGTTAATAAAATCTCCATCTTTAAGCAATGATGTATTAAATCTCCAGTTTCTAATTGGTGGAATGGCTTTCTTATTTATTAGGGTTAAAGATACAGGAGCATGATCGCTGACAGCTATAGGGTGTATCTCAGTGTCTGAAATGTCACTCAGCAGTGAGCTACTGATTAGGAAATAATCCAGACGAGAGTAAGAGTGATGGACGTGTGAGAAGAAAGTATATTCCCTACGGTTGGGGTGAAGAGAACGCCATGCATCGCGAAGACCATAGTCACTCATGTACTGCTTAACTATATTTATGGATTCCCAATTGCGCTGAGCAGCTGTACTGAGCCTATCCATTTCTTTATTTAGTGCGAAATTGAGATCGCCCCCAAGAACGAGTGCGCTATCTAGGTGTTCAGAGAGTGCGGTAAAGAAAACGTGGAAGAATGAAGGGTTATCAACATTTGGACCATATATACTAACAATACATAACTTCTTGTTAAGTATAGACAATTTAATGATTATAAATCTACCTTCTGGATCTATAATTGTGTTGAGTAATGTGAAATTAACATTTTTATGTATTAAAATTGCTACCCCCCTTTGCCTAGAGTTATAACAGGCTGAGAACACATTAGGAAACTCAGGTGTTTTAAGTTCATCTGTAGCTGTGGCAGGTCTATGAGTCTCTTGTAATAAAACAACGTCTGCCTGTAGTTTTTTAAGCTGGCTAAATATTTTTAACCTCTTCTCTCTGGAGCCAGCTCCATGCACATTCCATGAGACAAACCTTAGTGTGCCCATAGACGTGTGTGTAGCTAATATTGCACGTGCAAATGAGTCAGATACGAACGAGCGTGTGAGCGCTTGTGTGCGTGTGTATCCTATATGTCTGTGTGCACTATAAGGTCGGAGTGGTTGTGGTGAAGCTAAGTACATATGTACATTATCATGTCGTGCAGATGTGTAAAAATCGAGGGTGTTGTGTGTGATTGAGTAGAAATTTAAAGCAGGTGATCGGTGCAGGGAAAGCAGGGAGAAGTGAAAAAGACATACAAAGGGGCACGCGAGTAAGGGTATTAGTGAGAAACATAGAAACATAAACATTGTTAGCACTGTAGCGCCGCGGAGACTGACGGTAGTGTATTTGTTATGACCTAACATTAAATTAGCGAATTAACATGTATAAGCTAGATTAAACAGAAGAGGATTTGGGAAAAGAAGAAAAATATAACAGGTTCTTATCCGGAGTGGCGTTAATATAACCAGGGAGTGATGTTAGGGTCGCGGTAGAGCTGTCCATCCACGTAGAGCCGATCCACGGCGATGACAGCTCGGGAGCCCTTCTGGATGGAGCTGCGTCGGATTGGGAACAGAACTTTGCGTCGCTCCAGAATCTCTTTGGGGAACTGGTCGTTTACGCCAAAGTCCGTTCCTTTCAGCTCCCTGCCGCGGCTCTTCACCTGTTGCTTCTGTTTGAAATTCCCGAATTTGGCCACAATAGGACGCGGTCTCAGGGCACCAGGCCTCTTAGCTCCCAGCCGATGGACTCTGTCAAAGCAGATGCTTTCCACAGTGTCCTCTGGAAGCTTCAGGTGGGTCTTGATAAATGTTTTAACCGTAATTTCTGCGTCCTCTTCAGCAGATTCCGGGATGCCTGAAAACACCAGGTTATCTCTCATACTACGGGCTTGGAGATCGATGACAGTCTCTTTTATCCCCCCTTCTCTTCATTCTGTCTTTAGAGCCTTTGGCGGCTGCCATACGTTCCTCAGTTTCGTGCACCCCCATAGTGGCCTATAACACCTCTCATAAAATATCACTATATGCTGATGTTCTGCTGTATTTGGGGAATGTCTCCTCTGACCTTCAATATGTGCTGGGCTTGTTCCGTGAGTATGAGTATACTTCTGGGTACAAGATTAACTGGGAGAAGTCTGCTTTACTCCCCTTAAACTCGGCCTGCAGGTCCCTCCCCCTTCCCTCATTTATTCCAGTCGTTGACTCCTTTAAGTATCTGGGCATTATGATCACAGCCTCTATTGCAAAATCCTCTATTGTAGTGGGGTACCGCAGGGTTCAATTTTAGGACCTCTATTGTTCCTAATTTACATTAATGATATTGACACAAATACATACAGTAAACTGGTTAAATTTGCAGACGACACCAAGGTGGGCGGGGTAGCAGATACTAATCTAGCAGCAGAGAGGCTTCAACGGGATCTGGATTTAATTAGCGAATGGGTATGTATGTTGATGCTTCCATGTTCCCCTCTCGCCAGTGTGGGGAAGCAATAAAAAAGGCGAACAGAATGTTGGGTTATATCTCTAGATGTGTGGAGTTTAAGTCAAGGGAGGTGATGTTACACTTATATAATTCCTTGGTAAGACCCCAACTAGAATACTGTGTGCAGGTTTGGTCACCATACCTCAAGAAGGACATTGCTTCCTTAGAAAAGGTGCAACGAAGAGCTACGAGAATGATTCCTGGTCTTAGAGGACTGTCTTATGAGGAGAGGTTAGCGGAACTGAATCTGTTTAGCCTTGAGCAAAGGAGACTAAGGGGGGATATGATTCAGGTCTATAAGATTCTAACAGGTCTGGATGCTGTTCAGCCAAATGACTATTTCAATATTAGTCTAAATACTACAACTCGTGGCCATACAGTAAGTGGAAATTAGCGGGAGAACATTTTAAAACAAATTTGAGGAAGCACTTCTTTACACGGCGTGTAGTTAGAGTATGGAATAGTCTTCCTGCTAGTGTAGTGGAAGCTAAAACCCTGGGTTCCTTTAAATCAGAGCTAGATAAGATTTTAACAACTCTGAGCTATTAATTAAGTTCTCCCCAAACGAGCTTGATGGGCCGAATGGCCTCCTCTCGTTTGTAAATTTCTTATGTTCTTATGTTCTTATGCTAGCATCACTACGCTGAATTTCGGCCGTGCGCTTGATGGTGTTAAGCGTTCAATCCACAACTGGCAATCGTTATCATTATCATTTCAGTCGCACTTGGCTACGATCAAGATGAACGTTTTGCCCTGCTTAAATTTCTTAAGTGCTATGCTTCCTTTGCCGCCCCCTTCCCACTTTTTGAAAGATGTCCGGTCGACAGTAACGTCCTTTCTTTGGAATGCCCGCAAGCCTCACATAAGGTACTCCTTTCTTACTCTTTCTAGAGATGATGGGAGTCTCGCTCTCCTGGAATATGAATGGTACCACTGGTCCTTTGTTCTCCGTTCGGTCTGGCACTGGCTTCAGCCTCCCCCATCACCGCCTTCCTGGTTTCCAATAGAGGAGAATCTGGCGAGTCCGCATCAGCTGCAGCATCTCCCTTTTCTCTCCCTGAAAGCTAAGGCAGTTAAACCTGTGCTAGGCCCAATTGTGTCTTATGCTGTGCAGATTTTCCATCGGGTCGAGAAGAGCATTGGCTCTGTCCCTGTCTGGCACTCAAATACACCAGTATTTCTTAATAGAGCGCTTAACATTGGTGGTCAGCCCATCACGAACTTCCGGTGGATCTCGTTTGGAATCCGTGTTTTGGGTGATCTATTTGATGACGCTGGCCTCCTCACGTTCCAGGCTCTCACCTCAAAATTTCCTATTCCTTCCTTCTTTTTCTTTCTACAACTGCGATCTGTCCTCAGAACATGTGGGATTTCCTTCTCTGCTCCTTTGCCTACTCACCCCCTTTGCAAATTTGTGGCTTCTCTGTCCAAATCTAATAGACCAGTCTCCGCGCTGTACGTATTTTTGCGTGATGTTGGTCAGGTTATTCCACCTGTTGCCCATAAATGGGGTGATATCTCTTCTCCTTCTCCATTGTGCTGGCGCACCATTTTTTAAAATATTAAGCAAGCTTCTAGAAATCCCAATCACCAGCACATTCAGTTTAGTTTTGTGCACAGGTTGTACTGTACTCCACGATTGCGCTTCGCTATGGCTCTCGATCCTGATCCCCTTTGTAAATTGTGCCCACTTAGAGCCCTTGGTACTTTTCTCCACATGTTCTGGGAATGTCCACCTGTGGCTGCTCTTTGGCATGCGGTCCCCTCCTTTCTTTCTGATCTGCTGGATGTGACTGTCCCTTGTTCTCCTCAATCTCTGTTACTCTTAGATTTCTCTCTCCTTTCTTTTTCCCCTTCTCAGAAACAGATGATTTCTTTATCCTCTGTTGCTGCAGAGCTGCTGTTGGTCTCAAGGTGGAAAGACCCGAGTCGTTGCACTTTCATAGTCTGGAGGGCTTCCCTTTACAATCTGATCATGTTGGAGCTGTCTGCTGTTCGAATAAATGGTGCCTCAGACGTCACTATCAACAATTGGGAGAGTAATGCTTCACTTGTACTGTACAAGGGTACATCGAGGAGAGCACATCACCTATTGTGCCTGGTTAATTCTGGTACGGTTATGCAGATATGCGTATGTATGTGTATATATATCTGTCTATATGCGAATATATTTGGTGTGTGTGTTGTGTATCTATGTCGATGTATGGGGGTGTGCATGCATTTGCATTTATAGGTGTATGTGTTTTATTTATTATTGCTGTATGTATATTACTGTGTATGTATATAGATACAGTTTTACTCTATCATTTTTTCTTTTGTTTCTTTTAATGTCTTGCTCCGGTGCGGTGGGTGGGGTTTTGGTTCTGGTGTTTTTTCTTGTATGTTGAACAGTTTTTGATGTGTCACTTTTGTGCATTGTACTAAAACCCAATAAAAAATTGGTTGCAAAAATAAATAAATAAATAAAAATCTGTCAATGATGGTGAAAACATTGGATTCAATATTATTGGGGTATATATTGAGAGATCTTTAAGTGAAAAAAATAGTCTAAATTGAGATCTTGAGAGATTGTTTTACAATAGGGTTTGAAGTATATCTAGATATGGGTTCAGGTAGTGGGATTTTTGAACAAAGCAAGGCATGTAGGTAAGCGGAGTTACATGACTGTCTTTCCAAAGTCCGCCATACTGGAGATGTAACTTCAGTGCTAGAGTCCATCCAATGCAATATAGCTGTTATATTGGCCACCCAGTAATAATATTGAAATTTAGGGAACTAAAATCCTCCATGCTGATGATGTCTCTGCAATCTTTCTTTACGTATTCTGGGAGTTTTCTTATTCCAAATAAAGCTGGATATCAGTTTATCTATTGTTAGAGAAAAAGATCTCGTCAAATAAATCGGAATACATTGAAACAAATATAGCAGTTTAGGCATGATATTCATTTTGATCGCATTTACAGTACTCTACCTCCTATACTCAAAAAAATGAACAAGGAAGGTTGGGCACTTTATACTTACTATATTTATATTCAGTTTACTTACAATAATTGTGTTTGTTGACTTGAAATGTTTTTTTCTATTAAGGTCCACGTAATTATGTCTCAACTTGACTGTACAAAATCCTGACGCGTTGTCTGATCACAAACCATTTATGTTAAGTTAAAAATTCTTACATCCAGAGGGTGGCAGTATAGTGAGACGCTAACTGCCATGAAAACCCCCAAAGAAGAAGAGCAGCAAGACGAGTCAGACCCCCTGAAAAGGTTTTCATCAATTTGTTTTGACGTCTTGCCTTTTCGACAGCTGGTAAAGGTAGGTGGATTTTCGTTTTTGCACCAGTATGGTTTTTTTTGTTTGTAATATATGTAATATGTTCTTTATTTTGGCCTGCTTTAGTTTCAGCGAGTTCTAGTGTCTTAGACATGCTTAAGTTAGAATGCTAGCTTAGCCACGTGGCGCAGGTTGGTCCGTTGCATATTTCCATTATTTGGGCGAAAAGAAAAGTAATAAGAGATAGTTAATGGATTAAAGTTCTCCGTCGCTATAATGGATTTCCGTTTATTGGAGCGAGTTACGACGGATTTTTTTTCCATCAATTGCAGGGTTCCTGACTGTCATTAATGTCTTATATTCACTTTTTATAATTTTAAGGCTGTAAATATAATTACATTTGTAATAAATGCATTACTTTCAGTTTGAAAAGACGCGCCATATTCAGCCTGCTGAGGGGAATGTGATCACAACCTGGAGTGGATTAAAAGCACGTTCTTCACTCTACTCTAAGGGTTTTGTTAATCGCTCCGCTCCTTATCCACTCTGGGTTTTCCATTCCCGCTCATGGAAAAACCGCTCCACTCCATTTTTATATCATGAACGCCTGAACGCAACATTTATAATGCTATATAAGTTTTTTTTCTTTTTTTTCTACTAAGGCATAAAAATACAATATGTTTGCAAATATATTTAAGAAACAAACTAAGTTAACGTACTTGCTAATTTGAAAAACAATGCTACAGTCATTCTCCGTTGAAACTGCGATACTAAGTTCAACCACTAGCTGCCCATCCAATCTAAAATCTGCTGTCAAAATTAAGGCCCAATCCCAATTCTATTTTCTACCCCTTTGCCTACCCCTCACCCCTTCCCCTTGCCCCTTGAAATGAAGTGGAAAGGGGTAGGGTTAAAAAATTTCCCCTAAGAAATGGGACACCACTACTACACTGTTATACGTCATCATCCATTGTCACTACCTCCTAACGTTACGTCAGAGGACATGCTCCGATGTTTATCACAAATTCCAAGATGTCGCCGTCAGCATCGTAGCATGTAAAGATTACTCACTCCCAAAGTTTTTTTGCGCCGTATTTGGACTTTAAAAACAGATGTTCGTTTTCACCTTGAAAACGTATGAGCCTTCGGGTTTCCTCAGCTGTCCCTATACAGAATATAATTTACAAAAATGTTGTCATGTTGCAATAAGTACGAATAGTGTAAGCACCGTTCATTTACATGTACACATATGGCCGTAAGCAAAACAAAACAATGCGTTACAACATGCAGTCAGTTACCGGGTAACGTTATATGACATAAAAATATATTTCCTAATATTGTGCAATCAGTGCTATCCGCAAGCAAACTTTATCGATTTTTTTTCAAACGTTTCTTTACAGAACATCACCGTAAACACAAACACAAGATTGATGGTAATATACATGTAATGAAAAAATGTCATAAAAATCCTTATTAATGGCAAAAATTACTTAACATTTATGGGTCTGCTTGCTCGAGTGGGCAGCCATGTTGTAAATTTCTCTTAGCCCTTCGTTTGAAGTGAGGTCCCGAAAAATCTTCGTTTCGAGGGCTATCTAGCCCTTCCCCTTACCCCTACCCCTCCAATCAAAAGAGAATTGAGACACCCCTACCCCTACACGTGAACGCGCCAAACGGAGGGGTAGGGGTAAGTGTAGGGGTAAGGGGTAGAATTGGGATTGGGCCTAAGTGGTTAATATTTGGTTTGAAACTTTAGTTTTTTTCCAATTTTGTTGTGATACTTTAAATGCACATTACAAAGTGTGATTATTTTATTGGCTTGTGTCATTTCAGATTAATTTAATTTCACAAAATCTTTATCAAATTGTCTTAAATTTTTATCCTTTGCATTTTTTCAGGTCCTTACTGAAGGGTGTGTTCCTGCCAAGGTGCTTTACTCACAATAGGTAAGATCTGCAACATCTACTAATGTAAATACTGTTTCTTGCATGACCATTTTATTTTTTTAGTTCCGAGTAGCTTGTTTAATTCTGTTTGTATCCTGTTTACTTTTAATTATCAGTAGCAATTGATAAATTAGTTTTTAACAGATTATATAAATGTTTTAAATTATTATTTTAAGTCATATGCTATGTTATTTGTAAAACTTTTCTAAAAGATTTTTTTTTGCAAGTCAAGGTTCTTTTAATTAATTTTTGTGGTGTGTGTGCTTGTTATAGATACTGAATGTGGCAGTGTAAAGGTTGCAGTTCAAAGACCTCAACTAGATGTCAGTTACTAAAACATTATAGGTTAAAACATCCTCAATATGGGCGTAGGCACCCATATCCTTCCCATATACTAGGGCTGCACGATATATCATTTCAGTATCGTCATTGCGATGTACGCACTTGCAATAGACACATCGCAGGATGTGCAATGTTAAGTAACGCAAATTAAATTAAGCGACGTGGACAACGCTTTTGGTGTTTTTGCTGAACTAACAAACGTCACACTGTTCTTATTCTTAAACAATCCACAAAAGTCTGTCTAATATAATTTAGATCAATTTAAAGGTTTTTGGATACGGAGTCGACACGCAGCTTTGCACGGGCAGCTAACAAACATGTCGATCACAGAACGAACCACCAAGCACAAACATTCTAACCATTTAACCCAGCATTATTTTGTCACTCATGTTAACTCTCATATGCGATAAGCTTCCATAGTTTAATGCTCATGCTCTGTTTAGTACTGATTAAGTTATCATTACCATTATATTTGGGCTAAATAGAACATTTCAAACTGGATTTAAGGAAGCACTTCTTTACACAGCGTGTAGTCAGAGTATGGAATAGTCTTCCTGATAACGTAGTGCAAGCTGAATCCTTGGGTTCCTTTAAATCAGAGCTAGATAAGATTTTAACATCTCTGAGCTATTAGTTAAGTTCTCCCCAAGCGAGCTCGATGGGCCGAATGGCCTCCTCTCGTTTGTATAGTTCTTATGTTCTTAAATCAGGTCAATCTTTCTAGAATGATTAATTATACCAATACAGCAGTGGTCACTAACAGGTGGACTGCGCCGGACCCGGACCCAGAAGCTGTCCCATACGGACCTGGACCGATAGCCCTTTCTCTGCGCTAATGTGCCATTGGTGTTAATAACAGCAGCAAAGCGACCAAAAAGCCGTAATGTTCCTAACAGAGTGACTGCTTAATAACAGCAGCGAAGCGAACACACGCAACCAAAAATCCGTAATTCTCCTAAGAGAGTGACTGGTCTGTCCTGAAATCATATAGCTGAAAAGTTTTCAAATACAGTATGTATTATACACTCACCTAAAGGATTATTAGGAACACCTGTTCAATTTCTCATTAATGCAATTATCTAATCAACCAATCACATGGCAGTTGCTTCAATGCATTTAGGGGTGTGGTCCTGGTCAAGACAATCTCCTGAACTCCAAACTGAATGTCAGAATGGGAAAGAAAGGTGATTTAAGCAATTTTGAGAGTGGCATGGTTGTTGGTGCCAGATGGGCCGGTCTGAGTATTTCACAATCTGCTCAGTTACTGGGATTTTCACGCACAACCATTTCTAGGGTTTACAAAGAATGGTGTGCAAAGGGAAAAACATCCAGTATGCGGCAGTCCTGTGGGCGAAAATGCCTTGTTGATGCTAGAGGTCAGAGGAGAATGGGCCGACTGATTCAAGCTGATAGAAGAGCAACTTTGACTGAAATAACCACTCGTTACAACCGAGGTATGCAGCAAAGCATTTGTGAAGCCACAACACGCACAACCTTGAGGCGGATGGGCTACAACAGCAGAAGACCCCACCGGGTACCACTCATCTCCACTACAAATAGGAAAAAGAGGCTACAATTTGCACGAGCTCACCAAAATTGGACAGTTGAAGACTGGAAAAATGTTGCCTGGTCTGATGAGTCTCGATTTCTGTTGAGACATTCAAATGGTAGAGTCAGAATTTGGCGTAAACAGAATGAGAACATGGATCCATCATGCCTTGTTACCACTGTGCAGGCTGGTGGTGGTGGTGTAATGGTGTGGGGGATGTTTTCTTGGCACACTTTAGGCCCCTTAGTGCCAATTGGGCATCGTTTAAATGCCACGGCCTACCTGAGCATTGTTTCTGACCATGTCCATCCCTTTATGACCACCATGTACCCATCCTCTGATGGCTACTTCCAGCAGGATAATGCACCATGTCACAAAGCTCGAATCATTTCAAATTGGTTTCTTGAACATGACAATGAGTTCACTGTACTAAAATGGCCCCCACAGTCACCAGATCTCAACCCAATAGAGCATCTTTGGGATGTGGTGGAACGGGAGCTTCGTGCCCTGGATGTGCATCCCACAAATCTCCATCAACTGCAAGATGCTATCCTATCAATATGGGCCAACATTTCTAAAGAATGCTTTCAGCACCTTGTTGAATCAATGCCACGTAGAATTAAGGCAGTTCTGAAGGCGAAAGGGGGTCAAACACCATATTAGTATGGTGTAGGGATGTAACGGTATCAAAACTTCACGGTACGGTAATACCTCGGTATGAATGGCACGGTACGGTATTTATTGAATCATTTACAGGAAAAACAAAACTAATGAAGAGACTCGAAAAAAGGGCCAGAAGTGTTTATTAAACAGTTTACATGAACACTGACCATATCAATGGCCAGAGGTGGACATTTCAGGTCCAGAAAGTAAAAATCCAAACCAGGATTTTGTTTCAACCAACCAGCTGAGTACTATATGGCTGTGAATCTTTATACTCAGCAGGTTGGTTGAAACAAAATCCTGGTCTGGATTTTTACTTTCCGGACCTGAAATGTCCACCTCTGTCAATGGCATACAAATTAGCCATCTATGTGTAAACTTTGAAACAAGAACTTAAATTTTTCAATTTTAATAACAAAAAATTATTAAACCATGTAAAAAAATAAAGTTTCAATTTAATATTTCCATCTCTTTTCCTTCGCCACTACTAGCAGCACCCGCCATTTCCGCAGTATCTGTAGCGACAACAGACCGCAAAGGATGATGACCACGCCTGGGCTGATGGGAATTGTAGTTCCCGCTCTACCTCCCGTTCGCTCCATTCGCCTGAGCAAACTTTTCTCAGAAGACCTATCGTTTTATCGAGTCATGCGACCACGGTAGTATTGAAAAAATTTGCTATTGCGGTACGACGGTATTTACAATACTGTTACATCCCTAGTATGGTGTTCCTAATAATCCTTTAGGTGAGTGTATAACATGTTGGATAAATAGACATAGTTTACTGGTGATTTCATGTTCGTGGAAGTTTCCGCTTTTTAACATATGTATAAAGTAATATTATCTGTTATATAGATCAACTCAGGTGAAACAAAAATTGTACGTTTTTAGCATCTGGCACGCCACTCATGATTTCAGACTTGCGCAGGAAATCTTACGGCAAATCTATATTATTCCATTATAAACCTAAAATGAGCTACGTCAAAAGTATGTTTACATGGTTAAATACAAAAGCATACTATTTACAAGGTAAGAACTGTTACATGTGTGTGCAGACATCTCGAATTGAATTGCACTGAATTAATTTGATTTGACAGTCAGGTACTGATTACATGCAATGTTGATACAACTGACATGCTACTTAAATATACATCACACTAAATAGTTAGACATTATGATCTTCCGGACCTTTGCTTCAAGAAATTTTCTCTAACTGGACCTCTTTAAATTTTAGTTGAATACCCCTGCAATAGAGCTATTGAACTAATTTGAATTTTTTAAATCCCAATATCACAATATATATCACAGAAAGAATAAATATTTCAATGTGATTTATTGCAACCCTACCATATACTAGTTGTCCATGTACATTCAAGTCATGGAATGCACTTAGATCACACCTTTGTAGAGTCCATAACAGAGACTCATCTCAGCGAACAACATCATTGGCTACATTCAGATGTCAAGTTTGTTTATTCGCTGAACTTGGCAATGATAAGGAATATTTCAGTCACATAAATCTGCATCTTAAATCCCATGAAACCATGTCCTGTATGTTCAAAGATTGTACATTCACGTCAAATATTTATGGGACATTTACTGTAAATCACATAAAAATAGAAAGCACCTTGCTTATTCTTACAGTGATTTTAAACCTGGAATAGTTACAGTAAGAGACAGTCCTGAAATTTCAAGCCTTCCAGATGAACATGAAGAAGGTGCAGAATTCGAAGAAGTGCTCTCTACTTTTCAGACAGAAGAAAGAGATGAGAAGGCAATAGAGGAGAGATTAGCAGCAGTGCTGCTTAAGCTTGAAAATGTACTCCATGTTCCCAGCAGTGTAGTCAGTGAGCTTTTACAGGACTTGCACTTCCTTATGAGTTCTGCTTCTCTGCCTGCATTACATGCCATAGTTTCAGATTTCTGTACCAAGCATAATCTTGGTCTTAATGAGGCAGAAATTGCGGAATTGGCCTCTGTAGCATGTGTCTCTAACCCCTTGACAAAATCTATAGGAGCACAGGGCCCACTTAGTAATGCTTTTAAGCGGAAAAAATACTTCAAAGACAAGTTCCAAGTAGTTGAACCAGTGGAGTATGTTTTGAACAAGGACAGCAAACATACCTACCAATATGTACCATTACTGCAGTCATTGCAGCAGCTCCTTAGCAAAGATGGTATCATTGATGTACTAGCAAACTGTAGTGCTCACTCAAATGAAACTGCAGAAGAATACAAGTCATTTCAAGATGGAGAGTTTTTTAAACAAAATCAGTTCCTATCTGAAGGGGAGTTGAAACTCTGTGTCACTCTTTATATTGATGACTTTGAAGTTTGTAATCCTCTAGGAACTTCTAGAACGAAGCACAAACTTTGTGCTATGTACTGGATTTTAAGCAACTTACACTCAAAAAAATGAAACCTTGACTTTAATTTTTTCTTGTCAACAGGTTCCACAAAATTTAATCATGAAACTTGAAAACAAATATTTCAAGGCTTTTTAACTTAATGGGGTTGTTTTAGGGAGAAATAATATTTTTGACTCAAGCCAACTATTATCACTAATTTTCGTTCAACAAGAGACGTTTGAGTTTAACTAACTAAAGTCAGTTGTTATATGAACTAACAAAATTTGTTTAGAAGTTGCATATTACATATATGTCTATTCAAAGTAAACTAATGACTTTATAACAAAACATTCAATTCAAGCTTAATTAATCAAAATAAAATGCTTTAACTAACTTTAATTTTTACTGTGCTGAAAGTGTGTTCATTGCTGAGGATTGCTGGGATTGCTGTAGAGGCTGCTGGGATTGCTGTACTGATCGGGAGTGGTGTAGTCGCTGTGTGCACTTGTGTTGTGTTGTGTGCCTGTTGAAGCGGTTGATTTGATTTGAATTATCTGTAAAGGTATATTTGAGCGTTTGTGTGCCAGCACGGTTACGTGGGTGGTTGTTGTTGTTTTCATTTTTTACTCTTATTTTTACGTGTGTACTTGTCTGTCCTTGTGAGTGTTACCGACAGCTGCGGGCGCGAGCGGCGTTTCTGTTTGCGTCCTTCGCATCAAACACCCGCGGGTAATATTATCTAACATCGGTAACATTAACTCTAAAAGGTCAGTTGCTCCGGAGCTTTGCTCGGTCGCCGGTCGGGGCCGGGAGGACATTTTCCACTTTTTTTCCCGCTCCGGCAGTAGCCTGCTTTGAGAGGGTTTTTGTGGTTTTTTGGCCTCCCTAGAGCAACTTCGCTTTAGTTTAGCTAAACGTGGTTCAGCAGGAAGTTAATCTCGGGTAAGTAATTGTAAATTTGGTTATTTTAAAAGTAAAATTTAAAGGTTGTTATCGCTGACGCTGCCGGATAATTTATAATAAAGTACCGATTTAACGCAAGTGTTAATTTAGTGCTTTAGTGTACTCGGCACTTTGTTTTAACTATACGTTAATTAGATCAACTAAAAGTTTAAATAATCTCTATTAATATACTGGGCTGGGAGTAAAGGACGGGGACATAGTGAGTTAGGTAATTATGGGGCCAACTCAGTGTTGTGTTTGCAAGATGTTTGCCCTTCTGGATGCTTGCGTCCAGTCGGACTTCGTCTGCGAGCGATGTGGGTTAGTTGACTCACTCATGGTCCAGGTTCGTGACCTAGAGGAGCGACTGGCTCTCATCCAGCATAGCAATGAGTTAAAGGAGAGAGTTAATACGCCTTCTAGGGAGACTATGTGTACGTCACAAGCGGGGAGGGGGGAGAATGATGAACAGGTAGGTCGAGAGAGCTGGGTGAACGTAGGTCGTAGACGTAGAAAAGGGCGTACACAGTTCACAGAGGCGGCATCACCTGAAGTAACGGTTTCTAACCGCTTTCAGGTGCTTCCAGCTTTAGAGCCGGAAGAGACTGGGGAGGCAGGTGGGCCCTTGGGCACCAAGGAGCCACCTAACCCCAGTAGGAGGGAGGTTGTGGTAGTAGGGGATTCAATTATAAGAGGTGTAGATAGTTATGTGTGCACCCGTGATAGAGGGTCCCGTACGGTGTCTTGCCTGCCTGGTGCCCAGGTAGGGGACCTTCCAGATCGAGTGGACAGGCTTTTGGCCCCAGCCGGGGTGGATCCAGTGGTCGTGGTGCATGTTGGCACCAATGACATAGGAAAGGGCAGAAGGGCTGGTCTGCAAGATAAATTTATAGAAGTCGCGGATAAGCTTAGAAGCAGAACATCAACGGTGGTATTCTCTGGAATACTTCCCGTGCCACGTGCAAGTCAGGCAAAATTAGCTGAGATAAGGGGATTAAATGCGTGGCTAAAATGGTGGTGTAGGAAAGAGGGGTTCAGGTTTATGGGGCACTGGAAGACCTTCTGGAACAGGTGGGACCTGTTCAAGCCGGACGGGTTGCATCTGACCCATAGGGGAACCAGTGTATTGGGGAGGCGTATGTGCAGAATAGTTGAGGAATGTTTAAACTAGGGACTGGGGGGGCAGGGAGGTCAGTTATGAATTTATGTGGGGAGAGACGGAAAGCCCAAATAAATATTAAAAGTAGACAATGTAAAAGGCCTACCATTAGTGGTCTGTATTTGAATGCTAGGAGTATTAGAAACAAAATTAATGACTTAGAGGCTTTAATTTCTTCAGACAATTACGACATTATAGGAATAACTGAGACATGGATGAGTGACAATGATGGTGATGAATATAATATGGATGGTTATACGTTGTTCCGTAGAGACCGGATAGGCAAGAAGGGAGGTGGTGTTGCAGTATACGTAAAAGAAAACTTGCAGGCAAGGGAACTCACTGATAAAAATAAAAATTCAGAAGCTGTATGGATCAAACTTGATGCTAAAGATTCAAATGGCCTAATTGTCGGGGTTTGTTATAGGGCACCTAATGTAGCTGTAGAGGAAAGCAGAATATTATATGATGATATCAGGATTATGAGTAATAAAAATGATGTGGTGGTTATGGGTGATTTTAATTTACCTGGGATACAGTGGGACACAGTCTCTGGCTCTTCTGTAAATGAACTTGAGATGGTGGAATTAGTACAGGATTGTTTTTTTACTCAGTTTGTTAATACTCCTACCAGGGGAGAAGCCCTTCTTGATCTCGTTTTTTGTAATAACCAGGATAGGATTGGAAAATTAGAGGTTTTAGACCCATTGTACGGTAGTGATCATAACATGGTTAAATTCGAGGTTAATTTTAGTGTCCGAAGAGCAAAGTCTAAATTAAAAGTATACAATGTTAGGAAGGCTAACTTTAATGGTATGAGACGGAAATTAGAAACTGTAAACTGGACAGAGTTAAATAGCAAAACAGTTGAAGAGGCATGGGAATTTTTCAAAAGCACATTGTTGCAAGTGCAAGAGGACTTCATACCTGTTTCCAGCAAAGCTAAATCTAGGAAACGACAACCAAGGTGGTTTACTAAGGAAATTAAGAATAAAGTCAGGAGGAAAAGGGCTCTGTTCCACAACTGGAAAATAACTAATGATTTCAAAATCAAGCAGGAGTATCTAAGTCTACAGGCAGAGTTAAAAAATGACATTAGGCTATCAAAGAGGGATGTAGAAAGAAAAATTGCATTGGAGGCTAAGCATGACAGTAAAGGTTTCTTCCAATATTTTAACTCTAAGAGAGCACTAAAAGCTGAAATCACTAATTTGCAGGATAGTAAGGGCCTTATAATTGATAACGAAATTGATATGGTAAACGAGTTTAATGATTATTTTTCAAGGGTGTTCACAATAGAGAACACAAGTAATTTACCACCAATTAATACGAATACAGCATCGTCTATGACCAATATATGTATAACTGAGGTTGATGTGATACTAAGCCTAGCTAAACTCAAAATAAATAAATCGCAGGGGCCTGATGGCATCTTACCTTTAGTCTTGAAAGAGATGAGGGATATTATTAGCCAACCTTTGACTTTAATATTCCAGAAATCGTTATCTGCGGGTGTGGTACCATCAGATTGGAAGCATGCTAATATAACACCCATATTCAAAAAAGGGGATAGAAGTAATCCAGCAAACTATAGGCCAATCAGTTTAACTAGCATTACTGGAAAAATAATGGAAGCTATAATTCAAGTGAAAATGGTAGATTACCTAGATGCAAATAACATTATAAAGGATAGCCAACATGGATTTAGGAGAGGTAGATCCTGCTTAACGAATCTGCTTGAGTTCTTTGAGGAAGCTACAAGTGAAATTGATCACAAAAAGGCCTATGATGTGATTTACTTAGATTTCCAGAAAGCCTTTGATGTTGTCCCCCACAAACGGCTCTTGTTAAAGCTTAAAGCTGCAGGAATTTTAGGAACTGTGGCAGCTTGGATCAAAAACTGGCTAACTGATAGGAAGCAGCGAGTAGTTATTAGAGGCACTATGTCACAGTGGGCCTCCGTTTATAGTGGGGTACCGCAGGGTTCAATTTTAGGACCACTATTGTTCCTAATTTACATTAATGATATTGACACGAATACATACAGTAAACTGGTTAAATTTGCAGACGACACTAAGGTGGGCGGGGTAGCAGATACTAATCAAGCAGCAGAGAGGCTTCAACGGGATCTGGATTTAATTAGCGAATGGGCTGATACTTGGCAGATGAAATTTAACACAGATAAATGTAAGGTAATCCATGCAGGGAGCAGAAATATACAGTACAGATATTTTATGGGTTCCACTGAAATAAAGGTAGCTGATTACGAGAAAGATCTCGGTATGTATGTTGATGCTTCCATGTCCCACTCTCGCCAATGTGGGGAAGCAATAAAAAAGGCGAACAGAATGTTGGGTTATATCTCTAGATGTGTGGAGTTTAAGTCAAGGGAGGTGATGTTACACTTATATAATTCCTTGGTAAGACCCCACCTAGAATACTGTGTGCAGGTTTGGTCACCATACCTCAAGAAGGACATTGCTGCCTTAGAAAAGGTGCAACGAAGAGCTACGAGAATGATTCCTGGTCTTAGAGGAATGTCTTACGAGGAGAGGTTAGCGGAACTGAATCTGTTCAGCCTTGAGCAAAGGAGACTAAGGGGGGATATGATTCAGGTCTATAAGATTCTAACGGGTCTGGATGCTGTTCAGCCAAATGACTATTTCAATATTAGTCTAAATACTAGAACTCGTGGCCATAAGTGGAAATTAGCGGGAGAACATTTTAAAACAAATTTGAGGAAGCACTTCTTTACACAGCGTGTAGTCAGAGTATGGAATAGTCTTCCTGCTATTGTAGTGGAAGCTAAAACCATGGGTTCCTTTAAATCGGAGCTAGATAAGATTTTAACAACTCTGAGATATTAGCTAAGTTCTCCCCAAACGAGCTTGATGGGCCGAATGGCCTCCTCTCGTTTGTAAATTTCTTATGTTCTTATGTTCTTATGTACTAATTAGGTTGAATTAACTGTAGTTTGTCAACAGGTTCCACACAAATTACTTCAGTAAAGTCAACTCAACATTTGTTAGTTCCTTTATTCACCAACACAAGGGTTTATCAAATTTTGTTTTACAAAAGGAAAAAAAAAAGTTAAACATACCCATGAGTGGCAGCATTCAAATTTGGTTATCTTAAGGGTGTTCACAATGGAGAACACAAGTAACTTACCACCAATTAATACGAATACAGCATCGTCTATGACCCACATATGTATAACTGAGGTTGATGTGATACTAAGCCTAGCTAAACTCAAAATAAATAAATCGCAGGGGCCTGATGGCATCTTACCTATAGTTTTAAAAGAGATGAGGGATATTATTAGCCAACCTTTAACTTTAATATTCCAGAAATCGTTATCTGCGGGTGTGGTACCATCAGATTGGAAGCATGCTAATATAACACCCATATTCAAAAAAAGGGATAGAAGTAATCCAGCAAACTATAGGCCAATCAGTTTATCATTACTGGAAAAATAATGGAAGCTATAATTCAAGTGAAAATGGTAGATTGCCTAGATGCAAATAACATTATAAAGGATAGCCAACATGGATTTAGAAGAGGTAGATCCTGCTTAACGAATCTACTTGAGTTCTTTGAGGAAGCTACAAGTGAAATTGATCACAAAAAGGCCTATGATGTGATTTACTTAGATTTCCAGAAGGCCTTTGATGTTGTCCCCCACAAACGGCTCTTGCTAAAGCTTAAAGCTGCAGGGATTTTAGGAACTGTGGCAGTTTGGATCAAAAACTGGCTAACTGACAGGAAGCAGCGAGTAGTTATTAGAGGCACAATGTCACAGTGGGCCTCCGTTCATAGTGGGGTACCGCAGGGTTAAATTTTAGGACCACTATTGTTCCTAATTAACATTAATGATATTGACACAAATACATACAGTAAATTGGTTAAATTTGCAGACGACACCAAGGTGGGCAGTGTAGCAGATACTGATCTAGCAGCAGAGAGGCTTCAACGGGATCTGAATTTAATTAGCGAATGGGCTGATACTTGGCAGATGAAATTTAACACAGAAAAATGTAAGGTAATCCATGCAGGGAGCAGAAATATAAAGTACAGATATTTTATGGGTTCCACTGAAATAAAGGTAGCTGATTACGAGAAAGATCTAGGTATGTATGTGTCACGGTTGCAGAGAGGCGAGCAGGGAAGCAGGGGAACGGAGCCAGGAAGTCGGGTTGAACGGGGTTTATTCGAGGAAGACGGGACCGGGGAAGCACAACAGGCAACATTAATGACGAGTCTGGGGAAGACTGACTCAGACGAGGACTAAATACAAAAGACAAGCCACGGACAACGAGCCACAGGTGAGAACAATCAGGGCGAAACAGGAGGTAATGGAGGTGGGCGTGGCACACATTGGGAGCGGACGGAGCGGGGCGTGACAGAACCCCCCCCCAAAGGCGCGCACACCGGGCGCGCCCGAGAGGAGACAACGGATGGGACGAGGGAACAGGACCTGAAAGACAAAAGCAAGATATCAACGGGGAACCGGAAACAAGACAGAGACACAGAACAGGAACAAGGACGAATAGAAAGACAGGACCCGACACAGGACGGGGAACGCGGACAGACAGACCAGGAAGGGAGACACAGGGGGAACACCCACAGGTGACACGAAGGGGCCAGGAGTGAACGAAGGAGACACAGAGGGCCGAGGAGCAGAGACAGGAGGCAGAAAGGGAGGAGGAACAAGGGGAGCCCGAAGGAACCCAGGCGGGCGACGGGCAGCGGCCGGAGGGGCCGCAGACGAGAGGGAGGAAGGAGCAGGAGGGGACCACCCAGGGGCCAAGGGAACGGGACGAGGGAGTGACGGAGGGGACACGGAGGGAGCAGGAGGGAACACCAGTGCAGGCAGGCAGGAGGGGGAAGCCGCGGCAGGCGGAGGCGGAGCCGGGGAAGGCGCTGTCCGACGCCAAGGCCCGGAGGCGGCTGACACGGAGGCGGGACTGAGGACCGGCACCGAGGATCCAGGGGGGGACCCGGCGGAGACCGCCGACTCCGAGGCGCAGGACCCGCAGGCAGCCACCGAGCCACAGCCAGGGGCCGAACGGGCGAGCCAAGGGGCAGGGCGGGCGGGACCCGGGCCCGACGCCTGTGTCCCCGTCCCTTACGGGACACTGACAGGCGGGGTCCTGGGGGGCGTTGGCCTTGCCGGGGTAAGGGCGAGGGAGTCAGGGCCTCTAACTAGGCAACAGGCGTGGCCGCAGACGGGGCAGCCAGAGCTGCGAGCGTGGCCGCAGGCGGAGCGGCCAGAGCCGCGGGCACGGCCGCAGGCGGAGCGGCCAGAGCCGCGGGCACGGCCGCAGGCGGGGCCGCGGGCAAGACGGGAGAGGCGGCCTCAGGCAAGGCCGCGGGCAGGACGGGAAAGGCGGCCTCAGGCGGGGCCGCGGGCAGGACGGGAGAGACGGCCTCAGGCGGGGCCGCGGTCAGGACGGGAGAGACGGCCTCAGGCGGGGCCGCGGTCAGGACGGGAGAGACGGCCTCAGGCGGGGCCGCGGGCAGGACGGGAGAGACGGCCTCAGGCGTGTGGCCAGCAGGGGGCGCCTCGGCGGGCGCCGCCATCACTTGGCCAGCAGGGGGCGCCTCGGCAGGCACCTTGGGCGTGTGGCCAGCAGGGGGCGCATCGGCGGGCACCTCAGGCGGAGCGGCTTCCTCCGTTGCAGGCGGAGGCGAAGCCAGGCCCTCGGGCAGAGCTGCAGCGGGCACCCTCAGTTCCTGGCCAGCAGGGGGCGCCACGGCGGGTGCCGCCATCACGCGGCCAGCAGGGGGCACCGCGGCGGGTGCCGCCTTCACGCGGCCAGCAGGGGGCACCGCGGCGGGTGCCGCCGTCACGCGGCCAGCAGGGGGCGCATCTGCGGCCACCTCTGGCAGTGCCGCCGACAGAGTGGTGGCAGCTGCAGGGACTGCAGGCAGAGCAGGCAGGACAGGCGGGTCAAGCAGGACAGGCGGGTCAGGCAGGACAGGCGGGTCAGGCAGGACAGGCGGGTCAGGCGGTGCTGCTGGCAGAGCGGCGGCATCAGCAGCAGGTGGTGCCGTGGGCAGAGCGGCGGCAGCAGCAGCCGGCGGTGCCGCGGGCAGAGCGGCGGCAGCAGCAGCCGGCGGTGCCGCAGGCAGAGCGGCGACAGCAGCAGCAGGACGGGAGAGACGGCCTCAGGCGGGGCCGCGGTCAGGACGGGAGAGACGGCCTCAGGGGGGGCCGCGGGCAGGACGGGAGAGACGGCCTCAGGCGGGGCCGCGGGCGTGTGGCCAGCAGGGGGCGCCTCGGCGGGCGCCGCCATCACTTGGCCAGCAGGGGGTGCCTCGGCAGGCACCTTGGGCGTGTGGCCAGCAGGGGGCGCCTCGGCGGGCACCTCAGGCGGAGCGGCTTCCTCCGTTGCAGGCGCAGGCAAAGCCAGGCCCTCGGGCAGAGCTGCAGCGGGCACCCTCAGTTCCTGGCCAGCAGGGGGCGCCACGGCGGGTGCCGCCATCACGCGGCCAGCAGGGGGCACCGCGGCGGGTGCCGCCTTCATGCGGCCAGCAGGGGGCACCGCGGCGGGTGCCGCCGTCACGCGGCCAGCAGGGGGCGCATCTGCGGCAGAGCAGGCAGGACAGGCGGGTCAAGCAGGACAGGCGGGTCAGGCAGGACAGGCGGGTCAGGCGGTGCTGCGGGCAGAGCGGCGGCAGCAGCAGCCGGCGGTGCCACGGGCAGAGCGGTGGCAGCAGCAGCCGGCGGTGCCGCGGGCAGAGCGGCGACAGCAGCAGCAGCAGGCGGGTCCGGCACGGGCGGCAGGAGGGGCGCCGAGCAACTAAGCGCTGCCCCTTTAAGGGCTCTCGGGACCCGAGGAATAGTGTCCCACACGGTGCGTTTTCTGCCTAGACCCAGGCGCGCCGGCCAGTAACAGTAAGCCTCCATCGGAGGTGGCTTCTCCGGGTGGGGGCTGGTCAGGCTGGTAGCGGCGGGGTCATCCCGGGCCAGGCTGGTAGCGGCGGGGTCATCCCGGGCGGGGAGCAGGGGAGAGCGTCGTGCTGGCATTTTCTCTCTTTCCCCTGCGCCTCTTCTTTTTCACCCGGCCGGGTCCGGTAGGTGATGGCGGGGTTGCCTCTGGCCAGGCGAGCGGCTGAAGCCCCTTTTCTTTCACCTGGCGGACGAGCTGCCGCAGGAGGGAGCGCACTTCCGCCATAGCGTGCGCTTCCGTGGACGGAGTCACTCCCTGTAGCAGGGTCCAGCTCCGATCCATGAGGGCGTAGCAGCCGGGATCCTCTTGGATCTCCGGCAGATCTCGCCAGAACGCAGTTTCCTGCAACAGGCCGAGCCAATGGTCCTCTCCCTGCTGCGATGCGTCTTCTTGGAGACTCGTCATTCTGTCACGGTTGCAGAGAGGCGAGCAGGGAAGCAGGGGAACGGAGACAGGAAGTCGGGTTGAACGGGGTTTATTCGAGGAAGACGGGACCGGGGAAGCACAACAGGCAACATTAATGACGAGTCTGGGGAAGACTGACTCAGACGAGGACTAAATACAAAAGACAAGCCACAGGTGAGAACAATCAGGGCGAAACAGGAGGTAATGGAGGTGGGCGTGGCACACATCGGGAGCGGACGGAGCGGGGCGTGACAGTATGTTGATGCTTCCATGTCCCACTCTCGCCAATGTGGGGAAGCAATAAAAAAGGCCAATAGAATGTTGGGTTATATCTCTAGGTGTGTGGAGTTTAAGTCAAGGGAGGTGATGTTACACTTATATAATTCCTTGGTAAGACCCCACCTAGAATACCGTGTGCAGGTTTGGTCACCATACCTCAAGAAGGACATTGCTGCTTTAGAAAGGGTGCAACGAAGAGCTACGAGAATGATTCCTGGTCTTAGAGGAATGTCTTATGAGGAGAGGTTAGTGGAACTGAATCTGTTTAGCCTTGAGCAAAGGAGACTAAGGGGGGATATGATTCAGGTCTATAAGATTCTAACGGGTCTGGATGCTGTTCAGCCAAATTACTATTTCAATATTTCAATTTCAATTACTATTTCAATATCCGTGGCCTGTTGAAGCGGTTGATTTGAATTATCTGTAAAGTATATTTGAGTGTTTGTGTGCCAGCACGGTTACGAGGGTGGTTGTTGTTTCATGTTTAACTTTTATTTTTACGTGTGTAATTGTCTGTCCTTGTTAATTGACAGCATGAGTGTTACCGACAGCTGCGGGCGCGAGCGGCGTTTCTGTCTGCGTCCTTCGCATCAAACACCCGCGGGTAATATTATCGAACATCGGTAACATTAACTTTAAAAGGACAGTTGCTCCGGAGCTTTGCTCGGTCGCCGGTCGGGGCCGGGAGGACATTTTCCACTTTTTTTCCCGCTCCGGCAGTAGCCTGCTTTGAGAGGGTTTTTTGGCCTCCCTAGAGCAACTTCGCTTTAGTTTAGCTAAACGTGGTTCAGCAGGAAGTTAATCTCGGGTAAGTAATTGTAAATTTGGTTATTTTAAAAGTTTAATTTAAAGGTTGTTATCGCTGACGCTGCCGGATAATTTATAATAAAGTTCCGATTTAACGCAAGTGTTAATTTAGTGTTTTAGTGTACTTTGTTTTAACTATACGTTAATTAGATCAACTAAAAGTTTAAATATTCTCTATTAATATACTGGGCTGGGAGTAAAGGACGGGGACATAGTGAGTTAGGTAATTATGGGGCCAGCTCAGTGTTGTGTTTGCGAGATGTTTGCCCTTCTGGATGCTTGCGTCCAGTCGGATTTCGTCTGCGAGCGATGTAGGTTAGTTGACTCACTCATGGTCCAGGTTCGTGACCTAGAGGAGTGACTGGCTCTCATCCATCATAACAATGAGTTAAACGAGAGAGTTAATACGCCTTCTAGGGAGACTGTGTGTACGTCACAAGCGGGGAGGGGGGAGAATGATGAACAGGTAGGTCGAGAGAGCTGGGTGAACGTAGGTCGTAGACGTAGAAAAGGGCGTACACAATTCACAGAGGCGGCATCACCTGAAGTAGCGGTGTCTAACCGCTTTCAGGTGCTTCCAGCTTTAGAGCCGGAAGAGACTGGGGAGGCAGGTGAGCCCTTGGGCACCAAGGAGCCACCTAACCCCAGTAGGAGGGAGGTTGTGGTAGTAGGGGATTCAATTATAAGAGGTGTAGATAGTTATGTGTGCACCCGTGATAGAGGGTCCCGTACGGTGTCTTGCCTGCCTGGTGCCCAGGTAGGGGACCTTCCAGATCGAGTGGACAGGCTTTTGGCCCCAGCCGGGGTGGATCCAGTGGTCGTGGTGCATGTTGGCACCAATGACATAAGAAAGGGCAGAAGGGCTGTTCTGCAAGATAAATTTATAGAAGTCGCGGATAAGCTTAGAAGCAGAAAATCCACGGTGGTATTCTCTGGAATACTTCCCGTGCCACGTGCAAGTCAGGCAAAGTTAGCTGAGATAAGGGGATTAAATGCGTGGCTAAAATGGTGGTGTAGGAAAGAGGGGTTCAGGTTTATGGGGCACTGGAAGACCTTCTGGAACAGGTCTATGTGCAGAATAGTTGAGGAATGTTTAAACTAGGGACTGGGGGGGCAGGGAGGTCAGTTAAGAATTTATGTGGGGAGAGACGGAATGCCCAAATAAATATTAAAAGTAGACACTGTAAAAGGCCTACCATTAGTGGTCTGTATTTGAATGCTAGGAGTATTAGAAACAAAATTAATGACTTAGAGGCTTTAATTTCTTCAGACAATTATGACATTATACTGTAGGAATAACTGAAACATGAATGAGTGACAATGATGGTGATGAATATAATATGGATGGTTATACGTTGTTCCGTAGAGACCGGATAAGCAAGAAGGGAGGTGGTGTTGCAGTATACGTAAAAGAAAACTTGCAGGCAAGGGATCTCACTGATAAAAATTAAAATTCAGAAGCTGTATGGATAAAACTTGATGCTAAAGATTCAAATGGCCTAATTGTCGGGGTTTGTTATAGAGCACCTAATGTAGCTGTAGAGGAAAGCAGAATATTATATGATGATATCAGGATTATGAGTAATAAAAATGATGTGGTGGTTATGGGTGATTTTAATTTACCTGGGATACAGTGGGACACAATCTCTGGCTCTTCTGTAAATGAACTTGAGATGGTGGAATTAGTACAGGATTGTTTTTTTACTCAGTTTGTTAATACTCCTACCAGGGGAGAAGCCCTTCTTGATCTGGTTTTCTGTAATAACCAGGATAGGATTGGAAAATTAGAGGTTTTAGACCCATTGTACGGTAGTGATCATAACATGGTTAAATTCGAGGTTAATTTTAGTGTCCGAAGAGCAAAGTCGAAATTAAAAGTATACAATGTTAGGAAGGCTAACTTTAATGGTATGAGACGGAAATTAGAAACTGTAAACTGGACAGAGTTAAATAGCAAAACAGTTGAAGAGGCATGGAAATTTTTCAAAAGCACATTGTTGCAAGTACAAGAGGACTTCATACCTTTTTCCAGCAAAACTAAATCTAGGAAACGACAACCAAGGTGGTTTACTAAGGAAATTAAGAATAAAGTCAGGAGGAAAAGGGCTCTGTTCCAAAAATGGAAAATAACTAATGATTTCAAAATTAAGCAGGAGTATCTAAGTCTACAGGCAGAGTTAAAAAATGACATTAGGCTATCCAAGAGGGATGTAGAAAGAAAAATTGCACTGGAGGCTAAGCATGACAGTAAAGGTTTCTTCCAATATTTTAACTCCAAGAGAGCACTAAAAGCTGAAATCACTAATTTGCAGGATAGTAAGGGACTTATAATTGATAATGAAATTGATATGGTAAATGAGTTTAATGATTATTTTTCAAGGGTGTTCACAATAGAGAACACAAGTAACTTACCACCAATTAATACGAATACAGCATCGTCTATGACCAATATATGTATAACTGAGGTTGATGTGATACTAAGCCTAGCTAAACTCAAAATAAATAAATCGCAGGGGCCTGATGGCATCTTACCTATAGTCTTAAAAGAGATGAGGGATATTATTAGCCAACCTTTAACTTTAATATTCCAGAAATCGTTATCTGCGGGTGTGGTACCATCAGATTGGAAGCATGCTAATATAACACCCATATTCAAAAAAGGGGATAGAAGTAATCCAGCAAACTATAGGCCAATCAGTTTAACTAGCATTACTGGAAAAATAATGGAAGCTATAATTCAAGTGAAAATGGTAGATTACCTAGATGCAAATAACATCATAAAGGATAGCCAACATGGATTTAGGAGAGGTAGATCCTGCTTAACGAATCTACTTGAGTTCTTTGAGGAAGCTACAAGTGAAATTGATCACAAAAAGGCCTATGATGTGATTTACTTAGATTTCCAGAAGGCCTTTGATGTTGTCCCCCACAAACGTCTCTTGCTAAAGCTTAAAGCTGCAGGGATTTTAGGAACTGTGGCAACTTGGATCAAAAACTGGCTAACTGACAGGAAGCAGCGAGTAGTTATTAGAGGCACAATGTCACAGTGGGCCTCCGTTCATAGTGGGGTACCACAGGGTTCAATTTTAGGACCTCTATTGTTCCTAATTTACATTAATGATATTGACACAAATACATACAGTAAACTGGTTAAATTTGCAGACGACACCAAGGTGGGCGGGGTAGCAGATACTAATCTAGCAGCAGAGAGGCTTCAACGGGATCTGGATTTAATTAGCGAATGGGCTGATACTTGGCAGATGAAATTTAACACAGATAAATGCAAGGTAATCCATGCAGGGAGCAGAAATATAAAGTACAGATATTTTATGGGTTCCACTGAAATAAAGGTAGCTGATTACGAGAAAGATGTCGGTATGTATGTTGATGCTTCCATGTCCCCCTCTCGCCAGTGTGGGGAAGCAATAAAAAAGGCGAACAGAATGTTGGGTTATATCTCTAGATGTGTGGAGTTTAAGTCAAGGGAGGTGATGTTACACTTATATAATTCCTTGGTAAGACCCCACCTAGAATACTGTGTGCAGGTTTGGTCACCATACCTCAAGAAGGACATTGCTGCCTTAGAAAAGGTGCAACGAAGAGCTACGAGAATGATTCCTGGTCTTAGAGGAATGTCTTATGAGGAGAGGTTAGCGGAACTGAATCTGTTTAGCCTTGAGCAAAGGAGACTAAGGGGGGATATGATTCAGGTCTATAAGATTCTAACGGGTCTGGATGCTGTTCAGCCAAATGACTATTTCAATATTAGTCTAAATACTAGAACTCGTGGCCATAAGTGGAAATTAGCGGGAGAACATTTTAAAACAAATTTGAGGAAGCACTTCTTTACACAGCGTGTAGTTAGAGTATGGAATAGTCTTCCTGCTAGTGTAGTGGAAGCTAAAACCCTGGGTTCCTTTAAATCAGAGCTAGATAAGATTTTAACAACTCTGAGCTATTAGTTAAGTTCTCCCCAAACGAGCTTGATGGGCCGAATGGCCTCCTCTCGTTTGTAAATTTCTTATGTTCTTATGTTCTTTACCTTTAAAAAAAATAAATAAACAACAGCTCTGGACACTGCATGCCACCCAGAACAGTGGTGCATGTCACAAAAAAAAAAGAAAAAAGGTATGTAATCTTTCAAGTGTTTTTTCAATTAACTGATTTCAAGTGCAAAGCAGGCCTTTATGTTAATGCCATAAACTTTTAAGTGCTCAACGTTGGTTCACTCATACAGTTTTTTAAGCATCTGTAAACACTTCACATGAAAAAGAAATGTCACCCAGAACATGTGCATGTCACACCAAAAAAAAAATATATATATATATATAAACTCCCAAGTTGTGAAGCACTTCAACACCCTCAATCACTATCCAACATCAAATGGAGTAATGGTGGCATCACCTACCTCAGCATTAATGCTGTAGAAAAAATAATAAAAAATCTGGACACGCTTCACATGACAAAGAAACATGCCACCCAGAACAGTGGTGCGTGCCACACAAAAAAGAAAGAAAGAAAAAAAGGTATGTAAACTTAAGTGTTTTTCAATTAAATTGTTTCAAGTGAAAAGCAGGCCTTCATGTTAAACGCACACGTGCTCAATGTTCACTCATACAGTTTGTTTTTAAGCATCTGTACCTTGGTTGAGAGTCTGGTAGCATCCAGCTGGAGGAAGATTTTCTGAAGCACCTCAAAGAACGTTTTCAGTTCCTGAGGATAACTGAGGTTCATTGCATATATGACACCCATTAAGAGTGCACATGCAGAACATAAGAACATAAGAACATAAGAAATTTACAAACGAGAGGAGGCCATTCGGCCCATCAAGCTCGTTTGGGGAGAACTTAGCTAATATCTCAGAGTTGTTAAAATCTTATCTAGCTCTGATTTAAAGGAACCCATGGTTTTAGCTTCCACTACAATAGCAGGAAGACTATTCCATACTCTGACTACACGCTGTGTAAAGAAGTGCTTCCTCAAATTTGTTTTAAAATGTTCTCCCGCTAATTTCCACTTATGGCCACGAGTTCTAGTATTTAGACTAATATTGAAATAGTCATTTGGCTGAACAGCATCCAGACCCGTTAGAATCTTATAGACCTGAATCATATCCCCCCTTAGTCTCCTTTGCTCAAGGCTGAACAGATTCAGTTCCGCTAACCTCTCCTCGTAAGACATTCCTCTAAGACCAGGAATCATTCTCGTAGCTCTTCGTTGCACCTTTTCTAAGGCAGCAATGTCCTTCTTGAGGTATGGTGACCAAACCTGCACACAGTATTCTAGGTGGGGTCTTACCAAGGAATTATATAAGTGTAACATCACCTCCCTTGACTTAAACTCCACACATCTAGAGATATAACCCAACATTCTGTTCGCCTTTTTTATTGCTTCCCCACATTGGCGAGAGTGGGACATGGAAGCATCAACATACATACCGAGATCTTTCTCGTAATCAGCTACCTTTATTTCAGTGGAACCCATAAAATATCTGTACTGTATATTTCTGCTCCCTGCATGGATTACCTTACATTTATCTGTGTTAAATTTCATCTGCCAAGTATCAGCCCATTCGCTAATTAAATCCAGATCCCGTTGAAGCCTCTCTGCTGCTAGATTAGTATCTGCTACCCCGCCCACCTTAGTGTCGTCTGCAAATTTAACCAGTTTACTGTATGTATTTGTGTCAATATCATTAATGTAAATTAGGAACAATAGTGGTCCTAAAATTGAACCCTGCGGTACCCCACTATAAACGGAGGCCCACTGTGACATAGTGCCTCTAATAACTACTCGCTGCTTCCTATCAGTTAGCCAGTTTTTGATCCAAGCTGCCACAGTTCCTAAAATTCCTGCAGCTTTAAGCTTTAACAAGAGCCGTTTGTGGGGGACAACATCAAAGGCTTTCTGGAAATCTAAGTAAATCACATCATAGGCCTTTTTGTGATCAATTTCACTTGTAGCTTCCTCAAAGAACTCAAGCAGATTAGTTAAGCAGGATCTACCTCTCCTAAATCCATGTTGGCTATCCTTTATAATGTTATTTGCATCTAGGTAATCTACCATTTTCACTTGAATTATAGCTTCCATTATTTTTCCAGTAATGCTAGTTAAACTGATTGGCCTATAGTTTGCTGGATTACTTCTATCCCCTTTTTTGAATATGGGTGTTATATTAGCATGCTTCCAATCTGATGGTACCACACCCGCAGATAACGATTTCTGGAATATTAAAAAAGGTGAAAGAAGGTTAAAGAAGCGATGTCTCCCAAGCCCTGAAGCACTTCAACACCCTCAATCACTATTCCAACATCAACTGGAGTGTTGGTGCCATCCCCTCCCTCAGCATTAATACTGTAGATGCCAAAGACAACTTGTTCAAGGTCCCTCTGGGCAGCACTGCTATCTGAATCCTTTCCACACACACAAGACAACAATGAAATCACCAGCCAATTACATAATTCAAAAGAGCTCATTTGCATTGCAATTTTCTCCATAAATGTTTTAAAATAGTGCTTTACTAACTTGATTTCTCACAATTTGTACACTCACTGGCCACTTAATTAAGTACACCTGTATGACCTAATGTCATCTAATATAGCAACTCGCCTGCCATAAATCGTGATTTCGTGATTTTGGTCTAGACCAAAATTGCCATTCCTAAAAGCCACATCCCACAATGTTACATGGATATTGTGATATAATTAAAAGCCGCAGGATACTGTTACTGCTGCAGTAATTGTTAGTATTACCTACCAGATACTCTTGGAAGAGACTGCTTGGATCTTCATTTAGATAGATACAAAGTGCCCTGAGGAGGCACTCCCTCTTCTTTTCAACAGTTTCATTCTAAATAGGAAAAAAGCAGCATCAACATAAATACTATAAACCTATTACACTTTTAAAATTATTGGAAATGGGTGAAACTTTAACGATAAAAGTAGGCACATGTACAATGACCATTTACTTATACAAACATTATCAATGGTTATGATAATGTTCAATGATTACTTAATTACAGAATACACTGAAGTAGGGCTGTCACGAAAACTACTTTTTGTTGTGCAATATTTTGTGCAAACACTAATATTTGATGCATTATATAACATTGATTATGGATGTTTTAAGAAGCAGTTTATACCTCAGGCACAGTAAACAGTCCTGGCCATCTGGTCTTGAGCTCTGCAATCATGGGTTTGTCCCTGACTACCTCCTGTCTCCTATACGCAAAGGTCTTGGCCATATTCTCCTTGATAACTGCATTGTTGCGTCTTTTTTTGACCTCGGACAACAGTGACACTCTTTCGCCTTCAAGGCTGTCCTGGGTCTCTCCAGCAGGATAGGGGGGGCAGAAATTTACTTCTGCCGTTCTTGGTTTTTTAACGTTATAGGCCGGCTGGCACTTATCTGCAGGTTTGTTCTTGAGGGAATTAATGCTCATCTCTGGGCAGCCCAAGTTTCTTAGCTTTGTCCTATAGTTAGCCATCTTATACTTGAGGCTAATTTTCCATCCATAGTAACCACTAGAGGATCCTTGTTCCCTCAAACATGGGTGAGCTTTGATTAAAGCTTCAGCAACAGATTCTATTTCCAAATTTGAAGGATATGCCTTGAACTTAATTATTTGCTCAGCCAGACTTTCCAAGATGTCTGACTTTAGTTTGTGGCCGGGGTTTAGGAGAACTCTGCTTGACATGAAGGCCTGGTTTGCACTTTGAAGTTGCATCTCCACATCATATGGAAATGTAGGTATTTGAAAGTCTGTAGGCCACTGCGATCGAGCAATTGCTGAGTCAGGGGAGGAGAGTATGATTGTGTCATCAGAGGATGAAGATGTGCCTTCACCACTCTGGTTCAAACAGCCTTGACTGACATCTGAAGCATCTGACAATGAGATGACTTTCACTGTACTCTTGTCTTGTATATCACTAATTTGACTAAGGTTTACAAAGTTATTATCAAAGTCGCTGTCCATGTACTGGAGTCTAATGTCCCCCTCTATATCAAACTGACGTTTGATCTCATTTGAAAGATCGTCCACAGACTTTGGCATGCCCGATTCTATGGTCAACTTTTCAGCATTATTAGCACCAAAGACAATCCGCAGTTTCACAGGTCCAGCCATCATGCAAATACTTCAACCTAAAAAAAAAGATTAAAGTCAAATTTGAGACAATGATGTTAGAATGGAAAGTGAAGCTAAGGTTGCTGTAGGATGGAAAAGATGTGCCCACCTTAATACCGTATTTTCCGCACTATAAGGCGCACTAAAAAGCCTTTGATTTTCTTAAAAAATAACTGCGCCTTATAATCCAGTGCGCTTTAAACGTGGATTAATTTCTGTTGTGCATACTGAACTCGAAGCGATTTGAATGTTTTAGTATTGAAAAGTGAGTGTATTGTGTAGTACTTCACGTGTTATAAATTAACAATTTCAAGAGTTATTATGAATACGCTGACTTTTGATTTAGCGGTATAGGACCGGATTATAAGTGTTCAATTTTGAGTTATTGTTAATAGGCTGACTTTTGATTTAGCGGTATAAGACTCTTGTTTTTTTACGTGTTAAAGAGTAGTGAAGATGCTCATAAACGTATGAACAATGTTGACAGTCATTGTGAACACGTGATGTAAAATAAATTTTGGTTGACTGGCTTATCTGACTGTTTTGTTTTGCTTAAAGCGCCTTAAAGTCCGGTGCGCCTTGTATGTGGAAAAAGTTTGAAAATAGACCACTGATTGACTGTGCGCCTTATAATGCAGTGCACGTTATAGTGCGGAAAATACGGTAGCTTAAATTGCTTTTGTTAGCAGTGTTCGCTTCAGACCACTGTAATTAAAACAATTCAATACAACTGCTTTGCCATGATGCTTGAATGAGACTTGATATTTGCTCCAAAATGTATGTAAATACAAAATCTTTTGTACTGTGTATTTACTGTGGTTAAAGAGTGTCAAATGTTTCGAATACTATCTGCTACTGTTTCCACATTTCAGACTAAATATCAACAAAATTCAACTGTGATCAAACACCACCAAATTCCTGCTACTACAGTGTGCACAAGTTCAGTATCCCTTAACTACGATAGACTTTCACATCCAGCCAGTGACAAGATGTTCATGCATGCACTGAAACAAGTCATTATACAGACTTGTACACACAAGTGAAAAATTAGTGTTAGGTGGTCATGCTAGTGATAATTGTACATTTAGAAGGGTTAGTAACAAAAGCTGTTTAAAAACACCTACTTCTGATATAAGGATATCTTTTAAATGTAACCAGTCTGAGTGGCCCAACGAAGTAGTAATGTAGTGGGTACTTCTCTGGCAGGGTATCATGTGCTATCAGGAACATTTTACCAGTTGGACATGGTTGCAGTTCAAAGGCCCGGTAGTGCTCCCTAAACCAAGCTGAGAACTTCTTGACTATGAAATTAACTGTATCCTGAAGTACCAATATCCTAATTATCTGTCCAAATTCAGGCAGTCCATCAGTAAATTCACAGATTACTATCATTCCGGTTCTATAGCAGATCCCTTTGCAATCTGCACTTTTAGCCATGTCTACTTCTGTTATGCTTGGGTACATCTGCTGGATAAGCAATGATACTTCATCTTTTAGCACCTCAAGAGGAACTCTTGATGCACCTGAAACTTCAAAGCCAGGTTTATGTGGAGTCGATGAGTGTAAGTGATAGGCAATCATCAGCTGGTGTTTCTTTGCCAGTGTTAAAGCAACATTCTTGAAACACTTGGTATGATGAGCAACATTTTTAAAAAAGCTGTGTTTACCCTCAAATCGCATGGTCCACAGGCCATGATGTGAAAAGTCTCTGATTAGGAAATGCTTCTTGGTATTTCTGCCTGTGATCAGAAATTTTGCATTGAAGATATCCAATGGATTCTTCTGTATGTTCCTGGGCAACAGCAAGTTCCACTATCTCAGCAAGTGGATAATCTCCCACACTGACTCCCCTTCAGGTATAACATCTCCAATCATGAAAGGTAACAACCTTAAGAGAGTCCAGTTTTCAGCAGCATTGCCACCAATTGTGTTGTTCCTTTTAAATGACTGTGGCACAATATGGGGACGGTTTGTTTTATCATCTCCCTTGTAGGGGAAACTGAGGATTACCTTATTTAGAGTATCCAAAGAAAAGTATTTTTTGGACATTAACATACCCAGACACTGTGCAAGTTCCACTGGAACAATACCCTCAAACAGATCATGGAGTATGTCAGGAGGATATCCAGTTGTGACATCAAAATGAGAAAGATTCTCTGTCAGCACACATGCCCTTTTTACTCCAACACAAGGTTTTCCACTCTCCTCTGCACTTTTCACATGTTCATTGTGGCTTTCTTTAAATCTTAGAGTAAAATCTCCTGACAGAACCTGCTTGGACTGAAAGTCACTGAAACTCCCTGTGCAAAATCGACAAACATAGTGTCCAGAAAAATTCTCTACAAAGCCTGCAAGCCCATGGGCACCAAGATTGTCCGCAACTACACACTGTACTGTGCCTTTAACATTTTTTCCAATCTGTGGGACAAATACTCCATGATTATCCATTACAACCAAATCATGCAAGAGAGGTTCAAGCACTTTACCATATCCATAAGTTTTGATATGGCTACTTTTACACAGCAAAGCCAAATAGATGGATGACAAAGAGGACTGCTGACCTGGGGGTAATGACAGCGGCAGATCATCCCAGCGTTCCAAATCTTGCTTTAGACAAGCCATTAAAGGTGAAAAGTTAGCATTAAAAAGATCTTTAAATTTGTGTGTGATCCAAATTCCTAAGTACTTTAATTTATACAAACTTATTTTAAACAGAAATAATTAACACTTAAAGCTTTAGGGTTCACTGGCATAAGTTCACTTTTACTTAACTTTATATCCTGATATATTACCAAAGTCATTTAACATTTTGAGGATTTTGGGCAAACTAGTTATAGGATCAGAGACATACAGCATGTCATCTGCATATGGAGAAATTTTATGTTCAATTCCACCTCTCTGAATACCTCTAATTGCAGACTCCTTACACAAAGCAATTGCTAGAGGTTCGATGGCTATAGCGAACAAGAGAGGTGATGATGGACAACCCTGTCTAGTGCCACGACCAAGTGGGTGTCATGTTGGTGGAGCGGGCGAGCAGGAAAGCAGGCTAGATGAGCCGGTCAGACGGGAAAACAGGGTTTATTAAGGGATCCGGGCAAACAGCAAACATCCAACACGACACTACACAATGACCGATCTGGGAGACAGTGGGAGACGCGGACTAATATACACAGGACAAGTCAAAATTAACAGGAAACAGGTGATGACAATCAGGGATTAACACGAGGTAACGAGGTGGGCGTGGCACACACGAGGATCGGACGGAGCTGGGCGTGACAGCGGGAAGTAAGATGATAAATTATTATTTGTTCGGACTGCCGCAAGAGGGGACAAATAGACAATGTTTATCCAATTTATAATTCGGGGACCAAAACCAAATTGTCTAAGAGCGTAAAAAAGAAAGTCCCACTCCACCCTATCAAATGCTTTTTTGGTATCGAGTATCAGTATCTCTGGAGTTTTGGATGGTAATTGGTCGTATAAAATATTATGAAGTCTGCGTTTATTAAAATATGAATACCAATTTTTGATGAAGCCTGTTTGATCCTCTGCTATGATATAAGGCAGAACATCTGTTCCAAAAATGGAAAATAACTAATGATTTCAAAATTAAGCAGGAGTATCTAAGTCTACAGGCAGAGTTAAAAAATTACATTAGGCTATCCAAGAGGGATGTAGAAAGAAAAATTGCATTGGAGGCTAAGCATGACAGTAAAGGTTTCTTCCAATATTTTAACTCCAAGAGAGCACTAAAAGCTGAAATCACTAATTTGCAGGATAGTAAGGGACTTATAATTGATAATGAAATTGATATGGTAAATGAGTTTAATGATTATTTTTCAAGGGTGTTCACAATAGAGAACACAAGTAACTTACCACCAATTAATACGAATACAGCATCGTCTATGACCAATATATGTATAACTGAGGTTGATGTGATACTAAGCCTAGCTAAACTCAAAATAAATAAATCGCAGGGGCCTGATGGCATCTTACCTATAGTCTTAAAAGAGATGAGGGATATTATTAGCCAACCTTTAACTTTAATATTCCAGAAATCGTTATCTGCGGGTGTGGTACCATCAGATTGGAAGCATGCTAATATAACACCCATATTCAAAAAAGGGGATAGAAGTAATCCAGCAAACTATAGGCCAATCAGTTTAACTAGCATTACTGGAAAAATAATGGAAGCTATAATTCAAGTGAAAATGGTAGATTACCTAGATGCAAATAACATCATAAAGGATAGCCAACATGGATTTAGGAGAGGTAGATCCTGCTTAACGAATCTACTTGAGTTCTTTGAGGAAGCTACAAGTGAAATTGATCACAAAAAGGCCTATGATGTGATTTACTTAGATTTCCAGAAGGCCTTTGATGTTGTCCCCCACAAACGTCTCTTGCTAAAGCTTAAAGCTGCAGGGATTTTAGGAACTGTGGCAACTTGGATCAAAAACTGGCTAACTGACAGGAAGCAGCGAGTAGTTATTAGAGGCACAATGTCACAGTGGGCCTCCGTTCATAGTGGGGTACCACAGGGTTCAATTTTAGGACCTCTATTGTTCCTAATTTACATTAATGATATTGACACAAATACATACAGTAAACTGGTTAAATTTGCAGACGACACCAAGGTGGGCGGGGTAGCAGATACTAATCTAGCAGCAGAGAGGCTTCAACGGGATCTGGATTTAATTAGCGAATGGGCTGATACTTGGCAGATGAAATTTAACACAGATAAATGCAAGGTAATCCATGCAGGGAGCAGAAATATAAAGTACAGATATTTTATGGGTTCCACTGAAATAAAGGTAGCTGATTACGAGAAAGATCTCGGTATGTATGTTGATGCTTCCATGTCCCCCTCTCGCCAGTGTGGGGAAGCAATAAAAAAGGCGAACAGAATGTTGGGTTATATCTCTAGATGTGTGGAGTTTAAGTCAAGGGAGGTGATGTTTCACTTATATAATTCCTTGGTAAGACCCCACCTAGAATACTGTGTGCAGGTTTGGTCACCATTCCTCAAGAAGGACATTGCTGCCTTAGAAAAGGTGCAACGAAGAGCTACGAGAATGATTCCTGGTCTTAGAGGAATGTCTTATGAGGAGAGGTTAGCGGAACTGAATCTGTTTAGCCTTGAGCAAAGGAGACTAAGGGGGGATATGATTCAGGTCTATAAGATTCTAACGGGTCTGGATGCTGTTCAGCCAAATGACTATTTCAATATTAGTCTAAATACTAGAACTCGTGGCCATAAGTGGAAATTAGCGGGAAAACATTTTAAAACAAATTTGAGGAAGCACTTCTTTACACAGCGTGTAGTTAGAGTATGGAATAGTCTTCCTGCTAGTGTAGTGGAAGCTGGGTTCCTTTAAATCAGAGCTAGATAAGATTTTAACAACTCTGAGCTATTAGTTAAGTTCTCCCCAAACGAGCTTGATGGGCCGAATGGCCTCCTCTCGTTTGTAAATTTCTTATGTTCTTATGTTCTTATCTTCTATCCGATGGGAAAGAATTTTGGACAGTATTTTACTATCTACATTTAGAGTTGAGATGAGGCGATATGATCTGCAGTATAATCACTGTTGCCAACTCCTCAGCAAGGAAAGTAGCTGTTGACTGTCCCAAAAGTCGCTAAATGACAGCAACGCTTCATTTTCATAATATGGAATGTACATGTAATTATAATCGATGCTGTAGGAGAGAGGAATAATGTCGTGGGAGAGACAAAAAAGTGGTTAAAAAACACCCTAAACGCGTATAAAACTACAAATTAACTTTCTTCTGTCGATTCTTGTTTTATATCACAATTCCAACCCTCCTCCTTTTCCCGGACTTGGGACCGGCAAAAGTGACCCCAAAGAGACACTCTGGCGGAGTTACTTATTTTTGATTAACCCAGTGCAGCATCAGCCAGCGGTTTCTTTGCGCATGCACGATTAATTTGCAGCCTGGACGCAGAGGGGTGTACATCTCCTGCTCTGATTGCAGCTGCGCGGGACTGGCTGCCTGTGAGTGCTTTGGGATGGGAGAGGAGCCCACGACAGCACCCGCTGCTCGGTGAGAAGAGTAAGAAGGAAACGTGCTTTCATGTCAGAATCTCCAAAAGTCTGCAATAGCACCAGAAAAAGTAGCTAGATTTGTCGCTAAACGCTTTTTCAGCAGCGCTTACAGTACAAAGTGTACTGTACTGTTACGTTTTCCATGGCAGTGTCACGCACGTACAGGCAGTGTCTCGTGACTAAACAGGTGTTACACCATATTCTGTGACCATCATATATTGTGACCCATAGGAGGCGCAAACTCCCGCGTGCATGCGCTTGGTACGCAAGTTACGTAAGTCTGCGGTTGAAAAGCACTGTCGCTCGACGCGACTCGTTTTTATGCAGACGAACCCACCAGAGTTTTAACTTTCATGACGGATACATTGTACAGCATAGTTTATGAACATGCCTTATAATGTTTAAAGTCTCATGCATAATGCGTACAATCCATGAATAGAGTAAAGTTAAATTGCATAGTCGGTGTGCATTCTAAATGTAATTTTTATGACGGTAATCTGATTTTACATGCCAATACAGTGGCAAATTAAAATAAAGCGAGAGTTTCAACAATGGGACACATATAGGTCGTACGTTGAATATTACCACTAAAATGTCAACTTAGAAAATAGCAAAGATGTGCGTGTGTATGTGTGTGTGTACATATATTTATTTAAAAAAAAATTTATATTATACATTTATAACATTCATAATATAAATAAATGCTCTATTACAGAAATGGTGAACCCAGAGTTAGGCTAGGGTCACATAATATGATAGCAGCCATCACAAATGGAGACCAGTATGCCGGGGACTGCCTGCTGATTTCAACCTTAAAAATTCTTCTGATTATGAAATGTTCATGCTCAAAGTCATCACCTGAAAAAGATTTGGTTGTTCCAATATGTTTTTGCAAGATTTATGCCAGGGTCACATAATATGATAGCAGCCATCACAAATGGTGACCTGTATGCCGGGGACTGCCTGCTGATTAGAACCTTAAAAATTCTCCTGATTATGAAATGTTCATGCTCAAAGTCGTCAAAATCTGTTTACTAATGAATCATACAAGACACCTTTAACATAGTATTTACTACCTCAACGTCTTTGTCTTTTATTTTACACTCTGTTCTCAGACTTGATATTCTGGTTTATCTTTTAAATGAATTTGTTTTTTCATTTAAGCTTTACATATAAAAATAAACACATGAAATCTGTGTTTGTGTTATCTCTGTTGTTAACATAATATAAGAATACAAGTATTTCTTTTTTACCCAAACTGGGCATTTAAATTTTATATACACTCACCTAAAGGATTATTATTAGGAACACCATACTAATACGGTGTTTGACCCCCTTTCGCCTTCAGAACTGCCTTAATTCTACGTGGCATTGATTCAACAAGGTGCTGAAAGCATTCTTTAGAAAAGTTAGCCCATATTGATAGGATAGCATCTTGCAGTTGATGGAGATTTGTGGGATGCACATCCAGGGCACTTAGCTCCCGTTCCACCACATCCCAAAGATGCTCTATTGGGTTGAGATCTGGTGACTGTGGGGGCCATTTTAGTACAGTGAACTCATTGTCATGTTCAAGAAACCAATTTGAAATGATTCGAGCTTTGTGACATGGTGCATTATCCTGCTGGAAGTAGCCATCAGAGGATGGGTACATGGTGGTCATAAAGGGATGGACATGGTCAGAAACAATGCTCAGGTAGGCCGTGGCATTTAAACGATGCCCAATTGGGCCTAAAGTGTGCCAAGAAAACATCCCCCACACCATTACACCACCACCACCAGCCTGCACAGTGGTAACAAGGCATGATGGATCCATGTTCTCATCTCTTTACGCCAAATTCTGACTCTACCATTTCAATGTCTCAACAGAAATCATCAGAGACTCATCAGACCAGGCAACATTTTTCCAGTCTTCAGCTGTCCAATTTTGGTGAGCTCGTGCAAATTGTAGCCTCTTTTTCCTATTTGTAGTGGAGATGAGTGGTACCCGGTGGGGTCTTCTGCTGTTGTAGCCCATCCGCCTCAAGGTTGTGCGTGTTGTGGCTTCACAAATGCTTTGCTGCATACCTCGGTTGTAACGAGTGGTTATTTCAGTCAAAGTTGCTCTTCTATCAGCTTGAATCAGTCGGCCCATTCTCCTCTGACCTCTAGCATCAACAAGGCATTTTCGCCCACAGGACTGCCGCATACTGGATGTTTTTCCCATTGCACACCATTCTTTGTAAACCCTAGAAATGGTTGTGTGTGAAAATCCCAGTAACTGAGCAGATTGTGAAATACTCAGACCGGCCTGTCTGGCACCAACAACCATGCCACGCTCAAAATTGCTTAAATCACCTTTCTTTCCCATTCTGACATTCAGTTTGGAGTTCAGGAGATTGTCTTGACCAGGACCACACCCCTAAATGCATTGAAGCAACTGCCATGTGATTGGTTGATTAGATAATTGCATTAATGAGAAATTGAACAGGTGTTCCTAATAATCCTTTAGGTGAGTGTATAATTGTTATTAATTTTCATTTCATTATAATTAGAATAATAGCCTCATACATTTGGGGCAACGGAGGTCTTCAATGTATTGTTAGGCTGGTCAAAGTCAAGTGTGGCTCCATGTTCACTCCACTGTTTCAAGAAAGATGCCACCTAAAAAAAAAACACAGGTTGCATAGAAGACACAGATTTTATTATTAGGCCTAGTTAGATATGTAGCTTGCATGGATGAAAAAGCTGGCCTATCATTCTAACACTAGATAGATTGAATGGATAGGAGCAGTTTGGAAAATTTCCCCATAAAAGACTGTGAAAAATTTGATGGAAAGAGGAATGAAAAAGAGAGATATAGGTGGAATTTCAAAAAGAAACATACAAGTACATTTGTTCTTGATGGGTGGGAAAATTCAGCGGTGGAACGGAGCTTCTAAGTAAAAGAAGGACTGTAGGAGGAGATGCAGTAGGTGCTGTACTGTGATACTGTAGGTAGATTTGATAAGAAGGAAAATAAAAATGCACATTTCACAGGGCTTTATTTTTAAAACTCTACAGTAAAATGTCCTCAAACTCTGTATATAATAAGTGTAATAATTACCCTATCAGGTAAGGTTTTGAACAGACGTTTTGATTTCGACCTGAGCAATTGCTGCTAATTTGGCAGATCACGCCTGTTTAAGGTGGAACGGATTTTGTGAACAAGGAACTGCCGAATAAGGAGCCAACTGCTCTGTTTTAGAGTAAGTCTAAATCACTGGTATTTAACAGAAGTACAGGTGTTTACATTTTAAGAACATTAACACAGAAAATGAAAAGTCCTTTTTGTGGAAAATACTCAGCAATTATTTATAATTAATCGTACCATAGATGCCTTATTAATTAATTGCTGCATGGATAACTAAAGCTGTACTCTAGGTTTCACAGATTATATGTTCTTGATGTGGTGTGAATTTAGATTTTCTAGATTGTGTTGTGTCTGTCGTATGTACTACTGACTTTAATTTATGAAAGCATTTATAGTTTCCAATTTAGTTTAATTTGTAATTAACTTTGATTTTACTTTAACAGACAAAGGTTCCATTTGAACTTGTTGGCATGGACCTAATTGGGAAGCTGGTCATGACAGAAGAAAAGAATCAGTATACATGTGTGATGATTGATTATTGCAGAAGATGGACACAAGCTTATGCCTTAAAGTCAAAGACCGCAAAGGAAGTGACAGAGTGCATAACTAAAATTTGTTTAACAATTTGAAGTGCCCAAACGCATCCTCACAGACCAGGGCAAAGAGTTTGTCAACACTGTAAGTATTTTTTTTTTTTAATACAATACATTTTGAAATGTTATTGTATTTTACAAATGTTGCCGAATATGTAAGCATTGTCAGGCTATGTATTTGCTATTCAGCAGAGGTATGAACATTCAGCAGAGGTATGAACTTATATATGTTTATACAGCGTCAATTCAGGCACAAATGAGGAAGAGGTTTTCTTACATCCCTGTAGATAAACACAGAGGTATGCCAAGCCTTGGGAATCAAGTGGAGCCTTTGTGTCCCATACCACCCCCAAACAAATGGGCTGGTTGAGAGGTGTAATGGTACCATACAGAGGTAAATCTTTTCACCATTACTTTTCTAGTCTTACACTTACACTTGTTTCACTGGGCTTTTGATTGTTGGCCTGATTCCAGTCCCCTGTTTCCAGTCTTCACACACCACTACATAAGCCAAACCAGCTTACTCACTCATTGTACCTTCCATGTATTCACTGAGCCTTCATATCTAACATTATATTCTTGTTTGTGTTTGGGAAGCTCCCCCATTGATTTCTTTGTTTTTAAAGTTTTATTCAGATCACTGTATAAGGGTGACTGCAAAAACAATGTAACTGTTACCGTCCTATGGAGAATATGGAATTCAAACCAAAAAGTTATGGATATATCTATTTCATTTGTAGGGCTCTTGCCAAGCTGGTGGACGATAAGCCCAACACCTGGGACAGATATCTAGATGCAGTGATGTTTGGTCTTCGCACCAAAAAGCAACTGACAACACGCTTCTCACCATATTTCCTGATGTTTGGTAGAGAAGCACGCTACCCATTTGAAGTGCCTGAGTATCAGGTTAGACAGGTTTTTAATATAAATGTTAATGCGTATATTCTTTGACTACTGAAGACAAGTTAAATAATATCTTAAAAACGTTATTTAATTTTCTACAGATTGATCACTCCATTGAGGACAAATATTTAGAAGAGGACTTTGACATTGAGAGGCAGGAAAAACTCCACAAAATAGTACAGGAAAATGTTGAAAGGGTGCAGGAGAAGACCAGAAGGCACCTGCGATCAAAGACATTTGGCCAAAGGCTTCAGGTTGGTGACATGGTGTGGAGGAAGAATGTTCACAGTCAGCAACGGAAGGGAGGAAAATTGGAGCCGGAGTTCTTGGGGCCTTTCACAGTGACAAGAATAGAGGGGAAAAGTGTTGACCTTGTAGATGGTTTTGGGAAAGCCACCTTAAGGGTTAACATTGACCACTTAAAGCTGCACACTAAAGAGGTCCCTAGAATTCCCAGCAAATTAAAAGAGTAGGCTAAAGTAGGGCTGTGCAATTAATCGAATTTCGATTTCGATTTCGGGTCTCAACGATCACAAAAATGGTGTAATCGAAAAAAACGATTATTCACTTTTTTTTTAAGTTATTTTGACCTGCGTTCTGACGCGCGCGCGCATCCACACTTTCGCCCTTCCAGAAGCCCGAACTCTCTCACTCTATACTGTCAGCGAAGAAGTTGCGTATGTGGTATCTGATCGCATTTAAAAATCAGCGCGAGTGAAGATGGCAGAAAAAGAGCAGCCACAGAAGTCTTTGGTCAACAAAAGAGGTAGAAGCAATTCTGTTGTTTGGGAACAGTTTGGATTCGAAGAAGCGGACGTGGATCAAAAACATATTAGGTGCTAGATTTGCTACGCGGTTGTGTCGGCACCGGTTGGTAACACCACAAATCTTTTTAACCATTTAAAATTTAAACACAGACCGACATATGACCAACTAATAAAGAAACAGAAAGAACGACGAACAACCCCCACAACATCCTCCGCAACACCTTTAAGGTTTAGATCTGTAACCCTATCACCATTTTGGCCATGTTGAAACATGTTTACATAGGCTAAAGTTGAAGTTAAACATATTTGCTGTTAGTTCTGAGCGATAGTGTGCCAGCCTTAAAATATTCTTGGACTGAGTTACTGACCGGAATTTTATTGTTAATTATGTTTAAAATGTAGATTGTTGTAAAATGTTGTTTTGAATTTTTCAGTTTGTTAAGGCACATACGTGAGCAAATTTATTTTGGACTAATTTATTTATTATTTTATTTAATATTTATATTTTATGTATTACTTGTTTTCAAAAGATTGTGGAAGTGCACTACATTGTTGATCTTGTTTGCCTTTATCTGTTTTATCTGTCTTAATCTGTTTTAAGGAGAATTCACTGTTCTGTTCAATAAATGCAACATATTTCCAAAGTCAATGAGTAATCGTGTAAAATAATCGTGATTTCAATCATGACCAAAATAATCGTGATTATGATTTTTTCCATAATCGAGCAGCCCTAGGCTAAAGCCAGAGTGCCCACCTCCCCTGCAGCAAAACCACCTTCACCCCCTACTCAATCTACCTCCCCTGCAGCAAAACCACCTTCACCCCCTACTCCAACTACCTCCCCTGCAGCAAAACCACCTTCAACCCCTACTCCAACTACCTCTCCTGCAGCAAAACCACATTCACCCCCTACTCCAACTAACTCTCCTGCAGCAAAACCAGCTTCTCCTCCTACTCCAGCTACCTCTTCTGCAGCAGAATCGGCTTCTCCACCTACTCCAACTACCTCTGCATATCCATCCTCATCTCTACCAACAGCTGTGCCCACCACTCCTCTGCTGGCATCAGCCACTGTATCTACCTCTCCACCAGCCGTCTCACTGCTGTCTTGTATGTACTCAGTCATAATATTCATATACAAATGTGAACTACTTTTATATTCTGCAGAATGCCATTTATATTAAAAATATCACTCAAATCATTATAAAGATTCAATATTCAAGTAGTTTGTCATATGCACAGTAAAAAAGAAAACGGTTCACAACCATGCAATGAAATTCTTTGCCAATCTACCTTTACACAACAATAACAGTAGCATTACAATGACAATAATAGCAATAAGATTACATAAATAATTAAGGTTAAAAACAGTTAAACAATAATAAATAAAAATACAAAGTGCTCTGTGAAGTGCTCTGTGCCTTTATGCTACAGATTGGATAACAGTCAGATGGAGAGGGTGGGGCAGTGGTGAATGTGCTGTAGAATGTATATTGTTGTAAGAAACTACACTAAGAGAAGATTTTTAGTTAGATTTCTAATTTTGTTTTGTTTTACAGGTGTGAACGAGGCCTGGGAAGGGAAAAATGTCCATGTACTGCTTTCAAGAATTGGGCCTTACAAAATTTTTTACTGGGACATCACAAGAACAGCTCCTGATCAGGAACTTGAGAGTGAGGTGTGTTGGGATATGTTTTTTTTTCTATAGCACTTTATATGTGTGTGTATGTATATTCTATATATACTGGCAGATGTATGAAAATTAATATTTTGGTTCTCAGGTGATAAATACCTACCTGCTGCGTTTGGTGCAGCATCATAATCAGAGAAATGAAGACAACCAGGCCCTTTTCATTGATTCCTATGAAATTACTAGCATTTGGCAGAAGAAGACGTCAAGGTTAAAGGTAATGAAAAGTGATGCTGTGACAGTGCACCATCACCACAAGTGTGAAGCCACATACGGTGACTGACTTGGTATATGAATGTCCTATTTTGTTCCTACTTTCTAAATGTTATTAATTTTATCATAAGAAGAGGGTATGGTGCTGGTACTAGTCCTCGTCTAGGTATTATATTTACATTACATTTATTCATTTGACTGACAGTATTATCCAAAGCGACTTCGAGCATAGATAGAAGTGTGAAGGGAACATAAGAACTACAACTATATTGCCTACATATAATGGAAGAGTTGCAACTACAAAGTGCATACATTGTATAACAAAACTACAAACGATAAAACTACAAAACAACCATCACAGTCATAGCTATAGATATCTGCAGGGGCGGACTGGGACAAAAATTCAGCCCTGGCACTGTAGCCACACCAGCCCACATTACCACACTGACACAGCCCCACCCACAGACACGCACATTCACTACTTATATTGGTGTACAGATGGTGAAATAATATAAGCTGTACCATATGTAATAGATATTTAAACATGTATTGTATGTGACTGGAACAAAAATAACCCGTTTATAACAAATTTATACATTTATACAGTAAAAACTAAATAAAAAAACAATCTGTGAATCTTGTAGAGTCCGTGTGCTGTCTGTTTATGCCGTTTGTCTGCTATTACTTATGATAGGAGTAACCTGTGAATGTGTATCACACACACACACACCTTTACACACAAATGGACATGAAGCACTAGCAACACTTCAGCATACTTTTATTCACAAATAACTATATATGTCATTCTCTGCAGTGTTGTTCTTTATTGCCAGTCTATATGTTCGCTTCTCCTTGTTTCTATGTTGACATTGTACACATTGTCTGTCTGATTCTACATCTTCTCATCCATTTTAACTCTGTAACTCTGCAATTTTAATATGTTTGTATGGCTGTCTGTGATTATACTTGTTCCTCACTCTTGCCTGACTGTCATTGTGTATAGCACAAAAAGGAATAGAATATATAGCAAAAAAAATCCTTCATGATATATAGTTATTTGTGAATTAAAGTATGCTGAAGTGTTGCATCTCCATTTGTGTGTAAAGGTGTGTATGTGTGTGTGTGATACACATTCACAGGTTACTCCTATCATAAGGGTTAATTTATCGTTAATTAGAGCCACAGTGTTAAAAAGGCTCACATGAGCTTTTATTTTGAAGTGTTTCTGGCAATCAGCCAGTGATCTCATACTCATGTTGATTGTACATGGAAGTGTTTTAGTATCTTTATTTGTATACGTTTTTCTGATTCCTTAATTTGTTTAATCTAATTTGTTGTAGACCACACATACACACCAACCCACATCGATACCCCGAAGTGATTGTTAGCACTTGCATGCTCAGTACTTGTTGGAAACTTTGTGGAAAGAATAAAGAATCAAAAGAATTCTGGATTGATTGCATCTCATTGTCTCTGATCGGACATCTGTGGTGAACTAGTCCCCCACTGGCAAACCCTAACTGGTTTCTATATCAGTTTTCTATACACAGTATTAAGAAACTCTCAGCATTTGTGTCAGGGTGTGTCTCTCTCATTGCTGTCTTCCTACCTCCATGATACTTGACTCTGCTGCAGCAGCTGAGCTATCTGCACTGGGTCCAGAAACATTCTAGTTTTGAATAGATGAACACACGATTCAGTCAAGGGAGAACATAAGCAAGCCAATGTCTCATTTTACATTGTCTAACTATTGCATAGATATATTACACTATTGCCTGTAATAGAAGTCTATGTTCCACCCTACCTAAGGATTAATTACATACTGTAACCTATGCATGTATTTAATGTTTTACTTTAAAGACTAGCTATGTATTCAGAGTTCACTACAAATGCCTACAGTACTATGGCTATAGCTATAGGTTCTTTTGCATGTTAGACTATATTGCTAGTAGCATACAGCAGTCTGTATACCCTAAATCCCACGTTATCTGCTGATAATGACATTTTAAAATGTACGGGAGTTCTACGCTAAGCTTACAACTGTTAAACACAGTGTAGGTTACTGTCAAAAACTGTCAGAAGTAGCGTATGGAGTTAATTTAGTGCCAAAAGTATCAATCAAAATTTTGAAAACCGCAAGCAAATCATTAAGGCCCAATCCCAATTCTATTTTCTACCCCTTTGCCTACCCCTCACCCCTTCCCCTTGCCCCTTGAAATGAAGTGGAAAGGGGTAGGGTTAAAAAATTTCCCCTAAGAAATGGGACAGCACTACTACACTGTTATACGTCATCATCCATTGTCACTACCTCCTAACGTTACGTCAGAGGACAGGCGCCGATGTTTATCACAAATTCCAAGATGTCGCCGTCAGCATCGTAGCATGTAAAGATTACTCACTCCCAAAGTTTTTTTGCGCCGTATTTGGACTTTAAAAACAGATGTTCGTTTTCACCTCGAAAACGTATGAGCCTTCGGGTTTCCTCAGCTGTCCCTATACAGAATATAATTTACAAAAATGTTGTCATGTTGCAATAAGTACGAATAGTGTAAGCACCGTTCATTTACATGTACACATATGGCCGTAAGCAAAACAAAACAACGCGTTACAACATGCAGTCAGTTACCGGGTAACGTTATATGACATAAAAATATATTTCCTAATATTGTGCAATCAGTGCTATCCGCAAGCAAACTTTAGCGATTTTTTTTCAAACGTTTCTTTACAGAACATCACCGTAAACACAAACACAAGATTGATGGTAATATACATGTAATGAAAAAATGTCATAAAAATCCTTATTAATGGCAAAAATTACTTAACATTTATGGGTCTGCTTGCTCGAGTGGGCAGCCATGTTGTAAATTTCTCTTAGCCCTTCGTTTGAAGTGAGGTCCCGAAAAATCTTCGTTTCGAGGGCTATCTAGCCCTTCCCCTTACCCCTACCCCTCCAATCAAAAGAGAATTGAGACACCCCTACCCCTACACGTGAACGCGCCAAACGGAGGGGTAGGGGTAAGTGTAGGGGTAAGGGGTAGAATTGGGATTGGGCCTAAGTATCAGAATGAAAATTTGTATTCCAAATATCAAAAAAGTCAAATAAAATAATTTACCCTTCTTCTTCTCTAATTTGTTTTGCTTTTGGAATGTTTTTCTTTGCTTTTGTAATTTTTTTTTTTGCTTTTGGAATATTTTTCTTTGCTTTTGGATTTTTTTTTTGCTTTTGGATTTTATTTTTGCTTTTGACTTTTGGCACTGTTTTAACGGGTGGGCGGGCCTTAGCAGCTTACACGTCTATTGGTCAGCTGGAATTTGGAGTGAACACGCCTTTAACCATCTGAGCACGCCCACTCCATGACGCATCAGAACATCGCAACATAGCGGGAAGCTCCGGAGCCAGTTTACAGCATGGAATTGCATCTTTGTAGTTGTGTAATAGTGTACTTTTATTAGGAATCGGTGTATGCAACACATATTTCGCGTTCATAAAATGTCACCAACCCATCCAATTCAGTAACTTTCGCTATTCCACCAACTATTGGGCAAAGAAAAATATTCCAAAAGCAAAAAAAAAAAATTCCAAAAGCAAAGAAAAACATTCCAAAAGCAAAACAAATTAAAGAAGAAGAAGGATAAAATTATTTTATTTGACTTTTTTGATATTTGGAATACAAATTTTCATTCTGATACTTAATGATTTGCTTGCGGTTTTCAAAATTTTGATTGATACTTTTGGCACTAAATTAACTCCATACTTTTTTTGCTTTCTCTGAGCTTTTCGGCACCGCCTTTCCTTTTTTTACGGTCCATCTCTGACAATTAGCTTGTGTTGCACTTACTGTTTGACATTCTTGCCAGATTTTGATTACGTCCGCGTAACCTCTGATTGGGTCGGATTGGGTCGGCCCATCTTGAAACCAGCCGGTTGTCGCCGATTGGGCCAAATGCTTAACATTTATTATTATTATTACTATTATTATCATCATCATCATCATCATCATAATATTCACATCTTGCAAGAGATATAAGCTGCCTGCATGTAAAAACAATACACATTAAAAAAAAAAAAACTGACCGGCCCACATTTAAAAAATGGTCCGGCCCTTCTGGCATTTGCCAGAATTGCCAGATGGCCAATCCGCCCCTGACCTGGATCCATGACGAAGGCACTGCAGGGAGCCCGTGGCTGTAGTATAGGGCTGTTAAGATTCCACAGGTATCTTTTTGAGTCACCCATTACCCATTAAGCCTACATATTGCTCTCTGTTCGCTCTGGGTGTGGTTTGTGGTTGTGTGCTTTGATTCTCATTAGTTAGACATGTAAGCATAAATACAAATAGATTAATAAACAAATTGTTGTACATTAGGTGAACATGCTTGTAAAAAGATTTTTTTTTATTTTATTTATGGGCACAGTTAATTATTTAAATGGGTTACTATGAAATATTTCATGCAGATATACTTTGTCATGCTTGTAACATTTTTGTGAGGGGTCCTTTGATTTAAAAAATTATTTTAAAACGTTTTTAAAACTGATCTTTGGCTATTCAACCTCCAAAAGCATCTCCCGCGATTTCGGATTTACTTTTCATGTTCCGTTTGCGCTTGTCTTATAACTTTTACGTTCATTCTTTTGTTCGTCACTTACATTCGTCACTTTTGCGTTCATGGGCTTCCTTCTGGTGCCGAAAACACCCGAACGACCGAGTACCTGGCCGTCGTGAGACACGGTTGCTGTATAAGTGAAGGGAGATACGGTCTCTAACTCGGTGACTCCAAAAAAAAAAAAAAAAAAGCAAGATCCCAGAAAATTGACAACAAAAAACATGATTATGAAAATCTTTGGAAACTTCTATGAGGTTTTATGTAAGTCACTTTTATCCAAAAAAATCTCAGTTTGTGCTATATATTTGTGTAATTTGTAAGATTCATTTTCAGGTTTTCTGAATTGTTTCAACGGTTTCATTCTTTTGTTTTTGCATTTGAATTAAAATGGACTTGACCTGACTTGAGAGGATTCAGATGTTCATTTACAATGTTTTCTGAGGTTTTGTTTTGAATTTTAATAGATGAATTACCAAAAGATTTCAAAGTACCATGAGTATGAAGCTGCACTTGAACCAAGTGGGAAAATGTGTCGTCTGCATTTTTTCCCTAACTATGGAGCATGGGATAGCTATGCCAGCCAGGGGACTGACTCCAATTCTGAGGTGCCTTGGTCAGGATCAATGACAGGAGTATCTGACACGTAACATCCACACCATGCATGTTGTTTTAGGATAGTAGAATATTTTAATTATGTTGTTGCTTAAACAACAATAAAAAGGGTACATAGTTGGTCTCCCAGCACAAAATATGTCTGATAAACGATAAAATTCACCATCCCTCCTGATTTGTTTTTACAGCTCGACTACTGCCCACAAGGGAATTGTATCCTATCCAGGGTTTGCCCCAACCTATACTGCTCTCTGCTGCCTGGGGTGGGCTCAGTGGTTGGAAGATGGATAGATGTATGGATGCATGCATAGATGGATGGACAGATATTTATAAGCTTAGTCACTTAAAAATGTAACTCCATGTGCATGATTCACTTCCACCCAAACCCCACCCTCTGGGTTCCCTTATTGTCAGCCTGGGGTTCTGCACAGGCTGGCACAGCTCTGTGCTGCTCTTAGCAATTGCTGTTTTGTGGACTCTGCCAGGGGGAACAATATGATGCTTTTACAAAAACAGCAGCTGGAGCTCTAGTGACATCACATGCAATACAAGGAGCACTGTCACAGAGGTTTGCAGAGCAGGTGCAAGCACTGCCTTCAGTATCAGTAATACTGGATGAAGGCTATGCTGAGCAGCAGATTGCTTCCAGGTTCAAAATTTCTAAGACAGCAGAACACAAGTATAAGGTGAAGCAGGAGACTTTGGAAACTACCAGCAAGGTAAAGGGCGGAAGTGACTTTCTAATGCCAGAGATGGCCATTAACTTATCTGACAGTTTCTCATGAATGCCGGATGACATCAGGTGACCTTAATAAGGAATGGGAAACATTAAGTGCAGGTGTGAAGGCAATGCTAGGACAGTTCCTATCAGGCTCCTAGAAGTAGGACTGAAGTCGTATAAGTAAGAAAGAAGTCCTTCATTAATAAGAAACAGTGAAGAACCAGGCTGCAGCATATATGTGTGTGTGTGTGTGTATACAGTATATATATACTGTATATATATATATATATATACACACACTGAACAAAAATATAAACGCAACACTCTTGTTTTTGCTCCCATTTTTCATGAGCTGAACTCAAACATCGGAAAATTTTTCTACATACACAAAAGACCCATTTCACGTGGTCTGCGGTTGTGAGGCCGGTTGGATGTACTGCCAAATTCTCTGAAACGCCTTTGGAGACGGCTTATGATAGAGAAATGAACATTAATTTTACGGGCAACAGCTCGGGTAGACATTCCTGCAGTCAGCATGCCAATTGCACGCTCCCTCAAAGGTTGCGACATCTGTGGCATTGTGCTGTTTGATCAAACTGCACATTTCAGGGTAGCCTTTTATTGTGGGCAGTCTAAGGCACACCTGTGCAATATTGATGCTGTCTAATCAGCACCTTGATATGCCACACCTGTGAGGTGGGATGGATTATCTTGGCAAAGGAGAAGTGCTCACTAACACAGATTTAGACAGATTTGTGAACAATATTTGAGAGAAATGTGTCTTTTGTGTATGTAGAAAAATTTTCCGATGTTTGAGTTCAGCTCATGAAAAATATTGCGTTTATATTTTTGTTCAGTGTGTGTATATATATATATATATATATATATACTGTGTGTATATATATATATATATATATACTGTATATATATATACTGTATATATGTATATAAAATTTAACGACGCATGATGATAAAATGACGCTGTGGTCTCTTCATTTTTTCAATGGCTGCATATATGTGATCATCGTGTTAGTCACCACATGCTAAATCATTAACAAAGCTTTCAAAATGATTTAAAAATATATTCCATAAATTGCAGTGATATGGCATTGTTGTGTTTTTGGTTCCCACAGTCAGGGGCATTACTTGAGAACATAAGAAATTTACAAAACGGCCCATCAAGCTCATTTGTGGAGAACTTATCTAATAGCTCAGAGTTGTTAAAATCTTTTCTAGCTTTGATTTAAAGGAACCCAGGGTTTTAGCTTGCATTACACTAGCAAGAAGACTATACCATACTCTGACTACACGCTGTGTAAAGAAGTCCTTTTTCAAATCCATTTTAAAATGTTCTTCTGCTACTTTCCACCTATGGCCACAAGTTCTAGCATTTAAACTAATATTGAAGTAGCCATTTAGCTGTACAGCATCCAGACCTGTTACAATCTTATATACCTGAACCATGCCCCCCCTTAGTCACCTTTGCTTGAAGCTGAACAGATTCAGCTTAGCTAACCTCTCCTCATAAGACATTCCTCTAAGACAAGGAATCATTCTTATAGCTCTACGCTGCACCCTTTCCAAGGCAGCAATGTCCTTTTTAAGGTATGGTGACCAAACCTGCACACGATATTCTAGGTGGGGTCTTACCAAGGAATTGTATAATCATAGCATCACCTCCCTTGACTTAAACTCCACACACCTACAGATGTAACCCAGCATCCTATTGGCCTTGTAAGCATCCTGACTTTCCGTAGTAAACCACCTTGTGCTGCAGTTTCCTAGATTTAGTTTTGCTGGAAACAGGTATGAAGTCCCCCTGCTCTTGCAACAAGTTGTTTTAAAAAATTCCCATGTCTCTTCAACAGTTCTGCTATTTAATTCCATCCAGTTTACAGTTTCTAGTTTCAGTCTCATACCATTAAAATTAGCCTTTCTACATTGTATATTTTTGTTTTGACCTTTGCTCTTCGGACACACAAGTTAACCTCAAATTAACCATGTTATGATCACTACCGTCCAGTGGTTCTAAAACCTCTAATTTTCCAATCCTATCCTGGTTATTAGAGAAAACAAGATTAAGAAGGTCTTCTCCCCTGGTAGGGGTATTAACAAACTGAGTAAAAAAACAATCCTGTACTAATTCCACCATCTCAAGTTAATTTTAGAAGAGTCAGAGACTATGTTCCACTGTATCCCAGATAAAAAAAATCACCCATAACCACCACATCATTTTTATTACTCATAATCCTGATATCATCCTATAACATTCTACTTTCCTCTGCAGCTACATTAGGTGCTCTATAACAAACACCGACAATTAGGCCATTTGAATTTTTAGCATCTAGTTTTACCCATACAGCTTCTGTACTTTTATTTTTATCAGTGAGCTCCCTTGCCTGCAAGTTTTCTTTTAGGTATACTGCAACACCACTTCTCTTCTTGCCTATCCGTTCTCTACGGAACAACGTGTAACCATCCATATTGCATTCTTCATCATTGTCACTCATCCATGTTTCGGTTATTCCTATAATGTCATAGGAGTCTGATGAAATTAAAGCCTCTATATCATGAATTTTGTTTCTAATACTCCTACTGTTTAAGTACAGACTGCAAAGGGTAGGTCTTTTACAGTGCCCACTTTTAATATTAATTGGGGCTTTCCGTTTCCCCCACCTATATTCTTAACCAGCCTCCCTGCCCCCCCCCAGTCCCTAATTTAAATATTTGTCAACTACTCTACACATGGGCACCAGGCAGGCAAGACACCACACGGACCCTCTATCAGGATGATTCCAAGGGCCCCTGAGTGACAGGCCCTAAAAAATTTGGAACAAAACTGAATTGGTCTGGGTTGGGGGCCCAGTGTCATATGCTTGTTGCAGTGTTGAACCTTGTGTCTTTGATATGAATAACTATCAGTTTACTAAAGAAAAATAATCAATCAGAGACAATGAAAAAGGGAGGAATGACTATCATTCAGAATTGTGGCGATACTGACATTCTGACAGCATATCTAAGCATTTTGACTCTCATTTTTAAAATGATGCTATTTGTAATTTTCATTTTGATGGCACTGACTAATTTATTCAATTCATTTAATTGAGAAAAACTGGAACAGTAACAACAGTATCAATATATAACAATAATGGGCACTTCATATGAAGACTGGTATAACATCCGTTGAACATTTTGGCTCTCGGGGGGGGGGGGATTGATTATGACGAGTTATGTATGTGTGAAGTTTGGTGGTTCTACATTGTAGGTCTACTTCAAACCATGTTAAGCTTTTATTACGTTAGCCGTATAGATTAATAAGGTACATCCACTGCCATACAATGTAATACCATAATAATAATACCAAGGACATTTATAATACTGGACTAGTATCATGACAGAGGTTAATAGAGTGTGGTAGAAAAATTATAAATCAAGCACTTAGAATAAAAGTCTGAACCTCTTAGTTTGGTGAGTAAAGAAAATCTCTTTTATTCCAGCAAGTTCAGCAAAGCGCTCCCATCACACTCTGGCCCTTGGTACCAAGTCACCCCCGGCACACAGAGCAACCAGTAGATAAACCATAACTCCCAGGACTTCTAAGTCCTGACTGGTCATGAAACACCAACAAACTAAGCTGAAACGTATAACAAACACAATTCTCCTGCTCCATTGATTCACCTTGGTAGCAAGGTAAAGTTCACCCATTTTACGCAACTTACTGGAGACAGCCTCGGCCTCGACTCTACTTGAGATATGTATATAGATATTAATTATATGACATTGAATCACTGTTAATGTTTGGGTGTTCCATTGATTAATGATTAACACATAGACATATTGTCCCTGAATCGCTGAAAATACATGGTTAACATATGATTAGTATTATTAACATAAGTATGATTAACATGATGCAATCAATTGCGTAACATATTATATTGACTACTACAACTACTTTAATAAGCTATAACTCTTTGTGCACCAGTTGGGACGGCTTCGAGTCTCTTCCTGCAAGTGGTTTCTCCCCCCCTTTGCTCCACTGTCTGCCCTTCCAAGGTCCAAGCTTCAGCGGAGCCAACTGCAGGCAGCTATCACAAAGCGAGGTCACATAGTATTCAAAACAATCTCTTCTGGCCTAAGGCCTAAGACATAACAGACCCAATATGCCTCCCCTCCCGGGCCTACTAATGTCCAATTTTACTTCCACAAGAGAAGCTACAAACTTGTCTTCGATGACAGCAATGAGAGCTGTGCTAGATGGATGGATGATGTACTTTATTGAGCCTGACTGGGAAATTTATTTGTTACAGAGTTTAAGATTAAATAAATAAAATAAAATAGAAAACGGGATGCCCAAGTGAAATAGTTCACATAAACATTCAGACAGATAAGTATTTGGAAAATTCACTCTGCATTGCAGAAGTTGGGGTCTGTCTGTCAGATAGTCAGTGATTCAGGAGATAATAGATGTGTTGACCTGTATCAATGAAGCTTCTTCTTAAGAAGAGAAGGCTAAATTGTGTTGAAGGCACATGAGAAATAAAAAGAAAACATTATTCTAACCATGCAGCCTGTTCCATCCAGATGAGAGTAAGCGCTCTGCAGGTATATGATGGCATCACCCACAATCACATAGTGTCTATAGGCAAACTGCAGATTTTAGGTGGATCAGTATCAGCCAATCCAGCACTAAAAGCTGATGTCATACAGTATTGTGCCAGCATGGTCTTCATGTCACAGTCATACCAAGGATGTTTATAATGTTGGACTAGTACTATATGTCTTTTGAAAAACAATAAGGAACAGAATTATATTGTTGCCAACTTTTGATGGGTTTTGACCTAGCCGTGACATGATTGGACTTCCCGAAAGAGGCTTCATAATGAGACAATTCGAGAATTTTGTATTGCCCTTAGGCGGCTAGTTGTTAAACCTTATCCATCTGCTGATATTACTACTCAAGATTTGCTGGCTAAAGACCATTTTATTGCAAATGTGGGAAAGGGTGATTTGCGGGTGAGTCTGCGTAGTGCGAAACCAGCGGCTCTTGAAGATGTGATTAATTTAACTACGGGGCTAGAGCTTATTAGAGGCCTTGAGGGTGGGAGTATAACACCTGATTGTAAAGTTCGGGGAGTTCTGGAAAAGTCTGCTAGTGAGGAGCGAATGGATGCCCTTCTTGGGGTGGTAGAGGGCCTACGGCAGGAAGTGAAGTCATTACAGACTGCTGTATGGGCGGTGACCAATTCTAGTTCTCTTTGTATACCCACCCCATCAGATACAACTCCATTCTTACAGTCTAAATCTTCTGCTTCACCTTTTAGACGTAGTGCAGAACGTAAAAGTGAGTGTTCGGAGTGTAGGTGTACTCGTCACATTTGGCGGATTGCCCTTATTTGCAGAGAAACTAGAGGGGGCGAACACAGAGGGCCAAATGCTTGTCCCTTCTGCTGTATCAACTATAGCCCTTGATGGATCGCAGGGAGGGTCCAGCTATCTTAAAGCTAAAATAGGTGAGTTTGATTGTTATGTACTTGTAGATACTGGAGCTTCACGTTCTGTCATTCCAAAACATTTGTGGCTTTCTATAACTAAAGGGGATGTGAGCTGGTAGATTATATGGGTAAGGCCACAGTGGGGCGGGGTGCATGTTGTGGGGTGTTGGCAGACTGTCTTTCAATTTGATTCACTCGCGCTGGTTGTTGAGTTTTTGGTTTTTGATATCCCCTCTAGAGATGCTTTGTTAGGGTTTGGTTTTTTTTTTTATCTCATTATGGGGCTGTGGTTGATTTGGGGAAGAAATATTGTCAGATAATGGGTAGGCAGTTCTCCCTGGTAGATCTTAACCCCCTTATGGAGCCTCAAATTGTTGTGATTCAGGCTGCCCCCAGGTACAGTAGTGAAGCCATTATTCAGGGCCAGGTCCAAAGTGGATGGGGAGATTATACTGAGGGTATGTTAGAGCCCTCCTCCTCCATCTCCAAACATTGCGATATTCTGGTGGTTCAAGTAGTATGTATGGTTCAGCAGGGCAGTTTGCCTATTCGAGTTATTAACGTGACTAATGATGGCCTAGTGTTAAAAAGAGGAATAAAGGTAGGCACTTTATTTACTGATGTTGAAGTGGAAAGGGAGATGCCTGGGCAGAGTGTTGAAGAGGAAAATGTTTATTGGACAGTTGACATCTTAATGAGTCATTTTGGGATGGGGCAGAAGGGTTTCTCCCCAGATCAAGTGAAAGCTGTTAGGGAGTTTTTACATCAGAACATGACTGTTTTTAGTCGAGGTGAGACTGACTTTGGCAGGACTCATCTGACTTTACCTGAGATTGATACAGGGGAGGCTAAACCTGTGAAGATGCACCCTTGTAGAGTCCCCCTCCATTTACAGGAGGAAATGACTGATAATCTGAAGCAAATGCTTGCTAGTGGCATAATTTGTCCATCTTGTAGTCCCAGTTGTGTTGGTGAAAAAGAAGGGGGGTGGGATTAGATTTTGTGTGGATTATAGGAAACTTAATGATATTACTAGAAAGGATGCATATCCCCTCCCCCGAATTGACAATGCTTTGGATAGCCTCAGTCAGGCATGCTGGTTTTCCACTCTTGATTTAGCAAGTGGCTATTGGCAGGTTGAGGTTGACCCAAAGGATCGTCCTAGATGGCATTTGCCACACGCTAGGGGTTGTTTGAGTTTAATGTTTTAAGTTTTAGGTTGTGTAACGCACCTAGTACTTTTCAGGGATTAATGGACCTTGTGCTCGCTGATCTTCAGTGGACTACTTGTTTAGTTTATTTGGATGATATAATCGTCTTTGGTCGCACTTTCCATGAACATCTGACACGCCTTGAAAGCTAACTTGAAAGTCAAACCATCAAAGTGTGATTTGTTCTCTACACAGGTTCATTACCTTGGGCATGTCATTTTTGCTGAAAGTGTAATGCCAGATCCGGTGGAGGCAGTTAGGAAGTGGCCTGTCCCCACTAGTCAGACAGAGGTGCGGAGCTTCCTTGGACTGGCTTCATATTACAGAAGTTTTGTAAAGGGGTTTGCAGATATTGCTCACCCACTGCACCTGTTGACCGAGAAGAGAAGGCGTTTTCTATGGGGTGAGGATTGTCAAAGGGCTTTTGACCATCTTAAGGCAAGTTTAATTACTGCTCCAGTATTGGCTTCTCTGGACCCCAATAAACCATTCCTCTTGGATACGGATGTGAGTGATCTGGGAATTAGGGCAGTGTTGTCTCAGGAGGAAGGAGGCCTGGAGCGTGTTGTGGCATATGCTAGTAGAGTTCTGACAAAGCAGGAATGCAAATACGCTACCAAAAAAAGGAGCTCCTGAGTATGGTTACATTTACAAAGCATTTTCATCATTATTTACTGGGGAAAGAGTTTGTGTTACGAACAGACCATAATTCATTGCGGTGGTTACATAACTTTCAGGGGTTGTAGGGGCAGTTAGCTCGTTGGGTTGAACAGCTTGATAACTTCCAATATAAGATTGTTCATCATCCAAGTAAACTTCATAGTAATGCTGACGCCCTCTCAAGGCTGCCAGCTTTTTTGGGAAAAGATCCCCAGTTCAGTCAGAATACATTGTCCAAGATGTATGCAGTGCAGGAGAGTTTGCCTTTTACAGGGTCTGTGGAAGAGGGGGAGATAGATGAGTTGTCTCAGGCACAAATAGCTGATGGGGAGTTGCGGCAAATAATTGATTATAAAAAAAACAGGGCCAGTGTGCATCGATGCTAGATGTGGATTTGCAAAGATAACCTCCTGTTTTGGAACCAACTTGAAGTATGGGGAGCCAGGTTGGTACGAATTCCCCCTGCCTATTCAGATGCTGCATCCCAGGTATAGGTAGTGTTGCCTTGGGCAATGGTGCCTCAAGTTTTAGAACAAGTTTCTACACAGTGTTTGTACAGGTGGCCACCTGGGGGTGCAAAAACTGCAGGGGAAGGTTAAAAATCAGTTTTATTGGCCGGGTTGGTTTGACGATGTTAAGGGATGGGTTTGGGGATGTGTTGAGTGTGGGTCTCGTAAGACTCAAGGTAAGCCCCCTTGTGCACCTTTACAGCCATCAATTGCATGTAGGCCTTTTGAATAAGTGGCTTTGGACATTCTTGGTCCTTTGCCCCTGACATCAGGGATGAATCAGTATATACTGGTCATTGTGGATTATTTTCCAAATGGACTGAAGCTTTTCCATTGGCCAATCAGGAAGCATGCACTGTAGTAATAGTTTTGACTGAAGAGTGGGTGTGTCGGTTTGGAGTTCCACGAAGTCTTCTTTCCAACCAACATCGTAATTTTGAGTCAATTTTATTTAAAGAATTATGCAAACTCTTGCATATGCATGAATTTTGGACATCCCCAGTCTGATGGACTAATTGAATGGTTTAATCGTACCCTTTTTGATATGCTGTCTCTTTTTGTAGGGGATAACCAATCAAATTGGGATACTCTTTTGCCTTATGTTATGTTAGCCCACCGTAGTAATGTCCATGCTAGTATACACTCACCTAAAGGATTATTAGGAACACCTGTTAAATTTCTCATTAATGCAATTATCTAATCAACCAATCACATGGCAGTTGCTTCAATGCATTTAGGGGTGTGGTCCTGGTCAAGACAATCTCCTGAACTCCAAACTGAATGTCAGAATGGGAAAGAAAGGTGATTTAAGCAATTTTGAGCGTGGCATGGTTGTTGGTGCCAGACGGGCCGGTCTGAGTATTTCACAATCTGCTCAGTTACTGGGATTTTCACGCACAACCATTTCTAGGGTTTACAAAGAATGGTGTGCAAAGGGAAAAATATCCAGTATGCGGCAGTCCTGTGGGCGAAAATGCCTTGTTGATGCTAGAGGTCAGAGGAGAATGGGCCGACTGATTCAAGCTGATAGAAGAGCAACTTTGACTGAAATAACCAATTACAACCGAGGTATGCAGCAAAGCATTTGTGAAGCCACAACACGCACAACCTTGAGGCGGATGGGCTACAACAGCAGAAGACCCCACCGGGTACCACTCATCTCCACTACAAATAGGAAAAAGAGGCTACAATTTGCACGAGCTCACCAAAATTGGACAGTTGAAGACTGGAAAAATGTTGCCTGGTCTGATGAGTCTCGATTTCTGTTGAGACATTCAAATGGTAGAGTCAGAATTTGGCGTAAACAGAATGAGAACATGGATCCATCATGCCTTGTTACCACTGTGCAGGCTGGTGGTGGTGGTGTAATGGTGTGGGGGATGTTTTCTTGGCACACTTTAGGCCCCTTAGTGCCAATTGGGCATCGTTTAAATGCCACGGCCTACCTGAGCATTGTTTCTGACCATGTCCATCCCTTTATGACCACCATGTACCCATCCTCTGATGGCTACTTCCAGCAGGATAATGCACCATGTCACAAAGCTCGAATCATTTCAAATTGGTTTCTTGAACATGACAATGAGTTCACTGTACTGAAATGGCCCCAACAGTCACCAGATCTCAACCCAATAGAGCATCTTTGGGATGTGGTGGAACGGGAGCTTCGTGCCCTGGATGTGCATCCCACAAATCTCCATCAACTGCAAGATGCTATCCTATCAATATGGGCCAACATTTCTAAAGAATGCTTTCAGCACCTTGTTGAATCAATGCCACGTAGAATTAAGACAGTTCTGAAGGCGAAAGGGGGTCAAACACCGTATTAGTATGGTGTTCCTAATAATCCTTTAGGTGAGTGTATATCTATATATATATATCTATATATATATATATCTATATATATATATATATATATACACATACACATATATTTATATATATATATACACATACACACACACAGCACAAAAAATTAAAGGAACACTTTGAAAACAAAAGTACACATATATATATGTAATCAAAAGGAATTTATATGAACTACATTTGTGTCTGAATTTTACAACTATTGTAGTATTGTGTCTTTCTTCACCTCAGCTAGCAGAGTGTGTGTGTGTGTGTTTGCATGCCCTTCATTTGCACAAGCTGTGTTTAGCAGATGTTCAGCAGCCCACCCCCACCCCCTCCCGCTCCTCCTCCTCCTCACTCCGTCGGCCAGTTCCTGTGGTGGATGGTGTGGTTGCATCAGCAGGACTTGCCCCACCCCCACTCCAAGACAGTGCTGTGAGGGCTGAATGGGGAATGGGGCCTGTATGGCTGTCCTTTTGGAAGAGCCACATTTAAGCCTTCTCCCCATCATTGTCTTTCTCTCCCTGTATCATGTTTTTCTGACATACGTTTCTACTTTTCTTGTTGTTACTCTTTCCTGTTGCTACCCTCCTTTGTCTCCTTTTATTTTTTAATTTAATATACTTGCTTCTATTTTAGTAACAGTCATGTGATGAATACCATGCATTCCACTCCCTCATTGTGAGGAGTAACATGAAGCTACAGGGAAGGGGGATTGATTAGGAACATTATATGTTTAGAAATAAATGGAAGAATGAAAAGGATTTTTAATTGATTGTCTTTGTCTCTCAATACTGCTTCCCTTTGGCTAAACCACAGTTAATGAGATATTGAATCATCTACATTTGTCAGATTTAAGCTGAGTGGTTGAGATGAGATTTAGGAGACACAGTGAGATGACATGAGTTTGTAGTGCAAAGCAGAGGTGAGCAGAAACTGGGCTGATGCCACAGGAAGAAAGCAAAAGGATTTCAGCAGATAAAAGCTGAGCAAGCGAGAACTGCCACACATGCTGAGATTGACGCCACAGGAAGCGCAGCATCAATACTCTCCCAGCAACAATGGTAGAATACAGACTAGACACCAGAGGGATTAGGTGGTATAGACAAAGACTGCATGTTTTTCTAAGGCAGACAATAGATATGTTTTACAGTAGAAGGGGATGCTCAGTAGCAGACCAGCGGAGTTTACGAGAGAGGAAGGACTGGGACAGGCCGCCCCCATTGCCCTGGGCAACCCGCGCTTTCATGTCACATGTAGGAAACTCATCTCAGCGTGAGCCTCCATTCTCTTTGTGTATTCTGAGATTTCACCATTCAAAGAATCCACCTTTTGAATGAGGATTAAGAGTCTTTGTGTAAGCAAAGATTAAGCCAGTTAAAGATAATATTTAACATGAATTATCTATTTATATTTTTATTTATCCCACGCTGTTCAAACCTTTGAAGGAGTGCTTTGATTACATTAAGAGACAACAGGTAAATATTTAATTTATATTACATACTGTGCATTTTTTAGCATTTCAGAATCACTGCCATTGGAACAAAGGTGTTAAACGATAACAAAAGCCGGAAGTACCTGCTGCTAACTTTGCAGAGCGGGCAAGAAACAGCTCTTGATGAAGATGGTTTTTAGTGTTTGATGAAAGACCTTTGCTATGAGCCAGGAATCTTTCCTGGATTGCCTTGTCTTGCTGCCGGCTGACATCACGTAATGTTTAGCCGTCAGAAATGTGAAAGGGCTGGTGCTTGAACTGCGCGTCCACGCCCAGTGGGCGCGGTCAGGGCTAGTCGGGGCTGCGTGAGGACAGCTGTAACAGTCGTCGAGCTCAAGTTTACTGTACGAAAAAAACGGTGCTCCTGCACATCCGAGCTGGATGCGTGAAAAGATTAATGAATTCTGAATTGTGGATTAATTCGATTTCACCTTGGCCACTGGAGACAAAGGAAAAATACATATCACCTCAAAAAAGGACAAAAGATTTGAAAAATATTTGAATCTGTATGAACATAGGCTGTTGTCGGCGATGTCGCGGGTAACGGATCCTGTACCGAAAAATCGCCAAGAACGAGTTAAAGACATTAATATGCGGGTGAGTAGGTTAATAGTACACGTCGTAACCGCAGCAATTCAGCAAGATTGTATATCAATAGCCGCATTTACCGAGCATGTATAAAGTATAGCTGCATAATAATCGATTCATTTAAATTGTTTTAAACGTGCTTTTATTGTTTCAAATGCTTTCCCCAGCTAGTGTTTTAAAAGTAATTGCTACAAACCCTCGTGTATGCTGGTTAGTATATATATGCAAATATGTTAATTACCGACTATTTATTTGGTTAGGTATAATTTTTTATTTTTTTTTAGCTGTCCGTACATTTTCGGTTTGTGTCCCCGCCTCACAGCATGTGCCGCCTCCAATTCTTTTGTGGCCGAAACGGCAGAAAGCGCTCTGGGGTTGATCCTCCCCTTCCTTTCCCTTTTCTGTTTGGTTTTAATGTGCTGATACTTGAAAGATGGCCCGGTTATTCGGGGAAAAAATGTCATAAAAATGGTTTCTGATCCTGTTTTCGTTATGGTATTTATATGAATATTTTCCGCGATATCTGGCGAATCACAAGAGCAGGTGTTTAAACGGGGATCGTAACAATAGTAGCGTATATTTGGGGTATCCTAGACACTTGTAATTACTGACAGAGTGACCCTTTAGAAAAATGAGCATTTGTGTCTGTGAATGATTTCTTTACAGGCTGATATGTTCGGGTTTGATAGCCATGATAAACTGCATAACGGCTGCAACGAGACTACGTAAATGTATAATTACAGCTCTTTGGATGAATGTGATTTGTAGGTTTACCCGTTTTACAAGTTGCGTGCAAAAATGTTATTCACTGTATTTTCGTAAATGACATAGGAATCAAATTTATTTGCAAATCACGACTATGGAAACCGCGTAGCGTTGTACAGCCCAGCGGAACTACCTGACCATGACGCTCGCCCACTCGGTGAATGCTTACTTGCACTGCTTAATTAATTGGGTAGATGTGTGTGTTTTTAGTGGCAGTTACTAGAAATTGGTTTGGATCAATACATCGAAGACTAAGCGATAGTGTATACGCTTGTTTGTACTATGTAGTTGATTACATAAGTATTTTATCAGCATTGCATTCTAAACATTCAGTCCCATGCTACTACAATTATACTACCATTTATACCATATCTATTGGTTTGGCTTATTTGTTTGTTTACAGACTTGTTCAGAATGGGGGGAAACAGCCTAAGTATATGTATTTGTAACTGTATTTGTAACACAATATGGGTCATTATCAGGAACTCTTTCCCAGAACATATCAGTTTTTTCTAATTTGTAAAATTAGTTTGACGACAGACACATTATTTTGTCTAAAATGTTGATTTTGCCTCTGTTGTAGTCCGTTATAGTTGTAGCATGCGAAGTAAAACAATCGACAATACAAAACAATTGAAGAAATTAAAATACATCTTATTATGCCAAATGTCTATTGTGGGTTAATCGCAGTAAAGTTGAAAGTTTTAAAAGCGTTTTATCTAGTTTTCTGTTATTCGGTATTAAAACTGCAACAGTAGTGCCTATTCGTTGAGGTATCATTAAATCCACGGTGACCTTTTGTCCTGTTTTTCCTGGAGTTGTCCTCTATTTTGGGACCTAAAAATGCAAGAATTATTTGGCGGGATTTCGCATTGTTTCATGTTGACATTTGCTTTCTACAGTCAGTATAATTTCTGTGTGTATATTTGCGTTGCCTTGGCGCCTCTCTTTGCGTCCTGCCCCCAGTATCCTCTTTTGTGCAAAGCAAAATAATAAAGGTCATCCTAATTTAATCCGTGCTACATCATTTTAAAATGCGTAGTAAGTAAAGGTAATGTCAATTGCTCTACACGAAATTCAGTCACTGTATTTCACTGTAACATTTAGTTTTTGACGAAGAATTGTCATGTTCATAAGAATAACTTTCATATTCAGCTTTCATATTCAGAATAATGGGGTTCTGTGGATTTCACTTTGTAAATTAAAAAATAATGTTCCACGTTTTGGTTGTTGCCAATATCATTGACCGGGTAACTGCTTCTCTTGCTTTATAAATTGGAATTTTTGCACGTCGGTGGGTTTTTTTTTTTGTTTAGGTGCGGTGGGCGTGACCGCGCTTTTTTACTTATGCATCTTATGCCTCCCATATTTTTTCAGATTGAAAGTGGAAACCCTAATTGCTTGTCTTACATATGGTAAATATTGTGTACCACTGCTATTCTACACATGTGCCTTGAAGTGGATTTTTCCTGCTTGGCAGTAGGCCCAACAATCAACAGATCAATACTACTGGTTGCGGAACAATTGAGAATGAGGTTAAATTTCATATTGTGGATGGGATTTGTTGTTTTAACAGAGAGCTGATTTAATAATGTTACGCAGTAACAGCCTTAAGTCAAACTATGTTGTTTAATTCAAAAGATGTAGTGCAGCAAATCCCCTACATGCTGCTAGCACAGCCTGTTAAGAGACTTGAAACAGGAAGTGTGCTTAGTCTACATCCTGTGTAGGATGTTAGCACGTACGGCAAGTGCCAAAGAGTATACTCCCCTGCCCCCCGAAAAAAATGAGCGGCTTAACCCCTCATTTACTGTTTTCTGTGTAGGTAGCATAAACCTACTATACCCTTATGTTTAATTGAAATAAGCAGAACTTTTTAGTGGAACAGTATAATGTGATTTTTCTAAATAAATCTTCATACTGTAATATACTACATGGACAAAAGTATTGGGACACCTGGCCATTACACCTACAATGAACTTTTATGACATCCCATTCTAAATCCATAGGCATTAATATGGAGTTGGTCATCCGCTTTGCAGCTATAACAGGTGCCACTCTTCTGGGAAGGTTTTCCACAAGATCTTGCAGTGTGTCTGTGAGAATTTTTGCCCATTCATCCGCAGCCTCTGCTCAGTCATCGAAGCCCATTCCATTAAGTTTTTAAGTTTGGGTTAATCCCAGAGGAAGTTTGGAACAGTTATTGAGTCAACAGAGCATTAATGTTTACATACTATGCACCTCAGTACTCGGCAGCCCCGCTCTGTTACTTTATGTGGGGGTATTCCATGAAAGTAGCTAAAGAAAGCCAGATTTTCGTGAAAAAGTCAGACTCAAACTAGCGCCATCTCTAAACTTAGCCTCATGTCGTTCCACTAGCGCGGTTCAGCTTTAACTAATCAAGGCTCATACAAGACAGACTTGCATAGTCTCACTTAGTGCGCTTTGCATATGTGATATTTGTGATATTTTTTAGAAGCCCAAATGAATTGATGAACGATACACAGGGTTCCTTAAAGTAGGTAGTAGGTAACTTAAAGTACCAAGACAGCCACCAAAAATCACCAAATTTCTCACACATATATCTGGTCATAAACACTTTCACCTGACAAAAAATCTAAACCGAAATACAAGGAATATGGACTTTATTTTACATTAAGCTTTTTCCTTATAATGGGTGTCAAATGAGGGGAAACCGCTTAACGTAAAATAAAGTCCATATTCCTTGTATTTCGGTTTAGATTTTTTGTCAGGTGAAAGTCTTTATGACCAGATGTGTGTGTGCGAAATTTGGTGATTATTGGTCGCTATTTTGGTACATTAAACCACATTAAGCTTTTTATAATGTCCCCACACCGATCGATAACATTTGCTACTTTTAGAACGGCCCATGCTCATTTGACATGGATGATCGATGATCGTGTGTCCGGGGCGCCGGGCCAGTTTTGATTAGGCCCTACGGGTGCTACGGTTGAAAATTGGGGAAAAATGAAATTCGACTTTTCAAAAATTCAAAATTCGTCATTTGAAAATTGAATTCGCCAGAGTGACGATTTGATGCCGTTTTTCTTCGTCACCATGGGTTCCGTTTTCGTCAATGACGAGAGTGACGAGCGGCAGCGGGAACCCTGGATACATAGATCAATTGAGTCGGAAAGCATGTAAAACGAAAGTGGTGTTTTTTTCTGCCACAGAACAAAGGCTGCTGATGGAGCTGTATGAAGAATACAAAGATATAATTGCTAAAAAAGGCAATACTGTGGCCATAAATAAAGCCAGAGAGTTGGCTTGGCAAAGAATTGCAGACAGACTAAATGCATCTATAAGTTATGTAAATGTTACAAGTAGGGGTGTAACAATACATCGATTTGTATCGATATATTGATTCAATGGCAAACGATCCGATGCATCGATGTGACCGCATAAATATCGATACATGCGTTTTTATTTTCTCGCCTGTTCCAGTATTGTTTTCATGATCCAATCCGATGTATACATGGTCTACGCCCAATACGTCAATCACGATCTACTGGTCGATTGCAAAGGTAGTGTGGGTAGATCGTATGGCATAAAAAATAGAGGATGGATGACACGTTCAACCGCACCGGCTGCTGCAAGCTACCGAGTCACCAAGTTAGCCTCCAATTTATTTCTACTAAACTTAAGAAAGGGTATAAAAATGAATGGGGGAGCTGGACCAAGTAAGAAGTCAAAAACCTACAACTTCCATACGGAATGGGGGGAGGACTGTTTTTTTTTCCACCATGTCATATTTGAAGTGCGTTTGCCTCATCTGTCAGTCTACCGTTGTTATTCCGAAGAAGAGAAATTTGGAACGGAATTTTTATAAATACTTTATTCATCCCAAAGAGAAATTAATAATATTAATAGTACTAATAATAAATAATATTAAAGAATACTCAATATTTTAATACGTAAATATATGTTTTGCATTTTTATAGTAGGTAGATCATTTTGACTTGGTCATTTATAAGTAGCTCACAAGCTAGCGTACCTTCAGAGCGTTTGTTTAGTACGGCAGGTGACATTGGACGCTATGCTCACTGCACACATTGACCATTTAATTTTTCTTTAAAAAAAAAAAAAAACCTCTCAAAGAAGAATACTGATATACTTGTTTCACCGCAGAAGTCAGTCATGTTGATCTTCCTCATTCTACATGTCTGTCCATGCAATGCTTTTTATTTGACTTTATTGCACTTTATTTTACTTGTTATTGTTGTATCCCAGCGTAGGGCGAGCAAGCAGGGAATGAGGAATCGGGAATGGAAATCCAACAAACGTGTATTGCAAGCACAGCACACAACAATGGGAAAACTTCAATGACAGATCTGGGCGACAGATTCTGATGTGGACTTAAATACACAGGACTAGACGAAACAATAAGAAACAGCTGGGAACAATCGGGATTGCACGCGAAGTTAATGAGGGGCGTAGCACACGAGAGAAGGACATACGAGTAGGTCATGACAGTTATGGACATACTTTTGGTTACACTTTTGTATTTGTCTGGAGAGGACTTCATTAAAAAAAAAAAATTGTCACCATGTTAACCTACATCCATCCAAAGTTTTTATTTTTACCTTATTGCACTTTATTTTGCTTGATTTATGGGACATACTTGACTACACTAGATTTTGTTTACAGTTCCCAATAAAATATAATAAATAAAATTATATTTGCCTTTTTTAATTCATTGAAATGTAAAGGATTGTGTGAAATTTCATCATTTCTACTACTATCCCCAGTATCAAACTGAATCGAATCATATCGTATCGTGGGAATTTCTGAGGTATCAAAAAAAATCTAACCGTTGGCTTAAGGAATCGATATTGTATCGTATCACAAGGAAAGCTGTGATTTACACCCCTAATATTATCTGTACCATTCACAGACACTTCCATTAATCTTAAAGCAGAAAATTCTGTAGCTTTACAGTATATCATCTGTACCATTCACAGAAGTCAATCTTTAAGTCAAAGTTTTTAGTGATTAAATAAGTCACCATCAAGTTGAAATGCAAAGCTATTAACCTACATTTGCTGGTCAATACATATTTTCTTCTACTCTTAAAACAATACTAAAACGCAATAAATTAACAATATATGAATCACATTTGAATGTATAAACACATAATACAACCACATTATCAAATAAATCCAACACAATATATACAAAGTGACAAGTTTATTTCTTCAGGGAAACTTTTTTCAAGTAAACATCTGTAACACATGTAAACATATTACACATTAAAAATGCCACAGTAACGCCACATAACATGTTGACAATGCAAAGCACCACTAGAAGCATTAAAACAACAAACTAAACCAGTCGATTTAACCAGCTTTGAACTCAAATTTTCCACTAACTTTCAAAATTATTCAGTTCGTAGAGGAATTTCAGCAGTCGAGGTGGAATGTGTTGTTACTTCGTTCCCTTTTTTTCAGACTCGTTCAGGATTTATTCCAATGAGAACTCTGCAAAAAATAGAAAAAAAATAGCTATACACACTTAAATTAATGATCTTTAACTACGTAGTAGCATACAGACTAATATGAGATGTAAAAGTACTCGTCTACTTCATGACAATTTGAATTAGGGCTGCAATGATTAGTCAATACAATTAACAATGTTAATTCTAAAAATTTGTTGTATTATAAAAGCAGATCATCCATTTTCAGGGCCACAGCACCATAAATCACCACAGTATCTCTGTCAGTGTTCATGTGTAACTGCAACGCAGTACAGGAACTGCTGGGGCCATATAACTTCCAGTGTCTCATGACTGCATTCTGAACTAGCGTAGAAGAACACTTTAATGCAGACTTTGTAAATCAGAGTTTCATGCCACTACTGTGCTGCATGAGCATCTGAAACATGCACCCAGTAGCTGTGTTACAGCATCGTGGAGCGATTTCTATCTCCATCCATCTCTGCCCCATTCCTGTGTACCTTAAGATATGGCTACTTTAATATTAGTTTAAATAATAGAACTCGTGGCCATAGGTGGAAATTAGCGGGAGAACACTTTAAACTGAATTTGAGAAAACACTTCTTTATACAGCGTGTGGTTAGAGTATGGAATAGTCTTCCTGTTAGTATAGCTCAGGCTAAAACCCTGGGGTCCTTTAAATCAGAGCTAGATAAGATTTTAACAACTCTGAGCTATTACTTAAGTTCTCCCCAAACGAGCTTGATGGGCCTTCTCCCGTTTTTAAATTTCTTATGTTCTTATGACTGTTCTCATCCCATCCCTGTGTTCACCAACATGGTAACAATACAGGTTATGATGCCCTTGTTATTGAAATATGCATTTTTAATCAGCCATGCATCACCTAACACACAGGAAGGAAACAGAGTGAAGAGCGCTTTCATCTCAGTATGTTTATGAAAGAACATGGTTTGATTACAGTTGCGCTCAATTTGTTGATCAATTTGTTCACATGGGGAGTGTTTTAGTTGACTAAACTGAAGAAAGAATCAGCAGCTAATCACCTCCTCCATGTGATTGGGTTTTGACCAGCGAATCAGTACAATCAGTGAAATGTATTTCAATGCACACAAATACTGTATGTAGTTGCATATACAGTACGATTTTGGGTGCAAATGTGCCTAAACTGGTCACACTCTGGAGTCCTGTTTTATCAATGCATTTCAACACAATACATTTAATCTTGAGGAAAGCAGAATTCCGCAATGTCCATAGTAAGAAACAGCTACAAAAATATGCTCAATCAACAACATTTCAAAATGTGTTTTGCTTACCTTTGTATGAATTCCTGGGTAAGTGACATTTGTTTGGGATATTTTATGTTACAGACATAAAACAAAGAAAAGGCGTAGCTCGAGGCGACAATGGGGGAGCTGATGTGATCGCTAACAACTTCATTATCCACTGCAATCTTGAAGCGCCCATCATCTTAATATCAAGACAAATCAAAAGACAGACATTGTCCACTTCAGAAAACCACTCCAAACATATTTTAAATTCTGTATACTCAATTCACTTTGCCAAAACGTGCTGTTTGCATCAACTAAACAGTGGGGAATATGCAGTTGGAGAAGGTGAAGGAGACTTCCAGCTGTAGCAAGTGTAGTTATTTTGATAATGGATATATTTTTAATTTAATTTTTTAAATTTAATTAAAAATATATTCTTTCATTTGTACTTTTAAGCAAATGAGATGTTTTAAACCATTTATAGAAGTCCAGGTGTCTGCAGTGCATTCTGTTTTTTTTAAAAAAAGCAAATATATCGTAAGTTAGCTGTGGTGAGAAAGTAACAGACTACAAACCCATGATAAGAATGCAGGGAGTGCTTGGGTTGCACAATCCAGCAGCAGTTGAGTCCTGTTGTTGGGGGGGGGGAAATCAAAGAAATGTTATGAATGTCCTGAACTATGTAGGGGTGGGCGATATAACCAAAATCTTCTATCACGGTAGAAGCAATTTTCTACCTCGATAACGATATATATCACAATATACTGTAGCAATTTGTATCTGGAAATGCATAAATAAAAATTCAAACACAAAGAAACTTTTATATAATGTAATTTTATTTAAACTGTAAATTGCAGCATTACTTTAAGTAAAAAAACAACCATACTATTTACTGCAATGTATTATGCTGCATTTTTTTTACTTTGGCCATATTTGTTTGGATGCTTGGATTTGAGATGATACAAAAGGTTTGACGTGTTTCCACCGCTTGCTAAAACAGTGCTCTTGCATACCTTGCAAATCACGTTTGTCTCATTCGTATCACTTTTCCTATACCCAAACCAATTCCACACCACAGACGATGCACCTTTTTTCTTTACAATCTCCTCGTTGTTGGTTTCGTCACATGTAAGCAAACTCACCGCTGCACCGTCTTCTTCCATTGTCGAACTGAAAGTGTATTACGTGGTTACCTAACGTGCAATGTCACGTGATCTTATTCGCGATTAAGAAGATAGACCAAAATCTCTATCGGTTGACAAATTTCTACCGGTTAGTCGTGTCTACCGGCATATCGCCCACCCCTAGAACTATGCATTTTCAATGTATAGTGTTTCCCATGTAAGTACAGTAGGTTCATAACTCCTAAGAATTAAATAATTCTGTAAAGATCAGTTGTGATGCAATAACAATAACTGATTATGCACATACTGTATACTGATTCTGTCATCAATACCCAAGCTTTTTTCTTGAATATTATTAGTGGTGTCATTGTTGCTATTGTGTAAGGTTACACATGGCTGTAATAAACCCCACAACACTAACCGTAATGGACAGCTCTAATGCAAAAAGCATTACGTCCAAATGCATTCCCAGACAATTTCTTTCAACTCAGCTAGGGTTGGGTATCTTCTTTTGATACTTTTAAAATGGTGGCGGTTCCTAAACGGTACTTTAAGAAAAACAAGTCCAACCCTATCAATAATAATACCACACAATATTCTTATTATTAAGACCCTTCACTGTACATTAACCTACAGGGGGGAAATGATTAACACGTATAATCTGTAATGAGTGTGTCATAAATTAAATAAACATGATCGGATATTATTTGCGCTTTATACTAGGGCTGAACCATTTATCGATTTCAAATCGAAATCGCTATTTGAAGTAACGTGATTAGCAAATTGCAAAGGCTGTGATTTAGGACATACATTATACAGCACGTCGGACCGAGGGTTTAAAACTGTTGTAAGAATAGTTTTCCAAACTCATACCGTGCTCCCTATGTGACAGTCGTTCTCACCAATCACAAGCGCTGTGCTCCTTATGTGACAGTAATGCTCACCAATCAGAAGTGGCCCGAGGCGAAGGAGTACATGCCCACAAACAGCAAACACGTGAAACCCAAAGAAAATGTTGCGTTTGCGGTGCGGAAAAAATACTGATTCCGCTACTGAGCTATAAGTGAATTGCCTTCCTATTTCATGGTCTGAGATTGTTTCAGAAAGGTCCTATCATCAATGGAACCGGTGACCTCCTTTTAATGGGAAATCACATTAGCATATAACCCATGAAAACAACAATGAGACAGTCGGTAATCCTCACAGCAGCAGAGTCTGTGACCCCCAGAAATGCCGTAAAATCTAGAGATGCACCGATACCGGTATCGAGCTTTGGCCCGATACCATGCTCACTTGCTGTTACTCGTACAAATTTGTCCGATACCTACTACCGATACCACAAGTTGTAAGTATGATGTAGTTAAGTTCAGTCGGCACGTGGGGGCAATGTTGAGGAAGTTACTGTAGAAAAATTCAACTGTGTAAAGGTGAAAATGTCAGCGGTCTGGAAATACTTTAAAATCAATGATGACAACAGCAAAGCAGACTGTAAGCTCTGCTCTGTCACTTTATCAAGAGGAGGAACGACGTCAGTTAACTTTAATACTAGTAACCTGATAAAACACTTAAAACACTAGCATAAAGAAGAATACAGTGACTTTACAAAGGCTACCAGCAGCCGTAGAACCCAGCAGCCTACTTTAAAAGAAACATTACAGAGACGAGAAAAGATGCCGAAAGATAGTCCGAGAGCAACAAATATAACAAAAGCACTTACTGAGTACATTGCACTTGATGACCAGCCACTGTCCGTTGTAGACAACGTTGGATTCTGACACCTTCTTAATTTGCTGGAGCCCAAATATGAGATTCCAAGTCGCCAGTATATTACAGAATCCGCCTTACCGAAGGTGCACAACTTAGTGAAAAAACACGTGAAGGGCATGTTACAAAACATAACAGCCTTTAGTTTTACAACCAGTAATGTACTGTACATTTATGTGTATGTAAGAGTTTTATTACCATGTAAATAGTCTGTAGGGTTTGCAAACTGCCCTAACGTTTTTGATGCAGCTCAGTCTAAATTCATAATGGAATAATTTAGATTTGCCATAAGATTTCTTGCGTGAGTCTGAAAGCGTGTTACCCAAACCCATGAGAGTTTGCAACCCTGAACACAAAGATTTTTTGTTTCTGAAATGATTTGCATAAAAAATAACCTTATACAGTTGTTAAAAAGCAGAAACGTAGACCAACATGACCACCAATAAACTATGTCTATTTATTCGACATTTTATAAAATGCATACTACATTTGAAAATTTTCCAGCTTTACAGTTTCAGGACAGAACAGCCACTCTGTTATGAACATTGCAGCTTTTTGAGTGTTAGATTCGCTGCTGTTATTAACACTAATAACACAGCAAAACAAAATGGCTGCATACACCGATGTAGTTCTTACTTGTTCACTGGCGTGGGAAAGGCGGTTCTAGTGTTATTAAGTAGGTAATCAGCATTACCTACAAGATCGCTATTGTTTTTCTTTTTGCTGCATTTGTTCATTATTACATTATTTAACTTAACACACCACATCTTTAAATTCTCATCCTTGCATTAGAATATAGACCAGTTAATATTCTGATGGTATATCATGTGGTAATGCTGCATCATATGTTTTAACACTGAATATTCAACAGAAGCTTGACATAAAAAATTATATCGCAAATCAATTAAATCGTAATTGCGTCTGTCAGAAAAATCGCGATTAGATATTTTCCCCAAATCGTTCAGCCCTACTTTATACTATCTATACTATGACACAAAGAAGCTCCTTAGAATTACTACACGGGGTCTGCAAAATTATGTGATTATTAATTTATTCTCTTTCTTAATAAAATACACATTAACATAAATACAACCTATAATAAGCAAAGACAAAACTTTATATTCATCTAAAGCACCCCACTTTAACCTATTATTTTTTCCTGACTGTGCCACTATCCATCCATCCATTATCTCCCGCTTATCCGAGGTCGGGTCACGGGGGCAGCAGTCTCAGCAGGGAAACCCAGACTTCCCTCTCCCCGGCCACTTCATCCAGCTCCTCTGGGGGAATCCCGAGGCGTTCCCAGGCCAGCCGAGAGACATAGTCCCTCCAGCGTGTCCTGGGTCTTCCCCGGGGCCTCTTCCCAGTGGGACATGCCCGGAACACCTCACCAGGGAGGCATCCAGGAGGCATCCTAATCAGATACCCGAGCCACCTCATCTGACTCCTCTCAATGCGGAGGAGCAGCGGCTCTACTCTGAGTCCCTCCCGAATGACTGAGCTCCTTACCCTATCTCTAAGGGAGAGCCCAGCCACCCTGCGGAGGAAACTCATTTTGGCCGCTTGCACTCGCGATCTTGTTCTTTCGGTCACTACCCACAGCTCGCGACCATAGGTGAGGGTAGGAACGTAGGTAGACTGGTAAATCAAGAGCTTCGCCTTTTGGCTCAGCTCTTTCTTTACCATGACAGACCGATGTAGCACCCGCATCACAGTGGACGCCGCACCGATCCGCCTGTCGATCTCCCGCTGCATCGTCCCCTCACTCGTGAACAAGACCCCGAGATACTTAAACTCCTCCACTTGAGGAAGGACCCCATCCCCGACCCGGAGAGAGCATTCTACCCTTTTCCGGCTGAGGACCATGGTCTCGGATTTGGAGGTGCTGATTCTCATCCCAGCCGCTTCACACTCGGCTGCGAACTGTCCCAGCGAGAGCTGAAGGTCACGGTCCGATGTTGCCAACAGGACCACATCATCTGCAAAAAACAGAGACCTAATCCTGAGGTCACAAAACCGGACAACCTCAACGCCCTGGCTGTGCCTAGAAATTCTGTCCATAAAAACTATGAACAGAATCGGTGACAAAAGGCAGCCCTGACGGAGTCCAACCCTCACCGGAAACAAGTCCGACTTATTGCCACCCATGCGGACCAGACTCTGGCACCGGTCATACAGGGACCGAACAGCCCTTAAAAGGAAGCCCGGCACCCCATACTCCCGGAGCACCCCCCACAGGACTCCCCGAGGGACACGGTCGAATGCTTTCTCCAAGTCCACAAAACACATGTAGACTGGTTGGGCAAACTCCCATGAACCCTCCAGAACCCTGCAGAGATTACAGAGCTGGTCCACTGTTCCACGGCCGGGGCGAAAACCACACTGCTCCTCCTGAATCCGAGGTTCGACAATCTGGCGGACTCTCCTCTCCAGAACCCCCAAATAGACCTTACCAGGGAGGCTGAGGAGTGTGATCCCCCTATAGTTGGAGCACACCCTCTGTTCCCCCTTCTTAAAGAGGGGGGGACCACCACTCCGGTCTGCCAGTCCAAAGGCACTGCCCCCGATGTCCACGCGATGCTCCAGATGCGTGCCAACCAAGACAGCCCCACAGCATCCAGAGCCTTAAGGAACTTTGGGCGGATCTCATCCACCCCTGGGGCTCGGCCACTGAGGAGCTTTTTAACCACCTCAGTGACCTCCGCCCCCGAGATAGGGGAGTCCACACCCAAGTCCCCATACTCTGCTTCCACATTGGAAGGCGTGTTGGTGGGATTGAGGAGGTCTTCGAAGTACTCCTTCCACCAACCCAAAACGTCCTGGGTTGAGGTCAGCAGCACCCCATCCCCACCATAAACAGTGTTGATGTTGCACCGCTTTCCCGCCCGGAGCTGCCGGATGGTGGACCAGAATCGCCTCGAAGCCGTCCGGAAGTCGTTTTCCATGGCCTCACCAAACTCCTCCCAAACCTGAGTTTTTGCCTCAGCGACTGCCGAAGCTGCATCCCGCTTGGCCTGCCGGTACCTGTCAGCTGCCTCTGGAGTCCCACAGGCTAAAAAGGCCCGATAGGACTCCTTCTTCAGCTTGACGGCACAGAATTCCAACAACAGAACACCACTCGGGTTCAGATCGGGGGGGCCGTTCCTCCCAATCACGCCACTCCAGGTCTCACTGTCATTGCCCACGTGAGCATTGAAGTCCCCCAGCAGAACAAGAGAGTCCCCAGGAGGAGCACTCTCCAACACCCCTTCCAGGGACTCTAAAAAGGGTGGGTACTCTGAACTGCCGCTCGGCGCATAAGCACAAACAACAGTCAGAACTCTCCCCCCCCCCCCGAAGGCAAAGGGAGGCTACCCTCTCGTCCACTGCGGTAAACCCCAATGTACAGGCGCCCAGCCAGGGGGCAACAAGTACGCCCACCCCTGCTCGCCGCCAAGGCAACTCCAGAGTGGAAGAGGGTCCAACCCCCTTGGAGGAGACTGGTTCCAGAGCCCAAGCTGTGCGTCGAGGTGAGCCCGACTATGTCTAGCCGGAACTTCACAACCTCGCGCACCAGCTCAGGCTCCTTTCCCATCGGAGATAAGAACATACATAAGAACATAAGAACTATACAAACGAGAGGAGGCCATTCGGCCCATCGAGCTCGCTTGGGGAGAACTTAACTAATAGCTCAGAGTTGTTAAAATCTTATCTAGCTCTGATTTAAAGGAACCCAAGGATTCAGCTTGCACTACGTTATCAGGAAGACTATTCCATACTCTGACTACACGCTGTGTAAAGAAGTGCTTCCTTAAATCCAGTTTGAAATGTTCTCCCGCTAATTTCCACCTATGGCCACGAGTTCTTGTATTTGAACTAATGCTGAAGTAACTATTCGGTTGAACAGCATCCAAACCTGTTAGAATCTTATAGACCTGGATCATGTCCCCCCTCAGTCTCCTTTGCTTGAGGCTGAACAGATTTAGCTCAAATAACCTTTCCTCGTATGACATTCCTCTAAGACCAGGAATCATTCTTGTGGCCCTACGCTGCACCTTTTCTAAGGCCGCTATGTCCTTTTTAAGATATGGTGACCAAACCTGTACACAATATTCTAGGTGAGGTCTCACCAAGGAATTGTATAATCTTAGCATTACCTCCCTTGACTTAAACTCCACACACCTGGAGATGTACCCCAACATCCTATTGGCCTTTTTTATTGCTTCCCCACACTGGCGAGAATGAGACATGGAAGCATCAACATACACACCAAGGTCTTTCTCATAATCAGCTACCTTTATTTCAGTAGGTCCCATAAAATACCTGTACTTTATATTTCTGCTCCCTACATGGAGTACCTTACATTTGTCTATGTTAAATTTCATCTGCCAGGTGTCAGCCCAGTCACTAATTAAATTAAGATCCCGCTGTAGCTGCTGAGCCGCTAGTTCAGTATCTGCTACACCACCCACCTTGGTGTCATCTGCAAATTTCACCAGTTTACTGTATATATTGGTGTCTATATCATTTATGTAAATTAGGAACAAAAGTGGTCCTAAAATTGAACCCTGCGGTACCCCACTATGAACGCAGGCCCACTGTGACATCGAGCCTCTTATAACTACTCGCTGCTTCCTATCCGTTAACCAGTTATCAATCCAAGTCGCTACAGTTCCTAAAATACCTGTCGCTTTGAGTTTAAGTGAGAGCCTCTTGTGGGGAACAACATCAAAAGCCTTTTGGAAATCTAAATAGATGACATCATAGGCCTTCTTATCATCAACTTCCTGAGTAGCTTCCTCAAAAAACTCCAACAGATTTGTTAAACAGGATCTACCTCTCCTAAATCCATGCTGGCTATCCCTCAAAATGTTATTTGAGTCCAGGTAATCTACCATTTTCTCTTTGATTATAGCCTCCATAACTTTACCAGTTATACAAGTTAGACTGATTGGCCTATAGTTTGACAAATTACTTCTATCCCCTTTTTTGAAAATGGGCGTTATGTTGGCATGCTTCCAATCAGAAGGTACCACACCTTCAGATAAGGATTTTTGAAACAGTAATGTTAAGGGTCGGCAAATAATATCCCTCATCTCTTTTAACACTATAGGTAAGATGCCATCAGGGCCCTGTGATTTATTTATTTTGAGCTTAGCTAGGCTTTGCAAAACATCAGCTTCAGTTATATATATATTAGTTATAGACGATGTTGAATTAGTAATAAGAACTGGTAAGTTACTAGTGTCCTCGACAGTGAATACCCGTGCAAAACTATCATTGAACTCATTTACTATGTCAATGTCGTTTTCAATTATAAGACCCTTACTATCCTGCAGATTAGTAATTTCAGCTTTTAGAGCTCTTTTAGAGTTAAAATACTGGAAGAAACTTTTAACGTCATCCTTAGCCTCCAATGCGATCTTCCTTTCGACATTCCTTTTAGCTCGTCTAATGTCATTTTTTAATTCAGCCTGTAGATTTAGATACTCTTGCTTTATTATGTCATCATCAGTTATTTTCCATCTCTGGAACAAAGCCCTTTTCCTCCTTACTTTATACTTTATGTCCCTATTAAACCACCTAGGTTGCAATTTCCTAGATTTATTCTTGCTAGAAACAGGTATGAAGTCCTCTTGTACTTGCAATAATGTGCTTTTAAAAAATTCCCATGCCTCTTCAACAGTTTTGTTATTTAACTCCATCCAGTTCACGGTTTCTAGTTTTAATCTCATACAATTGAAGTTAGCCTTCCTAACATTATATATTTTTGATTTGGACTTTGCTCTTCGGGCACTAAACTTAACCTCAAATTTAACCATGTTATGATCGCTACTGTCAAGTGGTTCTAAAACATCTAATTTACCAATCCTGTCCTGGTTATTAGACAAAACAAGATCAAGAATGGCATCTCCCCTGGTAGGGGTGTTAACAAACTGAGTAAAAAAACAATCCTGTACTAATTCCACCATCTCAAGTTCATTTTCAGAAGAGCCAGCAACAATGTCCCACTGTATCCCCGGTAGATTAAAATCACCCATAACTACCACATCATTTTTATTGCTCATAATCCTAATATCACTGTATAACAATCTGCTTTCCTCAGCAGCTACATTGGGTGCTCTGTAACAAACACCGACAATTAGGCTATTTGAGTTTGTAGCATCTAATTTTACCCATATAGCTTCCGTACTTTTACTTATATCAGTAAGCTCCCTTGCCTGCAAGATTTCCTTTACATATACTGCAACACCACCTCCCTTCTTACCTATACGGTCTTTACGGAACAATGTGTAACCATCCATATTATATTCTTGTCCATCCTTATCACTCAACCACGTTTCAGTTATTGCTATAATATCATAAGAGTCCGATGAGATAAGAGCCTCTAAATCATGAATTTTATTCCTAATACTCCTGGCGTTTAAATACAGACAACAAAGGGTAGGCTTATTACAGTGCCTACTTATAATATGATTTTTTTGGGCTTTCCGTTTCCCCCCAGTTACATACTTAACTAACCTCCCTGCCCCCCCAGTCCCTAGTTTAAACATTCCTCAACTACTCTACAAATACGCCTTCCCAGTACACTGGTTCCCCTCCGGTTCAGATGCAACCCATCCGGCTTGAACAGGTCCCACCTGTTCCAGAAGGTCCTCCAGTGCCCCATAAACCTAAACCCCTCTTTCCTACACCATCCTTTTAGCCACGCATTTAATCTCCTTATCTCAGCTAACTTAGCCTCACTTGCGCGTGGCACGGGGAGTATTTCGGAAAATACCACCATGGACGTTCTGCTTCTAAGCTTATTGGCGACTTCTATAAATTTATCCTGCAGAACAGCCCTTCTACCCTTGCCTATGTCGTTGGTGCCAACATGCACCACAACAACTGGATCCACCCCAGCTGGGGCCAAAAGCTTGTCCACACGATCTGGAAGGTCTCCTACCTGGGCACCAGGCAGGCAAGACACCGTACGGGACCCTCTATCACGCGTGCACACATAACTGTCTACTCCCCTAATAATTGAATCCCCCACTACCACAACCTCCCTCTTTCTGGGGGGAGGGGGCTCCTCAGTGCCCAAGGGCCCACCTGCTTCCCCAGTCCCTTCCGGCTCTAAAGCTGGAAGCACCTGAAACCTGTTAGACACAGACACCTCAGGTGATGCCGCCTCTGTAACGTGTGTACGCCTTTTCCTGCGTCTACGACCTACGGTCACCCAGCTCTCTCGACCTCTCTGCTCTTCATTCTCCCTCCCCCCCGTTAGTGGCGTACACACCGTCTCCCTAAACGGCGTATCAACTAGCTCATCTAACTCACTGTTGCATTGGATGCGAGCCAGTTGCTCCTCAAGGTCGCGAACCTTGACCATGAGTGAGTCCACTAGCTTACATCGCTCGCAGATGAAGTCCGACTGGACACTAACGTCCAGAAGGGCAAACATCTTGCAAACGCAACACTGAGCTGGCCCCATAATTAACTAACTCACTATGACCCCGTACTCCCAGCCCAGTAAATTTATATAGTGTATTTAACTATAAAGATTAATTTGCGTAACAATAAATGCAGTAACGTGCGGAGTACACTAAAATAAGTTATTACTTGTGTTAAAACGGAACTTTATTATTATTTTATTAAAAATTTTAAACCTGATAAACTTACTACTACTTACCAGAAGAACTTCTGCCTGAACCAAGTATGAACTAAAAACAAGGCGAAATCGAAGTTGCTCTTGGGAGGTCGAAAAACCACAAAAACCCCCTCACAGCAGGCTACTGCCGGAGCGGGAAAAAAGTGGAAAATGTCCTCCCGGCCCCGACTGGCGACCGAGCAAAGCTCAGGAGCAACTGTCCTTTTCCGACGCTTGGTAGCGATACCGACGTTAGATGTTATTAGTTATAATCGCCCCGCGGGTGTTTGTTACGGAGTTTAAACGCGGACAGAAAAACGCCGCGCACGCGACACCCGCAGCTCTTCTGTCGGTAATAATCGCGCTGTTGATTAACAGACAGGACAGACAAGCACTCACGCTGACCGAAATAAGAACAATAAATAGAAATAAACAGCCACCCACGTAAACAGGTAAAGCACACAAACACTCAAAACACTCCAAAAAAACAATCCCAAACAATCGCTGCAGCTCAACACCACTCTCTCGCAGCAATCGCAGCAATCCCAGCAATCCTCGCAGCAATCCCAGCAATCCCTGCGCCTCTATCGAGGTGGGATAGAGCATTCCATGTCCCAAGAGCTAGCTTCTGCAGCCGAGGATCGGACCGCCAAGGTCCCCGACCTTTGGCCACTGCCCAGCTCACAACGCACCCGACCCCTATGGCCCCTCCTATGGGTGGTGAGCCCATTGGAGGGGGGACCCACGTGTCTTGTTCGGGCTGTGCCCGACCAGGCCCCATGGGTATAAGCCTGGCCACCAGGCGCTCGAGAAGGGTCTGGCTGCAGACCTCCACCAGGAGGATCTCCACTAGAGGGACGGAAACACGTGACCTCCACAAGCGAATCCGAACATGACGTTATGCAAACATGCATGGAGGTGGTACCAGATATCACATAATCGTCACACACAGCCCGGACTTTTTAAACTCGACCGAACAGAAATCGAGTCTTTTAAAGTACATACTTATTATTTTGGTGATCGATTTAAATTATATTATTAACATTGGAAACGGGCGTTAATAATGTATTTTAATTCTACAAGAAGGGATGTTAATAGCATGTGTTATTTTTATTATTTCGGTACGTGTGAAATTCTCACTTTAATACGGAGCCCCCGAAGTCCCATAGGGTGATTTTTTTTTTAAATCGTGTGGCACAAGTTATTTTCTTGTGCTCACAAGTTATTCTGTGCGCACAAGATAATTTACTCTGTGTTTGAGGCCGAGAGTAATATGACAACTATGTCTACCAAAACTATGTCTCGACGTCTAAACAAATCAAACTGGAGAGACATTTATTTACAGTCAACAACACCATGAACTCATTTTCCATTTTTTTTTATGCTGCAAACTGATTCTTTGGCATTAAGGGTGAATTATACAGTCCGTGTTTATATGGTCACGACAGAGGTGAAGCCACATGAATTCATGCGACATGACAATATTTTTCCTTCGGTCATTATCGTTAATCATAATAATACACTATGATAAACAGGTACAGTAAATACAATAAATAGGTGTCAGTGTCAGCCATCGCGGGGAGGGCGAGCAGGGAAGCAGGCAAAGTGCAGCCAGAACGTCAGGTACACTGGATTTATTGTACGTAGACGGACAAGTACGGACAACACACTGACACTACAATGACAGATCTGGGGAAGACAGACTGAGACTCGGACTAAATACAAAAGACTAGGCAGAAATAACAGGACACAGATGATCACAATTGGTAACCACACGAGGTAACGAGGTGGGCGTGGCACACATCGGGATCGAACGGAGCGGATCGTGACAGAACCCCCCCCCAAAGGCGCGCACACCGGGCGCGCTCGAGGGGAGGCGACGGACGAGACGGGGGAACAGGACCTGGAAGACAAAAGCAAAACATCAACGAGACACCGGAAACAGGACAGAGACACAGAACAGGAACAAGGACCAGCAGAAAGACAGGACCTGACAAAGAACAGGAAACGCAGACAGGCAGACAGAAAAAGGAGACACAGAGGGGATAGAAAACGGAGGAACAACAGGGCGAGGAGTGAACACAGGAGACACCGAGGGACGAGGAGCAAAGACAGGAGGGACAAAGGGACCAGAAGGGAACGGAGGAGACACAGAGGGACGAGGAGCAGAAACAGACGGGACGGAGGGAAAGGGAGGAGGAGCCAGGGGAGCCTGAAGGAACCCAGGCGGGCGACGGGCAGCGGCCGGAGGGGCCGCAGGCGAGAGGGAGAAGGGAACCGAAGGGGACCACCCAGGGGCCAAGGGAACGGGATGAGGGAGTGACGGAGGGAGCAGGAGGGAACACCAGTGCAGGCGGGCAGGAGGGGGAAGCCGCGGCAGGCGGAGGCGCAGCCGGAGCCGGCGAAGGCGCCGTCCGACGCCCAGCCGGAGCAGGGGGGCCCGGAGGCGACCGACAAGGACCCGGAGGCGGGACCGAGGACCGGCACCGAGGATCCAGGGGGGGACCCGGAGGGGACCGCCGACCCCGAGCCGGACGACCCGCAGGCAGCCACCGAGCCACCACCAGGGGCCGAACGGGCGAGCCAGGGGGCAGGGCGGGCGGGACCCGGGCCCTACGCCCATGCCCCCGTCCCTTGCCGGAGACGGAGAGGCGGGGTCCCGGGGGGCGTCGGCCTCGCCGGGGTAATGGCGAGGGAGTCAGGGCCTCAGGCAGGGCCGCGGGCAGGACGGGAGAGGCGGCCTCAGGCAGGGCCGCGGGCAGGACGGGAGAGGCGGCCTCAGGCAGGGCCGCGGGCAGGTAGTCAGCAGGAGGCGCCTCGGCGGGCACCTCAGGAAGAGCGGAGGCAGCTGCCGGCGTGCGACCAGCAGGGGCCGCCTGGGCAGGTGCCTTGGGCGTCCGGTCAGCAGGGGGCGCCTCGACGGGCGCCGCCATCACACGGCCAACAGGGGGCGCAAACGCAGCCACCTCAGGCAATTCGGGTGCCGGCAGGACAGGCGAGACAGGCAGTTCGGGTGCCGGCAGGACAGGCGAGACAGGCAGTTCGGGTGCCGGCAGGACAGGCGAGACAGGCAGTTCGGGTGCCGGCAGGACAGGCGAGACAGGCAGGTTAAGAGCCGGCAGGACGGGCAAAACAGGCAGTTCAGGTGCCGGCAGGACAGGCAAAACAGGCAGTTCAGGAGCCGGCAGGACGGGCGCCGCCATCACGCGGCCAGCAGGGGGCGCCGTCGCGGGCGCTGCCATCACGCGGCCAGCAGGGGGCGTCGCGGCGGACGCCTCCATCCCGCGGCCAGCAGGGGGCGCCGTTGCGGGCGCCGCCATCACGCGGCCAGCAGGGGGCGCCGCCTCGGGCATTGCCCTAGGCAGAGCAGGCAGGACAGGCGGGTCAGGCAGGACAGGCGGGTCAGGCAGGACAGGCGGGTCCGCTGGCAAAGCGGCGGAAGCTGCAGCAGGCGGTGCCGCGGGCAGAGCGGCGGCAGCTGCAGCAGGCAGGACAAGCTGGTCAGGCAGGACAGGCGGGTCCACTGGTAAAGCGGCGGAAGCTGCAGCAGGCTGTGCCGCGGGCAGAGCGGCGGCAGCTGCAGCAGGCAGGACAAGCGGGTCAGGCAGGACAGGCGGGTCAGGCTGGACAGGCTGGACCGGCGGTGCCGCTAGCAAAGCGGCGGAAGCTGCAGCAGGCGATGCCGCGGGCAGAGCGGCGGCAGCTGCAGCAGGGAGGACAGGCAGGACGGGCAGGTCGGGCGGTGCTGCTAGCATCGCGGCAGCTGCAGCAGGCGGTGCCGCGGGCAGATCGGCGGCAGCAGGAGCAGGCGGTGCCGCGGGCAGATCGGCGGCAGCAGGAGCAGGCGGTGCCGCGGGCAGAGCGGCGACAGCAGCAGCTGCAGCAGGAGGTGCCGCGGGCAGAGCGGCGACAGCAGCAGCTGCAGCAGGAGGTGCCGCGGGCAGAGCGGCGACAGCAGCAGCTGCAGCAGGCGGTGCCGCGGGTAGAGCGGCGACAGCGGCAGCAGCCAGCGCAGCCGCGGGCAGATCGGTGGCGGCAGCAGGCAGCGCAGCCGCGGGCAGATCGGCGGCGGTAGCAGGCAGCGCAGCCGCGGGCAGATCCGGAACATGCAGGTCCGGAGCAGGCAGGAGGGGCGCCGAGCGCGTTGGCGCTGTCCCTTTCTGGGCTTTAGAGACCCGTGGAATAGAGTCTCTCACGGCGCGTATCCCACTGGCACTGCAGGCGACGAAGGCATTTCCGGGCTCTCTGCAGCGGGTACTGTCCTTTGCCAGGAGGTCCGCGCCCTGCTGGGCTAGTCGCAGGGCCACGGGGTCCTCCTGGACCTCGGGCTGGGATCGCCAGTACACAAAATCTTGCAGGAGACCGAGCCGGCGGTGCTCGGTCTCCCGCGTTGTGTTGTTTTGGAGATCTGTCATTTTGTCAGCCATCGCGGGGAGGGCGAGCAGGGAAGCAGGCAAAGTGCAGCCAGAACGTCAGGTACACTGGATCTATTGTACGTAGACGGACAAGTACGGACAACACACTGACACTACAATGACAGATCTGGGGAAGACAGACTGAGACTCGGACTAAATACAAAAGACTAGGCAGAAATAACAGGACACAGATGATCACAATTGGTAATCACACGAGGTAACGAGGTGGGCGTGGCACACATCGGGATCGAACGGAGCGGATCGTGACAGTCAGTAATATCAAAAAATGTTACTTGAACTCGGTGAGGTGAACAAATCAGCAAACATAATCTGTCTTAACGCAACCGAACAAAACATCAGTGTCAATATTAGTAGGCATAACCCTATATTCCGTCAATTTGCGAATCATATTCAAATAATCAAAAGTACTACATAATAACATATAATTTGGTCACAATTTATTGCATGCAGGCTATATTTTGTGCATCTTTAATATTGTTGACACCGATGTTTGGTTCGGTTGCGTCAAGACATAGCCTACTATGTTTACCACTTTACTCGGTTTGTTGATTTGTTCGCCTCACCAAGTTCCCATAACATTTCTTGTCATTACTGACACCTATTTATTGTATTTATTTTACCTGTTTATACCTGTTTTATTATTGACTACCGATAATAAAAGAAAAAAATATTGTTCATATCGCTTCACCTCTGTCATGACCATTCATACGGACTGTATATACCTCAGCCTTAATGTCAAAGTAGTACGCGGCAGCGTTGTATTTACTCTTTCCAGTAATATTAATTACAAGGCTGTTGTATCTTACTGTACCCTAATGCCAGGTCTAGCAAACGTAGTACGGCGTCCTGAAATAAACCTCTTATAACATGACAGCTATACGCAACTAATCTATTCCTTCCAAATAATAACTTGTGCGCACAAGACAAATATTTATTAATTTATTTATACTTTTATGAATATTTTTTCTTTTTCAGTAGACAGCCAGTCTTAGCTTAAGTAACCAATTTAAAGCTAAATTTGGAGAGAAAAAGATCACTGGTCGAATGCTACCGTTGTTGCTTGTTCTACCCCCTAACCCAGGGTTTCTCAACCCGGTCCTCGGGGACCACCAGACGGTCCATGTTTTTGCTCTCTCCCAATTCCCTGCCAATTGGGAGAGAGCAAAAACGTGGACCGTCTGGTGGTCCCCGAGGACTGGGTTGAGAAACCTTGCCCTAACCCTACCCAAAGCTAAACACCCTCCCACTGACAAATCCAAGCTGTGCGTGGAGATCATGTGATATCTGGTACTGCCTCCATGGCGTAAGTTTGCATAACGTCATGTCCGGACTCACTTGTGGAGCTCACGTGTTTCCGTCCCTGTCGTGGAGATCCTCCAGCTGGAGGTCTGCAGCCAGATGCTCTTGAGGCGCTTGCCATCGAGCCCCACCCCCAGGCCTGGCTCCAGGGGGGGGCCCCGGTGACCCGCGTCCGGGCAAGGGATAACTGGTAAAGTTACGGAGGCTATAATCAAAGAGAAAATGGTAGATTACCTGGACTCAAATAACATTTTGAGGGATAGCCAGCATGGATTTAGGAGAGGTAGATCCTGTTTAACAAATCTGTTGGAGTTCTTTGAGGAAGCTACTCAGGAAGTTGATGATAAGAAGGCCTATGATGTCATCTATTTAGATTTCCAAAAGGCTTTTGATGTTGTTCCCCACAAGAGGCTCTCACTTAAACTCAAAGCGACAGGTATTTTAGGAACTGTAGCGACTTGGATTGATAACTGGTTAACGGATAGGAAGCAGCGAGTAGTTATAAGAGGCTCGATGTCACAGTGGGCCTGCGTTCATAGTGGGGTACCGCAGGGTTCAATTTTAGGACCACTTTTGTTCCTAATTTACATAAATGATATAGACACCAATATATACAGTAAACTGGTGAAATTTGCAGATGACACCAAGGTGGGTGGTGTAGCAGATACTGAACTAGCGGCTCAGCAGCTACAGCGGGATCTTAATTTAATTAGTGACTGGGCTGACACCTGGCAGATGAAATTTAACATAGACAAATGTAAGGTACTCCATGTAGGGAGCAGAAATATAAAGTCCAGGTATTTTATGGGACCTACTGAAATAAAGGTAGCTGATTATGAGAAAGACCTTGGTGTGTATGTTGATGCTTCCATGTCTCATTCTCGCCAGTGCGGGGAAGCCATAAAAAAGGCCAATAGGATGTTGGGGTATATCTCCAGGTGTGTGGAGTTTAAGTCAAGGGAGGTAATGCTAAGATTATACAATTCCTTGGTGAGACCTCACCTAGAATATTGTGTGCAGGTTTGGTCACCATATCTTAAAAAGGACATAGCGGCCTTAGAAAAGGTGCAGCGTAGGGCCACAAGAATGATTCCTGGTCTTAGAGGAATGTCATACGAGGAAAGGTTATTTGAGCTAAATCTGTTCAGCCTCAAGCAAAGGAGACTGAGGGGGGACATGATCCAGGTCTATAAGATTCTAACAGGTTTGGATGCTGTTCAACCGAATAGTTACTTCAGCATTAGTTCAAATACAAGAACTCGTGGCCATAGGTGGAAATTAGCGGGAGAACATTTCAAACTGGATTTAAGGAAGCACTTCTTTACACAGCGTGTAGTCAGAGTATGGAATAGTCTTCCTGATAACGTAGTGCAAGCTGAATCCTTGGGTTCCTTTAAATCAGAGCTAGATAAGATTTTAACAACTCTGAGCTATTAGTTAAGTTCTCCCCAAGCGAGCTCGATGGGCCGAATGGCCTCCTCTCGTTTGTATAGTTCTTATGTTCTTATGTTCTTATATTGTTTTTCTTCATAAGGGGTCTTTTGAGCTGTACTTCATCTGGTTCCTCACCCAGGACCTGTTTGCCTTGGGTGACCCTACCAGGGGCATAAAGCCCCAGGCAACTTAGCTCCTGGGATCACTGGAACACGCAAACCCCTCCACCACGATAAGGTGTCGGCTCCAGGAGTGACTCTGCCACTATATGAACTGAATTATGATGAATTTTTTTTTTATTAAAACAGTGCTGTAACATTGCCAAGAAAATAAAAAATAAATGCTATACATTATAAAATTATAAATTATTTTCCTTTTCTCGTAGAATCCATTTAGTAAATGCCCTTGTTCTTCATAAACAAATATTGGCGCTCAGCAGCCAATGAAAGACCTGCCGATCATGTTTTCTAATCTCAATGTATATGGGCTTCTGAGGTCGCACATGAGTGTGCAGCCATCTCGGATTGAATTCGGTTACACTGATCTAATCCTCAACTGTGTTTGAGGAATTTACATAACTGGATGAGTTTAACCGTCATTAGCTGATCCAAGATGAGGCTTCTGATCTTGGATTATTTAAGCGACGTACCGGGAACACCCCCTGGGTTCTCGTCTCATCACAAGTGCAGCATGTAACGTGCTCTCTGTTAATGGTGAACACCACAGTAGCTGCGTTTCCATTATCCAATATATGGGCAAAATTTTGTTTTAGCAAAATTTTGAAAGTGTTGTTTTAGTTTTGGCGCTAATCTGTAATGGATACTCAGCTATATGTCAGAGACACAGAAATTCACGTTGTCATGCCGTTTACGTTGGCACCGGATACATACTGGAATTGAGTTTCAGTACTCAACCGTAGCTTCAACTGCCAGTTGCCATGGCAACTCATTTCATGTTTTGAACAAATCAAGTGCAAATCAGTTCCAAAACATACGTATTTTAAAGTGCATGTTTATAATTCAACCACATGAATTCAGTTCATTTAATTTCGCCTCAAAATAAATTTCAAAAGAACAAATTCAGTTGGACAATATTCCATGTGTTTTAGTCACATCTTTATTATTCAAGCAGTAACATTCAGTCCTCTTATTTCTGCTTTACAATATTCTGTCCCATTATTTTCGCTGTTTCAAATACGCTGTCACAATTTCAGTGGTTTAAAATATGGTCCGAAATTCAACCCTCTACATCCGGGACCGGGATTGAGCGATAGACTGCCGATACATTTCTCTTCCATAGAGTTATCTATGATAACTTATTGCGCCCCCAACTAATAGGTTTTTATGTAAGTAATTCGCTAGCTGCATTAATTATCACCAAACTTATCTTGCTAACATAAGATGCCTGCAGCTAGCGAATTACTTAATTAAATTAGTTATGGAAATATTCATGATTACAATTTTAGTTACATCATAAGATTGTATGCAAAATCTTGCTAATATCTTTAATAACAGTATTTTTATTGCTTTTCGTGCTTTTCTTATGCAAAACATCCTCCTTCGAGTTTCTGTTAGTGATGGGAAGTTCGGATCATTTTACCGACTTGGACCTTTGAGTCTCGTTCAGCAAAATGAACAAATCTTTTTTCGAGTCATTTTGTTTATTTTAGCAAAATATAATTAAAATGTTACCTGTTACCTCCCTAACACATCTACTGCTTACACAAATGTTGATCACACTACAAACAAGACAAAACTATAATGCTATAAGAAACAGAAAATATTAATTCATTGTTTACTTGGGTCTTTAATCTATGATTCGCTCACATCGCCTCTTATCTGACAAGTTTTCGGGTTTGAGTCGTTCGTTCATCATGTGACAGCCTAATTAGTTAACCAAGGTAGTTTGAGCCGGAAAAAGAATTGATTAGTTCATTTCTCCAGTCTTCGGGTTTGAGTCGTTCGTTCATCACGTCACAGCTCCATAAGTTTAACCTATGCAGTCTGAGCCGGAAACAGAATTGATTCGTTCATCTCTCGAGTCTTCGGGTTTGAGTCATTCGTTCATCACGTGACAGCCCCATAAGCTTAACCTATGCAGTCTGAGCCGGAAAGAGTATTGATTAGTTCATTCCTCGAGTCTTTTGAGTCGTTCATTCTTATGTTATGTGACCTGACAGCACTGGATATAGAAATTAGTTACTAATTTACAACCTTCCTTACAAACGGGTGCATACTAGGTTAAGCTTATGGGGCTGTCACGTGAAGACTGGAAACAGGTGAATCAATAATTCCAATACAGAAACTATAGGAAGTTGCACAAATGCGCATCTGCAACTGAACGAATCACTCTCACTAGACGACTCGTTCTTCCCGAGTCACATTAAAGATTCGTTCAAAATGAATGAATCGTTCAAGAACGACCCATCACTAGTTTCTGTTGCAGGCAATGGTAGACAAGGAAAGGAATGCATTCCATTGCTGGAAATATAAAAAACATTTCCGATATATTACGGAAAAAGGCACAAATTTAACTGTGCAATGCAGTGCGTGTTTACCAGCTGTAAAGATGTTGTCGACACCTAAACAGTCCATCTCCAACCAAAGGAAACATCTAGAGGTAAGTGCAGCTTACTTTAACTGCAGTCATATTAAACAAGGCAGGGAAGACATGCCTACCTTCAGCGTGCCAGGTCACATGCTTCTAAAGTGTAATGCCCAGTACACACTGTGTGATTTCAGTAATCTTATAAAATCATTACCGATCACACTGTGCGATACGGATCTTATAATCTTGGCTATGACCGGTATGCAGACTGTACGACGACAACACCAACTCAATCATAAGATACGGCACATAGGACAACAAAACTATGGAGTGAGATCAGTGCCAAATATACGAGAGCGCAGACGCGTAGATAAACCGAGCAAAACAGACACTACGAGCGCACACTGCGCCTTTGAAACGCAGAAAAGAGCGCTCGATTCACTGATTCATGCACGCTTCATAGTTTTCTGCTCGCTTCTGAAATCCCTGCGCGCTTCGCAATTTTCTGCTCGTTTTGTAATTAAAACAGGAAATTACGTCAGAGATTCAAGGCGTGGTAGCTGATTTCTGAGACTGTCGATTGAAAGCGCACAAAAGGGTATGGCTGCAGAATGAATTTTTTCAGTAAGGTGACTACTAGCCAGTTAGCATACGTTGTCTTACCGTAAAGTAAACACATTTCTAGTTTTACAGAGCCTTTCATGGAGTTATCTTGTGAGTGTCTTAGTTTCTAGCATATAGTTTTTAGTTGTTCGTGTGGTCTTGAGGAGAACGTTTCTCGGTCTTCTTATGGCAAGGCAAGACAAGTTTATTATAATAATACACAGGGGTTAATCAGCTGCATACACACGAAACACCTTGAAACAGTCACGTTCAAAGATGAAGCGGTCCATAGCTGAATATAAAAAAACCTTATGAGTACAAAAAGTGTTAGCAAATCATATTACGAGTATGATAAAGCTGGAAGAACCTAAACCCGTGCAGTACGTACATTACTCCTCCATACGAGGTGGTGCTAGAACTAACGTCAATATAAATGACTAGACAAATGAAATAATGTCTGCACGTTGCACAATTTGAAGGACTGTTTACCTATCAACAATTACTCATTCTCTATTATGTAATTAAGCAAAATGAATTAATGGTTATTAAGCCTTTTAATTTTAAATCTTTTAATTTGATTTGTCCAGCTCAGACTTATAGTTTTTATTAGATGCTTTATTTAAATACTTAAGTATTAATTTTGAATACTTAAGAATCTAATAAGAATACACTTTTTGTTTGTATAATGAATAATTTAGCCATTAATTTAACATTTACAAGTCAATTTAACATTTACTTTAAATAGAGCAGCCTTACTGTAATTGCTTCTCATTGCAAATGGATGCAAAGAAAACACCAAAAAACGCTGTTTGGAACTATATTACTTGTTCTACAACACCAGGGAAATACATGCAATGCAAGCATAAGCATGGGAGGAACTGTGGCAAAAACCATAAATACTTCCAACTAGGGGTGCACCGATCGATCGGCGCACCGATCGATCGGCCTCGATCACGTTAATTTGAGGGGATCAGAAATCGACCATATTCCCATGAGATCCACCGATCTTAGTCATATGCTTTTAACTCTTTGGGGTCGAGTATGTCGTCGACGACATCGCGTACTTTTCGCGTCTATTTCAGTTTATAAATATCTCGCTGAAATCTTAATTTATAATCATGAAAAAAACGCTGGCTAAATCCGTAATCTGTCTTCTTTTCAAAACGTCCATTGTCGGAAGTATTAAAGTTTTAAAAATTAGGTTAAATCGGCAAAAAAGTAAACCATGTCATCTTACTTTGTTTTACCTACATCGGGGGCGTGTAGTACCGCTCTCACCCGAAGATCGCTATTCACATTCTAAATAGCCGCATTAGCGCGTATTCAAATCGCATTCGCATGGTAATTTGATTAACAGCGCAACGGTGAAACGCGATCCAGATACATCCCCTTCAGCGCCATAAAAGGGGGTTGGGGACGTGGCCAGGTGACAATGGCTCATTCATACACATGAAAGTTGCTACATATTCAATGAAAGGAGCCAGAAATAGTTACATGAGTTAGGTTTTTCTTATTTATTTATCCAAATTAATGTTGCATCTACACCATTTAGTCATCTTCATGTAGCCAAGACTTTGGTGATCAGATATCTGGGATCAAAACAAACTGCCAGCATTGCTTACTATGTACTTTTATAATGTTTCTGCAAGTGTTCCAAACTGCATTTTGCAATGTCTATACTTTGATGTCAAATTTCAAACTTAACAAAAATCTGACATATTTACAATATATATTAAAATAAAGATGAGTGTAATGGCAAAACAAATATATAAGAAATAATTTATTTGCCATGAATTAAGTGTGATGAAATGTGTGATCATGCCCCAGTCAGTGAAAGTGTGTTTCCTACCCCTAGGCCCCAGAGGGTTAAATCAGCCTTTTCTCCCATTCCCGAGAGAGGTGCAGTGCAGGCTGCCTCCCTCCCTATTTTTTGGACAAGTGTGTCATAACAGCTATATATATATATATATATTTTTTACAAAATTAGAGAAATTAAAGTCTGGAAGAAAAAATATGATTTTGTAGTTCAAACAGCAATGCTCATTTATATGTTCGTTTATATTTGAGGACACTACCTCATGTTTTGTGAGTATTCATATCAATTTACTCAATAAAAATGGAAACATTGAAGTAACTGTCTTTTAGTTATGAAAGAAACAAGATCGGCAAAAAAAAATCGAGATCGGCAGGTAAGGTTGCCTAAGGATCGGTGATCGTTGATCGGCCAGAAAACTGCAATCGGTGCACCCCTACTTCCAACCTGTGGTACCATTTGAGGACTTATCATCATGAGTTGTATGAAACCACACAGAAAAAACAAGAGAGCAAAACGATTCCCTCTCAGCCCACACTACATTTTTCAGAAACAAAAAAATGGCCAAATTCTTATGAGAGATCTCAACTTGTAGACAAACTAATCACAGAGATGATAATAAAGGCAATATTTTGTGTTGGAGTTTTTAGAGATTTTCATTTTTACTGTAAATATATATGTATTGGTTCCAAATATCGGCTATCGGTAATCATTAACTAGAAATAATCAGTATCGGCATCGGCCTTGAAAAACTAATATTGGTCGATTCCTAGTGGACACACCTATTAATTAGAAGAATTGGCACAACCAATACTGATGCAGATATACACTCACCTAAAGGATTATTAGGAACTAGGGATGTAAGCAATTAATCGATTATCAATTAATTGTCGATAAGAAATTACTCGATTAAAATTAATTAATTGCAATTAATTGTATTTTGAACCCATAATTCCTTGCCAGTCCTCGTGGGGCGCACTTGACGCCAGACGTACTTGACGTACACGCGGGAACACAAGCAAACAACAGATAAAACAACAGATAAAAGAGAAACGGTACACAGAGGTTGAAGAGGGCAAAACGTAGTGCAGTATGGAGCCACTTCAAGTTGGTTAATGACAACAACGACACCAAGTTTAGGGGCAGCGTATGGCTCAGTGGGCTAAGCCGTGTGCCTGTAATCACAAGGTCGCTGGTTCAAGCCCAGCCTCAGCACATCTGTGGGTCCTTGAGCAAGACCCTCAATCCCCAGCTCCCTGGGCGCCACTACGGGTGGCTGCCCTTCGCAGACAACTTGCTCTACAAAGAGCAAGTTGAGGGAGGCGTAAAAGCAATTTCCCCACGGGGATCAATGAAGTATCAATTATTATTATTATTAAATGCACAATATGTGGAAGTTTTTTCTATTCAGGAATGTATATTTTATGGTGCTGCTATTTATGTTTCCAATGTCGCAGATGAGCAGCGAGAATTTTTTTTTTTCGTTTTAAGTAGTCTTTCTTATATTTTGATATTTTCTATTCAAAATATGTTTGAAATGCTACCAAATGTTATTCCCTGCCCTCAAGTGAGCTCAGAATAAACCTTTGATTAAGGAATATGATTTGCATTTTTTCTTCATATCATATAGAAGATAGCATTCTATGTTACGTATACAGTAGATGGAACCTATTCAGAGGGAAATTCAGCTTCTCAGAAAAATTGCCGCTTAGCAATTAATCGATCATCGATCGATAAGATGAAACAACTATTGATTAATGAATTACTCGATAATTTGCATCCCTATTAGGAACACCATACTAATACGGTGTTTGACCCCCTTTCGCCTTCAGAACTGCCTTAATTCTACGTGCCATTGATTCAACAAGGTGCTGAAAGCATTCCTTAGAAATGTTGGCCCATATTGATAGGATAACATCTTGCAGTTGATGGAGATTTGTGGGATGCACATCCAGGGCACGAAGCTCCCGTTCCACCACATCCCAAAGATGCTCTATTGGGTTGAGATCTGGTGACCGTGGGGGCCATTGTAGAACAGTGAACTCATTGTCATGTTCAAGAAACCAATTTGAAATTATTCGAGCTTTGTGACATGGTGCATTATCCTGCTGGAAGTAGCCATCAGAGGATGGGTACATGGTGGTCATAAAGGGATGGACATGGTCAGAAACAATGCTCAGGTAGGCCGTGGCATTTAAACGATGCCCAATTGGCACTAAGGGGCCTAAAGTGTGCCAAGAAAACATCCCCCACACCATTACACCACCACCAGCAGCCTGCACAGTGGTAACAAGGCATGATGGATCCATGTTCTCATTCTGTGTACGCCAAATTCTGACTTCTGCCATTTGAATGTCTCAACAGAAATCGAGACTCATCAGACCAGGCAACATTTTTCCAGTCTTCAACTGTCCAATTTTGGTGAGCTCGTGCAAATTGTAGCCCCTTTTTCCTATTTGTAGTGGAGATGAGTGGTACCCGGTGGGGTCTTCTGCTGTTGTAGCCCATCCGCCTCAAGGTTGTGCATGTTGTGGCTTCACAAATGCTTTGCTGCATACCTCGGTTGTAACGAGTGATTATTTCAGTCAAAGTTGCTCTTCTATCAGCTTGAATCAGTCGGCCCATTCTCCTCTGACCTCTAGCATCAACAAGGCATTTTTGCCCACAGGACTGCCGCATACTGGATGTTTTTCCCTTTGCACACCATTCTTTGTAAACCCTAGAAATGGTTGTGCGTGAAAATCCCAGTAACTGAGCAGATTGTGAAATACTCAGACCGGCCCGTCTGGCACCAACAACCATGCCACGCTCAAAATTGCTTAAATCACCTTTCTTTCCCATTCTGACATTCAGTTTGGAATTCAGGAGATTGTCTTGACCAGGACCACACCCCTAAATGCATTGAAGCAACTGCCATGTGATTGGTTGATTAGATAATTGCATTAATGAGAAATTGAACAGGTGTTCCTAATAATCCTTTAGGTGAGTGTATAATTAAGCACTTAGCTATGCAAACACTGGCAGCTCAGGAACAAACAACAAGCAAAAAAAAGGTTTCAAAAGTTAAAATTTAAATTGCATTAAATACTATGTACAAAATAGTACAAAACAATAGGGGGCAGCATGTGGCTCAGTGGGCTAAGCCTGTGTGCCTGTAATCACAAGGTCAACAGTTCAAACCCAGCCTCAGCACATGAGCAAGACCCTTAACCCCCAGCTCCCTGGGCACCCCAACAGGTGGCTGCCCTTCACAGACAACTTACTCTACAAAGAACAAGTTGAGGGAGGCATAAAAACAATTCAATAAAGCATCAATTATTGTTATTAAAAGATAAATTAGACAGTGCAAATATGGTGGATCCACAGTGCAAAGGTGGATAGCAGCAGTTTATAGTCTTCGTAGTATATTTAATATGTATATAAGTGTATAATATATTTTATATAGCATGTATGGGGGTAGTATGGTGGTGCAGTGGTTAGCACTGTTGCCTCACACTTCTAGGACCTGGGTTCAAGTCTCTACCTGGGTTACATGTGTGTGGAGTTTGCATATTCTCCCCATGTCATCATGGGGTTTCCTCCAGCCACTCCAGGTTTCCCTCCACAGTCTAAAGACATGCTGAGGCTAATTGGAGTTACTCAATTGCCCATAGGTGTGCTTGTGTGAGTGTGCTCTGTCCAGGATTGCTTCCAGGATAGGCTCTGGACCCCCTGCAACCCAGTTGGAAAATGGATGGATAGTATGCATGTATGCAATATGGTGAATCCACAATGCAACATAGTTAATTGCAGTCAAACTCCAGTCCGGGAGGGCAGGAGCCCTGTGTAGCTTACTTCTTTTCCTGTTCCACCACAAATTATTTAGCTAAAGTCATCACCAAAAGTTTTGAGAATGACACAAGTATTGGTTTTAACAAAGTTTGAGGCTTCAGTGTTTGTAGATCTTTTTGTCAGATGTTTTTATAGTATACTGAAGTAAAATTACAAGCATTTAATAGGGATGTGACGATACACTCAACTCACGCTTTGATACAATCCACGATTTTCTAACAAATTTATTCAAAAATATTCTTTTATTTATCTCTCTAAACTGTGCAAAATGTGTCCTCTTCTTAACAGTGCAACTGAAATTGAAGAAAGTACTGTTTTAAAAAAAATCCCAAATCAAAATAGGTAAATAAAAAAAAAAATCTTCAAATAAATAAACTAAGGCGTGCATGTGCCGCTTTTTAGCGTGGTTTGCCCTTTTAATAATCTTCGCTCAGCTCACTGTGATGCCGGTGGACATGCTGAATCATGTTCATTGTGCGATTTGTGTATGTTATCAGTCTTTTACAATGTTTGCATGCAGTTTTTGTCTTGTCTGTGCTTTTCTCACTGTTTTCGTTTGTGATTACCAGATAGCTAAAATGCTGCCACACCACCGATTTAAGATTGGGTCCATCCATCCATTTTATGAAACCGCTTAATCCCAACTGGGGTTGCGGGGGGGGACCGGAGCCTATCACGGGAACAAGGGGCACAGACGGGAGCCAACCCCAGACAGTCACCTACAGGGCCAAATTAGACCAATCAACCTATCCTGTACACTTTTGGACCTTGGGAGTAAACCAGAGCCCCCGGCGAAAACGGGGATAGTGTGCAGACCTGGGAACCCTCTTGCTGTGAGGCAGCAGCACTAACCACTGTGCCACCATGCCGTCCTCAATTTCAAATTCGCTCTCTATCTCGCGTTCGGTCAAAACCAAAAACTGGTCCATTTGGTATCGCCCGCTGCATGGCTGCACTCAGGTTCTCATCCCTGAGGTGGTTTGTTGTGTGGTGGCCCCCTGCTATGTCACAATGTCACATGTGGGTTAAATGCAGAGGACACATTTTGTTGTTGTGCACTGTGTGCTGTGGTGTGTCAACAATCAGGGGCGATTTTAGCCCATTTTTGGTGGTGAATAAAAGCACCCCCAAAGATTTCTAACTTTTTTTTGACAGTTCATGCTGTTTATGTGAGACAGTATTAAAATATGAAAAATCATTCAGATGTAATATATTAATAACTAGTATAGATACCCCCCCCCCCCAGCCCCGAAAAATGGTTCGTTTCAGCTTCACTCTCCGCTACTCTGACTGGCTCCAGCAATGGTGGCTGAGACGCATTGGAGCGGTGGTGTGAGTACTTGGCTTAAAACAGGACATGTTAGCTGCATTTAACCTTCAGTAACTCTTTCTTTATATAGTTAGGTAGTAGGAGTCAGACCATGTCTCCTATTAGCTGAAAAACATTACCCCAGGGCTCTCAAGTGTCACGCATTGAGAGTGACAGTCACTCTTTTCATTCTTTTGTCACGCACTCCCGCCACACATTGTATTTCTCACGCGGAAAAATAATTTGTAGGCTAATATGCCGCAGAGCCCAATTTTTCCCCAGACCGCGGCACAGTAGCGCCTCACTATAAAACAAACGTGTCTCCGCTGGAGTCTAATGGTGCGTTCGTTTTTCTCTCGGAACTCGGAAATTCTGAGCTGAGTAACATTATGATACATTCGATTATTTCTCTCCAAGTCGGAACTCGGATGAAACACGCCTCCTTTATGACGTTGAAGTCGGACAAGATTTGCCCCAAGAGCCTGTCACTAAAAAAAAAAAAAAAAAAAAAACTAAAAAAAAAAAAAAAAAAAAAAAAAAAAGAGCCTGTCACTTACCAGCCAATCAAAAAAAAAGAAAGGGTCTACACAATAGCCAATCAGAAAATAGTACTATTGTATCTGGGTAGAATACAACACAACAACCAATGAAGAGGCATCCTGTGGAATGTCACTCTTGCCTGTCTTCAAAACTTGACAGCCCTGTTACCCTCACAGGTAAACTGCAGTGTTGAAAACACGTTTTCTGACGATGTTTGCTACCCTACAATCCGCCCTACTCTGTAGGAAAATCAGCAACATTTTGACCGTCCTGTTGCTCCCATTGAAATTTATATAGCCTAAATCTAAAAACTTAAATTGCCAACCGTTTTACCAGTCCTCTTTGAAATGGAACGAGAGAAGCTGGTTATTTTTTCATGTTCCGAATATTAAACCTAAGGTAGCTAACTGACTGGATGCCCATTAACTTTATAACTTCTGGTGTGTGTGTGTGTGTGTGTATTTTGCACAGAAAGACGGCCAGGTTCATAATGGATATAAGGAAGTTTTTTCAAAAAAAAGGATGGGCATTCAGGTAAAAGTAGAAGATCATGATCTGTCAATCAAGAATAATAGTCATATATTTTATTAAATGTACACGTGGTTTGGTTATTTGCCTTTTGATTGAAAGTACACTGAGAGGCAGGGAAAAAGTCTCATTGTGACGAGTAAAGTGTATCTTGCCTTGCTGGGCAGCTCTCTGGGTGCTCAGCACCCCCAAAGCTCTGAACCTAGAATCGCCCCTGTCAACAATGATCACTGATCACCAAATTCTTTAATTCTTCTGAATGGGATTAAAGTCTGGGGAGTTTCCTGGCCATGGACCCAAAATATCAGTGTTTAGTTCCCTGAGCCACTTATCACATTTGCCTTTGGCACAGTGCTCTATCATGCTGGAAAAGGCATTGTTTGTTCTTAGGTGGTTGGGAGAAGTTGCTTTCGGAGGATGTTTTGGTACCATTCTTTATTCATGGCTGTGTTCTTAGGCAAAATTGTGAGTGAGCCCACTCCCTTGGTTGAGAAGCAACTCCACACATAAGAACATAAGAAATTTACAAACGAGAGGGGGCCATTCAGCCCATCAAGCTCGTTTGGGGGGAACTTAACTAATAGCTCAGAGTTGTTCAAATCTTATCTAGCGCTGATTTAAAGCAACCCAGGGTTTTAGCTTGCGCTACACTAGTAGGAAGACTATTCCATACTCTAACTACACGCTGTGTAAAGAAGTGCTTCCTCAAATCTGTTTTAAAATGTTCTCCCACTAATTTCCACTTATGGCCACAAGTTCTAGTATTTAAAGTAATATTGAAATAGCCATCTGGCTGAACAGCATCCAGACCTGTTAGAATCTTATATACCTGAATCATGTCCCCCCTTAGTCTCCTTTGCTCAAGGCTAAACAGATTCAGCTCAGCTAACCTTTCCTCATAAGACATTCCTCTAAGACCAGGAATCATTCTTGTAGCCCTCCGTCGCACCTTTTCTAAGGCAGCAATGTCCTTCTTAAGGTATGGTGACGAAACCTGCACACAGTATTCTAGGTGGGGTCATTTACATTTCAGTGAATTAAAAAAGGCAAATATAATTTGCATTTTATTATATTTTATTGGGAACTGTAAACAAAATCTAGTGTAGTCAAGTATGTCCCATAAATCAAGCTAAATAAAGGTAAAAAATAAAAACTTTGGACGGATGTAGATTAACATGGTGAATAATTTTTATTTTGAATCAAGTCTTCTCCAGACAAATACAAAAGTGTAACAAAAAGTATGTCCATAACTGTCATGACCTGCTCATATGACCCTCTCGTGTTTTGCGCCCCTCATTAACTTCGCGTGCAATTCCAATTGTTCCCAGCTGTTTCTTATTCTTATGCCCCCCCCCCGTTTGTGGGATTTCCGTCTTCCTGACCCTTCTTGCTCGCCCTACGCTGGGATACAAAAATAACAAGTAAAACAAAGTCAAATAAAAAACATTGCATGGACAGACATGTAGAATGAGGAAGATCAACATGACTGACTTCTGCGGTGAAACAGGTATGTCAGTATTCTTCTTTGAGAGGTTTTTTTAAAAGAAAAATTAAATGGTCAATGTGTTCAGGAGATTGTGTGCTCTGAGCATAGCGTCCTATGTCACCTGCCGTACTAAACACACGCTCTGAAGGTATGCTAGCTTGTGGGCTACTTATACATGACCAAGTCAGAATGATCTATCTACCATAAAAATGTAAAACATATATTTGTGTATAAAAATATTGAGTATTCTTTAGGGGTGCAACGATTATTCGATATTGTCGACAAAAATCGACAATAAAAATGTTACACTTGGCTCTTAGCGGAGGCGGACGCACTTCTCTCCCTCCCCTTATCTTCCCTGCTTTGCTCCTCTCGTCTTGTCTAGCCTACTGTCTTACTGTCTATACTTGAGAGACTCTCTCAGTCCTTTTTTTTTTTTTTTTAATGTGTCCTGTCCGGCAGCTTTTGCAAGCAGAATAATGGTCTGAATGCACTGCTGTGTCAGACATATTTGCTTTACCATGAGGGGCTCTATAAACTCTGTATAGGCCCTTCATGTTGGTCAATTTCTTTTTATTCGTATATTTATTGTATCTTATTTAATACATGTAAAATATTCCAGTTGCCGTGCTGTCCAGAAGGGAGTGATAGATTAGGAAAATGAGTGAAGAAAAGGGGTAGGGAGAGAGATTAAAGAGAAAGAAGGAAAGAGTGAGAGAGAGAGAGGAAAAAAACAAAAAACAAACACGAACAAAGGCGGAGACAACAGTGGGACAGAGAGGCTAAGAAAGACTGGAGTAACGTAAAAAGCACATAAAGCAAGAAAAGGAAAAAAAGAAAAAAAAAACGCATTTGAAATACAACCAAAAAAGCATAAATACAAAGACACAACCAGAAATAAAGAAAATAAAACAGATATACAGACATACAAAATTGTAGCATATGCTTGGAAGGGAGCGTGGAGGTGTATTTGCATGTGTGTTCATCTGTTTGGGGGAGGTGTTTGAACACGTATGCGTGTGTTGGGTGCGTGTAAATTTCTCCATGGAATGCACTTGATAGCGAGGGTGGGGGGCCGCAACCACACCCCACAAGAACCAGAGGCTGGCGGAGGCAGGCCCAGGAGACCCAAGGCGTCCGCAGTCCCCAAAGAGCACGGAAGAGCCAAGGCCCCACGTCCCCACGACAGCCGGGTCCCCACCCCAGCAGGAGGAAGAGGGAGGTCCCAGGCGCAGCCCCCGCAGCCAAAAGGGCACGAGCCCCAGAGAACCAGAGGCAACAGGCAGCCGACCCCGCGAGGGTGACGGCCGCTCCTGCACGGGCCAGAGCCCGACCCGCGCCGGAGAGGCCCGAGCCCCCCCCAGGCCACCACCCGGGGAGGAGAGACAGCAACCATGCCAAGGAGGCAGCCGCGCCCAGGAAGGAGCAGCTAGCCCTGGACCCAGGCCCACACTGCCCACACAGACACCTCGCAGACACACCTCTCAGCCATACACATAGACCATACACCCACTCACACAACATACACAGACACATACACAGAGACAAAAAGACATAAGCCCATCCACTCCGGACCGCCCTCCGCCATGCGGGGGAATGCACGCCACCCCCCAGCGCCAGCCGCATCCCCAGGGCGCCGCCAGCCAGACGACTACCCGAGTGCCCCCCTACCACCGCGGGCAGGGAGCAGGGGTGTAGGAAGACCCGCCCACTCTCCTCCCCCACGCACCTGTGTGAGAGGTGGAGTGTTAGATGTATGTGTTGGTGATTGTGAGTGTATGTGGTGTACGGGATGAGTATGACTGTTGAGAAACTTAAGATGGATTTAAAATTGACGGGGGAAGCACGGAGGAGCGCTGCTCTTCAAAACTAAGGAAATTATGGATTTAATCAACTGGTCTCTCAACACAATTGACACCATCTTCTCGATGAGAAGCCCAGGTTCAGGGGAACCTGACTGTCCTGCAGGAACGTAGGCAGCTGGCTAAACGATGGACGGATGGGAGAAGTGGAGGGTCGTGTGTCTGGCAGCTCTTTCCGTGGAGGACATTGAAGACATAAGAACATAAGAAATTTACAAACGAGAGGAGGCCATTCGGCCCATCAAGCTCGTTTGGGGAGAACTTACTGTAACTAATAGCTCAGAGTTGTTAAAATCTTATCTAGCTCTGATTTAAAGGAACCCATGGTTTTAGCTTCCACTACACTAGCAGGAAGACTAATCCATACTCTAACTACACGCTGTGTAAAGAAGTGCTTCCTCAAATTTGTTTTAAAATGTTCTCCCGCTAATTTCCACTTATGGCCTCGAGTTCTAGTATTTAGCCTAATATTGAAATAGTCATTTGGCTGAACAGCATCCAGACCCGTTAGAATCTTATAGACTTGGATCATGTCCCCCCTTAGTCTCCTTTGCTGAAGGCTAAACAGATTCAGCTCAGCTAACCTCTCCTCATAAGACATTCCTCTAAGACCAGGAATCATTCTCATAGCTCTTCGTTGCACCTTTTCTGAGGCAGCAATGTCCTTCTTGAGGTATGGTGACCAAACCTGCACACAGTATTCTAGGTGGGGTCTTACCAAGGAATTATATAAGTGTAACATCAACTCCCTTGACTTAAACTCCACACATCTAGAGATATAACCCAACATTCTGTTCGCCTTTTTTATTGCTTCCCCACACTGGCGAGAGTGGGACATGGAAGCATCAACATACATACCGAGATCTTTCTCGTAATCAGCTATCTTTATTTCAGTGGAACCCATAAAATATCTGTACTTTATATTTCTGCTCCCTGCATGGATTACCTTACATTTATCTGTGTTAAATTTCATCTGCCAAGTATCAGCCCATTCGCTAATTAAATCCAGATCCTGTTGAAGCCTCTCTGATGCTAGATTAGTATCTGCTACCCCGCCCACCTTGGTGTCATCTGCAAATTTAACCAGTTTACTGTATGTATTTGTGTCAATATCATTAATATAAATTAGGAACAATAGTGGTCTAAAATTGAACCCTGCAGTACCCCACTATGAACGGAAGCCCACTGTGACATTGTGCCTCTAATAACTACTCGCTGCTTCCTGTCAGTTACCCAGTTTTTGATCCAAGCTGCCACAGTTCCTAAAATCCCTGCAGCTTTAAGCTTTAGCAAGAGCCGTTTGTGGGGGACAACATCAAAGGCCTTCTGGAAATCTAAGTAAATCACATCATAGGCCTTTTTGTGATCAATTTCACTTGTAGTTTCCTCAAAGAACTCAAGTAGATTCGTTAAGCAGGATCTACCTCTCCTAAATCCATGTTGGCTATCCTTTATAATGTTATTTGCATCTAGGTAATCTACCATTTTCACTTGAATTATAGCTTCCATTATTTTTCCAGTAATGCTAGTTAAACTGATTGGCCTATAGTTTGCTGGATTACTCTATCCCCTTTTTTGAATATGGGCGTTATATTAGCATGCTTCCAATCTGATGGTACCACACCCACAGATAATGATTTCTGGAATATTAAAGTTAAAGGTTGGCTAATAATATCCCTCATCTCTTTTAAAACTATAGGTAAGATGCCATCAGGGCCTTGCGATTTATTTATTTTGAGCTTAGCTAGGCTTAGTACCACATCAGCCTCAGTTATACATATATTGGTCATAGACGACACTGTATTTGTACTAAATGGTGGGAAGTTACTCATGTTCTCTACTATGAACACCCGTGTAAAATAATCATTAAACTCATTTTCTATATCAATTTCATTTTCAATTATAAGGCCCTTACTATCCTGCAAATGAGTGATTTCAGCTTTTAGAGCTCTTTTGGAGTTAAAATATTGGAAGAAACCTTTACTGTCTTGCTTAGCCTTCAATGCAATATTTCTTTCTACATTCCTCTTGGAGAGTCTAATGTTATTTTTTAACTCTGCCTGTAGACTTAGATACTCCTGCTTAATTTTGAAATCATTAGTTATTTTCCAATTGTGGAACAGAGCCCTTTTCCTCCTGACTTTATTCTTAATTTCCTTAGTAAACCACCTTGGTTGTCATTTCCTAGATTTAGTTTTGCTGGAAACAGGTATGAAGTCCTCTTGCACTTGCAACAATGTGCTTTTGAAAAATTCCCATGCCTCTTCAACTGTTTTGCTATTTAACTCTGTCCAGTTTACAGTTTCTAATTTCCGTCTCATACCATTAAAGTTAGCCTTCCTAACATTGTATACTTTTAATTTCGACTTTGCTCTTCGGACACTAAAATTAACCTCGAATTTAACCATGTTATGATCACTACCGTACAATGGGTCTAAAACCTCTAATTTTCCAATCCTATCCTGGTTATTACAGAAAACGAGATCAAGAACGGCTTCTCCCCTGTTAGGAGTATTAACAAACTGAGTAAAAAAACAATCCTGTACTAATTCCACCATCTCAAGTTCATTTACAGAAGAGCCAGAGACTGTGTCCCACTGTATCCCAGGTAAATTAAAATCACCCATAACCACCACATCATTTTTATTACTCATAATCCTGATATCATCATATAATATTCTGCTTTCCTCTACAGCTACATTAGGTGCTCTATAACAAACCCCGACAATTAGGCCATTTGAATCTTTAGCATCAAGTTTTATCCATACAGCTTCTGAATTTTTATTTTTATCAGTGAGATCCCTTGCCTGCAAGTTTTCTTTTACGTATACTGCAACACCACCTCCCTTCTTGCCTATCCGGTCTCTACGGAACAACGTATAACCATCCATATTATATTCATCACCATCATTGTCACTCATCCATGTTTCAGTTATTCCTATAATGTCGTAATTGTCTGAAGAAATTAAAGCCTCTAAGTCATTAATTTTGTTTCTAATACTGCTAGCATTCAAATACAGACCACTAATGGTAGGCCTTTTACAGTGTCTACTCTTAATATTTATTTGGGCTTTCCGTCTCTCCCCATATAAATTCTTAACTGACCTCCCTGCCCCCCCAGTCCCTAGTTTAAACATACCTCAACTATTCTGCACATACGCCTCCCCAATACACTGGTTCCCCTATGGTTCAGATGCAACCCGTCCGGCTTGAACAGGTCCCACCTGTTCCAGAAGGTCTTCCAGTGCCCCATAAACCTGAACCCCTCTTTCCTACACCACCATTTTAGCCACGCATTTAATCCCCTTATCTCAGCTAACTTAGCCTGACTTGCACGTGGCACGGGAAGTATTCCAGAGAATACCACCGTGGATGTTCTGCTTCTAAGCTTATCCGCGACTTCTATAAATTTATCTTGCAGAACAGCCCTTCTGCCCTTTCCTATGTCATTGGTGCCAACATGCACCACGACCACTGGATCCACCCTGGCTGGGGCCAAAAGCCTGTCCACTCGATCTGGAAGGTCCCCTACCTGGGCACCAGGCAGGCAAGACACCGTACGGGACCCTCTATCACGGGTGCACACATAACTATCTACACCTCTTATAATGGAATCCCCTACTACCACAACCTCCCTCCAATTGGGGTTAGGTGGCTCCTTGGTGCCCAAGGGCCCACCTGCCTCCCCAGTCTCTTCCGGCTCTAAAACTGGAAGCACCTGAAAGCGGTTAGACATTTACCTATTCGGAACCATGATTACAGGTCTGATGCTGATTGGATTAGGCATTGCCCTGGCTTATCGGAAATTGAAGAAGACAGTGACAGCCGCTCAAAGCCCCACTAGGCTGGCCGGGATGATTGACAGACTTGGCAGAGCTGTTGGCGCTCAGACTATGGCTATAGATCGCACACTGGATAACATGACTGCATCTACTGACCGAAGATTTGATAACATCACCGTGACTATGGACCGCATATTTGATAACATCACAGAGAAGCCCACGGCTCTGCAACGGATTTTGGATGGCGGAGACCAGCGTGGACATTAGAGGAGCTGCGAAATTACAGCTTCTCGCCCGAAAACCCAAACAACCCAATTTTATCTAATTTTGGCTTCCCCCTAATCAGCACGGGCCTTGGCCAAGGCCGCTGCTGAATTCAACAACTCCCCCTGAAGAACGAGGCAGTGAGACTCTCTTGCATTCCTCTCCCCCAATCCCAAGGACACCCTACCCACATCCCACGCCTTCGCCGCTTCATACCCCCAGCATGAACAGACGGGTCTGTTGACCGGCGCTGGATTGGCTGCAGGACCGGATGGCTGTTTGCCTATGCTGGACTACCTCCACCTCCCCATTCCCCTCCCCTATTGCAAGTCTCGACTTTAATGTTGTAAGATGTGGTGACTATGTGCTTATGTTGCTGAGGTGTTTTTTTTCTGTTCCTACATTGTACTCCCTACTGGAGTACAGTCTGGGGGCTGTTTTTTTATTCACCTCCCCTCTCCTCATGTAATCTTGTTTCTCTGAGTTTTCCTATAGTCCCCTGTCTTCCTGACCTGTCTACCCCCTATAATGTGATGTTTGTATATGTGTGGTCGGGTTGATGGCCTGCTTTTCGCTGGTACTTGTGACTAGTGACATGGTGAATTCATGGGCGTAAATTTCATTTAACAGTAGGGGGGGACAATAAATATAAAATTTCTCATGAGAAATTTTTGAAGGGGACACAAATAACACAGTCAAATTGTACTTATAAAGATATGTCCCCACAATGAAAAACTTTGCTTCTATCATTATTATTGTAGCATGGAAACTGCGTCATTGTGGTTATTTTCTAAGTTTTTCTCAGGTTCAATGACAAAGCAGATTTCTCTTCAAAACTATTTATTGCATTATTTGTTATGTTGTTTACAGTCAAGCCATCAACATACAATAAAATTTAAACATGACTGTTTAAATACATAATAGAAATTGATTATACAAAAAAAAATACAGTGGGGTCAGTTCGGACGTAGCACAGTGCTCATTTAGTAAATGCACAGCTAAACAATATGCTAATTGTGGCCGTTAATGTTAAGTTAACATTATCCCAAGTCGTCACAAATAAAACAATACATGGGAAACGGCTTTGGCGTGTTAGTTGCAGTGCACTATGCAACAAGCTATTGTAAACAAGCTAACGTTAACTAGATAAGTAATATTTTAATCGCTAATATAGCAGATTCATGGAAAATTACATCGGTAATCAGCATTTTTGCCGCAACTAATTTATGAATGAGTCTGCATCAACTACATTAAAGAGAATCGCTTTATTTAAAGTGAATAAAATACCCTATACTTACTGGGGTTCAACATTAATTGAGCCGCAGCCACACACCTGATTCGTGTGTGTAGAGTAGGTGAGATGAACTGGGAAAGCAGGCAGTTGGCCAAACCACTGTGAGGAAGGGGAGGGGGAACTCAACTGTTTCTAAATGCATTTTTTGCGTTTGTTTTTTTTTTTCTACTTACAGAATAATTTTAGGTATACATACATATTTCACAATAGATAGTGCGTTTTTTTTTTTTTTTATAATTTTTTTTGGGGGGACAACCCTCGGATAGGGCGGGACATGTCCCCTCCGTCCCCCCCGGGATTTACGCCCATGGGTGAATTGCAACAGCAATCGGTCTTTGACAGTTGATGTCACACTCGCTAAAGTCGCAGTGTATTCTGGGTCTAATCGCCATTTTGCAGGTATATAACTCAAGAGCAAGCGTTTGCATCCGCCTTTATCCTTCGAAAGATGGGATACTCGTGCTGTGTGAAAGGCTGTCATACTAAATCACAAGGCAGAAAGGTGGACCACAACATAAGATTTTTTCGGATTCCCACTTGGAAAAAAGGATATGGACGGCAGGTAGAGGAGGTGTTAAATTATTCCATGTATTATTTATTATGCATTTGTAAGGCTGTCTACATGATTACAGTTAACTTCATCATATAATTACTAATAACTTAACTTGAACATAAGAAATTTATTGAAGTAGCCATTTGGCTGCATCCAGACCTGTTAGAATCTAATATGCCTGGACCATGCCCCCCCTTAGTCTAATTTGTTCGAGGCTGTACAGATTTGTTTGCAACTTGATTACAAGTTAGCGTACCTTTGCAGTGACAATTGTGTTGTCGCAGTCCTGCGTTCGAAATGTGAACAGATCCTACACCCAGCCATTGATGAAATGTCCGTGGGCTTCAAGAGATTTATAGTTCTTGAACTGTTCATATGTGTAAGCGCTGATACCATAAACAAGGTAGTTTGTTATATCCAGAGATGAAGCTAGAGGCAACAATGTCACGTCGGAATTCCATTTTTTTATTTGAGATCATACGGATCTATATTGCTGATTGTTGACAATTTAGCCAAATACTGATCCCTGGCGTCCTTCGTAAGTTTTTCTCTGTAAGGAATTTTCTCGTTCTGCTTTTTCTTCTCCATTCTTCCTAGTGTTTGCGTCCGCAAATACCTTCAAAATGGCGAATGGGGGCGTGTCAGACACTGCAGACACGTGACTGACAAAGACCGATAAAGGGAATTAATCAATCAATCAATTAAGTTATTAATTAAAACCTGATGGGACGTTTCTGTTTTAACCGGCGCAGCGTTTGTAGTATTTTCGGTAGTGGTTTAGCAGTAGAACCGCCATTTCCCACGCCAATGAACGTCAAACGCCTTTGACCGCCAAGCAAGACGTAGTTCGGCGTATGCAGCCCTTTGCGCTGATGTGCCGTTAGTGTTAATAGCAGCATCGAAGCTAAAACCACAACCAAAAAGCTGTAACGTTCTTAACAGAGTGACTGGTCTGTTCTGAAATCATGAAGCTGAACAGTTTTCAAATACAGTATGTATTATATAACATATTGGATAAATAAACGCAGTTTATTGTTGATTTCATGTTTGTTGAAGTTTCTGTTTTTTAACATATGTATAAAGTAATTTTATCTGTTAAATAAATAAACTCAGGTGAAACAAAAAATGTACGTTTTCATGGCTGCCAAATCTCAAGCATCTGGCATGACACTCACGCTTTCAGACGCTGGAAATCTATATTATTTCATTATAAAACCTAAAATTAGCTACGTCAAAAGTGTATTTACACGGTTAAATACAAAAGCAGACTATTTACAAGGTAAGAACTGTTACATGTGTGTGCAGACATCTCGAATTGAAAATCTCACTCCAGCCAGCTGGCCCGAAGTTCTATGTCACGTGATAATAAATATTGACAGTCAGGTACTGATTACATGCAATGTTGATACAACTAATAGGCTACTTAAATGTAGATCACACTAAATAGTTAGACATTATCATCTTCCGGACCTTTGCTTCAAGAAGTTTTCTCTAACTGGACCTCTTTAAATTTTAGTTGAATACCCCTGGCTTAAATGGATAAAGAAGCCAAAACTCCGAAGCTCAAGATTCAGGGCAGTGGCTCCGATGTCGCAAGTGCTGCGACAGCTTATGCGCCATTAAAAATAAATAAAAGCAGTTTTGAAGTCCGTTTTCTTGCTGTTAACAGAGGAATGGCAATGGCCGGGAAGCTGCTCTAAATTTCCCATAATTTGGGTCGGGATCTTGGGATTTTTCAGCCTGCTGTAAAATACCGCGGTCTTTAACCGGAGTTTTTATTTGTAAACATATAGGTTATATAAATAGCTGATATGACAAGAAATGACCATGCATTTTAACCTCTATATTGCAAATGAAGTACGAATTAGCATATACAGGTTAAAACGCATGATAATTTCTTGTCATATCAGCGCAAATGCACATAAAATACGTATTTGCACTGTCACAGCAATGGATTGCTGCACGTATCGCTTTTAAAGGTGAATGCATACTTGCGTACCAGTTATATGCAGCCCTGATTATAACAAAGATTGTACCAGAAATTCGGATCGGTATCGGCGCTGATACAGACCTATTTGACTGATCGAGTATCGGCCATGTGTGATCAATCCACGTCCTATACTCACTTATTTATGGTGGCCGAGAGAGTTTGACAACACAGGCGCTGCAAATACGGAAACGCGCTGCAAACACACGAACGCGCTGCAAACACAAAAAACGCGCTGCAAACACAAAAAACGCGCTGCAAATAGCAGGCACCACAACGGAAATGTTTCAGGGGGACCTCAAAAAGTGACGAACCCATCTGGGAGCTGATTATTTGTTCATATTACCTCTGGGCACAGCCTGGCATGACACCTGGTCCTCACCTGCAGGTTTAAGGGCATTCTCCACGACAAAACTAACATTTCGCCCACATTGATGGCCCACTTATTGTTGATGCTAGAGGTCAGAGGAGAATGGGCCGACTGATTCAAGCTGATAGAAGAGCAACTTTGACTGAAATAACCACTCGTTACAACCGAGGTATGCAGCAAAGCATTTGTGAAGCCACAACACGCACAACCTTGAGGCGGATGGGCTACAACAGCAGAAGACCCCACCGGGTACCACTCATCTCCACTACAAATAGGAAAAAGAGGCTACAATTTGCACGAGCTCAGCAAAATTGGACAGATGAAGACTGGAAAAATGTTGCCTGGTCTGATGAGTCTCGATTTCTGTTGAGACATTCAAATGGTAGAGTCAGAATTTGGCGTAAACAGAATGAGAACATGGATCCATCATGCCTTGTTACCACTGTGCAGGCTGGTGGTGGTGGTGTAATGGTGTGGGGGATGTTTTCTTGGAACACTTTAGGCCCCTTAGTGCCAATTGTGCATCGTTTAAATGCCATGGCCTACCTGAGCATTGTTTCTGACCATGTCCATCCCTTTATGACCACCATGTACCCATCCTCTGATGGCTACTTCCAGCAGGATAATGCACCATGTCACAAAGCTCGAATCATTTCAAATTGGTTTCTTGAACATGACAATGAGTTCACTGTATTAAAATGGCCCCCACAGTCACCAGATCTCAACCCAATAGAGCATCTTTGGGATGTGGTGGAACGGGACCTTCGTGCCCTGGATGTGCAACCCACAAATCTCCATGAACTGCTAGATGCTAGCCTATCAATATGGGCCAACATTTCTAAAAAATGCTTTCAGCACCTTGTTCAATCAATGCCACGTAGAATTAAGGCAGTTTTGAAGGCGAAAGGGGGTCAAACATCGTATTAGTATGGTGTTCCTAATAATCCTTTAGGTGAGTGTATGTGTGTGTATATATATATATATATAATGTTATTTTATATAATTCTATATATTTTTTTCTATTATATGCATGTTTTTCTGTTACGTGCTGTGTGTGATATGTCTGTCCATGCGCCAGAACAAATTCCTCATCTATGTAAGTGCCACTAGAAAAACTAAATGATTTTGATTCTGATTCTAAGTACTCATGTCATGTAATAAATATAATAAATCCTATAGAAATCACATCTCAGCATTCTAATTAATTCCAAAATAATTTAAATAAAAGCATACCCGTATTACAAAGATAAAATATGAAATGCATTGACCGAAATTGAAAAAAAAATCTGTTAAAAAAATATGAACAGGAAGATATTTTTATAATTTGTTTCGTCACTGTCTACTTTGAAAGTTTATTAGTGAAATAGCAAAAACAAGATATGGTTATTTGTGCAGAACATTTCACACGGATGCGATTGAAAGTATTTTATGAAGATCAAATAATACAGAATAACATTATACAGTGTAAGGCCGCAGGCCCCGTCGGTATGAGCTCTGGCAAGCCTATAATATTCCACCCAGTGTCCTAAAGGCAACAGTCCATCGGCTCCGACAAGACTGGACCCAAATCACCCGATCACCACATCAAAAGAGACACCTCACCCCCACTGGGCAGCCAGAACCCTGCAGCCAAAGTCCAGTGACGAGACCTGATTGTGTCAAGATACAGACACCCTACACTCGCTAGCTCACATTAATACAGGAAATTTAATGAGACTAACATTAGGGACACATACACCCATGTTTGGTCTCGTTTGAAAGGTCACAGTACGACGGGCACAATACTCTCAACCTTAACGCAGTATGGTATCCCATAAAGGAAATATAGAAAGTAAGAATAAATCCATCAAAGTGGAGGATCTTATCACCTGGTTGAACAAAGGAATTGCCACATTCCTCCTAAAGCAAGTTGATTGGCTGAGGGTCTGAGAATTGATAAGATCAACAGTTCTCCAGGACACACACACAAAATCAAAGGAGGCCCTAAAATAATCAATCACAACCTTTGGTACAGTCTGTCACTTGGTTTGGAATACTTAAGGAAGAGCTCCAGAGTAGCAAGGGGAGACACTCTGTAACCAGAGCTCCCACATAGTGCTGCGTGAATCTACATCTGTAATCAGATATTTTCCGCAGTCACTTTGTGTCAACTCAGCTGAGGTATGTAATTATTGTATTACTTTTGATTGGATGATATAGTTTAAGACTTGTGGCCACATTTTAAAATTACTGTAATGTTATATTTGGTTAAATTGATGTGATATATATTAATTGTGAATAAACTGTGTTTTGATTCCTTCTTGGCTGTCTGACTTTGCTAACCTCTGCATGCTTCTCAGAGACTGGGGTTATTCTAACACTCTCTTGCAGCCTTTGACTCGACCCCGTTTCTCTGAGACCCGATGCGACTGCCCAAGTTGAGTTACGGTGAATACTGGCTTAGTGTTACGCCGCGCTTTCCAGCAAGCAGGCAGGACGCGGGGAATGAAAAGGCAGGTAGCCGAAAGTCCAAGAAACGGGTTTATTAAGGGTGGACAGGACAACACGGAGACTAACACTAATGACAGATCTAGGGATACTGACACAGACGCGGACTAAGGCCCAATCCCAATTCTATTTTCTACCCCTTTGCCTACCCCTCACCCCTTCCCCTTGCCCCTTGAAATGAAGTGGAAAGGGGTAGGGTTAAAAAATTTCCCCTAAGAAATGGGACAGCACTACTACACTGTTATACGTCATCATCCATTGTCACTACCTCCTAACGTTACGTCAGAGGACAGGCGCCGATGTTTATCACAAATTCCAAGATGTCGCCGTCAGCATCGTAGCATGTAAAGATTACTCACTCCCAAAGTTTTTTTGCGCCGTATTTGGACTTTAAAAACAGATGTTCGTTTTCACCTCGAAAACGTATGAGCCTTCGGGTTTCCTCAGCTGTCCCTATACAGAATATAATTTACAAAAATGTTGTCATGTTGCAATAAGTACGAATAGTGTAAGCACCGTTCATTTACATGTACACATATGGCCGTAAGCAAAACAAAACAACGCGTTACAACATGCAGTCAGTTACCGGGTAACGTTATATGACATAAAAATATATTTCCTAATATTGTGCAATCAGTGCTATCCGCAAGCAAACTTTAGCGATTTTTTTTCAAACGTTTCTTTACAGAACATCACCGTAAACACAAACACAAGATTGATGGTAATATACATGTAATGAAAAAATGTCATAAAAATCCTTATTAATGGCAAAAATTACTTAACATTTATGGGTCTGCTTGCTCGAGTGGGCAGCCATGTTGTAAATTTCTCTTAGCCCTTCGTTTGAAGTGAGGTCCCGAAAAATCTTCGTTTCAAGGGCTATCTAGCCCTTCCCCTTACCCCTACCCCTCCAATCAAAAGAGAATTGAGACACCCCTACCCCTACACGTGAACGCGCCAAACGGAGGGGTAGGGGTAAGTGTAGGGGTAAGGGGTAGAATTGGGATTGGGCCTAAATACACAAGAAAAGCCCGGATTCACAGGAAACAGGTACACACAATCAGGAATTAACACGAGGTAACGAGGGGGGTGTGGCACACACGAGGATCGGACGAGCCGGGCGTCACACTTAGCCTCTGAGGTGCACACACGCTGGGTTACGGCAAAGTCCGGCCCAGCCTCTGAGGCGCACACACGCTGAGTTATGGCAAAAGACCGGCTCAGCCTCTGAGGCGCGCACACGCTGGGTTACTGCAAAGTCCGGCCCAGCCTCTAAGGCGCGCACACGCTGAGTTACGGCATAAAGTCCGGCTCAGCCTCTGAGGTGCACACACGCTGAGTGCAAACACCGGCTTAACCTCTGTGGCCCTCACTAGCTCAGATTCGGCAAGTGTCAGCTGAGCCTCTGAGGCATTATGGGTCTCCGGGTCCTGACGGGCATCTAGGCTGGCACTGTTTTACATTGTAGTGATTTCCCAACTTCTAAACCTACATAGCAGATCCATGGATCGCCCTATCGGCCAAGGCAAATCCGGCGTGCCCCACCGTCCGGGATTAGTGGGAGTTCAGCAATAGAAGGCACAGCCCAGGAGTAATCTAAATAACAGAAATGTCATGACTAAAATTGCCATAAAGATCTTTCATTAAATTGGAGTCAGATATAATTTGGTCTTTACCTAAGATGGCAATACCTAACTTTACAGGAGCGCTCGGAAGGACCCACACGCATTCCAAGCCTTCAGCTGTCCAATTGGATTCCGCCATTGAGCCAGTGGACGGTTCACCTACACCAGGGGTGGCCAATTTTATCCGCAAAGGGCCACTGTGTGTGTGGGTTTTCGCTGCAGCTCCCTAATTGTATTACTAATTAGAGGACTGATTGGCTGAAGAGTCCTCACACCTGGGTTTGAACAGCTGACCTACAGGTTATCCCAAAGACCTGCATACACGCTGGCCCTTTGCGGATAAGATTGGTCACCGCTGACCTACACAGTAAGAGTGACACATGAACTCAACCCAGAAGGTTCCTTGTTGGCTATGGGAACCTGGAACTTTCTTAGTGTAAGGCGACAGCATAAACCACTGTACCACCATGCCACAGTATTAGGCACTTGTAACATTTACATAACTTACGCATTTAGGGCGTTTTTTCCACCGCACCAGGAACCGTACTTTCGGTACTTCCATAAAGTGCCGAAAGCATGGTACTGCTTTCCTGTCGGTTTTCCACTGGCGTAAAAAATGGTACCGGTGCCAAATGACATCATCAGTAACCGCCCCTGACTGACATCGTCACAACGCGCAGCTTAAATCATAATTAAAAAAAAAAAACAGCCCAAAATTAAAACTAACAGTTTAGGCTGGAAAATGCGGTTTATTGTTATGTCAGCTTCTATCACAGTATAAGATTCAGTAATATCTAGATTGCATGAATGTTGCCATCATTTACGTTTACGTAGGTACACTTACTTTGGATATAAGCCGATCAAAGCAGTAAGAATTAGCTTTACTGCTAATTCAGTCTTTTGAAAGCAAACACATTATTTAATTATGTTTTTTGATTTTCAAGTGGCATTGTTCGGTGTTTTGTGTGCCCCATTTCTTCCAAGCGGCTTGGTATTACGGTGTTCCGGGCAATTCAGTTTCCCTATGTTTCTCCTGTCTATCAGGAAATAATGTTTCCCCTAATATTAAAGCAGAGGTATATGTGAAATGTCTGAAAATCACTCAGGTACATTATTACATGTGAATACAGTAGATCGTCACGCATAATATAGTCTTATAAGCAATACTATACCGTTTTCATCAAGAAATATCTCTATCCAGCGAATTAAATAATTTAATTTATTAAAACAAAAGACATCGAAAAGGCATGTGATGTTTTAAAATATATGGCTTGATTACCTCAAGAGCTTCGTAAAAAGACATGAAAACAACAGCGAAACCGTGTACAAATCAGCGCGCGACAGGGGAAGCATAGGGAAACTGAATTGCCCGAAACGGCAAAAACTTTTTTATTTCAAGTCGTGCCATCCAAATTCCGCTGGATCTGTTCATCCGACCATATGGCGATTAAAGCCTGTGTTTCCTTGTTTGTCCATCCTTCCGTTTTACTTTTTTTATATTTTTGTTTCTACTGCTTTTTATTTCGTTTCTCGCTGTTCGCTGTGTGTATTTTGTGTTTCAGCGGCAGGCTATTTGCATAACCAATAGACAGCAAATACGTTTGTAAGTCCCACCCCAAAGTACGGAAGTACCAAAGAAGTACCCCAGCTGGTTTGGCACTTTCGGTACTCGAGCTTTCGGTACTGGTATTCGACCGGGAGTCAATGGAAAAGCGAAAGTACCGTACTTTGTGCGGTGGAAAAGCGCCTTTAGTCTGTCGGCAATTCTTTGCCAAGCCAACTCCCTGGCTTTATTTATGGCCACAGTATTGCCTTTTTTTAGCAATTATATCTTTGTATTTTTCATACAGCTCCATCAGCAGTGTTTGTTCTGCGGCAGAAAAAAATACAATTCTTGTTTTGCACGCTTTCCGACTCATTTGATCGATCTATCGTTCATCCATTCATTTGGGCTTCTTAAATATCTCAGGTGTGCTCACTAAGTGTGCAAGTCTGTTTTGTATGAGCCTTGATCAGTTAAAGCTGAACTGCATTAGAGATGGAGCTAGTTCGAATCTGACCTTTTTTGGGAAAGTAGCTTTTAGCTACTTTTCATGGAATACCTCCCCTGGGCATCAGATCAATCTTTCGTTTTTCTCAGAATAAATAAACTATGTAACTAGAGCTGGGTGGTATGATCAAAAATTTATATCACGGTATTTTTCAAAGTTATATCGGTTTCATGGTATACAACGGTATTTTTTTTTAAAGTATGACTGGGCGTTTACCACATTTTACAGGACACATTTTTGTTTTCTGTTTGTGCATTGTTCCCACATTAACTATGTTATTTTATTATTAGCCATTGCGCCTATCCACTACCTTAATGATAACATACGGCTAACGTGTTTGTTGGCTAACTGCTTATAGATAAACGGCTAATGTTAAGGTGGGCGCCGGCCAAGTTAATATTTTTGATAAGTGTTTAATTGTTCAGTGTTGATAGAACGTAAGCTTTATTGACCTCATGAAATTTCTCATAAAGACCAGGATGATTATTGACATCCTTAGCCCTTCCATGCCCGTCTGCAAAATACTTCCAAATGGCACATTTGCGTTTTTTTTTTTTTTACTAAAGCAGCTTGCGAAGTGCCTTCAACTGCAGCATATGCCATGTTCAGCCAACTTGGTATGTGTGTGTTAACCAGTGCAAATGCGTTCAGCAGCTATTGAGAGGAGGGGAGGGGCTGCACAAGTGTGTGCATGTGTTCAGCGCCAGCATTGCCGCTGCATTGGTGACAATGAAGCTTAATTGAAAGCCTTCCCCGAAAGAGTAAACGCTAAGAAGTTAAATGCCTCAAGATAAATTCAGTTCAATTCAATTGTATTTGTATAGTGCATTTTCACAACATTACATTGCCTCAATGTAGTGTACATTATCCCTGCCCAAAGTCCCCAATGAGTAAAGGAGGGGTGACAGTGACAAGGAAAAATTCCCTAGAAGGAAGAAACCTTGAAAATAAATGTATCCAAACAATGTGTCCTGCCCCGATCGTCCGCTCCTTCCGTGTGCCCCGTCCCTTCGTTAACCCCATGTGGAATCCCCGTGTGATCGGCTGTTTCTGGTTGTTGTTATTAGCTCTCTGTATTTCGTCTTCTGTTTCAGTTTCCCCAGTCATTGGGGTCATTGTATTGCCGTCTGTGTTTTGCCTGCCTTACCTGTAATTAAACCCCGTATTCCCCGATACCCTGACGTCTGCGTCTTTGTCTACGTTCCGTCCCCGCTTGGCATGACAATATTATTATACAGTAAAACTGGTCTAAGTCGCCGTCTTGTAACTCGTCAATGTGCACAAGTCGACGCTCAAGCAAAAGTCCCAATTTTTCCTAATGATGTTTCCTTTAAAATTCCTTGTGTAAGTCGCCGCTTGTAAGTCGTCAAATTCCCTTAGTCGTCACCTAAATCCCGGTCTCGAACAACACAAATGAATGGATTTTCCTACCTGTAAGTCGACACCTCAATCGCTGCATTCCCGCCGCCTGCTTGTCACTACAGCAATGTAGAAACGGGGAATCCCCACCTATCGCACTAGTCGCTCCCTGGATGCCGAGGCCGTGATGTAGAGACCTGCACTCCCGCGGGAGTACTGCGGGACCCGCCGCACCGAGTGCGGTTCGGGACAAGATTTGATCGGTGAATGCGGGTGTGGGCGGTAAGGTCCTCATGTATGTGCGGGTTGCTGGAGAATAGAATTAATCGCGGGACTCCCGCAAAATGTAATTATCTTAAAATTAATTTATTAAAAACAAATACTCATTTATCTACTGCACAAAAGCAACAAGAATGACTAAATTAAAATAACAATTTACAGGCGAATCGTCTACAGAAACTACAATTGCCACGCTCTGAGTGCCGGGGGACGTAACCGGACACCCCCCCAAGAAGTAATCAGCCTGGTGCTTGGACGGGATGGCATGTTCTGAAAAGCTCCTCGTTCGTGTCCATGTTCATCATTCCATTTAATTAAACTAAAATAAAACGAAACATATTTGTTTATTTTCCGTTTCTTTTTTATATATACTCAAAAGGGAAGCAAGTGAAACAAATAACAGAGTAGCGGGAAGAAGCGGTAAAAATAAAACTACTTATATGTTTACTTGGGGTATTTTGCGGGTGGGAGTGGGACAAAACTTGAATACTGCGGGCGGGAGTGGGAAAAAATAATATATATTTTTTGCGGGAGCGGGACAGAATCTTGCGGGAGCGGGCAGAAGCGGGACTGAAAAATCCGTCCCGCGCAGGTCTCTACCGTGATGAGTAGAGGTATGGTGTTATATTTACTAGTCGGCAAAATGGCAAAGTGTCGACTTTATAAGTCGGCAAAACGGCGAGTTATATTTACTAGTCGACAAAACGACGAGATAGACATAAGTCGCCAAAGTGTCGACTTAGGTGTATCTCGTCAATTCTCTAAGTCGTCACTTTTCAGCTGGTCCCGTGAGGGTCCCGGTTTTACTGTAATTACATTTATTAATGGTTTATTATTAATATTAAAATAATGAAGAAATCTTTATTTTTAAATGTATTTTATTATAATAATAATTACTGTTACTGTCTATCATTGTCTAAATGTATTTTTACAGTCTAAATATATGTATTCAGTTAGTGTAAACATGCACGGTGCTATCACAGCGAATGCGAGGCTGAGACTGAAGCGTTACCTTTTGTTTCTGCTGAGAGACGTGCCGCGTGACTCATTTCCCCGTGTGTACAAGTTATCTTAGGTCGGCGTTCACGGTTTGACTTCTGAGATTCAGATCGAGTTCTAGGTAATTTTTTTTCCGAACTGGTTGGTTCGACTTTTAAGAAATTTGAGTTCTAATGAGTTTGAGAACTGTGGTACCACTGTATGTGTATATATATGTATACATATATATGTGTGTATATATATATACCGTATAAATATATATATGTACACTGCTCAAAAAAATTAAAGGAACACTTAGAAAACGCATCAGATCTCAATGGGGAAAAAATCCTGCTGGATATCTATTTTGATATGAACTGGGTGATGTGTTAAGAGTGAAAGGATGCCACATCATTTGATGGAAATGAAAATTACAAACCTACAGAGTGCTGAATTCAAAAACACCCCGAAAATCTAAGTGAAAAAATGATGCAGCAGGCTAGTCCATTTTGCTGAAAATTCATTGCAGCAACTCAAAATCGTACTCAGTAGTTTGTATGGCTCCCATGTGCTTGTATGCATGCAGGCAGGCCTAACAATGTCAGGGCATCCTCCTAATGAGATGATGGATGGTGTCCTGGGGGATCTCCTCCCAGATCTGGACCAGGGCATCACTGAGCTCCTGCACAGTCTGAGGTACAACCTGGTGGCGTCGGATGGACCGAAACATAATGTCCCATAGGTGTTCTATTGGATTTAGGTCATGTGAACGTGGGGGCCAGTCAATGGTATCAATTCTTTCATGCTCCAGGAACTGTCTGCATACTCTCGCCACATGAGGCCGGGCATTGTCATGCACCAGGAGGAGCCCAGGACCCACTGCTCCAGAGTAAGGTCTGACAATGGGTCCAAAGATTTCATCCCGATACCTAATGGCAGTCAAGGTGCCGTTGTCTAGCCTGTAGAGGTCTATGCGTCCCTCCATGGATATGCCTCCCCAGACCATCACTGACCCACCAAACCGGTCATGCTGAACAATGTTACAGGCAGCATAATGTTCTCCACACCCTTTCACGTCTGTCACATGTGCTCAGGGTGAACCTGCTCTCATCTGTGAAAAGCACAGTGTGCCAGTGACGGACCTGCCAATTCTGGTATTCTATGGCAAATGCCAATCGAGCTCCACGGTGCCGGGCAGTGAGCACAGGGCCCACTAGAGGATGTCAGGCGCTCAGGCCACCCTCATGAAGTCTGTTTCTGATTGTTTGGTCAGAGACATGCACACCAGTGGCCTGCTGGAGGTCATTTTGTAGGGCTCTGGCAGTGCTCATCCTGTTCCTCCTTGCACAAAGGAGCAGATACCAATCCTGCTGATGGGTTAAGGACCTTCTATGGCCCTGTCCATCTCTCCTAGAGTAACTGCCTGTCTCATGGAATCTCCTCCATGCCCTTGAGACTGTGCTGGGAGTCACAGCAAAACTTCTGGCAATGACACATCAATATGCGCCATCCTGGAGAAGTCAGACTGCCTGTGCAACCTCTGTAGGGTCCAGGTATCGCTTTATACTACCAGTAGTGACACTGACTGTAGCCAAATGCAAAACTAGTGAAAAAACAGTCAGAAGAGATTAGGCTGAGCCTCAATGGAATTAATTCATCCAAGATGAGACATCTGATCTCGTATGATTTAAGTGACATAGGGAAAATACCCCCCAAGTATGAACAATAACACCACAAGGGCTATTTACATTCTCCCACAAGTATGCCGCGATATCAAACCCTGCTGCCGCTACAGTATAGTATATTGTATAATAAAATTATATCATCCTTAAGTCATGTTGTTTTTATGTTTTTAACCTTTTAATCATTATTAGTTAATTATTGTTATAACCACCATTTAAGCTGCTAAGACACATACGAATACTTTGTGCTGTACTGTGAGCACTGCGAACATTAGCCTGAGCACGAGATGAATGGGTGTCTTGCAGGGATGCTTGCTCTGCTGGGAGTTGGGGCGGAAACTGTCATACTGTATAGGCTACTTACGCTGGGCATCAGTTGTAAGTTATATTTATCGTAAGTTGACGATGACCTGTAGTATTTTTTAACGATGTAGCATTTAGCCACGTTACATGGCTTTTTGAAAAAAAAAAAGTAGTTGGTTACTGAAAAAGCTACAGCGTTTTAAAAGTAGCTGCACTACTGATAAGCTACTAAAGAAAGTAAAGTTAATAGTGTCACTAATTGTAGTGAACTACTCCACAACACTGAGTATAAGCTGTTATGTGATCCTGTTCATTTGTCTTAGTCTATAGCCTAGCTGTGGCATTCTGAACTAGCTGTAGGCGTAAAAGTGATGACTTACTGATTCCCTGACAAAACAATAATTTAAATGGGATGAAATCAGGGCATGAACAACTTTCTCAAGACCTGGAGATGATAAATATGATTTAAATTTTGACATACTGTATTTCTAAGATAAGTATTTCTAAAATGATGACATAGAAAGCTAAACCAAATACTCAGAGATGGGCTTAGTACAATTTGATGATCCGAAAATTATAATTTTTGTCTTACTATCATTTAACTGTAAAAACTTATGAGACATCCAAGCCTTAATGTCTGTCAGGCAAGCAAGTAAATTGAAAGTGAATGGTAACGGGCCCAGCACTGATCCCTTTGGGACACCAAATTTAACTTTACTGGGCTCTGAAGATTCATTATCCACATGATCTGTTAAATATGAACTCTTATCTGTGTGGATTTGCATGGTAATCCTGCATTTCTTCCATTTCTTTGGGATACAGAACAAAGAGAAGGAACGGATGAAGGAACGGGAAAAGGAGGCCAGAGAGAGAGAGGCGAGGTACAGCAATGGCCATCTGTTCACCTCACTCACTGTGTCAGGCACCACCCTCTGTTCTGCCTGTGGAAAGAGCATCACCGCCAAGGAGGCCCTCGGTTGCCCCAGTGAGTAAACACTCCAACTACATCTTTTTATAATACTATTACAACACCACATCCTTGAACTGCTCTACCTAATATTACTATAGCACCACATCCGTCAAGTGCTCTATCTAGTAGTGTTCCAGTACCACATCCTCCAGTGGGCCTGTCTAATACTGTTACAGTACCACCAGACATTAACATTGCTGTCTAAAACTGTTACAGTACCAACATACAGAAAGCCCCTAATACTGTTACAGTACCACATCCTCCAATGGTTCTATTAGTGTTGTCACAATAGCAAAATCATGACTTCCACACGATACCTCCATAAATATTTCAATACCAATACTACCAATAGACAAACAAAAGAAAAAGCAGAAACAAAATGAAAATGTGCTGCAAGTGAAAAAAGACAAACAAAAGAAAAAGCAGAAACAAAATGAAAATGCGCTGCAAGTGAAAAAAGACAAACAAAAGAAAAAGCAGAAACAAAATGAAAATGCGCTGCAAGTGAAAAAAAACAAATAAAAGAAAAAGCAGAAATCGAAAGAAAATTATGGAGTTAATTTTGTGCCAAAAGTATCAATCAAAATTTTGAAAACCACAAGTATCAGAATGAAAATTTGTATTCCAAATATCAAAAAAGTCAAATAAAATCATTTTATCCTTCTTCTTCTCTAATTTGTTTTGCTTCTGGAATGTTTTTCTTTGCTTTTGGAATTTTTTTTTTTTGCTTCTGGAATATTTTTCGTCGCTTTTGGATTTTTTTTTTGCTTTTGGAATGTTTTTTTGCTTCTGACTTTTGGCACTGTTTTAACGGGTGGGCGGGCCTTAGCAGCTTACACGTCTATTGGTCAGCTGGAATTTGGAGTGAACACGCCTTTAACCATCTGAGCACGCCCACTCCATGACGCATCAGAACATCGCAACATAGCAGGAAGCTCCGGAGCCAGTTTACAGCATTGAATTGCATCTTTGTAGTTCTATAATAGTGTACTTTTATTAGGAATCGGTGTATGCAACACATATTTCGCATTCATAAAATGTCACCAACCCATCCAGTTCAGTAACTTTCGCTATTCCACCAACTCGCTGACCAGGGAAGTTTCTAGCTAAAGCTTCTAGCTTCCAGCTGAAGTTTGCCTTGATCAGGGGAACCTGGGGGACAATGCACACCCCTTACATTTTCAGAATAACTTTCTCTCTAACAGGTATTAATTAGTGCGCTGTATCCATATTACATGCCATTGAGGCAACACACTAAAGCTTAATGCTAATGTATTAAATGTGACGAAACACATAATCAAGCAATTCAGCTGCGGTACATTTGCTTTGTCCCACGGTGCACTGCCTTAATCACACTTTACAACTTATTTATGGATTAATATGTGTTATCTCTATTATATCCATGGGCGTCAGAAGCATTTTGAATGTGAGGGGGGGAGGGGGACGTACTGGCATAAAACTAATATTTTATGTTAAATGTGGGGGGGGGGGTCCAAACGAATAATTATGGAATGTGAGGGGGACACGTCCCCTTCAGATTTAATGGCGGCGACGCCCATGATTATATCGGGTATCGACCATATATAATATGGATACAGCGTACTAATTAATAACTTAGAAAGTTATTCTGAAAATGCAAGGGGTGTGCATTGTCCTCCAGAGTCCACTGATCAAGGCACACTTCATAGGACATGGCTGTCCCATTTTAAAATTGTTTCAGAGCTGTTAACCCCTTATAGTGTGTTGCCCCATTGCACTTTAAATGGATGCAATATAATAATTAGTGACTATTACAGACAAAAATAATCTGAAAGTCCAAGGGGTGTGCATTGTTCCCTGTAGTCCACTGATCAAAGCACACTTCACTAGATGTGTGCCTTAGTCTCACCTGTCCTGTGTTAGTCTCGTTAACCCGTTAGTATTTTAATTCCTGCTTCTGTTTAGTTCATCAGTGGTTCATTGTGTTTTGTAGTTGTCTATGATGTGTTCTGTTGTGTTTTGTTTCATGGATGTTAGATGGTTTAGATATTTTCAGTGTTCAACGTGTATTTGGTTTTTGTTATTTAGTTTTTGTTAATCCCTTTTTAGTTTTTGACCCCTCATGGTCCTTTTGGTTTTGTTGCGTTTCTAGTGTTTTCTGTTTTATTTAATAAACCCTGTTTGTTGTTCTTGGAGCCGCAAGTGGGTTGTCCGCCCTTTTTGTGCCTGCCTGATGCCTTGCTCCCGTGCCCGAGCTGCCCGCAACTGTTATGGACACAGGGTGTGACACGGCTGCCCACCCCGGTGCAACACATTTGAATAAAGATGCAGAGGTCTGCAAGTAGGGAGATGGAAAAAGGAGTTTAATACAGTTTCACAAGGAGACCGAACTGGCTGCTGCACGCTCACTCTCTTAGCTTGCTCTCTATTGAGCGTCCCTGGAGTATTGCACCTCACTACATTATAACACAAAATACTTTGGTTTCACCAGAACATTTACAATAAACATACTGTTCCAATTGTAAGCAGTGCAGTGTAATTATTCACCTATTACTGGAAAATGTGCAAAACAAAAGAACTGGCACATATATATCACATATTCAAATAGTATAATCCCAGAAACAGTACCTATTGTTACTGTTACATTTGCAAATCTTTATATATATATATATATTACCGCATATTTACTATACCTGTAGCCCTTATACTTCCTAAATATGAATATCTAACAATTCCAACAGACATGAAAACTACATAAACGAACATAAAAGAGCAAATATAGTTTCATGGCAGTCAGACACAACTCACAACAGTTATAATTACATACTAACGTATACTAGCTACATCTCTGTAGAGATCGCTATCCTCAGGCACATGGCAGCCTTGCTAACCGGTGTTAGCCTAGCACCTGTAGCGCAACTTAATAAGAGGCTTGTATGCGGCTTTAATACTCGTGCACATTTATAATGTTAACCGCTCACCTAATACACTGAAATAACACAATACAACCAAAAATTAGCGGACCCTGTTATTGAAAGATAAGCAAAAGCACTTCTCTGTTGCAGCTCTCTAAAAGTTTAATTCGCCATTTGCTAACGCAGCATGTATGCATACTCGGAGAAACACTAAAACTCTACTTCTGTCCGTTATTTTATTGATATCAAAACTATATAAGGGGCATTTCTTCTGCTGAATGGTGCATTTACCTGCAAGTAGGGAGATGGAAAAAGGAGTTTAATACAGTTTCACAAGGAGACCGAACTGGCTGCTGCACGCTCACTCTCTTAGCTTGCTCTCTATTGAGCGTCCCTGGAGTATTGCGCTCACCGCGGTGCTCCTCCCCCCAAATCGCTCTCCGCCTCGCAAGGTAGTGCCCTTATTGACAATATTCTCCCTCCTTCTATACAACACGTATATTAACATATTCCACACTAACACACCAATATAAAATAAAACGATGGGGGTGTCTTTTAATTAAAGCCAAAGAGAATATATATAACATGCACTGGTATGTAACCAGACTGTATGCTACACTACACTCTCCCCCACAAAAGTAAATGTCACCCGACATTTCTCAAAATCCCATGTACTGGTTTCCATTCATGTCAGAAGTATATCATATATTGTCCAATCTATTATCCCTTTTAGTCTCCGATCCAGGGTCTCCACAGCACAATCTGGCCTGGCATGGTCTTAGAAAGGAAACGTGTAGCACGAACCCAGGCAGGGTTGCCCAGAGTATCGTATGAGAGCACTGCAGGTTTGCGTGTTTGTCTTTTAGGATTCTGTCTAGCTTCCGTTACTGAGTCATCTGTGTCAGTCTCCGCACTGTATTGCACATCAGGATGCTCAGCAAGCGCAGCTAGTTTCCTTAGTGGCACATCCTCTTCGCTCTGGAGTTGTACATCCTCTTCGCTCTGGAGTTGCACATCCTCTTCGCTCTGGAGTTGCACATCCTCTTCGCTCTGTAGCGGCACATGAGGTTGAGCTTGACTGTTGAGACTGCGAAACTGGTCCCTGACTGCCATCTGGAGCGTTCCATCTCAGTGTGACTGTACAGTCATCCTCCCAACTGCTGTCAGAATCAGGTACCTCTACCCACGATGGTTCTTTCCTCCATCCTGCTCTCTTCTGGACGCGTCTGTGCTGGCGCATTGAGGACGGTTCGCCTCTGCTTCTGGGGTCTGGTCGCTCCAAAGGAAGAAAATCACATGGCAAGAGGTGGTTCCGGTGCAGAATCCTTATGCGCCCCTTCCCATTTTCTGGTTTCAACTCATAGACCGGACTCTCAGGATGTTTCCTTTCGATCACAACATGGACTCTGTCCTCCCAGTACGACCGCAGCTTTCCAGGGCCTGCTCTGGGGGTCAGGTTGCGAACAAGTACCCTGTCTCCAGGCATTAGGTCCCTTCCAAACACTCGCTGGTCATACTGGCATTTTCCCCGAGCTGCCTCTTTCCGGGCTGTCGAAACTGCTATCTTGTATGCTTCTTCCATCCGGCTTTTCCATGCAGCTACATACTCTGGGTAAGTGGTTGGTGCCTCGGCTGTCTTGGTGGCAAACAGAAGATCAACTGGTAGGCGTGGGGATCTACCGAAAAGTAGATAGTATGGGGAAAATCCTGTGGCCTCGCTCCTGGTGCAATTGTATGCATGGACCACCTTGTTCAGCGAGCTCTTCCAATCTGCCTTTTCCTCGTCGGACAAGGTGCGGAGCATTGACAACAATGTTGCCGACTGGCTTCATCCAGAAATCCCTGGTGGTACGCCTTCCCCTGATCCAAGACAGAGAACCAGCTGCTTCCACCCAGGGAATCAAACAAGTCTTGCATCCTTGGAATAGGATGACGGTTAGGCACCGATTTCCAATTTAGCTCCCTGTAGTCACAACACAGTCGCAGGCTTCCATCTTTCTTTCGGACACACACCACTGGAGATGAATATGACAAGCGCGATGGTGTTATCCATCCCCTATTGAGAAGGTCTTGAAGATACTCCTTTACCTCTTGGTGCAATGGTTTTGGGATTGACACATAGGTCTTCTGAACTGGGCTTGGATCATGCAATGTGATGTGCATCTGTAATGATGGAATGCGTCCCACATCCTGGTCATCATAGGCAAATGCTTGACATTCGTCTTTCAGCACTTCTTTCGCAGCTCTCTTTTCTCTTTCACTGAGGTGGCTGAGATCCACTGGTGGATCCCACACTGCCCCACGCCCTCCCTCACTGGGGCTGTTCAGGTACTCTGGAAGGTCCCAAACCTCAGTTGTAGCTGAAGGCACTTCACTTGACTTTGTGGCAGCAGGGTATAGAGTCTTGATAGGTTGAATACGACCCACAATAGTACGCTTCTCTAAGCGAATGCACTGATTAGTGGTGTTCGCTATTGGGACTGGAATCCTCATGATTCGTTGTATTGGAGTTCTGACCAAGACTTCGCCAACAGCCAGTCCCTCTGGGAGTGGGTGGTCATCTGTAGGGGAGAACAGCAGGTCTTGTCCCTGTAGCTGTGGGTCCAAAAGGGAGTGCAAGAACACTGTGGTTACTTGGTTTGCTGCTAGCATCACTCCATTCCGGCCCACCCTAACTGTTCTTCCTTCCTCCTCCCTGCGGGAATTCTGAATCAAATTGACAATTGCTCGTGCTGTCCCACCCTCAACTGCAAAAGCCTTGGTCACAGATGAAATAATTTCCCTCCTGCCATCCTGGGGCTGGTGTTCTGCCCTTCTGATTATTTCATCAATTATGTTGAATCCCAAGATTGGCTCTTCTGCAATATCATCATCACTGGACACCAGTATTGGCACTCTGAGTGCTGGTTGTCGCCCTTCCCCTACCAGTTGGAAATTTACCTCGACCCACCCGATGAAAGGAATTGTTGTATTATTTGCTGCTCTGCCGGTCAGAACTGCCTGTCCCAGCAAATCTTCAAGGGGCCTGATTTTTGTGTGAGGTAGGTACTGCCTGCGCCAATTTTCATTGATAATGCTTGCCTGCGCTCCCATGTCCCATAAACCTTCCACTAGTTGACCATCAAGCCAACAGTTAATTAAACATCTTCTTCCAATCAGTGAGATGAGTTTTGACTGTACTCGAGGAGGTAAGTGGTTAACTGGACAGCACTGAGCTGAGACTGTGGGCAAAACTAGTGCCGGATCCTCGAGTGCATCAATGGTATGCAGAGTCTGGTGCTTCTGAATGTACTGGTCAGGAGGTACATTCTTTGGGGTCCTTAAACTGGTTGTTAAACTGTGAGACGCTGCATTCTGGGCTGCTGAGTGTCCCCCTCCAGCAGCCCCTCCTCGTTTCCCAGATTCCGATTCTGACCCCTACAACCCCTGGCCAAATGTCCCCACTGACCATATTTAAAGCAGTGATGGCAGGTCTCAGATCTTCCTTCATCTCGGCACTGCTGGCACCCCCTTAGAACCCCAATTGGTGGCCTCGGGCGGTTCGCCTCCAATACAGACAGGACCATCTGCCTCATTTCAGTCCGCAGCTCTTCCATCATCCGCTCTGGGCTGAGTTTGTTACAATTTTTTTTCTCCTCCTTTTCTTTCTTCCAGGCGTTTGCCCTTGTTTGCTCTGTTGGTGTGGCAAATACTGTAGGCTGAATATAATTCTCAGTCAGTGTGGAGCTCACTAACTCTGGGGTTTTTAGTTGCTTGTCGTCTCAGTTTTTCCTGTCTCTCACCTTCTAACTTGGCAGCCTCACTCACTCTCTCAATCAGTTCTTCATCTGCGATGTCAGTGAGATCCAGCAGAGGTTTTAGCTGGAACTTTACGGAATCACTGACTAATCCAGTTTCTATGGTGCGCAAGAATTTTTTCTGGACCACATCTGGGCTGTAGTATTCTTCATCATCTCCACCGGTTGACTTCATCAACAGTTTTTCTTTCAGTACTACTGCTCGGAAGATAAAATTCTGAGCAGTCTCTTTGGGCTCCTGTGACAAGTTTGCCAGCTGGTGATACAAGTCTGAGGCACTCTCCTCTCTGTAATGCCCCCTCAGGATAGCCTTTAATGTGTCCAGTGTGAGTCCACGCTTGATTTCGAGGAGTCCTCGGGGGGGTAAGCTTGGGTCAACTGCTTTGACAACTGCCTCCAATATTTCAGTCTCGGAATGTCCTCTTTCTAGCCCAATGTCAATCTGCCGCATCAAACTGGGATAAGGCAATCGATCTTTTTGTCCGTTGTCTTTGACTTGGCCACAAATCTTGAATTCACGCCGAATGGTTACTTCCGGTATTTGCCGATCCGGTACTTTGGGTCGGCCAATGTCGTCACCTCGACCTGTCTTGCCCCTGGATCCTACCCCAGCAGGGCTTTCATTCATCTCATCTTCATACGACCGCGGCTGGAAGTACTTTTTCCCTAATCCAGGCCTAAACATTGCCCTATGTGGTATTGTGCCCCTTGCCTCATTCATAACAGACAGCAGACGGCTGAAGTCCCGGCAAACCTCCTCCACTTCTTTCTCCTCTATCATTGCCTCGAGGGCACTCTCAACCCTCTCAATACGAGCTCGTTTTTCTGCATAGGATGGGACACCCTCAGTGCTTCGGTCGCAGTGTAGAAAGGCACAAACCTCAGCAAGCTGACTTCCATTCAACCGCCACAATGTGGCACTTATCTCGTCATGAAGATCCTGAACTTCTTCCAGGCTCGTCTCTAGAAAAGGGGATTCAGTTCTCTCCATTTTGACCCCTCCTGGCTGGCTCGCCAAAATATGTTACGGACACAGGGTGTGACACGGCTGCCCACCCCGGTGCAACACATTTGAATAAAGATGCAGAGGTCTGCAAGTAGGGAGATGGAAAAAAGGAGTTTAATACAGTTTCACAAGGAGACCGAACTGGCTGCTGCACGCTCACTCTCTTAGCTTGCTCTCTATTGAGCGTCCCTGGAGTATTGCACCTCACTACATTATAACACAAAATACTTTGGTTTCACCAGAACATTTACAATAAACATACTGTTCCAATTGTAAGCAGTGCAGTGTAATTATTCACCTATTACTGGAAAATGTGCAAAACAAAAGAACTGGCACATATATATCACATATTCAAATAGTATAATCCCAGAAACAGTACCTATTGTTACTGTTACATTTGCAAATCTTTATATATATATATATATATTACCGCATATTTACTATACCTGTAGCCCTTATACTTCCTAAATATGAATATCTAACAATTCCAACAGACATGAAAACTACATAAACGAACATAAAAGAGCAAATATAGTTTCATGGCAGTCAGACACAACTCACAACAGTTATAATTACATACTAACGTATACTAGCTACATCTCTGTAGAGATCGCTATCCTCAGGCACATGGCAGCCTTGCTAACCGGTGTTAGCCTAGCACCTGTAGCGCAACTTAATAAGAGGCTTGTATGCGGCTTTAATACTCGTGCACATTTATAATGTTAACCGCTCACCTAATACACTGAAATAACACAATACAACCAAAAATTAGCGGACCCTGTTATTGAAAGATAAGCAAAAGCACTTCTCTGTTGCAGCTCTCTAAAAGTTTAATTCGCCATTTGGTAACGCAGCATGTATGCATACTCGGAGAAACACTAAAACTCTACTTCTGTCCGTTATTTTATTGATATCAAAACTATATAAGGGGCATTTCTTCTGCTGAATGGTGTATTTACCTGCAAGTAGGGAGATGGAAAAAGGAGTTTAATACAGTTTCACAAGGAGACCGAACTGGCTGCTGCACGCTCACTCTCTTAGCTTGCTCTCTATTGAGCGTCCCTGGAGTATTGCGCTCACCGCGGTGCTCCTCCCCCCCAAATCGCTCTCCGCCTCGCAAGGTAGTGCCCTTATTGACAATATTCTCCCTCCTTCTATACAACACGTATATTAACATATTCCACACTAACACACCAATATAAAATAAAACGATGGGGGTGTCTTTTAATTAAAGCCAAAGAGAATATATATAACATGCACTGGTATGTAACCAGACTGTATGCTACACTACACAACCATGACAGTATGTAAAGCAATCTGGGAAAGAAAGGGGTGTGCAACAGTCACCATGAGCCCAAAATGCTAAACCACCATGTCATTATAGCTGACAGGGCCTATTATATTAGCTATTAACACGATTTTGCACAAATCACGAAATGGTTTGAAGCGCAAAAATAATCGGTGTGCATCGTTGTCTGTGTACTGGACATCAAGATTCTGACATTAAAAACGCCCCACCTTCCGTTAAATGTTATTAAAGCCTGAAAACTGAATATCGAATATGAAGCTTACTTAACTGTGGTGCCCCAGGTAAACTTGACTTAGCCTCTCATCTTTTCAATAGCTAGAAACTTCCCTGGTCAGCGCGTTGGTGGAATAGCGAAAGTTACTGAATTGGATGGGTTGGTGACATTTTATGAATGCGAAATATGTGTTGCATACACCGATTCCTAATAAATGTACACTATTATAGAACTACAAAGATGCAATTTCATGCTGTAAACTGGCTCCGGAGCTTCTCGCTATGTTGCGATGTTCTGATGCGTCATGGAGTGGGCGTGCTCAGATGGTTAAAGGCGTGTTCACTCCAAATTCCAGCTGACCAATAGACGTGTAAGCTGCTAAGGCCCGCCCACCCGTTAAAACAGTGCCAAAAGTCAGAAGCAAAAAAACATTCCAAAAGCAAAAAAACATTCCAAAAGCAAAAAAACATTCCAAAAGCAAAAAAAAATATTCAAGAAGCAAAAAAAAATATTCAAGAAGCAAAAAAAAAAATTCCAGAAGCAAAACAAATTAGAGAAGAAGAAGGATAAAATGATTTTATTTGACTTTTTTGATATTTGGAATACAAATTTTCATTCTGATACTTAATGATTGGCTTGCGGTTTTCAAAATTTTGATTGATACTTTTGGCACAAAATTAACTCCATAGAAAATGCACAACAAGTAGACGATCCCAAACCGGAAGTGCTCCACGACGCTAGGGGGTGCGGTGAGCTCATGTGGCCCAGTTGCTACACAGTAGTGATGGGAAGTTCGACTGAATTAACCGATTTGATTCTTTCGAGCTCTCCGTTGTAATGAATCGATTCTAAAATCGATTCTGTGATTCACTATTTTTTTTCGTCTTTTTTGCGCCTGACCGTATGACTCAACGAATCATGGGATCGGATAATAAATCAAACGGTATCTCAAGGTTACGTTATTTGACTGAAAGATGGGGCTGGTGTTCAACAAAAATGTTCAGCTTGACTATTCACAATAAAAAAACAATATATGAAAAGAAGAAAGGGTGTCGATGCTGAATAAACACCCATGTTTATATAGTTCTTATGCAATAATTTACTGTTGTGATAAATGATGAACAGCTGCATTTATTTTATTCCTTTCAACAGCGTAACTGCATTTCCGCAGTAAACGCCGCAATGGCTCTTGGGATCGGTTCGCAAACCATTCGTTTGAGTCGCCAACCGAGTGTCCGACAGATCGTTCGACGAACGATTCGAACTTACGGGTTTTCGGACACTCGGTCGGTTACTCAAAGGAAGGGTTTCGGAACCGATCCCAAGAGCCCTCGCGGCGTTTACTGCGAAAATGCAGTTACGCTGTTGAAAGGAATAAAATAAACACAGCTGTTCACAGGGCTGTCAACTTTGGTCAGCCGGCTGGTGTGAGATTTTCGATTTCAGGCAAGTACGCACACGCATTTAGACCTATGTGACAGTTTTATTACCTTGTAAATGGTCTGTAGGGTTTGCAAACTACCCCAACGCTTTTGATGCAGCTAATTTTAGGTTTATAATGTAATAATATAAATTTCCCGTAAGATTTCTTGCGCGAGCGTGAGAGTCCGAAAGCGTGAGTGTCACGCCCAGATGCGTGAGAGTTGGCCGCCCTGTGTTCATCATTAATTAATCACAACAGTAAATTATTGCATTTCTGCATAATAAAACTATATGTCTTTCATCAAAAACCAAAGGTATTTATTAACTTTGACGTTTACACAACAACGTATGCAAGTTTACTCATGCTCATTGTATGTGTATGTGTGATTGTATTGGTAATATTGCCGTTGTTAACTGTGATGTAGTCCTTGAAACTCATGCACATGAATTTGGCTAAAGTAAAGAAAATAAGAACTATATACACACGCGTGTTTATTCAGCATCGACACCCTTTCTGCTTTTTATATATTGTTTTTTTATTGTGAATAGTCAAGCTGAACATTTTTGTTGAACACCAGCCCCATCTTTCAGTCAAATAACGTAACCTGGAGACACCGTTTGATTTATTATCCGATCCCATGATTCGTTGAGTCATACGGTCAGGCGCAAAAAAAGACGAAAAAAAATAGTGAATCACAGAATCGATTTTAGAATTGATTCATTACAACGGACAGCTCGAAAGAATCAAATCAGTTAATTTAGTCGAACTTTCCATCACTACTGTGTAGCGACTGGGCCACATGAGCTCACCGCACCCCCTAGCCTCGTGGAGCACTTCCAGTTTGGGATCGTCTACTTGCAGCGCATTTTCATTTTGTTTCTGCTTTTTCTTTTGTTTGTCTTTTTTGAATTGCAGCACATTTTCATTTTGTTTCTGCTTTTTCTTTTGTTTGTGTTTTGTCTCTGGAGGCCACCGTAAATAATATATTTTGTCGTAGGTGCAGAGCTATACTGAACATATTTTAGCAAATATAAAATTATTCAGTTGCAGCTGCTAAGCCATTTAACATGTTTTAATACATTTATAACACTGATAATTAGATTTTTGTGAATAATTTGATCAAGGTCTTACATGTGTGTTTGTGTGATTGCTCTTACAGTTTTTTATTAATTTGCAAGATATCACTTAATAACCAGCAATACTTCTCCTTGACAGAGGTCTGCACTCTCCTGAGTGCAGTTTGTAGTAATAGAAGATAATTACACAAATGTACTGCATACCATGATAACTTTAGCTGAAAAGATTACCTAAAAAGACAAAATAAATTTAAACAGTTAGGCTATCCTTGCCCTTAATTTTGCCTCGCAAAATGAAGTGGTAAAACGATAAGTTGTGGACAGTTGGCAAAAGCACTTGTACTTGCAGCCATGGCTTTCCTGTAATAATGTGATGTTCGCAAATGATTTGTTCATGGGGAAGGAGTCCCTTGCAGAAACAATACTCTCATGTTCCCTTCTCTACAAAGATTTGTTACAAAGATGTATAGCCTACATGTGCAGTTTTTAACAAACATGAGTAGCTAAGGTAACAATGTTGAGAGACAGACTTTAATCACGGGAGGCACATAACTGGTACGCAAGTACACATTCGCCGTATAAAGCGATATGCACAGCAATTTCTTGTCATAGCAGCGCAAGTGCATATTAATTTTATGTACATTTGTGCTGCTATGACAAGAAATTGCCATGCATATCGCTTCATATGGTGAATGCATACTTGCGTACCTGTTATGTGCATCCTTGACTATAATTCAATAACAAATATTTTTGTCACATGACTTTATTGGGGGGTTTTACCTTACTCCTTAGAACTATTTAGCCTAAATAATGGGATTTTTTGATATATTGAAACATAAGTGTTTCAGATATGTTTTATGCAAACAGGAAGTGCCAATGAACAGGCTGGTGAAGGAAACAGAACAAATCTTTTAGGTGAACTGAATAAAACAAACTGTCCCCCAAAAGGAGTAGTTTCACTCATCACTACTCTCTTCTCTGTGAAAGTTGCAGGGTGAGAGAAAAAAAACTGTTGGCACGCCCACTGTGCCTACTGGGAGAGGAAGAGAAAGTCAAGACAACATGACTTAGTTTCATGAAGCCAGGGCTTCCTATTATGACAGAATGACTTAATATCACAACAGAATGACTTTACATCAAGAAATAATGACATATTTTCTGGAAATGAAGACTTCTTAATATCATGAAAACATGACTTAATTTCAATTTACAACCAATGCAACTTATGACTGATAGACTTTACGACCATTCCGGGGCTGCAAATTTGTGGCCATGACTGCGCTACAATATGACAATATGACTTAAAGATGATATAATTATATTATACAGTATACTATATAGGTATGTAATGATGAATCACGAATTGGTTAGAAATTGATGTAAATGTATGACGATTTAAACCAGCTGATGTGGAAAATGAATCGCTACTTTAGGACTACTTCACAGTGTACTTTAACAGAAAAGCTGGTGTAATATTACATTTCTGATCGTGAATTCGACGTCAGATGTCACTGCGTATTCACGTTGACGTCATACGTCAGTTTTTGGTTTTGACCGAACACGAGATGGCGAGCAAATTTGAAATTGAGGACGGTGCTGTGGCGCAGTGGTTAGCGCTGCTGCCTCACAGCAAGAAGGTCCTGGCTTCAGTCCCAGGTCCTTTCTGTGTGGAGTTTGCATGCTCTGCCTGTTTTGGCCGGGGGCTCTGGTTTCCTCCCATGGTCCAAAAGTGTGCAGGATAGGTTGATTGGTCTAAATTGGCCCTGTAGTTGTGTGAGTGTGTGCGCCCTGTGGTGTGTAGGTGACTGCCCGGGGTTGGTTCCTGTCTGCGCCCCTTTTTCCCATGATAGGTTCCGGTCCCCTCCATGACCCCAGTTGGGATTAAGCGGTTTCAGAAAATGGATGGATGGACGCACCACCCGATCTTAAATCGGCGGTGTGGCAGCATTTTAGCTTTCCGGTAATCACAAACGAAAATGGCAAGAAAAGCACAGCAAAAAATGCATGCAAGCATTATAAAAGACTGATAACATACACAAATAGCATGTCCACCGGCACCACAGTGAGCTGAGCAAAGATTATTAAAAGGGCAAACCACGCACATGCAAACCTTAGTTTATTTATTTTAAGATTTTTTTAATTTACTTATTTTGATTTGGGAATTTTTAAAAACAGTATTTTATTCAACTTCAGATGCACTGTTAAGAAGAGGACACATTTTGCACAGTTTAGAAAGATAAATAAAGGAATATTTTTGAATAAATTTATCTGCAGCTCATTCTGCTAAAAAATCGTGAGAAAATCGTATCGTGAACTCAGAATCGTGAATCGTATCGAATCATCAGTTGAGTGTATCGTTACATCCCTAATACAATACATATGATCATTTTTGCACAAGATTTTTTCATATTAAAATATTTGGCCGACTTACAATTTGACTTTCGACTAGTCAGTCGGAACAGATCGCGGTTGTAAGTCAACAACAACGTCTTATTTTTCTCTCTTTGCAAAGACGGACATTTTCAACTACCAGGTATTTCTGATTGGTGTTTTTTGCTTGAATACTCTGGGGATGGATGTTAAAGGGATTTTAGACTCTTTCATTGAAATGCATAGGAGCACTTTGGTTCTTGAACAGATTATCAAGATCTATTGTTTGTCTTTTTTGTTGTAATCCTTCTAATTTTCACACAGCAATTGTGAAGTACTCTTGGTTCACACCAAACAAAAAAACATTTGAAATCTTAGTGTAATTTGACATTACATTAAAAAAAAAATACATTTTCATATTTCTTCTAACATCATATTTCACATTTTAAAATGAATCTGCTTTAAGAGTATCCTACAGCATAAATATTAAGTATTACTGGATGAAATAGCTTTGATGTAGTTAGCTACATTTTCTCTGTATCTTGTAGTGTAGCTGTCTACTACTGTATATTACAACAGTAGCTTGGCTGTAGCTTAGCTGCTTTTAATCATGAGTAGCTTGTAGCTTGAAAAGCTACCGTTTAAAAGTAGCTTCCTCAACACTGCTGTTACAGAACCACATCCTCCAGTGCCACCATCTAATACTGTTACAGTACCATACCCTCCAATGCCACTGTCTAATTCTGTTACATTACCATTTGTTTTACCATTTTTGAAATCAGCATGCAAAAATACATATAACACACCCCACAGTGGCTACGGGACAAAATCATTGTTTACCAGTATAATTAGCCAATTTCATTTGGCATTACTGCAATTATCTAATTCTGATTAATATTATTACTAACCATTATGACATGTTTCTTAAAATATTTTAATGTACACATTAATGATCTTTCACATAGTGATCTTTTTATTTTTAATCTTGTATGTTGGTGCGCTGCTACACATTCCTGTGTGTATAACAAGCAGAGTACGCTCATTGTGCATGGGCGTGTGTAGGTGCATATTACTATTGATAACACGCCCTAAAAATAACAGCGAAATATTGCACCATTGACTTTAGACCAGGTTTTTGTTAGTTGACATTTTTCACTGCCTCAAGATAGCAATGCACCAACAATGTACCTGACTCCACCTCATTTTAAGACCGATGCCCATGGGTGCAAGTACATTTGCTATTGAAACAACATGGACACTGGACGGGAAAATGACAGCTGCGTTGGGCTCATGCTTGCAAAGACACTTGTGTCACGCCTGACACCGCTTTGCGTTCGGTGTAAAATAGGGCACAAGTTGTCCCGCAGGGGTCAGTGTTCAGCCTTCTTGTGTTCGTTGTTTACCTCTTACCTTTAGGTAATAACTTCTATCACCACTATTAATTTCCATTGTTATGCTGACAACACCCAGTTGTACATTTTCACTCTCATCTCTTACCCACTGTCCTCTCTTCAACTGTATTTAGAATATCACAAATTGGTTCTCCAAAAATTTCCTCAAACTCAGACAATAAAAGTGAAGTAATCTTCATTGTATCTCTTAACATAATTTCACATGTAATTAAAAGCTTGTTTATGCACTTATTTTTAGCAGGCTAGACTATTGTAATGGTGTCTTCACAGGTCTTAGCAAAAAAATTATTCGGCAGCTGCAGCTGATCCAGAATGCTGCCACCAGAGTCCTCACTAACACCAAGAAAGCAGAGCATATTACACTGGCTCTTAAATCACTGCACTGGTTTCCTGTGCATTATAGAATTGATTAAAAAATATTATTACTTGTGTACCAAGCACTAAATGGTCTGATTTGCCTGAACATTATAAGGCATCCAGACCCCTGAAGTCTTCTGGGAAAGGTTTACTTGGTGTTCCCAGAATCAAGACAAAGCAGGGTGAAGCAGGTGACCTTGAATAGGACAAGTGGTTACAGATGGAGTGGAATGTACCTAGTGATCACATAACCCTAATACTTCATTGGCTCCCCATCCCCTAAAGCAGCGGTTCTCAAACTAGGGTACGCGTACCCTCTGGGGTACGCAAGAGGCTGTAGGGGGTACGCGAGGGAGCGGGGGGAATCACGAATTCGAACAACGAGACAGTCAGTAATTCTCACAACAGCGGAGTCGGTGACCTCCAAAAAAGCCGTAAAACACAAAATACAGTCGTGTTTATGTCATATGTTTTTGTGCTTATTAAATTTAAGTGTTAGGGTTAGGGTTAGGGTTAGGGATTAATCCCACAACAGTAATAAAATAAATGTCTTGCTTTAACATAAATACTAAAAGAATAGATCGCTTTAATCGCTATTACAGTTGGGTATGGGCACGCGGTCTTATTTAGAAAACATAGGCTACAAAAATTTGTATTTGTCCGGTCCAGGAGGTTAATTTTGGGGATCGTTAAAGTGATAGATCACCTATCTTGATTAAGCCTGATTCGGTTCGTTATAGGCTATATATTATCAAAAAGTAAATATTAAGTAAGAATGAGAATATGAACAACCATGGGAATTATTTTTACAGTGAAAACAATTGGTATTAATTATATTGTATGTTCTTGAGTAATCGATAAAATCAGTATATGCAAGACATCAATCTGTAATAGTGGAAAATATGTCCAGTTGATATGTGATCTAGGTCTGTGTGGTCAGACACTGTGCAATAAACAGAATTTTTAGGAACATGGCAAATGTTCACATTGCAGCATGGAAGTAGGTTCACTGTCACAACGCTGACCGGGGAAGCAGAGGCGAGGAGACATAGGATCGGGGAAATGCGGGGTCTAATGAGCAAAAGGGACACACACTAGCGGTAAAGCAGAATTACAATACAATGACAGGACTGGAGAAACAAACGGAAACACGGACTAAATACAATGGACTAATGACAAATTTGACAACAATCAGGAACAGCTGGTAAACACGGGGAATCCACACAGGGTTAACGAGGGGGCTTGGCACACGGAAGGAGCGGACGATCGGGGCATGACACTCACTGGAGAGCTTTGTCACAGATAACTTAACTGTCTCTAACAGCGTATAACCGCACATTTAATAAACCGCGTCCTGCGTATTTTTCTATTCTGAAATTCTGCCATGGCACGCACCAGTATGACGCTGGTGCAACTTTCCCAGGACCCTAGTAAAAAATATCTGCTACTCTGGTCGCGGAAAACAAGCGCTAACGGAAATATATGAAAAACACGGGAGCGATAGAAGATTTTTTGAAATTTGACGGGAATGGGACGGTACGGGAATGACATCCCACGGGACTGAACGGGATGGGAATGGGTTTTGAAAATTTGGCGGTTAAATTGGACGGGAACGGAAACCCTCCAACGCTAATGGGATGGGACGGGAACCAAAAACCTTTTCCGTGCCTATCCCTACTGTGAAATTCTCCCACCGGATAGCAACAATCTATTACTAAAATATATTAATAAATTCATTTGGTGGTGAGAAATAATCGACTGTTCAGTATTTATTTTTATGCATGCGGTATTGCAATCTATTTATAGACACTAATTAAGAGTCGTTGGTAGCAGGGGGTACGCGGTTGGAAAAAGTTTGGGAACCACTGCCCTAAAGGATTGAGTTCAAGATCCTTTTACTTACTTTTAAAGCCCTTCATAAACTTGCTCCCAGTTATATCTGTGACCTCTTCCTTTCCTACTCTCCTTCCTGGTCTCTTCACTTTTCTTTGCGTTCCTATTTAGTGTTACTCCTGTCTGCCTCAGCACGATGTGTTGCAGAGCCTTCAGCTGTGCAGATCCTAAATTATGGAACTTCCTCCCTCTCCGTAGTCATCAACTGCACTCTGTTGCAACATTCAAATCACATCTCAAAAATATTTTAGCAAGTTTTTTTTCACTCCCCTGACCACTCCCATTCTACTCCCATTTCACTCTGTTCACCATTCACCATATGTGTTTGTCTAGTCCGGCGCATTTGTACTGCTGTTGTATGTTTTACCCCTATGTCAACAAAATGAGGGTTGTGAGTTTCTGGAACGGTTATTTTGAGGGGTTGTGAGCTGAAAAGCTTGGTAAACCATGGTTTACTGGATTATTCATATATAATTTTTCATGCTTTCACAGTTTTTTTAAAATAACAAAAATGAAATGTCATGTGCTTGTTTGTGTATTGGGGGAGAGTAATTTAGATATTGTCATTTGTCCCAACATTTTCTAATTAAAATGTTGCATATAATTTTTTAGACATCACCCAGCCCTAATTGGTATCAGTGAGTACTAGAAAGTAATCATTGATATTCATACTTGAAAAAGGAAAAAGGCATCATTACAGCCCTACTCTGCAGATGTTTGCTTCAAGAATCGTTAGAGGATAGAGGAAGACTACTGCTATATCTCCACATGTTTATGGGAAAAATACTGAAGGCTAAATATCAGTCCTTCATAAAATCTACTATATATTAGCCTTCAAAACTTCATACCCCATTGTCCCTCAAAAATCAACATTGCTTGCACTGTGGTTTATTGGAAAATATGCACATTTAGGACACATAATTTTAAATGAAGTGTTGAAATAGTGACAGACTGTCTTCTTGCACCAAGCATCACCTTAACTTCTTAATCCCAACTGGGGTCACCAGAGACTATCCCAGGAACAAGGGGCGCAGGTGGGAACCAACCCTGGGCAGTCACCAACACACCACAGAGCCAATTTAGACTCACCAATCAACCTGCCCTGCACGCTTTTGGACCGTGGGAGGAAACTGGAGTCCCTGGCGGAAATCCACATGAACACAGGGGCGTGTGAACTCCACACAGAAAGCACCCGGGACCAAACCCAGGACCTTCTGTGAGGCAGTAGCACTAACTGCTGCGCCACTGCACTGCCCTGCACCAAGCATAGTTAGTTAAATTTATGGTTAATGAATGATCACAGCACAATGATTCAGAAGCATTTTGAAATTAAGAGTAATTTTCCCTTGTGCAAGTAGCCTCCAGGATAGGTTATGAATCCCCTGTGATCCTGAATAAGACAAGCAGTTACAGAAAATGGATGGATGGATGGACAGATGGATGGAGAAGTTTTTGCTTTGTATTTTTGGGTTTCAGTAATGGCTTGTTTTGATTTTCATTCATGTGTGATGACAACATTTTTAGGCTAATTATTCAGTTTGCTGCTTATTTTAAACTCAGATGCACTCCTTGGTGCCATTCCCTATAACTTATAATTCATCCCCAATAAGTCCCTTAACGTTGCTTGCTTTGCCTGTGCTCTGTACTGCTGAAACATAGTGGAGCTCCACAGCAGCTTTACGGCCTTCCTGTTGTAATGTGCCCCTCTGGATTTAGCACCATGGTGGCATCAAATGTGGAGGCATTGCCAAGTTCATGGTTGCAAGGAACGCCATAAGATGAGGATTGAGGAAAACAAAACATAGAAAACTTAAAATGTGATGATACCACAATTTTTAGTTTTTGATTGTGATGCTGAATTTTGCACTGAAATATTGTTTATCTATTGTCCTCTGTACTGAAACTGAGCTGATTTACGTTTCGACTGAACTTCATGTGTGTAGTGAACTATGTTAGGTTGCATTCCAAAAATGCTCAGGCAAACCTTAACACGCTCAGTCTGGGTCCAGCTGTGGAGGGTGAATAAAACTAATATTTACAAAGTAAGAACAAGGGTGGAACAGTAGCAAGACCTTCCTTGTTTATTCTCTATTGTTTGTACTAATTTTCAAATCAATCAGCTATTGAGACCCATCACCACCCCCAGTCCAGCCCTTGCCCCCCCAGACAAAGGTCATAGTGTATGTCTGCTGAGCTGCTGCAGCTGGGGGGCAATGACGAGGAAGGGATGGGGAGCATAGCAGAGGAGTGACGGAAAGCAGGAAAAGGACAGAAGAAAGGGAAATATTTTTATTGAGGAAAATGAAATGTGGAAAGCCACCACTGATGAAGATGCATTGGTTCAAGACTTTGAAAAAGAAGAGTGAAAGAAAGGCTGAATGAAAATAACTGTGTCAGGTGAAAATTAATTTTTAAAATAGAGAAAATATTAGTAGCAGAATCTCAGTTTCCTATCTGTCAAGTAAAGCTCCTCATTTTGAAGTATGTGAAGGTTCGGCATGCCAGCACTGTGGTTTAGCTTGGATTAAAATATTTTTTAATATTTTATAAGCAGATTAATGTAATGAGAGATAACAGTGGAGATTCCCATTTTGAGTGGCAGATTTGTTAACCTAATAATTTCAGAAGACCTATTTCATCCATTTGTCCATTCCTTTCTTGGTGCTTATCCCAATCAGGGTTGTGAGGGTCCTGTAGCCTATTTCAGGCAGACTGGGGTACACCCTGGATGGGATACTTCATGATTTAGAGACACCAGTCAGCCTAACTGCATGTTTTTGAGTTGTGGGACAAAACCTGCACACAGAGAGAACATGTAACATGTAAACTGCACCCACACAGAATGGAAGTAGGGATTGATCCAAAATGTCCTATTATGCATAGTATCCAATGTGTGTATGTATGTGTGTGTATATCACTGGTATCCAATGAATAACATGTACAGTAGTCCCCCCCCCCATATCTGTTGGTGATACATTCCAAACCTACTGCAGATAGCTGAAACTGCAAATAATGATGAACCATCTGCAGCGCTATACACCATGTTTAATTGATAAATTATGCACAGTAAGACATTACCAACATTAAATATAGTCATAATTAAGTACATTGTACATAATTATATTGTACTGTACTCTATCTTCATTGAAAGAGATTCTGACATTTTAGCCTTAATCTCATGAAATGATACAGCAATGACAAAATATCATGTGTAAAGGGATGATAGATCAATAAAAATCATACTTTTTATATATTTTTATAACACAGACACTGATAACGTGCCAAAGAACGTGATGAATGAGAACACTAGAGGCAGACTGGATGAGAGTGCTGCTAGGAAGCATGGGTATGGGGACAGAGGAGGATGAGAGTGCTGCTAGGAAGCATGGGTATGGGGACAGAGGAGGATGAGAGTGCTGCTAGGAAGCATGGGTATGGGGACAGAGGAGGATGAGTCGTACTGGCTGCAACTGAGCTGGTGGATTTCATCTTACAGCCTGTACTTGCTTTGCGCACAATTTGAAACTTATGAACCGTTAATTTCTGTTTTGGTATCAATGTGGGTGTTTGTATGTATGTACACAGAAAATTAAAATTGTAAATTTTACTGGATTTCAATGTAAAACAACCACCAACTACATGTAAAGTTTACTTGGTTGCAGTGTAGAATAAGCAACGATTAGATGTAAAGTATACTGAAATAACTAGTACAACAACAGAAAGAAGATACTGAATCAACAAATTCACTATGTAAAATGTTACAGTGTTGGTATGTGAAATTGACAGGCTGTTTTGTAAAGCTGTTTACATTTTTTACAAAATTATTCTGGTAACCACAGCTGTCAGCACTTGCTTGCCAGGGAAAACAAGCTTTTTATTAGTAGTCCCGAAAAGAACTACATCAGGCACCCAACAAGCACCGAATAAATTATACACTGGAAACACAAGGTTGTCAGATGCCGAACTGTAAGACGCATACACGGTGGAAGATTTATGTAAGCTAATTACACACGAGGATCAGACAGGGTACCCATAAGACACACGCGCAACAATAAGGAAATACTGTATAACCATTAACAATAACAACAACAATACAAGAGCTATTTACAACTGCACGCGGGGCATGCTGGGACATGTGACCTGCCGATGCTACAGTATTTTTTATTCCTCAGTGGAAAAATATCTTCTTATCGACTGACCAGAGATGCTGCCACGAGGTGAAGTTCTGACGGTAGCCCTGAATGTACTGCAATAAGTGCAATTTCAAAAGCTGACTGACAAACCAGAAAACCCTGAGTTGTGTGGGCTATTTCTTGTTGGTTCGTAACGCACGAAGCAAAAAGCAAGTGTTGATATATCATTTAAAGTTTTACTATTTCTCATCGGTAAAGCACAAAATACTAATTTATAAAATGTAACACGGTTTCTTTCAGTATTAACAAAGTTGACCTGATTAAAAAATATTATTTTCACACCGATATGTTGTCATTTTAAATTTATTGTATTGGTTTTTATATTACATTTTGTATGCATTTAAACTACATTAATTTGTTAACTCTACCAAAAAAAATATTTTTTAAAAACATATTTTTACTGAAAAAATAACAGTTGTTTTTTGTTAAGTATTTTACAAAACATTAATGTCAAATATATGCTGCTCTATTGTTTTTCCTTTTACAGTTTTTATGTTGTTATTTTGCAGAATTTCTCTGTTAATTTCACGGACATTTTTTACAGTGTAGTTTTTCTCGATTGCTTTGGAGCATTACCCAAATGACAACACTTGCAAGACAACAAGTGTACAGTAAGCCCTCGTGCATTCGCGCTTCGTGATTCGCGAATTCACAGATTTGTGAAAATTTCATTGGAACCGAACGCTAGTGGTTACATAAATATTACAAAATAGTTAGTTTACTATTTTGTAATAGTAAGTACACGTTAGCGTAAATTCAACGCGCAAAAATTATAAATTTCTTGAAAGGTGCTAATGTTTACATACATAGCAGGCGTCCTGGGTTTCCCTCTCAAGGCTCAAAATTCCTGGAGGAAGCCCATCTCCGTTTAAAAGAAGACTTGTCACCTGACGAAAGAGCGATGCGGGCCAAAGCCTGGCCTTTGGTCAAAAGAGCCAGAGAAGAAGGCAAGAGAGCATCATTCGTAGGTGCCTTTGCTTATATCGAAGGTAAAAAAGTTAATATTGATGTTTAGTAACCGACGTGAGTGAAAAAAGACATACGCGGACATTTTATACACGATGCTTTTAGTAGATGTTTTTTTTGTCCCTATTTAAAATACTGCTTCGTTGAGTCTCGTTACATGTGTAAGATCCCTGTGGGTCTAACTGTTCTCATTGTAACAAGTGACTTAGTTCAATTTAGGAGGTCTTGTTCACTGTTATATCCTTTTCTGTTTTCTCCTTTATTTATTTATTTATTTATTTACTTTTGGATGACAGTTTTCAATTTTGACAAACTAGACATTATCTCTCTTAATGTCAGAGGTTTAAGAAATTTGGATAAAAGAAAGGCACTTTTTCTTTTCATTAAACACAGGGTAGCTCAAATTATTTTACTTCAAGAAACACATTCTTGTGTTAATGACGTAAAGTTTTGGAAATCACAGTGGGGTGATTCTGATTTTGTCATGGGACAAACCACTCTGCAGGGGTCGCTGTTCTCTTAAATAAATTGAAGGGAGACGTAGTGGAAAATTTATATTCTGATGAAGGGAGGTGGATTATAATAATCCTAAATATAGACAATACGAAATTTATAATTTGCAATGTTTATGGGCATAATAATAACTCTTTAAATTTATATATGTTTGAAAAACTTAGCCTGATATTACTAGATCTAAAAAGAAAGTACACAGGTGCTCATTTACTGATTGGAGGTGACTTCAATGAAGCCCCTAATGATTCTTTAGATAGAGTCCCTCGAAAGAGTAGTACATCTAAAGTTTTTGAGTTGCTTACTGATAAGTTTCAGGTTACGGATGTTTGGCGTTTTTTACATCCTCATGATAAGGAATATACATGGACAAACAATACTCTTACATTTAAGTCACGAATTGACTTTTGGCTCTTATCCAATAACGCTGTTCAGTTTGTCTCAGACACTTCAATCAGTAATTTACCTTTGTCAGATTATAAACTCATCTCTATCTCTTTAATTGGAAATACCAAAAGTTGTAAAAGAATTCGTGGTTATTGGAAATTTAATAATAAGCTTCTTTTGGATGCAAATTTTATAGAATCTGTTAAAAATGCTGTTTCTATATTGAGAGATGAGTCTATGAGTTATATCCAAAGATGGGAATTCTTTAAATTCAAGGTTAGACAATTAGCGATGCGTCAAGGTAAAGAAATTAAAATGGATAATTCTAAAAGATGTCAAGATACTCTCAATGAGCTTGACAAGTTGCTATCTAAAGAAACTCTTAATACAGAGGAGGAATCCTATTTAATTAATTTAAGGAACGAAATAGAAGATCACTATTTAGATTTAGCCAAGGGTGCATTTATAAGATCTAGGGCCAAATGGATGGAAATGGGAGAAAAAAACACTAGTTATTTTTTTGCTTTGGAAAAAAGAAATATAAAAAGAAATTGTATAGCAGCGTTAACAATTGATGATAACATAAACAAAAACCCCTGTGAAATTAATAAATATGTGTATTCTTTTTTTAACAAATTATATTGCTCCAATTATAATGAAAACTATGCAAGATCCTTTATACAATAAATCAAATTCTTCACTCCAGTAATTTCAAATGAGTTTAAAGTGGTTTGTGAAAATGACCTCTCTTTAGACGATCTGACCAGTGCAATGCAGTCTATGAAGAAGGGTAAATCCCCGGGCACAGATGGCCTAACTATCGAATTCTATGTATACTTTTGGGAATCTATTAAGAGACCATTACTTAGTATGTACAATGAATGCATTATTAATGAGGAATTATGTACTACCATGAAACAAGGCCTTATTACCTTGATACCAAAACCAGGCAAAGACCTTCTCTCCCTTGACAACTGGAGGCCAATCACTTTACTAAATTTAGATTATAAAATTTTATCTCTAGTTCTCGCGAAAAAGTTAAAAACAGGCTTATCTGATATAATTAATGAAACTCAAACTGGTTTCATGCCTAAACGTCATATAAGCTGTAATATCAGGCTAATTTTAGATCTCATAGATTATTCAAATTATATTACCTCTGATGCAATCATTCTGTTCCTTGACTTTTACAAAGCGTTTGATACCATAGAACACAAATTTTTATTCTCTACTCTAGAGTTATTTGGATTTGGTGAGAAATTTATAAAAATGATTAAAATGTTATATAAGGACATTAACAGCTCAGTTCTCTTACAATTTGAAAATTCTAATAGATTTCCTATTAACAGAGGAGTTAGGCAAGGTTGTGGAATTTCCCCCTTTCTGTTTTTATTAGTTGTGGAACTACTCTCTTTAAATATTCTAAATAGTCCTGATATTAAAGGGTTGACCATTTTTGATCGTGAGATTAGAATTTCACAACTTGCAGACGACACAACCCTGTTCTTAGAAAACACAAATCAGATTGCCAAAGCTCTTGAAATTATCAACACCTTCTCAGAGGCTTCTGGTTTAAAATTAAATATTCCTAAATGTGGAATTCTTTGTTTATTTGATAACCTGGAAACCTCCGTGAGTAATATACCTATTAAAGATAATGTGAAATATCTCGGCATCTACATTTCCAAGAAAATCTCTCTTAGGCAAGAAATGAATTTTCTCCCTAAAATTAAAAAAGCAAAACTAATATTTAACAATTGGCTCCAAAGAGATTTGTCGTTCCTTGGCAGAGTTCTTCTAACAAAGGCAGAAGGTCTGTCTCATTTTATATACCCATCTTTCTCATTATTTGTAGATGATATTACATGTAAACAAATTAATAAACTATTGTTTAACTTTTTTTGGAAAAACAAACATCAGCATTTGAAGAAATATGTTCTTTGTGGTAGAAAAGCTGAGGTTTTGATATGATTGATTTCTTTGACATAAATTACACTTTCAAGATAAATTGGGTTAAGAAGTGTGTCATTGCACCCGACTCTATTTGGTACTTTATTCCACACAATATCTATAAATACGTTGGAGGTCTTAAATTTTTGTTATCGTGTAAATTCTCTCCTTCTAAACTCCCCATAAAACTCTCTAAATTTCATGAACAGGCACTTTTGGCATGGAAACTTTGTTTTGTTCACAATTTCTCCCCGCATAAAGTGAAGCTATGGAACAATGAATGTATTTTATTAAAGAACAAGTCAATCTTTCTTAAGAATTGGCATGAAAAAGGTATTGATTATCTTTGTGATATACTAGATCCTCAAGGGAAATTTTATTCCTATTCTGAATTCATGTTTAAATACAATTTCCCTGTTGTTCATAAGGATTTTCTTACAATTGTGAAAGCTATACCTAATGGTCTTGTTCACTTAATGAAATGTCATTTATCATTTCAAATGATTGTAAAAAGGGAGCAAAATTTTTTGGTGAATGATAAATGTATTTATGACCCAAAGTGTAGCAATAAAAATATAAGAAATGTGTTTCAGTCAAGGAAAAGAATTACTCCGAGAGGAAAATTTATTTGGAACTCTTTAATAGACAAGATCAATTGGAAAAAAGCATGGCTATTACCTTATAAATTTTGTATCCCCAATAAAGCAAAAGAAGTACATTTAAAGATTTTGCATAATATATACCCCACAAACGAGATTACATCCAAATTTGGTAATATTAATTTAATTTGCAATTTCTTTAATGTCAGTAATGAATCCATTGTTAGAGAGGTTACCTGTTACCTTGGGCGGAGCTTAAAGCTCTCTCCCATCTGTGACGTCATAAGCGGGAGGTGGGCGTATCCTTTGTTCTGATTGGTCGGGGTGAGGGGGGTTTTGGCCAAATGGTATACATGCTTATGCCACGTGTTGCCGATAGGGGGTCGTAGTGTTTGGGGGTTGTTAAACTTTAATAGAATAAAAATACATTACATGTATTTTATTAATGTGTTATTTTTAATAACGTTTTTGAGGAATAATAAAACATATAGCAGGATGAACATAAGCTAGGGCAAAACTTTAGTGATACATTTAAAAGAAAGAAAAGCAGACGGCATTTAAACAAGTAGAGACATGCCCCCAGCGAAACACCGTATTTTTAAACAAACGACACGTCCCAAACTTTAACTTTTAAAAGAAAGAAAAGCAGGCAGAATTTAAACAAGTAGAGACATGTCCGAAACACTGACAAGATAAAACACCGTGTTTTAAGCACAAACGACACAAGGCCCAAACTTTTAACTTTTAAACAAGCACAAAAGAGCAAATGCGAAACAAGCACAAACATTTTAAACCCATTACATTTAACCAACATATTTAAAGAAGAACAAGAAAAACTTACCAGTGTTAGGTTGAAGAAAACATTTAACCAGCAAACATCTTAGCCCCGCAGCTTGCCCCATGTGCGGCCGGCCAGTTCAAACTTCCGCGTCAAATGGGCGATCGCTGGGGGCAGCACGCGTGACGCAGGCGCACTCACGCAGACACACGTTCAAAATGGCCGGCGGCGGCGGAAATTGTAAACGCAAGCCCTTGGCCCTTAATTGTGTGAACACGCCACCATACTCACAGAATGCGCATTAACTCTATTTGTTAATCTGACTTATTTGTAAACAGTATAAAATTATCTATTTCTAATTAAAATAAAAGTCGGACTCTAGCACCACAAGTCCCGACTGTTTAGCAACATTTAGCTAATTTCATCAACGGACGACTAATCACAAGGAATAATAGAATTATCCGCTCCCAGGCTATTAGACATACAGTATGGTGTAGTCATTGGTTTCTGTAGTATTCCACATATCTATGTGGATCTGAAAAACCGTCAGCGCTGTACATTATTATTATTATTGGGGGTAGTGCTTAACCGGCCTGAAATGCAGCTTCACGATTGTTTTTCCGTACCGGAAGGGTATCGCCTTGTTCTGGTCAGACTTTAACTCGATTACAATATTATCAATGTGATTCTTGCAGAGCGACACGTAATGGATCCTGTCGTACGATATTGTGACCATCGAGTTGTGAGTCCCTGTAATATGTACCCCCCGTAATAGAGGCACAAAACTGTCACCCACTCTTTGGTGCTCGACAATGTCTGAATACACGTAAATTGTGTAAAATCCGGCGCATATGTCTGCTGGATTCTATCAGCAATCTTTTGAAATACATCAGGAACAAAACCCAGCATCCTTGCAAGGTTACCTTTCGTTTTTAAAGCCATGTGTGGTGGTCCAACCATATACACTTTGTTTTTTATCGCTCCATGGTCAAGTTTTAGTTTTGACATTCCTAGAGCATCGTTAATTTCACTGATTAGGTTTTTAGTATCTCTGTAATGCCCCGCTTTTAGCTTGTATTGCAGGATTGGTGGTATTGACACCCCTCCGGCCACGTAAAATAATGTGTCTTCTTCCACCAGCGTATCCCACGTTCGCGGGTAGTGGATTTCCGCTAATCCTACTTCCCATTTACCGTTCAGATCGATCGGCTTGGCTAGTTTTGTCGTGTAGCTTGATATGGCATTGTGTGGGAAAACATCCATAGATGCGTTGCTTGGGAGCGTAACATAAAAACCGCTTTCTTCCTCCATGACTGCTTTTGATGTTAATGCACGCCACAGGCACGTGCCACCCCAGTTATATGTCGATTACTTGGCTAGCGGGGACCCAGCTGTTAAATTTGTCGGGCCACCCCAGCCATTTCACTAAAAACATTTTTTTGCCCCTCTGCGTTTTTTCCGCGACGATTTTCTCAACTTTGAAGTTTTTGTCTTTGTCTATTCTGATCTTTTGTAGCTCTTCTGCATAAAATGTGCCGTCTATGATCTCCTCATCATAATCTTTTATCCTGTACACCGGTGGTGATCTAGGCAGACGTTCGGTGACTGTGAAATACTCGTCCGTAAAAGTTTGCTCATATCCTTTGGTAAATTTCCCCCGTGCTTTCGACACCCTGACCACATCACCGATATTAAACTTATAACGACGCTTTTCAGCTGCACCAGGCGTCACGCCATATATGTTGTTGAAAACCTGTCCGGCATTCTCCGTATTCACCTCAACTGGCTTCATTTTAATGGTGCTATGGCAGGTGTTATTGTAAGCACTCGCCAGATCTTGTACAATGTCCACATACCTTCTTGTATTATAAGCCGTAAAATAACGCCACATTCGTGTCTTTAAAGTGTGGTTAAATCTTTCTACTATGGATGCCTTAACATCATTACCGGTTGCAAAATGTATTATCCCGTGTTTCTCCGTAAGCTTATGAAACGATGTGTTAAAAAACTCTGTCCCTCGATCGGTTTGTAGCTTTTTGGGTATCCGGCCTTCAGAGAGAATGTTTTCAAACACTTTCATTACCTCTGCACCTGTCTTGCTTTTAAGGCAGCGCACCCATGCGTATTTTGATAGAATATCTATACACGTCAACAGGTATTTAAAATCATCATTCTGGTCCGCGTAAGCCGACATATCCACCAAGTCAGCTTGCCATTGAGAATCGATATTAGTCACAAAGACTCTATTCCTTTTAAAGTTAAATCTGATCGGTTTATGTAATGTGTATGCATCTTCACCAGACAGCCATGTCGCAACATGCTTCTTATCCACAGTATGCCCACTTTGGTCATTTATCTGTGACCTGTATAATCTATCGACACCACCAAATGAACCAGGGTTTGATGGCGTATAATAGACACGCTTCAAGTGCTTGTTATCCATCCTGAACCTCTATCAATAATGACACAATGTTTTCATGACTCAACTCATTTTATTTAGAAAAGCATGTAAAAATTGCCATCCAATCACATTTTGACAGACGATAACACCCCAGCTAGAGTCTGCTCGAATTTGTGCATATCACAGAAATCACTAATTTCCCCATCTACAGCACACTCATAATCTTTCCCTTCAACATCACGTTTCAGCTCGCCTAATTTTTCCCGTACATTAATTTCGGGTTTTTTTCGGGTGATTCACAGAACAGCCGATACAGTTCGCCTTCAAGTCATCTTCGATGATCAGATCCAGAATACAGGCCAGTGACCCTTTGATTATCTTCATAGCAGCATCGGTGATGCTCCCATCCACAGCATCTTCAGATAATGACAGTCCTGCAAAACGATCGCTGAGCTCATCCATCGTCGGCAAAGGGGGCCTCGATGTGTCCATTAGGTTGGAGGTCTCCTGCGGAGGGTGCTGTTGTGATCCCGGCCACACAGCCCAGGTCGGGCTAGAAGGCGGTGGTGGCGACAGGGGCCACTGCTGCAAGATCTGAGGACGCGGTGGCGGCAGGGGCCACTGCTGCAAGATCTGAGGAAGCGGTGGCGGGGCCTCCAGTCGCAGCCCAAAACCTGATGCCATCGCCGGTAGTGTGGCATCAGGAGAAAGCTGAGCGCGGACTTGTTGAGAAAACTCTGGCGGGGTGTCCAGTCGCAGCCCAAAAGTTATCGGGCGTAAAAATGATGGGCTACGCTGAAGGTTTGTGGCGGTGCCACCCAGGCGCAGGCCAGAAGGCGGTGCAGGCTCCAGTAGGGCGGCTTCAGGAGATGTCAGTTCGCTCGCCATTGCTTGCTGGGAGATGTGTCTCGTCGTGAGTGCTTGCTCACAGGATGGCGGGGTTTTAATACGTTTTCAACATAGTCTTCTCTCATCTCATTGGTTGTCATCACCAGAAGTGGGCCGCCCCCACTTTGTTCAAAATTTTTTCTCGAGTTTTATACAGATACATTCTTTATGCGAGAATATGCTGCACAGTGCTCCGTGCTTGTGCTGTCTCGACGGCTTGCGTGGAGCCCAAGTCGGGTTTAGCAGTACCAAGTTACGGGTAGGTGTCGTCGTCAAACTCGTTGCAAGCTCTGTCTGTATGAGATCGGAAACAATTTGTCCTTCGGTCGCCATTTTTGCCACCGATTTGACTGAGACACTGCTATTTAAGTGTCTCTACGTGGAGAGCGAGTGAGAGAGAGAGAGAGAGCCCCGAAAAGGTTTTACCTGGGGTGGGGTTCGAACCCACGCGGACATACGTCCATTGGTTCAACCGCCGCCATTTTGAACGTGTGTCTGCGTGAGTGCGCCTGCGTCACGCGTGCTGCCCGCACCATTCTTCATTCGACCCGCAAGTTTCAAACTGGCTGGCCGCATGCCGACTTCGCTCCGTTGCGGGGCTGAAATGTTTGCTGGTTAAATGTTTTCTTCAACCTAACACTGGTAAATATCGCTAAAAGTTTTTCTTGTTCTTCTTTAAACACGTTGGTTAAATGTAATGGGTTTAAAATGTTTGTGCTTGTTTCACATTTGCTCTTTTGTGCTTGTTTAAAAGTTAAAAGTTTGGGACGTGTCGTTTGTGCTTAAAATACGGTGTTTTATCTTGTCAGTGTTTCGGACATGTCTCTACTTGTTTAAATTCTGCCTGCTTTTCTTTCTTTTAAAAGTTAAAGTTTGGACGTGTCATTTGTTTAAAAATACGGTGTTTCGCTGGGGGTATGTCTCTACTTGTTTAAATTCCGTCTGCTTTTCTTTCTTTTTAAATGTAACACTAAAGTTTTGCCCTAGGTTACGTTCATCCTGCTATATATTTTATTATTCCTTAAAAACGTTATTAAAAATAACACATTAATAAAATACATTTAATGTATTTTTATTCTATTAAAGTTTAACAACCACCAAACACTACGACCCCCCTATCGGCAACACGTGGCATAAGCATGTATACCATTTGGCCAAAACCCCCCTCCCCCCGACCAATCAGAACAAAGGATACGCCCACCTCCCGCTTATGACGTCACATATGTGAGAGAGCTTTAAGCTCCTCCCAAGGTACCAGGTAACCTCTCTATTGTTCATTTGTTTTTTGAATGTCCCCTTGTTAAAACTTTTTGGATTGATTTATCTAAATTATTTTCTTCGAAATCTAATGAACCTATTAATTTTACTATTTGTGATATATTTTGTTACTTTTCTCATGGTAAATACAACATTGAATATATAGGAAATGTATTTATTTTATTGGGAAAATATTACATTCATAAATGTAAATTTTCATCAATACTCCCAAAATTATATAATTTTCTCTGTGATTTCAAATACATAATTACAACGCTTAAAAATGTTAATAACAGAAAAAGTGCCAAACTTGTGAAATTATACAATGATTTAATGAATGTTACATAAATTTTCTTTTTACATTTGTCCTTTTTTCTTTTACTTGTAGTTAATAGGTTATTCATTTATAGTTCACTGTTTATGTCTTACTGGTTCTGATTATATTTTGTCATACATCGTTATACTGTAATGTTGTAATTATATATACTTCTAAATAAAAAAATAAAAAAAAACATTAGGCGAGTTTGAGCAATGGTGGACTTAGCCGAAATAGTGCTTGTGCTAACCTTGCTAACAAGACTTCTTACATGTGTACAGATAAATGTTGCATTATATTGATCAACACAGCTGTCGAAATGTGCACCATGGTTTTCAACTTAACAGGACTGGCAATTAGGCTTCTGATTGGCTAACATGGCAGTACGGTTAGAGTTATAATGCTGCTTGTTGGTTTGGCATGCTCTTGACAGCGCATTTTAGCGGTTTCACGTGGACGGAAATATTTTAGAAGACAATGTTCGTGTGGAGGGGGATTTTTTTTTTTTAAACGGAGGAGGAAAAACACGGTTTAAAAAAATACCCGTGTACGTGTGGACAAGGCATGAGAGTGCACGTTCTGAGTGGCTGTACCCAGACCCTATTGGAAGAAACGGTGAATCGAGCGCGAGGCTGCGAAGAGCGAGCGCTCTTATCTGCGTTTCAAAGGCGCAGTGCTTATCCTGTGCTCTCGTCACCTCTTAATTTGCTCGGTTTTCCGTCATTATGCGTGTTCGTAGTGTCTGTTTTGCTCGGTTTAGCTATGCATCGGCGCTCTCGTATATTTGACACTGATCTCACTCCATAGTTGAGGCGAAAGTCGAGGTCGGTGTTCTAGGCAAGGGTCGGGCGATCGGCGTCGGGACTGAGAGAGATGGGCAGAAACACGGAATCTATAGGTGAAGCAGGGGTCGAGACAGGGAAAAATTCTCGAACTCAGAGCACACCATGAAGATCTCACGTAGATCAACAAACCGGGTCACCATAAATAGAGAACAGCTGGGATATGTATGTCTTAAACCGGAGCAACCGGCAAAACCAGAAAATGGGGCGACAGAGCTCATCACTTCAGGGAAGCCCTATCGGTCAGAATCCCAGGGGGGGGCCTGGCTGGGATGATGATAAGGATGCCCCGGGGCGATCCATGACACATATTAACATTTTTAGTGACTCTACCAAACATCCGCGAATCCTCCTCATCGTGAACGTCCGAGGTCTTACTGTAATTCCCACACAATAATGTCCCTTCTGCACAGCCGAACACAATTTCCCATTTCTTCACGCAAATTTCCAAATGTTTTAGTACATACAGTGGTACCTTGGTTCTCGAACTTAATCCGTTCCGGACTCCAGATCGAATCCTAAAAAGTTCGAGTTCTGATCGAATTTTTCCCATAAGAAATAATGGAAAACCAATTAATTGCACCTAAATATGTTTTTTTTTTTTTTTAAGCATTTAAACACAAAATGAACAGGATAAAACAAGAAGAGCATTTTTTTCTTAATGGCTTCCAAAACGATAAAAATCTTATCCCAACATTACCCCTGTCCTGCCCCGATCGTCCGCTCCTTCCATGTGCCACGCCCCCTCGTTAACCTCGTGTGGGATCCCCATGTGATCAGCTGTTTCTGGTTGTTGTCATTAGTCCTCTGTATTAAGTCCGCGTTTCAGTTTGTTTCCCCAGTCTGGTCATTGGGTGCGTTAAACTTGCTTACAGCGCTGGCTTAAAGCAACGCATTCTGATCCTGACGCAATGCATTACGGTTAGATGCATTGCGACCTCTTACCTGGCTGCACAAACTGGAACCGCCTCCGTGACAACACACCTTTGCCCTTATTGGCTGAAGAATTTAGTTACACGCATGACGTTTGTATCCCAGGCAGTTCCGATGCGTAATCTGCTATTTCTCCCGAATATCACGTAAAGCAGTGAGAACTGGTTTTCAGTTAATTTACCTGGTAAAATAAAGTTTAAATAAATGACATAAATGCTCTAATAGTACACGTAAGTTAGTGGTTTATTACTGTAATGTTGCGCTGCTTTATTTGGTTAATCGTCCAGCCTGTGAAGAAGGCATTCAAGTAAGAATTGCATTGTAGTATGACCCATTTCCTGGCACGTAAAATTTATATTAGGTCAGTGTTCACGGTTCGACTTCTGATATTCAGATCGAGTTCAAGGTCAAACTGGTTTGTTCGACTTTCAAGAAATTCGAGTTCTAGTTCGAGAACCGAGGTACCACTGTATATGCAACTGTTCTTGTACAATTATTATCATTTGGCACAGTTTTCAGTAGCTTTAGTCTTTGGTCAAAATAATATTGTTGTTTATAATGTAGTTACAATGTAGTTTCCCATTGTAATAATTTTACACCTAAACTATATATATGTATCTAATTATCATGTTAGTCACCACATGCAAAACCGTTAACCAAGCTTTCAAGATGATTTAAAAATATATTCCATAAATTGCAGTGATATGACATTATTGTCTTTTTGGGTCCCACAGTACATGAGTTTGTTTGTCCTTGTATTGCCATGTTGCTGGTTTTGTGTTATACACTGTAAAAAAAATCGTAAAAAAACTGTAAAAAGTCTGGCAGCAAAGTTGCCAAACAGTTACTGTTAAATTACGGTTAAATAGCAAATGTTATTTTACAGTACATCTCTGTAAAAATTTACAGGGTTTTCCTGTATGTGTGCTGTAATTTTACAGCCAAACCTTGGTAAAATTACAGATTTGCACTATTATAAAAAGATCTCTAAAAAAAAACATCAAAATGCTGTGAAATAAACTTGAATTTCTATAATTTAAATGTTTGATATCTTTTAAATCACAGTATAGTACTGTTTTAAAATAAAGTTGTTTTATTTATTCACAGCATATAACCATCATGATACAGATTTCTACACTTAAAACAAAAGACAAATAATGTAAATATACATTTACTTTACAATTTCTTTAAAATCACATTATCCTGGGTAAAAAAAATTACCTGTCATTTTACATGCATATCCTATATATGTACAGCTAATTACTGTTAAAGCCTTTAAAAAACTATTTGCTCACTGTTTCATTTACAGTGATTACATTTCTCCTTGTTATAATACAGAACATCACAAGTAACACAGAGAAAAGAAATGTAAAATTACATGCAATTGTTATATAAAAGTCTATGGTCTGTTAAAGATAGTGGCTACAGGGATTCCCAAACTCTGTTCAAAAAAGCCCAACAAAAATACAATGAATGTTAATTTTTTATTTAGAACATGCACCAACAAACAGAGGTAAAAAGGCACAGTAACAATGAGCACAAAAACATGAATAAACAATACACTGAATAAACATAAACATGTAAATAAAGTATGACAGCACTAATCACCTTTTGTCTTACATGTCATTAAATGCTCTTCTCTCTTAGTAGGAGGTATAATCAAGCCAAGAGCAATGGCAACTATTTAAGCCATGTTAGCACAGTACAAATGGATTTTCATGGTAGATGGCAGAGTTTACTTTCAAGGAAAATCAAGAAACATTGGCTTGGCATTAGCAGTAACTTCACACACTTTGTTACCATTAATGACCATGAGTAAACAGTAATAACACTGATTTTGACTCTGAACAAAGGAATGCATATATGAAAACACTACCACTTTGGCAGGAGTAATGCCACTGATTCACGTGTAATAAAAAAAAATCATGAAACTTGTGTGATAGCTACTACTATAGAAAGGGCAAAAAAACTTATCATATTGGTAAAAGCTGGAGCTTGAGGTCCGTAACACTGTCAATTCAGTCTCTTTCAATATTTCTGGAAAGCACTTCAGGGGCATCTTATGGGTCACAAATGTTTAAATGATCAAGTTTTGCAACATAGCATTCAGTGCATTCAGAATTAAAGTGCACAACAAACTCTGGTGGCTTGAAATCCACAGAAGGGTCATTCGCTTAAGCTGTTCCTGCTAAAATGGTGGCACAAACAGAAATAGTGACGTGATGTCAAGAGCTCTATGAATATGTATTTGAATTAAAAATCAAAAACTATAACAATAAATATTCAGGCAATTTTCTGCTCCAAATTGCGGTCAGTGGGATTCTGTTGGATTTCTGCTACTGGGTAATGCAGCAAGACAGTTATCCAGAGCTCTAAACAAACAGAATGAAGGTGTCAGACTGGCCTAGTCACAGTCTGACTTGGTAGGACTTAAACAAGTGGTTCATGCTTAAAAAACAAAACAAAACCATTCAACACATGAAGATCTAAATATATTTATTAGGAGTTTTATATAAAGCTGATATCAAAAGGGGACAAAAAAGTTTTCCATTATTGTGTTACAGCTCATTTCAGGTTGTGTGAACTGTATAGCCATAGCATCAGGATATGCCATACTAAAAAAACACTTTGATTACAAATGAACTGCGGGTTCGTGCAAATGAAATGGGCCTGAATACTTTGAGGCAGCTGTGTATGGTATTAAAGCTCAAAAACAAGATCAAAACTAAATCTTTACATCGGTTCTGAGCCACATTCTTAATACCAGTTAAATTTTCCACACCCTTTGCATCCCACTGCCAATCATGCCTGATACTGCACAGTAATGTTGCTGTAGCTCATAAGGTTATCATGAACATTTTTATCTACATCTTCAACCTGCTCTCACTCCTAGCTTGTTATGTTATGTACATTTTGCTGCTTGGCTTAAGTCCACATTGTGCCAATAAAATGGAAAGGGTGTTGAACAACTTCAGAAGTTGAAACTTACTGTATGCAAGCCTATCAAGTATCTCAAAGATGCAATTGTTTACTGTTACTGTGCTCCATCTCTGTTAGTCTTCATTCACTCACCCTGAACAGTTAATTTATTTGTAGTTTTCCAGCAACTTTCAGAAATATGTCCATCATTTTAAGAGGGTTGGTTTGAAGGTGAAGCCTCCTTAAGTCTTGTAATATTATATTATTTCAAACGGTTAACATATATTTCTTAATTCAAAAATCTTTGTACAGCACTTTGTGCAGCGCTTGTTGTGTTAAAGTGCTCTATAAATAAATTAGTATGATATGGAAAATTCATGCCACTTTCTTATGGAAGTAAATCAATGATCTATTTTGATCGCGGTTCCCGAAGAGAACTCTATCGGCAATCTATGGCTCATCCTGCTAGTCCCGGATGTACAGGGTTGAATTTCGGATCGTATTTTAAACCACTGAAATTGTGGCAGCGTATTTGAAACAGCGAAAATAACGGGAATGAATATTGTAAAGCAGAAATAAGAGGACTGAATGTTACTGCTTGAATAATAAAGATGCGAATAAAACACATGGAATATTTTCAACTGAATTTGTTCTTTTGAAATTTATTTTGAGGCGAAATTAAATTAACTGAATTCATGTGGTTGAATTATAAACATGCACTTTAAAATACGTATCTTTTGGAACTGAATTTTGGAAGCCGAATATTTTTGTACTGAATATTTAAGCCATGAAATTACGATTGAAATGTTTTCAGTTGAAATGTTCAATGTTTAAATGTATGCACATATTAAATTACAGTCCCCAAAAATTCAAAGCGTCATTAATGCAATGCGTTTTTATTCGATAAGTGTAATTCAACGTGTTTTTTTCATCAACGACTTTTGTCATTAATTTACTTCCATACTTTCTTCCATGACATTTTATGCCACAATAATTCCACTGACAATCTGTGAAAAAATAGAACCAGACATTGTATGGAGCTGAGAGTAGCCAGTCAATGACAATATGCACACCAGAGCATGTGAGCGAGAATTTCCACTCCTTGCTCACGAGGCTGTAGGCTCCGCCCGCTCCTCCGCTCTAATTCGCACTAAGCCGCTCCGCTCAACACCGCTCCTCGCTCCACTAAAATTTCCCCCTTGCTCCAGTCAAATCGCTCCACGCTCGCTCCAGTTTAAAAAAGGGACAAATAATCTGTATGCCTAACAAATGTCGCCTTAAACCGAAGCCTTATATCATATACTGTATATAGGCTTAAAAACAAAGGAATCAGTGGGCTTAATAGCCTAAAGAATATACAGGCTAAGCATCCACGTTTTAAATTACTCAATGTTTTTCTGTTGATGCTGCTGCTGCGTCTCTATAAAATAAAATTTCACTGACAGCGTTACGTAAAATCCTATTAGACCTACTTTGAATGACAAAACGAATTTATTTGATTACCAATATTTACTTTATAGGCTTTTATACTTTAATTTTCTTTATAGACTTGATATGCTACAACCATGTAAAACTTGCTCACGTTTTGCTCTGGCTTCCGCCTATTCGCGTAGCATTCTCATGTTTGAGAAAAGTGATTCCAAAGTGAATCTTTACTCACTGAGTCACTGAAACAGTTTCACTACATTGTTCTTCTTGCTCTACATTATTGTCATCTATACGTTTGATAAGAATAGTACACTTGTGTGATTTATCAGTTTCCTTTGTGAAATACTTTGCGAATTGCATCTCGGTCAATTTGTGTAATAGTCTTGATAAGATGAATTCTGGGTAGATTTGGGCACGCTTCAGAATCTTAGTGTGAGCGGTATCGGAGCGACCGCTCCAGCCTTAATTAAAAAACCGCTCCGCGCTGTGACCAAATTCCGCCCTCCTCGCTCACGCTCCACTCCGCTCACATGCTCTGATGCACACCATGTAATTTTTTTTAAAGCATTGTGATTTGTTTTTAGCATGAATATTACTACAGTACACTGTAAAAAAAAATCTGTTAAATTTACGGTAAATTACTGCCAGCTGTGGTTGCCAGAATTTCACCGTAAAAATTACAGTAGTACTGTTTAATGTAATACGGTACATATAATTATTCTGTATAATAAACGGTTTAAATCCATATTTTTCCAAACATTTTCATGTTAAAATATTAAGTGTTTGTAATGTGAAAATAACAGTTAAAAACCATAAAAACTGCATATTGTAGCAGTAAAATGTACAGGTGTAGATTTTCCGTTGTATTGTAGTATCCGTTGATTTCGGCCAAGATGCCATATCACAAATGCAGTCCGGTTAAAGCTCTTTTATTCATAATCCTTAACAGGACTGTGAATTATATCAATTATCACAACACCTGTTTGTATAACAACATATAAGAACAAGCATTACTTATAACTGGTGGAACAGGGGGAGGGTCACTGTACGAACAATGGGCACTACACAGGGGCGATTCTAGGTTCAGAGCTTTGGGGGTGCTGAGCACCCAGAGAGCTGCCCAGCAAGGCAAGATACACTTTACTCGTCACAATGAGACTTTTTCCCTGCCTCTCAGTGTACTTTCAATCAAAAGGCAAATAACCAAACCACGTGTACATTTAATAAAATATATGACTATTATTCTTGATTGACAGATCATGATCTTCTACTTTTACCTGAATGCCCGTCCTTTTTTTGAAAAAACTTCCTTATATCCATTATGAACCTGGCCGTCTTTCTGTGCAAAATACACACACACACACACACACACACCAGAAGTTATAAAGTTAATGGGCATCCAGTCAGTTAGCTACCTTAGGTTTAATATTCGGAACATGAAAAAATAACCAGCTTCTCTCGTTCCATTTCAAAGAGGACTGGTAAAACGGTTGGCAATTTAAGTTTTTAGATTTAGGCTATATAAATTTCAATGGGAGCAACAGGACGGTCAAAATGTTGCTGATTTTCCTACAGAGTAGGGCGGATTGTAGGGTAGCAAACATCGTCAGAAAACGTGTTTTCAACACTGCAGTTTACCTGTGAGGGTAACAGGGCTGTCAAGTTTTGAAGACAGGCAAGAGTGACATTCCACAGGATGCCTCTTCATTGGTTGTTGTGTTGTATTCTACCCAGATACAATAGTACTATTTTCTGATTGGCTATTGTGTAGACCCTTTCTTTTTTTTTGATTGGCTGGTAAGTGACAGGCTCTTGGGGCAAATCTTGTCCGACTTCAACGTCATAAAAGAGGCGTGTTTCATCCGAGTTCCGACTTGGAGAGAAATAATCGAATGTATCATAATGTTACTCAGCTCAGAATTTCCGAGTTCCGAGAGAAAAACGAACGCACCATTAGACTCCAGCGGAGACACGTTTGTTTTATAGTGAGGCGCTACTGTGCCGCGGTCTGGGGAAAAATTGGGCTCTGCGGCATATTAGCCTACAAATTATTTTTCCGCGTGAGAAATACAATGTGTGGCGGGAGTGCGTGACAAAAGAATGAAAAGAGTGACTGTCACTCTCAATGCGTGACACTTGAGAGCCCTGGGGTAATGTTTTTCAGCTAATAGGAGACATGGTCTGACTCCTACTACCTAACTATATAAAGAAAGAGTTACTGAAGGTTAAATGCAGCTAACATGTCCTGTTTTAAGCCAAGTACTCACACCACCGCTCCAATGCGTCTCAGCCACCATTGCTGGAGCCAGTCAGAGTAGCGGAGAGTGAAGCTGGAACGAACCATTTTTCGGGGGGGGGGGGGGTATCTATACTAGTTATTAAAATATTACATCTGAATGATTTTTCATATTTTAATACTGTCTCACATAAACAGCATGAACTGTCAAAAAAAAGTTAGAAATCTTTGGGGGTGCTTTTATTCATTTTGGGGGTGCTGAAGCACCCCCAAAAATGGGCTAAAATCGCCCCTGGCACTACACATGGTGGGTAACTCATACACAGTCAAACACACGGGGATGAAGTTTGAACTTAAGCAGGGCACCAGTACAGAACACACAATGCATGGAACCCGGAACATTAACTACATGCATGACATAGACAGCGGCCGATGTCAGCACGACAGTGCGGCATGCTGGAACACATGTAAATAGGCCACACTCACCGACGGCACAGTATAAATTCTACTGAAAAATAACAGGAGCACTGTTTAATGTATAACGGTATACCTTGTGTCCATAAACTGTAGAACTACATATTTAAAACTGTATTTTAACACGTATTCTCATGTCATTATTATGTTACAGATTACACTAGTAACTGAAGCAAAAAATAATTCATGTTACAGCTAAAAATCGTATTAAATGAAGATAAATTTTATACTTACAAACAGTTTATATATTTTAAAAAGTATTTTACCTGATTGATATTTACAGTATATTCCCGTTATCATTTAAGGTGTTTTACAGTATTTTTTTTACTGCATTTTTAAAAATTGTACAGTCAAACAATGTATTAAATACAGAAATATTTTGTATTTACATTTACAGTTCTTTTTCTATATTTAACACAGTATTGTACCTGATTGTTTTTTATGGTATTTTTCCATTGCCATTTAAGGTATTTTTACTGTATTTTTTACAGTGTACGTAAAAAGTATTATATCATCATCATTGCTGTTGTTTATATTACTATATGTATCTAGATTTGGTGACAGAATATTTGGATGACTGATTATTTAGCTGCAGCTTTTCTATAACTCAAACACTGATATTCAACAGCTTGTTGAACATGGGTCACGCTCCTAGACAGACATATATAATAATAAAACAAAGAAATAATACTGTCCAAACAATTATCAGTTAATAGGGCAACACAATCTGTGAAGCTAACGCACTCCTTGTAAATTTCTCCTGCTCCTTTTAAAACCTCAAAAACTATACCAGTAACTCTATGGAACATTCATAGAACATTCATTAAAGGTTCCAAAAATGTAACCTTAATAGGCAGGGGCGGATTATGGTGTACAGAGGCCCCTAGGCTACAGTAGTCTGTGGGCCCCCCAACCCCACCGCGCCAATGGGGGCCCCCTTGCAGGCTGGCACACGTGGGGCCCCTAGACTTAAGCCATATCTAGCCTGTGCGTTAATCCGCCCCTGTTAATAGGACCTTCAGGGAACGTTACCTAAAGGCTGCATAAAACAACTTTAAGGGAATGTTCTCTAAAGGTTCTTCAAAATGTAACCTTTAGAGAATCTTCAGGGAACGTACCTTAGTTATTCCATTTACTAATGTTAAGTAAAAGATGAAAAGACATGATTACCAATATATGCTTTTGTTTCCTTGAAGTAATCTACTTTAGACAGGATGGGGGATAAAGCTAGACCCATCCTTGATGACTGGGTTGTTCTGTCATCTTCTTCTAACCTATCCAGGGAATATGACCACAAACAGAAAACATCACAGAAAAGGGTTGGTGTTTATTTAATACTTCAAACGGTTAACAGATATTTCTTAATTCAAAAATCCAACACGCTTAACAAACCTACATGATTTTCATATATGTACTTCACATCCATGACTTCACTTACCCCGGATATATATACACAACAAAGCTAGGACTATTAATACTTACGATACGCAGTAAAAATGAATTACCCTTGTGGCTAACGTCTTTAGCTGTAATAATCTAACTTATCCCCCCTGCTTGCATTGCCCTGCTGTTGTTTAAAATGCTGCTAACATTAGCACAATGCTAATAATTTTGGCACAATTACAAAACAATCGGTGTTGCCACTAAATACGGAAACGTATTGCTGCCACGCCAGAAAATAAAAGTTCTGAAAATCACATTATAACGTGAACAGTATCACGTAATAACGTTAAAATATCCATTTAAAACGTGAAACTTGTTGAACAATTTGCAGCATCAACAGCGATAAACTCAAAAAGGGGACGGAGTCAGATAACTCCTTTTCTTCTCTTTATTCAAGAATAAATCTAGGAAATTGCAACCTAGGTGGTTTAATAGGGACATAAAGTATAAAGTAAGGAGGAAAAGGGCTTTGTTCCAGAGATGGAAAATAACTGATGATGACATAATAAAGCAAGAGTATCTAAATCTACAGGCTGAATTAAAAAATGACATTAGACGAGCTAAAAGGAATGTCGAAAGGAAGATCGCATTGGAGGCTAAGGATGACGTTAAAAGTTTCTTCCAGTATTTTAACTCTAAAAGAGCTCTAAAAGCTGAAATTACTAATCTGCAGGATAGTAAGGGTCTTATAATTGAAAACGACATTGACATAGTAAATGAGTTCAATGATAGTTTTGCACGGGTATTCACTGTCGAGGACACTAGTAACTTACCAGTTCTTATTACTAATTCAACATCGTCTATAACTAATATATATATAACTGAAGCTGATGTTTTGCAAAGCCTAGCTAAGCTCAAAATAAATAAATCACAGGGCCCTGATGGCATCTTACCTATAGTGTTAAAAGAGATGAGGGATATTATTTGCCGACCCTTAACATTACTGTTTCAAAAATCCTTATCTGAAGGTGTGGTACCTTCTGATTGGAAGCATGCCAACATAACGCCCATTTTCAAAAAAGGGGATAGAAGTAATTTGTCAAACTATAGGCCAATCAGTCTAACTTGTATAACTGGTAAAGTTATGGAGGCTATAATCAAAGAGAAAATGGTAGATTACCTGGACTCAAATAACATTTTGAGGGATAGCCAGCATGGATTTAGGAGAGGTAGATCCTGTTTAACAAATCTGTTGGAGTTTTTTGAGGAAGCTACTCAGGAAGTTGATGATAAGAAGGCCTATGATGTCATCTATTTAGATTTCCAAAAGGCTTTTGATGTTGTTCCCCACAAGAGGCTCTCACTTAAACTCAAAGCGACAGGTATTTTAGGAACTGTAGCGACTTGGATTGATAACTGGTTAACGGATAGGAAGCAGCGAGTAGTTATAAGAGGCTCGATGTCACAGTGGGCCTGCGTTCATAGTGGGGTACCGCAGGGTTCAATTTTAGGACCACTTTTGTTCCTAATTTACATAAATGATATAGACACCAATATATACAGTAAACTGGTGAAATTTGCAGATGACACCAAGGTGGGTGGTGTAGCAGATACTGAACTAGCGGCTCAGCAGCTACAGCGGGATCTTAATTTAATTAGTGACTGGGCTGACACCTGGCAGATGAAATTTAACATAGACAAATGTAAGGTACTCCATGTAGGGAGCAGAAATATAAAGTACAGGTATTTTATGGGACCTACTGAAATAAAGGTAGCTGATTATGAGAAAGACCTTGGTGTGTATGTTGATGCTTCCATGTCTCATTCTCGCCAGTGTGGGGAAGCAATAAAAAAGGCCAATAGGATGTTGGGGTACATCTCCAGGTGTGTGGAGTTTAAGTCAAGGGAGGTAATGCTAAGATTATACAATTCCTTGGTGAGACCTCACCTAGAATATTGTGTACAGGTTTGGTCACCATATCTTAAAAAGGACATAGCGGCCTTAGAAAAGGTGCAGCGTAGGGCCACAAGAATGATTCCTGGTCTTAGAGGAATGTCATACGAGGAAAGGTTATTTGAGCTAAATCTGTTCAGCCTCAAGCAAAGGAGACTGAGGGGGGACATGATCCAGGTCTATAAGATTCTAACAGGTTTGGATGCTGTTCAACCGAATAGTTACTTCAGCATTAGTTCAAATACAAGAACTCGTGGCCATAGGTGGAAATTAGCGGGAGAACATTTCAAACTGGATTTAAGGAAGCACTTCTTTACACAGCGTGTAGTCAGAGTATGGAATAGTCTTCCTGATAACGTAGTGCAAGCTGAATCCTTGGGTTCCTTTAAATCAGAGCTAGATAAGATTTTAACAACTCTGAGCTATTAGTTAAGTTCTCCCCAAGCGAGCTCGATGGGCCGAATGGCCTCCTCTCGTTTGTATAGTTCTTATGTTCTTATGTTCTTATGTTCTTATGTTCTTATGTTCTTATTAGGTCAGCACAAAAAAAAAAAAAATCTCTCTGAGAGTGGCGGAAAAAAAAAACTCTCTCGAATAGTTGCACCAGCAACCCATAGTGGTGACAAATGCAGGACTACGTAATTATAAACATATATTGCAACTTGAGTATACTAAAAATTTTACTTCTTAACAAAACTTATCACGTCATGATGGCTATAACTGTCTGTCGGTATGTGATAAATCTGTGATCCAGAGAGGCAGAAAAAATAGCTTTTTAAATTAAAACCCACTTTACAACACCTAAAATCAGTCAGGTCAGAAACAACATCATAACGTGATAATAATGGTATCGTGTATAAAAAGTACATTCAATCAGGACACTACCTTTCCTCGATCACAAATGTTGACAATAAGCGTGGACACGAATTCCTGTGCAGCCAGATTCTACGGCTGAGCAGAATAAGTGAAGATTTACCAGCAGCCCTTCTGGCGCTCAGGTTCAAATGGATGAGCATCGGCTAGGGATTGACTGAACAGCCGCAAAGCTGCCCGGGAAATCACCATCTTGTCCAATCGCCACACATAAACGCTTGTTTAGTTGTTTACGCCAGCTCTGTACATTAAAAGACATTAAAACATACTGTACAGTATGTGTGCTATATCAACAGTCTAAAATTATTCACAAAAGCACTATGTACAGTCAATGCAGAGTAATAGTCAGATAGATAACAATGCACATTAAATGTTGCATGGAGTATTATACAAGTTTCCTGTCAACGGTTAACATTATAGTAATGTGCTTGCTTAACAAATACAGATGCTCCTCTACTTGCAAACGAGTTACGTCCCGAATGGCCATTGGTGACTTGAAATGTTCGTACATGTAAGTCGTTATTCACCATCATTTTAAGGGTACTCAAATCTGCATGCATAAGTAAGTATGATGTAATGTCAATACGTGTTGTTTTATCCTAAAACACATTACTAATGATACATAAAACAAAAATAATCTCAAGAAAGCACGTGTTACCGAGTCTTACCGCAAGTACAAAGAACTAGGATGCTGGGAGTCCGCACGCTACGCTGCTGCGCTGCGGGAGTAGCGGCCAGAAGTCGTACAAAGCGGAATTGGCGCGGAGAACAAAATTGATTTTGCGGACAGGAAACGGGAGCCCAACGAACATTTCGTTCGTATGTCTGAAAGTTTGTACATTGGAAGTTTGTAAGTAGAGAAGTGTCTGTAATATATTATTTTTATGATGTAAATGGAACTCCTAACCCTGTATGTCATTTCACGATCACTGTTAGCCAAAAAAAAAAATAGAAAATTAAAAAAAACAAGCGTAGACGCCCGGGAAAAGGAGATGGTTTAATTGACCGTTAATTGTTCTTAGATATCTGTTTAACATTATTATGTTGACACGTTTTTTGTTCACAAATGTTCAAGTAAATATAACATTTTATAATGTTAATTAGTGCCATGTGGTTTGTGTAGTTATTTAATAAGAAAGTGAAATTATATCCACTGGTCCAGTAGTCATGTTACACTTTGGCAAAATTTTAATTAAAATATTGATATTTTTTATAGTTCAGGTAGCGATATAAAATTTCCCACAATCTCACACTCCATATTTTATTATATATGTACTTCATCAATTAGTTAATGATGATGTGTCCCATTAAGTAAAGTCAAGATGTTATGATAAATTACCAAACCAATGCACATATGTACATGTTATTAGGTTATATATATTTAAAGATGGCTTCTTTATGAACATCATTAACAAAATTGTCTACAAGTTCCAGACTTCAGGACCTACTACTTTGCATGGTTCCCCATAGCTGACTTGTGCATTTGTTTAGGGTGGAATATTAGGTAGCCTGCTGTGCTAATCTAACGCGGTAGTATCCAAGGTTCTCTGTACAAACAAATTAAACTTTTCAATGCTTGCAACATAAAACATGGGCAAATACAACAAAATTGAGTTATTTTTAACCAGTTACTGAATTAGTTACACCTACCTGCCCCAAAACAACTCATTGGTAATTACCTTTACCAGAGCAAGCACCATGACTAGCTGAGTTATACATTTTGAGATATACAATTTTGAGAACATTTAATCGCAATCTTTTAAAAGAACCAAATAAACTTCCACCCGGCTCATTACCAAACATGCTTCAACATATAAACAAACAGATAACTCAATTTAATGCACCTATAGTGGCCTGTACTACGAAGCGGGGTAACTGGCTTATCGGGGTAACTTTGCGAGTAACTTGATGACGTGTGGTGTAACTTCGCGATTAACCCGTACTACGAAATGTGGATAGGTTTTAGTCGAGACATGTTGCTATGGCAATTTACGCTAAGTCTCAAAACTGCTCTGAGCAGTTTTTGTTCTTGGTTAAGTCGAGGTTTCCGCGTAAGCCAGCCCTATATGAGCACCGCCCCTCCTACTACAATTTCTCCAAAGACAATGCCGGTGTTCTGTCGATATATGCTGCCTTGTCAAAAAATGCTACCGTAGTGCTAATTGATAGCCCTAACCCTATCCCTAACTCTTACCCTAACTCTAACCCCCCAAAACCCCTAAAACCCTTACCTTAACCCTAACCCCTAAAACCTAACCCTAATCCCAAGACGGTGGAACTGCACATGCGCAGAAAGGCTCGATAGCACGTCTCGATAGGTAGTATTTTATGACAGAACACCTGTGTACCTGGATGATCCGTACGACATTGGCGCGCGAATCCTGAGGGGCTCTCTCTGTTAATATGTATGAGATGGAGCAATGGCATATAATATGCATACAATGTATTAATTAATTACTGTTACAGAGAAAGTTATTCTGAAAACCCAAGGGGTGTGCATTGTTCCCTGTTGTCCACTGATCAAAGCACACTTCACTAGATGTGCCTGTCTTGTCTAGTTTTAAAGTTTGTAACCCATTCATGTATTGTCGACTGCACAGTATACATTCAAACATTCAAAAATTAATAAAAATTCGTATGTAAAGCAATCTGGGAAACAAAGGGGTGTGGAACAGTCGCCATGTGCCCAAAATACTAAACCATCATGTCACAGGCTGAAAGGACCTATTATATTAGCTATTAACATGATTTGACACAAATCACAAAATGTTTTGAAGTGGAAAAATAATCGGTGTGCATCGATGTCTGTGTACTGGACATCACAATTCTGTCATTAAAAACACCCACCTTACTTCCGTAAAGATGTTAAAGCCAGAAAACTGAATTCCATAAATGAGGCTAACTTAACCGCGGTGACAGGTTCCTAGTCGTTTTCTCACTACACATATGCTTCTGTTTTGTCCTGTTGTAAATCATTTAATTGTTTGTTAAACAGTGGCTCACCTTCTAAGTGTCATATGAACAGACACCTTTTTATTATTAGCTGTAAAACATAGAAACACACTATTAAGTGGAGGCTAGACACAACAAATCTTTCATAATGAGTAGAAATATAAATACATAGCCCTACCACTTGACATGATGTTTTTATATTTCATCTTGACTGCCACGTACGCTTTCCACTACTATTGCATTTGAAATCGGATCAGTTATTGTTAACATTAAGTTTACATTATGAGTAACATTACAGTAATGGAACTTCAGGGAGCATTACATTACTTAGCAGCATATAATAGGTGACTTCTGAATTGTGTCGCATCTGTTAGCCTCTGTAATTATTAACAGCATTTCAATTCTTTTCAGAAAACACTTAATTGTCTAATACTCGGTCGTGAGATATTTTAGACCACGTTTTATGAGCGTGAAAATGTACGTATGCATTTTTTCCGTCGTCAATACGTTGCCAACAAGCCTGCCTGCTTTTGTTGGCTGCAGTGGTATTGGACTTTCTTTACAGCGTTGATTTAAACTCCTCATAACCCTGCATAATTAGCATGCAGTCTTCCTCCGTGAAACATATGGAGATCGCGCTAGGAGTCAAACGGTGCCTTGCGTTGCCGAACGTTCTCCATTTGTGTGAATGCGCACAAACTCCAATGCAGTTAACACCGATTTAACAAATCAACTTCTTAACTGGCGTCGTAGTACTGATTAGCCCCGATGGAGTCAACCTCGCGTTCGCAAATTACCTCGGAGTTAAGTCTGATTTGGTTAAACCCCCTACGTAGTACAGGCCACAGTTGGAGCTTAGTAAATAATATGAAATTAATAAAGCAAAATGATTTAACTACCTATTCTACATTAATAAACCGGATGTTACCATTGCAAAGATTTTAGAAACACTGTATCTCGAGTTCATCCCAAATTGCATCCGGTGCACACTTTTTAAATCGAGGCAGTCAGATCGAGAAGGGTCCAGCTGCAGACGCCTGTAGAGTGGAGCTCCACCAGAAATACGTCACCTCCACAGGAAACACGTGGCCTCAACTCTGTGTCACAGCGAATAAACCCTAACCTTAACCCTAACCGGAGCTCCACTTTACATCCTTAAAGATCATGTGTTTCCTGTGGAGGTGACGTATTTCCGGTGGAACTCCACTCTACAGGCGTCTGCAGCTAGACCCTCTTGGTCAGATCACGAACTTTTATGCCAGTGTACCGACGCGCATCGGTGAATCTTAACATCCCTAACAGAAAACGTGTTTGCCACCAGTCAAACCAGACATTTGCGTGGGGCTCATGTGGTTTGGGGCCACCCTGTTGACCGCAAACAGTCACTACTGTAAATATTAAACAAACATGTTCCTTATTTTGGAGATGCTGAAGCAGTATGTTCTGTAACCTAGCTAGCTAGCAACTATCTTCTGACTTTATTTGCTAGTTATTTATTTAACTTGTTAACAATGACACTTAGTAATGCTTATTAATGCATGATTTAGGTCATTAAGCATTTCAGTACCAGTATTGTAAAGTGTTACCGTTTTATTTGCATAGAGGATTTTCACAAGTAATGTTTCTGCAAAGTTAACATTTGTAAATGTTAATTACATGTAATAAAGATTTCAAACGATTAACTGCAAAGTTTGGATCTTACTGTTATTAACTAATTAAATAAGCATTTATTAAATAAGCACTTGATTGTGAAGTGACCGCATAGTGGTTTCTGATTGGCTGCTTCAGCTCAGCTACTGTCTACCTAGGAGCCTGTCACAGCACTACAATCAAATCCATAATTTAATTATGCATGTAAAATTAAATATTTTGTTCTAAAACACTAGAACATGAAATAAATACAGGCTGTATAAACAGGTGTATAAGTAGATTTTCCTGTTTCAGAATCTATGTTGTTTTGCTGTAGTTGTAAGGAATGAAGATGTTAATGATTTATTTTCTGCATTGTGGTTTGAATGTGCGTACAGCTTGCAGTGTTACCATCCACAATCGCTGTCGGGATACCCTACCTAACTGTGCGAAGATGAAACAAAGGGTAAGAAGAATGAGGGCTTTGGTGGTGGGTTAGTATAAGATCAAGGTTGGGCTTGGGTGGTTGCTTAGTATAAGATCAAGGTTGGGCTTGGGTGGTGGGTTAGTATAAGATCAAGGTTGGGCTTGGGTGGTTGGTTAATATAAGTTCAAGGTTGGGGAAACACTAGATCAAATATTTATGGATTTAAAAATAATATTGACATGGTGGGAGAATGGTAGTAGTAGCTGATGATGGAATTTACTTGTTACTTCAAGTAGGTTTATTTAAATTGAATAACACTTCTGTCAGACTGATGGTCTCTCCTGCATATATGTTGGCAGCAGCAGAAACTGAGTCTTGGGAGGAACAGCTCAGCCCTGCAGAATGTCACCATGAGGACCAAGAGTGAGTTCCTCATCCTTTGTCCTGTTCTCACTTCTTTAAGTATGACTTCTCTCATCTACAGTCCTTCCATTTTTAATCTTTTGAGTACAGCTGTATACAAGAGTACAGCTGTTTTATCCATCACATACTTAAAATGCACAGCTAGATGTTCCTGCATAATGGGATGGTATATAGCTTAGTAAGTTGCGGATCTGTGTCATGGGCTTAAAGCCCATAGCCAGCAGAATAGTCATATCATTGGGCCCTTGAGCAAAGCCCTTGACTGTAACTACTCCAGTGATACTGTCTGGGCCTGCTCTCTGATCTTCACTTGAATGTAATTTTTGATCAAAGTGTCTAATAAAAAAGTAAACATCTATATAGAAACTGTTAAGTTAAACTTGAAACTTTTGTTTTTAAAAGCAGTGAAAATAATATGATAACTGTTTTGAGAATGGGTGGCACAAAATCACCTCTCTGGTCCCTCTTTCTTCATTTCTCTTTGGAAGAGGTATGAAAGTTACACGTGTTAAAACCTTGTTTTGTGTCCCCACCTTCACATGCAGCCCCTGGGTTAAAGGAGAGGCCCAGTTCAGCCATCTACCCTGCAGACAGCTTGCGCCAGTCCCTGCTGGGCTCCCGCCGTGGCCGCCCTGCCCTCTGTCTCTCCAAGAGCGTCTCCACCAATAATATCACAGGGTGAGCCAGCTTAGCAGGTGGAGCTGGGTGTGGCTGGTGGGAGCTAGTGAGATGGAAAACAAAGTTACTGCCCTGAGCAGAGCCTGGAGCACACAAGTGCCTTACATGATGTGGTGCTTTTATGGAGTGTCTTTTATTTATGACGTTACATATCCTATTCTGTATTGACCTACATATTAACTGCAGTACAACTCCAAGTTGCTATTGTGTCATCATCATGCATATAAAATGCTTTAGTTGTTACATAGCATAATTGTATGTGTATAGGAACCTCAATGAGGACTCCAGCCTGGGGTTACGCAAGATTATCTCCCAGTCTACAGAATCACTTAACTTTCGCAGTAGAGCCATGTCCATGGAGTCTCTCAACGATGAAGGTGAGCAGGGATGACGAAGCATTGGGGGCAAAGATTAACCCCAGGCAGTCTAAACTATGTGAAAGACATAGCTGAGAAGTTTTAGAATGAGAAGTAATTACCAGAAATAATCCCCAGAAATTACCTTAGCACATCTCAGTGGTTGGTATTGCTAAATAGCATCTTATTTTATTGGTTTTGTTTGGTATTTTGGCTTTTTCTTTCATAATAAAACATTTAGCTTAACTCTGGATAAGTAAGGAGCCAGTTTAAGCACTAAATGAAAATTGGGGCCGAACAGGTTTAGAAGGTTTGGTCTTCCACAACACAACAGGAACTGAATGAAAGAAGAACTCAGAGTAATGCTGACTTGCTGCGTCCGTCTTTCCTCTCCTCTCCTCTCCTCTCCTTAAGGGGAAATGTACTACACCTCCATGCTGGAGGAGCTGCAGCTGGAGGGTCGGGACTTCGAGGCAGACTCCTGGAGCAGGGCAGTGGATTCCTCGTATCTGCAGACACAACGGAAAGATGTCATCAAGAGGCAGGACGTCATCTATGGTGAGCTGTTCCTCGAACCCAAAGGCACATTAACATGGTCAGAGGCCCCTGGGCATCAGCCCGGGTGAGCCTGTGCATTAAAGTGCCTCTCCCTGGGCCGCATTCAGCATGCCATTCTATATTACTCTTTGGATCTTAACACTTCTTAACTAGTAGCTTTTCAGAGTGTTCAGCAAGCCTGTGACTAGTCCACATGTTGAAGCTTTTGTCTTGTGTGGGGTGTGTGGCTCTGTGGGTTAGCCCATGATTGGAAGGTCAATCCCATGGCCATTGGACTTTCCCTTTAGGCCCTTGAGCAAGGCCCTTAACCCTACTCTCTCAAATGTATATCACTTTGGGTAAAAGCATCTTCTAAATGAATAAATGTAATGTAAATGTAATGTCTCACACACTCTTTCTCGCACAGAGCTGATCCAGACAGAGCTGCACCACGTCCGCACACTGCGTATCATGGAGGGTGTGTTCCGGCGCGGCATGCTGGAGGAGATGCAGCTGGAGCCAGGGGTAGTGCATGCCATCTTCCCCTGCCTGGACCGGCTGCTGGGCCTGCACACACGCTTCCTCGGTCGGCTGCTGCAACGCCGCAGCCAGAGCCTGGCGCCTGGCAGCACTAGCAACTTCATCATTCAACAGCTAGGAGACCTGCTTGTGGAGCAGGTAACACTGGCATGTGAGAGGGAGGGAAATGCATGCTGGGAAGGAAATGTAGCAATAAAACGAAGGCATCCTTTAAAGAAACAACTAATAATTATTTATAATAGTTCATAACTGTTCTTCTGTGAAGGTCTGTGTAATAATGCTTAAATATACTCAATATCGTGGGTGGCAACACAAGTTTGTCAGAGAGGGAAAGACATGGTCCGCTAAGGGGCCTGGAAAGTAAGACGGTGTGTGAGAGTTCCTGCTTACTACCGTGTTGGACTCACTTAAACCCACGTGTTCTGTTGGCCCAGTTTTCGGGCCCATTTGCAGATGAGATGAGGAAGGCCTATGCTGAATTCTGCAGCCGGCACCTGAAGGCCGCCAAGCTGTACAAGGAGCTGCTGGCGAGGGACAAGAAGTTTCAGCACTTCATACGGGTGAGGGGGTGCGTGGGGGTTATGTGAGTGCAAGAAAAGTATTGAATATTCATGAACAATACTGTGTAAAAGTCTTAACAAATAAAATGTTTAAAACTATTTATCTGGGTAGTAAGTGTATGTTTGCTCAAAAAAACAATTTAACATTATTATTAATAATAATAATAATAATAATAATATGTCTTTTAAATGTGATTTTAATAGCTTTTATTTAAGTGTGTTCTTCTCCCTTTGTGAAGCTCTTTGAATTGCATTGTATTTGAATTGTGCTATATAAATAAACTAGCCTTGCCTTGCCTTAGAACATATGAAAATTGAGTAACACAAAAAAACTACCAAGGACTACTTCTGTTCTCCGAAAAGTAACCGACATCTTATTAGATGGCTAGTAGAAGACCGCTACAGTTCCCAACCCACTTCTCATTTATTTATAAAATTTTACCACTAACTCAGTTAATGAATGAACTTAATTAGTTAAATAACTGAAAATGGTATTGAACAAGATGGGATAGTGGTTGAGTCACAAAATGCATTGATTTATTGGTTGGTTACTGCAAATACTGGGGTGACTGTAGGAGAAATGCCAAGCTGACACACTTTGACAGACAAATCATGCCTGTAGTTTACACCACCATGATAATCATTTATACATTATTTTCTTTGACTGCCCAAGATGTTTGCAGTGTACTGTATATTATTATCATTATAATTAGTTTGTGAAAAACACTCACTGTCCACTTATTAAGTATACCTGGGGGGTATACCATGAAGCTGGATTAAGGCAAAGTCTGACTTATTTCGACAAGTCTGGCTCATTTAATGAGTGTTCCGTTCCATCAACGTGTCTTAAATTAATCCCTGCTGAGCTACCATGGTAACTTTGGCGAGTGAACAAGTCTGCTCCGGACCAGGTTAACTGTCTGATTTAGTTAAGCATTGTTTCGAAGAATGTCAGATTCCCAAAAAATTGTTCCATCAGACCAAATTCTGCACTCTCACTACTCGTCATGCAATAAATACACTCACCTAAAGGATTATTAGGAACACCTGTTCAATTTCTCATGAATGCAATTATCTAATCAACCAATCACATGGCAGTTGCTTCAATGCATTTAGGGGTGTGGTCCTGGTCAAGACAATCTCCTGAACTCCAAGCTGAATGTCAGAATGGGAAAGAAAGGTGATTTAAGCAATTTTGAGCGTGGCATGGTTGTTGGTGCCAGACGGGCCGGTCTGAGATTTCACAATCTGCTCAGTTACTGGGATTTTCACGCACAACCATTTCTAGGGTTTACAAAGAATGGTGTGCAAAGGGAAAAACATCCAGTATGCGGCAGTCCTGTGGGCGAAAATGCCTTGTTGATGCTAGAGGTCAGAGGAGAATGGGCCGACTAATTCAAGCTGATAGAAGAGCAACTTTGACTGAAATAACCACTCGTTACAACCGAGGTATGCAGCAAAGCATTTGTGAAGCCACAACATGCACAACCTTGAGGTGGATGGGCTACAACAGCAGAAGACCCCACCGGGTACCACTCATCTCCACTACAAATAGGAAAAAGAGGTTACAATTTGCACGAGCTCACCAAAATTGGACAGTTGAAGACTGGAAAAATGTTGCCTGGTCTGATGAGTCTCGATTTCTGTTGAGACATTCAAATGGTAGAGTCAGAATTTGGCGTAAACAGAATGAGAACATGGATCCATCATGCCTTGTTACCACTGTGCAGGCTGGTGGTGGTGGTGTAATGGTGTGGGGGATGTTTTCTTGGCACACTTTAGGCCCCTTAGTGCCAATTGGGCATTGTTTAAATGCCACGGCCTACCTGAGCATTGTTGGGATGGCGCACAGTCACCAGATCTCAACCCAATAGAGCATCTTTGGGATGTTGTGGAATGGGAGCTTCGTGCCCTGGATGCGCATCCCACAAATCTCCATCAACTGCAAGATGCTATCCTATCAATATGGGTCAACATTTCTAAAGAATGCTTTCAGCACATTGTTGAATCAATGCCATGTAGAATTAAGGCAGTTCTGAAGGCGAAAGGGGGTCAAACACTGTATTAGTATGGTGTTCCTAATAATCCTTTAGGTGAGTGTATATAAAGCCTATAAAAATCATATCTCAGCACTCCAATTAATTCCAAAATAATTCAAATAAAAATGTACCCATAATACAAAGGTCAACCATGAAATGCAATGTCTGAAATTGAGAAAAAAAAAATCTGTTAAGATAATATGAACAGGAAGATATTTATGCGTAGCGTGCATACTCCCATCATCCTAGCTCTTTGTACTGGCGTATACCCTTAAAATGAGCTTACAAACATTTCAAGTTGCAAACGGCCGTTCAGAACGTAACTCGTTCGTGAGTAGAGGAGTATCTGTATTTTATGGAGATCAAATAATACAGAATATCATTATACAGTAAGAATCACACGTGAACTCAACCCAGAAGGTTCCCTGTCGGCTATGGGGATCGAACCAGGAAATTTCACGGTAACAGCATAAACCACTGTACCACCGTTATAGGCACTTGTAAGATTTACATAACTTACACATTTAGTCTGTCTGCAATTCTTTGCCCAGCCAGCTCCCTGGCTTTATTTATGGCCACAGTATTGTCTTTTTTAGTGATTACATCTATGTATTATTCATACAGCTCCATCAGCAGCGTTGGTTCTGTAGCGGAAAAAAAAACCCCACCGGTTTCATTTTACACGCTTTCCGACTCATTTGATCAGTCTATCGTGCATCCATTCATTTGGGCTTCTTAAATATCTTGGGTGTGTGCACCAAGTCAGACTATCCAAGTCTGTCTTGTATGAGCCTTGATTAGTTAAAGCTGAACTGTGTTAGTGGAACGACATGAGGCTAAGTTTAGGGATGGCGCTAGTTTGAGTCTGACTTTTTAGAGAAAGTCTGGCTTTCTTTAGCTACTTTCATATAATACCACTTCTCATCGAAGCAAATATCTAATCAGCTAGTCATATGTCAGCAGCACAGTTTATAAAATCATGCAGAGACAGGTCAGGCTTTTTCTAATGCCCACATCAATCTGCAGAAATTGGGAAGAAAGGTCATTTAAGTGATTTATTTGACCGTGAACTCTGGATGCACAACTTGTCAAACCTTGAAGAACATGCTACAGCAGCAGAAGATTCCAGTGGGTGCCTGTCAGCTAAGAACAGGAAACTGAGGCTACAATGGGCACAGGCTCACCAAAATGAAAAAGATTGCAAAAACATTGTCTGGTCAGGTGTGTCTCGCTTTATGCTGTGACATTGAGATGGTAGGATCAGAATTTGGCATAAACAACATGAAAGCTTGGATCCATCCTGCCTTGTATCAATAATTCAGGCTGGTAATGGTGGTGTAATGGAATGGGAGATATTTTCTTTGCACGCTTTGGGCCCCTTAGTACCACTTGAGCATTGTTTAAATGCCACAGCCTACCACAGTATTGTTGATGACCATGTCCATCCCTTTATGACCAAAGTGTACCCAGCTTCTAATGGCTGCTTCCAGCAGGATAACGTCCACAAAGCTCCTATCATCTCAGTCTGTTTCCTTGAAGATGACACTGTATTCAAATGGCCTCCACAGTCACCAGATCTTAATCCAATAGTGCACTTTTAGGCTGCAGTGGAATGGGAGATTCACATCATGAAGGTTTAGCCGACAAATCTGCAGCAGATGCATGAAACTATTATGTCAACATGGACCAAAGTTTCAAGTGTTTCAAGCACCTTGTTGAATCTGTGCAACAAAGAATTAAGGCAGTTGTGAAGACAAAAGGGCATACTAGTAAGGTGTACTTAATATAGTGGCCATTGACTGTATAAGACGTATAGTGTATACCAGGGGTGGGGAACCTGTACCATGGAGGGCTGGTGTGGATGTGGGTTTTTGGAATGGCCTCTCAATCAGCCTGCATCCACACCGGCCCTCCACGCAACAGGCTCCCCACCACTGGTGTATACTATGCTAGACAGGCTTTGCTATATGTTATTCCTGATCATTCTGATTTTAAGCATGATTTCCATCCACTTCGGCAGAGGGTGAGTCGGGGCCAGCTGCTACGTCGCCATGGTGTACAGGAGTGCATTCTGCTGGTCACCCAACGTATTACCAAGTATCCTGTCCTGGTCCAGCGCATCTTAGATAACAGCAGTGGTGAGGCTCCTTGTAAACACGGCACTATGCAGTCCATATCTAGGCTTGTGACAACGGTGTTAGATATACAGTCCAATTAAGAATCTGATCCAACCTGAAAGATTATTTTAAAATATGGACAATGCTGATTTTAAAAATGCTGTGTTAATATTTTATAAGTGTGTTCTCAGTTTTTCCACTTGGGGGAGCACTATAGTGGTAATGGGAATAAAATACACTGCTCAAAAAAATAAAAGGAACACTATTTAATCAGAGTGTAGCATCAAGTCAATTAAACTTCTGGGATATTGACCTGGTCATTTAAGTAGCATAGGGGGTTATTAATCAGTTTCAGCTGCTTTGGTGTTAATGAAATTAACAACAGGTGCATTAGAGGGGCAACAATGAGATGACCCCCAAAACAGGAATGGTTTAACAGGTGGAGGCCACTGACATTTTTCTCTCTCCTCATCTTTTCTGACTATTTTTTCTTTTGACTACGGTCAGTGTCACTACTGGTAGCATGAGGCGATACCTAGACCCTACAGAGGTTGCACAGGTAGTCCAACTCCTCCAGGATGGCACATCTATACGTGCCATGTCCAGAAGGTTTGCTGTGTCTCCCAGCATAGTCTCAAGGGCATAGTGTAGATTCCAGGAGAAAGGCAGTTACTCTAGGAGAGCTGGACATGGCCGTAGAAGGTCCTTAACCCGTCAGCAGGACCAGTATCTGCTCCTTAGTGCAAGGAGGAACAGGATGAGCACTGCTAGACCCCTACAAAATGACCTCCAGCAAGCCACTGGTGTGAATGTTTCTGGCCTGACATCCTCTAGTGAACCCTGTGCTCACTGCCCGGCACCATGGAGCTCGATTGGCATTTGCCATAGAATACCAGAATTGGCAGGTCCGCCACTGGTGCCTTGTGCTTTTCACAGATGAGAGCAGGTTCACCCTAAGCACATGTGACAGATGTGAAAGGGTCTGTAGAAGCCGTGGAGAATGTTATGCTGCCTGTAACATTGTTCAGCATGACCGGTTTGGTGGGTCAGTGATGGTCTGGGGAGGCATATCCATGGAGGGTTGTACCGACCACTACAGGCTAGACAATGGCACCTTGACTGCCTTTAGGTATCGTGATGAAATCCTTGGACCCACTGCCAGACCCTGCTGATGCAGTGGGTCCTGGGTTCCTCCGGGTGCACAACAATATTAGGCCTCATGGCAAGATTATGCAAGCAGTTCCTGGAAGTCGAAGGAATTGATCATTGACTGGCTCCCACACTCGCCTGACCTAAACCCAATAGAACACCTCTGGGACAATATGTTTCGATCCATCTGATGCCACCAAGTTGCACCTCAGATTGTCCAGGAGCTCAGTGATGCCCTGGTCTATATCTGGGTGGAGATCCCCTTGGACATATTCCGTCGTCTCATTAGGAGCATTCCCCAACATTGTCAGGCATGCAAACAAGCATGTGGGGGCCATACAAACTACTGAGTATGATTTTGAGTTGCTGCAATGAAATTTCACCAAAATGGACTAGCCTGCCACATAATTTTTTTCATTTTGATTTTGAGGCTTTGAATTAAGCCCTCTGTCGGTTGATAATTTTCATTTTCATCAAATGATGTGTGGCATCCTTTTGATCCTAGCACATTACCTAGTTCATTTCAGTATAGATATTCAGCATGATTTTCTTTCCCATTGTGATGTGTTCCTTTAATTTTTTGAGCAGTGTGGTGCCAATTATTCCTCACCATGCTGAACAATCCAACACCTTGCAAGGGCAACTGAGAACACTCAAAATAAATGAATTGCTGATGCAACTAAAGAGACAGCAGTTCGTTTCTGTTTGGAGTTGTAAGAGTAGTGATGCAACGATGAAAACCATCTGCCTAAATTCCAAAACAATGAGAAATGCAGCTTCAGACATGAATTTAGATCCTGCCAGTTTTTTCCTTTATTCATCATCACTTGGTAAATAACTGATTAAGCTGCACTGGATGTCAGATGTAGGTGCCTGGCATCTTCTCTGGCTACTCAGAATGTACCACGTTATCTCATTTCTTGCATGAATGTGCCATTAGCCTCCTACACATGGATTTTCTGGGTTCAGCCTACTTACGATTGGACTGGATGCAACATGGCCCATTACCTGGATGGAGTTTGACACCCCAAGTTTATCTGAACAGCAGATTGCACTCTACTTGTGCAGAGCTGGGATGACGGAAAGTAACCTGATCTACTCACCCATGCCCATAGGTAGCCAGCAGGAGGCCTCTGCTCTCAACCAAGCACTAACGCTGATCCGGGAGTTGCTGACTTCTGTGGACCAGCAGGTGCTGGAGTTGGAGCACAGCCAGCGGCTGCAGGAGATCCAGGCCCGGATGGACCCGCGGGGAGAGGCCCAGGTGCGGGGTGGAGGGTTGTTCCGTGTGGCCGAGCTGATGAGGCGGCAGCTCATACACGAGGGAACACTGCTGTGGAAGACTGGAGGATCCCGGCTGAAAGGTGGGGAGGGGGAAGAGTGTGAGCTGGGCATGAGGGGTGTACACATCCAGTGTGTGAATTATTAACGCTGCCCTACCTATCTCTGCTCACAGATGTCCAGGTCTTGCTGATGACAGACATCCTGGTATTCCTGCAGGAAAAAGACCAGAAGTTCATTTTCCCATCCCTGGTCAGTGTGACCTGATGAGCGCAGCCCCACCTGCTGGCTGGCTATATCCTACAGTTCCAGCTCAATAAACCCTCTTGGTTTCTGCTCCCCCCCTCCCCCACCCCCAGGACAAGCCACCCATCCTGGCCCTGAGGAACCTTATCGTGAGGGACATCGCCAACCAGGAACGTGGCATGTTCCTCATCAGTGATGCCGCCCCGCCAGAGATGTATGAGCTGCATGCGTCTTCCCGGGACGACCGGAACACTTGGATGAGGCTCATTCAGCAGGCTGTTAGCAGGTGGCTGATGTGTTTCCTTCACACCTGTTCACACAGCCCTGTCACACACAGTGTTACCTGTGCATGTGACTCTGTCTCTCTCTTTGCACTGCAGCTGCCCATCCAGGGAGGTTTTCCCACTGATTGAGACAGAGAACAAGGCCCGACTGCGAAGACTCCGAGGTCTCAGACTCCATGTCTACTGTTCAGGGCTGGATCAGTCCCTTTCTGGGCCTTAAACAAAATTTGATTAACCAAATTATTATTTGTCATCTTCCTTTCCATTCTGACAAGCTGATCAGATGCCCGGGTGGCCGCTGTGCCTTGTGCAGGCCCTAACAGTATTCCATATTAATCTCTCTGTAGTTTCTCCTCACTTTCTCTGTGGTGTAACCACCATCTCTCTCTGTCCCACAGCTGATATCCAGCAGAAAGACCGGGAGCTGCTAGAACTTCTGCAGGAGAGGGTGACCCTGTTCTCAGAGCTGGCAGAGGTGACAGGGGTCACCCTACCTTCCAGTTCCCAAAATCTTTTCAGAGCAGACAGTCCCCAGGCCCCATGCGGGGAAAAGCTGTTGATGGAGGCCATTGCAGAGGGTGCGTGAGTCAGAGGGCTGGGACAAGCTGGGGACAGATGGAGTACTACTTACTCTAAATAATCTGGACACAAACAGTAGATTATCTCATAATTATACTACGGGACCGTTGAATGCTTGAATCTGATTGGCTGACGAACGTTCTGAGGTGTGCAATTATTTTCAGGGAAACGCACGGCGAACGTAGTTCCAGGCAGCTCTCTTGACCGCATTACAGTTCCATATCACTTCGCATAGTTAACTGTAATAACGGGAATTAGCATACAGTACCTATACAGCACACAGGACTAACAAAAACAACATGACAGACGATTTTCCGAAAGTAAATTTTAATATTTACGGTGAATATGAAACTTTCAACAACTGGGCTGCAGCAGTATTAGACAGTCCAGATGAAAAACAACATAAACGGAAGCGGATATCAAAGGCAGCCGGCAACAACAAAAGACATAAAACGATCAGCGAAGAACAGCTAGACATACTCGAGGGAGAAAAACACCAAAAAAACAACAGCTAATGACGTTTTGGAACTAGCAAAAGAGTCGTTGGATGAGATGCGGAAGAAATAATCCTACTCACAATAGCGATTTAAGTAGAAAAACCGGACGAATCCCTTGAAATATATCATCTGATCGATGTCTTGAGGTGTGGCAACCGTAGTATAAGCGGAATAATTGACTCCGGACCGTTGAATTATTAGAAAAATAATGCACACCCGAGGTGTAACGGCCACTCCGCTTCGCGTCGTGGCCGCATCACCACCTCGGGTGTGCATTATTTTTCTAATAATTCAACGGCCCGTCGTCAATTATTCCTTACATCAGTAGCCAGTGATTTCAATATATTGACCCATTTACCCATTTCTGCTTTTAATATTGAGCACACAGAAATATTGCCTATAGAGAAGATTTACTGCAAAGTAATACTGCAAAGTAAAAACCTATGGATGGTAATGTTGCAGCCTGCAGATCACCCCACTTTTTGCCATTTCAGGCTTTGAGGGGCACCTCCTCACATTTAGGGGGCTGCAGAGTGTGGCCTTCTCAGCAGCTAGTAAAACGGTGTTGTGTCAGAGCTGTGTGAGATCCTTGGTTTCTAATGAGTTGAGAGGTAGGCCTGATACCAGGTGTTCCTCTCTGTTCCTGAGGGTCTACAGCCTTCATGGAGACTTTTTTATAAAGCTCCCTTACCCAAGCGCTCAGGAGACCTGCAGTGGAGGATCCTGCACTATGTGTTGGGTACCAACACGTTTGTGTCGAAATTCAACCCTGATGTTACTCCACTTTGTGTTTTCTGTCACAATGTAGATACTGTGTTCCACGCTTTTTCTGAGTGTTCCAGACTGCTTCCACTCTTTCAGCTCCTGAGTCGAGTTCTGAGAGAGTTCGGCCTGTCTTTTAACCTGATTATGTTTGTTTTTGGCTGTAAATACTCTAAGACTCGCCGTTCTAAGTGTGTTTTGGTAAATTTCTTAGTGGGACAGGAAAAGCTGGCTGTGTGGAAATCTTTCAGACTGAAGTCGAAGGGGCAAGACACAGATCTGCTCCAGCTGTTCAAAGCTCTTTTGGAATCTCGATCTGGAGTTGAGTTTGTGTTTTATGAAAGTACAGACAATGTCCCTGCTTTTGAAAAGAAGTGGTGTGTTAATCCAGACTTTGTTTCTGTTCATACAGGTGTGCTACATGTGAACTGGTGATTGTGGGTTCTTTCAGCTTGTGTTTCTAATAGTGTATAAATAAAGGGGGTTAAAAGTCTCTCTCTCTCTCTCTCTCTCTCTCTCTCTCTCTCTGGCACTCAGTGGACAACTTGAGTGAACTACTGATGGGCTCCATTGCTGATGATGTCCAGCCACCTCGTTGTCCCAACAGTGACCTGAACCACAAGGGGGAACTAGTTATCAGTGAGTGTCAGTTGCTTTGTTTAACAGCTGCATTAATGTAATGCCCCCACCCCCCCTCCACATTTTTTTTGCAATTTTCTACAACTAATTCATTATCCATAGCTGTTATTAATATGCTTCATAATTACCAGTTCCCCCCTTTTCTCATTGACAGATGGACAGATGATGTCCATTAATGGAACACTCGACAGCCCATCACATAAGGTGAGGTTGCGCTGTACCATTAATGATTCTGACTTCCAACTTCTGTTCCACAGGCCATGTTGTGTGTGTGTGTGCGCGCGTGCGTGTGTGCATGCGCATGCATGTGTGTGTATGTGTGTGTGTGTGTGTAGGTTCCATTGTGGGAACCATATGTCCCTACCATGTGTGACTAAAACCTATTTTAGCTTTGTGGGGACCACTTTTTTGTTCCCCACAAGGGGAAACTAAATTTTATAAAATTCTGTGACTGCAATCTAAAAACTTCAAAAAGTCTTGCATTTGTTTTGTTACTTTTGGTGAAGGTTAGGGCTGGGTAGGGTTTTTTCCACAGAAATGAATGGAGAGTCCTAACATGTGGTAAATATTGTTTTGTATTTACCTCCACAGGACAGAAATGGGAATCAGCTAGAGGACAGGGCCTTGAAAGAGGTTTGTATAGCCTGAATGGCATTGATCACAGTTGCTGTAGATACATCTTGTTTTCATTGGTAGGTGAAACTTTGGAGTTGTCATAGTAGTACTGCCATAAAAAGATGATAGGTATAGTACACACTAGTGGCCAAAATTGCGGAAACACTTTCAATTTATAGAGATTGCAGAACTTTATTCCAATTAATTTAGTTACTTATTTAATCATCCAATGTATGATATTTGTTAACATTCTTCGTTTATAAACATTATGGCCAATATTCATTCATTTTTAAAGCGTAATGCCTAAAATGCTAAGTATTTTCATAATTTTGGCCACTAGTGTAGACTTTAAGACTGTGCTCTTACTGTGTTATGCTGTGTGATGCTGCTTTCCTTTAGGAGGTGTGTCGTAGACTGGTGAACCTCAGTGCCCAGCTGCATGCTCTACAGGTCAGTTACTGCTCTACTTGAAGGAGTTGAATTTACATGACAGTAAATAAATGTCCTAAATATAAATAATGGTTGTCACAAGGGTTGGTCATCACAAGTGAATATAACCTCCCAAGAGATCTCCCAAAGATTTTTTAAAAATTATTAGCGTATTTCACTCCCCCATGTGCTGCTTTAAGTGGTTTCTGTAGCAGTAATGGGGAATAATGGAGTGGTGAGTTTCAAGAGGTGATCTCTGTTCTGACAGATGTATGGATCCTATGACCTGTCGTCCTACTTTTTTACTTACAAAATGTAGATGCATCCACTCACCTGATTATAGTGGGTCAGCAGCACCAGGCACGTTGCATGGATATGAATCCATTGTTGGACACACATCCATATGTCATGGATATTTTAGAGGTGCAAATTCAGCTGAACAATTCTGCCTTTGTAGGCACTAACCATGTGGCCTACCAAATTCTTTGCTTCTATTTCAGGGGGCAGTGATACGCCAGGACTCCGTGGTGGAGCTCTGCCTTCAGGAGGGCACAGTCTCTCCACTTGTCCTGGCTCCAAGCATAAGCACAGACAAGGGACTGACCCAACTGCAGCCAGGGCAGCAGCAGCACGGCATCTCACAGGCAGATCAGGTGAGGACCAACACTGTGAGGCTGAACTGAAGAGGACCAAGGAGGTACTAAGATGCTAAACTGGAGCAGAACATATTTGGGCCAAAGGCACAGGTTCAGCTCAGCTTTGTCTCGGGATCAGTCCAGGTTTGTATCTAGATCAACTCTGACATGCTTTAGGATCTGTCCAATCATGTATAAAGATTAACTTAGGTGTCACACAGAATCAGCCAAATCGTGTGTAAAGATCAACTCAGGTTATTCAGGATCAGCTATGTTAGCAGAGGTTCAGAGTTTTTTTTCCCTGTCCCTTCTTATACAGGTCCTTCCGCATGGTCAAGGAAGCAACATTAAGCTCCTACCTGTTTGTCCATCACAAGAAGGCCCCAGTGTGGCAGCAGAGCCATTGGAAAAAGGGGATGGCAGTGCCCCCACCCAGCCTGGCAGCCCAAGGGGTTAGTGCAGCAAAAACGCAAGAGACCAGACCCATCAAACATATGGTGCTTGTAAACATTGCTGGGGATGAGGTCCGCTCCAAAACAGGAGCTTGTCGAGTTGGCCCTCAAACCCACTATAAAAATGGTAATATTTTCAGGGGATTAGGGTGGAATTGTTAATTTTATCTATGGTGTAACACTATGCTTTGCAGAGCTCCTGAAGGGACCTGTGCAAAAACGTAAAATGCTCATATTTTTGCATGTGCACCTGACAGTTTCACATGCACACCTGATAGTTTCGCATGCGTACCACTTATAGTGGTACCTGATAGTTTTGCGTGGCCCGTGCACTCCAGTTATCAGTTCCGGAAGCCAGTGGGACTAAACCTGATGTTTTTTTTAATAATTGCAAGGTGTCCATTCACTACCAATGACACCAAGTCACAGCTATTTAGTTTTATAGTTATTAGTCCATTAATTCTACCCTTTGTACTTTGAATGGGCACAGTACAATGCACACCATTTAATTATCAGACTATGTATTTTTATATTATTTATTAATAATTACACTGTGTCCATTTACCAAAGTGGTTAATATTAAGGGGTATACTACGATGCTGGTTTAGCTGGTTTAGCCATATTACTAGAGATTTAACACCAAATTTTTAATACTCCAAAAAGTAGCTCACTTGTATATGGTACATGTTGCCATAATAATTTAGCCTGCATGTCAGTCCTGCTATGAACCTGGATCATGAAGCCAGATTTCTTACTTAATCAGATAACTTTGAGGATAAGTAGTGGTAACTGGCTTTTTGATGTCATAACACTGGTTCAATTCTTAGCAGTGTTGGTAATAACACATTACAGAGTAACATGATACTGTAATCCCACAACTTTTGGCAGTAACGAGTAACATAACTGATTACCTTTTCAATTTAAATAGTGCAATTAAAAGTACTGAAATTTAAATGGGCTCATTATTCAATTCAATTCAATTTTATTTATATAGCGCATTAACACAACATTACATTGTCTCAATGCGCTTTACATTTCTGCCTCGTAAGGACCCCCCATTGAGTAAGCCAAAGGCAACGGTGGCAAGGAAAAACTCCCTAAGAGGAAGAAACCTTGGGAGGAACCAGACCCAAAGGGGGAGCCCATCCTCCAGGGGCCGGCAGATGAGTCAAACAAACAAGATGAAATGACTAAGCTAATACAGGGGTTGAAATATATGTCTCAATGCAGCGGCCGACCGGTGCAGGCACGTGGTGCTTGACGCACGATGGCAGGATTAATAGAGGCACAGCCGCAGGGAAGGATGGCGAGGCATCGTGTTGAGCCAAGGGCAGGCAGGTTGGAGGGTAGTTGCCGGTGGTGGAGGTAGTTGTCTTGTAGGCAGCAGAGGCATAAATTCTTCAACGACATTGTGCTCCAGGGAGCACACCCCAGAAGGGGTGAGGGAGGAAGTAAGAAAAAATTGTGTATTAGTCACAGTTGAGGAAACCAGAGGCAGTGCAAGCAAACTGATCGAGTGCAATATTCGTCTAGGCTCCGGCAGATCTGGGTATAGCAGCATGAGAAAGAGGGAGAGACAGGCGGGAACACAGGCATGGGGACTCCCTGAACATCAGCACTCTAGTGTAGAGCTAGAGTGACAGCACTGACGCCTCAGTTTATCCAAAGCCAATGACACCGATCCCCACCCAGCTCATCACCTCATACTGTTAGTCTGACTGGGAGTGAGGGACTAGCTGGAACCAGAACTAGGTTTCCTATACGCTAAGCTATACAAGTGCGTTTTTAATCTAGACTTGAAAAGCGAGAGTGTGCCTGAATCCCGCACATCCGCCAGGAGACCATTCCACAGCTGCGGAGCTCTGTAGGAGAATGCTCTGCAGCCTGCCGTAGCCCTGTCTACTTTAGGAACTAATAGATATCCTGCTCCTTGTGAACGAAGCAGGCGAGAAGGGTTGTAAGGGACCAGAAGATCATTGAGATATTGTGGTGCAAGGCCATTCAGAGCTTTGTAGGTCAATAGCAATAATTTGTAATCAATCCTAAACTTGACCGGTAGCCAGTGCAGGGAAGACAGGATAGGGCTAATGTGATCAAATTTTTTAGTTTTTGTGAGAACTCTGGCAGCTGCATTTTGTACTAACTGAAGTTTATGTAGGGATCCAGATGGACAACCCGAAAGGAGGGCATTGCAGTAGTCCAATCTAGAAGTTACAGTATAAAGGCATGTATTAGTTTTTCTGCATCTTGAAAGGAAAGCAACTTCCGAAGCTTGGCTATGTTCCGTAGATGGTAAAATGCCGTACTGGTAATGCTATTTATGTGAGCACTGAAGCAGAGGTCGGAGTCTACCAGGACACCAAGATTTCTGACCACTGTTTTAAATTGAGTAGGGAGGCCGCTAGGGTTGGGGTTTACAAACTTATTGCGGGCATCCTTAGGACCGATTAAAAGAACCTCAGTTTTTTCGGTATTTTTTCGGTAGGAAATTCCTTGCCATCCAACAACGGATGTCTAGCAGACAGTCGGCTAAAGAAGAGAGCTGGGATGCGTCACTAGGTTTGACAGATAGATACAATTGTGTATCATCAGCATAACAATGAAAATTAACACTGTAATTTCTAATTATGTTACCAAGCGGTAACATATATAGATTGAACAGTAGTGGGCCCAACCCTGATCCCTGCGGGACACCATATCTTACTTTAGTGGCTATGGATGACTCATTGTTTACATGGACAAACTGGTAACGATCAGTTAAATACGAACTAAACCACAGTAGTGCTGTCCCTTTAATGCCAATCAATGTTTCCAGCCGTTCCAAAAGAATATTATGATCTACAGTATCGAATGCTGCAGTTAGATCCAGTAAGAATAATAGCGATATACAGCCACGGTCGGAAGCCATAAGCAAGTCGTTTATCACTTTGACTAAGGCCGTTTCTGTGCTATGATTGGGTCTGAAACCAGACTGATATAGCTCGTTAGCATTATTATCTTGAAGAAAGGAAGACAGCTGGTGAGCAACAACTTTCTCTAGAATTTTAGAAATGAAGGGAAGATTTGAGATGGGTCTATAGTTTCCTAAGTCACTAGGTTCAAGATTTGGTTTCTTTAGGATAGGTCTAATAACAGCCATTTTAAAAGATTTAGGAACATATCCAAGACTAAGAGATGAGTTTAACAAGTTTAACAATGTAGTGCTAATCAGTGGTGCAATTTCCTTAAGTAGATTGGTGGGTATTGGGTCAACAAGGCTAGTAGTGGGTTTGCAAGAGGAAATTAACTGAAGGAGTTCTGTCTGCACTACAGGAGTGAAACATTCAAAGGTGTTATCATTAGTACTAATAACACTAGCACTAGCAGAGGATTGGTGGTTGTGTGCAACCGTGGGCGTGCTCGTGATGGTATGTCTAATCGTGGTTATTTTATTATTAAAAAACGCAATAAAGGCATCACTACCAAGAGCTTCTGGGACTTGTGAGTTTAACATTGAACGATTCCTTGTTAACCTAGATACAGATTCAAATAGGAATTTAGGATTGGTTTTGTTATTTTCTATTAGTTTAGAGAGATACATAGACCTAGCAGTCATTACTATTTTTGCCTTGTGTGAAAATATTAATAGACAAATGCAGCCTATTCCCCTAATATTTTGATATTCAATACGTCACTCAGCCGTATGGTGGTGCAATGAATTGGTAATATTAGGTATAATGATAGATGAAATCTGACATTTGTATTGTCTTGCACTGTGTCACAACAGCAATACTAAAACAATATAACTAACCAGACAGCACACATGCAAAGGCGTGATGTCTCTGAGATGCTTGAAAATCCATTAGCAAAGCATCTCTATGAGGTCATTTGCTCTCTGGCACAATGTCACAGAGACAACACAACAATATTGATTTGATATTCCCCTGATTAAGCAGTATAACCCACAATAGGGTTATACTATATATATATATATATATATATAATCAGCATCCTGGTGATATAAGTGTGCGGTCTGGGTAAGTATGCATTAATAAGAGAAGTGAAGTAATGCACAAGTTACTTTCCTTAGTAACCAATAACTTTTATATGCAGTAATTCATAAAATAATTGAATTACTTTTCTATGAGCTTGTAAAACTAATTATCATTGTTCAGTAACTTGCACACCACTGATACATCACCACAGTAACTCATGCTCCATGCCTAACCTGCTCCGGAGCAGGTTATGTTTAAGCATCATGGATCTCAAACACTGCTTGAAGCAATCAAAGAGAGGAAGTTGATACTGTACATTACCTGATGTAATAATGGAAAATATTTAGATATGTTTTTTGAGCACAAAATAGATTTTTGCCATTCAAAATGTAAATGAGCTCACTCCAGAGTGATATAAATATAACTCCATACTCTACAGCATTATCTTTGAAGCAGAAACCCATAGGAAAGTATAAATCCCAATATTTATGATTTGGTTAAATCTGCCACTTTGTATGCTTGTAAGGTTGGACATTGGGATACCTAAATGTCTTAATCTAAGTCTGTTTTTCTTCTGTTTTGACTGAAGTTTCTTGGTAAGAGGATTTCTCATAATTGAGTCACCCGTACTTACTTTACTTTGTAAAGTTTGATTTATTAATTACACATCAATTGTTGAACCTTTTTTTAATACAAACTTGAATGAAAGTGGATGTAGTCACTGTAGTAAATGTATGGGTATTGATTCTGGTAAAGCATATTTCCACTTACTGTACAGTTTGGTCTTAAGTTCAGCTTGAAGTGGCATTAAAAAGGGCTTAAAAACTTTTAAATTTCAGATTAAAATTTCTGCAGACACCATGAAGTAGCTGTGTTCTGTATTGAACTCTTCAGATCTACAGGATATCCCAGAGGAAGGTGAGAATGGCCCAGAAGTACGGGAGCCCCAGGCCGACACAGGCTCCTCCTGTAGATAACCACATCTCTGCCGAGATCCAGAACCTGCAACTGGAGCTGAACCCGGACCTCAGTACCAAACCCACTGGACCTGAATGCCTTCACCCAATTTTCAGTCTGTACCTCAAATGTTGCATGTGCATTAATCACCAGCCTCCATTTAAACACTTTTGACATATGGTACAGGTCATAATTGATCATGTTATATGATGTGACATTTGCCTCTGTCTGCATTTCGTCACTTTCTGTCTGTTTCTCATTCCTTAAAAAGATGCATATTATCTAACAATGTTACAGCATTGTATGCATTTAAAATGTATTAGTCCTCGTCTTCTTAATCATTTCATTTTTCTGTCTGTTCTTGAAAAAGGCTACTATTACTGTTTTACTTTTTGAAGGGAAATAATGGAGAAAGATAAAAGAACTGATTTGCGATCCTTGGTGTTGATTAAAAAAAAGCCATGGGAGTCTTTTTAGAAATAAAATACGAAGGAAGAGTGATGTCTGCGTCCCTCTATGGCCTTATATGGCTAACAAAGAATTAATTACCTGCACTAACCATAGTAAAATGCACAACATGCATTCTGCTAATAGTATTAGTCAAAATCAAAAAAGCAAAAGGTTAATGAAATCACTTTTGTTATTATAAGGAAAAAAAACACAAGGAGAGTGAACTACGAATTCAAAGAGCTGCTGCCACAGTTTGGCATGATTTATTTTTTTTTAACAGGGTGAACTAAAATAAAAAGCACCCAGTATAGACTGGGGACCTAAACCAGGTAGCAGTACATAGTATGAGGTTAAGCAAAGATTAACTTTAAAGGGCTCTGATTACTTCTTCAGAGTCAATAAGAACATTTGTATTGTATAAGTGAATTTATGTTATTTGTTATATATTATATGTAAACTGTGTATTTGTGTATAAATATATTAGCATTATTTGAAAATTGAGTAAATTCTTGTACTTAGAATTTTACACTACTTAGATCAGTTTTCTGTGTTTGGCCGTCATGCATGTTTGTATACAAATTTAAATGTAAAAGCTGGTAGACTTAGGAAGTTTGATTTCCACTGATTGATGGCACCTGGGCATTTTATGCATGACCTCACAGCACCAGTACAGTTCAGCATTACATTTAAAATGCTTTTTTAATTATACTTTTATACTATTTACAGTACAATGTGCAGTACCAGCACTGACAGCACCAGCACTCTACACAGATCAAACTATTTTAATAATGTGGTTCATTCAGTGTATTTCATACCTCATGACACATTAATATTGTGGGATTTACTGACTGACTTAAATGTCTGAATTATTAAACGGCCTGTCTAGGTAGACATTGAAACTAATGTAGAGTTAATGCTAGTGTTTCTGTCAGAATTCACAGTGAACTGATTGCAAGGTCGTTGTGTATGTAACAGAAACACTGGTTGTGAAAAATTCTATGTAGCACAGGAGGAACCTGCTATCTGCTGTGTTAATGAGCAGCCAATTCAGGACATCTTTGATTGTTACTTTCAGCTGGTTGTTTTTAAGCGATAATTTGTATCTATGTTTGTAAATATATCCGCTGTACTTGCTTTAATGCAAAGAGCAGAAGAACATTCAATTGCTAAGCAATCAGCCAGTATTGAGTATGAACTGCTCTGATCACCAGGACTCTAGAATCACTACTGGTCAGTGTGAGAAGGGTTCAACTTATTGTATGTTTCTGTTTTTGAATATTTGTCTGTTTTATACCTGCAGTGTGTACTGTGTATTTCAATTTAACAAAGCCACAGTCCTGCTGACCTAAGAAAACTGTAACTGTTCTGTTTTCTAGCTAATCCTGAATTGTTTTTGTGCCCTAATGCTGTACTTTGAGAACGTCCCTCTGTGTATGAATTGAAGCATTTCAGTTCAGCTTTCTAGTTTGCTAGTGTTGGTTTGTTTTAGCAAGCTGGACTTGTCATGCATTTCTCAGGCCCTCAGGAGCCTGTGTAGCTGGTAATAAAAACTGCTCTTAGAATGATGTCATGCTGTCCTCCTATGTCTTTACAGGCTAGTTTTATTGTGGATATGTACATTACAGCAAAACATTTTTCCAGCTACTAATCTTAATTTTACATGAGTTTATAAATATTTTATGTACAGCTGGGGAATTTTAACATTTGTGATGGTTAAACAGTGAAGAAAAAGATTAGATGATATATTTTATTGTTTTCAGGGGAAATTTACAGTATTTGCATATAGCAGCAAGGTACATAAAGTACACACATCCAGACAAAAAGCAGAAAAACTTAAGACAGATTGCCAGGACAGTGCACACAGTGCACATAAAGTACAGGACACACAGTACAGATAAAGTGCACACAAACAAACAAAAAGCTGCATAACTCAAGACAGTACAAACTGCAAACAGTACTGTGTATAAAATATTTCATGGTAAACTGTAACCCCCATGGCAGATTTTTCCTAGAATCAGAACATGATTTAATGAATTTTATAGATAGCACTAGTAGTAGACAAATTTTAATGTAAAATTATCTTTTGCATATGCACCACAAACATATAAACGAATATAGGATCCAAATACAGATTTTTAATGGAACGAAGGATTTCTGAGTCTTGTCATTTAATATAATTAATGTTACATTTAATTGACATATGGGGTTCTGCGCAAAGCACAATTAACATTTATGGGTGAGTCCAAATCCATTTCACTTTTGATGCCAGAAAAACCAGACTTTGCGCTATTGCAAGGCGCAAAACGGTTGTCTTAACTCTCTTAATTATTCAGAGGGGTGTTTTGGGCATTACATGCAATGAACCAATAGGAATGGCACGTCACCTCACCTTTAAAAGGCAGCGGTGCATGATCTATAGCGGACTATTACAATGGCATGTTTGCCTGGCAAACAAAATTGCTTTTCATCTGAGGAAAGGGATGTGCTCGTGATCTAGGTGAAAATTCGCAAACACATCATCGAACAGGAGCACCACTGTTGCACCTATGCCTTTCAAAGTGAAGGAGGTATGGGATGTCAATTGTTGAACCTTTTTTTAATACAAACTTGAATGAAAGTGGATGTAGTCACTGTAGTAAATGTATGGGTATTGATTCTGGTAAAGCATATTTCCACTTACTGTACAGTTTGGTCTTAAGTTCAGCTTGAAGTGGCATTAAAAAGGGCTTAAAAACTTTTAAATTTCAGATAAAAATTTCTGCAGACACCATGAAGTAGCTGTGTTCTGTATTGAACTCTTCAGATCTACAGGATATCCCAGAGGAAGGTGAGAATGGCCCAGAAGTACGGGAGCCCCAGGCCGACACAGGCTCCTCCTGTAGATAACCACATCTCTGCCGAGATCCAGAACCTGCAACTGGAGCTGAACCCGGACCTCAGTACCAAACCCACTGGACCTGAATGCCTTCACCCAATTTTCAGTCTGTACCTCAAATGTTGCATGTGCATTAATCACCAGCCTCCATTTAAACACTTTTGACATATGGTACAGGTCATAATTGATCATGTTATATGATGTGACATTTGCCTCTGTCTGCAGAGAGCGGTGCATGATCTATAGCGGACTATTACAATGGCATGTTTGCCTGGCAAACAAAATTGCTTTTCATCTGAGGAAAGGGATGTGCTCGTGATCTAGGTGAAAATTCGCAAACACATCATCGAACAGGAGCACCACTGTTGCACCTATGCCTTTCGAAGTGAAGGAGGTATGGGATGAGGTAGCGGTGATTGTGTCTTTGTTTTCTGGAATCACCAGATCATCCACATAGTGTTGAAAGCGGGGACATGATGTCAGAAGATGGAGAAAAACGAAGTGGGAACGGCGACCTAATTTTCAATTTAATTTTATTTGTATAGCGCATTTTCATAACATTACATTGTTTCAAATCACTTTACATTATCCTCACACCCAAAGCCCACAGTGAGCAAGCCACAGGCGACAGTGGCAAGGATAAACTCCCTAAAAGGAAGAAACCTTCCTGTAAGGGTGTAGTAGGGGAAATAAAATGTGCAGTTAGCCAAAGTAGGGGAGACTAGAGGCAGTGCCATCAGTTAGGTGAGTGCAATATGTAAGCTCCAGCAGATATGGCTATGGCAGCATAAGTAGGAGGGAGAAACAAGTGGGAACACCTGAAATGTCAGCACTGCAATTCCACGAGTGAGTGTGAAGCTAGAGTGACAGCACTGACAGTTCAGTTCATCCAAAGCCAATGGCACTGATCCCCAACCAGCTCTACATCCCACACTACAGGTCTAACTGGAAGTAAGCTAGACTAAACAAGTGTGTTTTAGTCTGTTCAATTCAATTCAATAAATTTTTATATAGCAGCTTTCAGAACAGATTCATCCCAAAGCACTTTACATGGATGTGATTCATGAAACATCATTAGACAGAAATACCGAACGGGAAAAGGAAGGAAAGAAATTAAATTTAAAAAAGCCACGAAGGAGAGGTACCAAAATAGAGGAGAGGAACCAAAAACTCCTAGTTAAGGAGAAAAAAAACCTCTGCGGGTCCAAGGTCAACTGGCTGCCCAACACTCCTTTGCATAATAACATTACTGAAAACAGAAAAGAGAGGACTTGCTCACTAAAAGTCAGGTATAAGCTGTGATTAAGGATCAGGACAAAGTCCATCAATAAGAACATAAGAAATTTACAAACGAGAGTTCTCGTTTGGGGAGAACTTAACTAATAGCTCAGAGTTGTTAAAATCTGATCTAGCTCTGATTTAAAGGAACCCAGGGTTTTAGCTTCCGCTACACTAGCAGGAAGACTATTCCATACTGTAACTACACGCTGTGTAAAGAAGTGCTTCCTCAAATTTGTTTTAAAATGTTCTCCCACTAGTTTCCACTTATGGCCACGAGTTCTAGTATTTAAACTAATATTGAAATAGCCATTTGGCTGAACAGCATCCAGACCCGTTAGAATCTTATAGACCTGGATCATGTCCCCCCTTAGTCTCCTTTGCTCAAGGCTAAACAGATTCAGCTCAGCTAACCTCTCCTCATAAGACATTCCTCTAAGACCAGGAATCATTCTCGTAGCTCCTCGTTGCACCTTTTCTAAGGCAGCAATGTCCTTCTTGAGGTATGGTGACCAAACCTGCACACAATATTCTAGGTGGGGTCTTACCAATGAATTATATAAATGTAACATCACCTCCCTTGACTTAAACTCCACACACCTAGAGATATAACCCAACATTGTATTGGCCTTTTTTATTGCTTCCCCACACTGGCGAGAGTGGGACATGGAAGCATCAACATAAACACCGAGATCTTTCTTGTAATCAGCTACCTTTATTTCAGTGGAACCCATAAAATATCTGTACTTTATATTTCTGCTCCCTGCATGGATTGCCTTACATTTATCTGTGTTAAATTTCATCTGCCAAGTATCAGCCCAGTCGCTAATTAAATCCAGATCCCATTGTAGCCTCTCTGCTGCTAGATCAGAATCTGCTACACCACCGACCTTGGTGTCGTCTGCAAATTTAACCAGTTTACTGTATGTATTGGTGTCAATATCATTAATGTAAATTAGGAACAATAGTGGTCCTAAAATTGAACCCTGCGGTACTCCACTATGAACGCAGGCCCACTGTGACATTGTGCCTCTAATAACTACTCGCTGCTTCCTGTCAGTTAACCAGTTTTCAATCCAAGCTGCCGCCGTTCCTAAAATCCCTGCAGCTTTGAGCCATTTGTGGGGCACAACATCAAAGGTCTTCTAGAAATCTAAGTATATCACATCATAGGCCTTTTTGTGATAAATTTCACTTGTAGCTTCCTCAAAGAACTGAAGTAGATTCGTTAAACAGGATCTACCTCTCCTAAATCCATGTTGGTTATCCCTCAGAATGTTATTTGCATCCAGGTAATCTACCATTTTCACTTGGATTATAGCTTAGATTATTTTTCCAGTAATGCTAGTTAAACTGATTGGCCTATAGTTTGCTGGATTACTTCTATCCCCTTTTTTGAATATGGGTGTTATATTAGCATGCTTCCAATCTGAAGGTACCACACCCGCAGATAACGATTTCTGGAATATTAAAGTTAAAGGTTGACTAATAATATCCCTCATCTCTTTTAAAACTATAGATAAGATGCCACCTTATCGTGGTGGAGGGGTTTGCGTGCCTCAGTGAACCTGGGGGCTATGTTGTCGGGAGCAATAGCCCCTGGTAGGGTCTCCCAAGGCAAAAAGGTCCCAGGGGAGGGGCCAGACAAAGAGCAATCCAAAAGAACCCTATGAAAAAGTTCAAGAACAAAGTCTCGTTTCCCTCGCCCGGACTAGGGTCACCAGGGCCCCACCCAGGAGCCAGGCCTGGGGGAGGGGCCTGTTGGCGAGCGCCTGGTGGCCCGTGGGGCCCGGCCCGGCACAGCCCGAAAGAGGCATGCGGGACTGTCCCCAGGTGGGCCCACCACCCGCAAGGGGAATGTCAGGGGTTCGGTGCATTGTGGATCGGGTGGCGGCCAAGGGAGGCCCTGGCGGTCCGATCCCCGGCTGATAAAACTGGCTTTTGGGACATGGAATTTCACCTCTCTGGTGGGGAAGGAGCCTGAGCTTGTGCGTGAGATTGAGAGGTATCGACTAGATATAGTCGGGCTCACCTCAACGCATAGCTTGGGTTCTGGAACCAATCTCCTGGAGAGGGGCTAGACGCTCTTTTACTCTGGAGTTGCGGCGGGTGAGCGACGCCGGGCTGGGGTGGGGCTATTGGTGGCCCCACAGCTCGGTGCATTAACAACGGAGTTTACCCCGGTGAACGAGAGGGCTGTTTCCCTGCGCCTTCGGGCCGGGGATAGGTCTCTGACTGTCATCTGCGCTTATGCGCCGAATGTCAGTTCAGAGTACCCGGCCTTCTTGGATTCCCTTAGCGGTATGCTATTTGGCGTGCCGCGGGGGGATTCCATCGTTTTGCTGGGGGACTTCAACGCTCACGTGGGCAATGACAGTGTGACCTGGAAGGGGGTGATTGGGAGGAACGGCCTCCCTGATCTGAATCCGAGTGGTGTTCTGTTATTGGACTTCTGTGCAATGCATGGTTTGTCCATAACGAACACCATGTTCGAGCATAAGGGTGTCCATAAGTGGACATGGTACGAACATGCCCGGGGCTACAGGTCGATGATCGATTTTATAATCGTATCATCTGATCTGCGGCCTTCCGTCTTGGACACTCGGGTAAAGAGAGGGGCAGAGCTGTCAACTGATCACCACCTGGTGATGAGTTGGCTCAGGTGGCGGGGGAGGAAGCCGGTCAGACCTGGTAGGCCCAAGCGCATAGTGAGGGTCTGCTGGGAACGTCTGGCAGAGGCTCCTGTTCGCTGGAGCTTTAACTCGTGTCTCTGGCAGAATTCCGACTGCATGCCGGGGGAGGTCGGGGACATTGAGTCTGAATGGACACTGTTCCGGACCTCCATTGTGGAAGCGGCCGTACGGAGCTGTGGCTGCAGGGTGGTCGGTGCCAGTCGTGGCGGTAACCCCCATTCCCGATGGTGGACACCAGAGGTGAGGGGGGCCGTGAAGCTGAAGAAGGAGGCTTACCGGGAATTATTAGCCCGGGGGTCTCCGGAGGCAGCTGACGGGTACCGGCGGGCCAGGCGGAACGCGACTCGGGCGGTCGCAGATGCAAAAACCCGGGCGTGGGAGGAGTTAGGTGAGGCCATGGAAAGTGACTTTCGGTCGGCCTCAAAAAGGTTCTGGCAAACCATCCGGAGTATCAGGGGGGGGAAGCAGCTCCTGTTTCCTACTATTTATAGTGTGGGGGGGGGGCTGTTGACCTCACCTGGGGACATCATCCGGAGGTGGAAGGAATACTTTGAGGACCTCCTCAACCCTGCCTCAGATACATCTACGCACACTGCCTTTGAGACATCTGAGGGCACAGAGCCCGAGGGTGCTGGGGGGGGCTTGCACATCACTGGGGCTGAGGTGGCCAGGGTGGTTAAAGAGCTCCGTGGTGGCCGGGCCCCAGGGGTGGACGAGATCCGCCCGGAGTACCTGAAGGCTCTGGATGTTGTGGGGCTGTCGTGGCTGACATGCCTTCTCAACAGTGCGTGAAGGTCAGGGATGGTGCCGCTGGATTGGCAGACCGAGGTGGTGGTCCCCTTATTTAAGAAAGGGGACCGGAGGGTGTGTTCCAACTACAGGGGGATCACACTTCTCAGCCTCCCTGGGAAAGTCTATTCCGGGGTACTGGAGAGGAGGGTGAGATCGATAGTCGAATCTCGGATTCAGGCCGTGGAACACTGGACCAGCTTTATACCCTTGCAAGGGTACTGGAGGGGGCCTGGGAGTTTGCCTATCCAGTCTACATGTGTTTTGTGGATTTGGAAAAGGCTTACGACCGGGTTCCCTGAGGTGCTCTGTGGGGGGTGCTTCGGGAGTATGGGGTCCGGGGTCCGCTATTGTGGACGATTCGGTCCCTGTACGAACGGAGCAGAAGCTTGGTCCGCATTGCCGGTAATAAGTCGGACGTGTTCCCGGTGCGGGTTGGGCTCCGCCAGGGCTGCCCTTTGTCATCGATCCTGTTTATAATATTTATGGACAGGATTTCTAGGCGCAGCCAGGGTGTTGAGGGTGTCCAGTTTGGTGGCCTCAGGATTGCCTCGCTGCTTTTTGCAGACGATGTCGTCCTGTTGGCTTCATCTGCTGGGGATCTCCAGCATGCACTGGGGCGGTTCGCAGCCGAGTGCGAAGCGGCAGGGATGAGGATTAGCACCTCCAAGTCCGAGACCATGGTTCTCAGCCGGAAACGGGTGGTTTTCCCTCTTCGGGTCGGGGAAGACGTACTGCCTCAAGTGGAGGAGTTTAAGTATCTCGGGGTCTTCTTCACAAGTGAGGGTAGGCGAGATCGGGAGCTGGATAGACGAATCGGAGCGGCGTCTACAGTTTTGCAGGCGCTTAACCGGTCCGTCGTGGCTAAGAAAGAACTGAGCCAAAAACCAAAGCTCTCGATCTATTGGTCCATCTTTGTCCCTACCCTCACCTATGGTCATGAGCTATGGGTAATGACCGAAAGAATGAGATCGTGAATACAGGCGGCCGAAATGAGGTTTCTCCGCAGGGTGTCTGGGCTTTCCCTTAGGGATAGGGTGAGAAGTTCGGATATCCGGGAGGGCCTCAGAGTAGAACCGCTGCTTCTTCACGTCGAAAGGAGCCAGTTGAGGTGGTTTGGACATCTGGTGCGGATGCCTCCTGGGCGGCTACCCGGAGAGGTTTTCCGTGCATGTCCTACAGGGAGGAGGCCCCGGAGCAGGCCCAGGACTCGCTGGAGGGATTATATCTCTCGGCTGGCCTGGGAAGGCCTCGGTGTCCCCCCCGAGGAGCTGGTAGAGGTAGCTGGAGAGAGGGAGGTCTGGGTGCCTCTCCTGAAGCTGCTGCCCCCGCGACCCGAACCCCGGACAAGCGGCAGATGATGGATGGATGGATTAGCATGCTTCCAATCTGAAGGTACCACACCCACAGATAACGATTTCTGGAATATTAAAGTTAAAGGTTGACTAATAATATCCCTCATCTCTTTTAAAACTATAGGTAAGATGCCATCAGGGCCCTACGATTTATTTATTTTGAGTTTAGCTAGGCTTAGTACCACATCAGCCTCACTTATACATATATTCATATATTGATGCCATGCAAGGCACCAACCTGCTCACCAGGAGTAATTTGGGGTTCAGTGTCTTGCTGAAGGACACTTCAATGGGGTCAGGAGGAACCAGGGCTCGAACCTGCAACCCTTCAGTTGCTGGACGATAGCACTATGATAGCACGGCAATGAGTCCGTTATCCACATTGGCCTGTGAAGAGTGACAAAATCCATCAATAAGTCTTTTCTCCATCCTGGCCTGTGTCGAGTCTCCATGAAGGCTGCACCCATTATGGTGCAGTTTGTAGGTCCCATTCGCGATGTCACCCCTCCATGGGACTGAACCAGGACTCCAGCTCAGATGATGCCCACCCCGGGCGCCATCCGGACATATGGGAAGGCAGAGAGCATGGATGGACAGAACATGCGTTGACACATAATTGGACAAACATAGTAGACAAAAATGACAGCAGCAACAACAGCCATAGTTATGGTGTGTAGGTTGCGGGTAAGCTAAAGTGGTAAATTGATTGCATTTACACTGCTCAAAAAAATTAAAGGAACGCTTAGAAAACACATTAGATCTCAATGGGGGAAAAAAATCATGCTGTATGTTACGACAGAACACCCGGGTGAGCTCAGAAGTCTTTTATTGGGACGAGGCAGGATCGGATCCAGAAGACAAGCGGGGTCGAAACCAGATGTCAGTCCGATACAGTTCACCAAAGCTGAAGGAGCGTCCAGAGGGGATGTCTTGAAGCCGGGCGTTGGGGAGTCGGGAAGCCGGGAAATCCGTCCGATGATGTGGACAAGACACACGAGGAGGAACCACGTGGGATGATCAGGGCTGGTCGGGAGGGAGGTGGGGAGGAGAAGGAGGCGCGGGCAAAGGGAGTAGGGAGAGTCGGGCGGAACGGAGCTGAAACAGAGACAGGGATTAGGTTCGCTCGGAAGTGTCATAACTAACAATACCTCGCACGGAGCAATCTCCGTGCGGGGTTTAAATAGTCGGGTAGGCGTGGTGTCAATTCCCGGGGGTGGTGTCCCTTGTCGTCATGACAGAGCCCCCCCTCTGACGACCGACACCCGGCGGTCGGGCGCGGCGAGGCGGTCTGCCCCGGGGTCGGGGTCCTGGCCGAGAAGGGTGGTCAGCATGGAATTGAGCGATCAAGGAGGGGTCCAGAACATCGGAAGCGGGGACCCAGCACCTCTCCTCGGAACCGTATCCCACCCAGTCCACGAGATACTGCAGACCCCTTCCCCGGCGACGAGAATCCAGGAGGGAGTGTACCGCGTACGCGTCACCGTCGGTCAAAGCGATCGGTGGCGGTGGATCCTGAGCATCGGAGGGGGCGTGAGCCAGGCTGTAGCGTACGGGTTTCAGGAGAGACACGTGAAACACCGGGTGGATGCGGTATAATCTAGGCAGCTGCAGGCGGTAAGTAACGGGTCCCACGCGCGTGAGCACACGAAAGGGACCGATGTATTTCGGACCCAACTTACGACCCCGAGGCAACCGGAGGTGCTGTGTAGAAAGCCAAACACGGTCACCCGGCTTATAGGTCTGAGCCGTCCGACGTCGTCGGTCAGCTCGCTTCTTGGTCTGCTCCATCCTTCGGGAAAGCTGTCGATGGGCCTGGGTCCACACACGTTCGCTACGGCGGTACCACTGTTCGACCACAGGTACATCTGAGGGAGAAGACTGCCAGGGAAAAAGGGGGGGCTGGAAACCCAGCACACACTGGAAGGGCGTTAGTCCCGTAGCAGAGTGCACCAGAGAATTTTGTGCGTATTCTGTCCAGGGTAGGAACTGGGACCATTCCCCTGGCTGGGACGAGCAGAGGGTCCGAAGTATTCTGCCCACGTCTTGATTTACCCGCACAGCTTGTCCATTAGCCTGCGGATGGTAAGCAGTGGTCAGACTCACCTTGATGTTCATCTTGGCGCATAATGCACGGAATGCCCGGGACGTGAACTGAGGACCTCTGTCTGAGACGATATCCTCTGGTAGCCCATAGTAGCGGAACACCCACTGGAAGAGTATCTCCCCTAATTCCGAGGCGGAAGGCAGTTTAGGGAGAGGGATTAAGCGACACATCTTGGAAAAGCGGTCTACTACGGTCAGGATGGTGTGTCCTCGCGAGGAAGGTAAATCCGTGACAAAATCCATTGACAGGTGGGACCACGGACGAGAGGGAATAGGTAAAGGCTGAAGCAGCCCGACTGGAGGTTGCGTCGAAGACTTACTCTGGGCGCATACTGGACATGACAGGACGTAAGTCTCGGTCTCTCGACGCCACCCTGGCCACCAATAGCGTTTGGCTATGAGACGGGTTGTTGTCGTTACCCCGGGGTGTCCGGAGCCTAGAGAGGTATGGACCCACTGAAGGATCGAGTTTCGTAGCTGGGATAGTACGTACGTACGGCCGGCCGGGCAACTCATCGGGGGGGCGTGTTTTTCGTTGTGCTGTGGGAGCTGTTGGTCCAGGTCCCACTGGATGGGTCCAACGAAGCAGGAGGAAGGTAACACCGATGTCGGTTCCTCGGTGACTTTATGACTTGGGAAACAGCGGGATAAAGCGTCCGCCTTGACGTTCTTAGTTCCTGGGATAAAAGACACCTTAAAATCAAACCGGGTAAAAAAGAGTGCCCACCTGGCTTGGCGAGGATTAAGGCGTCTCGCCGATTGCAGGTATTGCAGGTTGCGATGATCTGTGAGGACCCTGAAAGGATGTTTCGCCCCCTCGAGCTAATGTCGCCATTCCTCGAGGGCTCGCTTGATGGCGAGCAATTCACGATTTCCCACGTCGTAATTGCATTCGGCTGGGCTGAGCTTTTTTGAGAGGAAGGCACAGGGGTGGACCTTACCTGATCGGGGATCTGTTTGGGAGAGCACGGCTCCGATCCCTACCTCTGATGCATCCACCTCCACGATGAAGGGTTCGTCGGGATTGGTCTGCTGAAGAACCGGAGCAGTGCAGAATCTCTCCTTAAGTTCGGCGAAGGCCCGCGTAGCATCCTCTGACCACGCGAGTCTCTTCACTCCTCCTTTTAACAGATTAGTTAGGGGAGCGGCCACTGCACTAAACCCTCGGATAAAGCGGCGATAGAAATTCGCGAACCCCAGGAACCTTTGGAGTTCTTTGATGGTTTTGGGTTGTGGCCATTCGCAGATCCCTTGTATCTTACTCGGGTCCATGGCAACCTCTCCGGGTCGTATGAGGTAGCCGAGGAATTTGATCATGGAGCGATGAAATTCGTATTTCTCTCCCTTAACGTAGAGCTGATGGTCAGCCAATCTTTGAAGGACTTGCTGGACATGTGAAACATGTTGGACTTCGTTGTCCGAATAGATGAGGATGTCATCTATGTAAGTGATTACGAACCGATGTAGTATATCTTGGAAAATGTCATTGATAAAAGCCTGAAAGATAGATGGACTATTTGCCAACCCGTATGGCATAACGAGATATTCGTATTGTCCGGTAAGGAATGACGTCTTCCATTCGTCTCCTTCGCGAATCCGGATGAGATTATAAGCACTGCGCAGATCAAGCTTAGTAAAAATCCGTGCCCTACGGAGCTGTTCTAAGGCGGAGGGGATAAGTGGTAGCAGTTCGCGTCGCTTTTTGGTGATAGCGTTTAAAGCTCTGTAATCAATACAGGGGCAAAGGCCACCGTCTTTCTTACCCACGAAGAAGAATCTGGCTGCTACGGGAGAGGTAGACGGACGGATGATGCCTTGTTCTAACGATTCCGAGATGTAGGTCCGCATGGCCTCCTCCTCTGCTCGAGATAGGGAGTATAATCGACCTCGAGGGAGAGTCGCACCCTCGAGGAGGTCGATGGCACAGTCTGAAGAGCGATGCGGAGGAAGACCATACGCTTCCTTCTTGCTGAACACCTTTGAAAAGCGACAATATTCCTTGGGAATAGTGGAAAGGTCCTCCGGAAGAGGGCTTTCTAACGAAGAAACACGACAGGGCACCGACAGGCAGGTGTGGAAGCATCGTGAGGACCAGGCCTGGATCTCACCAGTCCTCCATCCTATCCATGGATCATGTTCTCTCAACCAGGGGAACCCCAATATGACAGGGTCTTTTGGAGAGGAAATTAGTCAAAATTGGATACTCTCGCTATGGCATTGTCCTACCTTGAGTACTACTGTTCCAGTATGGGAGGTAACGCGACCCGCCGTCTATCCCTCGCACACATAGGGGCTGTGGTAGCGCTTCTATCGGGAGGTTGTGAGTTAACCCCTTGGGACCGGCGATCCTGCCGGCGGGATCTGACAGAAATTTCGCAAAACCGTTTAAATAACTCCGCGAGTTTTTGTCATATACACATTTTAAAAATACTCTCAGAAACCTTGGACGGTCTACTTTTCAAATATATATAGGTAGAAACTAAATATATTTTTACAGCTTATACGAATTGAAAGAACAAGAGTGACTGACCCACCCACTGGCAAATCGCGCTATTCGCATGATAATAACATGATAATCCGACAGCTAGTATTGGGTAAAGAAATATGTGAATACGCCCATTGTGACCGAAATAAACAAGAGCACTTGTCTGGGTAGTGTACACGCTCCCGACGCAAGTAAAACAAAGAAAGATCACACGATTTGCTTTTTTGCCTATTTAACCTAATTTTAAAAACGTTAATACTTCTGACAATGGAAGTTTTGAAAAGAAGACAGATAACGGATTTAGTCAGTGTTTTTTTCATGATTCTACATAATGATTTCAGCGAGATGAAAGACCACTGACTTTGAGAAAAAGAGTGTCACTCCAAAGTTCTAACACTTTAGTAATCAAACTACATAAAATTTCAGAATGTCACTTTCACCTATGTGTAGCCAACCCCTGTGTCTATAAGCTTCAGAGCTCAAAAGTCTTACCTAGAAATGTCTATAATGTGATTTTTTACAATTTCTCAGCATGTCTGAAAATAGGTTTTTGAAAAGTATATGTTTAAAGTTGATTTTAACAAAAAATAGAATAATAACATTCTAAGAGGTCTCAGATTATTGGTGCTGAGTTTGTGCTGAATAAAAGCAAATGTATCACTTTGGGATAAATGTTTTTTAGATAGGTGAAATATTTTAAAATGTCAAGGCATGTCAGACTACCTCGAAAGTGGAAAAAAGGCCTCAGGCCCCAGGCGGTTAACGCGAAATCTTTATCAATAAAATTTCCCGCTGCCCCTGAATCAACTAAGGCAATCTGTTGAATTCTGCCTTTTCCCCAAATAAGTTCAGTAGGAACAGTCATCTGGGTTTGTGTTATAGAAGGAATAGGGAGGCTTCTCACCTGTGTCTCTCCGGTGTTACGTCGAGGGGTTCTCACCGGGCAGGTGCGCCATGGCAGGTGTCATGACACTGTATATCTATACTGATACGGACTGGGTAATGTGTTACGAATGAAAGGATGCCACATCATTTGATGAAAATGTCAATGATAAACCTACAGAGGGCTGAATTCAAAGACACCCCAAAAATCAAAGTGAAAAAATGATCCGGTAGGCTGGTCCATTTTGGCGAAATTTCATTGCAGCAACTCAAAATCACACTCAAAAGTTTGTATGGCCCTCATGTGCTTGTAGGCATGCCTGATAATGTCGGGGTATGCTCCTAATGAGACGACGGATGGTGTCCTGGGGGATCTCCTCTCAGATCTGAACAAGGGCATCACTGAGCTCCTGGACAGTCTGAGGTGCAACCTGGTGGCGTCGGATGGACTGAAACATAATGTCCCAGAGGTGTTCCATTGGATTTAGGTCAGGCGAGCATGGGGGCCAGTCAACAGTATCCATTCTTTCATCCTCCAGGAACTGCCTGCATACTCTCGCCACATGAGGCCGGGCATTGTCGTGCACCAGGAGGAACCCAGGACCCACTGCACCAGCGTAGGGTCTGACAATGGGTCCAAGGATTTCATCCTGATACCTAATGGCAGTCTAGGTGTCGTTGTGTAGCCTGTAGAGGTCTGTGTGTCCCTCCATGGATATGCCACCCCAGACCATCACTGACCCACCACCAAAATGGTCTTGCTGAACAATGTCACAGGCAGCAAAATGTTCTCCGCAGCTTCTCCAGACCCTTTCACTTCTGTCACATGTGCTCAGGGTGAACCTGCTCTCATCTGTGAAAAGCACAGGGCGCCAGTGGTGGACCTCCCAATTCTGGTATTCTATGGCAAATGCCCATCGAGCTCCATGGTCCTGGGCAGTGAACACAGGGCCCACTAGAGGATGTCGGGCCACCCTCATGAAGTCTGTTTCTGATTGTTTGCTCAGAGACATGCACACCAGTGGCCTGCTGGAGGTCATTCTGTAGGGCTCTGTCAGTGCTCTTCCTGTTCCTCCTTGCACAAAGAAGCAGATACTGGTCCTACTTATGGGTTAAGGACCTTTTACGGCCCTGTCCATCTCTCCTAGAATAACTGCCTATCTCCTGGAATGTCCTCCATGGCCTTGAGACTGGGCTGGGAGACACAGTAAACCTTCTGACAATGGCACATACTGGAGGAGTTGGACTACCTGTGCAACCTCTGTAGGGTCCAGGTATCACCTCATGCTACCAGTAGTGACACTGACTGTAGCCAAATGCAAAATTAGTGAAAAAAACTGTCAGAAAAGTTGGGAAAAATGTCAGTGGCCTCCACCTGTTAAACCATTCCTGTTTTGGGGGTCGTCTCATTGTTGCCCCTCTAGTGCACCTGTTGTTAACTTCTTTAACACCAAAGCAGCTGAAAACGATTAACAACCCCCATTGCTACTTAACGGACTAGATCAATATCCCAGAAGTTAAACTGACTCGATGCTATACTCTGAGTGTAAAGTGTTCCTTTAATTTTTTTGAGCAGTGTATATAGCGCTTTTCTACTCCTACAAGCACTCAAAGCACTTTACAATTCATGCCTCACATTCACACACTGGTGGCGGAGGTTGCCATGCAAGGCACCAACCTGCTCACTAGGAGTAATTTGGGATTCAGTGTCTTGCTCAAGGACACTTCAATGGGGTCAGGAGGAACCAGGGCTCAAACCTGCAACCCTCCAGTTGCTGAACAATGATAGCACTACCTCCTGCACCACCATCACCCACAACTGAAGTAATAGGTCTTCAAATGATAATTTAAAGACCGAGACCGAATCACCATCCCAAACAGGTTGGTAAACCTTTCCACAATATAGGGGCCCTGTAGCACGGGCCACTCTCACTTTATTTATATGTGGAACGACAAAGAAACCTGCAGTCTGTGATCTGAGTAGACGATGCGGCTTGTAAACTTGAAGTAATTGCGTCAGGTAGGCAGGAGCTAGACCTTTAAGTGCCTTATGTGTAAGTAGGAGAACTTTGAAGTCAGCTCTAAACCCAACGGGAAGCCAAAGCAGGGAACTAAGAACAGGGGTTATGTATTCAAACTTCCAGCTCCTGGTGACAATTCAAGCTGCTGCATTTTGAATACAGTGCAAGGTATTTAGTGTGCAGTGTGTGCTCCCAGATAACAAGGCATTAAAGTAGTCTAACCTACTGTATACAAAGGCATTTCTCTGTGTCTTGGACAGTAAGAAATCATCGCAGTTTGGTGATTTGGCGTAGCTGTAAGAAGCACGCCTTTGATATTGCACTTACATGTGATTTGAATGAGAGCTTTGAACTCTACATTTGTGCAGTGGTTGGCAGCAGATCTAGAAGAGTTTATATCGTGGAACGAAGAGTCTGTGCAGGACCCTGGCTATGTCTGAATGGCTATAAAAGGTTTAATTTGGGATTTCACTATTTCTTTTACTTCTCACCTTGCGACCTTGTGACTCGTTTGTAAATTTCTTATGTTCTTTTGCCATCATTTCATGTGTAAAATTCAAGGATGGAGCTGTGACCACCAACCCTTCTGAAATGAATGACTGTTTTGATGATTTCTATAAGGATCTCTACTCATCCGACACTCCTCCATCTCAGGCAGCTCTGGACTCGCCTTTTTCTCTGGCTTCTCTCCCTATACTTGCTCAGCAGGATGCCTTATTACTGGAGGCCCCCATTAAAGTGAGCTCACTGAGGCCCTTAAGTCATTTTCTAAGAATAAAGCTCCTGGGATGGACGGTATTCAAGAGGTGCTGCTTACCTTTTGGTCACAGTTAGCCTCCCCTTTGTTTTGTATGCTGTCTTCTGCCATACACTACTCTCAGCTCCACCCCACTTTAAACTCTGTGATAATCTCTTTGCTTTTAAAACAGGAAAGACCCAGCTGATTGTTCCAGCTACCGTCCCCTATCTTTAATGAACTCTGACGTGAAGCTATTGGCTAAGGTATTGGCTCGCCGCCTTCAGGCAATGATAGCTAAGATTGTACATCCCAATCAGACTGGTTTTATTTCAGCTCGCTAACATGTGAAAACATGTGTCATCTTCTGCATATTGTTAATTATGGGCCTATTCATGTAATGAAAGGCCCATATTGTTCTTCACCTAGTAAACTACATTTTGCCAATTTGCGCTGAGCCCGTGAAAGGCACGGAGCTCACTTTGGTGCCAAATCGTAGGGCTTACTTAGCTGCACGGATTGACATATCGATTGTCTCCGTACTTCTTACGGATTGCGTGCAATTGCCTCTCAAAGTCGAAAAATAAAAACTTTATTTATTATGGGCCTATTCATGTAATGAAAGGCCCATATTGTTCTTCACCTAGTAAACTACATTTTGCCAATTTGCGCTGAGCCCGTGAAAGACACAGAGCTCACTTTGGTGCCAAATCGTAGGGCTTACTTAGCTGCACGGATTGACATATCGTTTGTCTCCGTACTGCTTACGGATTGCGTGCAATTGCCTCTCAAAGTCGAAAAAAAAACTTTATTATTATTATTATGGGCCTATTCATGTAATGAAAGGCCCATATTGTTCTTCACCTAGTAAACTACATTTTGCCAATTTGCGCTGAGCCCGTGAAAGGCACGGAGCTCACTTTGGTGCCAAATCGTAGGGCTTACTTAGCTGCACGGATTGACATATCGATTGTCTCCGTCCTTCTTACGGATTGCGTGCAATTGCCTCTCAAAGTCGAAAAAAAAACTTTATTATTATGGGCCTATTCATGTAATGAAAGGCCCATATTGTTCTTCACCTAGTAAATTACATTTTGCCAATTTGCGCTGAGCCCGTGAAAGGCACGGAGCTCACTTTGGTGCCAAATCGTAGGGCTTACTTAGCTGCACGGATTGACATATCGTTTGTCTCCGTACTGCTTACGGATTGCGTGCAATTGCCTCTCAAAGTCGAAAAAAAAACTTTATTATGGGCCTATTCATGTAATGAAAGGCCCATATTGTTCTTCACCTAGTAAACTACATTTTGCCAATTTGTGCTGAGCCCGTGAAAGGCACGGAGCTCACTTTGGTGCCAAATCGTAGGGCTTACTTAGCTGCACGGATTGACATATCGATTGTCTCCGTACTTCTTACGGATTGCGTGCAATTGCCTCTCAAAGTCGAAAAAAAAACTTTATTATTATTATTATGGGCCTATTCATGTAATGAAAGGCCCATATTGTTCTTCACCTAGTAAACTACATTTTGCCAATTTGCGCTGAGCCCGTGAAAGGCACGGAGCTCACTTTGGTGCCAAATCGTAGGGCTTACTTAGCTGCACGGATTGACATATCGGTTGTCTCCGTACTGCTTACGGATTGCGTGCAATTGCCTCTCAAAGTCGAAAAAAAAACTTTATTATGGGCCTATTCATGTAATGAAAGGCCCATATTGTTCTTCACCTAGTAAACTACATTTTGCCAATTTGCGCTGAGCCCGTGAAAGACACAGAGCTCACTTTGGTGCCAAATCGTAGGGCTTACTTAGCTGCACGGATTGACATATCGTTTGTCTCCGTACTGCTTACGGATTGCGTGCAATTGCCTCTCAAAGTCGAAAAAAAAACTTTATTATTATTATTTATTATTATTATTCTTCCGTGATTTTCGGCAATTAATGCGGGTCGTACCGTAGCGTGCAGCCAGGCAATCTATATGTCAAAAGTGAGTCCTTGGTTGTGTGAGGTGTGCTATTACTTTTCTGCGCAGAATATGTTACCATGGCGACGTTATTCACGTTAAAACACACTAAAAATCCCATAGGAATGCATTAAATGCTAACTTTTACCTAGCATTAGCCATGTGAATAGTAGTAAGGCGCATCTTTTTTCATGGGAGTGAATGGCCCATTGACTTCAATGCATTTCAGTCAAAGTTGTCCCACTCGGCCAGCGTTCATACCAGAGCAACAAGACTTGGTATTCAACCTTAGGCCTCATCACCCAACACCCCAAGTCCAACATCCTGACCCGCACTCGTCTTTCATCCCTCGTTCTCTCCCATTGGCTTCAATGCATTTCAGTCAAAGTTGTCCCACTCGGCCAGCGTTCATACCACAGCAACAAGACTCGGTAATCAACCTTAGGCCTCATCACCCAACGCCCCAAGTCCTCCATCTTGACCCGCACTCGTCTTTCATCCCTCGTTCTCTCCCATTGACTTCAATGCATTTCAGTCAAAGTTTTCCTATTCGGCCAGTGTTCATACCACAGCAACAAGACTAGGTAATCAACCTTAGGCCTCATCACCCAACGCCCCAAGTCCTCCATCTTGACCCGCACTCATCTTTCATCCCTCGTTCTCTCCCATTGACTTCAATGCATTTCAGTCAAAGTTTTCCTATTCGGCCAGTGTTCATACCACAGCAACAAGACTAGGTATTTAACCTTAGGCCTCATCACCCCACACCCCAAGTCCAACATCTTGACCCGCACTCGTCTTTCATCCCTCGTTCTCTCCCATTGACTTCAATGCATTTCAGTCAAAGTTTTGCTATTCGGCCACCGTTCATGCCTCAGCAACAAGACTTAATATTCAACCTCAAGACTCATCACCCATCAACTAGCAACACCTTAGCAACCACCTAGCGATGCCTAGCAACACCATAGCAACCACCGAAAATTGCATAGCAACACCATAGCAACCACATAGCTATGCCTAGCAACCACCTAGCAACCAGCTACTGAGACCATAGCAACGCCTTCCGACACCATAGCAACCACCTAGCAACACCATAGCAACCACAGAAAATTGCATAGCAACACCATAGCAACCACCTAGCTATGCCTAGCAACCATCTAGCAACCAGCTACTGAGACCATAGCAACGCCTTCCGACACCATAGCAACCACCTAGCAACACCTTAGCAACCATCTACAATTACATAGCAACACCATAGCAACCACCTAGCTATGCCTAGCAACCACCTAGCAACCAGCTACTGAGACCATAGCAACGCCTTCTAACACCATAGCAACCACCTAGCAACACCATAGCAACCACCGATAACTGCATAGCAACACCATAGCAACCATCTAGCTATGCCTAGCAACTAGCTACTAAGACCATAGCGACGCCTTCTGACATCATAGCAACCACCTTGCAGCAGCTAGCAACCACCTAGCAACACCATAGCAACCACCAATAAATGCATAGCAACACCATAGCAACCATCTAGCTATGCCTAGCAACCAGCTACTGAGACCATAGCAACGCCTTCTGACATCATCACAACCACCTTGCAGCAGCTAGCAACCACCTAGCAACACCATAGCAACCACCAAAAAATGCATAGCAACACCATAGCAACCATTTTGCTATGCCTAGCAACCAGCTACTCAGACCATAGCAACGCCTTCTGGCACCACAGCAAACACCTTGCAACAGCTAGCAACCACCTAGCAACACCATAGCAACCACCAAAAAATGCATAGCAACACCATAGCAACCATTTAGCTATGCCTAGCTCCCAGCTACTGAGACCATAGCAAGGCCTTCTGATGTCATAGCAAACACATTGCAGCACCTAGCAACCACCATGCAACACCATAGCAACCACGTAGCAACGCCTAGCAACCAGCTACCAACACCGTTGCAATGACTAATAACAACATTGCAACCACCTAGCAATGCCTAGCGGCACTACAGCAACCGCCTAGCAGCACCATAGCACCAAACTAGCAACATCATAGCAATCACCTAGCAGTGCAGAGACCAGCCACTTTATTAGTAGCACAGGCTCTTACACGGTCAGCAGAATAGGCCCATCTCAAAATTTCTTCAGGAATTTTCGTTTCTAGTTATTATTATTATTATTATTATTCTTCCGTAGATTTTCGGCAATTAATGCGGGTCGTACCGTAGCGTGCAGCCAGGCAATCTATATATCAAAAGTGAGTCCTTGGTTGTGTGAGGTGTGCTATTACTTTTCTGCGCAGAATATGTTACCATGGCGACGTTATTTACGTTAAAACACACTAAAAATCCCATAGGAATGCATTAAATGCTAACTTTTACCTAGCATTAGCCAAGTGAATAGTAGTAAGGCGCATCTTTTTTCATGGGAGTGAATGGCCCATTGGCTTCAATGCATTTCAGTCAAAGTTGTCCCACTCGGCCAGCGTTCATACAAGAGCAACAAGACTTGGTATTCAACCTTAGGCCTCATCAGCCAACACCCCAAGTCCAACATCTTGACCCGCACTCGTCTTTCATCCCTCGTTCTCTCCCATTGACTTCAATGCATTTCAGTCAAAGTTTTCCCACTGGGCCAGCGTACATACTACAGCAACAACACTCAGTATTCAACCTCAGGCCTCATCACCCAACGCCCCAAGTCCACCATCTTGACCCGCACTCGTCTTTCATCCCTCGTTCTCTCCCATTGACTTCAATAGATTTTAGTCAAAGTTTTCCTACTCGGCCAGGGTTTATGCCACAACAATAAGACTCGGTATTAAACCTCAGGCACCATCACCCAACACCTTAAGACCCCCATCCTGACCCGCACTCGTCCTTCATCCCTCGTTCTCTCACATTGACTTCAATGCATTTCTGTCAAAGTTTCATTATTTGGCCAATACTACTGCCACAGCAACAAGACTAAATAATTAAATCAATAAGTAAAAGCACCAGCTCTTCCAAGGTCAGCGGAATAGGCCCATCTCAAAATTTCTTCAGGAATTTTCGTTTCTAGTTTATTATTATTATTCTTCCGTGATTTTCGGCAATTAATGCGGGTCGTACCGTAGCGTGCAGCCAGGCAATCTATATGTCAAAAGTGAGTCCTTGTTTGTGTGAGGTGTGCTATTACTTTTCTGCGCAGAATATGTTACCATGGCGACGTTATTCACGTTAAAACACACTAAAAATCCCATAGGAATGCATTAAATGCTAACTTTTACCTAGCATTAGCCATGTGAATAGTAGTAAGGCGCATCTTTTTTCATGGGAGTGAATGGCCCATTGACTTCAATGCATTTCAGTCAAAGTTGTCCCACTCGGCAAGCGTTCATACCAGAGCAACAAGACTTGGTATTCAACCTTAGGCCTCATCACCCAACACCCCAAGTCCAACATCTTGACCCGCACTCGTCTTTCATCCCTCGTTCTCTCCCATTGACTTCAATGCATTTCAGTCATAGTTTTACCACTCGGGCAGCATTCATACCATAACAACAAGACTCGGTATTCAAGCTTAGGCCTCATCCCCCAACACATTAAGACCACCATCTTGACCCGCACTCGTCTTTCATCCCTCGTTCTCTCCCATTGACTTCAATGCATTTCATTCAAAGTTGCCCAACTCCGCCAGTGTTCATACCACAGCAACAAGGCTCGGTATTCAACCTTAGGCCTCATCACCCAACACCCCAAGTCCAACATCTTGACCCGCACTCGTCTTTCATCCCTCGTTCTCTCCCATTGACTTCAATGCATTTCAGTCAAAGTTGTCCCACTCGGCCAGCGTTCATACCACAGCAACAAGACTCGGTATTCAACCTCAGGCCTCATCAGCCAACGCCCCAAGTCCACCATCTTGACCCGCACTCGTCTTTCATCCCTCGTTCTCTCCCATTGACTTCAATACATTTCAGTCAAAGTTTTCCCACTCGGCCAGCGTTCATACCACAGCAACAAGACTCGGTATTCAACCTCAGGCCTCATCAGCCAACGCCCCAAGTCCACCATCTTGACCCGCACTCGTCTTTCATCCCTCGTTCTCTCCCATTGACTTCAATACATTTCAGTCAAAGTTTTCCCACTCGGCCAGCGTTCATACCACAGCAACAAGACTCGGTATTCAACCTCAGGCCTCATCACCCAACGCCCCAAGTCCAACATCTTGACCCGCACTCGTCTTTCATCCCTCGTTCTCTCCCATTGACTTCAATGCATTTCAGTCAAAGTTTTGTCACTTGGCCAGTGTTAATGCCACAGCAACAAGACTTGTAATTCAACCTTAGGCCTCATCACCCAACACCCCAAGTCCACCATCTTCACCTGCACTCGTCTTTCATCCCTCGTTCTCTTGCATTGACTTCAATACATTTCAGTCAAAGTTTTCCCACTCGGCCAGCGTTCATACCACAGCAACAAGACTCGGTATTCAACCTCAGGCCTCATCACCAAACACATAGCAACTGCCTAGCAACCACCTAGCAACACCTTAGCAACCATCTAGCTATGCCTAGCAACCAGCTACTGAGACCATAGCAACACCTTCTGACAACATAGCAACCACCTAGCAACACCTTAGCAACCACCTAGAATTGCATAGCAACACCATAGCAACCATCTAGCTATGCCTAGCAACCAGCTACTGAGACCATAGCAACGCCATCTGTCATCATAGCAACCCACTTGCAGCACCTAGCAACCACCTAGCAGCACCATAGCAACCACCAAAACATGCATAGCAACACCATAGCAACCATCGAGCTATGCCTAGCAACCAGCTACTGAGACCATAGCAACGCCTTCTGACATCATAGCAACCCACTTGCAGCACCTAGCAACCACCTAGCAACACCTTAGCAACCACCTAGAATTGCATTGCAACACCATAGCAACCATCAAGCTATGCCTAGCAACCAGCTACTGAGAACATAGCAACGCCTTCTGACATCATAGCAACCCACTTGCAGCACCTAGCAACCACCTAGCAACACCTTAGCAAACACCTACAATTGCATAGCAACACCATAGCAACCATCTAGCTATGCCTAGCAACCAGCTACTGAGACCATAGCAACGCGTTCCGACATCATAGCAACCAACTTGCAGCACCTAGCAACCACCTAGCAACACCATAGCAACCACCTAGCTATGCCTAGCAACCAGCTACTGAGACCTTAGCAACGCCTTCTGACATCTTAGCAACCCACTTGCAGCACCTAGCAACCACCTAGCAACACCATAGCAACCACCTAGAATTGCATAGCAACACCATAGCAACCATCTAGCTATGCCTAGCAACCAGCTACTGAGACCATAGCAATGCCTTCTGACGCCATAGCAAACACCTTGCAGCACCTAGCAACCACCATGCAACACCAAAGCAACCACCTAGCAAGACCATAGCAACCATGTAGCAACGCCTAGCAACCAGCTACCAACACCCTTGCAATGCCTAATAACAACATTGCAACCACCTAGCAATGCCTAGCGGCACTACAGCAACCACCTAGCAGCACCATAGCACCAAACTAGCAACATCATAGCAATCACCTAGCAGTGCACAGACCAGCCACTTTATTAGTAGCACAGGCTCTTCCTCGGTCAGCAGAATAGGCCCATCTCAAAATTTCTTCAGGAATTTTCGTTTCTAGTTATTATTATTATGGGCCTATTCATGTAATGAAAGGCCCATATTGTTCTTCACCTAGTAAATTACATTTTGCCAATTTGCGCTGAGCCCGTGAAAGGCACGGAGCTCACTTTGGTGCCAAATCGTAGGGCTTACTTAGCTGCACGGATTGACATATCGTTTGTCTCCGTACTGCTTACGGATTGCGTGCAATTGCCTCTCAAAGTCGAAAAAAAAACTTTATTATTATTATTATGGGCCTATTCATGTAATGAAAGGCCCATATTGTTCTTCACCTAGTAAACTACATTTTGCCAATTTGTGCTGAGCCCGTGAAAGGCACGGAGCTCACTTTGGTGCCAAATCGTAGGGCTTACTTAGCTGCACGGATTGACATATCGATTGTCTCCGTACTTCTTACGGATTGCGTGCAATTGCCTCTCAAAGTCGAAAAAAAAACTTTATTATTATTATGGGCCTATTCATGTAATGAAAGGCCCATATTGTTCTTCACCTAGTAAACTACATTTTGCCAATTTGCGCTGAGCCCGTGAAAGGCACGGAGCTCACTTTGGTGCCAAATCGTAGGGCTTACTTAGCTGCACGGATTGACATATCGATTGTCTCCGTCCTTCTTACGGATTGCGTGCAATTGCCTCTCAAAGTCGAAAAAAAAACTTTATTATTATTATTTATTATTCTTCCGTAGATTTTCGGCAATTAATGCGGGTCGTACCGTATCGAGCAGCCAGGCAAGCTATATGTCAAAAGTGAGTCCTTCATGGTGTGAGGTGTGCTATTACTTTTCTGCGCAGAATATGTTACCATGGCGACGTTATTCACGTTAAAACACACTAAAAATCCCATAGGAATGCATTAAATGCTAACTTTTACCTAGCATTAGCCATGTGAATAGTAGTAAGGCGCATCTTTTTTCATGGGAGTGAATGGCCCATTGGCTTCAATGCATTTCAGTCAAAGTTGTCCCACTCGGCCAGCCTTCATACCACAGCAACAACACTCGGTATTCAACCTCAGGCCTCATCACCCAACACCCCAAGTCCAACATCTTGACCCGCACTCGTCTTTCATCCCTCGTTCTTTCCCATTGACTTCAATGCATTTCATTCAAAGTTGCCCAACTCCGCCAGTGTTCATACCACAGCAACAAGGCTCGGTATTCAACCTTAGGCCTCATCACCCAACACCCCAAGTCCAACATCTTGACCCGCACTCGTCTTTCATCCCTCGTTCTCTCCCATTGACTTCAATGCATTTCAGTCAAAGTTGTCCCACTCGGCCAGCGTTCATACCACAGCAACAAGACTCGGTATTCAACCTTAGGCCTATTCACCCAACACCCCAAGTCCACCATCTTGACCCGCACTCATCTTTCATCCCTCGTTCTCTGCCATTGACTTCAATGTATTTCAGTCAAATATTTCCTACTCGGCCAGTTTTCATGCCACAGCAACAACACTCGATATTCAACCTCAGGCCTATTCACCCAACACCCCAAGTCAACCAACTTGACCCGCACTCGTCTTTCATCCCTCGTTCTCTCCCATTGACTTCAATGCATTTCAGTCAAAGTTTTCCTACTGGCCCAGCGTTCATACCACAGCAACAAGACTCGGTATTCAACCTTAGGCCTCATCACCCAACACCCCAAGTCCACCATCTTGACCCGCACTCGTCTTTCATCCCTCGTTCTCTCCCATTGACTTCAATGCATTTCAGTCAAAGTTGTCCCACTGGGCCAGCGTTCATACCACAGCAACAAGACTCGGTATTCAACCTTAGGCCTCATCACACAACACCTTAAGACCACCAACCTGACCCGTACTCATCTTTCATCCCTCGTTCTCTCCTATTGACATCAATGCATTTCTGTCAAAGTTTCCCTATTTGTCCACTACTCCTCTCACTGCTACAAGACTAAATAATTAAATCAATAAGTAAAGGCACCTGCTCTTCCTCGGTCAGCAGAATAGGCCCATCTCAAAATTTCTTCAGGAATTTTCGTTTCTAGTTATTTATTATTATTATTCTTCCGTGATTTTCGGCAATTAATGCGGGTCGTACCGTAGCGTGCAGCCAGGCAATCTATATGTCAAAAGTGAGTCCTTGTTTGTGTGAGGTGTGCTATTACTTTTCTGCGCAGAATATGTTACCATGGCGACGTTATTCACGTTAAAACACACTAAAAATCCCATAGGAATGCATTAAATGCTAACTTTTACCTAGCATTAGCCATGTGAATAGTAGTAAGGCGCATCTTTTTTCATGGGAGTGAATGGCCCATTGACTTCAATGCATTTCAGTCAAAGTTGTCCCACTCGGCAAGCGTTCATACCAGAGCAACAAGACTTGGTATTCAACCTTAGGCCTCATCACCCAACACCCCAAGTCCAACATCTTGACCCGCACTCGTCTTTCATCCCTCGTTCTCTCCCATTGACTTCAATGCATTTCAGTCATAGTTTTACCACTCGGGCAGCATTCATACCATAACAACAAGACTCGGTATTCAAGCTTAGGCCTCATCCCCCAACACATTAAGACCACCATCTTGACCCGCACTCGTCTTTCATCCCTCGTTCTCTCCCATTGACTTCAATGCATTTCATTCAAAGTTGCCCAACTCCGCCAGTGTTCATACCACAGCAACAAGGCTCGGTATTCAACCTTAGGCCTCATCACCCAACACCCCAAGTCCAACATCTTGACCCGCACTCGTCTTTCATCCCTCGTTCTCTCCCATTGACTTCAATGCATTTCAGTCAAAGTTGTCCCACTCGGCCAGCGTTCATACCACAGCAACAAGACTCGGTATTCAACCTCAGGCCTCATCAGCCAACGCCCCAAGTCCACCATCTTGACCCGCACTCGTCTTTCATCCCTCGTTCTCTCCCATTGACTTCAATACATTTCAGTCAAAGTTTTCCCACTCGGCCAGCGTTCATACCACAGCAACAAGACTCGGTATTCAACCTCAGGCCTCATCAGCCAACGCCCCAAGTCCACCATCTTGACCCGCACTCGTCTTTCATCCCTCGTTCTCTCCCATTGACTTCAATACATTTCAGTCAAAGTTTTCCCACTCGGCCAGCGTTCATACCACAGCAACAAGACTCGGTATTCAACCTCAGGCCTCATCACCCAACGCCCCAAGTCCAACATCTTGACCCGCACTCGTCTTTCATCCCTCGTTCTCTCCCATTGACTTCAATGCATTTCAGTCAAAGTTTTGTCACTTGGCCAGTGTTAATGCCACAGCAACAAGACTTGTAATTCAACCTTAGGCCTCATCACCCAACACCCCAAGTCCACCATCTTCACCTGCACTCGTCTTTCATCCCTCGTTCTCTTGCATTGACTTCAATACATTTCAGTCAAAGTTTTCCCACTCGGCCAGCGTTCATACCACAGCAACAAGACTCGGTATTCAACCTCAGGCCTCATCACCAAACACATAGCAACTGCCTAGCAACCACCTAGGAACACCTTAGCAACACCTTAGCAACCATCTAGCTATGCCTAGCAACCAGCTACTGAGACCATAGCAACACCTTCTGACAACATAGCAACCACCTAGCAACACCTTAGCAACGACCTAGAATTGCATAGCAACACCATAGCAACCATCTAGCTATGCCTAGCAACCAGCTACTGAGACCATAGCAACGCCATCTGTCATCATAGCAACCCACTTGCAGCACCTAGCAACCACCTAGCAGCACCATAGCAACCACCAAAACATGCATAGCAACACCATAGCAACCATCGAGCTATGCCTAGCAACCAGCTACTGAGACCATAGCAACGCCTTCTGACATCATAGCAACCCACTTGCAGCACCTAGCAACCACCTAGCAACACCTTAGCAACCACCTAGAATTGCATTGCAACACCATAGCAACCATCAAGCTATGCCTAGCAACCAGCTACTGAGAACATAGCAACGCCTTCTGACATCATAGCAACCCACTTGCAGCACCTAGCAACCACCTAGCAACACCTTAGCAAACACCTACAATTGCATAGCAACACCATAGCAACCATCTAGCTATGCCTAGCAACCAGCTACTGAGACCATAGCAACGCGTTCCGACATCATAGCAACCAACTTGCAGCACCTAGCAACCACCTAGCAACACCTTAGCAACGACCTAGAATTGCATAGCAACACCATAGCAACCACCTAGCTATGCCTAGCAACCAGCTACTGAGACCTTAGCAACGCCTTCTGACATCTTAGCAACCCACTTGCAGCACCTAGCAACCACCTAGCAACACCATAGCAACCACCTAGAATTGCATAGCAACACCATAGCAACCATCTAGCTATGCCTAGCAACCAGCTACTGAGACCATAGCAATGCCTTCTGACGCCATAGCAAACACCTTGCAGCACCTAGCAACCACCATGCAACACCAAAGCAACCACCTAGCAAGACCATAGCAACCATGTAGCAACGCCTAGCAACCAGCTACCAACACCCTTGCAATGCCTAATAACAACATTGCAACCACCTAGCAATGCCTAGCGGCACTACAGCAACCACCTAGCAGCACCATAGCACCAAACTAGCAACATCATAGCAATCACCTAGCAGTGCACAGACCAGCCACTTTATTAGTAGCACAGGCTCTTCCTCGGTCAGCAGAATAGGCCCATCTCAAAATTTCTTCAGGAATTTTCGTTTCTAGTTATGGGCCTATTCATGTAATGAAAGGCCCATATTGTTCTTCACCTAGTAAACTACATTTTGCCAATTTGCGCTGAGCCCGTGAAAGGCACGGAGCTCACTTTGGTGCCAAATCGTAGGGCTTACTTAGCTGCACGGATTGACATATCGATTGTCTCCGTACTTCTTACGGATTGCGTGCAATTGCCTCTCAAAGTCGAAAAATAAAAACTTTATTTATTATGGGCCTATTCATGTAATGAAAGGCCCATATTGTTCTTCACCTAGTAAATTACATTTTGCCAATTTGCGCTGAGCCCGTGAAAGGCACGGAGCTCACTTTGGTGCCAAATCGTAGGGCTTACTTAGCTGCACGGATTGACATATCGTTTGTCTCCGTACTGCTTACGGATTGCGTGCAATTGCCTCTCAAAGTCGAAAAAAAAACTTTATTATTATTATTATGGGCCTATTCATGTAATGAAAGGCCCATATTGTTCTTCACCTAGTAAACTACATTTTGCCAATTTGCGCTGAGCCCGTGAAAGCCACGGAGCTCACTTTGGTGCCAAATCGTAGGGCTTACTTAGCAGCACGGATTGACATATCGTTTGTCTCCGTACTGCTTACGGATTGCGTGTAATTCCCTCTCAAAGTCGAAAAAAAAACTTTATTATTATTATTTATTATTATTATTCTTCCGTGATTTTCGGCAATTAATGCGGGTCGTACCGTAGCGTGCAGCCAGGCAATCTATATGTCAAAAGTGAGTCCTTGTTTGTGTGAGGTGTGCTATTACTTTTCTGCGCAGAATATGTTACCATGGCGACGTTATTCACGTTAAAACACACTAAAAATCCCATAGGAATGCATTAAATGCTAACTTTTACCTAGCATTAGCCATGTGAATAGTAGTAAGGCGCATCTTTTTTCATGGGAGTGAATGGCCCATTGGCTTCAATGCATTTCAGTCAAAGTTGTCCCACTCGGCCAGCATTCATACCACAGCAACAAGACTCGGTATTCAACCTTAGGCCTCATCACCCAACACCCCAAGTCCACCATCTTGACCCGCACTCGTCTTTCATCCCTCGTTCTCTCCCATTGACTTCAATACATTTTAGTCAAAGATTTCCTACTCGGCCAGTGTTCATACCACAGCAACAAGACTAGGAATTCAACCTTAGTCCTCATCACCAAACACCTCAAGACCACCATCTTCACCCGCACTCGTCTTTCATCCCTCGTTCTCTCCCATTGACTTCAATGCATTTCAGTCAAAGTTTTCCCACTGGGCCAACGTTTATGCCACAGCAACAAGATTCGGTATTCAACCTTAGGCCTCATCACCCAACACCACAAGTCCAACATCTTGACCCACACTCGTCTTTCATCCCTCGTTCTTTCCCATTGACTTCAATGCATTTCAGTCAAAGTTGTCCCTCTCGGCCAGCGTTCATACCACAGCAACAAGACTCGGTATTCAACCTTAGGCCTCATCACCCAACACCCCAAGTCCATCATCTTGACCCGCACTCGTCTTTCATCCCTCGTTCTCTCCCATTGACTTCAATGCATTTCAATCAAAGTTTTGCCACTTGGCCAGTGTTAATGCCACAGCAACAAGACTTGGTATTAAACCTCAGGCCTCATCACCAAACACATAGCAACTGCCTAGCAACCACCTAGCAACAGCTTAGCAACTACCTACAATTTCATAGCAACACCTTAGCAACCATCTAGCTATGCCTAGCAACCAGCTACTGAGACCATAGCAACACCTTCTGACAACATAGCAACCACCTAGCAACACCTTAGCAACCACCTAGAATTGCATAGCAACACCATAGCAACCATCTAGCTATGCCTAGCAACCAGCTACTGAAACCTTAGCAACGCCTTCTGACATCATAGCAACCCACTAGCAGCACCTAGCAACCACCTAGCAACACCTTAGCAACCACCTAGAATTGCATAGCAACACCATAGCAACCATCTAGCTATGCCTAGCAACCAGCTACTGAGACCATAGCAACGCCATCTGACAACATAGCAACCACCTAGCAACACCATAGCAACCACCTAGAATTGCATAGCAACACCATAGCAACCATCTAGCTATGCCTAGCAACCAGCTACTGAGACCATAGCAACGCCTTCTGACATCATAGCAACCAGCTTGCAGCACCTAGCAACCACCTACCAACACCTTAGCAACCACCTAAAATTGCATAGCAACACCATAGCAACCATCTAGCTATGCCTAGCAACCAGCTACTGAGACCATAGCAACGCCTTCTGACATCATAGCAACCAGCTTGCAGCACCTAGCAACCACCTACCCATACCTTAGCAACCACCTACAATTGCATAGCAACACCATAGCAACCATCTAGCTATGCCTAGCAACCAGCAACTGAGACCATAGCAACGCCATCTGACATCATAGCAACCGACTTGCAGCACCTAGCAACCACCTACCAACACCTTAGCAACCACCTATAATTGCATAGCAACACCATAGCAACCATCTAGCTATGCCTAGCAACCAGCTACTGAGACCTTAGCAACGCCTTCTGACATCATAGCAACCCACTTGCAGCACCTAGCAACCACCTAGCAACACCATAGCAACCACCAAAAAATGCATAGCAACACCATAGCAACCATTTAGCTATGCCTAGCAACCAGCTGCTGAGACCATAGCAAGGCCTTCTGATGCCATTGCAAACACCTTGCAGCACCTAGCAACCACCATGCAACACCATAGCAACCATGTAGCAACGCCTAGCAACCAGCTACCAACACCCTTGCAATGCCTAATAACAACATTGCAACCACCTAGCAATGCCTAGCGGCACTACAGCAACCGCCTAGCAGCACCATAGCACCAAACTAGCAACATCATAGCAATCACCTAGCAGTGCACAGACCAGCCACTTTATTAGTAGCACAGGCTCTTCCTCGGTCAGCATAATAGGCCCATCTCAAAATTTCTTCAGGAATTTTCGTTTCTAGTTTATTATTATTATTCTTCCGTGATTTTCGGCAATTAATGCGGGTCGTACCGTAGCGTGCAGCCAGGCAAGCTATATATCAAAAGTGAGTCCTTCATGGTGTGAGGTGTGCTATTACTTTTCTGCGCAGAATATGTTACCATGGCGACGTTATTAACGTTTAAACACACTTAAAATCTCATAGGAATGCATTGAATGCTAACTTTTACCTAGCATTAGCCATGTGAATAGTAGTAAGGCGCATCTTTTTTCATGGGAGTGAATGGCCCATTGGCTTCAATGCATTTCAGTCAAAGTTGTCCCACTCGGCCAGCGTTCATACCAGAGCAACAAGACTTGGTATTCCACCTTAGGCCTCATCACCCAACACCCCAAGTCCAACATCTTGCCCCGCACTCGTCTTTCATCCCTCGTTCTCTCCCATTGGCTTCAATGCATTCCAGTCAAAGTTTTCCCACTGGGCCAGTGTTCATGCCACAGCAACAAGACTCGATATTCAACCTTAGGCCTCATCACCCAACACCCCAAGTCCACCATCTTGACCCGCACTCCTCTTTCATCCCTCGTTCTCTCCCATTGACTTCAATGCATTTTAGTCAAAGTTTTCCCACTGGGCCAGTGTTAATGCCAGAGCAACAAGACTAGGTATTCCACCTCAGTCCTCATCACCCAACACCCCAGGACCACCATGATGACCCGCACTCGTCTTTCATCCCTCGTTCTCTCCCATTGACTTCAATGCATTTCAGTAAAAGTTTTGCTATTCGGCCAGCGTTCATGCCTCAGCAACAAGACTTAATATTCAATCCCAGGACTCATCACCAAACACCTAGCAACTGCCTAGCAACCATCTAGCAACACCTTAGCAACTACCTACAATTTCATAGCAACACCTTAGCAACCATCTAGCTATGCCTAGCAACCAGCGACTGAGCCCATAGCAACACCTTCTGACAACATAGCAACCACCTAGCAACACCTTAGCAACCACCTAGAATTGCATAGCAACACCATAGCAACCATCCAGCTATGCCTAGCAACCAGCTACTGAGACCATAGCAACGCCTTCTGACATCATAGCAACCAGCTTACAGCACCTAGCAACCACCTAGCAACACCTTAGCAACTACCTACAATTTCATAGCAACACCTTAGCAACCATCTAGCTATGCCTAGCAACCAGCTACTGAGACCTTAGCAACGCCTTCTGACATCATAGCAACCAACTTGCAGCACCTAGCAACCACCTAGCAACACCTTAGCAACCACCTACAATTGCATAGCAACACCATAGCAACCATCTAGCCATGCCTAGCAACCAGCTACTGAGACCATAGCAATGCCTTCTGACATCATAACAACCCACTTGCAACCACCTAGCAACACCTTAGCAACCACCTAGAATTGCATAGCAACACCATAGCAACCATCTAGCTATGCCTAGCAACCAGCTATTGAGACCATAGCAATGCCTTATGACACCATAGCAACCACCTTGCAACAGCTAGCAACCACCTAGGAACACCATAGCAACCACCAAAAAATGCATAGCAACACCATAGCAACCATTTAGTTATGCCTAGCAACCAGCTACTGAGGCCATAGCAACGCCTTCTGATGCCATAGCAAACACCTTGCAGCACCTAGCAACCACCATGCAACACCATAGCAACCACCTATAATTGCATAGCAACAACATAGCAACCACGTAGCAATGCCTAGCAACCAGCTACCAACACACTTGCAATGCCTAATAACAACATTGCAACCACCTAGCAATGCCTAGCGGCACTTCGGTAACCACCTAGCAGCACCGTAGCAACTAACTTGCAAATCTTAGCAACCGCCTAGCAGTACACAGACCACCCATTTTATAAGTAGCACAGGCTCTTCCACGGTCAGCGGATTAGGCCCATCTCAAAATTTCTTCAGGAATTTTCGTTTCTAGTTATTATTATTATTCTTCCGTAGATTTTCGGCAATTAATGCGGGTCGTACCGTAACGTGCAGCCAGGCAATCTATATATCAAAAGTGAGTCCTTGGTTGTGTGAGGTGTGCTATTACTTTTCTGCGCAGAATATGTTACCATGGCGACGTTATTCACGTTAAAACACACTAAAAATCCCATAGGAATGCATTAAATGCTAACTTTTACCTAGCATTAGCCATGTGAATAGTAGTAAGGCGCATCTTTTTTCATGGGAGTGAATGGCCCATTGGCTTCAATGCATTTCAGTCAAAGTTGTCCCACTCGGCCAGCGTTCATACCACAGCAACAAGACTCGGTATTCAACCTTAGGCCTCATCACCCAAAACCCCAAGTCCACCATCTTGACCCGCACTCGTCTTTCATCCCTCGTTCTCTCCCATTGACTTCAATACATTTTAGTCAAAGATTTCCTACTCGGCCAGTGTTCATACCACAGCAACAAGACTAGGAATTCAACCTTAGTCCTCATCACCAAACACCTTAAGACCACCATCTTCACCCGCACTCGTCTTTCATCCCTCGTTCTCTCCCATTGACTTCAATGCATTTCAGTCAAAGTTTTCCCACTGGGCCAGTGTTCATACCACAGCAACAAGACTCGGTATTATACCGTAGGCCTCATCACTCAACACCGCAAGTCCAACATCTTGACCCGCACTCGTCTTTCATCCCTCGTTCTCTCCCATTGACTTCAATACATTTCAGTCAAAGTACTCCCACTCGGCCAGCGTTCATACCACAGCAATAAGACTCGGTATTAAACCACAGGCATCATCACACAACACCTTAAGACCACCATCCTGACCCGCACTCGTCTTTCATCCCTCGTTCTCTCCCATTGACTTCAATGCATTTCAATCAAAGTTTTGCCAATTAGCCAGTGTTAATGCCACAGCAACAAGACTTGGTATTCAACCTCAGGCCTCGTCACCAAACACCTAGCAACTGCCTAGCAACCACCTAGCAACACCTTAGCAACAACCTACAATTTCATAGCAACACCTTAGCAACCATCTAGCTATGCCTAGCAACCAGCGACTGAGCCCATAGCAACACCTTCTGACAACATAGCAACCACCTAGCAACACCTTAGCAACCACCTAGAATTGCATAGCAACACCATAGCAACCATCCAGCTATGCCTAGCAACCAGCTACTGAGACCATAGCAACGCCTTCTGACATCATAGCAACCAGCTTACAGCACCTAGCAACCACCTAGCAACACCTTAGCAACCACCTAGAATTGCATAGCAACACCATAGCAACCATCTAGCTATGCCTAGCAACCAGCTACTGAGACCATAGCAACGCCATCTGACATCATAGCAACCCACTTGCAGCACCTAGCAACCACCTAGCAACACCTTAGCAACCACCTATAATTCCATAGCAACACCATAGCAACCATCTAGCTATGCCTAGCAACCAGCTACTGAGCCCATAGCAACACCTTCTGACAACATAGCAACCACCTAGCAGCACCTTAGCAACCACCTAAAATTGCATAGCAACACCATAGCAACCATCGAGCTATGCCTAGCATCCAGCTACTGAGAGCATAGCAACGCCTTCTGACATCATAGCAACCCGCTTGCAGCACCTAGCAACACCTTAGCAACCACCTAGAATTGCATAGCAACACCATAGCAACCATCTAGCTATGCCTAGCAACCAGCTACTGAGACCTTAGCAACGCCTTCTGACATCATAGCAAACCACTTGCAGCACCTAGCAACCACCTAGCAACACCTTAGCAACCACCTAGAATTTCATAGCAACACCATAGCAACCATCTAGCTATGCCTAGCAACCAGCTACTGAGACCTTAGCAACGCCTTCTGACATCATAGCAACCAACTTGCAGCACCTAGCAACCACCTAGAATTGCATAGCGACACCATAGCAACGCCTAGCAACCAGCTACTGAGACCTTAGCAACGCCTTCTAACATCATAGCAACCCACTTGCAGCACCTAGCAACAACCTAGCAACACCATAGCAACCACCAAAAAATGCATAGCAACAACATAGCAACCATTTCGCTATGCCTAGCAACCAGCTGCTGAGACCATAGCAAGGCCTTCTGATGCCATTGCAAACACCTTGCAGCACCTAGCAACCACCATGCAACACCATAGCAACCATGTAGCAACGCCTAGCAACCAGCTACCAACACCCTTGCAATGCCTAATAACAACATTGCAACCAGCTAGCAATGCCTAGCGGCACTTCGGTAACCACCTAGCAGCACCGTAGCAACTAACTTGCAAATCTTAGCAATCACCTTGCAGTACAGACCACCCATTTTATTAGTAGCACAGGCTCTGCCACGGTCAGCGGAATAGGCCCATCTCAAAATTTCTTCAGGAATTTTCGTTTCTAGTTATGGGCCTATTCATGTAATGAAAGGCCCATATTGTTCTTCACCTAGTAAACTACATTTTGCCAATTTGCGCTGAGCCCGTGAAAGGTACGGACCTCACTTTGGTGCCAAATCGTAGGGCTTACTTAGCTGCACGGATTGACATATCGTTTGTCTCCGTACTGCTTACGGATTGCGTGCAATTGCCTCTCAAAGTCGAAAAAAAAACTTTATTATTATTATTATTCTTCCGTGATTTTCGGCAATTAATGCGGGTCGTACCGTAGCGTGCAGCCAGGCAAGCTATATATCAAAAGTGAGTCCTTCATGGTGTGAGGTGTGCTATTACTTTTCTGCGCAGAATATGTTACCATGGCGACGTTATTAACGTTTAAACACACTTAAAATCTCATAGGAATGCATTGAATGCTAACTTTTACCTAGCATTAGCCATGTGAATAGTAGTAAGGCGCATCTTTTTTCATGGGAGTGAATGGCCCATTGGCTTCAATGCATTTCAGTCAAAGTTGTCCCACTCGGCCAGCGTTCATACCAGAGCAACAAGACTTGGTATTCCACCTTAGGCCTCATCACCCAACACCCCAAGTCCAACATCTTGCCCCGCACTCGTCTTTCATCCCTCGTTCTCTCCCATTGGCTTCAATGCATTCCAGTCAAAGTTTTCCCACTGGGCCAGTGTTCATGCCACAGCAACAAGACTCGATATTCAACCTTAGGCCTCATCACCCAACACCCCAAGTCCACCATCTTGACCCGCACTCCTCTTTCATCCCTCGTTCTCTCCCATTGACTTCAATGCATTTTAGTCAAAGTTTTCCCACTGGGCCAGTGTTAATGCCAGAGCAACAAGACTAGGTATTCCACCTCAGTCCTCATCACCCAACACCCCAGGACCACCATGATGACCCGCACTCGTCTTTCATCCCTCGTTCTCTCCCATTGACTTCAATGCATTTCAGTAAAAGTTTTGCTATTCGGCCAGCGTTCATGCCTCAGCAACAAGACTTAATATTCAATCCCAGGACTCATCACCAAACACCTAGCAACTGCCTAGCAACCATCTAGCAACACCTTAGCAACTACCTACAATTTCATAGCAACACCTTAGCAACCATCTAGCTATGCCTAGCAACCAGCGACTGAGCCCATAGCAACACCTTCTGACAACATAGCAACCACCTAGCAACACCTTAGCAACCACCTAGAATTGCATAGCAACACCATAGCAACCATCCAGCTATGCCTAGCAACCAGCTACTGAGACCATAGCAATGCCTTCTGACATCATAGCAACCAGCTTACAGCACCTAGCAACCACCTAGCAACACCTTAGCAACTACCTACAATTTCATAGCAACACCTTAGCAACCATCTAGCTATGCCTAGCAACCAGCTACTGAGACCTTAGCAACGCCTTCTGACATCATAGCAACCAACTTGCAGCACCTAGCAACCACCTAGCAACACCTTAGCAACCACCTACAATTGCATAGCAACACCATAGCAACCATCTAGCCATGCCTAGCAACCAGCTACTGAGACCATAGCAATGCCTTCTGACATCATAACAACCCACTTGCAACCACCTAGCAACACCTTAGCAACCACCTAGAATTGCATAGCAACACCATAGCAACCATCTAGCTATGCCTAGCAACCAGCTATTGAGACCATAGCAATGCCTTATGACACCATAGCAACCACCTTGCAACAGCTAGCAACCACCTAGGAACACCATAGCAACCACCAAAAAATGCATAGCAACACCATAGCAACCATTTAGTTATGCCTAGTTATGGGCCTATTCATGTAATGAAAGGCCCATATTGTTCTTCACCTAGTAAATTACATTTTGCCAATTTGCGCTGAGCCCGTGAAAGGCACGGAGCTCACTTTGGTGCCAAATCGTAGGGCTTACTTAGCTGCACGGATTGACATATCGTTTGTCTCCGTACTGCTTACGGATTGCGTGCAATTGCCTCTCAAAGTCGAAAAAAAAACTTTATTATTATTATTTATTATTATTATTCTTCCGTGATTTTCGGCAATTAATGCGGGTCGTACCGTAGCGTGCAGCCAGGCAAGCTATATATCAAAAGTGAGTCCTTCATGGTGTGAGGTGTGCTATTACTTTTCTGCGCAGAATATGTTACCATGGCGACGTTATTAACGTTTAAACACACTTAAAATCTCATAGGAATGCATTGAATGCTAACTTTTACCTAGCATTAGCCATGTGAATAGTAGTAAGGCGCATCTTTTTTCATGGGAGTGAATGGCCCATTGGCTTCAATGCATTTCAGTCAAAGTTGTCCCACTCGGCCAGCGTTCATACCAGAGCAACAAGACTTGGTATTCCACCTTAGGCCTCATCACCCAACACCCCAAGTCCAACATCTTGCCCCGCACTCGTCTTTCATCCCTCGTTCTCTCCCATTGGCTTCAATGCATTCCAGTCAAAGTTTTCCCACTGGGCCAGTGTTCATGCCACAGCAACAAGACTCGATATTCAACCTTAGGCCTCATCACCCAACACCCCAAGTCCACCATCTTGACCCGCACTCCTCTTTCATCCCTCGTTCTCTCCCATTGACTTCAATGCATTTTAGTCAAAGTTTTCCCACTGGGCCAGTGTTAATGCCAGAGCAACAAGACTAGGTATTCCACCTCAGTCCTCATCACCCAACACCCCAGGACCACCATGATGACCCGCACTCGTCTTTCATCCCTCGTTCTCTCCCATTGACTTCAATGCATTTCAGTAAAAGTTTTGCTATTCGGCCAGCGTTCATGCCTCAGCAACAAGACTTAATATTCAATCCCAGGACTCATCACCAAACACCTAGCAACTGCCTAGCAACCATCTAGCAACACCTTAGCAACTACCTACAATTTCATAGCAACACCTTAGCAACCATCTAGCTATGCCTAGCAACCAGCGACTGAGCCCATAGCAACACCTTCTGACAACATAGCAACCACCTAGCAACACCTTAGCAACCACCTAGAATTGCATAGCAACACCATAGCAACCATCCAGCTATGCCTAGCAACCAGCTACTGAGACCATAGCAACGCCTTCTGACATCATAGCAACCAGCTTACAGCACCTAGCAACCACCTAGCAACACCTTAGCAACTACCTACAATTTCATAGCAACACCTTAGCAACCATCTAGCTATGCCTAGCAACCAGCTACTGAGACCTTAGCAACGCCTTCTGACATCATAGCAACCAACTTGCAGCACCTAGCAACCACCTAGCAACACCTTAGCAACCACCTACAATTGCATAGCAACACCATAGCAACCATCTAGCCATGCCTAGCAACCAGCTACTGAGACCATAGCAATGCCTTCTGACATCATAACAACCCACTTGCAACCACCTAGCAACACCTTAGCAACCACCTAGAATTGCATAGCAACACCATAGCAACCATCTAGCTATGCCTAGCAACCAGCTATTGAGACCATAGCAATGCCTTATGACACCATAGCAACCACCTTGCAACAGCTAGCAACCACCTAGGAACACCATAGCAACCACCAAAAAATGCATAGCAACACCATAGCAACCATTTAGTTATGCCTAGCAACCAGCTACTGAGGCCATAGCAACGCCTTCTGATGCCATAGCAAACACCTTGCAGCACCTAGCAACCACCATGCAACACCATAGCAACCACCTATAATTGCATAGCAACAACATAGCAACCACGTAGCAATGCCTAGCAACCAGCTACCAACACACTTGCAATGCCTAATAACAACATTGCAACCACCTAGCAATGCCTAGCGGCACTTCGGTAACCACCTAGCAGCACCGTAGCAACTAACTTGCAAATCTTAGCAACCGCCTAGCAGTACACAGACCACCCATTTTATAAGTAGCACAGGCTCTTCCACGGTCAGCGGATTAGGCCCATCTCAAAATTTCTTCAGGAATTTTCGTTTCTAGTTATTATTTATTATTCTTCCGTGATTTTCGGCAATTAATGCGGGTCGTACCGTAGCGTGCAGCCAGGCAAGCTATATATCAAAAGTGAGTCCTTCATGGTGTGAGGTGTGCTATTACTTTTCTGCGCAGAATATGTTACCATGGCGACGTTATTCACGTTAAAACACACTTAAAATCCCATAGGAATGCATTGAATGCTAACTTTTACCTAGCATTAGCCTGACTAACCATGTGAATAGTAGTAAGGCGCATCTTTTTTCATGGGAGTGAATGGCCCATTGACTTCAATGCATTCCAGTCAAAGTTGTCCCACTCGGCCAGCGTTCATACCACAGCAACAAGACTTGGTATTCAACCTTAGGCCTCATCACCCAACACCCCAAGTCCAACATCTTGACCCGCACTCGTCTTTCATCCCTCGTTCTCTCCCATTGACTTCAATGCATTTCAGTCAAAGTTTTCCTATTCGGCCAGTGTTCATACCACTGCAACAAGACTAGGTATTCAACCTCAGGCCTCATCACCCCACACCCCAAGTCCAACATCTTGACCCGCACTCGTCTTTCATCCCTCGTTCTCTCTCATTGACTTCAATACATTTCAGTCAAAGTTTTCCCACTCGGCCAGCGTTCATACCACAGCAATAAGACTCGGTATTGAACCACAGGCATCATCACACAACACCTTAAGACCACCATCCTGACCCGCACTCGTCTTTCATCCCTCGTTCTCTCCCATTGACTTCAATGCATTTCAATCAAAGTTTTGCCAATTAGCCAGTGTTAATGCCACAGCAACAAGACTTGGTATTCAACCTCAGGCCTCATCACCAAACACCTAGCAACTGCCTAGCAACCACCTAGCAACACCTTAGCAACTACCTACAATTTCATAGCAACACCTTAGCAACCATCTAGCTATGCCTAGCAACCAGCTACTGAGCCCATAGCAACACCTTCTGACAACATAGCAACCACCTAGCAACACCTTAGCAACCATCTAGATATGCCTAGCAACCAGCTACTGAGACCATAGCAACGCGTTCTGACATCATAGCAACCCACTTGCAGCACCTAGCAACCACCTAGCAACACCTTAGCAACCACCTAAAATTGCATAGCAACACCATAGCAACCATCTAGCTATGCCTAGCAATCAGCTACTGAGACCATAGCAACGCCTTCTGACATCATAGCAACCCGCTTGCAGCACCTAGCAACCACCTATAATTGCATAGCAACACCATAGCAACCATCTAGCTATGCCTAGCAACCAGCTACTGAGACCATAGCAACACCTTCTGACAACATAGCAACCACCTAGCAACACCTTAGCAACCATCTATAATTGCATAGCAACACCATAGCAACCATCTAGATATGCCTAGGAACCAGCTACTGAGACCATAGCAACGCGTTCTGACATCATAGCAACCCACTTGCAGCACCTAGAAACCACCTAGCAACACCTTAGCAACCACCTAGAATTGCATAGCAACACCATAGCAACCATCTAGCTATGCCTAGCAACCAGCTACTGAGACCATAGCAACGCCTTCTGACATCATAGCAACCAGCTTGCAGCACCTAGCAACCACCTAGCAACACCATAGCAACCATCTAGCTATGCCTAGCAACCAGCTACTGAGACCATAGCAATGCCTTATGACACCATAGCAACCACCTAGCAACAGCTAGCAACCACCTAGCAACACCATAGCAACCACCAAAAAATGCATAGCAACACCATAGCAACCATTTAGATATGCCTAGCGACCAGCTACTGAGACCATTGCAACACCTTCTGATGCCATAGCAAACACCTTGCAGCACCTAGCAACCACCATGCAACAACATAGCAACCACCTTTAATTGCATAGCAACAACATAGCAACCACGTAGCAATGCCTAGCAACCAGCTACCAACACACTTGCAATGCCTAATAACAACATTGCAACCACCTAGCAATGCCTAGCGGCACTTCGGTAACCACCTAGCAGCACCGTAGCAACTAACTTGCAAATCTTAGCAATCGCCTAGCAGTACACAGACCACCCATTTTATAAGTAGCACAGGCTCTTCCACGGTCAGCGGAATAGGCCCATCTCAAAATTTCTTCAGGAATTTTCGTTTCTAGTTTATTATTATTATTCTTCCGTGATTTTCGGCAATTAATGCGGGTCGTACCGTAGCGTGCAGCCAGGCAAGCTATATATCAAAAGTGAGTCCTTCATGGTGTGAGGTGTGCTATTACTTTTCTGCGCAGAATATGTTACCATGGCGACGTTATTAACGTTTAAACACACTTAAAATCTCATAGGAATGCATTGAATGCTAACTTTTACCTAGCATTAGCCATGTGAATAGTAGTAAGGCGCATCTTTTTTCATGGGAGTGAATGGCCCATTGGCTTCAATGCATTTCAGTCAAAGTTGTCCCACTCGGCCAGCGTTCATACCAGAGCAACAAGACTTGGTATTCCACCTTAGGCCTCATCACCCAACACCCCAAGTCCAACATCTTGCCCCGCACTCGTCTTTCATCCCTCGTTCTCTCCCATTGGCTTCAATGCATTCCAGTCAAAGTTTTCCCACTGGGCCAGTGTTCATGCCACAGCAACAAGACTCGATATTCAACCTTAGGCCTCATCACCCAACACCCCAAGTCCACCATCTTGACCCGCACTCCTCTTTCATCCCTCGTTCTCTCCCATTGACTTCAATGCATTTTAGTCAAAGTTTTCCCACTGGGCCAGTGTTAATGCCAGAGCAACAAGACTAGGTATTCCACCTCAGTCCTCATCACCCAACACCCCAGGACCACCATGATGACCCGCACTCGTCTTTCATCCCTCGTTCTCTCCCATTGACTTCAATGCATTTCAGTAAAAGTTTTGCTATTCGGCCAGCGTTCATGCCTCAGCAACAAGACTTAATATTCAATCCCAGGACTCATCACCAAACACCTAGCAACTGCCTAGCAACCATCTAGCAACACCTTAGCAACTACCTACAATTTCATAGCAACACCTTAGCAACCATCTAGCTATGCCTAGCAACCAGCGACTGAGCCCATAGCAACACCTTCTGACAACATAGCAACCACCTAGCAACACCTTAGCAACCACCTAGAATTGCATAGCAACACCATAGCAACCATCCAGCTATGCCTAGCAACCAGCTACTGAGACCATAGCAATGCCTTCTGACATCATAGCAACCAGCTTACAGCACCTAGCAACCACCTAGCAACACCTTAGCAACTACCTACAATTTCATAGCAACACCTTAGCAACCATCTAGCTATGCCTAGCAACCAGCTACTGAGACCTTAGCAACGCCTTCTGACATCATAGCAACCAACTTGCAGCACCTAGCAACCACCTAGCAACACCTTAGCAACCACCTACAATTGCATAGCAACACCATAGCAACCATCTAGCCATGCCTAGCAACCAGCTACTGAGACCATAGCAATGCCTTCTGACATCATAACAACCCACTTGCAACCACCTAGCAACACCTTAGCAACCACCTAGAATTGCATAGCAACACCATAGCAACCATCTAGCTATGCCTAGCAACCAGCTATTGAGACCATAGCAATGCCTTATGACACCATAGCAACCACCTTGCAACAGCTAGCAACCACCTAGGAACACCATAGCAACCACCAAAAAATGCATAGCAACACCATAGCAACCATTTAGTTATGCCTAGTTATGGGCCTATTCATGTAATGAAAGGCCCATATTGTTCTTCACCTAGTAAACTACATTTTGCCAATTTGCGCTGAGCCCGTGAAAGACACAGAGCTCACTTTGGTGCCAAATCGTAGGGCTTACTTAGCTGCACGGATTGACATATCGTTTGTCTCCGTACTGCTTACGGATTGCGTGCAATTGCCTCTCAAAGTCGAAAAAAAAACTTTATTATTATTATTTATTATTATTATTCTTCCGTGATTTTCGGCAATTAATGCGGGTCGTACCGTAGCGTGCAGCCAGGCAATCTATATGTCAAAAGTGAGTCCTTGGTTGTGTGAGGTGTGCTATTACTTTTCTGCGCAGAATATGTTACCATGGCGACGTTATTCACGTTAAAACACACTAAAAATCCCATAGGAATGCATTAAATGCTAACTTTTACCTAGCATTAGCCATGTGAATAGTAGTAAGGCGCATCTTTTTTCATGGGAGTGAATGGCCCATTGACTTCAATGCATTTCAGTCAAAGTTGTCCCACTCGGCCAGCGTTCATACCAGAGCAACAAGACTTGGTATTCAACCTTAGGCCTCATCACCCAACACCCCAAGTCCAACATCCTGACCCGCACTCGTCTTTCATCCCTCGTTCTCTCCCATTGGCTTCAATGCATTTCAGTCAAAGTTGTCCCACTCGGCCAGCGTTCATACCACAGCAACAAGACTCGGTAATCAACCTTAGGCCTCATCACCCAACGCCCCAAGTCCTCCATCTTGACCCGCACTCGTCTTTCATCCCTCGTTCTCTCCCATTGACTTCAATGCATTTCAGTCAAAGTTTTCCTATTCGGCCAGTGTTCATACCACAGCAACAAGACTAGGTAATCAACCTTAGGCCTCATCACCCAACGCCCCAAGTCCTCCATCTTGACCCGCACTCATCTTTCATCCCTCGTTCTCTCCCATTGACTTCAATGCATTTCAGTCAAAGTTTTCCTATTCGGCCAGTGTTCATACCACAGCAACAAGACTAGGTATTTAACCTTAGGCCTCATCACCCCACACCCCAAGTCCAACATCTTGACCCGCACTCGTCTTTCATCCCTCGTTCTCTCCCATTGACTTCAATGCATTTCAGTCAAAGTTTTGCTATTCGGCCACCGTTCATGCCTCAGCAACAAGACTTAATATTCAACCTCAAGACTCATCACCCATCAACTAGCAACACCTTAGCAACCACCTAGCGATGCCTAGCAACACCATAGCAACCACCGAAAATTGCATAGCAACACCATAGCAACCACATAGCTATGCCTAGCAACCACCTAGCAACCAGCTACTGAGACCATAGCAACGCCTTCCGACACCATAGCAACCACCTAGCAACACCATAGCAACCACAGAAAATTGCATAGCAACACCATAGCAACCACCTAGCTATGCCTAGCAACCATCTAGCAACCAGCTACTGAGACCATAGCAACGCCTTCCGACACCATAGCAACCACCTAGCAACACCTTAGCAACCATCTACAATTACATAGCAACACCATAGCAACCACCTAGCTATGCCTAGCAACCACCTAGCAACCAGCTACTGAGACCATAGCAACGCCTTCTAACACCATAGCAACCACCTAGCAACACCATAGCAACCACCGATAACTGCATAGCAACACCATAGCAACCATCTAGTTATTATTATTATTCTTCCGTAGATTTTCGGCAATTAATGCGGGTCGTACCGTAACGTGCAGCCAGGCAATCTATATATCAAAAGTGAGTCCTTGGTTGTGTGAGGTGTGCTATTACTTTTCTGCGCAGAATATGTTACCATGGCGACGTTATTCACGTTAAAACACACTAAAAATCCCATAGGAATGCATTAAATGCTAACTTTTACCTAGCATTAGCCATGTGAATAGTAGTAAGGCGCATCTTTTTTCATGGGAGTGAATGGCCCATTGGCTTCAATGCATTTCAGTCAAAGTTGTCCCACTCGGCCAGCGTTCATACCACAGCAACAAGACTCGGCATTCAACCTTAGGCCTCATCACCCAACACCCCAAGTCCACCATCTTGACCCGCACTCGTCTTTCATCCCTCGTTCTCTCCCATTGACTTCAATACATTTTAGTCAAAGATTTCCTACTCGGCCAGTGTTCATACCACAGCAACAAGACTAGGAATTCAACCTTAGTCCTCATCACCAAACACCTCAAGACCACCATCTTCACCCGCACTCGTCTTTCATCCCTCGTTCTCTCCCATTGACTTCAATGCATTTTGGTCAAAGTTTCATTATTTGGCCACTGCTCCTGCCACAGCTACAAGACTGAATAATTAAATTAATAAGTAAAAGCACCAGCTCTTCCCGGGTCAGCAGAATAGGCCCATCTCAAAATTTCTTCAGGAATTTTCGTTTCTAGTTATTATTTATTATTCTTCCGTGATTTTCGGCAATTAATGCGGGTCGTACCGTAGCGTGCAGCCAGGCAAGCTATATATCAAAAGTGAGTCCTTCATGGTGTGAGGTGTGCTATTACTTTTCTGCGCAGAATATGTTACCATGGCGACGTTATTCACGTTAAAACACACTTAAAATCCCATAGGAATGCATTGAATGCTAACTTTTACCTAGCATTAGCCTGACTAACCATGTGAATAGTAGTAAGGCGCATCTTTTTTCATGGGAGTGAATGGCCCATTGACTTCAATGCATTCCAGTCAAAGTTGTCCCACTCGGCCAGCGTTCATACCACAGCAACAAGACTTGGTATTCAACCTTAGGCCTCATCACCCAACACCCCAAGTCCAACATCTTGACCCGCACTCGTCTTTCATCCCTCGTTCTCTCCCATTGACTTCAATGCATTTCAGTCAAAGTTTTCCTATTCGGCCAGTGTTCATACCACTGCAACAAGACTAGGTATTCAACCTCAGGCCTCATCACCCCACACCCCAAGTCCAACATCTTGACCCGCACTCGTCTTTCATCCCTCGTTCTCTCTCATTGACTTCAATACATTTCAGTCAAAGTTTTCCCACTCGGCCAGCGTTCATACCACAGCAATAAGACTCGGTATTGAACCACAGGCATCATCACACAACACCTTAAGACCACCATCCTGACCCGCACTCGTCTTTCATCCCTCGTTCTCTCCCATTGACTTCAATGCATTTCAATCAAAGTTTTGCCAATTAGCCAGTGTTAATGCCACAGCAACAAGACTTGGTATTCAACCTCAGGCCTCATCACCAAACACCTAGCAACTGCCTAGCAACCACCTAGCAACACCTTAGCAACTACCTACAATTTCATAGCAACACCTTAGCAACCATCTAGCTATGCCTAGCAACCAGCTACTGAGCCCATAGCAACACCTTCTGACAACATAGCAACCACCTAGCAACACCTTAGCAACCATCTAGATATGCCTAGCAACCAGCTACTGAGACCATAGCAACGCGTTCTGACATCATAGCAACCCACTTGCAGCACCTAGCAACCACCTAGCAACACCTTAGCAACCACCTAAAATTGCATAGCAACACCATAGCAACCATCTAGCTATGCCTAGCAATCAGCTACTGAGACCATAGCAACGCCTTCTGACATCATAGCAACCCGCTTGCAGCACCTAGCAACCACCTATAATTGCATAGCAACACCATAGCAACCATCTAGCTATGCCTAGCAACCAGCTACTGAGACCATAGCAACACCTTCTGACAACATAGCAACCACCTAGCAACACCTTAGCAACCATCTATAATTGCATAGCAACACCATAGCAACCATCTAGATATGCCTAGGAACCAGCTACTGAGACCATAGCAACGCGTTCTGACATCATAGCAACCCACTTGCAGCACCTAGAAACCACCTAGCAACACCTTAGCAACCACCTAGAATTGCATAGCAACACCATAGCAACCATCTAGCTATGCCTAGCAACCAGCTACTGAGACCATAGCAACGCGTTCTGACATCATAGCAACCCACTTGCAGCACCTAGCAACCACCTAGCAACACCTTAGCAACCACCTAAAATTGCATAGCAACACCATAGCAACCATCTAGCTATGCCTAGCAACCAGCTACTGAGACCATAGCAACACCTTCTGACAACATAGCAACCACCTAGCAACACCTTAGCAACCATTTATAATTGCATAGCAACACCATAGCAACCATCTAGATATGCCTAGCAACCAGCTACTGAGACCATAGCAACGCGTTCTGACATCATAGCAACCCACTTGCAGCACCTAGCAACCACCTAGCAACACCTTAGCAACCACCTAGAATTGCATAGCAACACCATAGCAACCATCTAGCTATGCCTAGCAACCAGCTACTGAGACCATAGCAACGCGTTCTGACATCATAGCAACCCACTTGCAGCACCTAGCAACCACCTAGCAACACCTTAGCAACCACCTAAAATTGCATAGCAACACCATAGCAACCATCTAGCTATGCCTAGCAACCAGCTACTGAGACCATAGCAACGCCTTCTGACATCATAGCAACCCGCTTGCAGCACCTAGCAACCACCTATAATTGCATAGCAACACCATAGCAACCATCTAGCTATGCCTAGCAACCAGCTACTGAGACCATAGCAACACCTTCTGACAACATAGCAACCACCTAGCAACACCTTAGCAACCATCTATAATTGCATAGCAACACCATAGCAACCATCTAGATATGCCTAGCAACCAGCTACTGAGACCATAGCAACGCGTTCTGGCAGCACCTAGCAACCACCTAGCAACACCTTAGCAACCACCTAGAATTGCATAGCAACACTATAGCAACCATCTAGCTATGCCTAGCAACCAGCTACTGACACCATAGCAACGCCTTCTGACATCATAGCAACCCGCTTGCAGCACCTAGCAACCACCTAGCAACACCTTAGCAACCAGCTATAATTGCATAGCAACACCTTAGCAACCATCAAGCTATGCCTAGCAACCAGCTACTGAGACCATAGCAACACCTTCTGACAACATAGCAACCACCTAGCAACACCTTAGCAACCATCTATAATTGCAAAGCAACACCATAGCAACCATCTAGATATGCCTAGCAACCAGCTACTGAGACCATAGCAACGCGTTCTGACATCATAGCAACCCACGTGCAGCACCTAGCAACCACCTAGCAACACCTTAGCAACCACCTAGAATTGCATAGCAACACCATAGCAACCATCTAGCTATGCCTAGCAACCAGCTACTGAGACCATTGCAACGCCTTCTGACATCATAGCAACCCGCTTGCAGCACCTAGCAACCACCTAGAATTGCATAGCAACACCATAGCAACCATCTAGGTATGCCTAGCAACCAGCTACTGAGACCATAGCAACGCCTTCTGACATCATAGCAACCAGCTTGCAGCACCTAGCAACCACCTAGCAACACCATAGCAACCATCTAGCTATGCCTAGCAACCAGCTACTGAGACCATAGCAATGCCTTATGACACCATAGCAACCACCTAGCAACAGCTAGCAACCACCTAGCAACACCATAGCAACCACCAAAAAATGCATAGCAACACCATAGCAACCATTTAGATATGCCTAGCGACCAGCTACTGAGACCATTGCAACACCTTCTGATGCCATAGCAAACACCTTGCAGCACCTAGCAACCACCATGCAACAACATAGCAACCACCTTTAATTGCATAGCAACAACATAGCAACCACGTAGCAATGCCTAGCAACCAGCTACCAACACACTTGCAATGCCTAATAACAACATTGCAACCACCTAGCAATGCCTAGCGGCACTTCGGTAACCACCTAGCAGCACCGTAGCAACTAACTTGCAAATCTTAGCAATCGCCTAGCAGTACACAGACCACCCATTTTATAAGTAGCACAGGCTCTTCCACGGTCAGCGGAATAGGCCCATCTCAAAATTTCTTCAGGAATTTTCGTTTCTAGTTATGGGCCTATTCATGTAATGAAAGGCCCATATTGTTCTTCACCTAGTAAACTACATTTTGCCAATTTGCGCTGAGCCCGTGAAAGGCACGGAGCTCACTTTGGTGCCAAATCGTAGGGCTTACTTAGCTGCACGGATTGACATATCGATTGTCTCCGTACTTCTTACGGATTGCGTGCAATTGCCTCTCAAAGTCGAAAAATAAAAACTTTATTTATTATTATTATTATTCTTCCGTAGATTTTCGGCAATTAATGCGGGTCGTACCGTAACGTGCAGCCAGGCAATCTATATATTTATGGGCCTATTCATGTAATGAAAGGCCCATATTGTTCTTCACCTAGTAAACTACATTTTGCCAATTTGCGCTGAGCCCGTGAAAGGTACGGACCTCACTTTGGTGCCAAATCGTAGGGCTTACTTAGCTGCACGGATTGACATATCGTTTGTCTCCGTACTGCTTACGGATTGCGTGCAATTGCCTCTCAAAGTCGAAAAAAAAACTTTATTATTATTATTATTCTTCCGTGATTTTCGGCAATTAATGCGGGTCGTACCGTAGCGTGCAGCCAGGCAAGCTATATATCAAAAGTGAGTCCTTCATGGTGTGAGGTGTGCTATTACTTTTCTGCGCAGAATATGTTACCATGGCGACGTTATTCACGTTAAAACACACTTAAAATCCCATAGGAATGCATTGAATGCTAACTTTTACCTAGCATTAGCCTGACTAACCATGTGAATAGTAGTAAGGCGCATCTTTTTTCATGGGAGTGAATGGCCCATTGACTTCAATGCATTTCAGTCAAAGTTGTCCCACTCGGCCAGCGTTCATACCACAGCAACAAGACTCGGTATTCAACCTCAGGCCTCATCACTCAACACCCCAAGTCCACCATCTTGACCCGCACTCGTCTTTCATCCCTCGTTCTCTCCCATTGACTTCAATGCATTTCAGTCAAAGTTGTCCCACTCGGCCAGCGTTCATACCACAGCAACAAGACTCGGTATTCAACCTCAGGCCTCATCACCCAACACCCCAAGTCCACCATCTTGACCCGCACTCGTCTTTCATCCCTCGTTCTCTCCCATTGACTTCAATGCATTTCAGTCAAAGTTGTCCCACTCGGCCAGCGTTCATACCACAGCAACAAGACTCGGTATTCAACCTCAGGCCTCATCACCCAACACCCCAAGTCCACCATCTTGACCCGCACTCGTCTTTCATCCCTCGTTCTCTCCCATTGACTTCAATGCATTTTCGTCAAAGTTTCATTATTTGGCCACTGCTCCTGCCACAGCTACAAGACTGAATAATTAAATTAATAAGTAAAAGCACCAGCTCTTCCCCGGTCAGCAGAATAGGCCCATCTCAAAATTTCTTCAGGAATTTTCGTTTCTAGTTATTATTTATTATTCTTCCGTAGATTTTCGGCAATTAATGCGGGTCGTACCGTATCGAGCAGCCAGGCAAGCTATATGTCAAAAGTGAGTCCTTCATGGTGTGAGGTGTGCTATTACTTTTCTGCGCAGAATATGTTACCATGGCGACGTTATTCACGTTAAAACACACTAAAAATCCCATAGGAATGCATTAAATGCTAACTTTTACCTAGCATTAGCCATGTGAATAGTAGTAAGGCGCATCTTTTTTCATGGGAGTGAATGGCCCATTGGCTTCAATGCATTTCAGTCAAAGTTGTCCCACTCGGCCAGCCTTCATACCACAGCAACAACACTCGGTATTCAACCTCAGGCCTCATCACCCAACACCCCAAGTCCAACATCTTGACCCGCACTCGTCTTTCATCCCTCGTTCTCTCCCATTGACTTCAATGCATTTCATTCAAAGTTGCCCAACTCCGCCAGTGTTCATACCACAGCAACAAGGCTCGGTATTCAACCTTAGGCCTCATCACCCAACACCCCAAGTCCAACATCTTGACCCGCACTCGTCTTTCATCCCTCGTTCTCTCCCATTGACTTCAATGCATTTCAGTCAAAGTTGTCCCACTCGGCCAGCGTTCATACCACAGCAACAAGACTCGGTATTCAACCTTAGGCCTATTCACCCAACACCCCAAGTCCACCATCTTGACCCGCACTCATCTTTCATCCCTCGTTCTCTGCCATTGACTTCAATGTATTTCAGTCAAATATTTCCTACTCGGCCAGTTTTCATGCCACAGCAACAACACTCGATATTCAACCTCAGGCCTATTCACCCAACACCCCAAGTCAACCAACTTGACCCGCACTCGTCTTTCATCCCTCGTTCTCTCCCATTGACTTCAATGCATTTCAGTCAAAGTTTTCCTACTGGCCCAGCGTTCATACCACAGCAACAAGACTCGGTATTCAACCTTAGGCCTCATCACCCAACACCCCAAGTCCACCATCTTGACCCGCACTCGTCTTTCATCCCTCGTTCTCTCCCATTGACTTCAATGCATTTCAGTCAAAGTTGTCCCACTGGGCCAGCGTTCATACCACAGCAACAAGACTCGGTATTCAACCTTAGGCCTCATCACACAACACCTTAAGACCACCAACCTGACCCGTACTCATCTTTCATCCCTCGTTCTCTCCTATTGACATCAATGCATTTCTGTCAAAGTTTCCCTATTTGTCCACTACTCCTCTCACTGCTACAAGACTAAATAATTAAATCAATAAGTAAAGGCACCTGCTCTTCCTCGGTCAGCAGAATAGGCCCATCTCAAAATTTCTTCAGGAATTTTCGTTTCTAGTTATTTATTATTATTATTCTTCCGTGATTTTCGGCAATTAATGCGGGTCGTACCGTAGCGTGCAGCCAGGCAAGCTATATATCAAAAGTGAGTCCTTCATGGTGTGAGGTGTGCTATTACTTTTCTGCGCAGAATATGTTACCATGGCGACGTTATTCACGTTAAAACACACTTAAAATCCCATAGGAATGCATTAAATGCTAACTTTTACCTAGCATTAGCCATGTGAATAGTAGTAAGGCGCATCTTTTTTCATGGGAGTGAATGGCCCATTGACTTCAATGCATTTCAGTCAAAGTTGTCCCACTCGGCCAGCGTTCATACCACAGCAACAAGACTCGGTATTGAACCTTAGGCCTCATCACCCAACACCTCAAGTCCAACATCTTGACCCACACTCGTCTTTCATCCCTCGTTCTCTCCCATTGACTTTAATGCATTTCAGTCAAAGTTTTCCCACTGGGCCAGCGTTCATACCACAGCAACAAGACTCGGTATTCAAGCTTAGGCCTCATCACCCAACACATTAAGACCACCATCTTGACCCGCACTCCTTTTTCATCCCTCGTTCTCTCCCATTGACTTCAATGCATTTCAGTCAAAGTTTTCCCACTGGGCCAGTGTTCATCCCACAGCAACAAGACTCGGTATTATACCGTAGGCCTCATCACTCAACACCGCAAGTCCAACATCTTGACCCGCACTCGTCTTTCATCCCTCGTTCTCTCCCATTGACTTCAATGCATTTCTGTCAAAGTTTCATTATTTGGCCACTACTTTTGCCACAGCTACAAGACTGAATAATTAAATCAATAAGTAAAAGCAACAGCTCTTCCTCGGTCAGCATAATAGGCCCATCTCAAAATTTCTTCAGGAATTTTCGTTTCTAGTTATGGGCCTATTCATGTAATGAAAGGCCCATATTGTTCTTCACCTAGTAAACTACATTTTGCCAATTTGTGCTGAGCCCGTGAAAGGCACGGAGCTCACTTTGGTGCCAAATCGTAGGGCTTACTTAGCTGCACGGATTGACATATCGATTGTCTCCGTACTTCTTACGGATTGCGTGCAATTGCCTCTCAAAGTCGAAAAAAAAACTTTATTATTATTATTTATTATTATTATTCTTCCGTGATTTTCGGCAATTAATGCGGGTCGTACCGTAGCGTGCAGCCAGGCAATCTATATGTCAAAAGTGAGTCCTTGTTTGTGTGAGGTGTGCTATTACTTTTCTGCGCAGAATATGTTACCATGGCGACGTTATTCACGTTAAAACACACTAAAAATCCCATAGGAATGCATTAAATGCTAACTTTTACCTAGCATTAGCCATGTGAATAGTAGTAAGGCGCATCTTTTTTCATGGGAGTGAATGGCCCATTGACTTCAATGCATTTCAGTCAAAGTTGTCCCACTCGGCAAGCGTTCATACCAGAGCAACAAGACTTGGTATTCAACCTTAGGCCTCATCACCCAACACCCCAAGTCCAACATCTTGACCCGCACTCGTCTTTCATCCCTCGTTCTCTCCCATTGACTTCAATGCATTTCAGTCATAGTTTTACCACTCGGGCAGCATTCATACCATAACAACAAGACTCGGTATTCAAGCTTAGGCCTCATCCCCCAACACATTAAGACCACCATCTTGACCCGCACTCGTCTTTCATCCCTCGTTCTCTCCCATTGACTTCAATGCATTTCATTCAAAGTTGCCCAACTCCGCCAGTGTTCATACCACAGCAACAAGGCTCGGTATTCAACCTTAGGCCTCATCACCCAACACCCCAAGTCCAACATCTTGACCCGCACTCGTCTTTCATCCCTCGTTCTCTCCCATTGACTTCAATGCATTTCAGTCAAAGTTGTCCCACTCGGCCAGCGTTCATACCACAGCAACAAGACTCGGTATTCAACCTCAGGCCTCATCAGCCAACGCCCCAAGTCCACCATCTTGACCCGCACTCGTCTTTCATCCCTCGTTCTCTCCCATTGACTTCAATACATTTCAGTCAAAGTTTTCCCACTCGGCCAGCGTTCATACCACAGCAACAAGACTCGGTATTCAACCTCAGGCCTCATCAGCCAACGCCCCAAGTCCACCATCTTGACCCGCACTCGTCTTTCATCCCTCGTTCTCTCCCATTGACTTCAATACATTTCAGTCAAAGTTTTCCCACTCGGCCAGCGTTCATACCACAGCAACAAGACTCGGTATTCAACCTCAGGCCTCATCACCCAACGCCCCAAGTCCAACATCTTGACCCGCACTCGTCTTTCATCCCTCGTTCTCTCCCATTGACTTCAATGCATTTCAGTCAAAGTTTTGTCACTTGGCCAGTGTTAATGCCACAGCAACAAGACTTGTAATTCAACCTTAGGCCTCATCACCCAACACCCCAAGTCCACCATCTTCACCTGCACTCGTCTTTCATCCCTCGTTCTCTTGCATTGACTTCAATACATTTCAGTCAAAGTTTTCCCACTCGGCCAGCGTTCATACCACAGCAACAAGACTCGGTATTCAACCTCAGGCCTCATCACCAAACACATAGCAACTGCCTAGCAACCACCTAGGAACACCTTAGCAACACCTTAGCAACCATCTAGCTATGCCTAGCAACCAGCTACTGAGACCATAGCAACACCTTCTGACAACATAGCAACCACCTAGCAACACCTTAGCAACCACCTAGAATTGCATAGCAACACCATAGCAACCATCTAGCTATGCCTAGCAACCAGCTACTGAGACCATAGCAACGCCATCTGTCATCATAGCAACCCACTTGCAGCACCTAGCAACCACCTAGCAGCACCATAGCAACCACCAAAACATGCATAGCAACACCATAGCAACCATCGAGCTATGCCTAGCAACCAGCTACTGAGACCATAGCAACGCCTTCTGACATCATAGCAACCCACTTGCAGCACCTAGCAACCACCTAGCAACACCTTAGCAACCACCTAGAATTGCATTGCAACACCATAGCAACCATCAAGCTATGCCTAGCAACCAGCTACTGAGAACATAGCAACGCCTTCTGACATCATAGCAACCCACTTGCAGCACCTAGCAACCACCTAGCAACACCTTAGCAAACACCTACAATTGCATAGCAACACCATAGCAACCATCTAGCTATGCCTAGCAACCAGCTACTGAGACCATAGCAACGCGTTCCGACATCATAGCAACCAACTTGCAGCACCTAGCAACCACCTAGCAACACCTTAGCAACGACCTAGAATTGCATAGCAACACCATAGCAACCACCTAGCTATGCCTAGCAACCAGCTACTGAGACCTTAGCAACGCCTTCTGACATCTTAGCAACCCACTTGCAGCACCTAGCAACCACCTAGCAACACCATAGCAACCACCTAGAATTGCATAGCAACACCATAGCAACCATCTAGTTATTATTTATTATTCTTCCGTAGATTTTCGGCAATTAATGCGGGTCGTACCGTATCGAGCAGCCAGGCAAGCTATATGTCAAAAGTGAGTCCTTCATGGTGTGAGGTGTGCTATTACTTTTCTGCGCAGAATATGTTACCATGGCGACGTTATTCACGTTAAAACACACTAAAAATCCCATAGGAATGCATTAAATGCTAACTTTTACCTAGCATTAGCCATGTGAATAGTAGTAAGGCGCATCTTTTTTCATGGGAGTGAATGGCCCATTGGCTTCAATGCATTTCAGTCAAAGTTGTCCCACTCGGCCAGCCTTCATACCACAGCAACAACACTCGGTATTCAACCTCAGGCCTCATCACCCAACACCCCAAGTCCAACATCTTGACCCGCACTCGTCTTTCATCCCTCGTTCTCTCCCATTGACTTCAATGCATTTCAGTCAAAGTTGTCCCACTTGGCCAGCGTTCATACCAGAGCAACAAGACTTGGTATTCAACCTTAGGCCTCATCACCCCACACCCCAAGTCCAACATCTTCACCCGCACTCGTCTTTCATTTATTATTATTATTCTTCCGTGATTTTCGGCAATTAATGCGGGTCGTGCCGTAGCGTGCAGCCAGGCAAGCTATATATCAAAAGTGAGTCCTTCATGGTGTGAGGTGTGCTATTACTTTTCTGCGCAGAATATGTTACCATGGCGACGTTATTCACGTTAAAACACACTTAAAATCCCATAGGAATGCATTGAATGCTAACTTTTACCTAGCATTAGCCTGACTAACCATGTGAATAGTAGTAAGGCGCATCTTTTTTCATGGGAGTGAATGGCCCATTGACTTCAATGCATTTCAGTCAAAGTTTTCCCACTCGGCCAGCGTTCATAATACAGCAACAAGACTCGGTATTCAACCTTAGGCCTCATCACCCAACACCCCAAGTCCACCATCTTGACCCGCACTCGTCTTTCATCCCTCGTTCTCTCCCATTGACTTCAATACATTTTAGTCAAAGTTTTCCTACTCGGCCAGTGTTCATACCACAGCAACAAGACTAGGAATTCAACCTTAGGCCTCATCACCAAACACCTTAAGACCACCATCTTGACCCGCACTCGTCTTTCATCCCTCGTTCTCTCCCATTGACTTCAATGCATTTCAGTCAAAGTTTTCCCACTGGGCCAACGTTTATGCCACAGCAACAAGACTCGGTATTAAACCTTAGGCCTCATCACCCAACACCCCAAGTCCAACATCTTGACCCGCACTCGTCTTTCATCCCTCGTTCTTTCCCATTGACTTCAATGCATTTCAGTCAAAGTTTTCCCACTGGCCCAGCGTTCATAACACAGCAACAAGACTAGATATTGAACCTTAGACCTCATCACTCAACTCCTTAAGACCACCACCTTCAGCCGCACTCGTCTTTCATCCCTCGTTCTCTCCCATTGACTTCAATGCATTTCAGTCAAAGTTTTCCCACTTGGCCAGTGTTAATGCCACAGCAACAAGACTTGGTATTAAACCTCAGCCCTCATCACCAAACAAATAGCAACTGCCTAGCAACCACCTAGCAACACCTTAGCAACTACCTACAATTTCATAGCAACACCTTAGCAACCATCTAGCTATGCCTAGCAACCAGCTACTGAGACCTTAGCAACGCCATCTGACATCATAGCAACCCACTTGCAGCACCTAGCAACCACCTAGCAACACCTTAGCAACCACCTACAATTGCATAGCAACACCATAGCAACCATCTAGCTATGCCTAGCAACCAGCTACTGAGACCTTAGCAACGCCTTCTGACATCATAGCAACCCACTTGCAGCACCTAGCATCCACCTAGCAACACCTTAGCAACCACCTAGAATTGCATAGCAACACCATAGCAACCATCTAGCTATGCCTAGCAACCAGCTACTGAGACCATAGCAACGACAGCTGACATCATAGCAACCCACTTGCAGCACCTAGCATCCACCTAGCAACACCTTAGCAACCACCTAGAATTGCATAGCAACACCATAGCAACCATCTAGCTATGCCTAGCAACCAGCTACTGAGACCATAGCAACGACAGCTGACATCATAGCAACCCACTTGCAGCACCTAGCATCCACCTAGCAACACCTTAGCAACCACCTAGAATTGCATAGCAACACCATAGCAACCATCTAGCTATGCCTAGCAACCAGCTACTGAGACCATAGCAACGCCTTCTGACATCATAGCAACCCACTTGCAGCACCTAGCAACCACCTAGCAACACCTTAGCAACCACCTAGAATTGCATAGCAACACCATAGCAACCATCTAGCTATGCCTAGCAACCAGCTACTGAGACCATAGCAATGCCTTATGACACCATTGCAACCACCTTGCAACAGCTAGCAAGCACCTAGCAACACCATAGCAACCACCAAAAAATGCATAGCAACACCATAGCAACCATTTAGTTATGCCTAGCGACCAGCTACTGAGACCATAGCAACGCCTTCTGATGCCATAGCAAACACCTTGCAGCACCTAGCAACCACCATGCAACACCATAGCAACCACCTATAATTGCATAGCAACAACATAGCAACCACGTAGCAATGCCTAGCAAACAGCTACCAACACACTTGCAATGCCTAATAACAACATTGCAACCACCTAGCAATGCCTAGCGGTACTTCAGCAACCGCCTAGAAGCACCATAGCACCGAAATAGCAACATCAGAGCAATCACCTAGCAGTGCACAGACCAGCCACTTTATTCGTAGCACAGGCTCTTCCTCGGTCAGCAGAATAGGCCCATCTCAAAATTTCTTCAGGAATTTTCGTTTCTAGTTATGGGCCTATTCATGTAATGAAAGGCCCATATTGTTCTTCACCTAGTAAATTACATTTTGCCAATTTGCGCTGAGCCCGTGAAAGGCACGGAGCTCACTTTGGTGCCAAATCGTAGGGCTTACTTAGCTGCACGGATTGACATATCGTTTGTCTCCGTACTGCTTACGGATTGCGTGCAATTGCCTCTCAAAGTCGAAAAAAAAACTTTATTATTATTATTTATTATTATTATTCTTCCGTGATTTTCGGCAATTAATGCGGGTCGTACCGTAGCGTGCAGCCAGGCAAGCTATATATCAAAAGTGAGTCCTTCATGGTGTGAGGTGTGCTATTACTTTTCTGCGCAGAATATGTTACCATGGCGACGTTATTAACGTTTAAACACACTAAAAATCCCATAGGAATGCATTAAATGCTAACTTTTACCTAGCATTAGCCATGTGAATAGTAGTAAGGCGCATCTTTTTTCATGGGAGTGAATGGCCCATTGACTTCAATGCATTTCAGTCAAAGTTGTCCCACTCGGCCAGCGTTCATACCAGAGCAACAAGACTTGGTATTCAACCTTAGGCCTCATCACCCAACACCCCAAGTCCAACATCCTGACCCGCACTCGTCTTTCATCCCTCGTTCTCTCCCATTGGCTTCAATGCATTTCAGTCAAAGTTGTCCCACTCGGCCAGCGTTCATACCACAGCAACAAGACTCGGTAATCAACCTTAGGCCTCATCACCCAACGCCCCAAGTCCTCCATCTTGACCCGCACTCGTCTTTCATCCCTCGTTCTCTCCCATTGACTTCAATGCATTTCAGTCAAAGTTTTCCTATTCGGCCAGTGTTCATACCACAGCAACAAGACTAGGTAATCAACCTTAGGCCTCATCACCCAACGCCCCAAGTCCTCCATCTTGACCCGCACTCATCTTTCATCCCTCGTTCTCTCCCATTGACTTCAATGCATTTCAGTCAAAGTTTTCCTATTCGGCCAGTGTTCATACCACAGCAACAAGACTAGGTATTTAACCTTAGGCCTCATCACCCCACACCCCAAGTCCAACATCTTGACCCGCACTCGTCTTTCATCCCTCGTTCTCTCCCATTGACTTCAATGCATTTCAGTCAAAGTTTTGCTATTCGGCCACCGTTCATGCCTCAGCAACAAGACTTAATATTCAACCTCAAGACTCATCACCCATCAACTAGCAACACCTTAGCAACCACCTAGCGATGCCTAGCAACACCATAGCAACCACCGAAAATTGCATAGCAACACCATAGCAACCACATAGCTATGCCTAGCAACCACCTAGCAACCAGCTACTGAGACCATAGCAACGCCTTCCGACACCATAGCAACCACCTAGCAACACCATAGCAACCACAGAAAATTGCATAGCAACACCATAGCAACCACCTAGCTATGCCTAGCAACCATCTAGCAACCAGCTACTGAGACCATAGCAACGCCTTCCGACACCATAGCAACCACCTAGCAACACCTTAGCAACCATCTACAATTACATAGCAACACCATAGCAACCACCTAGCTATGCCTAGCAACCACCTAGCAACCAGCTACTGAGACCATAGCAACGCCTTCTAACACCATAGCAACCACCTAGCAACACCATAGCAACCACCGATAACTGCATAGCAACACCATAGCAACCATCTAGCTATGCCTAGCAACTAGCTACTAAGACCATAGCGACGCCTTCTGACATCATAGCAACCACCTTGCAGCAGCTAGCAACCACCTAGCAACACCATAGCAACCACCAATAAATGCATAGCAACACCATAGCAACCATCTAGCTATGCCTAGCAACCAGCTACTGAGACCATAGCAACGCCTTCTGACATCATCACAACCACCTTGCAGCAGCTAGCAACCACCTAGCAACACCATAGCAACCACCAAAAAATGCATAGCAACACCATAGCAACCATTTTGCTATGCCTAGCAACCAGCTACTCAGACCATAGCAACGCCTTCTGGCACCACAGCAAACACCTTGCAACAGCTAGCAACCACCTAGCAACACCATAGCAACCACCAAAAAATGCATAGCAACACCATAGCAACCATTTAGCTATGCCTAGCTCCCAGCTACTGAGACCATAGCAAGGCCTTCTGATGTCATAGCAAACACATTGCAGCACCTAGCAACCACCATGCAACACCATAGCAACCACGTAGCAACGCCTAGCAACCAGCTACCAACACCGTTGCAATGACTAATAACAACATTGCAACCACCTAGCAATGCCTAGCGGCACTACAGCAACCGCCTAGCAGCACCATAGCACCAAACTAGCAACATCATAGCAATCACCTAGCAGTGCAGAGACCAGCCACTTTATTAGTAGCACAGGCTCTTACACGGTCAGCAGAATAGGCCCATCTCAAAATTTCTTCAGGAATTTTCGTTTCTAGTTATTATTATTATTCTTCCGTAGATTTTCGGCAATTAATGCGGGTCGTACCGTAACGTGCAGCCAGGCAATCTATATATCAAAAGTGAGTCCTTGGTTGTGTGAGGTGTGCTATTACTTTTCTGCGCAGAATATGTTACCATGGCGACGTTATTCACGTTAAAACACACTAAAAATCCCATAGGAATGCATTAAATGCTAACTTTTACCTAGCATTAGCCATGTGAATAGTAGTAAGGCGCATCTTTTTTCATGGGAGTGAATGGCCCATTGGCTTCAATGCATTTCAGTCAAAGTTGTCCCACTCGGCCAGCGTTCATACCACAGCAACAAGACTCGGCATTCAACCTTAGGCCTCATCACCCAACACCCCAAGTCGACCATCTTGACCCGCACTCGTCTTTCATCCCTCGTTCTCTCCCATTGACTTCAATACATTTTAGTCAAAGATTTCCTACTCGGCCAGTGTTCATACCACAGCAACAAGACTAGGAATTCAACCTTAGTCCTCATCACCAAACACCTCAAGACCACCATCTTCACCCGCACTCGTCTTTCATCCCTCGTTCTCTCCCATTGACTTCAATGCATTTTGGTCAAAGTTTCATTATTTGGCCACTGCTCCTGCCACAGCTACAAGACTGAATAATTAAATTAATAAGTAAAAGCACCAGCTCTTCCCGGGTCAGCAGAATAGGCCCATCTCAAAATTTCTTCAGGAATTTTTATGGGCTTATTCATGTAATGAAAGGCCCATATTGTTCTTCACCTAGTAAACTACATTTTGCCAATTTGCGCTGAGCCCGTGAAAGGCACGGAGCTCACTTTGGTGCCAAATCGTAGGGCTTACTTAGCTGCACGGATTGACATATCGATTGTCTCCGTACTTCTTACGGATTGCGTGCAATTGCCTCTCAAAGTCGAAAAATAAAAACTTTATTTATTATGGGCCTATTCATGTAATGAAAGGCCCATATTGTTCTTCACCTAGTAAACTACATTTTGCCAATTTGCGCTGAGCCCGTGAAAGGCACGGAGCTCACTTTGGTGCCAAATCGTAGGGCTTACTTAGCTGCACGGATTGACATATCGATTGTCTCCGTACTTCTTACGGATTGCGTGCAATTGCCTCTCAAAGTCGAAAAATAAAAACTTTATTTATTATTATTATTATTCTTCCGTAGATTTTCGGCAATTAATGCGGGTCGTACCGTAACGTGCAGCCAGGCAATCTATATATCAAAAGTGAGTCCTTGGTTGTGTGAGGTGTGCTATTACTTTTCTGCGCAGAATATGTTACCATGGCGACGTTATTCACGTTAAAACACACTAAAAATCCCATAGGAATGCATTAAATGCTAACTTTTACCTAGCATTAGCCATGTGAATAGTAGTAAGGCGCATCTTTTTTCATGGGAGTGAATGGCCCATTGGCTTCAATGCATTTCAGTCAAAGTTGTCCCACTCGGCCAGCGTTCATACCACAGCAACAAGACTCGGCATTCAACCTTAGGCCTCATCACCCAACACCCCAAGTCCACCATCTTGACCCGCACTCGTCTTTCATCCCTCGTTCTCTCCCATTGACTTCAATACATTTTAGTCAAAGATTTCCTACTCGGCCAGTGTTCATACCACAGCAACAAGACTAGGAATTCAACCTTAGTCCTCATCACCAAACACCTCAAGACCACCATCTTCACCCGCACTCGTCTTTCATCCCTCGTTCTCTCCCATTGACTTCAATGCATTTTGGTCAAAGTTTCATTATTTGGCCACTGCTCCTGCCACAGCTACAAGACTGAATAATTAAATTAATAAGTAAAAGCACCAGCTCTTCCCGGGTCAGCAGAATAGGCCCATCTCAAAATTTCTTCAGGAATTTTTTTATTATTATTATTCTTCCGTGATTTTCGGCAATTAATGCGGGTCGTACCGTAGCGTGCAGCCAGGCAATCTATATGTCAAAAGTGAGTCCTTGGTTGTGTGAGGTGTGCTATTACTTTTCTGCGCAGAATATGTTACCATGGCGACGTTATTCACGTTAAAACACACTAAAAATCCCATAGGAATGCATTAAATGCTAACTTTTACCTAGCATTAGCCATGTGAATAGTAGTAAGGCGCATCTTTTTTCATGGGAGTGAATGGCCCATTGACTTCAATGCATTTCAGTCAAAGTTGTCCCACTCGGCCAGCGTTCATACCAGAGCAACAAGACTTGGTATTCAACCTTAGGCCTCATCACCCAACACCCCAAGTCCAACATCCTGACCCGCACTCGTCTTTCATCCCTCGTTCTCTCCCATTGGCTTCAATGCATTTCAGTCAAAGTTGTCCCACTCGGCCAGCGTTCATACCACAGCAACAAGACTCGGTAATCAACCTTAGGCCTCATCACCCAACGCCCCAAGTCCTCCATCTTGACCCGCACTCGTCTTTCATCCCTCGTTCTCTCCCATTGACTTCAATGCATTTCAGTCAAAGTTTTCCTATTCGGCCAGTGTTCATACCACAGCAACAAGACTAGGTAATCAACCTTAGGCCTCATCACCCAACGCCCCAAGTCCTCCATCTTGACCCGCACTCATCTTTCATCCCTCGTTCTCTCCCATTGACTTCAATGCATTTCAGTCAAAGTTTTCCTATTCGGCCAGTGTTCATACCACAGCAACAAGACTAGGTATTTAACCTTAGGCCTCATCACCCCACACCCCAAGTCCAACATCTTGACCCGCACTCGTCTTTCATCCCTCGTTCTCTCCCATTGACTTCAATGCATTTCAGTCAAAGTTGTCCCACTCGGCCAGCGTTCATACCACAGCAACAAGACTCGGTATTCAACCTCAGGCCTCATCAGCCAACGCCCCAAGTCCACCATCTTGACCCGCACTCGTCTTTCATCCCTCGTTCTCTCCCATTGACTTCAATACATTTCAGTCAAAGTTTTCCCACTCGGCCAGCGTTCATACCACAGCAACAAGACTCGGTATTCAACCTCAGGCCTCATCAGCCAACGCCCCAAGTCCACCATCTTGACCCGCACTCGTCTTTCATCCCTCGTTCTCTCCCATTGACTTCAATACATTTCAGTCAAAGTTTTCCCACTCGGCCAGCGTTCATACCACAGCAACAAGACTCGGTATTCAACCTCAGGCCTCATCACCCAACGCCCCAAGTCCAACATCTTCACCCGCACTCGTCTTTCATCCCTCGTTCTCTCCCATTGACTTCAATGCATTTCAGTCAAAGTTTTGTCACTTGGCCAGTGTTAATGCCACAGCAACAAGACTTGTAATTCAACCTTAGGCCTCATCACCCAACACCCCAAGTCCACCATCTTCACCTGCACTCGTCTTTCATCCCTCGTTCTCTTGCATTGACTTCAATACATTTCAGTCAAAGTTTTCCCACTCGGCCAGCGTTCATACCACAGCAACAAGACTCGGTATTCAACCTCAGGCCTCATCACCAAACACATAGCAACTGCCTAGCAACCACCTAGGAACACCTTAGCAACACCTTAGCAACCATCTAGCTATGCCTAGCAACCAGCTACTGAGACCATAGCAACACCTTCTGACAACATAGCAACCACCTAGCAACACCTTAGCAACCACCTAGAATTGCATAGCAACACCATAGCAACCATCTAGCTATGCCTAGCAACCAGCTACTGAGACCATAGCAACGCCATCTGTCATCATAGCAACCCACTTGCAGCACCTAGCAACCACCTAGCAGCACCATAGCAACCACCAAAACATGCATAGCAACACCATAGCAACCATCGAGCTATGCCTAGCAACCAGCTACTGAGACCATAGCAACGCCTTCTGACATCATAGCAACCCACTTGCAGCACCTAGCAACCACCTAGCAACACCTTAGCAACCACCTAGAATTGCATTGCAACACCATAGCAACCATCAAGCTATGCCTAGCAACCAGCTACTGAGAACATAGCAACGCCTTCTGACATCATAGCAACCCACTTGCAGCACCTAGCAACCACCTAGCAACACCTTAGCAAACACCTACAATTGCATAGCAACACCATAGCAACCATCTAGCTATGCCTAGCAACCAGCTACTGAGACCATAGCAACGCGTTCCGACATCATAGCAACCAACTTGCAGCACCTAGCAACCACCTAGCAACACCTTAGCAACGACCTAGAATTGCATAGCAACACCATAGCAACCACCTAGCTATGCCTAGCAACCAGCTACTGAGACCTTAGCAACGCCTTCTGACATCTTAGCAACCCACTTGCAGCACCTAGCAACCACCTAGCAACACCATAGCAACCACCTAGAATTGCATAGCAACACCATAGCAACCATCTAGCTATGCCTAGCAACCAGCTACTGAGACCATAGCAATGCCTTCTGACGCCATAGCAAACACCTTGCAGCACCTAGCAACCACCATGCAACACCAAAGCAACCACCTAGCAAGACCATAGCAACCATGTAGCAACGCCTAGCAACCAGCTACCAACACCCTTGCAATGCCTAATAACAACATTGCAACCACCTAGCAATGCCTAGCGGCACTACAGCAACCACCTAGCAGCACCATAGCACCAAACTAGCAACATCATAGCAATCACCTAGCAGTGCACAGACCAGCCACTTTATTAGTAGCACAGGCTCTTCCTCGGTCAGCAGAATAGGCCCATCTCAAAATTTCTTCAGGAATTTTCGTTTCTAGTTTATTATTATTATTCTTCCGTGATTTTCGGCAATTAATGCGGGTCGTACCGTAGCGTGCAGCCAGGCAATCTATATGTCAAAAGTGAGTCCTTGGTTGTGTGAGGTGTGCTATTACTTTTCTGCGCAGAATATGTTACCATGGCGACGTTATTCACGTTAAAACACACTAAAAATCCCATAGGAATGCATTAAATGCTAACTTTTACCTAGCATTAGCCATGTGAATAGTAGTAAGGCGCATCTTTTTTCATGGGAGTGAATGGCCCATTGACTTCAATGCATTTCAGTCAAAGTTGTCCCACTCGGCCAGCGTTCATACCAGAGCAACAAGACTTGGTATTCAACCTTAGGCCTCATCACCCAACACCCCAAGTCCAACATCCTGACCCGCACTCGTCTTTCATCCCTCGTTCTCTCCCATTGGCTTCAATGCATTTCAGTCAAAGTTGTCCCACTCGGCCAGCGTTCATACCACAGCAACAAGACTCGGTAATCAACCTTAGGCCTCATCACCCAACGCCCCAAGTCCTCCATCTTGACCCGCACTCGTCTTTCATCCCTCGTTCTCTCCCATTGACTTCAATGCATTTCAGTCAAAGTTTTCCTATTCGGCCAGTGTTCATACCACAGCAACAAGACTAGGTAATCAACCTTAGGCCTCATCACCCAACGCCCCAAGTCCTCCATCTTGACCCGCACTCATCTTTCATCCCTCGTTCTCTCCCATTGACTTCAATGCATTTCAGTCAAAGTTTTCCTATTCGGCCAGTGTTCATACCACAGCAACAAGACTAGGTATTTAACCTTAGGCCTCATCACCCCACACCCCAAGTCCAACATCTTGACCCGCACTCGTCTTTCATCCCTCGTTCTCTCCCATTGACTTCAATGCATTTCAGTCAAAGTTTTGCTATTCGGCCACCGTTCATGCCTCAGCAACAAGACTTAATATTCAACCTCAAGACTCATCACCCATCAACTAGCAACACCTTAGCAACCACCTAGCGATGCCTAGCAACACCATAGCAACCACCGAAAATTGCATAGCAACACCATAGCAACCACATAGCTATGCCTAGCAACCACCTAGCAACCAGCTACTGAGACCATAGCAACGCCTTCCGACACCATAGCAACCACCTAGCAACACCATAGCAACCACAGAAAATTGCATAGCAACACCATAGCAACCACCTAGCTATGCCTAGCAACCATCTAGCAACCAGCTACTGAGACCATAGCAACGCCTTCCGACACCATAGCAACCACCTAGCAACACCTTAGCAACCATCTACAATTACATAGCAACACCATAGCAACCACCTAGCTATGCCTAGCAACCACCTAGCAACCAGCTACTGAGACCATAGCAACGCCTTCTAACACCATAGCAACCACCTAGCAACACCATAGCAACCACCGATAACTGCATAGCAACACCATAGCAACCATCTAGCTATGCCTAGCAACTAGCTACTAAGACCATAGTGACGCCTTCTGACATCATAGCAACCACCTTGCAGCAGCTAGCAACCACCTAGCAACACCATAGCAACCACCAATAAATGCATAGCAACACCATAGCAACCATCTAGCTATGCCTAGCAACCAGCTACTGAGACCATAGCAACGCCTTCTGACATCATAGCAACCCACTTGCAGCACATAGCAACCACCTAGCAACACCTTAGCAACCACCTAGAATTGCATAGCAACACCATAGCAACCATCTAGCTATGCCTAGCAACCAGCTACTGAGACCATAGCAACGCCTTCTGACATCATAGCAACCCGCTTGCAGCACCTAGCAACCACCTAGCAACACCTTAGCAACCACCTAGAATTGCATAGCAACACCATAGCAACCATCTAGCTATGCCTAGCAACCAGCTACTGAGACCATAGCAACGCCTTCTGACATCATAGCAACCAGCTTGCAGCACCTAGCAACCACCTAGCAACACCTTAGCAACCACCTAGAATTGCATAGCAACAGCATAGCAACCATCTAGCTATGCCTAGCAACCAGCAACTGAGACCATAGCAACACCATCTGACATCATAGCAACCCACTTGCAGCACCTAGCAACCACCTAGCAACACCTTAGCAACCACCTAGAATTGCATAGCAACACCATAGCAACCACCTAGCTATGCCTAGCAACCAGCTACTGAGACCTTAGCAACGCCTTCTGACATCTTAGCAACCCACTTGCAGCACCTAGCAACCACCTAGCAACACCATAGCAACCACCTATAATTGCATAGCAACACCATAGCAACCATCTAGCTATGCCTAGCAACCAGCTACTGAGACCATAGCAATGCCTTCAGACGCCATAGCAAACACCTTGCAGTACCTAGCAACCACCATACAACACCATAGCAACCACCTAGCAACACCATAACAACCATGTTGCACCACCTAGCAACCAGCTACCAACACCCTTGCAATGCCTAATAACAACATTGCAACCACCTAGCAATGCCTAGCGGCACTACAGCAACCGCCTAGCAGCGCCATAGCACCAAACTAGCAACATCATAGCAATCACCTAGCAGTGCACAGACCAGCCACTTTATTAGTAGCACAGGCTCTTCCTCGGTCAGCAGAATAGGCCCATCTCAAAATTTCTTCAGGAATTTTCGTTTCTAGTTATGGGCCTATTCATGTAATGAAAGGCCCATATTGTTCTTCACCTAGTAAACTACATTTTGCCAATTTGCGCTGAGCCCGTGAAAGGCACGGAAATCACTTTGGTGCCAAATCGTAGGGCTTACTTAGCTGCACGGATTGACATATCGTTTGTCTCCGTACTGCTTACGGATTGCGTGCAGTTGCCTCTCAAAGTCGAAAAAAAAACTTTATTATTATTATTATGGGCCTATTCATGTAATGAAAGGCCCATATTGTTCTTCACCTAGTAAACTACATTTTGCCAATTTGCGCTGAGCCCGTGAAAGGCACGGAGCTCACTTTGGTGCCAAATCGTAGGGCTTACTTAGCTGCACGGATTGACATATCGATTGTCTCCGTACTTCTTACGGATTGCGTGCAATTGCCTCTCAAAGTCGAAAAAAAAACTTTATTATTATTATTATTCTTCCGTGATTTTCGGCAATTAATGCGGGTCGTACCGTAGCGTGCAGCCAGGCAATCTATATATCAAAAGTGAGTCCTTGGTTGTGTGAGGTGTGCTATTACTTTTCTGCGCAGAATATGTTACCATGGCGACGTTATTCACGTTAAAACACACTAAAAATCCCATAGGAATGCATTAAATGCTAACTTTTACCTAGCATTAGCCATGTGAATAGTAGTAAGGCGAATCTTTCTTCATGGGAGTGAATGGCCCATTGACTTCAATGCATTTCAGTCAAAGTTGTCCCACTCGGCCAGCTTTCATACCACAGCAACAAGACTCGGTATTCAACCTTAGGCCTCATCACCCATCACCCCAAGTCCAACATCTTGACCCGCACTCGTCTTTCATCCCTCGTTATTATTTATTATTCTTCCGTGATTTTCGGCAATTAATGCGGGTCGTACCGTACCGTGCAGCCAGGCAATCTATATATCAAAAGTGAGTCCTTGGTTGTGTGAGGTGTGCTATTACTTTTCTGCGCAGAATATGTTACCATGGCGACGTTATTCACGTTAAAACACACTTAAAATCCCATAGGAATGCATTGAATGCTAACTTTTACCTAGCATTAGCCTGACTAACCATGTGAATAGTAGTAAGGCGCATCTTTTTACATGGGAGTGAATGGCCCATTGGCTTCAATGCATTCCAGTCAAAGTTGTCCCACTCGGCCAGCGTTCATACCACAGCAACAAGACTCGGTATTCAACCTTAGGCCTCATCACCCAACACCCCAAGTCCAACATCTTGACCCGCACTCGTCTTTCATCCCTCGTTCTCTCCCATTGACTTCAATGCATTTCAGTCAAAGTTGTCCCACTCGGCCAGCGTTCATACCACAGCAACAAGACTCGGTATTCAACCTCAGGCCTCATCACCCAACACCCCAAGTCCAACATCTTGACCCGCACTCGTCTTTCATCCCTCGTTCTCTCCCATTGACTTCAATGCATTTCAGTCAAAGTTGTCCCACTCGGCCAGCATTCATACCACAGCAACAAGACTCGGTATTCAACCTCAGGCCTCATCACCCAACACCCCAAGTCCAACATCTTGACCCGCACTCGTCTTTCATCCCTCGTTCTCTCCCATTGACTTCAATGCATTTCAGTCAAAGTTGTCCCACTCGGCCAGCATTCATACCACAGCAACAAGACTCGGTATTCAACCTCAGGCCTCATCACCCAACACCCCAAGTCCAACATCTTGACCCGCACTCGTCTTTCATCCCTCGTTCTCTCCCATTGACTTCAATGCATTTCAGTCAAAGTTGTCCCACTCGGCCAGCGTTCATACCACAGCAACAAGACTTGGTATTCAACCTCAGTCCTCATCACCAAACACCTAGCAACTGCCTAGCAACCACCTAGCAACACCTTAGCAACTACCTAGAATTGCATAGCAACACCATAGCAACCATCTAGCTATGCATAGCAACCAGCTACTGAGACCATAGCAACGCCTTCTGACATCATAGCAACCCACTTGCAGCACCTAGCAACCACCTAGCAACTCCTTAGCAACCACCTACAATTGCATAGCAACACCATAGCAACCATCTAGCTATGCCTAGCAACCAGCTACTGAGACCATAGCAACGCCTTCTGACATCATAGCAACCCACTTGCAGCACCTAGCAACCACCTAGCAACACCTTAGCAACCACCTAGAATTGCATAGCAACACCATAGCAACCATCTAGCTATGCCTAGCAACCAGCTACTGAGACCATAGCAACGCCTTCTGACATCATAGCAACCCACTTGCAGCACCTAGCAACCACCTAGCAACACCTTAGCAACCACCTAGAATTGCATAGCAACACCATAGCAACCATCTAGCTATGCCTAGCAACCAGCTACTGAGACCATAGCAACGCCTTCTGACATCATAGCAACCCACTTGCAGCACCTAGCAACCACCAAGCAACACCTTAGCAACCACCTAGAATTGCATAGCAACACCATAGCAACCATCTAGCTATACCTAGCAACCAGCTACTGAGACCATAGCAACGCCTTCTAACATCATAGCAACCCACTTGCAGCACCTAGCAACCACCTAGCAACACCTTAGCAAACACCTATAATTGCATAGCAACACCATAGCAACCATATAGCTATGCCTAGCAACCAGCTACTGAGACCATAGCAACGCCATCTGACATCATAGCAACCCACTTGCAGCACCTAGCAACCACCTAGCAGCACCATAGCAACCACCAAAACATGCATAGCAACACCATAGCAACCATCGAGCTATGCCTAGCAACCAGCTACTGAGACCATAGCAACGCCTTCTGACATCATAGCAACCCACTTGCAGCACCTACCAACCACCTAGCAACACCTTAGCAACCATCTATAATTGCATAGCAACACCATAGCAACCATCTAGATATGCCTAGCAACCAGCTACTGAGACCATAGCAACGCGTTCTGACATCATAGCAACCAACTTGCAGCACCTAGCAACCACCTAGCAACACCTTAGCAACCACCTAGAATTGCATAGCAACACCATAGCAACCACCTAGCTATGCCTAGCAACCAGCTACTGAGACCTTAGCAACGCCTTCTGACATCTTAGCAACCCACTTGCAGCACCTAGCAACCACCTAGCAACACCATAGCAACCACCTAGAATTGCATAGCAACACCATAGCAACCATCTAGCTATGCCTAGCAACCAGCTACTGAGACCATAGCAATGCCTTCTGACGCCATAGCAAACACCTTGCAGCACCTAGCAACCACCATGCAACACCAAAGCAACCACCTAGCAAGACCATAGCAACCATGTAGCAACGCCTAGCAACCAGCTACCAACACCCTTGCAATGCCTATTAACAACATTGCAACCACCTAGCAATGCCTAGCGGCACTACAGCAACCGCCTAGCAGCACCATAGCACCAAACTAGCAACATCATAGCAATCACCTAGCAGTGCACAGACCAGCCACTTTATTAGTAGCACAGGCTCTTCCTCGGTCAGCAGAATAGGCCCATCTCAAAATTTCTTCAGGAATTTTCGTTTCTAGTTTATTATTATTATTCTTCCGTGATTTTCGGCAATTAATGCGGGTCGTGCCGTAGCGTGCAGCCAGGCAAGCTATATATCAAAAGTGAGTCCTTCATGGTGTGAGGTGTGCTATTACTTTTCTGCGCAGAATATGTTACCATGGCGACGTTATTCACGTTAAAACACACTAAAAATCCCATAGGAATGCATTAAATGCTAACTTTTACCTAGCATTAGCCATGTGAATAGTAGTAAGGCGCATCTTTTTTCATGGGAGTGAATGGCCCATTGGCTTCAATGCATTTCAGTCAAAGTTGTCCCACTCGGCCAGCATTCATACCACAGCAACAAGACTCGGTATTCAACCTTAGGCCTCATCACCCAACACCCCAAGTCCACCATCTTGACCCGCACTCGTCTTTCATCCCTCGTTCTCTCCCATTGACTTCAATACATTTTAGTCAAAGATTTCCTACTCGGCCAGTGTTCATACCACAGCAACAAGACTAGGAATTCAACCTTAGTCCTCATCACCAAACACCTCAAGACCACCATCTTCACCCGCACTCGTCTTTCATCCCTCGTTCTCTCCCATTGACTTCAATGCATTTCAGTCAAAGTTTTCCCACTGGGCCAACGTTTATGCCACAGCAACAAGATTCGGTATTCAACCTTAGGCCTCATCACCCAACACCACAAGTCCAACATCTTGACCCACACTCGTCTTTCATCCCTCGTTCTTTCCCATTGACTTCAATGCATTTCAGTCAAAGTTGTCCCTCTCGGCCAGCGTTCATACCACAGCAACAAGACTCGGTATTCAACCTTAGGCCTCATCACCCAACACCCCAAGTCCATCATCTTGACCCGCACTCGTCTTTCATCCCTCGTTCTCTCCCATTGACTTCAATGCATTTCAATCAAAGTTTTGCCACTTGGCCAGTGTTAATGCCACAGCAACAAGACTTGGTATTAAACCTCAGGCCTCATCACCAAACACATAGCAACTGCCTAGCAACCACCTAGCAACAGCTTAGCAACTACCTACAATTTCATAGCAACACCTTAGCAACCATCTAGCTATGCCTAGCAACCAGCTACTGAGACCATAGCAACACCTTCTGACAACATAGCAACCACCTAGCAACACCTTAGCAACCACCTAGAATTGCATAGCAACACCATAGCAACCATCTAGCTATGCCTAGCAACCAGCTACTGAAACCTTAGCAACGCCTTCTGACATCATAGCAACCCACTAGCAGCACCTAGCAACCACCTAGCAACACCTTAGCAACCACCTAGAATTGCATAGCAACACCATAGCAACCATCTAGCTATGCCTAGCAACCAGCTACTGAGACCATAGCAACGCCATCTGACAACATAGCAACCACCTAGCAACACCTTAGCAACCACCTAGAATTGCATAGCAACACCATAGCAACCATCTAGCTATGCCTAGCAACCAGCTACTGAGACCATAGCAACGCCTTCTGACATCATAGCAACCAACTTGCAGCACCTAGCAACCACCTAGCAACACCTTAGCAACCACCTAGAATTGCATAGCAACACCATAGCAACCATCTAGCTATGCCTAGCAACCAGCTACTGAGACCATAGCAACGCCTTCTGACATCATAGCAACCAGCTTGCAGCACCTAGCAACCACCTACCCATACCTTAGCAACCACCTAGAATTGCATAGCAACACCATAGCAACCATCTAGTTATGGGCCTATTCATGTAATGAAAGGCCCATATTGTTCTTCACCTAGTAAACTACATTTTGCCAATTTGCGCTGAGCCCGTGAAAGCCACGGAGCTCACTTTGGTGCCAAATCGTAGGGCTTACTTAGCTGCACGGATTGACATATCGTTTGTCTCCGTACTGCTTACGGATTGCGTGCAATTGCCTCTCAAAGTCGAAAAAAAAACTTTATTATTATTATGGGCCTATTCATGTAATGAAAGGCCCATATTGTTCTTCACCTAGTAAATTACATTTTGCCAATTTGCGCTGAGCCCGTGAAAGGCACGGAGCTCACTTTGGTGCCAAATCGTAGGGCTTACTTAGCTGCACGGATTGACATATCGTTTGTCTCCGTACTGCTTACGGATTGCGTGCAATTGCCTCTCAAAGTCGAAAAAAAAACTTTATTATTATTATTTATTATTATTATTCTTCCGTGATTTTCGGCAATTAATGCGGGTCGTACCGTAGCGTGCAGCCAGGCAAGCTATATATCAAAAGTGAGTCCTTCATGGTGTGAGGTGTGCTATTACTTTTCTGCGCAGAATATGTTACCATGGCGACGTTATTAACGTTTAAACACACTAAAAATCCCATAGGAATGCATTAAATGCTAACTTTTACCTAGCATTAGCCATGTGAATAGTAGTAAGGCGCATCTTTTTTCATGGGAGTGAATGGCCCATTGACTTCAATGCATTTCAGTCAAAGTTGTCCCACTCGGCCAGCGTTCATACCAGAGCAACAAGACTTGGTATTCAACCTTAGGCCTCATCACCCAACACCCCAAGTCCAACATCCTGACCCGCACTCGTCTTTCATCCCTCGTTCTCTCCCATTGGCTTCAATGCATTTCAGTCAAAGTTGTCCCACTCGGCCAGCGTTCATACCACAGCAACAAGACTCGGTAATCAACCTTAGGCCTCATCACCCAACGCCCCAAGTCCTCCATCTTGACCCGCACTCGTCTTTCATCCCTCGTTCTCTCCCATTGACTTCAATGCATTTCAGTCAAAGTTTTCCTATTCGGCCAGTGTTCATACCACAGCAACAAGACTAGGTAATCAACCTTAGGCCTCATCACCCAACGCCCCAAGTCCTCCATCTTGACCCGCACTCATCTTTCATCCCTCGTTCTCTCCCATTGACTTCAATGCATTTCAGTCAAAGTTTTCCTATTCGGCCAGTGTTCATACCACAGCAACAAGACTAGGTATTTAACCTTAGGCCTCATCACCCCACACCCCAAGTCCAACATCTTGACCCGCACTCGTCTTTCATCCCTCGTTCTCTCCCATTGACTTCAATGCATTTCAGTCAAAGTTTTGCTATTCGGCCACCGTTCATGCCTCAGCAACAAGACTTAATATTCAACCTCAAGACTCATCACCCATCAACTAGCAACACCTTAGCAACCACCTAGCGATGCCTAGCAACACCATAGCAACCACCGAAAATTGCATAGCAACACCATAGCAACCACATAGCTATGCCTAGCAACCACCTAGCAACCAGCTACTGAGACCATAGCAACGCCTTCCGACACCATAGCAACCACCTAGCAACACCATAGCAACCACAGAAAATTGCATAGCAACACCATAGCAACCACCTAGCTATGCCTAGCAACCATCTAGCAACCAGCTACTGAGACCATAGCAACGCCTTCCGACACCATAGCAACCACCTAGCAACACCTTAGCAACCATCTACAATTACATAGCAACACCATAGCAACCACCTAGCTATGCCTAGCAACCACCTAGCAACCAGCTACTGAGACCATAGCAACGCCTTCTAACACCATAGCAACCACCTAGCAACACCATAGCAACCACCGATAACTGCATAGCAACACCATAGCAACCATCTAGCTATGCCTAGCAACTAGCTACTAAGACCATAGCGACGCCTTCTGACATCATAGCAACCACCTTGCAGCAGCTAGCAACCACCTAGCAACACCATAGCAACCACCAATAAATGCATAGCAACACCATAGCAACCATCTAGCTATGCCTAGCAACCAGCTACTGAGACCATAGCAACGCCTTCTGACATCATCACAACCACCTTGCAGCAGCTAGCAACCACCTAGCAACACCATAGCAACCACCAAAAAATGCATAGCAACACCATAGCAACCATTTTGCTATGCCTAGCAACCAGCTACTCAGACCATAGCAACGCCTTCTGGCACCACAGCAAACACCTTGCAACAGCTAGCAACCACCTAGCAACACCATAGCAACCACCAAAAAATGCATAGCAACACCATAGCAACCATTTAGCTATGCCTAGCTCCCAGCTACTGAGACCATAGCAAGGCCTTCTGATGTCATAGCAAACACATTGCAGCACCTAGCAACCACCATGCAACACCATAGCAACCACGTAGCAACGCCTAGCAACCAGCTACCAACACCGTTGCAATGACTAATAACAACATTGCAACCACCTAGCAATGCCTAGCGGCACTACAGCAACCGCCTAGCAGCACCATAGCACCAAACTAGCAACATCATAGCAATCACCTAGCAGTGCAGAGACCAGCCACTTTATTAGTAGCACAGGCTCTTACACGGTCAGCAGAATAGGCCCATCTCAAAATTTCTTCAGGAATTTTCGTTTCTAGTTATTATTATTATTCTTCCGTAGATTTTCGGCAATTAATGCGGGTCGTACCGTAACGTGCAGCCAGGCAATCTATATATCAAAAGTGAGTCCTTGGTTGTGTGAGGTGTGCTATTACTTTTCTGCGCAGAATATGTTACCATGGCGACGTTATTCACGTTAAAACACACTAAAAATCCCATAGGAATGCATTAAATGCTAACTTTTACCTAGCATTAGCCATGTGAATAGTAGTAAGGCGCATCTTTTTTCATGGGAGTGAATGGCCCATTGGCTTCAATGCATTTCAGTCAAAGTTGTCCCACTCGGCCAGCGTTCATACCACAGCAACAAGACTCGGCATTCAACCTTAGGCCTCATCACCCAACACCCCAAGTCGACCATCTTGACCCGCACTCGTCTTTCATCCCTCGTTCTCTCCCATTGACTTCAATACATTTTAGTCAAAGATTTCCTACTCGGCCAGTGTTCATACCACAGCAACAAGACTAGGAATTCAACCTTAGTCCTCATCACCAAACACCTCAAGACCACCATCTTCACCCGCACTCGTCTTTCATCCCTCGTTCTCTCCCATTGACTTCAATGCATTTTGGTCAAAGTTTCATTATTTGGCCACTGCTCCTGCCACAGCTACAAGACTGAATAATTAAATTAATAAGTAAAAGCACCAGCTCTTCCCGGGTCAGCAGAATAGGCCCATCTCAAAATTTCTTCAGGAATTTTTATGGGCTTATTCATGTAATGAAAGGCCCATATTGTTCTTCACCTAGTAAACTACATTTTGCCAATTTGCGCTGAGCCCGTGAAAGGCACGGAGCTCACTTTGGTGCCAAATCGTAGGGCTTACTTAGCTGCACGGATTGACATATCGATTGTCTCCGTACTTCTTACGGATTGCGTGCAATTGCCTCTCAAAGTCGAAAAATAAAAACTTTATTTATTATGGGCCTATTCATGTAATGAAAGGCCCATATTGTTCTTCACCTAGTAAACTACATTTTGCCAATTTGCGCTGAGCCCGTGAAAGGCACGGAGCTCACTTTGGTGCCAAATCGTAGGGCTTACTTAGCTGCACGGATTGACATATCGATTGTCTCCGTACTTCTTACGGATTGCGTGCAATTGCCTCTCAAAGTCGAAAAATAAAAACTTTATTTATTATTATTATTATTCTTCCGTAGATTTTCGGCAATTAATGCGGGTCGTACCGTAACGTGCAGCCAGGCAATCTATATATCAAAAGTGAGTCCTTGGTTGTGTGAGGTGTGCTATTACTTTTCTGCGCAGAATATGTTACCATGGCGACGTTATTCACGTTAAAACACACTAAAAATCCCATAGGAATGCATTAAATGCTAACTTTTACCTAGCATTAGCCATGTGAATAGTAGTAAGGCGCATCTTTTTTCATGGGAGTGAATGGCCCATTGGCTTCAATGCATTTCAGTCAAAGTTGTCCCACTCGGCCAGCGTTCATACCACAGCAACAAGACTCGGCATTCAACCTTAGGCCTCATCACCCAACACCCCAAGTCCACCATCTTGACCCGCACTCGTCTTTCATCCCTCGTTCTCTCCCATTGACTTCAATACATTTTAGTCAAAGATTTCCTACTCGGCCAGTGTTCATACCACAGCAACAAGACTAGGAATTCAACCTTAGTCCTCATCACCAAACACCTCAAGACCACCATCTTCACCCGCACTCGTCTTTCATCCCTCGTTCTCTCCCATTGACTTCAATGCATTTTGGTCAAAGTTTCATTATTTGGCCACTGCTCCTGCCACAGCTACAAGACTGAATAATTAAATTAATAAGTAAAAGCACCAGCTCTTCCCGGGTCAGCAGAATAGGCCCATCTCAAAATTTCTTCAGGAATTTTTTTATTATTATTATTCTTCCGTGATTTTCGGCAATTAATGCGGGTCGTACCGTAGCGTGCAGCCAGGCAATCTATATGTCAAAAGTGAGTCCTTGGTTGTGTGAGGTGTGCTATTACTTTTCTGCGCAGAATATGTTACCATGGCGACGTTATTCACGTTAAAACACACTAAAAATCCCATAGGAATGCATTAAATGCTAACTTTTACCTAGCATTAGCCATGTGAATAGTAGTAAGGCGCATCTTTTTTCATGGGAGTGAATGGCCCATTGACTTCAATGCATTTCAGTCAAAGTTGTCCCACTCGGCCAGCGTTCATACCAGAGCAACAAGACTTGGTATTCAACCTTAGGCCTCATCACCCAACACCCCAAGTCCAACATCCTGACCCGCACTCGTCTTTCATCCCTCGTTCTCTCCCATTGGCTTCAATGCATTTCAGTCAAAGTTGTCCCACTCGGCCAGCGTTCATACCACAGCAACAAGACTCGGTAATCAACCTTAGGCCTCATCACCCAACGCCCCAAGTCCTCCATCTTGACCCGCACTCGTCTTTCATCCCTCGTTCTCTCCCATTGACTTCAATGCATTTCAGTCAAAGTTTTCCTATTCGGCCAGTGTTCATACCACAGCAACAAGACTAGGTAATCAACCTTAGGCCTCATCACCCAACGCCCCAAGTCCTCCATCTTGACCCGCACTCATCTTTCATCCCTCGTTCTCTCCCATTGACTTCAATGCATTTCAGTCAAAGTTTTCCTATTCGGCCAGTGTTCATACCACAGCAACAAGACTAGGTATTTAACCTTAGGCCTCATCACCCCACACCCCAAGTCCAACATCTTGACCCGCACTCGTCTTTCATCCCTCGTTCTCTCCCATTGACTTCAATGCATTTCAGTCAAAGTTGTCCCACTCGGCCAGCGTTCATACCACAGCAACAAGACTCGGTATTCAACCTCAGGCCTCATCAGCCAACGCCCCAAGTCCACCATCTTGACCCGCACTCGTCTTTCATCCCTCGTTCTCTCCCATTGACTTCAATACATTTCAGTCAAAGTTTTCCCACTCGGCCAGCGTTCATACCACAGCAACAAGACTCGGTATTCAACCTCAGGCCTCATCAGCCAACGCCCCAAGTCCACCATCTTGACCCGCACTCGTCTTTCATCCCTCGTTCTCTCCCATTGACTTCAATACATTTCAGTCAAAGTTTTCCCACTCGGCCAGCGTTCATACCACAGCAACAAGACTCGGTATTCAACCTCAGGCCTCATCACCCAACGCCCCAAGTCCAACATCTTCACCCGCACTCGTCTTTCATCCCTCGTTCTCTCCCATTGACTTCAATGCATTTCAGTCAAAGTTTTGTCACTTGGCCAGTGTTAATGCCACAGCAACAAGACTTGTAATTCAACCTTAGGCCTCATCACCCAACACCCCAAGTCCACCATCTTCACCTGCACTCGTCTTTCATCCCTCGTTCTCTTGCATTGACTTCAATACATTTCAGTCAAAGTTTTCCCACTCGGCCAGCGTTCATACCACAGCAACAAGACTCGGTATTCAACCTCAGGCCTCATCACCAAACACATAGCAACTGCCTAGCAACCACCTAGGAACACCTTAGCAACACCTTAGCAACCATCTAGCTATGCCTAGCAACCAGCTACTGAGACCATAGCAACACCTTCTGACAACATAGCAACCACCTAGCAACACCTTAGCAACCACCTAGAATTGCATAGCAACACCATAGCAACCATCTAGCTATGCCTAGCAACCAGCTACTGAGACCATAGCAACGCCATCTGTCATCATAGCAACCCACTTGCAGCACCTAGCAACCACCTAGCAGCACCATAGCAACCACCAAAACATGCATAGCAACACCATAGCAACCATCGAGCTATGCCTAGCAACCAGCTACTGAGACCATAGCAACGCCTTCTGACATCATAGCAACCCACTTGCAGCACCTAGCAACCACCTAGCAACACCTTAGCAACCACCTAGAATTGCATTGCAACACCATAGCAACCATCAAGCTATGCCTAGCAACCAGCTACTGAGAACATAGCAACGCCTTCTGACATCATAGCAACCCACTTGCAGCACCTAGCAACCACCTAGCAACACCTTAGCAAACACCTACAATTGCATAGCAACACCATAGCAACCATCTAGCTATGCCTAGCAACCAGCTACTGAGACCATAGCAACGCGTTCCGACATCATAGCAACCAACTTGCAGCACCTAGCAACCACCTAGCAACACCTTAGCAACGACCTAGAATTGCATAGCAACACCATAGCAACCACCTAGCTATGCCTAGCAACCAGCTACTGAGACCTTAGCAACGCCTTCTGACATCTTAGCAACCCACTTGCAGCACCTAGCAACCACCTAGCAACACCATAGCAACCACCTAGAATTGCATAGCAACACCATAGCAACCATCTAGCTATGCCTAGCAACCAGCTACTGAGACCATAGCAATGCCTTCTGACGCCATAGCAAACACCTTGCAGCACCTAGCAACCACCATGCAACACCAAAGCAACCACCTAGCAAGACCATAGCAACCATGTAGCAACGCCTAGCAACCAGCTACCAACACCCTTGCAATGCCTAATAACAACATTGCAACCACCTAGCAATGCCTAGCGGCACTACAGCAACCACCTAGCAGCACCATAGCACCAAACTAGCAACATCATAGCAATCACCTAGCAGTGCACAGACCAGCCACTTTATTAGTAGCACAGGCTCTTCCTCGGTCAGCAGAATAGGCCCATCTCAAAATTTCTTCAGGAATTTTCGTTTCTAGTTATGGGCCTATTCATGTAATGAAAGGCCCATATTGTTCTTCACCTAGTAAACTACATTTTGCCAATTTGCGCTGAGCCCGTGAAAGACACAGAGCTCACTTTGGTGCCAAATCGTAGGGCTTACTTAGCTGCACGGATTGACATATCGTTTGTCTCCGTACTGCTTACGGATTGCGTGCAATTGCCTCTCAAAGTCGAAAAAAAAACTTTATTATTATTATTTATTATTATTATTCTTCCGTGATTTTCGGCAATTAATGCGGGTCGTACCGTAGCGTGCAGCCAGGCAATCTATATGTCAAAAGTGAGTCCTTGGTTGTGTGAGGTGTGCTATTACTTTTCTGCGCAGAATATGTTACCATGGCGACGTTATTCACGTTAAAACACACTAAAAATCCCATAGGAATGCATTAAATGCTAACTTTTACCTAGCATTAGCCATGTGAATAGTAGTAAGGCGCATCTTTTTTCATGGGAGTGAATGGCCCATTGACTTCAATGCATTTCAGTCAAAGTTGTCCCACTCGGCCAGCGTTCATACCAGAGCAACAAGACTTGGTATTCAACCTTAGGCCTCATCACCCAACACCCCAAGTCCAACATCCTGACCCGCACTCGTCTTTCATCCCTCGTTCTCTCCCATTGGCTTCAATGCATTTCAGTCAAAGTTGTCCCACTCGGCCAGCGTTCATACCACAGCAACAAGACTCGGTAATCAACCTTAGGCCTCATCACCCAACGCCCCAAGTCCTCCATCTTGACCCGCACTCGTCTTTCATCCCTCGTTCTCTCCCATTGACTTCAATGCATTTCAGTCAAAGTTTTCCTATTCGGCCAGTGTTCATACCACAGCAACAAGACTAGGTAATCAACCTTAGGCCTCATCACCCAACGCCCCAAGTCCTCCATCTTGACCCGCACTCATCTTTCATCCCTCGTTCTCTCCCATTGACTTCAATGCATTTCAGTCAAAGTTTTCCTATTCGGCCAGTGTTCATACCACAGCAACAAGACTAGGTATTTAACCTTAGGCCTCATCACCCCACACCCCAAGTCCAACATCTTGACCCGCACTCGTCTTTCATCCCTCGTTCTCTCCCATTGACTTCAATGCATTTCAGTCAAAGTTTTGCTATTCGGCCACCGTTCATGCCTCAGCAACAAGACTTAATATTCAACCTCAAGACTCATCACCCATCAACTAGCAACACCTTAGCAACCACCTAGCGATGCCTAGCAACACCATAGCAACCACCGAAAATTGCATAGCAACACCATAGCAACCACATAGCTATGCCTAGCAACCACCTAGCAACCAGCTACTGAGACCATAGCAACGCCTTCCGACACCATAGCAACCACCTAGCAACACCATAGCAACCACAGAAAATTGCATAGCAACACCATAGCAACCACCTAGCTATGCCTAGCAACCATCTAGCAACCAGCTACTGAGACCATAGCAACGCCTTCCGACACCATAGCAACCACCTAGCAACACCTTAGCAACCATCTACAATTACATAGCAACACCATAGCAACCACCTAGCTATGCCTAGCAACCACCTAGCAACCAGCTACTGAGACCATAGCAACGCCTTCTAACACCATAGCAACCACCTAGCAACACCATAGCAACCACCGATAACTGCATAGCAACACCATAGCAACCATCTAGCTATGCCTAGCAACTAGCTACTAAGACCATAGCGACGCCTTCTGACATCATAGCAACCACCTTGCAGCAGCTAGCAACCACCTAGCAACACCATAGCAACCACCAATAAATGCATAGCAACACCATAGCAACCATCTAGCTATGCCTAGCAACCAGCTACTGAGACCATAGCAACGCCTTCTGACATCATCACAACCACCTTGCAGCAGCTAGCAACCACCTAGCAACACCATAGCAACCACCAAAAAATGCATAGCAACACCATAGCAACCATTTTGCTATGCCTAGCAACCAGCTACTCAGACCATAGCAACGCCTTCTGGCACCACAGCAAACACCTTGCAACAGCTAGCAACCACCTAGCAACACCATAGCAACCACCAAAAAATGCATAGCAACACCATAGCAACCATTTAGCTATGCCTAGCTCCCAGCTACTGAGACCATAGCAAGGCCTTCTGATGTCATAGCAAACACATTGCAGCACCTAGCAACCACCATGCAACACCATAGCAACCACGTAGCAACGCCTAGCAACCAGCTACCAACACCGTTGCAATGACTAATAACAACATTGCAACCACCTAGCAATGCCTAGCGGCACTACAGCAACCGCCTAGCAGCACCATAGCACCAAACTAGCAACATCATAGCAATCACCTAGCAGTGCAGAGACCAGCCACTTTATTAGTAGCACAGGCTCTTACACGGTCAGCAGAATAGGCCCATCTCAAAATTTCTTCAGGAATTTTCGTTTCTAGTTATTATTATTATTCTTCCGTAGATTTTCGGCAATTAATGCGGGTCGTACCGTAACGTGCACCCAGGCAATCTATATATCAAAAGTGAGTCCTTGGTTGTGTGAGGTGTGCTATTACTTTTCTGCGCAGAATATGTTACCATGGCGACGTTATTCACGTTAAAACACACTAAAAATCCCATAGGAATGCATTAAATGCTAACTTTTACCTAGCATTAGCCATGTGAATAGTAGTAAGGCGCATCTTTTTTCATGGGAGTGAATGGCCCATTGGCTTCAATGCATTTCAGTCAAAGTTGTCCCACTCGGCCAGCGTTCATACCACAGCAACAAGACTCGGCATTCAACCTTAGGCCTCATCACCCAACACCCCAAGTCCACCATCTTGACCCGCACTCGTCTTTCATCCCTCGTTTATTATTTATTATTCTTCCGTAGATTTTCGGCAATTAATGCGGGTCGTACCGTAGCGTGCAGCCAGGCAAGCTATATGTCAAAAGTGAGTCCTTCATGGTGTGAGGTGTGCTATTACTTTTCTGCGCAGAATATGTTACCATGGCGACGTTATTCACGTTAAAACACACTAAAAATCCCATAGGAATGCATTAAATGCTAACTTTTACCTAGCATTAGCCATGTGAATAGTAGTAAGGCGCATCTTTTTACATGGGAGTGAATGGCCCATTGGCTTCAATGCATTTTAGTCAAAGTTGTCCCACTCGGCCAGCGTTCATACCAGAGCAACAAGACTTGTTATTCAACCTTAGGCCTCATCACCCAACACCTTAAGTCCACCATCTTGACCCGCACTCGTCTTTCATCCCTCGTTCTCTCCCATTGACTTCAATGCATTTCAATCAACGTTTTGCCACTTGGCCAGTGTTAATGGCACAGCAACAAGACTTGGTATTAAACCTCAGGCCTCATCACCAAACACATAGCAACTGCCTAGCAACCACCTAGCAACACCTTAGCAACTACCTACAATTTCATAGCAACACCTTAGCAACCATCTAGCTATGCCAAGCAACCAGCTACTGAGACCTTAGCAACGCCTTCTGACAACATAGCAACCACCTAGCAACACCTTAGCAACCACCTAAAATTGCATAGCAACACCATAGCAACCATCTAGCTATGCCTAGCAACCAGCTACTGAGACCATAGCAACGCCTTCTGACATCATAGCAACCAACTTGCAGCACCTAGCAACCACCTAGCAACACCTTAGCAACCACCTAGAATTGCATAGCAACACCATAGCAACCATCTAGCTATGCCTAGCAACCAGCTACTGAGACCATAGCAATGCCTTCTGACGCCATAGCAACCACCTTGCAGCACCTAGCAACCACCTAGCAACACCATAGCAACCACCAAAAAATGCATAGCAACACCATAGCAACCATTTAACTATGTCTAGCAACCACCTACTTAGACCATAGCAAGGCCTTCTGATGCCATAGCAAACACATTGCAGCACCTAGCAACCACCATGCAACACCATAGCAACCATGTAGCAACGCCTAGCAACCAGTTTCCAACACCATTGCAATGCCTAATAACAACATTGCAACCACCTAGCAATGCCTAGCGGCACTACAGCAACCGCCTAGCAGCACCATAGCACCAAACTAGCAACATCATAGCAATCACCTAGCACTGCACAGACCAGCCACTTTATTAGTAGCACAAGCTCTTACACGGTCAGCAGAATAGGCCCATCTCAAAATTTCTTCAGGAATTTTCGTTTCTAGTAATGATTATTCTTCCTCTCCTCCCACTGCTCTTTTCTCATTGGATGCCGAGAAGGCCTTTGAGAGGCTTAACTGGAGTTTCCTCTGGGAAATTTTAATGGCTATGGGCTTTGGGCCTTCCTTTATTGGCATGGTAAAAACCTTATGCTCTTGTCCGACTGCCTGTCTGCTTACTAATAATACCATTTTCCGGCCATCCTGTATCCGACGGGGTACCCGTCAGGGTTTCCCACTGTCCCCCCTTTTCTTCATTCTGTCTTTAGAGCCTTTGGCGGCTGCCATACATTCCTCAGTTTCGTGCACCTCCATAGTGGCCTATAACACCTCTCATAAAATATCACTATATGCTGATGATGTTCTGCTATATTTTGGGAATGTGTCCTCTGACCTTCAATATGTGCTGGGCTTGTTCCGTGAGTATGAGTCTACTTCTGGGTACAAGATTACCCCCTTCCCTCATTTATTCCAGTTGTTGACTCCATTAAGTATCTGGGCATTACAATCACAGCCTCTATTGCTAGCATCACTACACTGAATTTCAGCCGTGTGCTTGATGGTGTCAAGTGTTCAATCCATAACTGCCAATCGCTATCATTATCATTTCAGTCGCGCTTGGCTACGATCAAGATGAACGTTTTGCCCTGCTTAAATTTCTTAAGTGCTATGCTTCCTTTGCCGCCCCCTTCCCACTTTTTGAAGGATGTCCGGTCAACAGTAACGTCCTTTCTCTGGAATGCCTGCAAGCCTCACATAAGGTACTCCTTTCATACTCTTTCTAGAGATGATGGGGGTCTCGCTCTACCGGAATATGAATGGTACCATTGTTCTCCATTCGGTCTGGCACTGACTTCAGCCTCCCCCATCGCCGCCTTCCTGGTTTCCAATAGAAGAGAATCTGGCACATCCGCATCAGCTGCAGCATCTTAAGAACATAAGAACTATATAAACGAGAGGAGGCCATTCAGCCCATCGAGCTCACTTGGGGAGAACTTAACTAATAGCTCAGAGTTGTTAAAATCTTATCTAGCTCTGATTTAAAGGAACCCAAGGATTCAGCTTGCACTATGTTATCAGGAAGACTATTCCATACTCTGACTACACGCTGTGTAAAGAAGTGCTTCCTTAAATCCAGTTTGAAATGTTCTCACGCTAATTTCCACCTATGGCCACGAGTTCTTGTATTTGAACTAATGCTGAAGTAACTATTCGGTTGAACAGCATTCAAACCTGTTAGAATCTTATAGACCTGGATCATGTCCCCCCTCAGTCTCCTTTGCTTGAGGCTGAACAGATTTAGCTCAACTAACCTTTCCTCGTATGACATTCCTCCAAGACCAGGAATCATTCTTCCTTTTCTCTCCCTGAAAGCTAAGGTGGCTAACCCTGTATGTCGTAACATGAATCGCCAAAGATCAGCACAGGAAGCTCGAGAGCATGAATTTGAAATATCATTAAAACAGTTGTTTGTCATATCTCATCACCTAGCCATGGACATGATAAAATTAGAAGAGGACAAATTGTTTCTGGCAGATCAGCGTGGTGAAAGGAAAATGTGTATGGGAAAAGTTGATGAAGAACTTGCAGCCCTAGAAGATTGGAGGGTATCAAGAATCAAAAAATTAAATGAGACAATAAGAAGAAAATATTACTGGTAACTCTGGGTCTTGTAGTGCTGACTCTACAGGTGGTACTGTACTTTACTCTACAGGTAAAGGCACACTTCCAGCTTTGTCTGAATTTTCTGACCAATCGAGTGGTGATCAGTTTTTGGCTGAGTCAAACTCACATCAAGATATAGTTGCACGTAAGCGGGCACGTGTCACTTCCAACCAAGCTATTACACCAGCAATTGCAGGTGCATTAGATCGCACTAATGTCAGTAACAGGAAGGCCAGGCTGCTAACAGGCTGCAGCACATTCTTATGGTAAACAAGTGTCCAACATGTCCCTGTCCCATGTCCCATGTTTACAAAGAATGGTGTGCAAAGGGAAAAACATCCAGTATCCGGCAGTCCTGTGGGCGAAAATGCCTTGTTGATGCTAGAGGTCAGAGGAGAATGGGCCGACTGATTCAAGCTGATAGAAGAGCAACTTTGACTGAAATAACCACTCGTTACAACCGAGGTATGCAGCAAAGCATTTGTGAAGCCACAACACGCACAACCTTGAGGCGGATGGGCTACAACAGCAGAAGACCCCACCGGGTACCACTCATCTCCACTACAAATAGGAAAAAGAGGCTACAATTTGCACGAGCTCACCAAAATTGGACAGTTGAAGACTGGAAAAATGTTGCCTGGTCTGATGAGTCTCGATTTCTGTTGAGACATTCAAATGGTAGAGTCAGAATTTGGCGTAAACAGAATGAGAACATGGATCCATCATGCCTTGTTACCACTGTGCAGGCTGGTGGTGGTGGTGTAATGGTGTGGGGGATGTTTTCTTGGCACACTTTAGGCCCCTTAGTGCCAATTGGGCATCGTTTAAATGCCACGGCCTACCTGAGCATTGTTTCTGACCATGTCCATCCCTTTATGACCACCATGTACCCATCCTCTGATGGCTACTTCCAGCAGGATAATGCACCATGTCACAAAGCTCGAATCATTTCAAATTGGTTTCTTGAACATGACAATGAGTTCACTGTACTAAAATGGTCACCAGATCTCAACCCAATAGAGCATCTTTGGGATGTGGTGGAACAGGAGCTTCGTGCCCTGGATGTGCATCCCACAAATCTCCATCAACTGCAAGATGCTATCCTATCAATATGGGCCAACATTTCTAAAGAATGCTTTCAGCACCTTGTTGAATCAATGCCACGTAGAATTAAGGCAGTTCTGAAGGCGAAAGGGGGTCAAACATTGTATTAGTATGGTGTTCCTAATAATCCTTTAGGTGAGTGTATATATATACACTTTACAAATGTATATATATATATACATTTTATTTATCATTGCTATATGTATTACTGTGTATGTATATAGATACAGTTAGATTCATTTTTCCTTTTGTTTCCTTTAATGTCTTGCTCCGGAGGTGGGGTGGGGGAAGGGTTTTTTGGTTCTGGTGTTTTTTTTCTATTGTTTTGTATGTTGAACAGTTTTGATGTGTCACTTTTGTGTGCATTATACTAAAACCTAATAAAAAAATTGGTTGCAAAAAAAAAAACATTAGACTCCAAACATGTTCAAATGGCTCACAATTAACTTCAATGCAAACGGAAACTGAACACATCCTTAATGATTTTGAATTGATTAATGAACAAGAGCTAAAAAATATTATAATTCAGATCAAACCAACTACATGTCCACTAGACCCAACCCCCACTTAGCTTCTTAAAGCATGGGGAGTGTCTGGTGGTTTTTACCACTTTATTTTTTACAGGAGCTGTTTCATCTAAAACCACTGTATTGAAGTCATTGGTGACTTCAGTGACATCTGTGCTAGACACAAAGTTCACATTACTTACTGCATTAATAAATCTTTTAGGTGATGTGTCCTAATAATCTTCTCTGCCATAGTCAAAGTAGTCACTCATGAAGGTTATTAGAAAATGGTCAGAGAAGGACTTATTCAATGGACAGACAGATACATGATGAGCATAAACTCTGTGAGGAATAATCAGGTCTGGACTTGAATATTGAGATTGAGCCTGAATCTCGCACATCTGCTGGAAGACTATTCCACAGCTGAGGAGCTCAATAAGAGAATGCTCTGCAGCCTGCTGTAGTCTGTTCTATCCTAGGTACTAATAGATATCTGCTCCTTGAGATTGAGGCAAGTGGGGAGGGTTGTATGAAGCCAGTAGATCTCTAAGGTCTTCTGGTGCAAGGCCATTCAGTGCATTATAAGTTAATAATAGTATTAACTTAAGTCGGTAATGTTAAGAGAACAGTTGCTCCTGAGCTTTGCTTGGTCGCCAGTCGGGGCCGGAAGGACATAGTCCACTTTTTTTCCCGCTCCGGCAGTAGCCTGCTTTGAAAGGGTTTTTTGTGGATTTTTGGCATCCCAAGAGCAACTTCAATTTGTTTTATTTATTTGTGGTTCAGTAGGAAGTTACTCTCAAGTTAGTAATTGTTCATTTGTTTATTTTAAAAGTTTAATTCCAAACGTTTTTATCTATGATCCTATCGGATAATTTAAAAAGTTCCGTTTTAACGTGAGTGTTAACTTAGTGTTTTAATGTACTCTGCACTATATTGTATTAACTATACATTAATTAAATCAACTTAAAGTTAAAGATGCTATATAGACTGGGATGATCATAGTGAGTAAGTTAAGTTTGGGGCCAGATCAGTGTTGTGTTTGCAAGATGTTTGCCCTTCTGGATGTTTGTGCCCAGTTGATCTTCATCTGCGAGCGATGTAAGTTAGTGGACTCACTTGTGGACAAGGTTTGTGACCTCGAGGAGCAACAGGCTCTCATCCAACACAACACAGAGTTAGAGGAGAGAGTTAATACGCCTTTTATACATCCTGTACACTAAACGATATACGATATACAACGCACAATCAAGCTGAAATTTGGCCCAACTAAAGGAATTATCACACGAGTTCAAAATTTGCCAAAAATTGCAGTGTATGCCCAGCTTTAGGGAGATGTTGGATACGTCACAAGTGGGGTGGGGGGAGAATGAAGAACAGATAGGTTGAGAGAGCCGGGTGAACGCAGGTCATAGACGTAAGAATGAGTGTTCACAGTTTACAGAGGCGGCATCACCTGAAGCGACTGTGTCTATCCGCTTTCAGGTGCTTCCAGCTTTAGAGCAAGGAGAGATTGGGAGGCAGGTGGGCACTTGGGCACCAAGGAGCCCCCTCCTCCCAGGAAGAGGGAGGTTGTGGTAGTAGGAGATTCAATTATTAGAGGTGTAGACAGTTATGTGTGCACTCATCATAGAGGGTCACGTACGGTGTCTTGCCTGCCTGGTGCCCAGTTAGAGGACCTTCTGAATCGTGTGCACAGGCTTTTGGCCCCAGCCGGGGTGGATCCAGTGGTCATGGTGCATGTTGGCACCAATGACATAGGCAAGGGCAGGAGGGCTGTTCTGCAGGATAAATTTATAGAAGTTGCGGATAAGTTTAGAAGGAGAACGTCCACGGTGGTGTTCTCTGGAATACTTCCTGTGCCACGTGCAAGCCAGGCTAAGTTATCTGAGATCAGGAGATTAAACACATGGCTAAAAGGGTGGTGTAGGAAAGAGGAGTTTAGGTTTATGGGGCACTGGAAGGCCTTCTGGAACAGGTGGGACCTGTTCAAGCCAGACGGGTTGCATCTGGAGGTTAGAGGGGAACCAGTGTATTGGGGATGTGTATGTGTTGAGCAGTTGAATGTTTAAACTAGGGACTGGGGGGGCAGGGAGGTTAGTTAAGAATATAGGTGGGGGGCATAGGCGGTTTTAGGCAGGGCCAACAGGGGCCAGTACTGTTGTGGCCCCTGTGCTGAAGAGATAATAATTGATTAATTTCTTGCGGTGATATGCGCTGGCACGGATGCTGGAACTAACATGATGTGGCGTTCCACATGGACTCCTTAGAGCGCTACATGCTCACTGTTTTGATTGGAATTGTTTGAGCAGCAGCTCGGGAAGAAGAACAAGAAATAATGAGAATGAAGACCAGCAACGCGAATTGTGAAAGTCGACTAAAGTAAAAAAAAAAGTGAAGTAAAGAGACAGAGGTAAGCAATACAATTCAATTTTGTAAAGTCAATGTTTGCGCATATTCACGTGTAACTGTTGTTCACTACAACAATTAAATCCAGTTTCACTGATTTAACATGTGCTTAATCCAGTCTCTCCAGGATTTTGTGGGCTTAAAATTTTTTTTCACTTCTTAGTTTTACTTTAACAATGAATTTAAAATGAAGGTATTGCACTTTTAGTTTTAGCCATATTAAGATAGGATCACAGTTTTCACCTGCTAGACAGAATTTATTGCTTTCTCACAGCACTAGGAACAACATCAGTTGCCATGGCTATGTAGTACCCACAAAAAGAAAAAAAAGTACATTACGACCTTTTTTGCCGCTTTTAACAAACAGCGTAGAGAGAGAGAGCAGGAGCAGGATGAGAGAGAGCCAGAGGAATTAGTTGAATAGGAGGCTGAAAGCCAGAGTTCAGATACAGATGTAGGATCACACATGCACATATCACAGGGCCTAAATTCCAGGTGGCCTGAGACAAGGCCGAGCCTGGTACGAGAGGCACCAAAGGGGGGTTACACACATAAACACACACACACAGATATCAAGGGAGGCTAGCACTCCAACTTTTATTGCCCAAAGATTTAGGGACCTACAGACAAGCAGAGTGGACTTCACGGACAGGGGTCCCTCGACTTGGCACACAACCCCCTCCCCATACATTCTGCCTTACATTTCACTCACCCAACAGACAAACACCCTAAAGGAAATTTCATTTAAGTTTGGCTTTTGTATACCCTGTATATTGATTTACTCACGACTACTAGTCTCAATATACAGATACGTTATGTTTGTATGTGTGCTAACTTTTAGAGAGTCTTCTGTGTTAGAAACCCCCCCCTTCTCTTCCAACATTCCTTTGTGGTCCTTATCTGATCTTGGTGGACAGTCACCAAGTTTCTTTGTTTCTACCATTCTATGTTAAAAGAACTGAATTAAGGTGTATCTTATCCATTCTGGAGAAGATGAATTGGCACAAGCCACACCAAACAAAATATGTTGTTTCCAGATGTGCAACTTATATTGATATTACCACAAACTAACGGCCACGCCTATCTATGGATAAGATGTGCTGTTTGTAATAGGAATATTCGATGTAATATCCGCACAAAGTGTAACATCTGTTGAGGTGCAACCCAAAACCCCTGTATCCTATACTGATATGAATCAGTCACATAGATACAATAATTAATTGTTTAATCAATTAATGCAGATGGTATGAGGTATGTACCTGTGAAGCTGGTATGGCATGTTTGGTATCAAACTGATTGTTAATCACCCCTGATTCCAAATCTGGTCAGTGATTACCATAAAAGTGGATGTATCAAAAGTTATAACAGCTTAATGAAAATCATCAGTAAAGGTAGAATCTGGCGGGCCATAAATCCCAAAAGGACTGATACAGACCCCCTTCCGAAAGCCCGCCAAATGGATGGCCAGCCATTGGGCCAGGAGTCGAATTCCTGGTCATCCCTATTCATGGACTTTACAGCATAAAAATCCTGGCACCTCAGAACAAAAGGCGAGCAGAACAACCGCCAGCCAGAGCAGAGAACAACCAGCAGCGGCGCAGAGAATAACCGCCAGCCCGAAGGAGAACATCAGCCCGGGAGGAGAGAAGCCCACAGAAGCCCTCCGGTGAAGGCCCAGCTGAACAGAGAACAGCACCCAAGACAAAGCTTCACCAGGAGAGAGAATCTAAAGGGACTCCACTCCACTGCTCCAAACACCGCGCCTTCCTGAGTGCCATCAGCTCAGCAGCTCTGCCATCAACTGCCAAGACCCCCCCCCCCCCCCCACTCTTCAACCAAGTAAACCAACTTCCTTTCATTCTAACAACTTAAGCTGTTCTGTTTAACCTGCTATAAGACTTTAGGGTCGTGTTTCCACAAACTATGCTTGCTTTGCAGAACAGTATTTCCCATTTCAGGTTACTCATTTAAATCCGGTCATTGCATTTTCATAATTACATTGTTTGTTTTATTCCGTTATTTCGTGTTTGTTGTTTGTGTTAGGTGTAATGTCTGTCTTATGTCAGTTGTAGTGTTAGCTAGGAATAAATGCATGTCTTTTACACAACTTTAGCCTCCGTCATTGTGTGTCTCATAATAAGTTCCTGCCATTGTGCGATCTTGCTACACGCTCTGAACCTCAAACTCCCCTGAAACATCGCGAGACTCTCTCTCATTGGCCGTGAGGGGAGCTTCGCTACCAATCGTGTACATTACCTGGTGATGCAGTTCGCTGGACGAGCCTTCTAACCCAGGTTACTAAGCGATACTGGTAATTAGTGAATCCCATTTAAGTCTCACATTAACAGACTCACAGGGATACCGCAATTGAGTTTGGAGGAGCCGACCATTCGGCATAACAATTGATTAATAATCAGCATTAAATAATAATTAATTAAACTTTAATTAATTCAAACATATTGGTGGAGAATATTAACATTTATTTGAGCTAATAATTCCTACACAGAGACCGTCAATCCTGAGAGTGAGGAGGAAGAGTGAAGGACAGAATGAGGGACAACCAGTGGGTCATCCATCATGTGAATCAAGTACAGTACCATCAGGTTTGTAATGTTGAACAAACCTTTGTGTGTGAGTAGCGTGATTACAATTCATACCCGGTAAAGTGCATGTGTAGTGTGTAGGCTATCGGTGTCATGACTTGCTCGTCCGATCCTCCTGTGTGCCAAGCCCCCTTATTACCTTGTGTGTAATCCCGGTGCTCTCAGCTGTGTCTAGTTGTTGTTAATTGATTAGTATTTAGTGCTTCCAAGTCTGTCTTACCCCTGTCCGGTCACTGACGTTTGTTCAAGTGTTTGTTCTGTGTTTGGTGATTTTCCCTGATTAAACCCCCTTTTCCCTGACATCACGGCATCTGTGCTGCTTCCCCGCTGAAAGCCATAACAGAATGACCGGACCAGAAATAAAGACGCCTCCCCTCAGCGAGGCAGAACACCTCGATCTGTTGAATGAGGTAAATTACTGGCTCAGGCAGCCCAAGGTAAAAGAGGACCCTGCGGCGTGAGTCATCACTTTGCGGTCAAGGGAGATCCTAGAATGGATCTCCCCTTCCGAGGATGCATTTAACCTGGCTGAGAAGCCATGCCTGATGGCAGGCAACCATCAACTGTGATTTTCTTCCTCCCTTGCCTTGCGAGCTGCTGGATCGCCGAACACTGCCGGATCCTGCGCCAAATCGCAGGAGGGGAGGGAAACAAAGAGAGATAGGGGAGGTCATGCTAGGCTTCTTCCTGGGGGCTGTCTTGATCTCCGCTACCTCACCTACGGCGTGTCGAGTGGAGCCTGTCCTGGCAGTGTTCGCGCAGGACGCCCGTCTGCCTGCTGCTTCACCCGCGCACGACGCCCATCTGCCTGCTGCTTTGCCTGCGCATGACACTTGTCTGCCTGTTGCTTCGCCTGTGCCCGGAGCTCGCCTGCCTGTTGCTTTGCCTGCTCCGCCCCCCGTGGTTCCTGATCCCCTGGACTCTGTTCTGGCCCCTATTCCCATGGCCCCAGTCCCTGTCCCCGAGGAGGTCCCGGACCATTGGATCACCACTCCTCCATCTCCAGGGGGGGAGGAGCTTGAGTGGGACCCCTCGGGGATATTCCTGGTGACTGCCCCGGTGAGTCCCTCTTGTTTAGCAGAAATGGTCCTTGTTGAAATCGTTGAAGAAATAAAAAAATAGTGAATATTTCAACATCATGGCAGATGAGGCAAAGGATGTTTCAAAACAAGAGTAGATTTCATTCGTACTCAAGTACTATTATAATGGAACCATCAAGGAGAGTTTTCTCCATTTTGAATCTGCTGAGAGGCTAGATGCAGCGTGGCTTACTGAAAAAATAGTCCACTTATTGGAACGCCGTGGCCTAGACTACAAAAACAACCTTATAGGGTAAGCATATGATGGCACTGCTGTAATGAGTGGTAAGAATTCAGAGGTCCAAACACAGGGTTCCAGCTCCCTGTGGCTCCTGCTTCACCCCCTGTGGTTCCTGCAGGGTTTCCGCGGGTCTTAAAAAAGTCTTAAAAAGTCTTAAATCACTTTTCCGTGAATTAAGGCCTTGAAAAGGTCTTAAATCAGACCAGCAAGTCTTAAATTCATACGATCATGGCATTAATTTTTGTGAGGGATTGTTTCCTCGTGTGTTTTGATTTTAAAGAGAAGCGTAATTTCTGTGCTACATGGCTTAGATCGCTCAATATTCATTGAACGGTAGATGGCGTTATGTGCTGCTTCATCTGTCAGTAACCCAAAGAAGAACTTGACAAGCATGCGCAGATGAACCCTTTCTTCTAAAGCGCGCTATTTAGACATGTAGTGCGATTGGAAGGCCGAAGAATACGTATATTCTTATGATTCTTATGATTATAATATAATATCATAATTCTTATGATTATAATTAGAGATGCACCGATACCGATATTCGGATCGGTATCGGCGCCGATCCAGACCTATTTGACGGATCGGGAATCGGCCATGCGTGACCGATCCACGTCCTATACTTACTTATTTAGTTTTTGGCAATCAATCGCACGACAGCTCTTTCCCATTTTACATGTGTGTTTTTGCGGAATTCAAATCGAACGCTATCACTGCCCCTAAGTCTTTTTTGCTACTCAATGGGTGTGAGTACAGTGACTTCCGCCTGCTGTGAGGTCATGCGCATACCCTTCGCAGTACGAGGAGCGTAAGATAAGACGTGACGATCTGGGAGTATTTTAGGCTTTTAACAGAAATCGGAAGCACAGCGTTTTGCAATCTATGTAAAATAAGGTTTTGAGGTGGGAATAGCGTTTAATGGAAAATCCCATTTAACAAAGCGCACGCAACTGCGAGACAAAACAAAGCAATGGATGATTTGGGAGTCGCTAACTTAATTGGACTGTTTTGCGAACTCGTTGCTTGAGATACAAGAGGGGCTGCCATCGCAACAAAAGTGTAACTGCGCTGATGCCAATGGGAGAAAAACTGTTAAAATTTTAAGCATTCGCCACTTGTGTATATTTGCTTTGAAGATATTCATATTGAACTGCAAATGCCTCAAAAACGCTTAAAACAAATGAGGTGGAACAGTACGTTATGTATGTTTGTAGTAGCCTAATTAAATATTTTTTGTCATACATTTTTTCCATCTGTATTTACTAGCTTAAAAAAAATAATATGTAAAGTATAACAAAGTAAAAAGAGCTCTTGTATCGGAATCTGTATCGGTATCGGCAGTTGTGTATCGGAATCGGATCGGAACTGAAAAAACGTGGATCGCCCATCTCTAATTATAATATATTCGTATGAATTTCCCTACGATATTTTGTTTTTCCTTAAATTTTCTTTATTTGGTCTTAAAAAGGTCTTAAAAAAGTCTTAAATTTACTCTTAGAAAACCTGCAGAAACCCTGTCCTGGGTCACACCCCGTAGCTCCAGGTCCTGCTCTGCAGTAACCACGGACCCCTGCAGGGTCTGTGGTTACTGCAGCACCCTCACCTAAGGTTCCTGGCCCGGCGCCTCCTGCAGCGCCCTCGCCCAAGTGTTACGCTCCAGTCTAGGGTTGGAGCCTAACAAAGTGAAAGGGAAGGAGGGATTGGGAAGGACAAGACAACCAGGGCTAGGAGAAGGGAACATGGGACACAAAAGTCTTTTTATAGTTTTATAGTTTTTCACAGACACTTTACAAACATCAGGAGTGACAAAGGCCAAAGAAACAAACAAAAAAACATCTACCGAATACAACCCCAAACTAAGCTAATCCTAAGTGAACCCAAAAAGGGTACAATGAAACAACAAGGCCTAAGCCTAAATCCCTAACCAAACAAACAGTAATCCCTATGTTTACAAATAAACAAAAAGGCAGACACTCCTTACACACACCTAGTGAAACACGCAAACAGACAGCCAAAGCGAAGTTATCCAGAGGGGAGATCAAAGAGGCGAGGTCAAAGTACAGGCAAAAGTTCAAAAACCGAGCAGCCAGTCAAAACCAAGGTGAAGGTACAAAAAGGGATGAGGTGAGAGTCAAAAACCAGGAACAAAACAGTCATACACGAGAGTAATCATACAAAAGCAAAGCAGACAAAGTGACGAAGCAGCGGCCTCTTCTGATGGCGAACCGGAAACTGCTCTGAAGGCGAGGGAGGTGGGGCCAGGTCCAGAAGGCGGAGTCGAAGGAGCGGCTGACGAATGGGCGAGTGGGAAGGATGTCCGAAGAACCTGTAGGGCAGAGGTCACTAAGAGGCGGACCGCGGGCCGGGTCCGGACCCAGAAGCTGTCCTATACGGACCCGGACCGGCCAAAACATTAAGTTATTATTTAAAACCTGACGGGACGCTTCTATTTTAACCGTCGCAGCGTTTGTAGTCTTTTTAGTAGTGGTTTAGCAGTAGAACCGCTGTTTCCCACGCCAATGAACGTCAAACGCCTTTGACCGCCAAGCAATTCGGCGTATGCAGCCCTTTTGCGCTAATGTGCCGTTAGTGTTAGTAGCAGCATCGAAGCTAAAACCACATCCAAAAAGCCGTAATGTTCCTGACAGAGTGACTGGTCTGTCCTGAAATCGTAAAGCTGAACAGTTTTCAAATACAGTATGTAATATATAACATATTGGATAAATAGACGTAGTTTATTGTTGATTTCATGTTCATTGAAGTTTCTGCTTTGTAACATATGTATAAAGTAATGTTATCTGTTATAAATAAACTCGGGTGAAACAAAAAATATACATTTTCATGGCTGCCAAATCTCAAGCATCTGGCAGGACACACTTTCAGACTCACGCTGGAAATCTTACGGCAAATCTATATTATTTCATTATGAAACCTAAAATTAGCTACGTCAAACGTGTATTTACACGGTTAAATACAAAAGCAGACTATTTACAAGGTAAGAACTGTTACATGTGTATGCAGACATCTCGAATTGAAAATCTCACTCCAGCCAGCTGGCCGAAGTTCTTTGTCACGTGACAATAAATATTGTCAAAACGTTTTTGAATTGTACTGAATTAATTTGATTTGACAGTCAGGTACTGATTACATGCAATGTTGGTACAACTAATAGGCTACTTAAATGTAGATCACACTAAATAGTTAGACAGTATGATCTTCCGGACCTTTGCTTCAAGAAGTTTTCTCTAACTGGACCTCTTTAAATTTTAGTTGAATACCCCTGCTGTAGGGCATCCTCCCAAACTTACAGCACGTAACATTTACGGCACGTACCCAAAGCTTACAGCACGTATCTCCCTTATGGCATGTAACACAAGGATCCTGGCCCGGCACCTCCTGCAGCGCCCTCGCCCAAGGTTCCTGGCCTCGAAGCGGTCCGGAAGTCGTTTTCCATGGCCTCGCCAAACTCCTCCCAAACCCGAGTTTCTGCCTCAGCGACCGCTGAAGCCGCATCCCGCTTAGCCTGCCAGTACCTGTCAGCTGCCTATGGAGTCCCACAGGCTAAAAAGGCCCGATAGGACTCCTTTTTCAGCTTGATGGCATCCCTCACCACTGGTGTCCACCAGCGGGTTCGGGCATTGCCGCCGCGACAGGCACCGACCACCTTACGGCCACAGCTCCGGTCAACCGCCTCCACAACGGAGGCGCGGAACATGGCCCATTCGGACTCAATGTCCCCCGCCTCCCCGGGACATGGGAGAAATTCTGCCGGAGGTAGGAGTTGAAACTCCTCCTGACAGGGGATTCCACCAAACGTTCCCAACAGACCCTCACTATATGCTTGGGCCTGCCAGGCCTGGCCGGCTTCCTTCCCCACCAGCGGGGCCAACCCACCACCAGGTAGTCATCGGTTGACAGCTCCGCCCCTCTCTTCACCCGAGTGTCCAAGACATGCGGCCGCAAGTCCAATGACACGACTACAAAGTCGATCATCGAACTGCAGCCTAGGGTGTCCTGGTGCCAGGTGCACATATTAACACCCTTATGTCTGATCATGGTGTTCATTATGGACAATCCGTGATGAGCACAGAAGTCCAACAACAGAACACCACTCGGGTTCAAATCGGGGGGGGCGTTCCTCCCAATCACGCCACTCCAGGGTCCTCATGTATAACGACGTGCATAGAATTCACACTAAAACATGGCTTACGGACAAAACTAGGAATGCATATGTAAATCTGTATAAATACCCGCTTTGTTCTACGTTTTTCTTAAACAACAATGGATAAACCACGAGGGAAAAAGAAGTATTTCAACGAGTGCGAAGTGGAGGTCATGTTAACAGAAATCGAGAAAGGAAAAGTGATATTATTTGGTGGTATAAGTGACATCAGCAATAAACGAAAGTTGACGGAGTGGCACAGCGTGGCAGATTCAGTGTGGGGGCGGCAGGCAGGAGAGCTGACAGAGTGCGCGACAGGAAAGATGTCTGCAAAACATTGAGCTGCTGCAAAAAGCATAGAACAGTCTCACACCTATAACCACGAATGTTCTGCTTGCCCCTTATATGGAATCTTGTTCTGAGAAGTATGCCTGCACCTGTGAACAACAAAGATTCTGAGAACCCAGTACTGTAGATATGAGAGACTGCGTAATGGAAATATACCAGCTTGACTTTTATTCTTTCGCTTGTGTGCTACAATGTAACAAGGAAGTAACCCAGAATAATGCAAGTATATAAGACTGCGTAAAGCTTTACCACCTAGAACACGCTGAGCTGACACACTGGGGGTGTGTAGGCAGTCTGTTCCCGAGCCGGCTCGTATTAAAGCAATAAGAGGCATTAACAATAGAATGCATTACTAAATAAAAGTATCATTTATAATCAAACTGAGAGTCTCCTTTGCGTGTTCCCTTCTCATCCGGACCCGGTGGAGCGGCGTACTCCAACAATTTGGGGGCTCGTCCGGGATGAGAAGGACACCATTATTCGGCTAAACTGGACGAGATTTGACTGGACACGGAAGGATATATGGGCCCAAATATAAAGGTAAGCAGAGCCTGTTTATCGAAATCTGTATATTGAACATACTAAACAAAGTATTCCGAAGTGTCCATTCAGTCTGTCCGTCAGAACTTACGGAGACGTAAAGTAAAGTATTCGAGACGTGGTCATAGATAGTCTCAGAAATAAAAGTGTTGATATCCTTGGTTTGGCAACCCCCCTATTAGTCGACGGGCGGTAGGAACACTGGACGAGGTTCAGTGAGCTGGGTCAGAAGTCCCGGGAGTAGGATTCCCGAAAAGTTTAGGGTCTGAGACCCTGGTTTAAAGTCTCAAAAGTACCAACCGGGTTGGGCTGTCGAACTTGATGAGCAAAGAGACTTGGTAAGTCCAGACAGATTGTGTTGTCGGACTACAGTATAGAACATAGTCGAGTGAAAAACGGTGTAAGACTTACAGGTACAATACGTAAGGAAGGAAAATACAGGATCACCAGAACGGACTACAGTATAGAACATAGTCGAGTGAAAAACGGTATAAGACTTACAGGTACAATACGTAAGGAGGGAAAATACCGGATTACCAGAAGGGTAAGAGAGAGTAAAATGGACGGTGAATTCGACAGAGAATTAGATGATGGAGGCTGGGGAAATAGCCCCAAACGTCCATGGAAAACTCTGTCAGATCAAATAAAAGTCATGGAGATGACAATATCGAAAGAGGTAGATAAGAAGGGAAGAGAGAAGGCGGTGACAGAGGCCAGAGAAAGAATGTTCGGATTAATTCAATGTGCAGGTTACAATTTGGAAGACAGGCGATCTTTAGGAGAATTGTTCTGGCGAAAAGAGAAAGAACACGGAAGTCAGGCAAAAGAGGCAGCGCGTCAGAAAAATGAAGCAGGGAGGCTTAAGAAAGGTAAATGGGAAAAACAGGAGAAGAAAGAGGAAGAAGACAGGAGAATATGGTGGAAATTGGCAGTGTTGTGGCAGGGAATAGATCATTTACACAGGGAACCGAGCAAAAAGAAAGGGTCGTCAGAAAACGAAACTAAAACGTGTCTGGACGCACCTCCCGCTTACTCTTCTGGGGAAACGGTGCCCACCGCCCCGGTGGCACCGGTCACACATATGTGTCCCCAATTTACCATAACGTAGGGAACTGTCTTGATAGAGTCAGACAGACGGGGACAGGGGCAAATGCATGATATCCCCCGGAATGGAGAATCAGTAGTAAAGGAAAGAGATGATGTGGCAAGGTCCCATTCGGGGGAGGAAGAGATAATGAGCGAAGGTCAGGAAACGGACTCTGAGGGAGAGGAGGAGTGTCCAGCATCCACGCCGTTCGGGGCGCGAGTGAAGAGGGCTCAGTTAAAGAAACGGGGGGCCCGGATGTCAGGGAGAGAGAGACTATACCCGCTATTAAACAGACAAGAAAGTTCCAGAGTGGAAGTAGCGGGGGCATTGACGGGGGTCTGGGAAACAGACCCCTCAGCAGACAGCCGCGGAGGGCTAGAGAGTGCCAGAGTCGACATAACAGGAACGCTGTCAGGGATATTGCAGGAAGACCCTCCTTTAAGAGACGATGACCTTGTGAGAGCATGTGAGGCAGAACTCCAGAGACTGCAGGATCAGATCGAACAAAAAGAACGGGCCAGTGTAGGTAGGAGAGACATGCGTCAGGAAGGAGGGAGGAAACACCATATGACAACTAGATCTAAGACTCTGGAGGCCATGCAGCTCCCTCTCCTGCGGGAAGCAGGTCAGATGCACGATAGATACAAGCCATTCTCCATAGGGGATGTCCAGGCGCTTACGGATAAATTACCTCCACCCGCAGAGGGGGGAAGACAATGGTTAGAGAAATTGGACCAGTTAACAACAGGACAGAACTTAGCCTTAGGAGACTTTCGTGCTGTGGCTGCCAGGTCTATGGGCAAACACACTCTGTTAGAAATAGAGGCAAGAGCAGGAGTTCTTAGGCGAGAGGATAACATAGAACTAACCAGAGTGATAATGAAATTGGGTGACGTCCTGCGCGAGATGTTCCCCGCTCCAAGTGGAGCGGTGGTCCCAAAATTCTTCTGGGACTCCAAATTGCACCCGAGAGAGTATTTGGATGACTGTAAGGAGGACTGGACCCGGCGGACGGGGTGCCATCCGGGACAAAAGGGATATCAGCGAGAGTGGTTCAGGCGTGCAGTTCTGGAGGGAGTTCCCGAGGGAGTGCGGAATGCAATGTTAGAGTCCCAGGTGTGGGACAGACACCTGGTCCACCACTTACAGAGAGCAAAGGAGGAAGTACATAAGGAGGAGAGTGAAGTGAAACAGTTACAGTCGCAGTTATTAAAACTGCAGGTGGGTGAGGCTAGGAAAAAGGCGACGGAGGAGAAAAAGAAGGGACAGAGTAAACAAATGGTGGCGGGGGTACAACCAGAGGGACCCCATTACAACCTCCCGGCCCGTGGTATGGGCCCCCCACCTACCAACAAGGCGGGTGGGGCCAACAATGGGGTCGAGGCCGAGGGGCTTGGGGCCGGGGATACAGGGGCCGGGGCGGGAGAAGGGGTGCGTTGCAAGGTGGACAGCGGCCCGGAGCCTGTTACAGGTGTGGGGGAACAGGACACTGGGCCCGTGATTGTCTGGTTCCGGCGGGGACTGCAGGTCAGAACGGAAGTGTCCTTCCCGGAGGTCAGGGGCCGGCCGTGGCTCCACAGGTGATAGCACCACACGCACAGGCAGCCCCTACAGCACAGGGCGTGATCACTGCGGGGCAATTCCCTTTCCTGGCCAGTGATGACTGGGATGGGCCTAATCAGGCCTGACGGTGCCCACGGGTGGCCCAGGGAGCGGGGGAGGCAGACCCCATGCTCCCTCTCTTGGTCATGGACAAAGAACTGCCGTTCCTAGTGGACACAGGAGCCACGTATTCCACCCTGATCGTGGCCCCAGGACAACAGTTCCTGTCTACATCTACGGTGACCGTTGTGGGCTTCTCGGGGGAGGAACAGAACCTGCCAGTGACTAAGCCAGTCAAAGTGGTTGTGGGGAAACAGACATTACTCCATCCTTTTCTCGTGTCTCCCTCTGTACCTGTGAATTTGTTGGGGAGAGACATGCTGGTGAAGTTGGGAGCATCAATCCTGTGCAGTGCTGATGGACTGGTTGTCACCTTGCCTGGGGGCACACACATCCGCTGCAGTTCGCGGACATGGGGCAAGGGACAGTGTCTGATGCGGCCCGTCCAGGACCAGGCACTAGCTGACATTTACTGGGCCCTGATAGAACCCAGCCTGGCGGGCATAGTGGCAGCTTACTCCGCGTGGCGGCCCTGGATCTCGCTCCTAGAGCCCTATGTGCCCCCTCCCGACCCCCTCCATGTGACCCTTTTCTATGACAGGGAGGACACGGAGTGGTATGGAGACCTTTTCGCAGAGCAGCTGGAAGGCCATCAGTGGCAAGTTGTCTCTGAAAATATATATGTGGGTCCTGAAGGGGTCGCCTCAGCCACCAGGTTAACTGCAGAACAGCTTTCCTGGTACCGAATGGACCAGGAAGCCGTCCCTCATGTCTCCCTGGCCCTTCACCCTAAACATCAGGCTAAAGACTTAGGACCGATGGTGAAAAGAGCCAGGGGCGCTGGGGACTGGGTTCCAACCCAGGTCCCACACGTTTCCTTCTCACCCTCCTGCAGCACGTACTGCATTCAGGTTACTGCACAAGACACTGCTCTCCTCCAACACGAACAAATAACTAGGGATCACGGGCGTGAAAAGATGGACCATCCAGAGGCAGCGGCCCTGCTAGCTGCACTGCCCGAGTCCCTATGGTCCACTAGTCCCACGGACGTTGGCCTCATTGCCTGTACCCCGGTGCAGTTTCAGCTGCGCCCGGGGGAAGGTCCCCTGTGGATTAGACAATACCCTCACAAACCAGCGGCAGAGGAGGGGATAGCCGAGACAATAGAAGGCCTGCTGAGAGGAGGGGTGCTGGAGGCGTCCACGTCGCAGTGGAACACGCCCATCCTCCCGGTACAGAAAGCAGGCACAGGGAAGTACCGTATGGCACATGACCTGCGCGCCGTGAACGACCTCTTGCTCACTCCCACAGTTCCGGTCCTGAATCCTTATGTGGCCCTTACTAACCTGACCCCGCGGCAGACATGGTTCACATGCATTGATTTGGCTAACGCTTTTTTCTGTCTGCCGCTCGCTGAAGAGTGCAGAGACATTTTCTCCTTTACGTACAGGGGTAGGCAACTGCGCTACACTCGTCTGCCGCAGGGGTTTGCTCTCTCTCCGGGTGTCTTCAATCAGGTGTTGCGACGAGCGCTGGAGGGCTGCCCCCTCCCAGAAGGCGTCACCCTGGTACAGTATGTAGATGACCTCCTCATCGCGGCACCGTCCGCGGAAGCGGCTCTGCAGGGGACGAGAGCTGTGTTGCTCCAGTTGTCAGACAGAGGATTTAAGGTCAGTAAGGACAAGTTGCAGGTCGCACGGACGATTGTCTCATTTCTAGGTCGAGTGTTGTCCAGCACAGGGACAGGTCTCTCTCCAGCCCATCGGTCCAGTATCCTACAGCACCCACAGCCCACCACAGTGAAGGACATGCTGTCCTTCCTAGGACTTACAGGGTACAGCCGCACATATATACCTGACTACACGGGGCTCACACAGCCCCTCCGACGCCTGGTCCGGGAACACGGCCTTCGCCGTCTTGGGGCTCTCCTCAACTGGGACCAGGCTGCGGAAGAAGCTTTCATTACCCTGAAACAACGCCTCGCCCAGGCAACGGACCTAGCCTTGCCAGACTATTCCCTCCCATTCTACCTTGATGTTTCTGAAACAGGAGAGCTCGTCAACGCCATCCTGTTTCAGAAAAAAGGGGGAGAGAGGAGAGTACTGATGTACCTGAGCATAAAACTTGACACCACAGAAAAGAGACACCCCGCATGCACAAGACACGCAGCAGGAATTGCGAAAATCATTCAAAAAACAGCACACATAGTGATGGGACATGCACTTCATGTCCTAACCTCACACAGTGTGGTGGCTTACGTGAATTCACAGACCTTCACCATGACATCGCTCAGACAACAGAGGCTCAGTAGACTACTGGAAGCACCAAATTTACACTTCTCCCATGAAGGAATTAACATGGCAGACCGAATGGGAGGGGGAGAACCTCATGAGTGTGAACGAAGGGTACAGAAGGAGGAAAAAGTCAGAGGAGATTTGGAAGCAGAAAAGATAGAGGGAACAGAGGAATGGTTCACAGACGGTTGTTGTTTCAGGACAGAGACAGGAAGTTTGCAAGCAGGATATGCGGTAGTAGCAAGACAAGATCAGACATATGTCACCTTAAAAGCCGAAAAGCTAACAGGGGCGCAGTCTGCTCAGAGAGCAGAGGTGGTGGCAGTGATTGAAGCTTTGAAACTAGCAGAGGGAAAGGAAGTTACCATTTACTCAGACTCAGCCTACGCAGTAGGAGCGGTGCACGTAGAACTGAGCCAGTGGCTGAGAGCAGGGTTTTTGACAGCAGGAAACAAACCGATCAAGCATGAAACGGAAATGAGAGAACTTGCAGAAGCACTGCTGCTGCCTGCTCGAGTGGCAGTGGTGAAGTGCAAGGGTCACGAGGGTACGGGGACAGCGATCGCCCGAGGTAATCAAGTAGCAGATGCGGAAGCAAAGCGAGTTACAGGATATACAGTGGCCAAACAACTGGTTACGGTCGAGGAAGAGGTTCAGCCGGGACTCCGACTGAACTTGGAGATAGTGAAAGGCGAACAAAAGAAAGCTTCCCCAGAGGAACTGACAATGTGGAAGGAAAGAGGGGGACAGCAGACAGATGGTGTGTGGCAGAACAAAGAGGGAAAGCTAGCGCTCCCAAGCAACCTCCGCCAGGCAGTGTTGGAGGAGGCCCACGGGATGGGGCATGCTGGAGTGAGACAGATGTTGAGTAATTTGGCAGGCTGGTGGCACCCATTCATGAAAGACATGGTAAGAGAGTATGTGAAAAACTGTGCCATTTGCGTGATGTACAACCCGCATCCCACAGTCAAACCGGGACAGGGACAATTTCCCAGGTGTGTCAAATCGGGGGAAGAGATAGTCATAGACTACACAGACATGGTGATGTCCGTGAGAGGGTTGAAGTACGTGCTAATGTGCGTGGACGCGTTCTCTGGGTGGCCAGAGGCATGGCCCACCAGAAAGGAGGATGGAGCCTCCGTGGTGAAATTTCTGATCAATCAGTACATACCACGGCACGGATTCCCCAACAGACTCCGGTCGGATAACGGGTCGCACTTTAAAAATGAGGACCTGAGGCGGGTAGAGAAGGCACTGGGGTTAAAACACGCGTTCGGAACGGTATATCACCCACAGTCTCAGGGGAAGGTGGAGCGAATGAACCAAACTATCAAACAGAAATTGGCTAAAATCTGTGCACAGACCAAAATGAATTGGGTCGACGCTTTGCCACTGGCATTGATGTCTGCAAGGTGTTCTGTGAATCGGGGGACTGGTTTCACACCATATGAGCTGCAGACAGGCAGACAGTTTCCGGGCCCGCCGGGAGAGCTGGCCTGGAACCCTGATGAGAAAAGGGGGCAGGGATACAGAGCATACTATGATGGGTTGCAAGTTATCGTTTCAGATTTCTCCCGACAAGTCCAGGCAGCTGCACCAGAGACAGCCGCGGCCAAACCACACACTGGCGAGTGGGTTCTACTGAAAGTCATCAAACGGAAGTGGTCCGAGCCCAGGTGGACCGGCCCCTTCCAGGTCATCGAGAGGACGTCCCACGCCGTGCGGCTGAAAGGCAAAGGAGACACGTGGTTCCATTGGAGCCAGTGCGCCGCGGCTCAGGAGCCAGGACGAACCGTGGGGGAGATCCAGGAGAACCTCACGAAAGGAGAAGAACCGCCTGATTCGGACGAACCAGGACCAACTCAGGTCACCACAGGGGCAGAATAATCCCCGACCTGAAAGACCAGCAGGGCAGTCTACCCCTGGCCGGTTGAAGAATCAGCAGTCCCCAGCGGCGCAGATCTCGATGGGAGGACGGCAGATGAAAAGGGGGACTCTGGGGGGAACAACTGGGGTATACGCGATAGTTAAAATGCTTACAGTGGAAAGATGTAGTGGCTTCGCTTCTCATATCTATAGCTACATTTGCTGCAATACTAGTCACTTGCGGGTGCTGCTGCATCCCCTGCCTACGTGCTCTGTCAGTCCGCCTGATCTCCTCCGCCATAGAGAAGCGTGAACCCCCAGGATTTCACATGATGCCCCTCCTCGGCTTCGGGCCCGACGAGGACCAGGATGAGACGGTGTTCCAAAAGTGATCTCCTAGCGGAGATCAAAAGGGGGATACCCAAAAATCCCGTAGTCCTAGGGTGATCTCTGGTCAGAGATCAAAAGGGGGAATTGTGGGGGCGGCAGGCAGGAGAGCTGACAGAGTGCGCGACAGGAAAGATGTCTGCAAAACATTGAGCTGCTGCAAAAAGCATAGAACAGTCTCACACCTATAACCACGAATGTTCTGCTTGCCCCTTATATGGAATCTTGTTCTGAGAAGTATGCCTGCACCTGTGAACAACAAAGATTCTGAGAACCCAGTACTGTAGATATGAGAGACTGCGTAATGGAAATATACCAGCTTGACTTTTATTCTTTCGCTTGTGTGCTACAATGTAACAAGGAAGTAACCCAGAATAATGCAAGTATATAAGACTGCGTAAAGCTTTACCACCTAGAACACGCTGAGCTGACACACTGGGGGTGTGTAGGCAGTCTGTTCCCGAGCCGGCTCGTATTAAAGCAATAAGAGGCATTAACAATAGAATGCATTACTAAATAAAAGTATCATTTATAATCAAACTGAGAGTCTCCTTTGCGTGTTCCCTTCTCATCCGGACCCGGTGGAGCGGCGTACTCCAACATCAGTTAAAAGTGTTGGTTCCGAAATTCGCACGGTGGCCGAAATTAAAAAGAAGTGGTCGGACATTAAAATCAATGTGAAAAAAACGAGCGACTGCTCACCCTAAGAGTCTTAACAGCACAGGCGGAGGTAGCGTAATTCCTGGTCTCACACCCTTTGAGCAACTAGTTGCTGCGATGATTGGGGACACACTTTTATCGGGTGAGGGGGATGCCGATGTCATCACGGGTGAGTTTTTCTCGTACCATACTTGTTTGAATTACTTGAATGTTTATGAATAACACGTAGGGCACAGATGTGGTGTTACTTTCGTTTATTCTGTTTGTTTATTCTTACAGACAATAGTACAAGAGGTGCCCCCAGTGCATTAATAGAGTACATTAATAGAGTTAAAGTGCTTTCTATTTACATAAGCATAAGCAAATTCGTTCTCTGAAGGTGACTTTATAGCAATGCGCGTGCAGTCGATAGCTTTGACTACGTTGGGAAAACCGGATATCGCTGCAAATTGCGCTTTAATATTTGCCTGTTCAACCACAGTGTAAGGAAATTTTATATATCTGGGTGACAAGCGGATTATGCCGTCCCATACAGCTGGCATGGTGCAACTCAGTGTCGACTGAGAAATACCCGATCATTTTGCAAGTTCTCGCTGAAAAGCACCTGTGGCTAAGAACGTGAGTGGACAGAACTTGTAAAGGGACAGGTATAACGCAATTCCTCATCATCTGCCTTTGTAATGCTGGCCCCAGTTTAGAACACAGCTCCAAAAGGATTGCTCTTGGAAATCTGAATCAACTTAGAAGCCAGTTATCATCATGGGCCTGAATACGCGCTCTCTTCTAATTCTTCCATAAGCTGTCTTCCAATAACGCAAGAGCTGCCATGGTAGTTGTCATAGTTCGGTCATTTTATGCACCGTTTTATTATTACAAATTGATTAAAAATCATGTGCCGTACATTTCTAAACAACATACAATTAATGTCGGTGTATTTGATAAAGTCAGCATCATGACTGTGAGTTTAAAAAGGGAAACCACAGTAGCAATGACTTGCCACTGAGTGCCGTCCATTTACAAAACCGAGCAGAAATGTGCGTACGCCATGTCTGGAGCTGCCGTGAGAATGTGCGGAGCGGTACGCCAAGTTTAGTTTTTATACATCTCGACGTGAGCGTGGAAATGGCCATACGCAACATTTTCCTGCGTACTCACTGTTTATACATGAGGCCCCAGGTCTCACTGTCATTGCCCACGTGAGCATTGAAGTCCCCAAGCAGAACAAGAGAGTCCCCAGAAGGAGTGCTCTCCAACACCCCTTCTGAATTGCCGCTTGGCGCATAAGTGCAAGCAACAGTCAGGACCCGTCCCCCCACCCAAAGGCGAAGGGAGGCTACCCTCTTGTCCACTGCGGTAAACCCCAATGTACGGGTGCCCAGCCAGGGGGCAATAAGTATGCCCACCCCCGCTCGGCGCCTCTCCCCGCAGGCAACTCCAGAGTGGAAGAAGGTCCAACCCCCCTCAAGGAGGCTGGTTCCAGAGCCCAGGCTATGCTTCGAGGTGAGCCAGACTATGTCTAGCCAGAACTTCACCACCTCGCACACCAGCTCAGGCTCCTTCCCCATCAGAGAGGTGACATTCCATGTCCCAAGAGCTAACTTCTGCAGCCGAGGATCGGACCGCCAAGGTCCCAGTCTTGGGCCACTGCCCAGCTCACATCGCACCCGACCCCTATGGCCCCTCCTATAGGTGGTGAGCCCATTGGAGGGGGGATCCACGTGCCTTGTTCGGGCTGTGCCACCCCCAGGCCTGGCTCCAGGGGGTAGCCCCGGTGACCCGCGTCTGGGCAAGGGAAAACGTGTATCTATTATGTTTCTCTTCATAAGGGGTCTTTTGAGCCACACTTCGTCTGATTCCTCACCCAGGACCTGTTTGCTTTGGGTGACCCTACCAGGAGCATAAAGCCCCGGGCAACTTAGCTTCTGGGATCACTGGAAAACGCAAACTCCTCCACCACGATAAGGTGTCGGATCCAGGAGGGGATGACAAATGTCATTGTACAAAAAAGTTATTGTGTACAAATGCCAGGATCCTGTTTGTGGACTTCAGTTCGGCTTTCAACACCATTGTGCCTAATCTCCTCTCCTCCAAACTCTCCCAGCTCAACGTGTCATCAGCTACCTGTCAGTGGATCACTAGCTTCCTGACAGACAGGAAGCAGCAAGTAAGGCTGGGGGAGATCACTTCTGAAACACGGTCCCTCAGTATTGGTGCCCCTCAAGGATGTGTCCTCTCCCCACTGCTCTTCTCCCTCTACACCAATGACTGCACCTCCAGGAACTCAGCTGTAAAACTCCTGAAGTTTGCAGACGACACAACCATCATTGGACTCATTCAGGATGGCGATGAATCTGCATTCCGGCAGGAAGTTGAGCGGCTGGTACTCTGGTGCAGTCAGCACAACCTGGAGCTTAACACGCTCAAGACTGTGGAGATGACAGTGGATTTCAGGAAACATCCGTCAACACTGCTCCCCCTCACCATATCAGACAGCCCGGTGTCTACTGTAGAGTTTTTCAAGTTCCTGGGTACCTCCATTTCCCAGGACCTGAAGTGGGAGTCCAACATCTCCTCCATCCTCAAAAAGGCCCAGCAGAGGATGTACTTCCTGAGACAACTGAGGAAGTACAGTCTTCCACAGGAGCTGCTGATCCAATTCTACACTGCAGTCATTGAGTCTGTTCTCTGCTCCTCCATCACAGTCTGGTATGGAGCAGCCACTAAGCAGGATAGGAACAGATTGCAGCGGGCTGTACGGACAGCAGAAAAGATCATCGGTGCCCCCCTGCACTCCATCCAGGACTTGTACTGCTCAAGGACTAGGAAACGTGCAGTTAAAATCATTTCAGATCCGTCACACCCAGGTCATAATCTCTTCCAGCTCCTCCCCTCTGGCAGGCGCTATAGAGCTCGGTACACAAAAACCAGTAGACATAGGAGCAGCTTCTTCCCTCAGGCCATCACCCTCATAAACAGCTAAGCTGTCACCTGCCCCCTGTCTACACTCTATGTCGTACCTTAATAATGTACAATGTTACCCACGTGGGCTTGTATATAATATTTATACACTCACCTAAAGGATTATTAGGAACACCTGTTCAATCTCTCATTAATGCAATTATCTAATCAACCAATCACATGAAATAAATTAGTTCATTATTTTTTTAATATATCTTGATTAAGATGTAATGTGCATCAGCAACAACATTATTATTATTGTTATTAAGAATATTACTAAAAAGTAATGTAGCAGACAATTCATGCTACATTCTTCGTGTGAAGTGACTTTTGCCAACTTAGTTTAGATCAAAATGGGATTACATGCAGTAGGGATGAACTTCCTTTAACTATGAATGCAAAAGATAGTCTTCTTGACCAGCCCTTTATATGACTAAGTAAATGGCTCTTAAAAGAGCCTTTGTTTTATTGTGAAGAGGATGAGCAGTAGCAGCAAGTGGGGGTTGCATGTCAGACTGTAGTGTACTGCCAGGGCACCCCTCCAGCGGCTGAGGAGAAGTAGCTATTGAAGGCCTCCCATACAGCTATGGCCTCTTGGGTGGAGTTGTTGGCACCCACTCTTCTCACAGGTTGAAGTGAAGGGATCTTCTCTTCTTCTTGTGAGATGGGAGCTTCTGGTAGACAATTCCACCTCTGGAAGTTGTGAAGGGCCACTGTTGCTTTGACAATGGCATCCACATTTACAGGGCCCACTCCAATTACCCGGTGGTAGATCCTCCACTGTGCAGCAAGAATGCCAAAGGCATTTTCAACAATTCTCCTGGCACGTGAGAGGCGGTAGTTGAAAATCCTCTTTGGCTGGGAGAGGTCTCTTCCGGGGTAGGGCCTCAAAACATTCCTCCTTGTAATAAAATGAGAATAAGAAGGACAGGTTAAAATTCAACAATATACACCATCTAGAAAGTGCATGAGTACAGGTCATGACCAACAATTACCTGAGGGGAAAAGTCTCACCTCCCACAAAAACATGGGGCATGGGTCCTAGGTGGTCAGCACCTGGGAGAGGAGAATCCTCAGGCAAATCCAGCCTCCCTTCACGCAGGGCTTCTCCAAAGGTGGATGCAGCAAGGGTCCCTCCATCACTGCTCCGACCAAAAGCTCCAACATCCACCACCCTAAAAAGGTACCTTGCATCCACAACCGGCAGAAGTACAATGGAGTATGTTCCCTTATAATTGAAATACTGGGAACCAGAATTATGTGGTGCTTGGATCACCACATGCTTCCCATCCATTGCTGCCACACAATTGGGGAAGTTCCACCTCTCCTTGAAGCCAAGAGCAATCTCCTGCCAAAGAGAAGTAGTTGGTACTGGCAGATATTCATGTACCAGGCTGTCCCAAATGGCTTTGGACACATCTGGCACAATCTCTGCCACAATGGAGATGCCCACCCGGTAACTGGAGGCAATGGTGGTGTAGGAGTCTCCAGTTGCAAGGTATCTGAAATTAATGACATCAGATCATTTAGATATGCATCTAAACGATTTTTTAAATTGCATGGAGCATTTTTTCACCATTATATATTTATTATCACATGTCATTTAGCTGAGGCTTTTATCAAAAGTGACTTACAGCAGAGATTTACTATCTTTCCGTTTTAATGTGTGCTTCCTGGGATTTAAACCCACGACCTTTGTGTTAGCCCACTGAGGTACTTTTTAAGACACAGGAGCTATACAGTACAGTATATATATTTTATTTTTTTCATTTTAATAGACTAATATATGTTAGCTAAAAAATAGTCTACATTTTACATACTGTCACGTCACGGCAAGAAGGCAAGCAGGGAAGCAGTGAAAAGGAGCCAGGAAGTCGAATAAACAGGGTTTTAATCGGAGGACAGGACCGGGGGAAGCACATGTACGAACGTCAATGACAGATCTCACGGGACTGGACTCGGACACGGATTAAGTACACAGGACAGGCTGGAATTAACTAGAAACAGGTGGGAACAATCAGGAGTCGACATGAGGTAATGAGGGGGCGTGGCACACTGGGCAGAACAAAAGGGACAGGAGTGAACACAGGACCCACAGGAGGAGGAGGAGCAGAGACAGGAGGGAGAAAGGCAAAGGGAGGAGGAACAAGGGGCGCCTGAAGGACCCCAGACGGGCGACGGACAGCGGCCGGAGGGGCCGCAGGCAAAAGGGAGGAGGGAGCAGGAGGGGACCACACAGGGGCCAAGGGGACGGGTCGAGGGAGTGAAGGAGGAGACACGGAGGGAGCAGGAGGGGACACCGGTGCAGGCTGGTAGGAGGGGGAAGCTGCGGCAGGCGAAGCAGGTGCCGGGGAAGGCGTTGTCCGACGCCAAGCCGGAGCAGGGGGGCCCAGAGGCGGCCAACACGGAGGCGGGACCGAGAACTGGCACCGAGGAACCAGGGGGGGACCTGGCGGAGACCGCCGACCCCGAGGACCCGCAGGCAGCCACCTAGCCACAGCCAGGGGCCGAATGGGCGAGCCAGGGGGTAGGGCGGGCGGGACCCGAGCCCGGCGCTTATGTCCCCGTCCCTTCCGGGACACCGAAAGGCGGGGTCCTGGGGGGTGTCGGCCTTGTCGGGGCAAGGGCGAGGTAGTCATGAGGGAGGTCCCTGAGGGTGGAGGCTCGGGCAAAGCAGGGGGCATGGCGGCAGGCGGTGCAGCCGGAGCCGCGGGCGTGGCTGCAGGCAGTGCAGCCGGAGCCACAGGCAGGACAGGCGAGCCGGGCTGGACGGAAGAGCCGGGCTGGATGGGAGAGCTGGGCTGGACGGGAGAGCCGGGCTGGATGGGCAGAGCGGCGGCCTCAGGCAGGGCCGCGGGTGTGTGGCCAGCAGGGGGCGCCTCGGCGGGCGCCGCCGTCACGTGGCCAGCAGGGGGCGCCGCCCTCACGTGGCCAGCAGGGGGCCCCTCTGCGCGCACCTCGGGTGTAGCGGCGACGTCAGCTGCAGCAGGGGTTGCTGCGGGCAGAGCAGCGGCAGCAGGCGGTGCTGCAGGCAGAGGGGCGGCAGCAGGCGATGCCACAGGCAGAGCGGCGGAAGCAGCAGCAGGCAGTGCTGCGAGCAGAGCGGTGGAAGCAGCAGCAGGCGGCGGACGGTCAGGCACTTCACCCAGCGCGACCAAGTCAGGCGCTTCGCAGCAAGGTTGGGTCCCTTTAAGGGATCGTGGGACCCGTGGTATAGCGTCTAAAACCGCCCTGAACCCCACATATTCCAGGCGGTCGCCCTGAAATATGGAGGCTGATGGTAGCAGGGGCTGAGCGGCTGTGGTGATCTCCGGAGCCTGCTGGATCAGGAGGGGATCCTCCTGACCGTCAGCAGAGATAGAGGCTGGGGATAGAAAGCAAGCCCCTAGGAAGACCGTCGGAGCAGCTTCCTCGCCTTTTCCCCTTCGCCTTTTCTCGCAAGAAGGCGAGCAGGGAAGCAGGGAAAAGGAGCCAGGAAATCGAATAAACTGGGTTTTAATCGGAGGACAGGACCGGGGGAAGCACATGTACGAACGTCAATGACAGATCTCACGGGACTGGACTCGGACACGGATTAAGTACACAGGACAGGCTGGAATTAACTAGAAACAGGTGGGAACACTCAGGAGTCGACATGAGGTAATGAGGGGGCGTGACACACACGAGGATCGGACGGAGCTGGGTGTACAGTAACACATACGTGTCGGTACGTTCTAGACTAGATTTTCAAATCCAGGCACTTGATTGGTCAATTGGGTGAGCGGGAGCAAACTAACTCGTTCACAACTTTGGGTTTTAGCAACTGGAAACATGCTACGGAAACGGCGAAAGGGTTTAACAAACATACGGTTAGTGACCCCGGTGAAGTTGGTTTTATGTTCGATATTCGCCACATTTACTGACATCTAAACTGCAATATCTTCGGGATCATGACAGCAATTCTTTTCAGATTAGGCTCTACATGTGAAGTTAAACGAGGGAAATATTTTACACTGTAAGTTAGCTCCACATTCTCCAGCAATATGAATTAAAAATACAAAGCAAGATGGGAATATCCTTCTGCTCACACAAAACTGCCGGAAAATTTAGGGACCGTCTTGAAAGTGCAATGCCAATCAGCATAACACCACTTGTACAGTATGTGTCCTATAACCGTGTATCAATATTGCAGTTGGATAAATTGTAATAACTTTTTAATTCTTAAACCAATCAACATCAAACCAAGTTTAATGAGTTCCTCTGGCCTTCTCTCATCTTTCACACCCTTTTAGGAAAGATTCACATTCAACTATTTTGTTGAACAACATTTGTATGTGTCCATATAACTGTGTATGAATATTCATTTACTTATTCAGTTTTACTTTCCTTGGAAATAAAGAATAAGCAATATTTTCTGTAGTTATTTAATACAAAACAACACCCATATTTCATAATGTCATAAACAGTTATATGGACACATACAAATGTTGTTCAGCAAAATAGATGATTGTGAAACTTGGGGGTGACGTTCAAGTGAAATATGTGGATCCAAACGTGTACGTCAGGGGTCTCCAACACGTCGCTCGCGAGCTACCAGTAGCTCGCAACCCCTCTCCAAGTAGCTCGCCGAAGGGTTAACAGTTTGATGGTTTGATGTTGATTGGTTTAAGAATTAAAAACTATTCTTACTGGATCTAACTGCAGCATTCGATACTGTAGACCATAATATTCTTTTGGACCGGTTGGAAACACTGATTGGCATTAAAGGGACAGCACTACTGTGGTTTCGTTCGTATTTAACTGATCGTTACCAGTTTGTCCATGTAAACAATGAGTCATCCATAGCCACTAAAGTAAGATATGGTGTCCCGCAGGGATCAGTGTTGGGCCCACTACTGTTCAATCTATATATGCTACCGCTTGGTAACATAATTAGAAATTACAGTGTTAATTTTCATTGTTATGCTGATGATACACAATTGTATCTATCTGTCAAACCTAGTGACGCATCCCAGCTCTCTTCTTTAGCCGACTGTCTGCTAGACATCCGTTGTTGGATGGCAAGGAATTTCCTCATGCTAAATACCAAAAAAACTGAGGTTCTTTTAATCGGTCCTAAGGAGGCCCGCAATAAGTTTGTAAACCCCAACCCTAGCGGCCTCCCTACTCAATTTAAAACAGTGGTCAGAAATCTTGGTGTCCTGGTAGACTCCGACCTCTGCTTCAGTGCTCACATAAATAGCATTACCAGTACGGCATTTTACCATCTACGGAACATAGCCAAGCTTCGAAAGATGCTTTCCTTTCAAGATGCAGAAAAACTAATACATGCCTTTATAACTTCTAGATTGGACTACTGCAATGCCCTCCTTTCGGGTTGTCCATCTGGATCCCTACATAAACTTCAGTTAGTACAAAATGCAGCTGCCAGAGTTCTCACAAAAACTAAAAAATTTTATCACATTAGCCCTATCCTGTCTTCCCTGCACTGGCTACCGGTCAAGTTTAGGATTGATTACAAATTATTGCTATTGACCTACAAAACTCTGAATGGCCTTGCACCACAATATCTTAATGATCTTCTGGTCCCTTACAACCCTTCTCGCCTGCTTCGTTCACAAGGAGCAGGATATCTATTAGTTCCTAAAGTAGACAGGGCTACGGCAGGCTGCAGAGCATTCTCCTACAGAGCTCCGCAGCTGTGGAATGGTCTCCTGGCGGATGTGCGCGATTCAGGCACACTCTCGCTTTTCAAGTCTAGATTAAAAATGCACTTGTATAGCTTAGCGTATAGGAAACCTAGTTCTGGTTCCAGCTAGTCGCTCACTCCCAGTCAGACTAACAGTATGAGGTGTTGAGCTGGGTGGGGATCGGTGTCATTGGCTTTGGATAAACTGAGGCGTCAGTGCTGTCACTCTAGCTCTACACTAGAGTGCTGATGTTCAGGGAGTCCCCATGCCTGTGTTCCCGCCTGTCTCTCCCTCTTTCTCATGCTGCTATACCCAGATCTGCCGGAGCCTAGACGAATATTGCACTCGATCAGTTTGCTTGCACTGCCTCTGGTTTCCTCAACTGTGACTAATACACAATTTTTTCTTACTTCCTCCCTCACCCCTTCTGGGGTGTGCTCCCTGGAGCACAATGTCGTTGAAGAATTTATGCCTCTGCTGCCTACAAGACAATTACCTCCACCACCGGCAACTACCCTCCAACCTGTCTGCCCTTGGCTCAACACGATGCCTCGCCATCCTTCCCTGCGGCTGTGCCTCTATTAATCCTGCCATCGTGCATCAAGCACCATGTGCCTGCACCGGTCGGCCGCTGCATTGAGACATATATTTCAACCCCTGTATTAGCTTAGTCATTTCATCTTGTTTGTTTGACTCATCTGCCGGCCCCTGGAGGATGGGCTCCCCCTTTGGGTCTGGTTCCTCCCAAGGTTTCTTCCTCTTAGGGAGTTTTTCCTTGCCACCGTTGCCTTTGGCTTACTCAATGGGGGGTCCTTACGAGGCAGAAATGTAAAACGCATTGAGACTAATGTTGTGATAATGCGCTATATAAATAAAATTGAATTGAAAAAGTTAACGAATCTACATTCATTTGACAACCATAGCTAGAAGGGAACACGGGACACAAAGGGAGTCTATAGTTTTTTTATGTATAGTTTTTCACAAACACTAGGTGTAACGAACGTCAGGAGTGACAAAGGCCAAAGAAACAAACAAAACACATCTACCGAATATAACCACAAGCTAAGCTAATCCTAAGTGAACACAAAATGGGTGAAATGAAACGATAATGCCTAAGCCTAACTCCCTAACCAAACAAATAGTAATCCCATGTTTACGAAGAACAAAAAGGGCAGACACTCCTTGCACACACTTAGTAGAACACACAAACACACAGCCGAAGCGAAGGTATCCAGAGGGGAGATGAAAGAGGCGAAGTCAGAGTACAAGCGAAAGTTCAAAACCAAGCAGGCAGTCAAAACCAGGGCGAAGGTACAATAAGGGACGAGGCGAAAATCGGGAAATCAAGAACAAAACAGTCATACACGAGCAATCAAACCAAAAGCAAAGCGAGAAGCGAACAGCGGACAGCCGAAGTGACGAAGCTGCAGCCTCTTCTGTCGACGAACCGGAAGGCAAGGGAGGCGGGGCATACAGAAATACAAAATGCAGATGCAGATTAACTAAATATTTTTTGTGTTTAAATACAAAATGTCAGTTGTGGACGCCAACATTTAGATAATGTTCAGGTAAATAAGCTTATTCAGTTTGTTTGGGTTGAAATAAGCTATGAGAATAAATGTTACAAAACTGAGTAGCTCTTGGCCATTTTCATTTTGTAAAAGTAGCTCTCAGAGGTAAAAAGGTTGGAGACCCCTGGTGTACGTCTATACACACAAAAATGAACTCTTCGGTACAAACTTCAATTTGGGGTTTATAGTTTAGTGGAATATTGGTATATCGGGGAAAACTGAATTTGTTTTGAAATTAAAATTGTAAACGGTTAGGAACAGATGTGTCAAAATAGCAAAAACTAAGATTTTTATTTGCACATTGAAAAACTACGGAAGTCTGTAGAGGACATGCATAAACTTTTTTTTTTCTTTTCGTTATCTCGAGATCACGACTTATTTTCTCGTGATCTCGACATAACCAAAGTCGTTATCTCGAGATCACGACTTTTTCTCGTGATCTCGACATAACCAAAGTCGTTATCTCGAGATCACGACTTACTTTTTCTCGTGATCTCGACATAATCAAACTCGTTATCTCAAGATCACGACTTACTTTTTCTCGTGATCTCGACATAACCAAACTCGTTATCTCGAGATCACGACTTATTTTCTCGTGATCTCGACATAACCAATGTCATTATCTCGAGATCACGACTTACTTTTTCTCGTGATCTCGACATAACCAAACTCGTTTTCTCGAGATCACGGCTTAGTTTTTCCCGTGATCACGTGACAGGTTTTGTGTCATACTTGACGTGGTAACGAAAAAAAGTTTACGCATGTTCTTTTATGGACTTCCATAATTATCCTCATGGATGAACGCATCCGATTTTACTTTGATTGTGGACTGTCCCAAGAGGAAATAACAGTGTGTCTGTTGGTGCTAGACAATTATCGTATTAGTGTTCGTCACCTGAGAAGGAGGCTCAGAGAGTTGCAGCTGTACCGTCAGAGAAATTATAGTGAGCCCGAACAAGTAGTCAGTTTCATTGCTAACCAACTGGAGGGTCCGGGACGTCTCCATGGTTACCGGATGATGTTCGAAAGATGTCGGCTTAATGGCTTGAGCCTTACTAGGCAAATGGTAAGAGATATACAGGTAACCTTGGATCCCGCTGGCGTGCAGGAGAGGAGAGGAAGAAGATTGCAGAGATGACATTACAGTGTTCCTGGCCCTAACTACTTATGGCATATGGATTCTTACAATAAATTGAAGCCCTACAGCATAGCTGTTAATGGATGCATTGATGGATTCTCGAGGCATATTATTTGGATGCAAGCTTACCTTACTAACAATAATCCACGTGTAATTGCCGGGTATTATTTCAGCGCTATTGCTGACAGAAGTGGTTGTCCGCAGATAATTCGTTCTGATTTTGGTACAGAAAACGTTCACGTGAACAGGTTACAAGAATTTCTCCGCGGAGATACCAACGGTATTGTTCACAGGCCATGTGTTTTACAAGGAGCAAGCCCAGCAAACCAGAGAATTGAAAGTTGGTGGAGTGTCTATAGAAGACAAAATGCTGCGTACTGGATGGATGTCTTCGAAGAGCTGCAGTCAATGGACGAGTTTACAGGCAATGCCATCGACAAGGGTCTAATACAATTTTGCTTCCTTGCAATAATTCAGGTACTTATTAACTAATTTAATATACTCCTGTATATGGTTTTATATTTATGAAATATTACATATGCAGTTTTACTGATCTTTTCCTGATCAGTGTTCTAAATAAACAATGAAATCCAGCTAGGCTTGAGAATAGCTGCTTGTTCTTAAACTCCAGCTCCATGAGAAAGCCAGTATTTTGTCAGTGCTCTGCTTGTGTGTTTGTATAGTTATTTATAAATCCTCAATGTTATGTGTTATGAAGGATGAGTTGGACACTGTTGTCAACATGTGGAACAATCACTGCATCAGACCCTGCAATGTATGTGACCTGCATCATGGAAGACCCTTCCTCATGTACTGTATAATGTTCCAGAGCTTTTTCGGTCAAGGGATTACTTGCAGCAAGTAGATCTAGAAAAACTGGATGTGATTATCCAGGAAGACATCTGCCTCTGGAAATCAGACATGCCTTGTGATCATGATTTGTTTGAGCTTTGTGTTCTTGTCATGGAGGAAAATGGCCTGGAAAAAGGTGAAACAGGTCCAGAGGCACTAAGATTCTACAAGGATCTCAGACCTCTTATTAGAGAACTTCTAGGCATTGTAGGATCACACATGCACATATCACAGGGCCTAAATTCCAGGTGGCCTGAGACAAGGCCGAGCCTGGTACGAGAGGCACCAAAGGGGGGTTACACACACAAACACACACACACAGATAACCAGGGAGGCTAGCACTCCAACTTTTATTGCCCAAAGATTTAGGGACCTACAGACAAGCAGAGTGGACTTCACGGACAGGGGTCCCTCGACTTGGCACACAACCCCCTCCCCATACACTCTGCCTTACATCTCACTCACCCAACAGACGAACACCCTAAAGGAAATTTCATTTAAGTTGCTTTTGTATACCCTGTATATTGATTTACTCACGACTACTAGTCTCAATATACCGATACGTTATGTTTGTATGTGTCCTTAGACAATCTTAGTGTTTTGTGTGCCACACTTATAACCATGTTCACCGAGTATCACCTATTTCACCCCTTTGCACTTGAACACATATAAATTTAAATAAATAGATTGGTATAGCTACCATTGTATATATGTTCTCATGGTATACCAGAAGAATCTGGAAAGTGAATGTAACCAATGTGTCCTAACTAGAGTCTTCTTTGTTAAAATCCCCCCCCTTCTCTTCCAACATTCCTTTGCGGTCCTTATCTGATCTTGGTGGACGGTTAAAAAGTTTCTTTGTTTCTACCATGCTATGTTAAAAGAACTGAATTTAGGTGTATCTTATCCATTCTGGAGAAGATGAATTGGCATAAGCCACACCAAACAAAATATGTTGTTTCCAGATGTGCAACTTATATTGTTATTACCACAAACTAACGGCCATGCCTATCTATGGATAAGATGTGCTGTTTGTAATATGAATATTTGATGTAATATCTGCACAAAGTGTAACATCTGTTGAGGTGCAACCCAAAAACCCCTGTATCCCATACTGATGTGAATGAGTCACATAGATAAAATAATTAATTGTTTAATCAATTAATGCAGATGGTATGAGGTATGTACCTGTGAAGCTGGTATGGCATGTTTGGTATCAAACTGATTGTTAATCACCCCTGATTCCGAATCTGGTCAGTGATTACCATAAAAGTGGATGTATCAAAAGTTATAACAGCTTAATGAAAACCATCAGTAAAGGTAGAATCAGGCGGGCCATAAATCCCAAAAGGACTGATACAGACCCCCTTCCGAAAGCCCGCCAAATGGATGGCCAGCCATTGGGCCAGGATTCGAATTCCTGGTCATCCCTATTCATGAACTTTAGACCATAAAAACCTGGACCTCAGAACAAAGCAGCGCAGTGAACAACCAGCAGCAGCGCAGAGAACACCCAGCAGCCGTACAGAAAAGACCATCATCCCGGGAGACGAGAAGCCCACCAGAAACCCTCCGGTGAAGGCCCAGCTGAACAGAGAACAGCACCCAAGACAAAGCTTCACCAGGAGAGAGAATCCAAAGGGGCTCCACTCCACTGCTTCAAACGCCGCGCCTTCCTGAGTGCCATCGGCTCAGCAGCTCTGCCATCAACTGCCAAGACCCCCCCCACTCTTCAACCAAGTAAACCAACTTCCTTTCATTCTAACAACTTAAGCTGTTCTGTTAACCTGCTATAAGACTTTAGGGTCGTGTTTCCACAAACTGTGCTTGCTTTGCAGAACAGTATTTCCCATTTAAGGTTACTCATTTAAATCCGGTCATTGCATTTTCATAATTACATTGTTTGTTTTATTCCGTTATTTCGTGTTTGTTGTTGTGTTAGGTGTAATGTCTGTCTTATGTTAGTTGTAGTGTTAGCTAGGAATAAATGCATGTCTTTTACACAACTTTAGCCTCCGTCATTGAGTGTCTCATAATAAGTTCCTGCCTTTGTGCGATCTTGCTACACGCTCTGAACCTCAAACTCGCCTGAAACATCGCGAGACTCTCTCTCATCGGCCGTGAGGGGGGCTTCGCTACCAATTGTTTACATTACCTGGTGACGCAGCTCGGTGGACGAGCCTTCTAACCCAGGTTACTAAGTGATACTGGTAATTAGTGAATCCCATTTAAGTCTCACATTAACAGACTCACGGGGATACCACAATCGAGTTTGGAGGAGCCGACCATTCGGCATAACAATTGATTAATAATCGGCATTAAATAATAATTAATTAAACTTTAATTAATTCAAACATATTGGTGGAGAATATTAAAATTTATTTGAGCTAATAATTCCTACACCTCTTACAACTACTCGCTGCTTCCTATCTGTTAACCAGAGAGAGATGGAGAATACCGCTTTTGTCAAAATGACAGGTTCGGTCAAAGGTCACAAAGGTCACATAAGTCAAAAATGACAGGTCTTTGAAGTGAGCCATGTGACGCAACGACTAGTGTTAATTAAAGGTAACATAAATTTAAAAAAATGACAGGTCTGGGCTGTAAGCGAGGTGACGCAACGACTAGTGGTTTTAAATTATTTATTTATTTATTTATTATTGATAAATTAATTATTATTATTTTTTATTTTATTATTAATTATTTATTTATTATTATTGTATTTTGAGGAGAGTGAATTGTGTGCTTATGAGTGGGATTTTTTGTGGCCTTTGCACGTGACGTCACGCTCTACTCGCGCGAATTCTGAACGCCATGACGGACGGCGGAAGAGCTATTCTGTAGACGGACGGCAAGCCAAATGAGTACGTGTTTGAGTTCGTTCTAGTAGTAAAATGGTTATTTCGTGTTGTGCCGTGGGCTGTGCTAATAGACAGGGTAAAGCCAATATATCTTTTTATCGAATACCATTTGATGGGGAGAGAAGGCAGCGATGGGTTGCTGCTATCAGCCGAAAGGACTGGCAGCCCTCCAAGTACTCCAGGATTTGCAGCGAGCATTTTTTACAAGGTAAGGTTCATGTATTTCCCAGTTACGTTTACTTAATTTGTGTAATACCACACCGTCATCCTTGTCCAGATGGAGACCCAGTCAAATTGTCATTTGTAACATGAGTAACCTAAGTTAGCTATGTAATGAGCAAGTACCAGCTAGCGTGATAGGGCTGTGCAGTCTAACGTTACCCATTCACAAAGGTAGCTAACGTTAGCTTAATGTCAGGAATAGCAGATTTTGGTGCCACTTACAGTTTTTTCTGATTGCTTAAACCCTAACTGTGATTCTTATAGCACAATTTCTAAAACTATTAATACTTATAGCAAAACCACTCACTGAGTTTGCAAAACTAAAAGCACATACACTGCTTTGCACTCAGTTTGCAATTTTGTAACACAAACTTTGCAAAACTGTAGGCACAACTCACTGCTTACACTCAATTACCAAATTTCCAACACACTCCTAGCAAAATTATACACATGTATGGCTATCATTAACACTATTTTGCCAACTGTCTGGCACACTTTCACATGTGAAAACTGTTTTAGAGAATTAGTTCACTTTGCAATCAGCCTAAGCACTATAAATAAGCCACAGGTAAGCTGTCTATGTGGAGTACAATGGAAGGAGCAGTAAGAGTGAGAAGAGTGAGAATCAGAGGAGGCCGAGGGAGAGGAGTTCTTCTCTGCCTGGCGCTGGAAAGTGTACGACCGTCATCCTCATCAACAGGTAGCCCTTTTACAGGCAATGGAGGAGGCATGTGGAGATATTGACCAGGCATCATGTCAGGCCTGGATACGGCATTCAAGGAGATATTTCCCCCGGTGCCTTGGACTGGAGGATATCGCATGCGATGTGGACGAAATTTTGTGGCCGGACCCAGAAAGACGACATGATGTAGGCTGATTGTCCTTTTTTTTCCTTTTTTTTTTTGTGAAATTACTATTTTGTGTTCTGACTTTGTCTTGGTTTTGATGAGTGTGAATAAACACCAATACTTGAAGTTTGGATCCTTGTATGTTTACATGACACTATGACAAAAGTATGACCTCAAATTGACATCTGTACACAGAGAAAGCAAAAGCCAGATGTGTTTTGTATTCATACCATCAGTGTGCAGTTGGCGCATTGTGTGCTTAGTAGATGATGGCTTGTGTGTACTGTTTGATACGAAAACACCATTTTTACGAAGGTGTGAAGAGTTCATCTAGCTGTGTTCGCTTTTGCAAGAGAACTACAATGTTTTGATAATTGGGTGAAAGGTTTTCTTATTTGTGTGTAGAGTTTTGCAAAAATAGCCAATAGTTACAAAAAATGTGCTTAAGCAATCAGAAAAAACTGTAAATGTCTATGCTTCTCTCTGATGGTCATAAATTTACGTTAGAGGCAATGTAAACATTGACACATGTGAGGCTATTTAAAGGGATAGTTCACTTTAAAATGAAAATTCTGTCATCATATACTCACCCTCAAGTTGAAAAAACAACACAGAGCAGACCTCATGCTGCATTCAAAGTGATTGTAAATTACCCTTTTCCCATCCAGAGGTTGTTTTTGTAATTTACTTTACAAATAGAAAATGGATGATGTGTCAGGAGGATAGTTATAGGCTGGGACCATGGTTCTAAGCTCCCTCTTGGTGGTACTCAGGCAGATGATTTGTTTTATCAGGACAGAAGAGTGATGACCCTTTATCCCCTGATTATGTGCCGTCAGTGTTTGCGCACACAAAGTCCCCCGAGAAGCGGCGAGCCCTGGGAAGTCTAGGGAAGTATGAGGTCAGAGAGGCAATGAAGAAAAAAAAGCGTCAGGCGTCGTCCAAACGTGAAGCTGCCAGGGCACTCCTCAATCTGTCAGCTGAGATGAATGTGTTATGTGAGGTTGAAGAGGAGATTGTAGAAGAGGCGATTGTAGAAGAGGCTAGTATTAGTGAAACTAGTGGCAAATGTGATGCAATGTGCCAAACCAACCTCACTTCAGACTACATTGAGTCTCTTGAATTTGAGTGTCAGCAACTCCGGGGTGATACGTTTGCTCTGAAGGAGAAGCTGAAGCCCTCAGATCTGGAACAGAGCACTTTTGAAAACAGTGACAAACTTAAAACCTTAACAGGACTGCCCAACTATAAAGTGTTTATGGCAATGATTGATCTGGTAACTCCATTACTTAAGGATACGGCAAACATCACCATCTTCCACCAGCTACTGTTGACATTAATGAGGATCAGGCTTAACCTTCCAATTGCTTTTTTGTCATATCTGTTTGGTGTTCATATGTCTACAATTTCAAGAGTGTTTACAAATGTCATTAATATACTAAATGACAACTTAGTACCTGTGTGTGTGGTATGGCCTGACAGAAATGATGTCCAAACATCTCTGCCAATGTGTTTCAGAAAGTCTTTCAAGCATTGCATCTCAGTAATAGACTGTTTTGAAATTACCATTGACAGACCTAAAGATTTGAAGGCAAGGGCCCAGACATACTCTCAGTATAAATCGCACAACACCATAAAATACCTAATAGGTATAACTCCACAAGGGATAATCTCCTTCATCTCCAAGGGCTGGGGTGGGCGGTCAACTGATGCTCACATTACAGCAAACAGTGGGTTTTTGGATAATCTCCTACCAGGAGACTTTATCCTAGCAGACCGTGGCTTTAGGATTCAGGAACAAGTTGGCTTGTACTGTGCAAGGGTTGAAACTCCTGCCTTTACACGGGGGAAAAAACAGCTGGGCGCTGTTGAACTGGAAGATTCCAGAAAACTTGCAGCAGTCCGCATACATGTTGAGAGGGTAATTGGTCAAGCACGATCCAAGTACAGTATGTTGCATGGACCTGTGCCCATTAGTCTTCTGATTAAGTCATCAGAAGAATAAGAGTTCACCTCTCTTGATAAAATAGTCAGAGTGGCTTGTGCCCTGACGAATCTGTGCCCCTCAGTGGTGCCAATTGATTAGCTAAAAAAAACTGTTATTCTTTAACAGAGAAGTTTCAAACTTAAAAACATTTATTTGAGTAACAATTCCAAGTGTAAATAGTTGAATAAATTCATAAAGGATTGAAACAACATGAGGGCGAGTATATGGTGACAGAATTTTCATTATAAAGTAGAGTATCCCTTTAACAATCAATTGTTTACTTATCCATTAAAATCAGCTGAAATGTTACAGAGAACATAAGAACATATTATTAGTATTAGTAGTTGCATAGAACCCATATTTGTGGATGAGAGCTCTTTTAAGACCATCTATTATATACTATTATTGAAGTTATGTATCAGGCTCAGGGGCGATTTTAGCCCATTTTTGGGGGTGCTTCAAAATGAATAAAAGCACCCCCAAAGATTTCTAACTTTTTTTTGACAGTTCATGCTGTTTATGTGAGACAGTATTAAAATATGAAAAATCATTCAGATTTCATATTTTAATAACTAGTATAGATACCCCCCCCCCCAGCCCCGAAAAATGGTTCGTTCCAGCTTCACTCTCCGCTACCCTGACTGGCTCCAGCAATGGTGGCTGAGACGCATTGGAGCGGTGGTGTGAGTACTTGGCTTAAAACAGGACATGTTAGCTGCATTTAACCTTCAGTAACTCTTTCTTTATATAGTTAGGTAGTAGGAGTCAGACCATGTCTCCTATTAGCTGAAAAACATTACCCCAGGGCTCTCAAGTGTCACGCATTGAGAGTGACAGTCACTCTTTTCATTCTTTTGTCACGCACTCCCGCCACACATTGTATTTCTCACGCGGAAAAATAATTTGTAAGCTAATATGCCGCAGAGCCCAATTTTTCCCCAGACCGCGGCACAGTAGCGCCTCACTATAAAACAAACGCTGAGTCCGCTGGAGTCTAATGGTGCGTTAGTTTTTCTCTCGGAACTCGGAAATTCTGAGCTGAGTAACATTATGATACATTCGATTATTTCTCTCCAAGTCGGAACTCGGATGAAACACGCCTCTTTTATGACGTTGAAGTCGGACAAGATTTGCCCCAAGAGCCTGTCACTTACCAGCCAATCAAAAAAAAAGAAAGGGTCTACACAATAGCCAATCAGAAAATAGTACTATTGTATCTGGGTAGAATACAACACAACAACCAATGAAGAGGCATCCTGTGGAATGTCACTCTTGCCTGTCTTCAAAACTTGACAGCCCTGTTACCCTCACAGGTAAACTGCAGTGTTGAAAACACGTTTTCTGACGATGTTTGCTACCCTACAATCCGCCCTACTCTGTAGGAAAATCAGCAACATTTTGACCGTCCTGTTGCTCCCATTGAAATTTATATAGCCTAAATCTAAAAACTTAAATTGCCAACCGTTTTACCAGTCCTCTTTGAAATGGAACGAGAGAAGCTGGTTATTTTTTCATGTTCCGAATATTAAACCTAAGGTAGCTAACTGACTGGATGCCCATTAACTTTATAACTTCTGGTGTGTGTGTGTGTATTTTGCACAGAAAGACGGCCAGGTTCATAATGGATATAAGGAAGTTTTTTCAAAAAAAGGACGGGCATTCAGGTAAAAGTAGAAGATCATGATCTGTCAATCAAGAATAATAGTCATATATTTTATTAAATGTACACGTGGTTTGGTTATTTGCCTTTTGATTGAAAGTACACTGAGAGGCAGGGAAAAAGTCTCATTGTGACGAGTAAAGTGTATCTTGCCTTGCTGGGCAGCTCTCTGGGTGCTCAGCACCCCCAAAGCTCTGAACCTAGAATCGCCCCTGATCAGGCTATTGGCTGCGTAATGTAAGATGGTGTGTACAGTGGCTACTGTATCACTCTGCTGTTTTATAAACCTCTTAAAATTGTCATGTGTCAGTTCCCTTAACACATTCACACTTTGTATTAAATTGAAACATGCAGGACAAACGTTATAAAAGTTGTATATGAGTGTACATTATGTAATTTAGGTTGGCTTTTATAAACGTGTTGAAAGATGTTTTTGTAAAATAAACCAGCCCTCAAACTTTAGACTATGCTGTTGTCCTTTATAAAAGGATATTAAATGTATGTAGAATTACACACTGGCAAATCTTACTAATAATTCAATTACATTTTATTTATAGTATCAAATCATGGAATTAAATCAGGAATTAAAAGAAAAACATTACAAATGGAGTAGGTCTAGACCACACTATAATTTACAAAGACCCAACAATTCTAGTAATTCTCTTCATGAGTCTGTGGACTGTGTTTTGTCTGACAGCAGTCTATCTGGGCATGTATATGTCTTGGCCAATAACTCAGATAAAATGGCTGACCTATAGAAGGCCTCAACATTCTGCACTGCTTCTGTAAAAAAGTCAGCATCAGGCAAAAGACCACACCATGAAGTCACAAAACTTCCGCTTCGTCACAAACAACTGGGCTTGCACCTGGTAGTGGTATTGATGATCTCTGTTAAGTGCATGTGTACCATCTGTGTTCTCAATGCAGAAATGTTTCTTTTCAATGGCACTGAGGACTCCGGTGTCTTTGGCACAGTGTGGGCACTTGATTTCCAAAATGCCATCGCCACAGCAGGAGCAGGACAGCAAGGCATCTGGAGATGCTCCAAGGTAGGGATGGGAGGTATCAATGTGGAGACCGGCATCACGAATACTTAGGTCCTGATGATGTTGTGCAGCGTAAGTTCACTTTAGTTCACTTTAAAATGATAATTTTCATATCTCACCCTCATATTGTTTCAAACATGTATGAATTTCTTTCTTCTGCTGAACAGAAAGGAAGATATTTAGAAGAATGTCAGTAACCAGACAGTTTCTGGGTCCCATTGACTTCCATAGTAGGAAAAAAATATACTATGGAAGTCAATGGGACCCAGAAACTGTCTGGTTACTGACATTCTTCTAAATATCTTCCTTTCTGTTCAGCAGAAGAAAGAAATTCATACAGGTTTGAAACAACATGAGAGTGAGTATATGATGACAGAATTTTCATTTTAAAGTGAACTATTCCTTTAAGTCATCGTAGCTCTTTGAGTGCCCTTTTCATTGGATTTGTTCTCTCATTTCCCTAAGAACTATAAGTACTATAGATGTCAGTACCCAAAATTGGCCTAATCTTAATAGCACATAATATTCTCTTGTATCATATTCTATCACAGATATCACAGAGTAGTTTAAAAAGGTGTAAATTAAATATAACAGGAACCATTTAAAAGGAACATTAGGAATAAATAGGCAAAGGACCTACACCATACACCTGGGATTAAAAATAGATAAGGGCACTCAAAGAGATTGAGGGATGTAATCTGTCATCATGTTTGTAATTTAATGTTGATAATCTGTAATACTGACTATAATATATATTCCAATGATAAATGCATTTCTTTGTCTTGTGTTTGTTTCTTTGATGTTTTTTTTAAGCAGGGGCCCTCTACATTAGAACACAACATGTATTGCATACATTTCGATAGTTGAAACATAAGTTCAAAGAACATCTAATTTCTTTACTCACTTACACTATGATGAAATTAAAAACAGTAACTGTATGTTTGTGTCATTATGTCACACATGCCTGGTTGCAACTGTTGAAAATATGCATAGGTCAGGGTAACAGATCTGTCTAATTAGGGATTTGGAAAGATTTGTAGGGTCTGTCCTTGCAGCTGACTTGAACCTAGATGCTGTCACCCTACCAGCCCTCATGTCAAACCATAGCCTTGACTTTCCCTGTTGTCGTGTCTCTTCCTCAACTTTTACTGCCTACAACATTGTAAATTATAGAAGATGAAATTAATGACATGACACCTTAAAGCACATTTTAGTCATATGAGATTAAGAGGGATAACTATACCTGCTCTGGTGTGACTTCCATATCATTGAATACCGCATCACATTTTTTCTCAAGGTCCGAGGCAGACAGCTTCCGGTTCTGAGCACTGTATAACTCAGTCAGGGGCTGTGGTAGACCCAGAGACACCACGTTTGGGTGAAACTGTTTACAGTAGTGTGGCAATATGCGTAGGATACCACTCTTCTCTGAAGGGTTTGGAGTTGCATTATCCAGAGCCTTGTAGAATTGTTCTATAGCTGCTGCAGACATACACACTTTTTTCTCAGATGGACAACCTGAATGGCTTTGGTTGTTTACACCACAACGCTTTTTGGCAGGATTTGAGAAATCAATTCCTGATCCCTCTTTGTACAAAGCCTTGCCCGATTTCAAAGGAGGAAGTCCCCACTGTCTGGGCCCATCAGTGCAGCTTTTGTCTTCCAGATGTTTAACAGCAGAGTCTATTGCATACAGCAGAGCTGTCACGTGGGAGCACACCTCTCCCAGGCCCGCTTTACATGTACAGTGGCCGCACAAGACTGTCCCATCCTTCTTCAAAGATACCCATGGTTGTAGTTGGGTTTCAGACAGTGACTGACTGTGATACACCTACAATTACAGAAAGTGGCATAAATACATTATTCTTACATGAATGTTATTGTGATGTTATTATTTAGTGCTGCAGTGACACCATAAATGCCCCTTGTGATTACTACGGATCACAGACACACCGTGATTTACTGTCTGCATGGATTAACGTGTGATCGATAATTAATGAGTGCACTTCCCCGAGCTGGGATGCGTCCAGGCATCCATTAAAAAGCCACGGCCGACCATATCCTCTAAAATCATAGGCTACGTGTTATATAAATATTTATCAAGAAATAACAGACCGAATTCTACATTAGAATTCAACTAAGCCATGTAATAATACAAAATAAACCATAGATCGATGTCTTACCTTTGCCATTATGAGGTACCTCCCCCCGCCGTTAGCATAGCATCGCGTTCCTGTAACCCAGCCAGCTACAAAGAACTGGTAAGCATCCAGACTTTTAAAAGCTTTGAGATCAGCACCAGTGTATGGGGATACCCCGTTTACCACATAGTGGTACAAATCGTGTGGGCCGAAGTCAGGCAGACTCGGCGATTTAATGAGGTCCGTGAAAACTGAGGGAGGAAGAAGGTAAGGGTCTGTATCCAAACCTGCTATCTCCAACTTCTCCAAATATCGTTCTTTGTGAGCACTTACCAGATGCCCTACCTCGACTGATAACGGCACTACAACTTCTTCAATAGAAGAAGCCATGAAGTTTAGTGGTAACGTTAACGTTATCTATTTTAATCTGTTTAAAACTATTCAAATTTCCCGCTCGTCTACTACTGCTCAGCCTGCGCGTCCAGTGATTTTGCCGTCCAGCATGGCGTCGTCACGTGGTCGTGGTCACGTGTTTGCAAAGGGTCTATAGTCCCGTGCTACGAGGGTGCCGAGGACGGAGCTGAGGACGGGGGCTGAGTGGGTCGGTTACCTGATGGAGTGTGAGCGTACGGTGCCTGTGGAGCGGTACCTTGGGAAGGTCCCAGTCGGTCCAGCGGAGCGTGTACTTGGGCATAGCGCAAAGGACTCGGAGGGGGTGCCTGTGGAGCGGTACCTTGGGAAGGTCCCGGGCTTTGGAGAATCCGCAAAGGTCTCGGAGGGAGCAATGCTGGAGAGCTGTGAGCTGAGAGTTGTGCTGCACGAGACTGAAAGAAACCCTGTGAGAATGGTCTGGGAAAATGGGTCTGACGCTATCCTCCTCCAATGAACGCTTAGTGGCAGTTTGGGGGTGTGTGTTGACACCACCTGCAGCAGCAGCAACAGTTTGGCCTTGTGTGGTAGCGGTTTTCAAGTTTGTGTTTTTCGTCATGCAGCCGTTGTATTACATCAGTGTAGGTCAAATCCCGGTCAAACTGTAATTTGGGCCACACATCAAATTGGACATTTTGTCTTACAGTAAATTTTGTTTGAAGTTTTGTTTTTTCCCCGACTCACCCGTTGTGTACATCGTCTGCGCAGTTAAAAGAAAAAACGTACATCGAAATAGACTTAAGAAAATCAGATAAAACTTGACAGGCCGTATATTTCTCCTTAACCCCCTGGGGTCGGCGATCAATAAGGTCGGTCGCCGGTCGGGGCCGGGAGGACATTTTCCACTTTTTTTCCCGCTCCGGCAGTAGCCTGCTTTGAGAGGGTTTTTTGTGGTTTTTTGGCGGGATCTGACAGAATTCTCGCGAGACCATTTAAATAACTCCGCGAGTTTTTGTCATATACACATTTTAAAAATACCCTCAGAAACTTTGGACGGTCTACTTTTCAAATATATATAGGTAGAAACTAAATATATTTTTACAGCTTCGTGATACGAATAGAAAGAACAAGAGTGACTGACTTAAGCGTCTGCGTCTCGAAGCGGCTCTGATCGCCCACCCACTTGCAAATCGCGCTGTTCGCATGATAATAACATGATAATCCGACAGTTAGTATTGGGTGAAGAAATATGTGAATACGCCCATTGTGACCGAAATAAACAAGAGCACATGTCTGGGTAGTGTTTACACTGATCGGCTACAATATAGCACACGGATACGTCCCTGCCGCTGAAGCTTTGCGCCAGTGTTGCCACTTTCAGCAGCGAAGCTCATACCTGTGTTCATAGCTCAGTGGGCTAAGCCTGTGTGCCTGCAATCACGTGGTCGCCGATTCAAACGCAGCGTATTTACAACGTGAATAGCGATCTTCCGCTGAGAGCGGTCCTACACGCTCCCGACGCAAGTGAAACAAAGAAAGGTGACACGATTTGCTTTTTTGCCTATTTAACCTAATTTTAAAAACTTTAATACTTCTGAAAATGGAAGTTTTGAAAAGATTGCCTGAGGTGCTGAGGCTGCTGGGATTGCTGTACTGTTCGGGAGTGGTGTAGTCGCTGTGTGCACTTGTGTTGTGCGCCTGTTGAAGCGGTTGATTTGAATTATCTGTAAAGTATATTTGAGTGTTTGTGTGCCAGCACGGTTACGAGGGTGGTTGTTGTTTCATTTTTAACTTTTATTTTTACGTGTGTAATTGTCTGTCCTTGTTAATTGACAGCGTGAGTGTTACCGACAGCTGCGGGCGCGAGTGGCGTTTCTGTCTGCGTCCTTCGCATCAAACAGCCGCGGGTAACATTATCGAACATCGGTAACATTAACTTTAAAAGGACAGTTGCTCCGGAGCTTTGCTCGGTCGCCGGTCGGGGCCGGGAGGACATTTTCCACTTTTTTTCCCGCTCCGGCAGTAGCCTGCTTTGAGAGGGTTTTTTGTGTTTTTTTGGCCTCCCTAGAGCAACTTCGCTTTAGTTTAGCTAAACGTGGTTCAGCAGGAAGTTAATCTCGGGTAAGTAATTGTAAATTTGGTTATTTTAAAAGTTTAATTTAAAGGTTGTTATCGCTGACGCTGCCGGATAATTTATAATAAAGTACCGATTTAACGCAAGTGTTAATTTAGTGTTTTAGTGTACTTTGTTTTAACTATACGTTAATTAGATCAACTAAAAGTTTAAATATTCTCTATTAATATACTGTGCTGGGAGTAAAGGACAGGGACATAGTGAGTTAGGTAATTATGGGGCCAGCTCAGTGTTGTGTTTGCAAGGTGTTTGCCCTTCTGGATGCTTGCGTCCAGTCGGATTTCGTCTGCGAGCGATGTAGGTTAGTTGACTCACTCATGGTCCAGGTTCGTGACCTAGAGGAGCGACTGGCTCTCATCCAACATAACAATGAGTTTAACGAGAGAGTTAATACGCCTTCTAGGGAGACTGTGTACGTCACAAGCGGGGAGGGGGGAGAATGATGAACAGGTAGGTCGAGAGAGCTGGGTGAACGTAGGTTGTAGACGTAGAAAAGGGCGTACACAATTCACAGAGGCGGCATCACCTGAAGTAACGGTGTCTAACCGCTTTCAGGTGCTTCCAGCTTTAGAGCCGGAAGAGACTGGGGAGGCAGGTGAGCCCTTGGGCACCAAGGAGCCACCTAACCCCAGTAGGAGGGAGGTTGTGGTAGTAGGGGATTCAGGTGTAGATAGTTATGTGTGCACCCGTGATAGAGGGTCCCGTACGGTGTCTTGCCTGCCTGGTGCCCAGGTAGGGGACCTTCCAGATCGAGTGGACAGGCTTTTGGCCCCAGCCAGGGTGGATCCAGTGGTCGTGGTGCATGTTGGCACCAATGACATAGGAAAGGGCAGAAGGGCTGTTCTGCAAGATAAATTTATAGAAGTCGCGGAGAAGCTTAGAAGCAGAACATCCACGGTGGTATTCTCTGGAATACTTCCCGTGCCACGTGCAAGTCAGGCAAAGTTAGCTGAGATAAGGGGATTAAATGCGTGGCTAAAATGGTGGTGTAGGAAAGAGGGGTTCAGGTTTATGGGGCACTGGAAGACCTTCTGGAACAGGTGGGACCTGTTCAAGCCGGACGGGTTGCACCTGAACCATAGGGGAACCAGTGTATTGGGGAGGCGTATGTGCAGAATAGTTGAGGAATGTTTAAACTAGGGACTGGGGGGGCAGGGAGGTCAGTTAAGAATTTATGTGGGGAGAGACGGAATGCCCAAATAAATATTAAAAGTAGACACTGTAAAAGGCCTACCATTAGTGGTCTGTATTTGAATGCTAGGAGTATTAGAAACAAAATTAATGACTTAGAGGCTTTAATTTCTTCAGACAATTACGACATTATAGGAATAACTGAAACATGGATGAGTGTCAATGATGGTGATGAATATAATATGGATGGTTATACGTTGTTCCGTAGAGACCGGATAGGCAAGAAGGGAGGTGGTGTTGCAGTATACGTAAAAGAAAACTTGCAGGCAAGGGATCTCACTGATAAAAATAAAAATTCAGAAGCTGTATGGATAAAACTTGATGCTAAAGATTCAAATGGCCTAATTGTCGGGGTTTGTTATAGAGCACCTAATGTAGCTGTAGAGGAAAGCAGAATATTATATGATGATATCAGGATTATGAGTAATAAAAATGATGTGGTGGTTATGGGTGATTTTAATTTACCTGGGATACAGTGGGACACAGTCTCTGGCTCTTCTGTAAATGAACTTGAGATGGTGGAATTAGTACAGGATTATTTTTTTACTCAGGTTGTTAATACTCCTACCAGGGGAGAAGCCCTTCTTGATCTGGTTTTCTGTAATAACCAGGATAGGATTGGAAAATTAGAGGTTTTAGACCCATTGTACGGTAGTGATCATAACATGGTTAAATTCGAGGTTAATTTTAGTGTCCGAAGAGCAAAGTCGAAATTAAAAGTATACAATGTTAGGAAGGCTAACTTTAATGGTATGAGACGGAAATTAGAAACTGTAAACTGGACAGAGTTAAATAGCAAAACAGTAGAAGAGGCATGGGAATTTTTCAAAAGCACATTGTTGCAAGTGCAAGAGGACTTCATACCTGTTTCCAGCAAAACTAAATCTAGGAAACGACAACCAAGGTGGTTTACTAAGGAAATTAAGAATAAAGTCAGGAGGAAAAGGGCTCTGTTCCACAAATGGAAAATAACTAATGATTTCAAAATTAAGCAGGAGTATTATTTATTTATTTATTTATTTATTTATTTAACCTTTAATTAACCAGGTTTGTCCCATTGAGATCACAGATCTCTTTTGCAAGGGAGACCTGGCCAGGGTGGCAGCAACACAGTGACAATGCAGAGTCTTACAAAGTAATACAAGAAAGAAAAGAAAAGAAAACATAGTTAGTATTTACAATTACATATAGATAACCTCGATTCCAGAGTCTTTAGAAGAGTTTTAAATTCCTTGAGGGGTATTAAATTGTGTAAACGGAGTTCAACTTGAAGTCTGTTCCATGAGTAAGGTGCTGAGAACCTGAAGGCTTTCTTTCCTAGTTCGGTTCTTACTTTAGGAACAACCAGATTTAAGAAGTCCATCGAGCGAAGGTTATGACGTCCTTGCTTCCAGGATAGGAGTGAGGATAAGTAAGAAGGAAATTTACCCCTGATGGTTTTATAGATGAACATATGCCAGTGAGTGAGGCGACGAGCTTGTAAAGAAGACCAATTTACTTTGGCATAAAGCACACAGTGGTGAGTTAGAGAACCGCTGTTTGAAATAAACCTCAGTGCACCATGATAAACGCTATCTAACATGTGAAGACAATGAGCAGATGCATGCATGTATATTACATCACCGTAATCGATGATAGGTAAAAAAGTTGATTGAACTAGTTTTAGTTTTATCTAAGTCTACAGGCAGAGTTAAAAAATGACATTAGGCTATCCAAGAGGGATGTAGAAAGAAAAATTGCATTGGAGGCTAAGCATGACAGTAAAGGTTTCTTCCAATATTTTACCTCCAAGGGAGCACTAAAACCTGAAATCACTAATTTGCAGGATAGTAAGGGACTTATAATTGATAATGAAATTGATATGGTAAATGAGTTTAATGATTATTTTTCAAGGGTGTTCACAATAGAGAACACAAGTAACTTACCACCAATTAATACGAATACAGCATCGTCCTTGACCAATATATGTATAACTGAGGTTGATGTGATACTAAGCCTAGCTAAACTCAAAATAAATAAATCGCAGGGGCCTGATGGCATCTTACCTATAGTCTTAAAAGAGATGAGGGATATTATTAGCCAACCTTTAACTTTAATATTCCAGAAATCATTATCTGCGGGTGTGGTACCATCAGATTGGAAGCATGCTAATATAACACCCATATTCAAAAAAGGGGATAGAAGTAATCCAGCAAACTATAGGCCAATCAGTTTAACTAGCATTACTGGAAAAATAATGGAAGCTATAATTCAAGTGAAAATGGTAGATTACCTAGATGCAAATAACATCATAAAGGATAGCCAACATGGATTTAGGAGAGGTAGATCCTGCTTAACGAATCTACTTGAGTTCTTTGAGGAAGCTACAAGTGAAATTGATCACAAAAAGGCCTATGATGTGATTTACTTAGATTTCCAGAAGGCCTTTGATGTTGTTCCCCACAAACGGCTCTTGCTAAAGCTTAAAGCTGCAGGAATTTTAGGAACAGTGGCAACTTGGATCAAAAACTGGCTAACTGACAGGAAGCAGCGAGTAGTTATTAGAGGCACAATGTCACAGTGGGCCTCCGTTCATAGTGGGGTACCGCAGGGTTCAATTTTAGGACCTCTATTGTTCCTAATTTACATTCATGATATTGACACAAATACATACAGTAAACTGGTTAAATTTGCAGACGACACCAAGGTGGGCGGGGTAGCAGATACTAATCTAGCAGCAGAGAGGCTTCAACGGGATCTGGATTTAATTAGCGAATGGGCTGATACTTGGCAGATGAAATTTAACACAGATAAATGCAAGGTAATCCATGCAGGGAGCAGAAATATAAAGTACAGATATTTTATGGGTTCCACTGAAATAAAGGTAGCTGATTACGAGAAAGATCTCGGTATGTATGTTGATGCTTCCATGTCCCCCTCTCGCCAGTGTGGGGAAGCAATAAAAAAGGCGAACAGAATGTTGGGTTATATCTCTAGATGTGTGGAGTTTAAGTCAAGGGAGGTGATGTTACACTTATATAATTCCTTGGTAAGACCCCACCTAGAATACTGTGTGCAGGTTTGGTCACCATACCTCAAGAAGGACATTGCTGCCTTAGAAAAGGTGCAACGAAGAGCTACGAGAATGATTCCTGGTCTTAGAGGAATGTCTTATGAGGAGAGGTTAGCGGAACTGAATCTGTTTAGCCTTGAGCAAAGGAGACTAAGGGGGGATATGATTCAGGTCTATAAGATTCTAACGGGTCTGGATGCTGTTCAGCCAAATGACTATTTCAATATTAGTCTAAATACTAGAACTCGTGGCCATAAGTGGAAATTAGCGGGAGAACATTTTAAAACAAATTTGAGGAAGCACTTCTTTACACAGCGTGTAGTTAGAGTATGGAATAGTCTTCCTGCTAGTGTAGTGGAAGCTAAAACCCTGGGTTCCTTTAAATCAGAGCTAGATAATATTTTAACAACTCTTTTTATTAAGTTCTCCCCAAACGAGCTTGATGGGCCGAATGGCCTCCTCTCGTTTGTAAATTTCTTATGTTCTTATGACAGATAACGGATTTAGTCAGTGTTTTTTTTCATGATTCTACATAATGATTTCAGCGAGATATAAACTGAAATACACGAGAAAGATACGCGGTCGATGATGCCCTCTCCCCAGAGCGTCAATAATAGTCACTGCATCATATTTATCGCTTTCTATATTTATATAGTCACAGTTTTTCATTTTTCATTCCATCTATCAATAAACTGTGAAAAGGATTTTATTGTTGCTACTTTTCTTGCGTTTCAAACTGCCTTTCCAAAGTGATGGGTGTGGGGTGCAGTGACATTCCAGACTGATGGGCCATTGACAGTATGCAAACTACTACAGGTGTGAGGATACCTATCTCATCAATATTCATTGTGAAGACCACTGACTTTGAGAAAAAGAGTGTCACTCCAAAGTTCTAACACTTTAGTAATCAAACCATATAAAATTTCTGAATGTCACTTTCACCTATGTGTAGCCAACCCCTGTGTTTATAAGCTTCAGAGCTCAAAAGTCTTACCTAGAAATGTCTATAATGTGATTTTTTACAATTTCTCAGCATGACTGAAAATAGGTTTTTGAAAAGTATATGTTTAAAGTTGATTTTAACAAAAAATAGAATAATAACATTCTAAGAGGTCTCAGATTATTGGTGCTGAGTTTGTGCTGAATAAAAGCAAATGTATCACTTTGGGATAAATGTTTTTTAGATAGGTGAAATATTTTAAAATGTCAAGGCATGTCAGACTACCTCGAAAGTGGAAAAAAGGCCTCAGGCCCCAGGGGGTTAAAGAATCCTAAGAAGTAACCAACCGCAGAAATTTTTATTACACCGAGCAGGGTTTCCCTACTTTGGTAAAGAAAAACAAGTACCCCCCAAGTATCATTAAGGCCTTACCCCAGTGGAAAGAGAAAACTACACGGGACTTGCATAGTTTACCTCCTTTGGTAAAGAAGCACAAGTACCCCCCAAGTATCATCAAGGCCTTACCCTGTGTGCCACGCCCCACCAGCAGGCCGTGGAGAATATATAGCGAGCTTCGCGTGCTAAGCCCAACACTAATTTTTAAAAAACACAGACATGTCTGGCACTATCGAAATGAAAGATTCAGCCTCACCACCTAAGATTCAGCAGGAGCAGGAGGAGGCTGTTATGCGGCCTCCTGGGGTTCCCAAGAAGAAGATTCCTACGAGGCGTAGACGGGTACTTTTGATGCAGCCGTCTGGAGACCTGAGAGTTACCTGGGAGCTGCCCAACGGGGATAAAGTGGTCTGCCTCTTTGACAATGTTGTGGAGGAACTGCGCATCTTTCAGGTCACCGGAGATGCCGCAGACCCGGGGAAAGATGACCCGCATCTGGCGTGTTTTTCCGAAATGGAATGGGGAAACTTGAAGACTATCGTTATCCCGATGATGAAGGAGAGCACCGACCCCGACCCCGAATTTCAGACAGACACCGGTAGAAAGGGGATGCACTATAGAGATGCTGCCAGTGGTAAACATCGGAGCACCTTTATGAAGTGGGACGCGACCGGGGAGCTGGACAAGAGAATGGTGAGTATATGGCAGCTGCCTAAATGCGACTGTTGTGGAATGAGAATTCCGTACATGATTTGGATGCGGCTGATTGAAGAAAAGAGCGATTACTTCCAAGCGCTGTTCAAGGACAGTCGGGTACGTAAGGAGATGCAAAAACCTATCACCCCCCTCCCCTCACCCTCCGCCTGTATATAAAGTGGACGCCTTTACAAGCCCTTTCACAAACATCATCATCATCATCGTGGCAGCAGCAGCAAATTACAGCAACAAAGTGTTCTCTGACGACGACGAAAGCGGGGAGAATGAGGCCTTTTCACCCCCTTCACCAGCAGCAGCATCACAGGCCTCTGATCCTGGAGAGCTCCCTCCGACCCCTCCACCGACACCGGCCTCTGATCCTGGAGAGGTCCCTCCGACCCCTGAGATCTGCACGCTTCTCTCCAGACCCGCTTTGTGCAGAGGGATGCTCAACTGCATAAAAGCCATGATAGTGGGCCTTTTAGCCTCAGTCATCAGGAAGCATCAGCAGAAAAACTGCTACGGCTGCGAGGTGGATCATCCCAGTCAAAGACAGCACCCTTGCCTGTTTCCCGCCGGCAGGAATTACTTTTACATACACTTTGACTCTGTGCTGAGTGACCTCTGGACCGACCGGCTGACACCCGCCTTGATTCACGTTCTGGCGACCCTGGGCATCCAAGCTTCCATCGGCAGGTTGGAGGGGACCGTGGAAGCTATCCTGTATGATCTACGCGAGGCCCGCGACGGAATGCTGGAAATCAGTTGACTGGAACAGGATCTGTTTGAACAGAACCACGCGCTTAAACAGATCCTGGAAGAACAATTTCTGACTCGTTGCGAGGCCCAAGACTAAAACAAAAAGCAATTTGTAATGGGGAACGGTATCGGCAGCGTTTTACGGCGGTTTATGTTAAATGTTTTTTTAGAAAAAGTTAGTCCACTGTTCTTGCATGCTATCGATAAAAAGAAAAGCGATTGTCGGGATGATTATACTTGTTGCTGCTTTCATAGACTGATATTTGAGATTGCTCAAGTCGGAGAACATTATCAGCGGGGAATAGTTGTACTTACTCAGCCGATGGCAGAGAGAGAAGGACAATCGTCCAAAAGTCTCATACACGCGTGTCTATCTTGTATTCCCGACAATGAATTTGACTGTAATCACACTTTTGTATTTTATGCTTTAATCGTAGATGTAGTCGCCTTTAAATTTCATAATAAGCAGCCTTTCGATGTTAATCATATGCTTTCTACTCTGCATATATGTATCGCTGAAAAGGCCACTATACGGACCTTACTGCATGTGACATCGCAAATCTACCTCAACAACTGTCACGGGTGTAACTAATTGTATGCCCTTGTAATAGCGTTTTTAAACTATATCTTTCACAAAATGTGTGCCCTTGTAATAGCGTTTTTAAACTATATCTTTCACAAAATGTATACCCTTGTAATAACGTTTTTAAACTATATCTTTCACTAAATGTATGCCCTTGCAATAAAATTGAGTTGAAAAGCTTTGCAATAGTCTTTTTTAAAAAAAAAATACCGAGTGGTTAAGGCATTGGACTTAAGATCCTATGGATCTTAAACATTCACCCCAGTTAAACTCTACACATATGGGTTAAATGCAGAAAACACAATTTCATTAATGTGTTCACTCACTGTCTGTCAACAATGACAATAAAACCCCCCCTCCCCAGACAGCTATAAAACGCAGCATCCTCGTTCTCACCCCCCACTCGCTGTGTGAAAAGCATGTCTGTTGCCAAGACTACAGCTCGTGTCTTGAGCCGTACGTACTATGACCCCAGCCACCCGGGGTCATACGGGGGTGCCTCCAGACTGCAGAGAGCCGTGGAGGATGATACGGGGAAAAAAGAGTGGCTGTCTATGCAAGACAGTTATACTTTACATAAGCCGGCTAAAAAGAATTTCCCCAGGAACAGAGTGTTTGTACCGAGAGCCATGTATCAGTGGCAGGCCGATTTATGTGACATGCAAGGGCTGGCCACGTACAATGACGGGTTAAAATACCTCCTAATACGGTGATTGATGTTTTTTCTAAAAAGGCCTATGCGCGTGCGATAAGAAACAAGACGGGGGTGGCCGTAACGGAGGCCTTTGATTCTATTTTAACTGAGGGGGGTGTGCCCACTATGGAAAAACGATCGTCAAGCTACACTTTCGCCCCGTGCCAAAGTTCCCCGTTTAAAAAAAAGAGAGAAAGCGGAGGGGGTGGGGGAGCAAATTTCCGTACCACAATTTGCAGAGATTTATTCAGTATTACACCAGTCAGGCGGGACATGGGCTCCCCGGTTTTGCGAGGAGCCCCGTGATGTACAGGCGTGGGTTGGGCTCCATGCTCAGTAGGGCTTTTAGATTAGTTTTACCCTTTCTTAAGCGTGGAGTTGATATAGCGAAACCTCATTTGAAATCGGCGGCCAACGGAATAGCTTCGGATCTCGCCAGCTCTGTAGTCAGTGGCCGTTTTACAAACACCGGTGACCCCAAGCAGGAAGGCTCGGGTCTGCTGTTGCTACCTCAGAGGGGTAGGAAGAGAGCTCCAGTGCCTTTACCCAGGCAGCACGGTCATAAAAAACCTCGCAGCAGCAGAGCTGTCAGGATTCCCAAGTCTCGTCCTTCAAAGAGAAACAGGAAACCCCCCGGGGACATATTTTAAGAGAGAGAGAGAGCATAAGGAAGAATGGCTCTAGCTCACCGCCTCTCGGCCGAATGCACCAAATCTGAGCTGGACCTGTTTGCGGCCCCTATGACGCAATTATCCATAGATCAGACCAATTATGTAGAAATCAACCCATTAAATTCCATTACCGATCAGGATGTTTTGGATTTCCTAATACCCTAAAAGTTTTATGCGCTTCTTCGGGAGGCATGCTAGCGAAATAAGGTATAATACACGTCAAGTTCAACACGACTTTTCCTCCACGTGCGGGGCCCACGTCTCCTTTTTCCTCTACCAGCGCTTCAAGGGACTTTCATTTGAAGAGACTATGATGCTGTACTCTGATGACTTGAGGAAAAACGACGCTCTAGTATCCAAGTTTATCAAGAAATATTCAAAGTGTATTAGCCGTGTTAATGCCGATAAACTTTCAAAGCTGCAAAATGTATGTTCCTTAAAACTATTTAAAGATTGTTATAGTTGTTAGATTATTGTCGGGGGAAAAAAAAAAAAGTGACACCTTTTATTCAATAAATTCAACATTTTATTAACCATCTTTTCCGTTGTTACAAGCGGTTTTTATTCACACGCATAAAACACTTAATCGCTGTAATCTATCCACGGAGAATAAGGGGTATAAATGATATTCAGGGGAGGAATCACGCGGCGTGTGAGGGGTACCCACAAGCGGAGAGTCGTCCGTATTAAATTTTGCACGTCTCTTGCGCTTCTTTTTCACAGGAGGGGAGGAGGGTGGTGGGGGACCCCTCGCCGTGGCGTTTCCACCGCCGTAATCTTTAAGATGGCTTAGGGCTTTCCTAGCTTTAATGTTACCGACGGTCGTGAGGGGGATGTTTAATTCGGATATTACGTTTAAAAAGGGTTCCCAGCCTTTAGGATATCCGACGGCCTGGGATTTCGGCTGGGATAAAGTTTTCATCAAATCCAAAATATGGGAACCTTTAATGGGTCTATCTGATGATGAGTTCACCCAACTGGGTCCAACGTACTGCCCCGTCGGAATCGAGCAGTTTCTGCATGATGTACCCCACGTTCTTTCTAGCCCTGGGCGCCACTTGCTGGACAACTTCCTGTACAGATTTATCCCTAGTCGCGCCGCCGGGCTGTCTCTCCTCCTCCACCTCCTCCTTCCCCGGCACATCTCTCTTTTCCTCATCCGTTTTTTCTTTCCGCTCGGTAAGGATAATTTCTCGCCCCTGATTTTCCTCTTTTCGGACTAAATTCAGATACCTCTGTAGCAATTGGTTGTATCTCTTTACTTTTTTGTGCAAGTTCATACCCGGCTGATTTAATAAACCGTGCATCTGGTTTCCAAGTTCACCCAGGGCCGATTCCCCGATGGTGGTATGCGGGGTCGCCCTCTGGGTCAGCATACGGAGTTGTTGGGGGCTCAACAGGAACATTTTTTTTTACCTCGCTCATGCCGGTGGTGGAAAAAACAAAAAAAAGCTAGTTAGCCATCTTACTGGTGAACAGGCTTGTGATGAATGGCAGAGCCACTGACAGCAGCGGTAATAAAAATCCTCCTTTCTGAAGCACGGCCTTGCGTTTCCTCGCGACGCTGTTTTTCTTACAGGCGAAAAGCTTAATCAGCCTTTTCTGCTTCTTAAGCTTGTTAAATTGAGCTACGGTTAATGGTATACGGCCTCTTATAAGATTGAGACAGATTTCGGAGAGCCAAAATTATGTTATTAGATGGGTCCGATAGAATCTTTTTACGTTTCACCCCCCTCATCCTCTGTAAAACTTTAAGGGTCGGCAGGTGTTTCCTGAGATGCTCGGACATGGCTCAGTAATGTTAAGTCAATCAATCAATGGCTCGCTGGTAGAAAGAGGACGGGGAGTGACCCCGGTAATAAACTGGTCCTGAGTCGGAACTCTTCTGGGCACGTGGCTCTTAAATCGACCAATAAATACCCGTGCGCGGGTCGAGTGGCCTCTTCATAGGTATCTAGAAAAAACTTTTTCTGCCAAGGAAACATTTGCTGAGCTAAAACTTTGATTTGCATTCTGTCCCGCACATTCTTAAACAGACCATAATAAGTAGTATTTAGGGCTATAGTCCTATTGTACTTGCCCTGATGAAATACGTTCTGCACTAGGTATATGACTGAGATTTGACGGTGATGTCTGAATCTCGTGAACGCTTCTGCCACAAGTTTATTTTCGGAGGAACTGTCCATCAAATCATCGATGATTATCAAGGAGCCGGAGGGGAACCGCTCCTCATCTTCCTAGCTTTTAGGCAGCCCTTGTATAAATTCAATTTCGCTGATCCGATCACGCAATTCATCATAAAGCGGCTGATGGGAAGCGTACCACCACACAATTTTTTTAACGGGTGCCCTTATGAAACAGTGACTCTGATTTAAAAGCAATTCTTTAGTAAAATAGGTTTTCCCCGAAGAACTTGTCCCGGCGATTATCGCCGTAAACGGCAATTCTAAACGGTGATCAAAGTCAACCTCTCTCACGCCGCTACCCATCATCTTACAAAAAACACTGATGAAACGGTAAACACTACCCTAATCTTTTAAATCTTTTCCACACACACACAATCCCAAAATGCGTGTGTAAAAGTTTTTATAAAGTCTTGTGATAAATGTACAAAACATTTTCGTACAAGTTACATTTTAAAACAAATGTACATCTTTGAAAAAAAAAAACTTTCATTTTAAAACATCTTACTTTCATGATACATTTTAAAAAACATCTTACTTTGAAAAACTTTCATTTTAAAACAAATGTACATCTTTAAAAAACTTTCATTTTAAAACATCTTTGAAAAAATTTGTTACATTTTAAAACATCTGTACATCTTACTTTCATGATACATTAACAAATTCATTTGATGAAATATTTTTAAAGACACCCACAACACCCTTTTGCGATGCTGCTAGTTTTTACATTTCAGTACCCAAAAGGCAGAGTTTCCCGGCTAGTCAACAATCTGCATTTGTCGTAGACGACCCTAACCTTTTTATCGAGAGGCCTATTAAACAGGCGAAAATTTTTCATGTCGCGTTCGATTTTGTTGTAGTGCGTCATTATAGGGGGATCATTCCTACATCCACGATGTAGTTTTCAATCAATCCGATCATACTGTCAAGGTTTACCTTTTGACAGGTTTCGTAATTTAGAGTTATACCCTTACATTTCAACTGTGTTTTCCCGTTGTTGAGTCGGTAACAGTAACTTTTTGGTCCCAGCGCACCCCACGAAGCAATGTATTCGTCGGGGGCTAATTCGGACGTGAGCTCCCCCAGGTAATTGCCTAAGGTCGGCTCATATTCACCCGGCCTGCTTATGTACACGATGCTGTCTGTGTCGTGATACAGGACCCGCCGCCCCAATTTTTCCAGTTCTTTGTAAAGCGTCAACCGCCCCCACGCAGTAGTTTGACAGGCTATGAATACGTTAGTCTTTCCGGGCAGCACTTTGTAGGAAGACTTGTAACGCCAGCGGATGAGGGCGACTTTGTCGTTGACAAACCCGAAACTGGAAATCTAGCTCCGAGCATAAAAAAAATAAAAAACACCCCTGGGTCAGACACTATAGATGTCTGGAGCATGTTGTTCCTCTGCGCCAGTTTACCCCACAGAGAGTTAAGCAGAAGCTTGGCCACCTGCCTCTTGCCCCCGTTAGACACTATCTTATCGGGCTCCAATTGGATCCCCTCGCGCTCGAGATCCCTGTAATCCCTGCGACCCGCGTCATTGGTCATGTCGTCGGGATACCCCGAAGCCTGTTGCTTCACTTTGAGAAAGGTTTTAATGTAGCCTCTAAACAGGTCGCCGCAACAAAATGCCACACTTCGTGCACCTTCACGACCGAATAGCCCCTGTCTAATGCCAGATTGAGCTCCGCAGAGACCCACACACCGCTCAGCGCACGCTCTGCGTCAGAATGACCACAGACCCCCTCTTGCCTGTTCTCGATCGCGCACGTCCTGCACAGTGTAAACACAAGTTTCCCATTTGGCAGTCTGCTGGGTAGGACAGCTCGTGCGGGGGGTTCACCGTGGCTTTGATCAGGTCAAAGTATTCATTCAGAGGTTTAAAATTTGAATGAATGATTACCGGGTGCCCTACGGGGAATTCACATTTAGCCAGAGTGAACGGGTACAGCGACGTGAAATCCACGTAGTGGACGTGCTCTTCCCCCGTGACGTCGTAACGCAGGCGAATCGCCGACGTCCGACCCCCAAACAGCGCTTCTCGTGGCCTAAGGGGGTCAGGGGGCTGAAAGTCTGACAGGGAATGCTGCACTTGTGGGTCGTGAGTTTTAGTGTGAGCCCATTCGTGTTCCCAGATGGATTCTACGTCCATATTAAACTCTTGGCACAATGCCTCGAGTTTTTCCCTTGTTTTAAAGTACAGGGCACCGAAGCTCTCGCGGGTCAGGGGGCAGACATTGTGTTCATTGTTGCACGTAGGACAGCCGTGAAACTGGCAGCCTAGAAACTCGAAAGCCCATTTCTCTCCCTCTATCTCCGCGTATCCGTCTACGTGAAAGCGCCACACGCGCACTTCACCCCGCGCAGCATGTGTCGAATTTCTATGCCGCACGTGCGGCCCACGAATTCCAGCCACTGGATCGAAACGTTGGAATAACTTTTGTATTGCCTCCTGTAATCCCAGACGTCCGGGATCGCGATCGTATCTCTGGGCAGGAAATTTGTCCTGTAAACCAGCAACGTGGCTGAAGCGATGGTCGCCGTGGAGAAGGATCGCAACCCGTGAGCGTTTTAAACTCCCGCAGGAAGCGCAAGCAGCCCTCTCTCAGAATCTCCACGTCGTTCCTACAGTAAGCGATCATCTCTTTGTGAAAATTAAAGGTCTGGTGCTTTACACCGTCGTACCATCGATAAAACTTGTCGTGTTCTTTGCCGGGCATTTGATCGGGCCCAAACTGATCGGGAGGGGGGTAGGGCCCCACGTAACTAAAGTTTTCCATGTCTGTGAAATGATGCGGAAAATAGCCTTTTCGCATCTGAGTTGAGCATCCCATTGCATCGGGGATTTTTCTCAACGGCATGCTTAGAAAGGAGTGACTGGCGATGTACCTTTGCTCAAACACGCTGTCCACGATGAGAATGATTTTATTCCCCTGTGACACCACACGCGGTTCTACCCCTTCCTTCACCATAGCATTCAGTATTATGTAATTATCGAACGCCTTTCCATAGTGACTAATGAAACACGTCCCTGTATAGTAGGGCGTCCTGAAATGTCTGAGGAAGTGCAGCGCGCAGTCAGGCCCCTCAGCGGTCATTTTCTCATTCTGATCGGAGATGGCGCACATGTAAACGGGGATATGGGTACCTCAGTTTCAAAGTCAAAAAACACATATTTGGGGGGCTTTTTACTGCCCTCACCGCTTTGGGCGACCCGTTTCCCTTTGTTAGGCTTCTCCGGTGGATTTAAATAGCAATGATGTGGGGTGGATATGTCGGATTCTGCTGACTGGAGCTTAGCGTCGCATATATTACATTTTACTGTTTTACATGAGTGCGGTTTTGGGTTCTCGGGACTTAGGTAGTAGTTGAGCCCGCAAGCTTTGCATTTTCTGAACTTGTCACAGGGGCTAGCAATCTCCCCCCTAACGGGGCAGACCCTCGGCGTACGGTGACGCTCGAAGCACATGTTATTTAAGCATCTGAGATTACACCGCTCACACACTATCCCCGGTGTGGTTTCACCTTCTTTACAATTAGTCTGACAGACGTTGCAAAATTTTTTGCAGCGATGAGTGTGAGGCGAGTCGTACCCTTTGAAACAGCTTGTGCAAACATAGCCGGCCCCTAAGCAGCCCTTGACGCTTTTAATGCCGTAAAAATGCTGGTTCTGTAAAAAGAAATACACCACCCATCTACTGCCGGTAGGTGTGGGTGTCTGGTAAATCTGGAGATTGTTTGAATACGGTTGTTGATAATACACCACTGCTTTGCAATCAATGAATTTCTCAAAATTGATTATGTCATTCAAACAGACAGCATGATTGTGGATGAAACCCGCTTTCTCTTGTAACTCCAAGCCAATCTTTATAGCCTCGGCGTCAGTGAGGTTTCCGTGGAGCAGATGCGCCAAGTTTATGGCGAAACACGCTCTGCTGTCGTTTTGAATGATAAACATGTGTTTGGCTTTTTTAGAAATTTTTTGTGAAGCTAGCATGGTCTGTAGTTTTCGTTTGTTCCCACCGCCGCCGCGTGGGAAATTTATTACGTCTACGATTATTTCTAGGTTGTAATCGTTTAAAATCTCTTGATTAGACTGAACCAGGCGATCCAGCAGTTGCAGCAAGTCTGTCAGCTCCCCCTCCCCATACCGTACAATTTGTGACAGCTCGTCGTTTAAAAAGTCACCGCGCAGGGTGACCTGTATATAAGCTCCCCATGCGGCGTAAGGTATCGCCTCATTCACAATATTTTGAAACCCCCCGATTACATTTTCGTAGTACTCGCGGAAATTGGCTTCGTTTCTAGGTTGCGGAATATTTAGAATCCGCCTAATCTGTACATTATTGAATCTGCGGCGATGCATGACCCCGTCAGGCTGGGGATCCACGTCACCACCACCGGCACCTTCCTGTCCAACATCGGCATTTTCAAATTGTCCCAGTCCCAAGTCATTTTCAATCTCCTCAGCATTGAGAAGAAATTCTACGTCTGACAAGGCTTCCCACAATTCAGAATCCGCGGGGGACCATGCGGCCTCGTCGTCGGGCAGCACCGCTTCTGGTTCAGAGCCCCTTTCATTTAACATGCTTATTAATGTCTCAAATGATGGTAGGAAACAGGGCTCTTGGGCCGTCGCTTCGCCAGACGCTGCGGGTGGCGAGTCGTGTTGAGCAAAGTAAACCGCATCATTTTCATCATTAATAGCGTTGTTGATGATGTCTATTTCATTTAATAAGGCTTCGGGTAAAGGAGGGGGTGGCGAGTCGTGTTGAGCAAAGTAAACCGCATCATTTTCATTATTAGCATTGTTGATGTTGTCTATTTAATTTAATAGCGCTTTGGGTATAGGAGGGGGTGTTGCTCCGTCCATACCTGCTGATTCAGGTCTTGCGTAGATTTTCTCTTGACCGGTCCGCGCCGTCTCTCTCGTACATAAAAAAACAGAGAATACCTATTATTAGAATAAGTTATTTTTAATGTATAGCGTTTATCATAAAACGTGTATAAAAGAAATAATATACTCACTATATGCAAGTCCCGTGTAGTTTTCTCTTTCCAGTGGGGTACTTGTGTCTCTTTACCAAAGGAGGGTAACCCTGCTCGGCCTACTAAAAATATCTGCGGCTGGTTACTTCTTAGGATTCTTTAAGGAGAAATATACGGCCTGTCAAGTTTTATCTGATTTTCTTAAGTCTATTTCGATGTACGTTTTTTCTTTTAACTGTGCAGACGATGTACATAACGGGCGAGTCAGGGAAAAAACAAAACTTCAAACAAAATTTACTGTAAGACAAAATGTCCAATTTGATGTGTGGCCCAAATTACAGTTTGACCGGGATTTGACCTACGCTGATGTAATACAACGGCTGCATGACGAAAAACACAAACTTGAAAACCGCTACCACACAAGGCCAAACTGTTGCTGCTGCTGCAGGGGGTGTCAACACACACCCCCAAACTGCCGCTAAGCGTTCATTGGAGGAGGATAGCGTCAGACCCATTTTCCCAGACCATTCTCACAGGGTTTCTTTCAGTCTCGCGCAGCACAACTCTCAGCTCACAGCTCTCCAGCATCGCTCCCTCCGAGACCTTTGCGGATTCTCCAAAGCCCGGGACCTTCCCAAGGTACCGCTCCACAGGCACCCCCTCCGAGTCCTTTGCACTATGCCCAAGTACACGCTCCACTGGACCGACTGGGACCTTCCGAAGGTACCGCTCCACAGGCACCGTACGCTCACACTCCATCAGGTAACCGACCCACTCAGCCCCCGTCCTCAGCTCCGTCCTCGGCACCCTCGTAGCACGGGGCTATTCCCACAAAAAACCCCACTCATAAGCACACAATTCACTCTCCTCAAAATACAATAATAATAAATAAATAATTAATAATAAAATAATAAATAATAATAATTAATTTATCAATAATAAATAAATAAATAATTGAAAACCATTGAATTGAAGTCGTTGCGTCACCTGGCTTACAGCCCAGACCTGTCATTTTTTTAAATTTATGTTACCTTTAATTAACACTAGTCGTTGCGTCACATGGCTCACTTCAAAGACCTGTCATTTTTGATTTATGTGACCTTTGACCGAACCTGTCATTTTGACAAAAGCGGTATTCTCCATCTCTCTAACCAGTTATCAATCCAGGTCGCTACAGTTCCTAAAATACCTGTTGCTTTGAGTTTAAGTAAGACCCTCTTGTGGGTGTCACGTTCGGAGACGGGCGAGTCGGGAAGCAGACGAAGTGCAGCCAGAACGTCAGGTAAACTGAGTTTAATGCACAAAAGACGGACAACACTCTGACACTACAATGCTCGATCTGGGGAACAAGGGGAGACGTGGACTGATATACACAGAACAAGGCAAAAGAAACAGGAAACAGCTGGCACAATCGGGGAAGCACACGTGGATAATGAGGGGGCGTGGCACACACTAGGAGCGGACGGAGCGGATCGTGACATAACCCCCCCCCAAAAGGCACGCACACCGGGCGCGCCCGAGGGGAGGCAACGGACGAGACGGGGCAGGAAACAGGACCTGGAAGACAAAAAGCAAAACATCACCGAGGGACCGGGAACAGGACAGAAACACAAAACAAGAACAAGGACCAAACGAAAGACAGGACCCGACAGAGGACGGGGAACGCAGACAGACAGACCAAGAAGGAAGACACAGAAGGGGAGAAAGACGGAACAAAAGGGCCAGGAGTGAACGGAGGAGACAGAGAGGGACGAGGAACAAAGGCAGGGGGGACAGATGGGAACGGAGGAGGGACAAGGGGAGCCCGAGGGAGCCCAGGTGGGCGACGGGCAGCGGCCGGAGGGGCCGCAGGGGAGGGGGAGGAGGGAGCAGGAGGGGACCACCCAGGGGCCAAGGGAACGGGACGAGGGAGTGACAGAGGGGACACGGAGGGAGCAGGAGGGAACACCTGTGCAGGCAGGCAGGAGGGGGAAGTCACGGCAGGCGGAGGCGCAGCCGGAGCCAGCAAAGGCGCCGTCCGACGCTCAGCCGGAGCAGGGGGGCCCGGAGGCGGCCGACATGGACCCGGAGGCGGGACCGAGGACCGGCACCGAGGATCCAGGGGGGGACCCGGAGGGGACCGCCGACCCCGAGCCGGAGGACCCGCAGGCAGCCACCTAGCCACCGCCAGGGGCAGAACGGGCGAGCCAGGGGGCAGGGCGGGCGAGCCAGGGGGCAGGGCGGGCGGGACCCGGGCCCTACGCCTATGTCCCCTTGCTGGATACTGAGAGGCGGGGTCGGCGGGCACCTCAGGCAGAGCGGAGGCAGCTGCAGGCGTGCGACCCACAGGGGCCGCCTGGGCAGGCGCCTCGGGCGTACGGTCAGCAGGGGGCGCCGCTGTCACGAGGCCAGCGGGGGGCACAACCGCGGCCACATCAGGCAGCTCAGGCGCCGGCAGGACAGGCGAGACAGGCAGTTCAGGTGAGTGGCCAGCAGGGGGCGCCGCGGGCAAAGCGGCGTCCTCCTCCGGCGGTGCGGCTGCAGGTGAGCAGGGCTGGCCGGGCAGGACAGGCGAGACGGGCAGGACCGGCGAGCAGGGCTGGCCGGGCAGGACAGGTGAGACGGGCAGGTCAGGCGAGTGGACAGCAGGAGCCGCCGCGGGCAGAGCGGCATCTTCCTCCCCTGGTGTGCGGCCAGCAGGGGGCCCCGCGGCCAGCAGGGGGCGCAACCGCGGCCACCTCGGGCAGAGCTGCAGGCAAAGCGGCGGCCGCAGCAGCAGGTGTAGCCGCTGTCTGGGCAGGCGGGTCAGGCAGGACAGGCGGGTCAGGTGGTGCCGCTGGCAAAGCGGCAGAAGCTGCAGCAAGCGGTGCCGCGGGCAGAGCAGCAGAAGCTGCAGCAGGCAGGACAGGCAGTTCAGGTGCCGGCAGGGAGGCGGCAGCTGCTGCAGGCGGTGCCGCGGGCAGAGAGGCGGCAGCTGCAGCAAGCGGTGCCGCGGGCAGAGAGGCGGCAGCTGCAGCAAGCGGTGCCGCGGGCAGAGAGGCGGCAGCTGCAGGCAGCGCAGCCGCGGGCAGAGAGGCGACAGCAGCAGCAGCAGACGGTGCCGCGTGCAGGTCCGGAGCATGCAGGTCCGGAGCAGGCAGGAGGGATGCCGAGCGCGTTGGCGCTGTCCCTTTAAGGGCTCTAGGGACTCGGGGAATCACGTCTCTCACCTGGCATATTCCGCCGTGTCCCAGACGCTCCGGCCAGTAGAAGTACGTCTCTAGTGGAGGCGGCTTCTCCGGCGGGAAGCCGGCCAGGCGGGTAGCAGCGATGTCGTACCAGGCGGGTGGTGAGTCTTCGTGCTCACCGGCCAACTCCCAGGTGGGGAGCAGAGAGCAGGCTCCCAGGAAGAGAGATGGAGTCTCCTCCTGCTGCTTCTCCCTTCGCTCGGTGAGCCGGCGCTGTAACCGACGGAGGCATTTCCGGGCTTTTGTAAGCGGGTATTCCTGCCCCGATGGGCGCTCCTTCTGGAGCAGGTCCCGGCCCCGGCTAGCCAGCTCCAGGGCTACCGGGTCCTCCTGGACCTCAGGCTGGGATTGCCAGTACACGAAGTCTTGCAGCAGTCCGAGCCGGTGGTGCTCGGACTGCTGCTTCGTGCTTTCGGGGAGATCGAGCATTCTGTCACGTTCGGAGACGGGCGAGTCGGGAAGCAGACGAAGTGCAGCCAGAACGTCAGGTAAACTGAGTTTAATGCACAAAAGACGGACAACACTCTGACACTACAATGCTCGATCTGGGGAACAAGGGGAGACGTGGACTGATATACACAGAACAAGGCAAAAGAAACAGGAAACAGCTGGCACAATCGGGGAAGCACACGTGGATAATGAGGGGGCATGGCACACACTAGGAGCGGACGGAGCGGATCGTGACAGTGGGGGGCCTTTTGGAAATCTAAGTAGATGACATCATAGGCCTTCTTATCATCAACTTCCTGAGTAGCTTCCTCAAACAACTCCAACAGATTTGTTAAACAGGATCTACCTCTCCTAAATCCATGCTGGCTATCCCTCAAAATGTTATTTGAGTCCAGGTAATCTACCATTTTCTCTTTGATTATAGCCTCCATAACTTTACCAGTTATACAAGTTAGACTGATTGGCCTATAGTTTGACAAATTACTTCTATCCCCTTTTTTGAAAATGTGCGTTATGTTGGCATGCTTCCAATCAGAAGGTACCACACCTTCAGATAAGGATTTTTTAAACTTTCTTCCGGTTTGAGTAACTGAGTGCAAGAAAGGATAAACTTGTATTTCAGAAGCTAAAAAAACAATGATAATAATTTCCTAAGTGCACCACATCCTCAAAATACAATCAAGTTTTAAGTTTCCACGCATACCTCTGGGAAATTTGGCAAATCCAACATATTTATACCCACATTTCATATAATTTATTGCCACATTTTACTTTACCGCTTTTAGTGAACACGTCTGCCTGGGCGAAATTGATAATTATAATCGGATGATCATCATAACCGATTTTTTCTTCTTCATGTCTCAGTCTAACTGACACGTGTATATTTCTTACATGAATAATAGGTAATAAAATGGACAGTGTCACTAATTTTGATTGCAAAATATAGTACAACAGTTTCAAACGCTTTTCAAATTACAGTACTGTACAAATTAAATTACTGGACTGTGTATAATTAAAATACGCTATATAATACAGTATAATACTGTATCTAAATATTCAATTTATTTATACAGTGTATTTTCAGTACTGTACAAATTAAATTACTGGACTGTGTATAATTAAAATACGCTATATAATACAGTATAATACTGTATCTAAATATTCAATTTATTTATACAGCGTATTTTCACAACATTGTCTGAAAGCATTCTCTGCGGCATATCCGTGGCTCGTTTTATGGCGGTTTATCATAAGCTTTGAGTCTATATAACACAAATCTGAATATTGAACAGCTTTAAATAGAACTCTGACAAATTACCAGTGCTGCCATACTTTTACACTATGATGTTTGTCGTGCTTCTTCATGGATCTGAAGCAGCAACCTCTCCTGTTCCCATGTTTCTGTTTGACACTAAGAATAGCAAACACAGATTAACGCAATGTGTACTTAAGCACATATAGAACATACTAAGTTAAACATTCTCCGCTAGAATGACTGGGGATGTTCATAGTTACTTCATTGCCCCATGCATACACTATCACTGTCCGGGAGTCTATTAGCTTAAGCTATAGCTAACGCCAGCCACGAAGTTGAACGAATAAGACTCCCCTTCGTATCCGTGGATGTAAGACAAGGCAAACATCTTAAAGCCCTTCTTCAATTCAATTCAATTTTATTTATATAGCGCATTATCACAACATTACATTGTCTCAATGCGCTTTACATTTCTGCCTCGTAAGGACCCCCCATTGAGTAAGCCAAAGGCAACGGTGGCAAGGAAAAACTCCCTAAGAGGAAGAAACCTTGGGAGGAACCAGACCCAAAGGGGGAGCCCATCCTCCAGGGGCCGGCAGATGAGTCAAACAAACAAGATGAAATGACTAAGCTAATACAGGGGTTGAAATATATGTCTCAATGCAGTGGCCGACCGGTGCAGGCACGTGGTGCTTGATGCACGATGGCAGGATTAATAGAGGCACAGCCGCAGGGAAGGATGGCGAGGCATCGTGTTGAGCCAAGGGCAGGCAGGTTGGAGTTCATCGGCTGGGAGCTAAGAGGCCTGGTGCCCTGAGACCGCGTCCTATTGTGGCCAAATTCGGGAATTTCAAGCAGAAGCAGCAGGTGAAGAGTCGCGGCAGGGAGCTGAAAGGAACGGACTTTGGCGTAAACGACCAGTTCCCCAAAGAGATTCTGGAGCGACGCAAAGTTCTGTTCCCAATCCGACGCAGCTCCATTCAGAAGGGCGCAGGATTTGTGAGGACTTATCAAAGTGTCTGAAATGTACCATTCCAGCCTCTCCTTCAGTCTGCTTGTTGGGCGACCTAGATGGTGTCACTACAGAGATTAACACAACCCACATGGCTTTCACCGCTTTATGCATTGCTAAGAAGACTGTCCTCATGAACTGGAAAAATAAAAATAACCTTAATATCAACCAATATAGAGACAGTTTGCTGGACCATATTAGTATTGATACAGCTTCTGCCGCCACATTAGACCAATCTCTCTGGGCTCCTTTGATCAGCTCCATTACCTAGTGGCGGTGGGGGGTCGCAGGTTTGTCCTGCTTCGGTTTTTGTGGTTGGTGTGGGGGGGGGCATGTGGGCTTGGGGCGTCTGGGGGTTCCCTTGGGGGGGGGGGTTTCTGTGGGGGTTCGGCGCTGGAACTGCGGTCATGGCCTGGTTGGGACTTTGGTGGCTCTTGGGTGGCGTCTTTCTGGCGGCTGCATGCAGCGCTGCTGGGGTAGCCTGTGCCGGCGGACGTAGGTTGCCGGCCTGGCGGCCGTGCTGCTCCTGGGTGGGTCCGGGGCGGGCTTGGGGTTCTGGGGGCGCTCTGCCTCCGGGCTGGGGTTCCGGCTGGGCTGGGGGGGCTTGGGTCCTGGTGGGTGTATCGCCGGGGTGTGGGTTGGCGCATGCACTGGGGCCCAGCCCTGGCGCGGGGGCCTTCGGCGCGTCGGAGGGGCTGGGGGCCTCTTTAGCTGGCGGGGAGGTTGTTACCATCTGTCCGCAGGTGGTCCCTGCCTTAGGGGTATCCTCTCTGCGGGGGTGGGGGGGAATCCAATAGAGTAGGAGAATGGACCCAACCTGGGTGTCTATTGTCTTATGTAGTTTGGGAGTTGACTGAATGGTGGGGTGGGTGTAGTTTTTCCTCTGTGATGGGGTCTGGTTGGCTGCCCCGGGCTCTATGGTGCCCGGCGGTGCCGCTGCTTTGGGGCCCGAATTGGATAGGCCTGGACCCTCCCGCCCTGGGTGAATTTCAGGAGAACGGAGGTGCTTATGGGGGTCAGCGGGGGAGCTGGCTCCAGAAGGGGGGGTCCTCTGCCCCCCCCGATCCTTTCCTCCTCCCGCTCTGTCACCCCAACACACACGTAGGGCTCTGAGGTGCAGGTGCGTCGCTGGGATGCAGGGGAGGTATTCCTCCTCTGTCCCCCCGTGACCACCTGTGTCTCAGTCACACATCACAACTTAGACACTCTCATTACTTACTCTCTCATGACACATACATTTAGGGCCTTGGGGGTGGGCACACGGAATGGCGTCCAGAGGTCGGTCTGTTCATTCAGCCTTACCTCTGGTGCCAGTGCCCTCTTCTCAATTTTAAGTTGCACATAGACATTGAGGGTTCTGGGGAGGGGCCGAGCTGACACCAGCTGCTGATTGGCAGAGGGTGGTTAGCACCATGCCCTTCCCCTGTTTTAAAGCACTTTAGAACAACATGCACCAACACCACATATGAGCGGGCGGAGGGAACAACAACAACAACAAATTAATTTTTGTATAGCTCATTATCACAACATTACATTGTCCCAAAGCGCTTTACAGCATCCCCACCTAAAGCCCCCAGTGAGTAAGCCATAGGCGACAGTGGCAAGGAAAAACTCCCTAGAAGGAAGAAACCTTGGGAGGGACCAGACTCAAAGGGGGAGCCCATCCTCCAGGGGCCGGCAGGGAGAGTCAAATACAGTTTAGTCTGAAACACAAACGGGGAGCAGGGGGGAGATGACAAGCCGGTGCCAACACTTCCTCCAATCGCCAGGCAGCCAGAAGGCAGGGAGCATGGGGTCTTTTCACACCCCCGTTCTCTGTTCGCCATCTGGAGCCGGGGGCTGGGGGGGGCTGGCCGTCCGGTCGGGGTCTGGGCTGGTGGGCTTCTCGGCTGCTGTGGGGTCCGGGGTGGTCTTCTTGTCCCCATGCCAGAGGAAAAAAGGGATCCATCTCCGAGGTCTGGTGGCAGATTGCCCCTCTGGGGGCGGTGGTGCCTGGATCTCGGAGTATAGAGTATATATGGGGAGTGTGAGTGTGTGTACGGCGTTCATTTCTGTGTGTCTTTATGTTGGGCGAATGGGTGAATATTTGATTATGTGTGCATGAGGGTGGGAACGTATGCTTGTGTATGTGTGCGCCTGTTTGTCTTTACGCAGGTGTCAGGTTGGGTCTTAGACTCCACCTGAAATAACATCTCAGGCTCTATTGCCCCCCACCACACTCCCTGCTGGTGGATGGGGCCCCCGGCTGCCGATGCGTTGGTGGTTCTCGATGTCCGGGGCTGGATGCTCTGGTGTGTGCTGACTCACTCTCGGCGGTTGCCTGTCGGGGCCTGGTCCTTCCGGCTCTGTTGGGTCCCAGCTGGGGGGTGGGGGGGCCCTTGGTCCTCTGGGCGCGCTGACACACACAGGTATGCACACAGGTGCTCACAGACACCTGCTCACGGACACACACTGTCTTGACCGGCTGTTGCTTCTGGGCATGTGTTGTAATGCGGGTTGTGTGTACTGTTCAATAACATTTAACGTTTGATGGTTTTTGTGGTTAGTACAGGTGTTGTATGTTGTCTTTCTCTTTTCAGCAGACATGGAAGCAGATTATCTGTTTTGTTTTTTTTTTTCCTTTTCTCTCCTTTTTTCTTTCTTTTTTCTTTTCCTCTCTATCCCTCTCTCTGTCTTCCCCCCTTCTTCTCCTTTGTTCCCTCCCCCCCTCCCTATCCTTCTTTTGAGGAACCAAATAAATAAAAAAATAATAATAAAAAATAAATAAAAAAAATAAATAAATAAAAAAAAATTTAAAAGGTTGGAGGGTAGTTGCCGGTGGTGAAGGTAATTGTCTTGTAGGCAGCAGAGGCATAAATTCTTCAACGACATTGTGCTCCAGGGAGCACACCCCAGAAGGGGTGAGGGAGGAAGTAAGAAAAAGTTGTATATTAGTCACAGTTGAGGAAACCAGAGGCAGTGCAAGCAAACTGATCAAGTGCAATATTCATCTAGGCTCCGGCAGATCTGGGTATAGCAGCATGAGAAAGAGGGAGAGACAGGCGGGAACACAGGCATGGGGACTCCCTGAACATCAGCACTCTAGTGTAGAGCTAGAGTGACAGCACTGACGCCTCAGTTTATCCAAAGCCAATGACACTGATCCCCACCCAGCTCATCACCTCATACTGTTAGTCTGACTGGGAGTGAGGGACTAGCTGGAACCAGAACTAGGTTTCTTATACGCTAAGCTATACAAGTGTGTTTTTAATCTAGACTTGAAAAGCGAGAGTGTGCCTGAATCCCGCACATCCGCCGGGAGACCATTCCACAGCTGCGGAGCTCTGTAGGAGAATGCTCTGCAGCCTGCCGTAGCCCTGTCTACTTTAGGAACTAATAGATATCCTGCTCCTTGTGAACGAAGCAGGCGAGAAGGGTTGTAAGGGACCAGAAGATCATTAAGATATTGTGGTGCAAGGCCATTCAGAGTTTTGTAGGTCAATAGCAATAATTTGTAATCAATCCTAAACTTGACCGGTAGCCAGTGCAGGGAAGACAGGATAGGGCTAATGTGATCAAATTTTTTAGTTTTTGTGAGAACTCTGGCAGCTGCATTTTGTACTAACTGAAGTTTATGTAGGGATCCAGATGGACAACCCGAAAGGAGGGCATTGCAGTAGTCCAATCTAGAAGTTATAAAGGCATGTATTAGTTTTTCTGCATCTTGAAAGGAAAGCATCTTCCGAAGCTTGGCTATGTTCCGTAGATGGTAAAATGCCGTACTGGTAATGATATTTATGTGAGCACTGAAGCAGAGGTCGGAGTCTACCAGGACACCAAGATTTCTGACCACTGTTTAAAATTGAGTAGGGAGGCCGCTAGGGTTGGGGTTTACAAACTTATTGCGGGCCTCCTTAGGACCGATTAAAAGAACCTCAGTTTTTTCGGTATTTAACATGAGGAAATTCCTTGCCATCCAACAACGGATGTCTAGCAGACAGTCGGCTAAAGAAGAGAGCTGGGATGCGTCACTAGGTTTGACAGATAGATACAATTGTGTATCATCAGCATAACAATGAAAATTAACACTGTAATTTCTAATTATGTTACCAAGCGGTAGCATATATAGATTGAACAGTAGTGGGCCCAACACTGATCCCTGCGGGACACCATATCTTACTTTAGTGGCTATGGATGACTCATTGTTTACATGGACAAACTGGTAACGATCAGTTAAATATGAACGAAACCACAGTAGTGCTGTCCCTTTAATGCCAATCAATGTTTCCAACCGGTCCAAAAGAATATTATGGTCTACAGTATCGAATGCTGCAGTTAGATCCAGTAAGAATAATAGCGATATACAGCCACGGTCGGAAGCCATAAGCAAGTCGTTTATCACTTTGACTAAGGCCGTTTCTGTGCTATGATTGGGTCTGAAACCAGACTGATATAGCTCGTTAGCATTATTATCTTGGAGAAAGGAAGACAGCTGGTGAGCAACAACTTTCTCTAGAATTTTAGAAATGAAGGGAAGATTTGAGATGGGTCTATAGTTTCCTAAGTCACTAGGTTCAAGATTTGGTTTCTTTAAGATAGGTCTAATAACAGCCATTTTAAAAGATTTAGGAACATATCCAAGACTAAGAGATGAGTTTAACAAATTTAACAATGTAGTGCTAATCAGTGGTGCAATTTCCTTAAGTAGATTGGTGGGTATTGGGTCAACAAGGCTAGTAGTGGGTTTGCAAGAGGAAATTAACTGAAGGAGTTCTGTCTGCACTACAGGCGTGAAACATTCAAAGGTGTTATCATTATTATTAATAACACTAGCGCTAGCAGAGGATTGGTGGTTGTGTGCAACCGTGGGCGTGCTCGTGATGGTATGTCTAATCGTGGTTATTTTATTATTAAAAAACGCAATAAAGGCATCACTATACCAAGAGCTTCTGGGACTTGTGAATTTAACATTGAACGATTCTTTGTTAACCTAGATACAGATTCAAATAGGAATTTAGGATTGGTTTTGTTATTTTCTATTAGTTTAGAGAGATACATAGACCTAGCAGTCATTAGTGCATGTCTATACTTAGACAGGCTGTCTTTCCAGGCAAATCTAAAAACTTCTAATTTTGTTGACCGCCATTTGCTTTCTAGCTTTCGTGAAGCTTGTTTAAGTTCACGTGTACGGTTAGAGTACCAGGGGGCAGGTTTCTTATCTCTATGTTTTATTTTCTTGAGTGGTGCTACATGATCAAGAGTGGTACGAAATGATTCTACCATGTTCACAGTTACCTGTTCAAGTTCATTTATGCATGATACTTCAGAGGTTAGGTTAAAGGACTGGGAGCTGTTCCAGAAAAGTTGCAGCGGATAATGAGGCTATGGAACGTCTAGTATCGTACCTCTGGCCTGGGGCCTTAGGGGAGTTATGTTGTATTTGAAATGTTAAAAGGTAATGATCTGAAAGTAGAGGATTCTGAGGGATAATTGATATGTGTTCTACCAGGACACCATGACTAAGAATCAGGTCTAGGGTGTGTTTACAGGCATGAGTTGGCCCAGTTACATTCTGATGTACACCGACAGAGGTACTCCTCCTTGGATTGCCACCTTATCGTGGTGGAGGGGTTTGCGTGCCTCCGTGAACCTGGGGGCTAGGTTGTCGGGGGCAATAGCCCCTGGTAGGGTCTCCCAAGGCAAAAAGGTCCCAGGGGAGGGGCCAGACAAAGAGCAATCCGAAAGAACCCCATGAAAAAGTTAAAACTCAAAGTCCCGTTTCCCTCGCCCGGACTAGGGTCACCAGGGCCCCACCCTGGAGCCAGGCCTGGGGGAGGGGCCCGTTGGCGAGCGCCTGGTGGCCGGGCCTTGGCCCGTGGGGCCCGGCCGGGCACAGCCCGAAAGAGGCACGCGGGACTGTCCCCAGGTGGGCCCACCACCCGCAAGGGGAATGTCAGGGGTTCGGTGCATTGTGGATCGGGTGGCGGCCGCGGGGGGATTCCATCGTTTTGCTGGGGGACTTCAACGCTCACGTGGGCAATGACAGTGTGACCTGGAAGGGGGTGATTGGGAGGAACGGCCTCCCTGATCTGAATCCGAGTGGTGTTCTGTTATTGGACTTCTGTGCAATGCATGGTTTGTCCATAACGAACACCATGTTCGAGCATAAGGGTGTCCATAAGTGGACATGGTACGAACATGCCCGGGGCTACAGGTCGATGATCGATTTCATAATCGTATCATCTGATCTGTGGCCTTCCATCTTGGACACTCGGGTAAAGAGAGGGGCAGAGCTGTCAATTGATCACCACCTGGTGATGAGTTGGCTCAGGTGGCGGGGGAGGAAGCCGGTCAGACCTGGTAGGCCCAAGCGTATAGTGAGGGTCTGCTGGGAACGTCTGGCAGAGGCTCCTGTTCGCTGGAGCTTTAACTCGTGCCTCCGGCAGAATTCCGACTGCATGCCGGGGGAGGTAGGGGACATTGAGTCCGAATGGACACTGTTCCGGACCTCCATTGTGGAAGCGGCCGTACGGAGCTGTGGCTGCAGGGTGGTCAGTGCCTGTCGTGCCTCAAAAAGGTTCTGGCAAACCATACGGAGTATCAGGAGGGGGAAGCAGTTCCTGGTTCCTACTATTTATAGTGGGGGGGGGGGGCTGTTGACCTCACCTGGGGACATCATCCGGAGGTGGAAGGAATTCTTTGAGGACCTCCTCAACCCTGCCTCAGATACATCTACGCATACTGCCTTTGAGACATCTGAGGGCGCAGAGCCCGAGGGTGCTGGGGGGGGCTTGTCCATCACTGAGGCTGAGGTGGCCGCGGTGGTTAAACAACTCCGTGGTGGCCGGGCCCCAGAGGTGGACGAGATCCGCCCGGAGTACCTGAAGGCTCTAGATGTTGTGGGGCTGTCGTGGCTGACACGCCTTCTCAACAGTGCGTGGAGGTCAGGGACAGTGCCGCTGGATTGGCAGACCGGGGTGGTGGTCCCCTTATTTAAGAAAGGGGACCGGAGGGTGTGTTCCAACTACAGGGGGATCACACTTCTCAGCCAAGAACGAGATCGCGAATACAAGTGGCCGAAATGAGGTTTCTCCGCAGGGTGTCTGGGCTCTCCCTTAGGGATAGGGTGAGAAGTTCGGATATCCGGGAGGGCCTCAGAGTAGAACCACTACTTCTTCACGTCGAAAGGAGCCAGTTGAGGTGGTTTGGACATCTGGTGCGGATGCCTCCTGGGCGGCTACCCGGAGAGGTTTTCCGTGCATGTCCTACAGGGAGGAGGCCCCGAGGCAGGCCCAGGACTCGCTGGAGGGATTATATCTCTCGGCTGGCCTGGGAACGCCTCGGTGTCCCCCCCGAGGAGCTGGTGGGGTTAGCTGGGGAGAGGGAGGTCTGGGTGCCTCTACTGAAGCTGCTACCCCCGCGACCCGAACCCCAGACAAGCGGTAGATGATGGATGGATGGATGGACCGACAGAGTCAAGAATGGTAGTAAATGCTTTTGTTACTGGATCACTTTCATTTTCCATATGAATATTAAAATCACCAACAATCAAGGCCTTGTCGGTAGTAACCACCAAGCTTGTTAAGAAATCTGCAAATTCCTTAACTCTTTCACTGTCGCCGCCTAGTGGTTCGGACGCATACGTCCGGATTTTCAATAACAAAAAAAAATGACGTTCAATAAAAGAAACAAATGTATCAAATCAACCAAAAACGGCTTGTTACACTACAAAAAACCTTTCAGATAATATCTGTAGAAAGTTGCGCAATTTTTGTGCCATGGTTTTTTTGTAACAAGTAAAAATAAAATGACGATGGTAGCCATCTTTAAACGGGTCGAGTGTCAGGAAGTAAAATATAAGTGTTAATAAAATGAAAACTAAGCACTTCAAACTATTTCTTTCACGGCCAATACTTCATAAACCGTCACAGTATTAAGACAAAACACGCATTTTTCCATAAATATGACTGTAATGCTCTCAAATAGCTTGCTCACTCATCGCGGAAAAATGTCAGTCGGCATTCTGTACATTCGTGCAATGTTTTTCATCTTCGGAGTTTTAGAAGAAAACCAATGAATAAAATGACAAAGTTACCCTCGTTTGAAGGTAGAGGCTCGTACTGACGGTAGAGGCTGCTGGGATTGCTGTAGAGGCTGCTGGGATTGCTGTACTGTTCGGGAGTGGTGTAGTCGCTGTGTGCACTTGTGTTGTGTTGTGTGCCTGTTGAAGCGGTTGATTTGAATTATCTGTAAAGTATATTTGAGCGTTTGTGTGCCAGCACGGTTACGTGGGTGGTTGTTGTTGTTTTCATTTTTTACTCTTATTTTTACGTGTGTACTTGTCTGTCCTTGTGAGTGTTACCGACAGCTGCGGGCGCGAGTGGCGTTTCTGTTTGCGTCCTTCGCATCAAACACCCGCGGGTAATATTATCGAACATCGGTAACATTAACTCTAAAAGGTCAGTTGCTCCGGAGCTTTGCTCGGTCGCCGGTCGGGGCCGGGAGGACATTTTCCACTTTTTTTCCCGCTCCGGCAGTAGCCTGCTTTGAGAGGGTTTTTGTGGTTTTTTGGCCTCCCTAGAGCAACTTCGCTTTAGTTTAGCTAAACGTGGTTCAGCAGGAAGTTAATCTCGGGTAAGTAATTGTAAATTTGGTTATTTTAAAAGTTTAATTTAAAGGTTGTTATCGCTGACGCTGCCGGATAATTTATAATAAAGTACCGATTTAACGCAAGTGTTAATTTAGTGTTTTAGTGTACTCGGCACTTTGTTTTAACTATACGTTAATTAGATCAACTAAAAGTTTAAATATTCTCTATTAATATACTGGGCTGGGAGTAAAGGACGGGGACATAGTGAGTTAGGTAATTATGGGGCCAGCTCAGTGTTGTGTTTGCAAGATGTTTGCCCTTCTGGATGCTTGCGTCCAGTCGGACTTCGTCTGCGAGCGATGTGGGTTAGTTGACTCACTCATGGTCCAGGTTCGTGACCTAGAGGAGCGACTGGCTCTCATCCAGCATAGCAATGAGTTAAAGGAGAGAGTTAATACGCCTTCTAGGGAGACTATGTGTACGTCACAAGCGGGGAGGGGGGAGAATGATGAACAGGTAGGTCGAGAGAGCTGGGTGAACGTAGGTCGTAGACGTAGAAAAGGGCGTACACAGTTCACAGAGGCGGCATCACCTGAAGTAACGGTTTATAACCGCTTTCAGGTGCTTCCGGCTTTAGAGCCAGAAGAGACTGGGGAGGCAGGTGAGCCCTTGGGCACCAAGGAGCCACCTAGTCCCAGTAGGAGGGAGGTTGTGGTAGTAGGTGATTCAATTATAAGAGGTGTAGATAGTTATGTGTGCACCCGTGATAGAGGGTCCCGTACGGTGTCTTGCCTGCCTGGTGCCCAGGTAGGGGACCTTCCAGATCGAGTGGACAGGCTTTTGGCCCCAGCCGGGGTGGATCCAGTGGTCGTGGTGCATGTTGGCACCAATGACATAGGAAAGGGCAGAAGGGCTGTTCTGCAAGATAAATTTATAGAAGTCGCGGATAAGCTTAGAAGCAGAACATCCACGGTGGTATTCTCTGGAATACTTCCCGTGCCATGTGCAAGTCAGGCAAAATTAGCTGAGATAAGGGGATTAAATGCGTGGCTAAAATGGTGGTGTAGGAAAGAGGGGTTCAGGTTTATGGGGCACTGGAAGACCTTCTGGAACAGGTGGGACCTGTTCAAGCCGGACGGGTTGCATCTGAACCATAGGGGAACCAGTGTATTGGGGAGGCGTATGTGCAGAATAGTTGAGGAATGTTTAAACTAGGGACTGGGGGGGCAGGGAGGTCAGTTAAGAATTTATGTGGGGAGAGACGGAAAGCCCAAATAAATATTAAGAGTAGACACTGTAAAAGGCCTACCATTAGTGGTCTGTATTTGAATGCTAGGAGTATTAGAAACAAAATTAATGACTTAGAGGCTTTAATTTCTTCAGACAATTACGACATTATAGGAATAACTGAAACATGGATGAGTGACAATGATGGTGATGAATATAATATGGATGGTTATACGTTGTTCCGTAGAGACCGGATAGGCAAGAAGGGAGGTGGTGTTGCAGTATACGTAAAAGAAAACTTGCAGGCAAGGGATCTCACTGATAAAAATAAAAATTCAGAAGCTGTATGGATCAAACTCGATGCTAAAGATTCAAATGGCCTTATTGTCGGGGTTTGTTAAAGGGCACCTAATGTAGCTGTAGAGGAAAGCAGAATATTATATGATGATATCAGGATTATGAGTAATAAAAATGATGTGGTGGTTATGGGTGATTTTAATTTACCTGGGATACAGTGGGACACAGTCTCTGGCTCTTCTGTAAATGAACTTGAGATGGTGGAATTAGTACAGGATTGTTTTTTTACTCAGTTTGTTAATACTCCTACCAGGGGAGAAGCCCTTCTTGATCTCGTTTTTTGTAATAACCAGGATAGGATTGGAAAATTAGAGGTTTTAGACCCATTGTACGGTAGTGATCATAACATGGTTAAATTCGAGGTTAATTTTAGTGTCCGAAGAGCAAAGTCTAAATTAAAAGTATACAATGTTAGGAAGGCTAACTTTAATGGTATGAGACGGAAATTAGAAACTGTAAACTGGACAGAGTTAAATAGCAAAACAGTTGAAGAGGCATGGGAATTTTTCAAAAGCACATTGTTGCAAGTGCAAGAGGACTTCATACCTGTTTCCAGCAAAACTAAATCTAGGAAACGACAACCAAGGTGGTTTACTAAGGAAATTAAGAATAAAGTCAGGAGGAAAAGGGCTCTGTTCCACAACTGGAAAATAACTAATGATTTCAAAATCAAGCAGGAGTATCTAAGTCTACAGGCAGAGTTAAAAAATGACATTAGGCTATCAAAGAGGGATGTAGAAAGAAAAATTGCATTGGAGGCTAAGCATGACAGTAAAGGTTTCTTCCAATATTTTAACTCCAAGAGAGCACTAAAAGCTGAAATCACTAATTTGCAGGATAGTAAGGGCCTTATAATTGATAACGAAATTGATATGGTAAACGAGTTTAATGATTATTTTTCAAGGGTGTTCACAATAGAGAACACAAGTAACTTACCACCAATTAATACGAATACAGCATCATCTATGACCAATATATGTATAACTGAGGTTGATGTGATACTAAGCCTAGCTAAACTCAAAATAAATAAATCGCAGGGGCCTGATGGCATCTTACCTTTAGTCTTGAAAGAGATGAGGGATATTATTAGCCAACCTTTGTCTTTAATATTCCAGAAATCGTTATCTGCGGGTGTGGTACCATCAGATTGGAAGCATGCTAATATAACACCCATATTCAAAAAAGGGGATAGAAGTAATCCAGCAAACTATAGGCCAATCAGTTTAACTAGCATTACTGGAAAAATAATGGAAGCTATAATTCAAGTGAAAATGGTAGATTACCTAGATGCAAATAACATTATAAAGGATAGCCAACATGGATTTAGGAGAGGTAGATCCTGCTTAACGAATCTGCTTGAGTTCTTTGAGGAAGCTACAAGTGAAATTGATCACAAAAAGGCCTATGATGTGATTTACTTAGATTTCCAGAAAGCCTTTGATGTTGTCCCCCACAAACGGCTCTTGTTAAAGCTTAAAGCTGCAGGAATTTTAGGAACTGTGGCAGCTTGGATCAAAAACTGGCTAACTGATAGGAAGCAGCGAGTAGTTATTAGAGGCACTATGTCACAGTGGGCCTCCGTTTATAGTGGGGTACCGCAGGGTTCAATTTTAGGACCACTATTGTTCCTAATTTACATTAATGATATTGACACGAATACATACAGTAAACTGGTTAAATTTGCAGACGACACTAAGGTGGGCGGGGTAGCAGATACTAATCTAGCAGCAGAGAGGCTTCAACGGGATCTGGATTTAATTAGCGAATGGGCTGATACCTGGCAGATGAAATTTAACACAGATAAATGTAAGGTAATCCATGCAGGGAGCAGAAATATACAGTACAGATATTTTATGGGTTCCACTGAAATAAAGGTAGCTGATTACGAGAAAGATCTCGGTATGTATGTTGATGCTTCCATGTCCCACTCTCGCTAATGTGGGGAAGCAATAAAAAAGGCGAACAGAATGTTGGGTTATATCTCTAGATGTGTGGAGTTTAAGTCAAGGGAGGTGATGTTACACTTATATAATTCCTTGGTAAGACCCCACCTAGAATACTGTGTGCAGGTTTGGTCACCATACCTCAAGAAGGACATTGCTGCCTTAGAAAAGGTGCAACGAAGAGCTACGAGAATGATTCCTGGTCTTAGAGGAATGTCTTACGAGGAGAGGTTAATGGAACTGAATCTGTTCAGCCTTGAGCAAAGGAGACTAAGGGGGGATATGATTCAGGTCTATAAGATTCTAACGGGTCTGGATGCTGTTCAGCCAAATGACTATTTCAATATTAGTCTAAATACTAGAACTCGTGGCCATAAGTGGAAATTAGCGGGAGAACATTTTAAAACAAATTTGAGGAAGCACTTCTTTACACAGCGTGTAGTCAGAGTATGGAATAGTCTTCCTGCTATTGTAGTGGAAGCTAAAACCATGGGTTCCTTTAAATCAGAGCTAGATAAGATTTTAACAACTCTGAGCTATTAGCTAAGTTCTCCCCAAACGAGCTTGATGGGCCGAATGGCCTCCTCTCGTTTGTAAATTTCTTATGTTCTTATGTAATCCTTTAGGTGAGTGTATATCAACATACATCGAAACATTTAAAAAACTTTGGTAGAATAATGCCTTAGTTATCTTAATTCACGGGATAAAAAACATTAGTTGTGCTTGTAAACATGCTATTTTAAATAATGCATTATTTTCTAATGGTAAAAACACTGTCATCATGTTTTCGGTTGAAATTATATGGGCTAGTTTTGTTATACAACACATTACAGGATACTGATTCACACTATAGCCATTACAAGGCACCCAGGCATGCAGAATTGTGAAGTTTTAGCACGAGCCAAGGATCGGTTGAGGGGGAGGTACGGGGAACAGTCAAGACTTTAGTATATATTTTTGTTATTTTACCCTTCTTTTTTTTGTTTGTTAATGTGATATTGTAAAATAAGTATAAAACACGCTATGAAACATTTTATTCAAAGTGCTTTAAGGGTAGCTTTGCTTTACAAAAGTTTAGTCAAGAGGCGACATGCCACTCTCTTTGAAAATGAGCAGGGCATAGCCACTGATGATTCAAACAAGGAATAAAACAGTTTAGCAGTAACTGTTATTTTGCTAAGAAATTTAAAGAAGTGGCCTTTAGAGGTTGATAATCAAACTGAATCAAAAAACACCAGACATATATAGTTTAAGTTTTTCTTAAAATGTATAAGGATCGTTTTGTTCTAGCGAAATTTTAAATTAGTATGAGTGTGATATAAGGCATTTAGGCAACAAGATTTGAGGAAGCACCAAAATAGCGACTAGAAATGATCGACCAGGCAGACAGAAGGGGGGGGGGGCTTTCTTGTCTCAAAAGCCATGGAAGGGTAGGGGGGTGTAGGAACTGTGGAATCAGGCAAGTGTGTAAGAATTTAAGATATATTTTGATTATTTTAAAGAAGGTGGAGATGGTTATTTAATTACATTTTATAGTAACTAGTAAGCTTCATTTAGCATCATGCATCAAATACACATTAAAAACTTAAAAGAATAATGCCTTAGTTATTTTAATAAAGACATTCTTCAGTAAATGTCAGACAGCCTACAAGATGACCCCACAGTCCCAGCTTATATCATCTACAAGCTTGATTTGAGATGCTTGCTGGAGTACCATGTTAAGTTGACAATGGTAACTGAGATGTAGCCTGCTTGATAGTTAATGAAACATAGGCCACATTCAACAGTGCCAGCGGTCATCCACTATGCAGCGAGACTACAGATTGACTATAACGCCCCGTCTATCCGGGGGCGTTATTTTTCTTTTTTAATTTTGACAGAATAAAGCCTTAGTTATTTTAATAAATACGTTTTTTCAGTAAATGTTTGTTCATGCTCATGTGCACAAACACACGCACACACACCAGTGGTCAGGGGCTTTAGAGTTTAACTTTAGGTTGGTGATCGCGATGTGTCTCCAAGCCCCCTAACACACTAACTTAGTCGTTCACTAACATCACAAAAAAACAGACAGAAAGACTTGTAAATTTTAAAGAACAGACATTAACGGTTTTTGTTAATGTTTAAAGGTATAAAAAACCTTTGCTGCCTTTCTTAAATGGCCAGAAAAAATTGGCTCAACACTATTAATAGTTTATATGAGGATGGGGTCTTTGCAACAGTCACAATCATTTCAGTCAAGTATAGCCTGCCAAAGAATCATCTGTTTCATTTATTTCAAAGTGGACACTTTGTGCAAAAGCTGTATCCCCATTTCCCTAACGGCAACCAGAATTGGAGGGTCCTTAAAGACCTTTCATAAGACTTGGGGCCCTTGTCCTGAGGTTTATCAAAGACCTGGTTCTAATACTAGAGGAGACTGATGCTGATTAAGTACTAGATAGGAGGACCCCTGCAATGAAATTCGTAACATTTCAAGATGTATAGATTGTAAAACTTTTTGTATACACCCATCATATGTTGGAGGGGGATGGCGTGTCTCCATTTTTAAAGGATGAGATGCCTAACCAGTAAGGGTGGCATGGTATCGGATGTTGGAATACCGAACAGGTCGCGGATAGATGGGGCGTTATAGTCAATCTTCAGTCTCGCTGCATAGTGGATGACCGCTGGCACTGTTGAATGTGTATGAGGGGCCGTATGAGACATAATTTATACTTGGGTCTCACACACAGGATCATACTCTCATACACACACAACTATACCTGCTTTACATGAACAATCATACTCTCATACACACACGCAAATATACTCTCATACACACACAATTATACCTGTTTACATGAACAATCATACTCTCATACACATAGCACAACGTTAAAAAAAGATGTGAATGTAAGAGAGAATGATCAGATGTGTGAATGAGAATAGTTGCGTGTGCGAGTGAGTTTGATTAAAACGGAAACGGTGCTAATTGGTTATATTAAATAAGGCTAGAAGAAGCGGGATTTTATGCTCCGCCTTCCCCTTAATCTAAGAAAATGGTGGACCGGGAGCAACTAAATGAAGCAATAGGTCTTTTAAATAATGTTCTTAACTCTGAGTCCGTTATCCCAACAATGTCATCAATGTTGGAGCAATATCAACGGCAGTCTTCAGAGTGCTCTTCTAACGCGTCCATTGAGGAGGAAATGCGGCGTATTTTTAGACCGTCATCATCAGGTGTTGCGTTATCCGGGAGCGGCACTAACGCGGGAGCTAACGTTAACAGCAACTACGTAATGCGACCTCGACATACCACTCAACGGTGTTTCGGTGGATGGGCTGGACGATTAGAATCAGAATCAGAATCAGAATAAGCTTTATTGACAGGTATGTTAACACATAGGAGGAATTTGTTATAGTGACAGAACTCTACAGTGCAACAGAATGAAGAATGCTTGCTGGAGTACCATGTTAAGTTGACAATGGTAACTGAGATGTAGCCTGCTTGATAGTTAATGAAACATAGGCCACATTTATGAGGGGCCGTATGAGACATAATTCATACTTGGGTCTCACACACAGGATCATACTCTCATACACACACAACTATACCTGCTTTACATGAACAATCATACTCTCATACACACACACAAATATCCTCTCATACACACACAACTATACCTGCTTTACATGAACAATCATACTCTCATATACACACAGCTATAGTCGGGGAAATAAATAGAAACCCCATTTCCAAAAAAAAGTTGGGACACTTTCTAAAAATTTTACCAAAAATCCAATATGTAATTCAATTGATCCATTATTATTTGATATTCAAAAGGAAAAGTGTTTTCAAATTTTTGAAATTTAGAAATTGATTCCCTCAAACCCTCCAAAAAGGTTGGTACAGATTAGGGCATTAACCATTTTGTTGATTTGTGGAGACGTTGACGTCAGAGGCAAAAGTCGACGCCCCATGATAGAAGTCAAAAATTTTGTAGATCATCGCAGTCTGGAGGGTGTTTTGTTGGAAAACACAACAAAAAGGTTGGGGAACACTGCCTTAAAGGTCCGGGGGATGTTCCCTGTTTGCTGGGTAGCCTGTTTGTTTTGTTTAATTGTCATGTTGACTGTTAATGTTACAGAGAACTTTAATAAAAGTTGCTCATTGTCGGACACCTGTGTTCCTGTGTCAATAATGCCCTAGTGCAGATGCAAATGTACCACTGCCTCACATTACCATTTCTTTTTATTACACTTTTTAATTGTTTGAGAACTGAAAAAAACTATTTTTTGCAGTTTTGCTAGTGGAACTTGGGTTGCTCACCAGTCAACATATTCACTGTAGATGGTGAAGGACCTCAATTGTACTGTCTTGTGCTCTGAAACTATTTTTTTAATTCTCTCGTCAGCACAAAGTGGTGAGCCGCTGCTCACTTTTATACACAGTCTTGATGTAAGATGGAATAGTTCTGTGAATAAGAAATAATGACAATGTTTGAATGAGACAATTGTAGTGTTTGTGAGAGAGTATTGTAGTGTCTGTGAGAAAGAATGATAATGTTTGTGTGAGATGATTGTAGTGTTCGTGAGAGAGTATAGTAGCTTTGTGAGAAAGAATGATAATGTTTGTATGACATGAGTGTAGTGTTTGTGAAAGAGTATAGTAGCGTTTGCGAGAAAGAATGATAATGTTTGTATGACATGAGTGTAGTGTCCGTGAAAGAGTATAGTAGTGTTTGTGAGAAAGAATGATAATGTTTGTATGAGATGATTGTAGTGTTCGTGAAAGAGTATAGTAGCATTTGTGAGAGAGCATAGTGGCGTCTGCTCAGAGAAAGAATGATAAGGTTTGTATGAGATGATTGTAGTGTCTGTGAGAGAGTATAGTACTGTTTGTGAGAAAGAATGACAGTAGAAGTGAGATTCGATGGTTGCTCATGTGAAATAGAATAATGATATGTGCATGAGATAGAATGATGATGTATGCAAGACAAAAGCACTGTGTATGAGACGGAATGATGTGAGAGGCATTTATTCCGCGTGAGAAAGTATAATTAAAAAGGAAGTTAGTTTAATCAAACAGGAAGACAGGAAAAATACTCATGCCCTGATTGGCTACAAAGGGGCAGTTGGGATTACAGCCTTGAAAATAAACCCTGTACTTTTAGGAATACTGTTGTGATTGTTAGTCTATGTTAATTCTTCTTCCTAGGCATATAGATGGAAACCATAAACTGGTGAGGTGGAGAATTATTTCCTTGAATGCTTCTCTTGTCTTTGCAATGACTGTCCTGAAGTCCCATGCCTTTCTTATTTCAAAAGCATTTAGAACAAAGCCTCTTTCATGAAGTTTTCTTTTTGTTTTGTGTTTGCAAACACTGTCCCATGCCAAGACTATACTGAATGTGCCACAATGCGAGTTATTTGATGTATAATGACAGAAATAGGTTAAGAGGTTTTGCAAAGACACAGAATATTGGTGTTTTTACACTGGTTTTATGAGTTAAACTGAAATGTTTGTAACAGTAACACTTTGTGTCAGGAATATTTTGTTAACTTTTATCATGAATTTTATGAATTTGTTTATCTCTACTTTGTTAGACTATAATAAACCTTAACATTTCACTGTCTATGCGTATAAGTGGCACGAACTGTAGTTTCAAACCGTACAAATAATATACTAAATGACCTATTAAATGAGCGCGTTTTATAAATTATGCCTTTTAAGTGTTTTAAGGAAAGGAAACACTACCATATTAAGTTTGAGGTGATATCACTATAGGGCTAAGTGTCGATTCGAGGCTAACTTAGGATCGACCATTACCTTTATTTTTACCAATCGGTATACAGTGGTACCTCGGTTCTCAAACTTAATCCATTCTGGACTTCGGATCGAATCCTAAAATGTTCGAGTTCTGATTGAATTTTTCCCATAAGAAGTAATGGAAAATCAATTAATTGGTTCCTGGCCCCCCAAAATTACAAAATTACACCTAAATATGTTTTTTTTTTTGCATTTAAACACAAAATGAACAAGATAAAACAAGAAGAGCATTCTTTTCTTAATGGCTTCCAAAACGATAAAGATCTTATCCCAACATTACCCCTGTCCTGCCCCGATTGTTCACTCCTTTCGTGTGCCACGCCCCCTCGTTAACCTCATGTGTGATCCCCATGTGATCAGCTGTTTCTGGTTGTTGTCATTACTACTCTGTATTAAGTCCACGTTTCAGTTTGTTTCCCCAGTCCGGTCACTGGGTGCGTTCGACTTGCTTACAGCGCTGGCTTAAAGCAACGCATTCCGATCCTGACGCAATGCATTGCGACCTCTCACCCGGCTGCACAAACTGGAACCGCCTCCGTGACGACACACCTTTGCCCTTATTGGCTGAAGAGTTTAGTTACACGCATGACGTTTGTATCCCAGGCAGTTCAGATGTATAATCTGCTATTTCTCCCGAATATCACGTAAAGCAGTGAGAGCTGGTTTTTAGTTAATTTACCTGGCAAAATAAATTACATAAATGCTCTAATAGTACACGTAAGTTAGTGGTTTATTTATTGTTAGTTACTGTAATGTTGCGCTGCTTTATTTGGTTATATCTGTATATTAGGGCTGAACGATATGGACAAAATTTCATATCTCGATTTTCATGCCAGATATCTCGATATCGATACGATACGATATGACTACGGGTTCGGTGAAAACCAAGCATTTCTCAGAAAAATAAAAACATCATAATACAAAAAAATTTGGAAAGTGTAGTTTTATTTTTAAGAACTCACTGCCAGTCATCAACATTAACATAAATTACCAAAAAAATAAATTACAAATCAAACATTTTACTGCAGCTCTGCTTTAACAATAAATAACAAATGCAGCAGCTGGTGGAACATTGAAAGTGCATTGAAGTGCAACATTTATATTCTTCAAAAGATCACATAACTGTATGCAGAAAATGCATTTGCTACTAACAGAGAGGTAGTTACAGGCAGCACAACTTCTACAGATTCTTTGCCAGGAACACTAGCTTGTTAACCATGTCTGGCTTCAGACAGGACCTCTGACAACTCCCAATGTTGCCTGATGCACTAAAAATTCTCTCTGAGGGAGAGCTGGTGGCCTGCATGCACAAGTATTTTCTTTCCATATTGCTGAGCCGGGGAAAGTTGACTTTGTGAGTTAATCTCCACCAAAGAAGGGGGTCCTTGTCGTTGTCAATTGTGGGGGACTGGATGTAGGCACTCAGCTCAGCTTCTATGGCAGCAGTGGGATCGATTGGTACTGTTGCACTTGCGGTGGATCTTTTGAAGAAACTTCCCAACGACTTCTTAGCCTTTTTGGTGGGTGGGGTTGAAACTTCTTCCACTCTGGTCTCTCTGCACTCAACAGAATGCTAGAAAATAGTAAAAACAAAAGAACAAACAAGAAAAAAGAATTTAATTAGTTTTATATATGAATGATCATTACTCTATGAACAACACAATTCAGCTAAATTTAAACTTAAATATTTACTAAAATGTAAGAATGCATTTAAATGGAAGGAACTCTTCTCATTTACTCCATTCTAACCATTATTTTTACCTTGTGTTCCATCATCTTCATCTCTGACACCAGTCTGGCTTTGATGATGGGGACGTCGTTGACACTGATGTATTGTGTCTTGTATCTTGGATCTAAGAAGGATGCCACATCCAAGAGCTCTTGTGTAACTCTCTCTTCATACTTGCTGTTCAAGTACTCCAAAATTTTCTTTTTTAAGGACTTGGTCATGTCTGTATCACCCTCCTCTCGTGCCAAGATGGTTGTGTTAAACAGGCTGAGTACTGGTTTGATGTGTGAAACACTAATGTAATCCTCCCCTGACAGAGCATCCGTGAATTCAAGCAGTGGTCCCAGTGCCTTGCTGACTGACTCCAGCACATCCAGATCTTGATATCCAAGAATTAGGTGCCGGGTGTTTCTGTCCTCTGAGAGGACCTCGTGGAGTGCTTTCTGCTGCTCCAGAATCCTGTTAATCATGAGCACCCTAGACCCCCATCTAGTTTGACACTCAGTGATGAGTTCGTGGACTGGAAGGTTGAGGCGCTTCTGGGCTTGCTCAAGTGCCACTCTCTTTTTCCAGCTATGTGAGAAGTGGCACACCAACTTTTTGCAGACACCTGTTGCACGGCTGATCCGGCTGTCACCTTTCACTGCGTTTTCTTGGAAAAATAGATGTACAAAAATAATTCATGATTATATTACAACAGCTAAATAACCACATAATAATGCAGATTGTTTTCTCTCTCTCTCTCTCACTCACTTACACAGACAGACCTCTCTCTCTCTGTCTCAAAGTTATTAAAAATAAACATAACGTACCTATTGCCAGGTGTAGCCTGTGTCCGAAGCACTGAAGGCGCGTCCAGCCATTCACCTCCATAGCCTTTATCATGTTCGACGCATTATCAGTTGTCACGCAAACTTGTTGGTCCTCCTTCAAGTTCCAGTCTGCTAACGCACCTCTCATCTCCTCCGCTATATTATCCCCGGTATGCTCCGCGGAGAAGAATGATGTCTGCAGACAGCGGGTCTTGAGTTCGAAGTTTGTTGTGATAAAATGGACTGTTAAACTTATGTATGGTTCAGTTGTCCGGCTCGTCCACAGGTCCGTGGTTGTGGCGAAATGATCGATTTCACAGAGCTCGGATTCAACACTCATTTTACACTCATTATAAAGTTTCGGAATGGCCACTTGATTAAAATGTGTTCGGGATGGTATTTTATAACGCTTGTCCAGCGTCCGAACCATTTTTTTAAAGCCTTCTTTTGAGACTGTGTACACAGGTACCATGTCTTTTGCAATGTGGTATGTTATAGCGTCTGTAATTTCTTTGTGTCTGGTGGACGTCGACTTGTACGGCGTAACGCTACTGAACGCGTCAGCAATCAAACTTTGCTTTGGCTTATTTTGGGATGACTGAGAAGTCCCCGGTGTTTCTCTCATTGTCATGCACTCTTCATGCAGCACGCGATGGTGTTGTTTCAGGTGGTGAAACATGTTTGTTGTGCTACCTTGCTTAGTCGCAATTTTTGTTAAGCACGACCTGCACAACACGTCACTCTGGTTTACATCGTCTTTTCTGAATCCAAAATACCTCCAAATAATGGAAGATGATTTATGTTTTGGCACCAAGTCAGATTCTGCACTACCACCGGCCGCATTATCTCCCGCACTCATTTTCTTTCTTTTTAATTTCTCCGCTGTCTCTGTAGTGTGTGCGCGCTGTCTTTAGCGGTGCATTCAAGGGCACTCGTAAAACTGATGTTCGTTGTGTGACTGCCAGAGTTGTATGCAGGGCGGGGTGAGCGCGGAGAGGGGAAATCTATATTGTCTATATCGTTGCTTTTTTCGATAGTAATATCTTGAAAGTTCATATAAGAACATAAGAACATAAGAACTATACAGACGAGAGGAGGCCATTCGGCCCATCGAGCTCGCTTGGGGAGAACTTAACTAATAGCTCAGAGTTGTTAAAATCTTATCTAGCCCTGATTTAAAGGAACCCAAGGATTCAGCTTGCACTACGTTATCAGGAAGACTATTCCATACTCTGACTACACGCTGTGTAAAGAAGTGCTTCCTTAAATCCAGTTTGAAATGTTCTCCCGCTAATTTCCACCTATGGCCACGAGTTCTTGTATTTGAACTAATGCTGAAGTAACTATTCGGTTGAACAGCATCCAAACCTGTTAGAATCTTATAGACCTGGATCATGTCCCCCCTCAGTCTCCTTTGCTTGAGGCTGAACAGATTTAGCTCAAATAACCTTTCCTCGTATGACATTCCTCTAAGACCAGGAATCATTCTTGTGGCCCTACGCTGCACCTTTTCTAAGGCCGCTATGTCCTTTTTAAGATATGGTGACCAAACCTGTACACAATATTCTAGGTGAGGTCTCACCAAGGAATTGTATAATCTTAGCATTACCTCCCTTGACTTAAACTCCACACACCTGGAGATGTACCCCAACATCCTATTGGCCTTTTTTATTGCTTCCCCACACTGGCGAGAATGAGACATGGAAGCATCAACATACACACCAAGGTCTTTCTCATAATCAGCTACCTTTATTTCAGTAGGTCCCATAAAATACCTGTACTTTATATTTCTGCTCCCTACATGGAGTACCTTACATTTGTCTATGTTAAATTTCATCTGCCAGGTGTCAGCCCAGTCACTAATTAAATTAAGATCCCGCTGTAGCTGCTGAGCCGCTAGTTCAGTATCTGCTACACCACCCACCTTGGTGTCATCTGCAAATTTCACCAGTTTACTGTATATATTGGTGTCTATATCATTTATGTAAATTAGGAACAAAAGTGGTCCTAAAATTGAACCCTGCGGTACCCCACTATGAACGCAGGCCCACTGTGACATCGAGCCTCTTATAACTACTCGCTGCTTCCTATCCGTTAACCAGTTATCAATCCAAGTCGCTACAGTTCCTAAAATACCTGTCGCTTTGAGTTTAAGTGAGAGCCTCTTGTGGGGAACAACATCAAAAGCCTTTTGGAAATCTAAATAGATGACATCATAGGCCTTCTTATCATCAACTTCCTGAGTAGCTTCCTCAAAAAACTCCAACAGATTTGTTAAACAGGATCTACCTCTCCTAAATCCATGCTGGCTATCCCTCAAAATGTTATTTGAGTCCAGGTAATCTACCATTTTCTCTTTGATTATAGCCTCCATAACTTTACCAGTTATACAAGTTAGACTGATTGGCCTATAGTTTGACAAATTACTTCTATCCCCTTTTTTGAAAATGGGCGTTATGTTGGCATGCTTCCAATCAGAAGGTACCACACCTTCAGATAAGGATTTTTGAAACAGTAATGTTAAGGGTCGGCAAATAATATCCCTCATCTCTTTTAACACTATAGGTAAGATGCCATCAGGGCCCTGTGATTTATTTATTTTGAGCTTAGCTAGGCTTTGCAAAACATCAGCTTCAGTTATATATATATTAGTTATAGACGATGTTGAATTAGTAATAAGAACTGGTAAGTTACTAGTGTCCTCGACAGTGAATACCCGTGCAAAACTATCATTGAACTCATTTACTATGTCAATGTCGTTTTCAATTATAAGACCCTTACTATCCTGCAGATTAGTAATTTCAGCTTTTAGAGCTCTTTTAGAGTTAAAATACTGGAAGAAACTTTTAACGTCATCCTTAGCCTCCAATGCGATCTTCCTTTCGACATTCCTTTTAGCTCGTCTAATGTCATTTTTTAATTCAGCCTGTAGATTTAGATACTCTTGCTTTATTATGTCATCATCAGTTATTTTCCATCTCTGGAACAAAGCCCTTTTCCTCCTTACTTTATACTTTATGTCCCTATTAAACCACCTAGGTTGCAATTTCCTAGATTTATTTTTGCTAGAAACAGGTATGAAGTCCTCTTGTACTTGCAATAACGTGCTTTTAAAAAATTCCCATGCCTCTTCAACAGTTTTGTTATTTAACTCCATCCAGTTCACGGTTTCTAGTTTTAATCTCATACAATTGAAGTTAGCCTTCCTAACATTATATATTTTTGATTTGGACTTTGCTCTTCGGGCACTAAACTTAACCTCAAATTTAACCATGTTATGATCGCTACTGTCAAGTGGTTCTAAAACATCTAATTTACCAATCCTGTCCTGGTTATTAGACAAAACAAGATCAAGAATGGCATCTCCCCTGGTAGGGGTGTTAACAAACTGAGTAAAAAAACAATCCTGTACTAATTCCACCATCTCAAGTTCATTTTCAGAAGAGCCAGCAACAATGTCCCACTGTATCCCCGGTAGATTAAAATCACCCATAACTACCACATCATTTTTATTGCTCATAATCCTAATATCACTGTATAACAATCTGCTTTCCTCAGCAGCTACATTGGGTGCTCTGTAACAAACACCGACAATTAGGCTATTTGAGTTTGTAGCATCTAATTTTACCCATATAGCTTCCGTACTTTTACTTCTATATAGATATAGATATAGATACGATAACGATATATCGTTCAGCCCTACTGTATATAACTCTTTTTATTACCTGTGTCTTGTCTTGTCACTGTCATTCTGTTGCACTGTAGAGTTCTGTCACTATAACAAATTCCTCCTATGTGTTAACATACCTGTCAATAAAGCTTATTCTGATTCTGATTCTGATTCTAATCGTCCAGCCCATCCACCGAAACACCGTTGAGTGGTATGTCGAGGTCGCATTACGTAGTTGCTGTTAACGTTAGCTCCCGCGTTAGTGCCGCTCCCGGATAACGCAACACCTGATGATGACGGTCTAAAAATACGCCGCATTTCCTCCTCAATGGACGCGTTAGAAGAGCACTCTGAAGACTGCCGTTGATATTGCTCCAACATTGATGACATTGTTGGGATAACGGACTCAGAGTTAAGAACATTATTTAAAAGACCTATTGCTTCATTTAGTTGCTCCCGGTCCACCATTTTCTTAGATTAAGGGGAAGGCGGAGCATAAAATCCCGCTTCTTCTAGCCTTATTTAATATAACCAATTAGCACCGTTTCCGTTTTAATCAAACTCACTCGCACACGCAACTATTCTCATTCACACATCTGATCATTCTCTCTTACATTCACATCTTTTTTTAACGTTGTGCTATGTGTATGAGAGTATGATTGTTCATGTAAACAGGTATAATTGTGTGTGTATGAGAGTATATTTGCGTGTGTGTATGAGAGTATGATTGTTCATGTAAAGCAGGTATAGTTGTGTGTGTATGAGAGTATGATCCTGTGTGTGAGACCCAAGTATAAATTATGTCTCATACGGCCCCTCATACACATTCAACAGTGCCAGCGGTCATCCACTATGCAGCGAGACTGAAGATTGACTATAACGCCCCATCTATCCGCGACCTGTTCGGTATTCCAACATCCGATACCATGCCACCCTTACTGGTTAGGCATCTCATCCTTTAAAAATGGAGACACGCCATCCCCCTCCAACATATGATGGGTGTATACAAAAAGTTTTACAACCTATACATCTTGAAATGTTACGAATTTCATTGCAGGGGTCCTCCTATCTAGTACTTAATCAGCATCAGTCTCCTCTAGTATTAGAACCAGGTCTTTGATAAACCTCAGGACAAGGGCCCCAAGTCTTATGAAAGGTCTTTAAGGACCCTCCAATTCTGGTTGCCGTTAGGGAAATGGGGATACAGCTTTTGCACAAAGTGTCCACTTTGAAATAAATGAAACAGATGATTCTTTGGCAGGCTATACTTGACTGAAATGATTGTGACTGTTGCAAAGACCCCATCCTCATATAAACTATTAATAGTGTTGAGCCAATTTTTTCTGGCCATTTAAGAAAGGCAGCAAAGGTTTTTTATACCTTTAAACATTAACAAAAACCGTTAATGTCTGTTCTTTAAAATTTACAAGTCTTTCTGTCTGTTTTTTTGTGATGTTAGTGAACGACTAAGTTAGTGTGTTAGGGGGCTTGGAGACACATCGCGATCACCAACCTAAAGTTAAACTCTAAAGCCCCTGACCACTGGTGTGTGTGCGTGTGTTTGTGCACATGAGCATGAACAAACATTTACTGAAAAAACGTATTTATTAAAATAACTAAGGCTTTATTCTGTCAAAATTAAAAAAGAAAAATAACGCCCCCGGATAGACGGGGCGTTATAGTCAATCTGTAGTCTCGCTGCATAGTGGATGACCGCTGGCACTGTTGAATGTGGCCTATGTTTCATTAACTATCAAGCAGGCTACATCTCAGTTACCATTGTCAACTTAACATGGTACTCCAGCAAGCATCTCAAATCAAGCTTGTAGATGATATAAGCTGGGACTGTGGGGTCATCTTGTAGGCTGTCTGACATTTACTGAAGAATGTCTTTATTAAAATAACTAAGGCATTATTCTTTTAAGTTTTTAATGTGTATTTGATGCATGATGCTAAATGAAGCTTACTAGTTACTATAAAATGTAATTAAATAACCATCTCCACCTTCTTTAAAATAATCAAAATATATCTTAAATTCTTACACACTTGCCTGATTCCACAGTTCCTACACCCCCCTACCCTTCCATGGCTTTTGAGACAAGAAAGCCCCCCCCCCCTTCTGTCTGCCTGGTCGATCATTTCTAGTCGCTATTTTGGTGCTTCCTCAAATCTTGTTGCCTAAATGCCTTATATCACACTCATACTAATTTAAAATTTCGCTAGAACAAAACGATCCTTATACATTTTAAGAAAAACTTAAACTATATATGTCTGGTGTTTTTTGATTCAGTTTGATTATCAACCTCTAAAGGCCACTTCTTTAAATTTCTTAGCAAAATAACAGTTACTGCTAAACTGTTTTATTCCTTGTTTGAATCATCAGTGGCTATGCCCTGCTCATTTTCAAAGAGAGTGGCATGTCGCCTCTTGACTAAACTTTTGTAAAGCAAAGCTACCCTTAAAGCACTTTGAATAAAATGTTTCATAGCGTGTTTTATACTTATTTTACAATATCACATTAACAAACAAAAAAAAGAAGGGTAAAATAACAAAAATATATACTAAAGTCTTGACTGTTCCCCGTACCTCCCCCTCAACCGATCCTTGGCTCGTGCTAAAACTTCACAATTCTGCATGCCTGGGTGCCTTGTAATGGCTATAGTGTGAATCAGTATCCTGTAATGTGTTGTATAACAAAACTAGCCCATATAATTTCAACCGAAAACATGATGACAGTGTTTTTACCATTAGAAAATAATGCATTATTTAAAATAGCATGTTTACAAGCACAACTAATGTTTTTTATCCCGTAAATTAAGATAACTAAGGCATTATTCTACCAAAGTTTTTTAAATGTTTCGATGTATGTTGATATACACTCACCTAAAGGATTACATAAGAACATAAGAAATTTACAAACGAGAGGAGGCCATTCGGCCCATCAAGCTCGTTTGGGGAGAACTTAACTAATAGCTCAGAGTTGTTAAAATCTTATCTAGCTCTGATTTAAAGGAACCCAGGGTTTTAGCTTCCACTACACTAGCAGGAAGACTATTCCATACTCTAACTACACGCTGTGTAAAGAAGTGCTTCCTCAAATTTGTTTTAAAATGTTCTCCCGCTAATTTCCACTTATGGCCACGAGTTCTAGTATTTAGACTAATATTGAAATAGTCATTTGGCTGAACAGCATCCAGACCCGTTAGAATCTTATAGACCTGAATCATATCCCCCCTTAGTCTCCTTTGCTCAAGGCTAAACAGATTCAGTTCCGCTAACCTCTCCTCATAAGACATTCCTCTAAGACCAGGAATCATTCTCGTAGCTCTTCGTTGCACCTTTTCTAAGGCAGCAATGTCCTTCTTGAGGTATGGTGACCAAACCTGCACACAGTATTCTAGGTGGGGTCTTACCAAGGAATTATATAAGTGTAACATCACCTCCCTTGACTTAAACTCCACACATCTAGAGATATAACCCAACATTCTGTTCGCCTTTTTTATTGCTTCCCCACACTGGCGAGAGGGGGACATGGAAGCATCAACATACATACCGAGATCTTTCTCGTAATCAGCTACCTTTATTTCAGTGGAACCCATAAAATATCTGTACTTTATATTTCTGCTCCCTGCATGGATTACCTTGCATTTATCTGTGTTAAATTTCATCTGCCATGTATCAGCCCATTCGCTAATTAAATCCAGATCCCGTTGAAGCCTCTCTGCTGCTAGATTAGTTTCTTCTACCCCGCCCACCTTGGTGTCGTCTGCAAATTTAACCAGTTTACTGTATGTATTTGTGTCAATATCATTAATGTAAATTAGGAACAATAGAGGTCCTAAAATTGAACCCTGCGGTACCCCACTATGAACGGAGGCCCACTGTGACATTGTGATTATTAGGAACACCATACTAATATGGTGTTTGACCCCCTTTCGCCTTCAGAACTGCCTTAATTCTACATGGCATTGATTCAACAAGGTGCTGAAAGCATTCTTAAGAAATGTTGGCCCATATTGATAGGATAGCATCTTGCAGTTGATGGAGCTTTGTGGGATGCACATCCAGGGCACGAAGCTCCCGTTCCACCACATCCCAAAGATGCTCTATTGGGTTGAGATCTGGTGACTGTGGGGGCCATTTTAGTACAGTGAACTCATTGTCATGTTCAAGAAACCAATTTGAAATGATTCGAGCTTTGTGACATGGTGCATTATCCTGCTGGAAGTAGCCATCAGAGGATGGGTACATGGTGGTCATAAAGGGATGGACATGGTCAGAAACAATGCTCAGGTAGGCCGTGGCATTTAAACGATGCCCAATTGGCACTAAGGGGCCTAAAGTGTGCCAAGAAAACATCCCCCACACCATTACACCACCACCACCAGCCTGCAGAGTGGTAACAAGGCATGATGGATCCATGTTCTCATTCTGTTTACGCCAAATTCTGACTCTACCATTTGAATGTCTCAACAGAAATCGAGACTCATCAGACCAGGCAACATTTATCCAGTCTTCAACTGTCCAATTCTAGTGAGCTCGTGCAAATTGTAGCCTCTTTTTCCTATTTGTAGTGGAGATGAGTGGTACCCAGTGGGGTCTTCTGCTGTTGTAGCCCATCCGCCTCAAGGTTGTGCGTGTTGTGGCTTCACAAATGCTTTGCTGCATACCTCGGTTGTAACGAGTGGTTATTTCAGTCAAAGTTGCTCTTCTATCAGCTTGAATCAGTCGGCCTATTCTCCTCTGACGTCTAGCATCAACAAGGCATTTTCGCCCACAGGATTGTCGCATACTGGATGTTTTTCCCTTTGCACACCATTCTTTGTAAACCCTAGAAATGGTTGTGCGTGAAAATCCCAGTAACTGAGCAGATTGTGAAATACTCAGACCGGCCCGTCTGGCACCAACAACCATGCCACGCTCAAAATTGCTTAAATCACCTTTCTTTCCCATTCTGACATTCAGTTTGGAGTTCAGGAGATTGTCTTGACCAGGACCACACCACTAAATGCATTGAAGCAACTGCCATGTGATTGGTTGATTAGATAATTGCATTAATGAGAAATTGAACAGGTGTTCCTAATAATCCTTTAGGTGAGTGTATATGTATATATGTATAATATAAAATTTAATAATTATGGCCTTGGACAGACAAAAGTGCGTATTCAGATACACAAAAGGTAAGTAAGGTGTGTGTGTGTGTGTGTTTTTTTCTCTGTGCCCTCAGATGTCTCAAAGGCAGTGTGTGTAGATGTATCTGAGGCAGGGTTGAGGAGGTCCTCAAAGTATTCCTTCCACCTCCGGGTGATGTCCCCAGGTGAGGTCAACAGCACCCCCTCCCCACTATAAATAGTAGGGACCAGGAGCTGCTTCCCCCTCCTGATACTCCGGATGGTTTGCCAGAACCTTTTTGAGGCCGACCGAAAGTCACTTTCCATGGCCTCACTGAACTCCTCTCACGCCCGGGTTTTTGCTTCTGCGACCACCCGAGCTGCGTTCAGCCTGGCCCGCCGGTACCCGTCAGCTGCCTCCAGAGACCCCCGGGCTAATAATTCCCGGTAAGCCTCCTTCTAAAGCTTCACGGCCCCCCTCACCTCTGGTGTCCACCATCGGGTACGGGGGTTACCGCCACGACTGGCACCGATCACCCTGCAGCCACAGCTCCGTACGGCCGCTTCCACAATGGAGGTCCGGAACAGTGTCCATTCGGACTCAATGTCCCCAACCTTCCCCAGTATGCAGTTGGAATTCTGCCGGAGGCATGAGTTAAAGCTCCGGCAAACAGGAGCCTCTGCCAGACGTTCCCAGCAGACCCTCACTATGCGCTTGGGCCTACCAGGTCTGACCGGCTTCCTCCCCCGCCACCTGAGCCAACTCATCACCAGGTGGTGATCAGTTGACAGCTCTGCCCCTCTCTTTACCCGAGTGTCCAAGATGGAAGGCCACAGATCAGATGATACGATTATGAAATCGATCATCGACCTGTAGCCCCGGGCATGTTCGTACCATGTCCACTTATGGACACCCTTATGCTCGAACATGGTGTTCGTTATGGACAAACCATGCATTGCACAGAAGTCCAATAACAGAACACCACTCGGATTCAGATCAGGGAGGCCGTTCCTCCCAATCACCCCCTTCCAGGTCACACTGTCATTGCCCACGTGAGCGTTGAAGTCCCCCAGCAAAACGATGGAATCCCCCCGCGGCACACCAAATAGCATACCGCTAAGGGAATCTAAGAAGGCCGGGTACTCTGAACTGACATTCGGCGCATAAGCGCAGATGACAGTCAGAGACCTATCCCCGGCCCGAAGGCGCAGGGAAACAGCCCTCTCGTCCACCGGGGTAAACTCCATTGTTAATGCACCGAGCTGTGGGGCCACCAATAGCCCCAGCCCGGCGTCGCTCACCCGCCGCAACTCCAGAATAAAAGAGCGTCCGAGCCCGACTATATCTAGTCAATACCTCTCAACCTCACGCACAAGATCAAGCTCCTTCCCCACCAGAGAGATGACATTCCATGTCCCGAAAGCCAGTTTTGTCAGCCGGGGATCGGACCGCCAGGGCCTCCCTTGGCCGCCACCCGATCCACAAAGCACTGAACCCCTGACATTCCCCCTGCGGGTGGTGGGCCCACCTGGAGACAGTCCCGCGTGCCTCTTTCGGGCTAAGCCCGGCCACCAGGCGCTCGCCAACGGGCCCCTCCCCCAGGCCTGGCTCCAGGTGACCCTAGTCCGTGTGAGGGTAACGGGACTTTGTTTGTAGCCTGTACCTTGTCCACTCATTCTCTTATTGTCAAGTTACAGGCTCCCCTCCTCAGAGTGCTGATTCTCCAACATGACAGGCTGTGGTTAAATCATTTTCTTCCATGTGATGAAATTTGATCTACTGTAATTTATTTGTACTGGCCTCAGTCCTGCCTGCAAATCTCATGCCTCCTTTTATAGAGGGTGATTTCAGTCTTTGTCAGCATTTTTAATTGTTTAGTCTACTTTCACATTTTCCAGTGCTATTCTAGAAAAGCATTCCAAGGTACTTGTTTCATGCCCTCCCCCTCCGAGTTTGTACTACGTGAAGTGATGAACGAACAAATAAAACAGTTTTCTTCAGGATAAGTTTCTTGGTTCTGATAATGTGGCTCGATGCATCATTTAGGTCTGGTCTTGTATGACAGAAGATTCTCCTCTCTTTAGTTACAATATACCATATAGTGATGTGACTTCACAGCCGAAGCCTCCACCATGATTTGGTTTGTATAGTAGAGGGCTTTAAGGAGCAGTCCATCCCTCCATCCATTTTCTGTACCCACTTGTCCTAATCAGGGTCATGGGGGTCTGGAGCCTATGCTGACAGCTACAGACACAAAGTAGGGAATAACCTAGGATGGCGCACCAACCCATCACAGGGCACGCATACAGTCACATCTATGGACAATTTGGTAACTCCACCTCAGCACATTTTTGAACTGTGGGGGTGGAGACTGGGTGACCCAGAGGAAACTCCACAATGACATGGGGAGAACATGCGGGAGCTGCTCCTAGCCCTTGTGGCGCCCTAGGCGAGCATTATTGTTGGTGCCCACACCTCCTCCCCACCCCCGCTGAGTACAATAACATTACATAACATTGCTTAATATAGTTTAATTTTGTTTGATAAGTACAATAAATAATGACACCTAACCTTTTTATATAATGAAATAATTCAATAATCACTAATCATAATTGTCACGCCTTGCTCTCTCTCCAGTGTGGCTCTAATGAGCCACACCTGTTACTTATTTGTCTTGCCTCTTATTTCAGCCCTTGTGTGACTCATTCTAGCTTCCTTTCGTTTGCTCCCTCATCAGTGGTGTATAAAGTGCCTCCCAGTCTTGAGCTTCCTAGTCCAGTCATTGATGTTGTTCGTTTGAATACATTGCATCACAGCATCACAGCTCCTGGGATCCACTCCCACTATTATATGCACTGTTTATCGACTACCTAAGGCAAATAAGGATTTTTAAAATTACTTTACTGCTCTTCTTACTCATTTTTCAGTACTCTCTCCCAATATTATAATCATTGGTGACTTTAACATTTATATGGACAATGACAATAACCTCCTCTCCAGAGATTTCACATCTTGTCTGGATAACTTCGGATTTCAGCAACACATTAACTTCCCTACTCACTGCAAAGGCCATATCCTAGACCTGGTTTGCTGTTCTGGTGTCACCCCCTCTGACTGCAAAGCCAATCTGTTCCCACTCTCCGATCATCTGCTTACCTTCAATATAAAACACCTTCCAAGATTTTTACACCACATAATATTGCATTTAGCAAAATTAGTAATATTAATCCTGACATCTTTTCATCTATCTAAATCTACAGGCTGAATTAAAAAATGACATTAGACGAGCTAAAAGGAATGTCGAAAGGAAGATCGCATTGGAGGCTAAGGATGACGTTAAAAGTTTCTTCCAGTATTTTAACTCTAAAAGAGCTCTAAAAGCTGAAATTACTAATCTGCAGGATAGTAAGGGTCTTATAATTGAAAACGACATTGACATAGTAAATGAGTTCAATGATAGTTTTGCACGGGTATTCACTGTTGAGGACACTAGTAACTTACCAGTTCTTATTACTAATCCAACATCGTCTATAACTAATATATATATAACTGAAGCTGATGTTTTGCAAAGCCTAGCTAAGCTCAAAATAAATAAATCACAGGGCCCTGATGGCATCTTACCTATAGTGTTAAAAGAGATGAGGGATATTATTTGCCGACCCTTAACATTACTGTTTCAAAAATCCTTATCTGAGGGTGTGGTACCTTCTGATTGGAAGCATGCCAACATAACGCCCATTTTCAAAAAAAAGAAGTAATTTGTCAAACTATAGGCCAATCAGTCTAACTTGTATAACTGGTAAAGTTATGGAGGCTATAATCAAAGAGAAAATGGTAGATTACCTGGACTCAAATAACATTTTGAGGGATAGCCAGCATGGATTTAGGAGAGGTAGATCCTGTTTAACAAATCTGTTGGAGTTGTTTGAGGAGGCTACTCAGGAAGTTGATGATAAGAAGGCCTATGATGTCATCTACTTAGATTTCCAAAAGGCTTTTGATGTTGTTCCCCACAAGAGGCTCTCACTTAAACTCAAAGCGACAGGTATTTTAGGAACTGTAGCGACCTGGATTGATAACTGGTTAACGGATAGGAAGCAGCGAGTAGTTATAAGAGGCTCAATGTCACAGTGGGCCTGCGTTCATAGTGGGGTACCGCAGGGTTCAATTTTAGGACCACTTTTGTTCCTAATTTACATAAATGATATAGACATCAATATATACAGTAAACTGGTGAAATTTGCAGATGACACCAAGGTGGGTGGTGTAGCAGATACTGAACTAGCGGCTCAGCAGCTACAGCGGGATCTTAATTTAATTAGTGACTGGGCTGACACCTGGCAGATGAAATTGAACATAGACAAATGTAAGGTACTCCATGTAGGGAGCAGAAATATAAAGCACAGGTATTTTATGGGACCTACTGAAATAAAGGTAGCTGATTATGAGAAAGACCTTGGTGTGTATGTTGATGCTTCCATGTCTCATTCTCGCCAGTGCGGGGAAGCAATAAAAAAGGCCAATAGGATGTTGGGGTATATCTCCAGGTGTGTGGAGTTTAAGTCAAGGGAGGTAATGCTAAGATTATACAATTCCTTGGTGAGACCTCACCTACAATATTGTGTACAGGTTTGGTCACCATATCTTAAAAAGGACATAGCGGCCTTAGAAAAGGTGCAGCGTAGGGCCACAAGAATGATTCCTGGTCTTAGAGGAATGTCTTACGAGGAAAGGTTATTTGAGCTAAATCTGTTCAGCCTCAAGCAAAGGAGACTGAGGGGGGACATGATCCAGGTCTATAAGATTCTAACAGGTTTGGATGCTGTTCAACCGAATAGTTACTTCAGCATTAGTTCAAATACAAGAACTCGTGGCCATAGGTGGAAATTAGCGGGAGAACATTTCAAACTGGATTTAAGGAAGCACTTCTTTACACAGCGTGTAGTCAGAGTATGGAATAGTCTTCCTGATAACGTAGTGCAAGCTGAATCCTTGGGTTCCTTTAAATCAGAGCTAGATAAGATTTTAACAACTCTGAGCTATTAGTTAAGTTCTCCCCAAGCGAGCTCGATGGGCCGAATGGCCTCCTCTCGTTTGTATAGTTCTTATGTTCTTATGTTCTTATAACCTCTATGAACTCCTGACCGGAGAGGCCTGCTCAGCCTGTGGCTGGAGCATCTGCCACCGGTGAGGTCTCCATCGCTCTGCTGCAGTCACTCACCAACTCCCCTATGCTCTCTGTCGGCATCTGCCATAGGAAGCAAAGGCATAGAAATGTGCTGCACTCGCACCTGACCCCATCCTTCCTGGCCTGATCCAGTCCAAGTCCAACTCCAAGCTTGTCCTCTCTGCTGCCGCTGCCTCCTCACCTGATCCTGGTGAGATCCCCGCCAAACCCGTTCTGTTTCCAGTGATGTCTCCCAGGCCCTGTGGGGCTGCTGTGGGGATCTAGGCACGCTGCCCAGGGGAAGGTGCTGCCGCACTCCACGAGCCCTGCCCTGGTGAGGATGCCACCATGCCAACTGCACCCTGCCCAGGGAGGGATTTCACTGTGCCCCCCAAGCCTGATGCAGGAGAGGATATCGCCGCATCCATTGAGTGCAACTCAGGGGAAGACACTGCTGCTGCCTTGCCCAGTCCAGAAGAGGCCTCAGTCACTGCTACCATGCCAAGCCCAGAAGAGGCCATTGCTGCAGCCATGGCCTGGAGCAGGAAAGACCTCTTTCGCACACACAGTCCAGGTGAGGTCTCCACGAGTAGGGTTGAGGCATCCGTGGTCTCGCCACAGAAAGCCAGAGAGGGGTGTCCAGTCCTGCTCCCCCCTGGATGTCCCGGTTCTGCTCGCCTTGGCCCTGGACATCCCTGTCAAGTTTTGCTTGCCACCAGGTGTCCCAGCTTGGGCCAGCCTGTTGGCAGACCTGCTGTGTTCTGCCCACCACCAAAGGCCCCTGCCATGCTTATGGCTGCCCAGTCAGCCCCTGCCTCACCTGAGAAGAACAGAACAAACTCTGCAGCACAAGTGGGTAGCAACATCAATGACTGGGAAGCTCAAGACAGTGAGCCCCACTCCCAGTGTTAGCACCTAGCTTCCTAGGGTCTAGGATCCCCTTCCACCAGATGCTAGTTCCATTTGTATTTTACCTTTGTTCTCCCCAGTACCTAGTCTTGCTTTTCTTTCCACCTGCCCTTTGGCCCCTCCTAGTGTCCCTGTCCTGGTTGTCCTTCCACCTGTCTGCCCAGTGCTTATCTAACTGTCTGTCTTGTTTGCTGTCACTGCAGTCCCAGGCCTCATTCATGTCCATTTTCCGACCCTGGTGATGTCTTGTCCTGTTTGGTCACATGTCTTGTCCTGGTCTCGTGTGGTGATTCCCTTTGTCCTCCTTGGTTGCTCCTAAGTCTGTGTGGTGCCCCTAGTGGTGTAGTGCTCTTGGTGTTATGTGGGTCTCTGTGTGGTGTTTGGCTTTGTTCTGTCATGTACGGTCCTGAGCTTTGTCATACTAGTTCAGCAAAAACTCTTACCGGTCATTCTTTTTCAGCAACTAGCTAACTATAGTGACCTACATTTTTCCACACTAGTTAAGCAATGAGTGCCAAAATGCACACTAGTCAACTACTGAAGGCTGAAATGTGCACTAGTTAACCAATCAAAGCCTCTTACTAGTTAACTAGTGTAAGGAAAAGCAGTAAAGATGCCCCAATGTTCTTGGTTGATCATTTGAATGGAGACAGTGTTAGCTATTAATGATCAAGGGGGAATGATCAAAGGAGAAGTCTGGGAGAGAATAGGGGTTCCATTTGGCACCACTAAGGTGATAAGGAAGATAATTCAATTGACAGAGGCCAGAGAAGTGGCTGAGCTACCATTTGCTCTCACGGGAAATCCCCGTCCTGTCCTGTCCCGTCCCGTCCCTGTCTCAGGATCCTCACACTCCAGGGGGTCACTCTTTATATGTAAATTCACTCACAACACCTACACACAGCACCTTGGCAGGGAGGGTCTTTTGGGGTATAAAGGGGGGTGAAGAGCTGCCCTTAATTTGTATTTGAGCTGCCTTTCAGTACCCGGTGTATGTCTACACTGTATTACATTATATTATTTTTACTGTTCAATAAACCACCATTTTGCTGAAACTGCGGAGACACTGCAAGTGGATTCCTTACATCTTATTGGCGAGCCAGCCAGGAGAAGGGGCTAACAACTGGAAGAATCATCTGGGAACCTTTTTTTTGGCTGATATTTTCCTCAAGAAGAGAGAAGATTTCTTGACCTAAGAGAGAAGACTGACAAGAAAGCTTCATTCCAGACGTGCCACCTTCTTCTGCGAACCGAAGGACCCAGAAAGAATCACGCTTGTGAGTATAACTGGTTTGCGATATCAGACGTCCGCTGAGACGAACAGTAAAGTAATATAGGAAATAGGGAGTAATTCAAGACTTAGGCATGAGAATTCTCCTGGTTTGACCTGTTTATTAGTAATAAAGGGTAAACAGGAGGTGTGTTTGTAGAGGAACTGGGCTTTGGTAAGAAAGCACCAGCAGGGTTCCCCACATTGTAACCCTGTGTCCTTGAGATAAGCCACCACTGTAGGTAAATTGTGTAAGTTTATACTGTGAGAGTTTAAATTTATACTCAGAACCTACAATGATGGAGTGGGCCATCGAATATGTTGCAAAGCATTGCAAGGAGGGATCATATGGATCTCTCATAGATAAGCTAGACCCCCTAGAGTGGCTAGAGGAGGCATGCAGGGAAAGGAACATAAAATGTTCCAAGAAAAAGCAGAAACATGCTAACGTGTTACAGGCCTTGCTGGAAGGACAGCAAGAAATTAACGGCAGACTGGCAAGTTCGCAGTCTGAGTGTACTCAGCATAGGAGTACAATCGGTGAATTAAGGAATAGAATAGAGAGTCTCGAACAGGAGAACTCTGCTAGTCGAGCAGAACGTCGGCTAGCTGCAGAAAACAGCATTGAACTGAGGCAACTGGTAGCTTCTCTTAGGCAGGGCCTGGAAGCAGCTAAGGAAGCTAATGCATTCCTGCAAAAGGAACTGGAGAAGTGTCAGAATGCTTATGAGGCACTTTGGTCCAGAAGCATTAGAAACCCAGAAGTGCATAAAAAGCCTGCTGGGGATGAGGATACTGTTCTAAGGAGCAAGTTAGAACGGGTTAAGGAACATGTTGCAGCTTTGGGCATTAGTCTGCCGGCGGATTCTGACAGTGATAGTGACACATCAGATGAGGGGGCTAATGTGAGCCCAGTTAAAGTTGCACCATTTCGTGTGGGAGAGCGCAGGACACGCAGAAGGGCAGCTGCCGAGGTTGACGGGCAGCCTGCTACAGCACAGTATGAATATCAGGAGATCCATGAGCATATCCCACTATCTACATCTGAGCTGGGTAATTTATGCAGAAATGTAGGTAAATGGGATGGTGCGTCTGATCCTCGGCCATATTTGTCTGAGTTAGAGAGACAAGCCAGGGCAAATGGTCTAGACCAGGGGTGTCAAACTCATTTTAGGGTGAGGGCCGGATGAGAAGAAATGTGACCATGTGCGGGCCGAATTTATTATTATTATTTTTTTAATCATAGTGCATCAAATTACAACAAATACACTATATTCTGTAAAACTGCATTTAACAAGTCCTCAGAAACTGTTCATTAACACTCTTATTCCTTTTTGGGGAAAAAGCAAAATCCTTTCCTTTGAACATGAATATTACCTGTCAGATACTTTTTAGTAATGATAAAATAATAAATAAAAAATGCTGCAGACTCTGTGTACAGACAGTTACATTAAATATGAAGCTAATGGCTACAATTTAGAAAAACACTTCACAATTTAAAAAAACTGCCTTTAACAACTCAATAGTTTAGAAAAAATCATATACAAAAATAAATTCTTTATTGTTAATGCAAATGAAAAAAAATATCATTCACTTTAGATATGAACATTAACTATACACTACAAATGAGAACTTTCCTTTAACAAATAAAAATCTAGATGAGGTGACATACGCAAGTATACACAGGTACGCATAATGCTTTTAACTCCTGCTTCCTGACACCTGACTTCTCTTTTCTTCGACCAGTGCATCAACGTCAGCAACCAGTTTTTGAGCCGTTGCCACTCTCATAATGTCATTTAGATGTCTGTGTGTGAGTCGAGAGCGCAGGTTGGACTTGTTAATGTTCATTACAGAAAATGCCTGCTCGCAGAGATATGTCGTCCCGAACATGCTGAGGATTTTGGATGCAAAACCTGTCATTTTGGGGAACGTCGGTCCGAGGTTTTGGTAAAATAAATCCACAGTGCGAATTTGTCCTTCAAAGCTGTGTTGCACTGCAGTTCGATTAGTTCCATTTGGAGTTCCTCCGGTACATCCGTTGCGCTCGCAGTAAACGGTGAACGGAAGACAGCAAATTCCTTCTCAAGTTCATTAAAGATCTGGAACCGATTCTGAAACTCCTTCTGCAGACCAACAATTTTTTCTTTGTATTTGTCCATGTTGTCTTTGCCGTGAGTGGTGTACACAGATTTTAAAAAGGGAAAATGAGCTGGGTTACCTTGGGAAAGCTGTGTCGCCCACAGATCTAGTTTCATCTCAAATGCGCGAATGCAATCGTAATATTCAGTTACGATTTTGTTGCAGCCTTGCATCTTAGCATTGAGCACATTTAAGTGCTCAGTTACGTCCACCATAAAAGTAAGGTCACGAACCCACTCGGGGTCATCCAGCTCAGTCACCGGTTTTCCCTTATCTTTCATGAACTGACTGATTTCTGAGCGCAGTTCAAAGAAACGTTTGAGCACGGCTCCCCTGCTCAACCAGCGAACTTCGGTGTGGTAGGGTAGACTGTGGGGAATATTTTTGTTAGATAAAAAGGCCTCAAATTGCCGATGGTTGAGCCCCTTTGCTCTGATGAAATTAACAGTTTTTATTACCACACTCATAATATTGTCCATCTTTAGGGTTTTGCTACACAACGCTTCCTGGTGTAAAATACAATGAAAATTCCAGAATTTTTGGGTTGGGTTCTCTTTTTGAATTTTCTCTTTTAATTTTGTCACAACGCCTGCCTTTTTCCCGACCATGGATGGAGCGCCATCCGTTGCCACACTAACAGCGCGGCTAGAGGTTCCGGCAGAAGCGCAGTAGAAGAGCAGTTAAATGATCAATGATAAAATAAACAAATTAATAAAACCAAACACAATACTGCAGCAAATACCCGGACATAGACTTTATTTTAATACTACTACTACTAATAATAATGATAATAAAAAAGATTTGATATTTAATACTATTGTTCAAATCATCCCGCGGGCCGTATTGGACACCATAGTGGGCCGTATTCGGCCCGCGGGCCGTATGTTTGACACCCCTGGTCTAGACAATCAAGACTGCTGCCAAATAATACAGCTAACTATACCGGCAGACTTAGTGGAGTCACTCCCAGATAATCTCAGAATGGCTGTTGATGGTGAATGGGCAACTGTTCAGCAGAGAGAGACAGCACTGCTGAACCTGATTGGCAATCCACAGCCTAATTGGGGGCGGATCCAGGACACTAAGCCAGAGAAGGGGGAAAACCCCATGGCCTATATGAATCGTCTGTTTAATTGTTATGCTAGAAATTCTGGAATTCCGCAACCACAGCGGAATGATACTGCATTCCTGGCAATAGTAATGCAGCAGTATTTTTCAATAATAAATGATGCCACTAAGCTAGCATTGAATCAGAAACAGAAAGAAGGTAACTTGACCTTTGCAGATATTGGAAGTCTGCTTAGTAGCTGGTATGAGACAACGCATAGCAGTCCAAGCCATAAGAGAAAGGTATCAGCAGTAGTCACCAATGAGGGTAGGCGTAAAACCACTAATAAGGATGCTTGTCACAACTGTGGTAAGGTAGGACATTTCAAGAAAGATTGTTGGTCAAAGGGTGGAGGCTCAGCAGGATATAGGCCTAAACCAAGAGTGCAGGGAGCAGAGGGATCCAGGGATAAGCCGGAATCAACCCCGTCAGCTCCGACTATGACATACGAGGATATGAATAGACTGCTAAATGAAATCAAACAACTGATGGCTCAGGGTGATGCTCAGACTGACACAAGTGTCAAGTCCAAGGAGAATGGGTATTTGAAACAATAGGGGTGTCTGGCCTCTATTAGAAAGGTGGGTGATTTGAAATCTGATAGATTTGGCAGACCTAGTGTTGAAGTTGCAGTTAGAGGCCACTGTAACAAATGGTTAGTAGACACAGGAGCTGCAATCACCCTTACTCATTTGGATTTTCCCACCAATGGTAAAACAACAGAGCTAATTGGGGTTGGTAGTGGAGTGCTAATGGCAAAACAGTCTGTTCCCATACAAGCACAGATTGGTAGTGATTCAATTGTAATGAATGATTGGATGTCAAAGACACATGAGGACTCCATTCTTGGGGCAGATGTGATGAAAGACAACAATTACATTACAACAATTACATACCAAACACTTTGGAAAGGTGAGGGAGATACAGATTATGTTGTCATCCCAGACAGGCAGCAGTAGCTACTGTAAAGGGTGTTTTAACATATGACTTGCCAGACCTTCTGAGAACAGACAACCAGAAACTAGCAGAGATATTGCAGCAACACGAAGGTGTGTGGGCCAGACATAAACATGACTGTGGGAGAGTCAAAAATATGGAAGTGCACGTTCAAGGGGATGACCCCCCAGCACAAAGACAATATCAATATCCTAGTGATGCAGAAACAGACATCGCTCATGTTGTTGATTCGCTGCTCGAACAAGGTGTCCTAAGGACATGTGTATCCACAGTCAACTCACCTGTGTGGCCTGTAAAGAAACCTGATGGTTCATGGAGGCTGACCATTGATTATAGACAGATAAATGCTTCAACACCTTCCGCGGCTGCGGTGGTGGCAAGGACCCCAAACATAATGGCTAGTTTACAAAGCACATCAAAAATATACTCTACTCTGGATGTGTCCAATGGATTCTGGTCAATTCCAGTGCATCCTGACAGCCAGTATAAATTTGCTTTTACCTTTCGAGAAAAGCAGTACACATGGGTTGTTTTACCACAGGGTCACCAGTGTATGGCTGACGTATTAAAGAATGTGAGCAAACCAGAGCAGGTTGTTCAATATGTAGATGACTTGTTGATCCAGACAGAAACAGATGTGGAGCATTTTGAGCTTCTGGAGGAGGTATATTAGACATCATGAAAAAAGCAGGGCTGAAGCTGAACCCAAAAAAGGCCCAGTTATTTGTGTCGGAAGTGAAATTCCTTGGCGTCCAAATAACTGAGGGGGGTCGAACACCAGACCCACAGAAGGTAGCAGTGGTACAGAAGTTGCCAAGGCCACACACAGTAACAGCATTAAGGTCATTCATGGGCATTGTAGGTTTTTGTAGAGACTTCATAGAGAGTTTTGCAGAAATAGCTGCCCCATTATATGACCATCTGAAAGGAAAGAGAAGTAAGACAGAGGACCTAGATTGGACCCCAAAAGACCAAGAGTCTTTTGAAACACTAAAAAAGGCCTTAATGACAGCCCCTGCCCTTAGAAACCCAGACAGTGAGAAGCCTTTTGTAATTCAGGTGGCGGCTACTGAGCAGGCATTATCAGCAGTTCTGCTCCAGGAAGTACACTACCAACAGAGACCAGTTGGGTACTTTTCCAAAATGCTGACACCAGTGGAGAGAGGGTTTGACAGGTGTACTAAACATTTATTAGGAGTACACTGGGCATTAGAAGTCACAGAGCACATAGTGGGATTCAATGAGTTAGAACTCCAAACCCCACACACACCAATCAAGCTACTGCTCCAAGGCCAGATCAAAGGGGTATCACCACAAAGGGTAGGTAGATGGTTAACTGAGATTAACAGCCGGCCCATCAAAGTGAAATATTCACCTTCCTATTGTCTACCAAACTCACTCATGTACGATGGAGAGCCACATGACTGTGGAGAAGTAAGAAACGCAAATCCAAAGGGAATTTTTAGACTTTCTGGAAAAACTGATGACATAAAGTTGTATGTTGATGGTTCCAGGTACTGGGAGGATGGCCAGTACTGGACAGGCTGTGCCATTTGGGCACCTGAACTAGGGGAGGAGACATTAATTAAATGCCCTCCAAGTGATTCAGCGCAGAAGGCTGAGGTCACGGCTGTACTAACAGCAGTTGAAAAGTATCAGGGGCCAATACATGTCCATTCAGACAGTGCTTTTGTAGTGCATGGTCTAACTGAGTATCTTGCATTATGGCAACAGAGAGGGTTCTGCTCTGCAGATGGAAAGCCGATAGTGCATCACAATAGCCTGCAACAGATCTGGGAGATAGCTGCTCAGGAACCAGATCGAATTTGCATTACAAAGGTGAAAGCCCATCAGCCTCCAGGGAAAACCCCCCAGGGAGACCACAACAATTATGTTGATCAATTAGCAAGGAAGGCTGCTAAACATGGGGACCCCTGTGCAGAGATGCCACTTACTAAGATGGCTTCAGGTGCTAAGTCAGGGACTCCTGTAGACTTAGTCATATTGCAGAAAAAGGACCTTGAAATTGAAGCAGTGCAAAAAGCATTGATTGAAGGGACTGTTTTGCCTCCAGCTTATGAAAAAGAACGAGAGTGCCTCGCCAGTAGAGAGGGGCTACTCATTGTTGGAGTCAGAACTCCGCCGGGTCCGTTGATGAGAAGAGATTCACTGCACAGTCGAGGAGTGGTTGCAAGTCACCAGTTTATTCTGATTATAACCAGGGAGCTATTCTGATTATAATCAGGGAGCAAACATCCGACATACATTCAGCATGTACAAGAAGACGCTCGAACTCTAGGGGTCGGCTCTAGGTCTTTATAGGCCTTTTGGGGTGTGGCCCCCCTCGTCTGTACTTTTCCATCTACGTGACTACATCATACTTTAGCTTTTGCTCTAGTTAGTATGTGTGCATGTTCCCAAACAAGGGTAAAAAATGAGTGTCAGCAATAAGATGGGTTCCTGTTCTCTTAGTGTCTAGAACAAGGTCATCTTGACCCGTTCCCTTGCTGTAAGTTCCTGCTTTTTCCCATTTACGGGTAAGATCACCTCATCCTAGTCTCAGTTCCCTTGTCTATTTTCTTCATTGGGTTAGAGGCCATACAGTCATAAAATTATTAGTTGTATTTCTTAAATAATTAACCCTTCAATTCCCCCTTTTGATCTCCGCTAGGAGATCACCCTGATTTTAAGTAGTATATGTGATCCTGTTGATTAAGATTATAGGCAGCATGTGATTATGGGCAGTAATAAGGAAATGAACCTGATTATAGGCAATCATGTTACCGCACCCCACATGCATATGCCTCACCCAATGTCGACCAGTGGTGCACCCATTATGATAATAATAATCCCAACAAAGCCACACCGCATAACTCCGGTACGACGCATTCTGCTCCTGGCAATTTATCACGTCACATAAATCGAACACGAAAGTGGTGGGGGTGCCTCTCAGGTACTGAAGCTTCAGAGGGGCCTCTCCCCCTGACCCCACGCACTCGAACGAAGCGGCTTCTCCCGTCTGGACAATGGAAAGCAATATAATCATCAGCAATTTAAGCATTACACACAATACATTGGTTTCCCCCACAAGCCCCCTTTTTATCTTGAATCTCTGCATCTTGGTCCTGATGATCTGCGACGGATGATGTGTTGATTTCTTCAATCAGTCAGGGGTAGACTGCCCTGCTGATCTGCTCAGGTCAAGGGATTATTCTGCCCTTCTGTTGAGACCTGAGTGGCGTCTGGTTCAGCCGAACTGACGCTCTGGGTGTCTTCTCCGAGGTCCCTCTGTATGTCTGTGGTGGTCCTGCCTGGCTCATCTGCAGCTGCACACTGGCTCCAATGGAACCACGTGTCACCTTTGCCTTTTAGACGAACTGCGTGAGACGTCCTCTCGGTAACTCGGAAGGGGCCGGTCCACCGGGGCTCTGACCACTTTCGTTTGATGACTTTCAGGAGGAAAGGATTCTGTGTGGCTCAGATGGCTGGTTCCCAGGTCTCGTTTCCTGGATCTGTTTGGAGAAATCTGCAACGAGAACTTGCAAACCATCATAATACGACCTCGGATTTCGCTCCCCCTTTTCATCGGGGGTCCAGGATAGCCCTCTCTGGGGTCCTGGAAACTGCCTGCCTGTCTGGAGCTCAAAGGGAGTGAACCCAGTCCCCCTATTTATAGAACACCGTACTGACATCAATGCCAGCGGTAAAGCATCAACCCAATTCATTTTAGTCTGTGCACAGATTTTTGCCAATTTTTGTTTTATTGTTTGGTTCATTCGCTCCACTTTTCCCTGGGACTGCGGATAATAGACAGTTCTGAACGCATGTCTTAACCCCAACGCTTTTTCCACTTTCTGGAGGTCTTCGTTCTTAAAATGAGTCCCATTATCGGACCGGATCCTATTGGGAAACCCGTGTCTCGGTATGTACTGATTGATTAGAAACTTTATTACAGACGCGCCATCCTCCTTTTTTGTGGGCCATGCTTCCGGCCACCCCGAAAATGCATCCACACACATCAACACATATCTGAACCCCTTCACTGGAATAATCATGTCTGTGTAATCTATGATGATTTCCTCCCTTGACCTTGTACATGTTGGGAACTGTCCTTTTTCCGGCTTGACTGTGGGTCGCGAGTTATGAACGGTACAGGTCGCACAATCTCGAACGTGTCCCTGCACCATGTCTTTCATAAACGGATGTCACCACACAGTCAAGGTTTCTAACATCTGTTTCACCCCTGCATGTCCAACCCCGTGAGCCTCTGCTAGAACTGCCTGGCGAATACCGGGAGGCAGGGCTGGTTTCCCTTCCTTATTCTGCCACAGGCCCCCCTCCTTGCATCCCCCTTTTCTCATCCACATAGTTTTCTCCTCTGGAGAGGCTTTGTCCTGTTCTTGCTGGACCTTTTCCAGGGTTAGCCTATCACTCAGCCTAAGTTCCTCTTCCACCGTGACCATCTGTTTGGTCACATGGTATCCTGCTGCTCTTTTTGCTTCTTCGTCTGCTACCTGATTTCCCTTTGCTACCACGGTTCCTGACCCTTCGGGGCCCCTGCATTTTACTACGGCCACTTTTTTGGGGAGCATTAGGGCTTCTGCCAGCTGTTTCATCTCTGCTTCATGCTTTATTGGCTTGTTTCCCGCAGTCAAAAATCCTGCTCTGAGCCATTGGCTGAGTTCCTCATGCACTGCGCCTACAGCGTAGGCTGAATCTGAATATATGGTGACTTCTTTTCCTTCCGCTAGTTTTAGCGCTTCAATTACAGCTATCACTTCGGCCCTTTGAGCCGACTTGGCTCCTTCCAGCTTTTCTGCAATCAAGGTCACATAGTCCTGTTCTTGTCTAGCAACCACTGCGTATCCTGCCTGCAAACCTCCTGTGTCCGTCCTGAAACAACAACCATCTGTGAACCAATCCTCTGTTCCCTCTATTTTTTCGGCTTCTAGATCTAATCTAACCTTCTCCTCTTTCTGAACTCTGGACTCACACATATGTGGTTCTCCCATGCTCATCCGATCGGCCATGTTAATCCCTTCGTGGGAAAAATTCAAATTGGGTGCCTCTAGTATTTTGCAAAGTCTCTGCTGCCTAAGCGACGTCATGGTAAAGGTGTGTGAGTTTACATAGGCCACCACGCTGTGTGAGGTCAGGAGATGCAACACGTGTCCCATCACTATGTGTGCAGTTTTCTGAATAATTTTAGCCACTCCCGCTGCATGTCTTGTGCATGCCGGATGTCTTTTTTCTGTAGTATCAAGTTTTACGCTCACGTACATCTCCGCTCTCCCCCTTTTTCTGAAACAGGATGGCGTTAACAACGTCACCTGCTTCAGAAACATCCAAATGGAACGGGAGAGAGTAATCTGGGAGGGCTAGGTCTGCGGCCTGGGCTAGTTTCTGCTTTAAGATGATGAAAGCCTCCTCCGACGCCTGGTCCCAATTGAGGGCTGCACTGAGGCGACGTAGGCCGTGCTCCCGGACCAAAGCCCTCAGGGGCTGTGTGAGCCCCGTGTAATCTGGAATGTACGTGCGACTGTAGCCTGTGAGACCTAAAAAGGACAACATGTCTTTTACCGTAGTGGGTTTTGGATGATGCAGGATAGCTGAACGATGAGCCGGGGAGAGACCTGTCCCTGCGCTTGACAACACTCGACCTAGAAAGGACACAACTGTCCGCGCAATCTGCAATTTGTCTTTACTGACCTTGAACCCTTTTTCCGACAATCTGAGCAGCACGGACTGGGTGGCTTGTAGGGCCGCCTCCGATGTTGGGGCAGCAATCAGGAGATCGTCAACGTATTGGATGAGGGTGACACCACCCGGGAGAGGACATCCCTGCAAAGCCTGCTTTAAGGCCTGATTAAAGATACCTGGAGAAAGGGCGAACCCTTGGGGCAGGCGTGTGTACCTTAGCTGACAACCCTTGTACGTGAAGGAGAATATGTCTCTGCACTCTTCTGCTAGAGGCAGACAGAAAAAAGCATTTGCCAAGTCAATACAAGTGAACCACTTCTGTCGTGGGGTCAAATTAGTCAGGGCAACATATGGGTTTGGAACTGGTCACGCCCATGATCCCTAGCTATCTGCTCATGTTGCAAGAGGGCTGTGTCCTGTGCTGCGACCTGTATGCCATAAGTACTGCAGGAGGGTGAAAAGGAGATCTGTGGGATCTGGGTCTGCACCCAGTCCTTTGATTCTCTGGCCCGTTTAACCATCGGGCCCAACTCTTTGGCCTGGTGTTTTAGGATGGAGGGCCAGAGAGACATGTGGGACAGCCTCCTGTCCCATCATGTACCAGGTCACTTGTTCTGGGGTAAGCACCGTGGCTGAGGCTACTCCTTCGGGACCCACGTATATATTCCTAGAGGCAACTTGCCATTGGCGGCCTTCCAGGCCCTCAGTAAACAGTTCCTCATACCATTCAGTATTTTCCCTATCATAGAAAAGGGTCATATGAGGCGGGTCAGGGGGGCACATAGGGCTCTAGGAGCGAGATCCAGGGCCGCCACGCTGAGTAGGCCGCCAGGATGCCAGCCAGGCCGGGCTCCAGCAGGCCCCAATAGATGTCTGCCAGGGCCTGATTCTGGATGGGCTGGACCAACCACTGTCTCGCCCCCGTGTTCCGCGCGTCACAACGCAGGCGAGTGCCTTCCGGCAGGGTAACCACCAGTCCATCCGCACTGCACAAAATTGAGGCGCCCAACTTCACCAGCATGTCCCTGCCCAGGAGATTCACTGGAACTGAAGAAGACACAACAAAAGGGTGGAGGAAGGTCTGTTTCCCCACCGCAACTTTCACAGGCTTCGTTATTGGCAGTCTCTGTTCTTCTCCCGAGAAGCCCACCACGGTCACTGTTGAGGCAGACAAATGATGTTTCTCTGGGACCACGTTAAGAGTGGAATACGTGGCTCCCGTGTCCACCAAGAACGGCAGTACCTTATCCATGACCAGGAGGGAGAGCATAGGGTCTGCCTCCCGGGCCACTCGTGGGCACCGTCACTGGGGAGGGGGAAACCAGTCCCACTCCCCCCCTTCCATCACCGGGTAGAGTCCTGCTGGGGGAACTGCCTGTGGGTGTGGTGCCATCACCTGTATGTTGGGTGCCTGCACTTGGCCTGTAGGAGGTCCTCCCCTGCCGCGTGCACTGCTAGGAGCGGGTGCTGGACAATCCCTTGCCCAGTGGTCTTCTGCCCCACACCTGAAACAGACACCTGACGGCGGTCCCCTTTGTGGGCTGCCCCTTCTCCAGCCCCGGCCCCTGTATCCCCGACCCCAACCGCCTCGGGCCCTTCCCCACTGTTGGCCCCACCCTCCCTGTTGGTGGGTGGGTGTCCCATTCCAGGGACCCGGTGGTTGAGACGGTGGTCCCTCTGGGGAAACCCCCGCCACCATCTGCTTCCCCTGCCCTGCCTTTTTGTCTTGGATCGCCTTTTTTCTGGCTTCACCCACCTGCAGCTTCAGCAGCTGCGACTGCAGTTCCTTAAGGTCGCCTTCCTCTTTCTGTGTTTCCTCTTTTGCCCTCTGCAAATGATGGACGACATGCCTGTCCCACATCTGAGATTCTGCTTCTTGGAGATCTGGGTTGTTTAATATAGCCCCCTTCACTCCCGCTGGGACTCCCTCCATTACTGCCCGCCTGAACCATTCCTGCTGCGCCCCATCCTACCCTGGATGGCAGCCAGTGCAACGGGTCCTATCCTCTTTACTTATTTTATTTATCTACTTCAAAGGTTGTGGGTTTGAGTCCCACCGGAGTCGCCAATATTCTCTGGGGTGGAGTTTAGGATCCCATGTAAACTTTGGGATCACTGCTCCGCTTGGGGCGGGGAATATCTCTCGCATAGCGTCACCCAGGTCCACTATCACCGCTGTCAGAATCACACTATTTGCAACTGTCGCAACCCTTGCTCTGGCCTCTAAATCCTGTAGAGCGTGCTTAGTCATACATCGGGCTGCCACTGCCCGGAAATCCCCCAGGGCCAACGTCAGACCCTGAGTGAGTTGATCCAACTTATCCAGCCACTGTCCTCCCCCCTCTGCCGGGGGAGGCAGCTTGTCTGCCAAAGCCTGCACTTCCCCTATTGAGAAAGGTTTATATCTTTCTCTTCCGCCTGTTCCTCGCAATAAAGGTGCGACTAGCTTTGTCCCTGTGGAGCGCAAGCCGTATCCATTTCCGGACGACCCTTGCGCTCCCCCTATGTATTGTGCACCAAGTGCGTCTGTCTGGTTTTCCCCGAAAGGCTCCTCCTCACAGTCCTCGAACCGTGCGTCCTCCTCAGTCTCCTCACACGTCCCCACTAACTGTCCCACCACCTCTACTTGCCTTTGCTTCCTGCCACTTAACTCTAGCCCTCTTCCTGGGGTGGCGGGTTGAAATATGCCATTCTCCCCGAACTCCTCTACTTGCTCCCGCGCTATTCTGTTACAGAACGCTGGCTGGTCTGGTGCCCGTGCACAGTGCTGTAAATCTAACCTGTCTTCTGTCCCATGAGATGAGGACTCAGCCTCGACGTCTGAGCCCCCGTCTGATTCCTCCTCCACTTCCTCAGACCGCGCACCGACTGAGACTTCCCGAGTCCCCTGTGTGCGAATATGGAGGGTTCCCCCTGTAACATTAATCATTGGGCACATGTGGGCTGGGGGCGCTGTTGGAAACATTCTCTGGCCTGTATATGCCGGAGGAGGATCCTCACTGCCTGTCCGTGTGCCTTCTGCAGGAGAGGGTGACTCACACTCCTCTCTCCCCTCCGTATGGAGGTGACTCGTCCCCTGCCAGAACAGAGCCAACCTCGACCACTCTCTCCTTTCCTTCTCATACTTTTCTATCTCCTTCTTCAGCTTTCCCTTTTTGATCCGATTAACGCTCACTCTCTTCTGAGCTGCCTCGTCCCTGAGACTAGCCTGCTCTCTCTCTTCTTCCCACAATATTTCTCCCAATGAGCGCTTGTCCTCCACTCGACACCCAGCGCTCCGAATCGCCTCACACATACGCTGCGCTGCATCTGTTACCTCTTTCTCCTTATTATTCTCCCTACTTGCCCCTGCCACTGCTTCCTTCACCACCTGAATCTGCCTTAACAGGGGCTTCCACACTGTATTTTTAGGAGGTGCCCATCCTCCGTCATCTGGCTCTCTATCAAACTCGCGATCCATTGTAATTGGGCCAGCTATGTTAGCTTTATTTTATTCCTATTATTTAGTATTAATTTTTATTATTATATATTACTCCTCTATTCTGCTTTAATCCCTTTTTTTTCCTTCTAATTATTATATCATCTATTATTATTATTTATTTATTTATCTTTATTTTCTTCTAGCAGCGCTTTTACCTCTGGGTGGGGGTTCACCCAGCTACACTTCCTACACCTTTTATTGTAGTGTAATGTCCTACTATTAAACACCACCAATACATAAAACAGCCTTACAAACAATAATTCTTCATTCATATTCCCCGGAGTAGGGCATACCTCATACTCTTAATCCCAGTCAAATCATCACATTCATACACCTCCTAGCATTTTTGAGACACCTCGCCTCGGGACTTCCAGCCCTTTTGGAGAGGGACCTTAGTTCCTCTCCCCACCTTACGTTTGGGGGTCTTGAATTCCCCGGGTCCCAATACCCAGCTCGCCTACCAGCTCGTCAACCAATAGGGAGGTCGCCACACCCAAGACTATGCGGGGTCCTAATCCCTCTGTTCCTTAAAATTTGTCCGGGCCGTCTTTTCCTTAAAAGGTGTCCCTATACCTTTTTTCATTTTACCTACTTTTCGGCCGGAGAGGGTCCCGTGCCCTCTATTCCCTTCTTCTTTTTTTTTTTTTTTTGCTATCTCTTATTATTTTTTTTAATTTTTTATATCTCTTCTTATTACTTTTTTTCTATTTTTTAAATCTCTTATATTTTTTTTTTTTTTTTTTTTTTTTTAAACTCCGGTTTTTCTACACTCACAGACTTACCATACTCACTCCTTATACACAAGGCATAAACCACACAAGACACAGTACATCAACCCCACATATACCTGGTACCCGCAACCCCCTCTCTGTGCTAATTTACAGACGGGCCACTGGACACTTCAAACTGCTCAATTTGACATGACCAATATGCAGATTTTGATATAACAGGCTCTGCTTACCTCTTCTAATCGGGCCCCGCAGTTCTCTGTGTCCAAGTGGGCTTCGTCAACACTTAGCCGAATCTTGCAGATCTCCTGCTCATCCCGGACGAGCCCCCAAATTGTTGGAGTCAGAACTCCGCCGGGTCCGTTGATGAGAAGAGATTCACTGCACAGTCGAGGAGTGGTTGCAAGTCACCAGTTTATTCTGATTATAACCAGGGAGCTATTCTGATTATAATCAGGGAGCAAACATCCGACATACATTCAGCATGTACAAGAAGACGCTCAAACTCTAGGGGTCGGCTCTAGGTCTTTATAGGCCTTTTGGGGTGTGGCCCCCCTCGTCTGTACTTTTCCATCTACGTGACTACATCATACTTTAGCTTTTGCTCTAGTTAGTATGTGTGCATGTTCCCAAACAAGGGTAAAAAATGAGTGTCAGCAATAAGATGGGTTCCTGTTCTCTTAGTGTCTAGAACAAGGTCATCTTGACCCGTTCCCTTGCTGTAAGTTCCTGCTTTTTCCCATTTACGGGTAAGATCACCTCATCCTAGTCTCAGTTCCCTTGTCTATTTTCTTCATTGGGTTAGAGGCCATACAGTCATAAAATTATTAGTTGTATTTCTTAAATAATTAACCCTTCATCATCCACAGCAAACCAACTGAACGATGGGTTACCCCCAGTTCCCTGAGAAAGCAGATTGTCGAATATATGCACAAGGTCAGTGGGCATGCAGCTTCAAGGAAAGTGTTAGAAATGGTGCAGGGTTCCCACTGGTGGCCAGGGATCAGACAAACTATAGAGGAAGTTTGTGATCGGTGCATAATCTGTGCACAGATGGACCCCAGCTCATATAAGCGTAAGGCCTTGTTAGGACAGCCCTTGGTAGTTGAAGGACCATGGGTAAACCTTCAAATTGATTATATGGGACCATTGCCACCTGCCAAAGGGGGGTACCACTACCTGCTAGTTGTTGTAGATACTTTTAGCAAGTGGGTTGAGGCATTTCCAATTAGGAAATGCACAGCTGCAGCCACGGCCCGAGTATTATGGGAACAGGTATTTTCAAGATGGGGATTTCCACACAGATTGGAAAGTGACCGAGGCACACACTTCACAGGCCATATTATAAAAGATCTTTGTGACATTCTGGGAATCACACAAAAGTGGCACATACCCTACCACCCTCAGTCCTCTGGAGTGGTGGAGAGAATGAACAGGACTCTGAAGACAGCCTTGAAAAAGTCTGTCCTAGATGCTGGACAGGACTGGTGTCATCACTTACCAGGAATCCTAATGGCCGTTAGGGCCACCAGCAGTAAGAGTACTGGCATTAGCCCTCATGAACTGATGACAGGCAGGAAGATGCCCTTGTTGCATCCCAACATGGGAGATGTGCCGAAACCAATTCTAGATCGAGTGCAACATGACCAGTTTCTGAAAAATGTCCAGAGGACTCTGGAAGACAAACTACTGTTTGCCGCGCACAATATGGGAGTAGCCCACCAGGGAAACAAGAAACGATGGGATGATGCTGTAAAACCCAGCATCCACAAATTTGAAATAGGGGAGCAGGTATTGGTCAAAAATTACCTCCAGAAAGGGCCTTGGGATGCAAATTGGACAGGACCACATGAAATTGTGGATACCTGTGGGGAGGGCAATCTCAAGCTTAGACTGAAAGGGAGGAAAGAACCAGTATACAGATGGTTCCATGCTGACCAATGCAAATTGCATAAAAATCCAAGATGTTAACCTGACATAAGAATAAATGCTGCACTTGATGTTTTTCAGGTTTCCATCGCATCAAGTCATGACACAGAGGAGAAACGATCAAGGGGGGCTCATCCAGTCCTTCCTGCTCATGTTATGCTTTGCACTTGCGGACTGCAGCGACACAGCAAGCAGATGTATGGTGCATGACAATGGGACAGCATACCTCCAGTATAAGGACTACAACGTCACATGCCATGCAAATTCCACATGTTCAAAGACTTCCCTTGGACAAGAACAATGCCACTGCTCTGCAGGACTCATGGGTAATGGAGTTAGTAGTTGTGAGGACATTGATGAGTGCAGAGGAAGTAAGCCACCTTGTGGTCTCAACCAAATTTGCATCAATACAATTGGGAACTTTAAATGTAATTGTAAGCTAGGGTGGGGAATGAATCAGGAACAAAGGTGCGAGGAACGGTGTCCCAGGATGTGGCCCATGCCAGTCAATTGAATAACCACTGTTCCTACACCCTACACATATATCAACAATGTACAATGGGAATTTGTAACAGTTGTGATGGATCCGAATGATTTTAACACACAACTAATTGACGCCTGCAAAGACGAACCTAGCATTAGTAAACCATTTGACGACATAATGCAGAAAGAATGGGAGGAATTAGGAAAAAACAAAGTATACTTGGGGATTTGGGAGGTATGTTCGGATTAGGGAATTCCTTGTATAACAATCATCAGGTGGGATTGCTGAAAAGCTATATTACAGACATAAAAACAAAGTTAGGAGGGTTTCTTCAGGACCATATTCGTTTTGCTAGTGAAACTGATGAAATCATGGTGAAGTATATGCAAGCACAAATATCATTGAATGCTGAGGTTGTGGCAGAACTCCTTAAGCTGTCACAACGACAATTATGTTTGGCAGCAGCCAGCCATATGCGAACAATGGTACAGGATTTTGTTACTGATTTAATTTACCAACAGGTTTCCAAGACACTTCATCAAGGAGGGAGACATGATGAAATGCATGGAGGAATTGTGAGTCAGGCAGAAGGGAAGGTTTTGGGGCAAATCTCACTGTGTGTGCTGAAACTGATGTTAATTGGTATAACTCCAAATTAGCCCGAGACATTCTGAGTGAGCTACCTGATACAGAATGCCATCAACATAAATTCCAAAAAGAAATGTTCTTTCTGAGCAACTGGGAGAGTTTATGTATATATAACTACAAAAACAGTACCCACTTCACTTCTAGGATAAACTGTGCACATGATAGGAGGGTACAAGTATCAATTGACAACAAAACCATTTGTGGTAATTGTGTAGCGAACAATATTAAGGAGGGTATTTGCGTATGTAAAAGATACAAAGAGGAATGCGAACTACCTGTAAAATTTAAGCATATAGTCAAGAATGCTATTTCAGAAGTATTATCGTACAACCACACAACCCAGACAATAGCATTTGTTATGGCTATACCCATCTACCATGATAAGGATGTGTACCATAAAACTTATAATATGATCAACATGGGGAAACTACACGACAACACTTTGACTAAAGTACCGTACATAGAGACCATGGGATGACAGTACAGGATGGAATAGCAATGTTAGCAATAGAAAGTTTAGAGGGTTGCAATATTGGTAGGAATATAATAATGTGCTCAGGTGATAGGTTAAATCCAAATCTAGGTTGTGGGTGGATGAACAGGAGTGATGTACACTGTGTGATCTCCACAGAAGTGGTGAAGCCACAGTATGTGGACATCAGGTTCATTGGTAACAACACCTATTGCATTAATGCAATTAACAATAGTTTAACCACAACCAATTTACAGTGCAGAGCACCGAGCAATGCTTTCTGCATTCAGGTGATCTACCCAATGAACATTGGAGGCAGAAAATTGTACTATACCAAGAATAGGATTGACCTTTACTTAGACGACCCTTATGCAGAATTCCTCCAGCCTGAACCTTTGCCTGAAACAAACAGGATTCAAGACCTGCAAGAGGTTGAGCAGCAACTGAAGGTTCAGCTGCTTAAAATGCATGAGCGTGAGAAGGAACTGACAGAGCAAGTCAGTAACTATATCAGTGGAATGTCGACGCTGAAGGAGAACTACCAGGACATGTACTGGGATGTACAGTTCAATGCAGTTATCACTGCATGTGTCGTGGTACTGCTGCTGGGTGTGGCCTTGATGGTCTATCTCAGATTCCTAAGGGAACAGCGGAAAAGGGACCTTGGATATGTGGAGAGGAAAGTGTGCATGACACAAAGTAGGGTGTAGGTTATGGAGACGGACAACCACACCGCTACGACCTCCCCTATCCGACCCTTGTGTGTCGACCACTGATCAGTGTGATGCTGGTACTGTGCTCTGGGTAAACCTTTCACTGCTCTTGCACTAAGGCTCAAGGTTTAAGGGGGGATTATGTAAGGAAAAGCAGTAAAGATGCCCCAATGTTCTTGGTTGATCATTTGAATGGAGACAGTGTTAGCTATTAATGATCAAGGGGGAATGATCAAAGGGGAAGTCTGGGAGAGAATAGGGGTTCCATTTGGCACCACTAAGGTGATAAGGAAGATAATTCAATTGACAGAGGCCAGAGAAGTGGCTGAGCTACCATTTGCTCTCACGGGAAATCCCCGTCCTGTCCTGTCCCATCCCGTCCCTGTCTCAGGATCCTCACACTCCAGGGGGTCACTCTTTATATGTAAATTCACTCACAACACCTACACACAGCACCTTGGCGGGGAGGGTCTTTTGGGGTATAAAGGGGGGTGAAGAGCTGCCCTTAATTTGTATTTGAGCTGCCTTTCAGTACCCGGTGTATGTCTACACTGTATTACATTATATTATTTTTACTGTTCAATAAACCACCATTTTGCTGAAACTGCGGAGACTCTGCAAGTGGATTCCTTACACTAGTGAGGCTCAAAATATTTACTAGTAAAACTAGTGAAAGCCAAAATGCACACCTATTGGAATGAATTCCACCCAGTGAAAATTTAACCCTATAAAGCCTGATGGGGTGTGGTAGCATTGACACTGAATCTTGATTTACTCAGAGCTCTATATTTTGTCATTTAAAATAACAGAAAATGATGTTTACTCTTTCAGTGTCTGTTTCATCATAAATAAACAGAACCACATTTCTGAATAGACTTGTCCTTTCTATAATGTGTGTGTATAATATATAAATTATGACAGCATCAAGAGTACTTAATAAAATTAGCCTCAAATGCTGTAATTATGGAACAACATGTTGCACTAGTGATATCATGTTGTAGCGATGCAACGATACAGCTCTTGGTCTACTGAGGCTGCTGGGATTGCTGTAGAGGCTGCTGGAATTGCTGCACTGTGCGGGAGTGGTGTAGATGCTGAGTGCATTTATGTTGTGTTGTGCGCCTGCTGAAGCAGTTGACTGGAATTATTTGGAAGTATATTTGAGTATATTTGAGTGTAGTTGAGTGTTTGTGTGCCAGTACATTTATGTGGGTGGTTGTTGTTTCATTTTTTACTTTTCTCGGTCTGCTTGAGTCTGTCCTTGTTAATAGACAGTGCAAATGTTATCAATAGGTGTGGGTGTCGTGCGAGCAGCCTTTCTGTCTGCGTACCTTCACATTAAACACCCGCGGGGTAATATTATCTAACGCCGGTAACATTAACTCAGAAAGGACAGTTGCTCCTGAGCTTTGCTCGGTCGCCGGTCGGGACCGGGAGGACATTTTCTGCTTTTTTCCCTGCTCTGGCAGTAGCCTGCTTTGAGAGGGTTTTTTGTGGTTTTTCGGCCTCCCTAGAGCAACTTCGCTTTATTTTAGTTAAACGCGGTTCAGCAGGAAGTTAGTCTCGGGTAAGTAATTGTTAATTTGGTTATTTTAAAAGTTTAATTTCTTTTTTTTTTTTTAAACCCCTGTTGTGTCTGGCAGTTTAGCAAGCAGGATGTTAGTCTGGGTGCTTTTTTGTGCCAACACTTATTTTGCCAAGTGGAGCTTCGGATTAAGCTCCTCTTGTTACTTGAGATATACTCGTTATTCGTCATTTTAGATTATTGCACCATTAAACTGGAGCTGACAAGGAAGGTTAACTGAAATAGAAGAGATAAAGAGAGGAAGAGAGGAGTGAGAGAAAGGAGAGGCAAAAAGAGAGAAAGAGAAGAGAGAAAAAAAGGGGGGTCAGATAGAGATAGAAAAACAGGAAAAGAAAAATAATACATGACAACTTAAGAAAAAGTAGAGCAAAAGGAAAGAGTAACAAAAGGACAGCTTCTGCATCTTAGTACTGGACATTGTATCATCACACCAGCTGCTGTATCTGAAAAACAAGATCCAGGTGCACACACAAAAAGTATACATACAAAGAAACCAATGGTGCCATTATTACAGAGAATAAGCTTGTGCCAGTATCTGCTTCTAGAATTAAATACATTAATACCAAAGAGAAAAATACATAAGCAGACCAACAGGAACACAGTCTGGATATCGCCGCACCAGTATCTGCATCTGAGAAGAAAGGATGGAGGCCACACACACACAAACACACAAGATGGGGAGAGAGGGATAAAATAGGGCAAGAAAGCCCTAGGCTATCTTGTATGTGTGTGTGTGTGGCTATGTGTGTGCACGTTCTATGTGTATGTGGGTGGGTGTGAATGTGTGTGTATGCGTGTGCATATGTACGTGTGTGTGTGCATATATATGTGTGTGTGCGTGTGCACATGTGTGTGTTTGTGTGCTGTGAGTGTATGTATGAGTGTGCAGGTTAACATGGAATGATTCCCAATGGGTGTGCGAGACCACAACAACGCCACCCCGGGGCCCCCCAGACGGCCAGGAGAGCCCCGAGCGACCCCACAGCGGCCAGGTACCCGGGCCTCCCGCCACCGGAGGGCTGCGCGTCCACCCAAGGAGGCAAACGGGGGAGGCACTGGGCGCCCCCCACTGGCGAGCACGAGCCAGGAGCCCCACGGCCACAGGCGGCAGCACGCCGGTCCCCCCCTGGGGGCTGGCTGCGCAGGCACGGATAGAGCCCAGAGCCCGAGCCACCCGCGCACTCCATGGGGGCCCCGCCAGCCCCGGGCAGACCTGCACCCCCACAAGAACCCCCACCCGGGGGACTAGGGGACCCCCGCCCCTGGCTACCCCCCCCCAAGCCCAGACCCCCCCCAACCCTCCCTCCCCAGTCTCCGCACTCTCCCTCCCCCAAATCCCCTCACTACCACCCTCGTACCACCCCATCATCCACGTGCTCCCCCGTTCCAGGACAAACATGCAGACACACAGAACCATGCATACACACATACACACACTCAGACACAGACTCTCAGTCACACCTGCTCGTCTTTGAGGCCCGGCAGCAGATGCCCTGGACTTGCCCAGTGGACGGCCCCAGAGGATGTTCCCCACCCCCCCAGATCGCAGGCGAGCAGGCACCCCGCCAGAGCCCGGCAGCGCCCCACAGATGCAGCTGCCCCCGAGCCCACCCGCCAGTGCCCACCGCCCCCCGCCACACCCAGGACCCCCCACCCGTCCGCCTCCCATCCACCTTGATCATTGATGGTGTACATGTGTGTGAACTAAGGTGTCGTTAAAATACGGGGGAGCATATGGGGAAAAGACACCCACTGGCACCCACCAAGTGTCTAAAGTGGAGTTAAAGTTGAGGGGAAGGGAGCTGCGCGGCCGACCCAGGACCTGCACAGCTCCCCTCGCCCTCCAAGGCCCTATGTGAAAGAGTGGTGTGACATGGATGTATGTCTAAAATGCAGTTAAAATAATGGGGGTGAGTGGCTAATCATCCCCCCCCTCCTTCCCTCTGTGTGGTGCCGTGTGATGTCTTCGGTGTGGCGTCTAACGTGTAGTTAATAGCTGATCACCCCCCATTACCTATGTGTGGATGTGGGCTGGGGGGGGGGGGCGTGGGGTAATAGGTGATAGCGCCACAGGGCAGTGGGCATCAGGCAAGGCACGCCCGGACGCACGGCACCAACACCCTGGGGGGCATCACCGATCAGGGAAAGACAAAAACAACAAAGGAAAACACATTGAGTAAGGAGGAATGTTAACATGCCACGTTTGCATTGTATATACACTCACCTAAAGGATTATTAGGAACACCATACTAATACGGTGTTTGACCCCCTTTCGCCTTCAGAACTGCCTTAATTCTACGTGGCATTGATTCAACAAGGTGCTGAAAGCATTCTTTAGAAATGTTGGCCCATATTGATAGGATAGCATCTTGCAGTTGATGGAGATTTGTGGGATGTACATCCAGGGCACGAAGCTCCCGTTTCACCACATCCCAAAGATGCTCTATTGGGTTGAGATCTGGTGACTGTGGGGGCCATTGTAGTACAGTGAACTCATTGTCATGTTCATGAAACCAATTTGAAATGATTCGAGCTTTGTGACATGGTGCATTATCCTGCTGGAAGTAGCCATCAGAGGATGGGTACATGGTGGTCATAAAGGGATGGATATGGTCAGAAACAATGCTCAGGTAGGCCGTGGCATTTAAACGATGCCCAATTGGCACTAAGGGGCCTAAAGTGTGCCAAGAAAACATCCCCCACACCATTACACCACCACCACCAGCCTGCACAGTGGTAACAAGGCATGATGAATCCATGTTCTCATTCTGTTTACGCCAAATTCTGACTCTACCATTTGAATGTCTCAACAGAAATCGAGACTCATCAGACTTTGGTACTTTAAGTTACATTAAGCCTTTTCCTTATAATGGGCATCAATGGAGGGGAAAACGCTTAACGTAAAATAAAGTCCATATTCCTTGTATTTCGGTTTAGATTTTTTGTCAGGTGAAAATCTTTATTACCAGATGTGTGTGTGCGAAATTTGGTGATTATTGGTCGCTATTTTGGTACATTAAACCACATTAAGCGTTTTCACATTAAGCGTTTTAGAATGTCCCTCTCAAAGGTACTATGAAACATCGGTAAAGTATTAGCTTACCTTATATATATAGTAATTAGAACATTATTTCCGAAATGCGTACTATACATCATGTTTTCAGCACGCCAGCACGCAAATTTTTACACAGTATTCACGATTCTCCCAACCTTATCAAGTAGACTCGTGACTCGCCCATGCCGTTAGTTGACCAATCACAGTGTGATTGTCAGAAGAGATGTATATTCAGTGAGTTTAATGATTAATTTATTAAGAAGCGGCGAGAGAGTGACTAAAAAAACCAGATGCTGAAAAAAGTGAAGAATTTGATTAGTAGAAGCAAAAATACAAAGAAAAGTGAAGAATTGAAATCAAACTCCAGGGGGAACCCTGCACTTTTAGGTTAAGTATTTGTTAAATGGTTATAAGAACATAAGAAATTTACAAACGAGAGGAGGCCATTCGGCCCATCAAGCTCGTTTGGGGAGAACTTAGCTAATAGCTCAGAGTTGTTAAAATCTTATCTAGCTCTGATTTAAAGGAACCCATGGTTTTAGCTTCCACTACAATAGCAGGAAGACTATTCCATACTCTGACTACACGCTGTGTAAAGAAGTGCTTCCTCAAATTTGTTTTAAAATGTTCTCCCGCTAATTTCCACTTATGGCCACGAGTTCTAGTATTTAGACTAATATTGAAATAGTCATTTGGCTGAACGGCATCCAGACCCGTTAGAATCTTATAGACCTGAATCATATCCCCCCTTAGTCTCCTTTGCTCAAGGCTGAACAGATTCAGTTCCGCTAACCTCTCCTCGTAAGACATTCCTCTAAGACCAGGAATCATTCTCGTAGCTCTTCGTTGCACCTTTTCTAAGGCAGCAATGTCCTTCTTGAGGTATGGTGACCAAACCTGCACACAGTATTCTAGGTGGGGTCTTACCAAGGAATTATATAAGTGTAACATCACCTCCCTTGACTTAAACTCCACACATCTAGAGATATAACCCAACATTCTGTTCGCCTTTTTTATTGCTTCCCCACATTGGCGAGAGTGGGACATGGAAGCATCAACATACATACCGAGATCTTTCTCGTAATCAGCTACCTTTATTTCAGTAGAACCCATAAAATATCTGTACTGTATATTTCTGCTCCCTGCATGGATTACCTTACATTTATCTGTGTTAAATTTCATCTGCCAAGTATCAGCCCATTCGCTAATTAAATCCAGATCCCGTTGGAGCCTCTCTGCTGCTAGATTAGTATCTGCTACCCCGCCCACCTTAGTGTCGTCTGCAAATTTAACCAGTTTACTGTATGTATTCGTGTCAATATCATTAATGTAAATTAGGAACAATAGTGGTCCTAAAATTGAACCCTGCGGTACCCCACTATAAACGGAGGCCCACTGTGACATAGTGCCTCTAATAACTACTCGCTGCTTCCTATCAGTTAGCCAGTTTTTGATCCAAGCTGCCACAGTTCCTAAAATTCCTGCAGCTTTAAGCTTTAACAAGAGCCGTTTGTGGGGGACAACATCAAAGGCTTTCTGGAAATCTAAGTAAATCACATCATAGGCCTTTTTGTGATCAATTTCACTTGTAGCTTCCTCAAAGAACTCAAGCAGATTCGTTAAGCAGGATCTACCTCTCCTAAATCCATGTTGGCTATCCTTTATAATGTTATTTGCATCTAGGTAATCTACCATTTTCACTTGAATTATAGCTTCCATTATTTTTCCAGTAATGCTAGTTAAACTGATTGGCCTATAGTTTGCCGGATTACTTCTATCCCCTTTTTTGAATATGGGTGTTATATTAGCATGCTTCCAATCTGATGGTACCACACCCGCAGATAACGATTTCTGGAATATTAAAGTCAAAGGTTGGCTAATAATATCCCTCATCTCTTTCAAGACTAAAGGTAAGATGCCATCAGGCCCCTGTGATTTATTTATTTTGAGTTTAGCTAGGCTTAGTATCACATCAACCTCAGTTATACATATATTGGTCATAGACGATGCTGTATTCGTATTAATTGGTGGTAAGTTACTTGTGTTCTCTATTGTGAACACCCTTGAAAAATAATCATTAAACTCATTTACCATATCAATTTCGTTATCAATTATAAGGCCCTTACTATCCTGTAAATTAGTGATTTCAGCTTTTAGTGCTCTCTTGGAGTTAAAATATTGGAAGAAACCTTTACTGTCATGCTTAGCCTCCAATGCAATTTTTCTTTCTACATCCCTCTTTGATAGCCTAATGTCATTTTTTAACTCTGCCTGTAGACTTAGATACTCCTGCTTGATTTTGAAATCATTAGTTATTTTCCAGTTGTGGAACAGAGCCCTTTTCCTCCTGACTTTATTCTTAATTTCCTTAGTAAACCACCTTGGTTGTCGTTTCCTAGATTTAGTTTTGCTGGAAACAGGTATGAAGTCCTCTTGCACTTGCAACAATGTGCTTTTGAAAAATTCCCATGCCTCTTCTACTGTTTTGCTATTTAACTCTGTCCAGTTTACAGTTTCTAATTTCCGTCTCATACCATTAAAGTTAGCCTTCCTAACATTGTATACTTTTAATTTAGACTTTGCTCTTCGGACACTAAAATTAACCTCGAATTTAACCATGTTATGATCACTACCGTACAATGGGTCTAAAACCTCTAATTTTCCAATCCTATCCTGGTTATTACAAAAAACGAGATCAAGAAGGGCTTCTCCCCTGGTAGGAGTATTAACAAACTGAGTAAAAAAACAATCCTGTACTAATTCCACCATCTCAAGTTCATTTACAGAAGAGCCAGAGACTGTGTCCCACTGTATCCCAGGTAAATTAAAATCACCCATAACCACCACATCATTTTTATTACTCATAATCCTGATATCATCATATAATATTCTGCTTTCCTCTACAGCTACATTAGGTGCCCTATAACAAACCCCGACAATTAGGCCATTTGAATCCTTAGCATCAAGTTTGATCCATACAGCTTCTGAATTTTTATTTTTATCAGTGAGATCCCTTGCCTGCAAGTTTTCTTTTACGTATACTGCAACACCACCTCCCTTCTTGCCTATCCGGTCTCTACGGAACAACGTATAACCATCCATATTATATTCATCACCATCATTGTCACTCATCCATGTTTCAGTTATTCCTATAATGTCGTAATTGTCTGAAGAAATTAAAGCCTCTAAGTCATTAATTTTGTTTCTAATACTCCTAGCATTCAAATACAGACCACTAATGGTAGGCCTTTTACAGTGTCTACTTTTAATTTTTATTTGGGCTTTCCGTCTCTCCCCACATAAATTCTTAACTGACCTCCCTGCCCCCCCAGTCCCTAGTTTAAACATTCCTCAACTATTCTGCACATACGCCTCCCCAATACACTGGTTCCCCTACACTGTAAACCCGAATAAGTTACCAGAACTCAAAAAAATTGAGGCAATCGATTGCCTCAATTTTTTTAAGTTGATCAACTTAAAAGTCAAATTTTTCCAGAACATAAAAGTTTGGATTACATGGTACTTGTATCTTTTGAGAACGGTCAACTCAAATATTTGCAGTTAATATGACTTAAAGTTTCAAGTTTACAAATTTCAAAGGAATAAGTTCACAGAACTTATAAAAAATAAGTACACAACCACAACATTTTTATGTTAACAAAACTCAAATGTTTATTAGTTTGTGTTGTCATTATTTTAAATACATGTTAGTCAAATATGTTGACTACTTGATACTTAAAAACATGTGACTCAAAACTTAAAATTTTTGAGGCAATTGATTGCCTCAATTACACATGAGTATCGGTAACTTAATATGCAAAAGTCATAAACATCTGCCATTGAACAGTATTTTCCTGCTCCCTTTTAGCACATTATGTTGAAATTAAATAATTTTTTTAAAAACAAATTAAATAAATTAAAAATAATTAACAAAAACATTTATAAATTAAAATAAGTAGACCAAAAATTGATTAGTCAGGAAAACTGTCAGAGCAATGAAAAATAATGCCAAATAATAATAAATAATATAACAAAATGTGCTTTTGGCTCTCTGGCTAATATCTGAATAAGGCAACAGGGCAGCAATTTGAGTGAATTACAATGCTATTTGTTTTACATTAACCAGTATCAAACAGTGAAATTTAGGTCATCTTGCGCAGCCCACAATGTTTTAGAAATAGTATTACGAAAAACATTAAAACATACAAAACATTAGTGTTGCTTTGCATTATGTTAATGAGAACAAAGGCACGTTGTATAGTTTGGACCTATTGGCTGAACACCTGTAGAGTAATGCAATAACGTTTTGAGGCATTATTTAGATAAAAGGAGAGAACTTTGAACTAGCCTTTTATAATGCTTTACCCTGCATCCTTCTTTCAGATGAGTTCCTACATAACCAAGTCATTCTTGAGGGTCTGTAACCTGGGTGACAGTTTACCACTTTCTAGACCAAGTAAAATCTTTTGAGTAAATTCTAAAGTGTTGGTCAGGGCTTTGGGGTAGCTGAGGTGAAGTGTATAGATCAGTCCAAACATTACCAGGAAGGCTTCACCAAATCTGGGGAGACTGACCACGGCATCACTTTCAATGACGACAGAGATCTTCACAGGTTGGTAGTGAACTGGACTTGTCGTGTCATGGTCACTGATGACAGTGAAGAGGGCCACTTCAACACCATCAAGCTCCAACTCATCAGCTTCGTCCTGAATGAATGAAAAAGAGATACTAATCACAATCTAACCCAAGAAATACAACAGACGACATATAATTTCTCATTTTACCAACTCCCGTTGAGATCCAATACCTCTTTTACAAGGGAGACCTGGGTCTCACTGTAAGAGGTGAAAAACAGAAGATCCATGTTCTGCACACATAAATCAGCTAATTCACCAGAGAATCAAGTGGTGTGAGATAAACTGAAACTAAGCTAAAGGAAATACACAGGAAAATGTTTTACTAAACATCTTATCACTTTCAACAAAACACCAATTCAGTTCATTCGTAGTGAGGAGACAGAAAAGACCATACATGGAAACCGTATGGGTAGACTAAACAAAGGTAAGTCCAAACAGTGCATCAAAATACATGTTTGTACTTTGATGCACTGTTTATATACACAGTAGTATCTGTTAGATACTTAAGGACACTCACAGTGCAGGTTCTGAAAAATCCAGAGACATCCTCACGCAGATAGACAGGAAGGGCGTGGAGAACGGTAGTGCGCTTGGTGTGGATATCATGGATTTCCTATTGCCAGATAAAAACAGAATTGTATATACTGGTGAGTTTACTGAACAACAACAACAACAGTCAAATCAGAACATATGTCCACAAATAACCTGTTCACATCTTTAATACAGTCAGACAAATAGCAAACACAAAGGGACTAATAGCAAAATTCAAAAAGCTCATTTAAATCATTGAACCTGTCCAATGTTCCACTGGTTCAACCTAAATGTGTAACAATCTATTATTACCTGTTCATCGTGAATTCTTAAAATTTCAGCCAGGGCATCTGCTGTCTTCCCAGTTTTTGATGCCTTCTGTCTGAATAAGGTCATCAGTCGAGGAAGATGGCGGTCAAGTTCAGCGTAGAATGTATTGGGCAGGTTCTGATTTGTAATCCGCTGAAACTCTGCATACAACTACAGCAGAAGGACAATACAGTTCAATTTGAAGAATCTCGCACACCTTTATAAAGCAGCAAAAAGCTGCCACATGAGTAAGAATTACAATTTTCATTTTAAAGAGAGCTGATCCATATTACCTCAGACTCCATTTTTAGAGCAGGCCAGAGGTCCAAGAGCTCCTTCACTGGTGGGCAGGACATCACTATGGTTTGTCTGCGCAGGGGAAATGTGGTCTCCATCAACTTTCTAATGAGGGGCAGGTTCTTCTCAGCCTTCTTGACTTCTTCAACAATTGCTTGCCTCAACTGGTCAAGGCTTGAAGGATCCTTTCCTTGGGGAAAGTTTGGTAGGAAGTTGACTTCTGCTCGCTTGGGTCTTTTAATGTTGGAATGTGAAGGTTCATTATCAGGATTACTTCTACTTCTTTTTCCAGCATTAACAGTGACCTCCTGACATCCAGCCCGTCTCATCTTGGTCCTATAATTGCCCATCTTAAACTTGATACTATTTTTCCATCCATTCCAGCCAGTCTCAGATCCTGCTTCCTTCAAGCAGGGATGTTTGGCTACAAGAGCCTCAGCAGCTTTTGCAATCTCTTTATCATTTGGGTAAGCCTTAAAACTATACATAGTAGATGCAAGCTTTTCTAAAATGTCGTGCTTGAGGTCTCTAGTCAGCTTAAGGTGTCTGTTGCTCCTCTCATATTCGGCATTTCCATGTTGAAGTTTCAGTTCAACATCAAATGCAAATGTGGGAACTGGAAAAGGACCTTGAGGCCACCTACTGAGACGTCCTGGAGATAACACATCTGAAAGTAGATCAGTAGATGCAGTAGAGCTGGAGTCTTCTGAAAGTGAGATGTGCACAACAGCTTTTTCTGGCAATTCCTCAATGTCTGCAAGGGAAGTAAGTTTCCCGTCAAAGTCCGGATCTTCATAAAGCAAACTGAAGTCAAGGTCGATTTCCAGCTGTTCTTTTATAATCTTGATCAGTGCATCAACAGAGGCTGGTCGTGAGCTGAGTTTTAATTTTCTAGCCCGGTCTGTCTCAACAACACGAATAAGCATTGGTTGTTGGGGAGGTGCAGCTGCCATTGTACTAATGAAAAGACAAAATCAGGATGTTAAAAGGTACGATATAGAATATATTAATTGCTCAATTATACAGAGAGTGAATACAAACACAATAACTGATAAATAAAAGAACCATTCATTATTACCTGAACTCAGTTCTGTCTCACTTGAATGAACCGCTTGGGGGTCAGGAGCAGCGAGTCGTCTATCTTGTATGCCGAGAGAGGGACTGTATCGTTGAGATCAGATTGCAGGTGGATTGACAGGCTTGTGTCAGTAGTTGACAGCTCATAGGACCGCAGATGTTCAATATACCAGGACTCATAGTCACAACACAGAAAAGATACCTTGTGATTCACAAGGTAGATCTGTTTTATTTTGCTAAATTTAGACAGTCCACCACTGACTCCTACAGACAGAAACATTCCACAGACATAGTCTGTGCCATCAATGGTCACCTTTGATGTCTTGTAGATTGTGTCACTAGTTGTTTGTTCTCTAATGTGTGCTTGAGCAACCTCTGGTAGAGCTGAAACCAGAACAGAGTCAACCCTGGATGCCTGAGTTTTTGGCTTGAAAAATGATGGCGCAGCAAGATGATATGCCATCATGTGTTGGTGTCTGACTGCCATTGTCTTCAAAATATTTTTGAAGTTTTGAGTGTCACGCACCACTCTTTTGAAAAAGCGGTGCTTGGCCTCAAACCGCATGGTCCAAACGTGCAGCAGGGGCCCAAAGCACTTAACTAGAGCAGGATAATGCTCCACGTAGTGATGTTTAGGACGGAGCCTAACCTCAGGGAAAACCTCTAGCAGTGCCTGTCTATGATCACTGATTTTGCACACAAAATAGTCTAAGGTTTCATCAGTAAATGATGGGCACAATGCTAACTCTACCACCTCCTTCAGCTCCATCAAAACTGCCCATACCTTATCACCCTCTGGTACTACACTGCCAACAAGCAATGGAAGCTGTCGGAGCAGAGTGGCATTTTCATGTCCATTACCTCCAATCGTTCCTCGAGAAAGAAACATTTTGGGAAGGGGCTGAGGTCTATCTACTTTATCGGTGTGCTGATATGGGAATGATGTAATCTTGTGATTCAAATACTCCAAAGTGAAGTACTTCAGCCGGATCATCTTTTTAACACAAAGAGAAAGCTCCATGGGAACAATACCTTCCAGAAGATCATGGAGTATATCTGGAGGAAACCCCGTGATTGTGTGGAAGTAATTCAGGGACTCACGCAAAACACAGCCACCTTTAACACCAAAGTGGCTGCTCAAAGTGTCACTTTCTTGAACGGTTTGTACATGTAGGTCATGGCTGGCTTCGGTTCTCTGAGGAAACCTTCTCTCTCTGACTTCAATTACTTGAAACTGTTCAATTGAGCCCATACAGAATCTGCAAACATGGCCTGCTCTAAATGACTCTACAAAGCCACCTAATCCATGAGCAGCCAAATTGTCAGCAGAAACACAAAAGATGGTGCCTCTGACATTCTGGCCAACTCTTTCAATGAAGACACCGTCTTGTTCCAGAGTACGAACATCACGCAGCAATGGAGCAAGTACAGCCGCATATCCATACTTACGGAGGTCTGTCACTTTTACCAGTATTGCTAGCTGTATAGCATGTAATGCTGATCGGTATTTTGGTGGTACATTAGCGAGGACCCAATATACAGCGCAAAGTTTGTGAATTTTGCGTGATGTGCCAAGTGGATTGGCAATTTCAAGCTCATCAATATATAGCTGGAGTGGTAGGATGAGATCCCCTGTTGACAGTAAGTCATTTTCAAGGAAATGAGAGCCATCAGAGCATGATGCATATTGACCAGATGCAGTATTTGGTTCAGTAATCTTCTTAATAATGTCTGTGTTTTTAAACAACTCTTGAATCATTGAAAGGATAGGAACATACATGCTGGTATGTCCAGGTTGATCCAGCTGATACTCCACTGGCATTACACAAGGGTAGTTGCACTCAATAAAGGTTTTTCTGCGCTTGGTTGAACTCAACTCAGCACCTTTAGAGGTTGATGTAGACAGAACATTGCAGTCCATGACAGTGGCAACAACTTCACTCAGTGTAGGTTCTGCAATACTGTGACCGTTTCTCTGCAATACGTCACTAACTGCCTCTTTGATCAGCGGCTCAGATAAGGAGAAGATCTGATTCAAGTGTTCTACTATTTCTTGAGTAGCCGTGTTTGAGACATGGAGGATAGCCTGCATCTTTAGGAATAAGGAAGACACATTTTTTATAAGTTGATTTTTTAGACTGTCAGTGTCACACTGATCATCATTCCCCACTTCCGTGCTCTGGCCTGGGCATTCTTCATGCAAGTCACTAGCTACTTCAGAAATACTGGCTTGGAGATTATGGGGATCCTCACAGACAATATCACTTTGAAAGTCTGTTGCAAGACTTGCTTGGTGTGCTCTACTTTTATGGGAATTGAATGAAGAGTACACATTTGTGCTATACCTACAATCCTTATACGGGCATGTCACTGTTTCATGATTTTTCAAATGCTTTCTGAGATGACTGAAAAGGCCTGTTTCAGAAAAGGGTTGCTGAAATATGCATAAAGGGCATTTAAATAACACAGGCCTCTGACTCTGCTCTGCACAACTGCTAAGTTGTGCTGTATGATATCTTGACAAATGAGTACTCAGTGCATTAAGTGTCTGAAATGTACAAATGCAATCAGTGTAGAGGCATGGAAGAGGGCTGATTCGGGAATAGTGGCTGTGCTGCAGCCTATAGTGTCTAAATAACTGTATTCTGGAGGTGAAGGAAGCTGCGCACAACTTACACTGCCAGATCATGTTGGAAACAAAACAGAACTCCTTATACTTACAACTTAATATAACAGTTAAGTTATATTAATAAGTAATAAATAATAACAATAAGTGAATTACTATTAGCTCACAAAAACATGGTCATGGACTACAGCTAACACTGCTTTAAAATGGCAACCTGTTTTCCTCAAAACACTTTGTTTCATACTAGGCGACCGGGCGCCACCTCTAGAACAAGTAGTATCTAACTTTTTAAACAGCCTGCGACCCTCACTACAACAACTTAATGCTAGCTCTGCAAGCGCAAAGTTTCCTTCGGGGAGAGCAGCAAAGCACATAAAAAACACGGACCCGACATTTCTGCTATTCTTTTCGACACGCACCCGAAATACAACTAAATATTCGTATTTTAACAATAAACTGATATCAACATTGAAAACTTACTGTAAGTCCAGTGATGCTAGTTGCTGCCGTTAGGTTCAACTTTCTCCAGTCGTCCGTGTTGCCTCTTTGGTGCTGTTTCCCGCCCATACCTTTACTTCTTCTGTGTTTCGTATTTTTTCCAAATAGCGGTAAACGATCAGTGTATAATGCTCATTAGCGCCGCTTCGGAGGGTGAATCAGAGATTAACTCGGAATAAAAATTGATTCCTGCAGCTGCTCAACACTTGACAGCAAAAAAAATTAAGAGAAATATATATAGGAAATTTGATAAGATTTTGTCTTCCACTAATGCATTTAAGACTATTTGATTTTACTTATTTGGTGAAACACTTTTTTAGATTTTATTGTATTTTAGCATGTGCTACATAAATTAAGTTTATTATTAAATCCTACCTTATACTTGAAACAACAAAAATAACAGGACTTTACCATTCTTATATGTCCTAACTTAACTGTGTTACGTTGTGCTTAGGTTATGATTTTAAGTGATGCTTACTTAATATAGAAATAGTTCAATTCAATCAAAAATTATTAGTTTCATTTACTCAAAAAGGAAGAACATGTTACACGAACTTGACATATTTAAGTTAACAGAACTTTTTAAAGACTTTGAGTATACACTACTTAATCTATTTAATTACTTTGAACATTCGGGTTTACAGTGTATGGTTCAGATGCAACCCGTCCGGCTTGAACAGGTCCCACCTGTTCCAGAAGGTCTTCCAGTGCCCCATAAACCTGAACCCCTCTTTCCTACACCACCATTTTAGCCACGCATTTAATCCCCTTATCTCAGCTAATTTTGCCTGACTTGCACGTGGCACGGGAAGTATTCCAGAGAATACCACCGTGGATGTTCTGCTTCTAAGCTTATCCGCGACTTCTATAAATTTATCTTGCAGAACAGCCCTTCTGCCCTTTCCTATGTCATTGGTGCCAACATGCACCACGACCACTGGATCCACCCCGGCTGGGGCCAAAAGCCTGTCCACTCGATCTGGAAGGTCCCCTACCTGGGCACCAGGCAGGCAAGACACCGTACGGGACCCTCTATCACGGGTGCACACATAACTATCTACACCTCTTATAATTGAATCCCCAACTACCACAACCTCCCTCCTACTAGGGTTAGGTGGCTCCTTGGTGCCCAAGGGCCCACCTGCCTCCCCAGTCTCTTCCGGCTCTAAAGCTGGAAGCACCTGAAAGCGGTTAGAAACCGTTACTTCAGGTGATGCCGCCTCTGTGAACTGTTATTGTCACGCCCCAATCGTGCCGATCCTTCTGTGTCACGCCCCCCTCGTTAACCTCATGGGGATTCCCAGTGTTTTACGGCTGTTTCTGATTGTTGTCATTAGTCCATTGTATTTAGCCTGCGTTTCCGTTTGTCTCCCCAGTCCGGTCATTGTATTGTCAATGCGTTATTGCCTACCTTTATGTCTGATTAAACCTCGTGTTCCCCGTTTCCTGGCCTTTGTCTGTGCTCCAGGCGCATACATTGTGACAATTATACTGGGTTCTTAGAGTTCAATGAGACCCTAGAATAGGAATATATAACATTTTTCTTTGTTATATACATAAGATTATCTTGTAAACTTAACTAAAAGGCACATGCAGTAGATTGATTTTTGTTGACTGTGCTGTTTAGCAACTCTGCCATGTCAGGGTAAGTTTCGGTGAAAACCCGTTCAACAGTAGCCTTCTGTTCTTCGTATGAGAAAGGGTCTGTTCCAAACGATGAGTCATTTAAGATGCTTCTTAGTTCCTCATTGTAAAGGTTGGCTGCTTCAGATGCATGAGGCAGTAACACTTCTGAGACTTTTTTTGGACATCCACCTCCTGCTAGTTGATTTGGGATTCCTTTTCCTGTCATTTAAATTTTTGTGTTAATAGAATAACAAAACGTGTTTCTGAATCATGTTTTATATAGTTTAACATACCAGGGATTCTATGTTCATTCCAGGCCTCCACAACTCTTTTTATTTCAATCTTGCACAGTTGGCCTGTCAAGTTAGACACACAATATCTGCTGATGTTACAGTCCATGTCAAGGAGTTCTTGGTCAGTCAGATGGATCAGAGCTTCCTTTAAAGGGTAATTGACGTTGCTGTTTATCTCAGGCCAGAGTCGCTCAACTTTATTATTCTAGAGGAGACAGACACAAATATGAATGTGTACACTAACAGTCAAAGGTTTTTAAATAAAAAGCAATGTGAGGGCTCTGTAAACCTTTGTATAAATTATTTTTTGCTACAACAGTCATTTAAGATATTAGCAATGTCTACACTGCGTTTCTTATTGTAATGGACATAAAGTGCTATTTCTAAGTTACACCAAGCTACTGAATGGCTGTGAATGTAAAGCATAGCCTTTGTGGGAAACAGTGTTAGAATGAAGTTTCCATTTCCAACACGGACACTAATCTATTAAGACAAAATTAGAGGGGCTCATGAAACTGCCAAAATTTGTCCACAAAAGCCATGGAATTATCAATAAATATAACATTTAAAAGTACAAATAGAACATTTTTTACCTTTATTGATGTTGTTTGACAATATGGTGGTTTGTCTTGATTGTGTCTATAGGGTGCAAGGATTTCCTGTATAAAAAGTGACAAGTAGAATTCCTTGCCGTGGTCCAGGGGCGGACTGGGACAAAAATTCAGCCCTGGCACTGTAGCCACACCAGCCCACATTACCACACTGACACAGCCCCACCCACAGACACGCACATTCACTACTTATATTGGTGTACAGATGGTGAAATAATATAAGCTGTACCATATGTAATAGATATTTAAACATGTATTGTATGTGACTGGAACAAAAATAACCCGTTTATAACAAATTTATACATTTATACAGTAAAAACTAAATAAAAAAACAATCTGTGAATCTTGTAGAGTCCGTGTGCTGTCTGTTTATGCCGTTTGTCTGCTATTACTTATGATAGGAGTAACCTGTGAATGTGTATCACACACACACACACCTTTACACACAAATGGACATGAAGCACTAGCAACACTTCAGCATACTTTTATTCACAAATAACTATATATGTCATTCTCTGCAGTGTTGTTCTTTATTGCCACTGTCTATATGTTCGCTTCTCCTTGTTTCTATGTTGACATTGTACACATTGTCTGTCTGATTCTACATCTTCTCATCCATTTTAACTCTGTAACTCTGCAATTTTAATATGTTTGTATGGCTGTCTGTGATTATACTTGTTCCTCACTCTTGCCTGACTGTCATTGTGTATAGCACAAAAAGGAATAGAATATATAGCAAAAAAAATCCTTCATGATATATAGTTATTTGTGAATTAAAGTATGCTGAAGTGTTGCATCTCCATTTGTGTTTAAAGGTGTGTATGTGTGTGTGTGATACACATTCACAGGTTACTCCTATCATAAGGGTTAATTTATCGTTAATTAGAGCCACAGTGTTAAAAAGGCTCACATGAGCTTTTATTTTGAAGTGTTTCTGGCAATCAGCCAGTGATCTCATACTCATGTTGATTGTACATGGAAGTGTTTTAGTATCTTTATTTGTATACGTTTTTCTGATTCCTTAATTTGTTTAATCTAATTTGTTGTAGACCACACATACACACCAACCCACATGGATACCCCGAAGTGATTGTTAGCACTTGCATGCTCAGTACTTGTTGGAAACTTTGTGGAAAGAATAAAGAATCAAAAGAATTCTGGATTGATTGCATCTCATTGTCTCTGATCGGACATCTGTGGTGAACTAGTCCCCCACTGGCAAACCCTAACTGGTTTCTATATCAGTTTTCTATACACAGTATTAAGAAACTCTCAGCATTTGTGTCAGGGTGTGTCTCTCTCATTGCTGTCTTCCTACCTCCATGATACTTGACTCTGCTGCAGCAGCTGAGCTATCTGCACTGGGTCCAGAAACATTCTAGTTTTGAATAGATGAACACACGATTCAGTCAAGGGAGAACATAAGCAAGCCAATGTCTCATTTTACATTGTCTAACTATTGCATAGATATATTACACTATTGCCTGTAATAGAAGTCTATGTTCCACCCTACCTAAGGATTAATTACATACTGTAACCTATGCATGTATTTAATGTTTTACTTTAAAGACTAGCTATGTATTCAGAGTTCACTACAAATTCACTACTATGGCTATAGCTATAGGTTCTTTTGCATGTTAGACTATATTGCTAGTAGCATACAGCAGTCTGTATACCCTAAATCCCACGTTATCTGCTGATAATGACATTTTAAAATGTACGGGAGTTCTACGCTAAGCTTACAACTGTTAAACACAGTGTAGGTTACTGTCAAAAACTGTCAGAAGTAGCGTGAATGGTGTGAAAATTACTTAGTATATTTTAGTATAATGACTTAGAAGTATATTTTCTGTTTTCTTCTTACCTCCTCTACCGCGCTACTGTCCTCCGATGCAGCAGCCGAATTTAAACCTTTGGAGAATATTTCAGTTAATTTTATGCATTTGGCAGCGTCTGATTTTAGAGCCTTATTTTTGCTTTCTCTGAGCTTTTCGGCACCGCCTTTCCTTTTTTTACGGTCCATCTCTGACAATTAGCTTGTGTTGCACTTACTGTTTGACATTCTTGCCAGATTTTGATTACGTCCGCGTAACCTCTGATTGGGTCGGATTGGGTCGGCCCATCTTGAAACCAGCCGGTTGTCGCCGATTGGGCCAAATGCTTAACATTTATTATTATTATTACTATTATTATCATCATCATCATCATCATCATAATATTCACATCTTGCAAGAGATATAAGCTGCCTGCATGTAAAAACAATACACATTAAAAAAAAAAAAAACTGACCGGCCCACATTTAAAAAATGGTCCGGCCCTTCTGGCATTTGCCAGAATTGCCAGATGGCCAATCCGCCCCTGCTTGCCATCTCATCCTGTAACCCCTGTGATTTAACACTTTGAGGTGAACTCTGTCTCCTGGGGAGATGACTGGTTTGTCCTGGTCTGTCTTCTCTTGCCGTCTTGCTTTCCTCTTTTCCTGCTTGAAAATAACTTTGCATATTTGAGTTAGATACCCCATGTACAACTTCAACTCATAAACCTTGTTATTTATTTATTTAATGTCCGTAGCACACCCCCCTTGTGCAATGGTTAAGACCATGCGCATTCATTATCAAGGTGTCAGACACCAACAGAGACACAACCAAAAATCACAGTTGTGAAACAGACCATCAGTGTCCTTAGCGTCCCCCCTTTGTTTCCACACAGAGGCCTCATAAGGGCCCCCTCTCGTGGCTGAACTCACACCCCAAGTATGCAGCCTATGTCCAATTCAGCCTATTGCTATATTGTTCCTGTATAAATGGGCCTCACTGTTATAGAAATTCCCAAACCTTTCCAATAACAAATTCTACCCTGTATTTTTTTTTTATTGCCCACCACCACCCCCCCTCTTCGGAGGACAATTTTATTTTACATTACATTCAAGAGCAAAGAGTGTGGCCCCTCCGAACTCACCCATCCCGTGGGAAAAAAAAAAAAAACAGGGGGGGATACAGAAACAACAAGCGTAACAATAACAGACATCAATCAACATGGGGAGAGGGGGAGAAAAAGAAGAAGAAAAAAAAGGTATACAGAAATAACACTAATAATGTAGGTGGGATGGAAAAAAAATTAAGTATAGGGGAATACAGAATACAAACAACCATAAGAAACATAACACTCATCAAACAACAAAAATTATAACAACATCAGTGATAATAATAATTAATAATGTGACAAATGGGCATTATATATATGATGTAGCATACACACACTTGATCGTACCCTTATACATGTATATTTCAATTCCTATATCTGTAACATACGCTAAAAAGTAATAATAATAATGATATTGATCGCTCAACCATTCTTGTATGTATGTGCAAGTGTAGGTGTGAACTGATTTGTCATTGGATGTGCTGGCATTTGATGCCGTCAGGGGAGGTGACAGCACCCACCCCCCCAGGCCCAAGGCGAAGGCAGGAGAACCAGGCAACCGAGGCCACCAACCCGAGAGGGAGCCCGCGAAGGACTAAGGGGGCGCCAGCCCCCGCAGAGGGAGGACGGGCGGCGAGCCCCCCAGCCCCACCCGCAACCCCCCCACCGAGGCAGGCGGGTCCAGGGCCGAAGGGCCCCACCAACCGGGACCACCCCCCCCCACCCCGGCGGACGGCCCCCCACACACCGGAGGGGCCCCAGCCCCCCCAGCCCGTCCCCTGGCAGGACGGACCGCCGCCCACCGCAGCGACCCGGCACGCCTTCCCCCCAACACTGCAGGATGATCCAAGGGGGGCCCATATAAAGATCCCCCCCCCAGCGGCAGACCCCCCGCCCAGCCCAAACCGGACCCCCCAATCCGCCTAGCAGGGCCCAGAGCGTCCCAAGATTCACCGGACTGCCCGCCAGGGCCCCACCACGGCGCAGCAGAGCCAAGCACCACCCGGCCCGCGGCCCAAGAGAGGAGGCCGCCCACACCCACCAGGGCTGCCCGAACCCCCCTATGATGGATCTTCCACCTGGCGGGCCACCCCACCCGCACAGGGTCAGAGACAGAGAGTTAGGGGGGGCCCCTCAACCCCCATCCCCTCCCCGACCCATATTGGTGTGAAGTGTGCATGTATATGTGTGAGAGAGTTGTGTGTTTATGTCTACAATGCATTAAAATTAGTGGGTGCAGTTCGGTTATGAGGGCCCCACCACTGGCAGATGGCAGTCCCCCATCCCCCTCCCCGCACCCCCAAGGCCCTAATGTAATATGGACTGTGTATATGACTAACGTGCAAAAAGTGGGCGAGCAGTTGAGGCACGGGCACCCCACCACTGGCAGACAGCAGAGCCCCACCTGCCTCAACCCACCTCCTCAGCCCTAGTGTCATGTGATGTCTAACATGCAAGTAAAAATTGAGGGGCAGTGTCTCGGCGCACCTTCCCACTGCCCCTCAAGGCCCTAGTGTTGTGTGAAATGTGGTGTTGGGCCCAGGGGAGCAATAAGGGCGTACCAGGAGTGGGCCCCCCTCGGCACCCCCATCCCCAACCCCACACAGCCGGCAGGGACGGCCAACCGAGGTGTTCAGGGGTGCCACAGGCAGCCTGGCAGCAGGGAACCCCCCCCACCCCAGGCGCAGACCGGGAGAGACCCACCCCACCACGCCCGATGAGACCCCAGCTAGCAGCCAAGTACGGGACAACCCCAGACCCCCCGGCAAACGGGGAGCCGGTCCAGCCAGGTGGGGTGACCCCCGCCCACCGGCCACCCCAGGCCCCCCCCCCCCCCAGGCGAGGCAGAGGCTGCCCCCCCCCGTACCAACCCACAGTGCCTGAGGGCCCCGCACCAGAATCGCCAACGACAGACAACGACCCGCCCCCACCAGGCAACAGGCCCGGGCAGACCAGGCCCCCCAGCATGCGGGCGACCACCCACCCGGGAGCCAGAGCAGCGGCCCCAGCAGATAGAGCCCACGCCCCCAAACCCACCCACCCCAGAGGCCCCACCCCCCGATCCCCCCCCAGCGCGCCACCCACCCCGGGGGGGCAGAACCCCCCATCCCCCGCACCGCCCCCAACAGGCCAGGCCAGCGGACACCCAGAGACACTGACCATGCGCCCTCAGCCAAGAGAAACACCAGAGGACCCCAACAACCCAGCCCCCAACCCGGGACGGTGACGGCAAGGCCCCACCACCCCTGACAATTGTAATGTAATGTGTGTTTATGTCCCATTACATTAAAAAATTAATTATTGGAGTCCAACTATCTTCAAAATCGATCAAATGATTTTTCTTTCAGGCAGACATTCTCTCAATGGAAACATAATCTAAGAGTAAATTTTTGAACAGATTTATGTTTAAATTCTCTTTTGACTTCCAGTTCAGAAGGATTGTTTTCTTGGCAATGGTTAGTACTGTGAGAAGCATGCAAGATTTATTCGTGTCCATATTAGTGTCAGTGAGGTCCCCAAGCAGGCAGAGTGAGGGCGAGGGTGGGATGGGATGCCCTAGGTGTGTCGATAAGTCTTCACAAATCCTTTGCCAGAATTCGTTGACCGGTGTGCAGTACCAGAAAGCATGCAGGTAATTATCTGGTGCGTCCTTCTTACAAGTTAGGCATATGTCAGTATCTCTGATACCCATCTGGAACATCCTCTGCCCTGTGTAGTGTGTTCTGTTTAAAATTTTGTACTATAATAGCTGCAGGTTGGAGTTCTGATTCATTCAAAAGGTATTCAAGCAAATTTGCCTCCAGAAGTTAGTGTCTGGATTGATGAGTAAATCCCTTTCCCATTTGTGGGTAGGGAGTGAGAGCGTTGTATCAGATTCTGCTAGATGCACGTAAATCCTAGACAGTAGTTTTTTAATTGGAGTTATTAAGAAGTTTGCTATTTTAGGTGAAAGCTCCAGATCTAATTGCTTACGGCACCATCTATTATGTATTATTGATTTAAGTTGAAGATATTCTAAGTATTTGTTTTTCTCAATGCTATGTTTCTGCTATTTTGTCAAATGATATCATGCGATTGTCTTGGATTATATGTTCGAGGCGCTTGACTCCTTTATTATGCCAAGCCAGGAAGTTTATCACTTTTTTATTTAACAGAATGTCAGGGTTGTTCCAGATGGGTGTCAGTTTGCATGGGACCAGTGAAGTTTGGTTCATTCTAAGAAATTCCCACCAGGCTGTCAGCGATGTGCTGTTGTTGATGCTCTTAAAACGGCAATGTCGTTTAAGTACCGTATTTTTCGGACCATAACACGCACCTTTTCCTCCCCCAAAAGAGGGGAGAAAAAGTCACTGCGTCTTATGGTCCGAATATTGCTCTGCTCACATGCTTTAACCCTCTGGGGTCGAATGCATAGTTGGCGACGCAGCGTACTTCTCGCGTCTATTTCAGTTTATCTCTCGCTGAAATCTTAATGTAGAATCATGAAAAAACGCTGGCTAAATCCGTAATCTGTCTTCTTTTCAAAACGTCCATTGTCGGAAGTATTACAGTTTTTAAAATTAGGTTAAATCGGCAAAAAATTAAACTATGTCCCCTTACTTTGTTTTACCGTGTAGTACCGCTGTCACCCGAAGATCGCTATTCACATTCTAAATAGCCGAATTAGCGCGTATTCAAATCGCATTCGCATGGTAATTTGGTGAACAACGCAATGGTGAAACAATCTGTCCCCCAGTCTCTCCAGAGTCTGGGATCATCAAATTTGTGAGTAAATGGATGCCCTCTGAGGAAATCCCCATCCATTGTACCTACTCACTCTGTTCCAATTAGGGACCGTAGGCCAATTAGTGTCTTGGGGAGCTCCAGCGACAGGAGACGGTTGGCTGTCCACAGGCTGCCCCCAGGGGCTTGGGTCTGGAGAGACCACTGGTGCCTGGACTTTTTTCTTTTTTAGCGGTGACTCAATTTCATTGTCAACTCCCTCTCATGCTCTTTAGCAGAGTCCTCCTCCTTTCTGTACAAGTCAATAGCATGGATCAGCTGCTCCTCATGCATATTAATAAGCCCCACCACTTGCCTTAGCCTGCTTCTCACTGGCTTCGGGAGTGTGTCCTGCAATGCCCTCCACTACAGACCTTTGAACACAGAATCCTGCAGGTCCTGCTCTGTCTCAGTGCTCCACCGCTTTTCTTGGGTTTGCAGATAGGCAGCTGGGCTCTCCCCCTCCTTTACGGGCTCCACCTTCATTTCAGCCACACTCAGTCACGGAGGTTAGCATTTAACCATCAAAGTGACATGCATCATTCACAGGAGTCCCTGTCACCACTGCCAGGCCACTGCTTCTCAGCAGTCTCTCCATTCTGTCTGCATCCGAAACACGAGCCAGAACCGCCTTATGTCCCCTATCGGCAGGAGCTGCGCCATAGTTTCCTCCTCAAATACTCTCATCCACTTTCCAACCCCGTCTGCCAGGACTGGGAGTCTGAAGAGCAGGCCCTCCAGATCCTGTCCTGCCCAGGCACATACTATGTCTGAGCTCCTTTCACCACCAGGGGGAGCATCGGCGTGTCCCTCACAGCCCTCCTGCTTCCCATTGTTCTATGATCTGCATTATCCTCCTCTACTCCTTCCTCACTCTTAGTTTCTATCTCCTTCTGCTGAAACTGACTCCATCCTTTAGATGGAGGGTTAGGGGTGTCCAGCAGGTGCATCAGCCCTTCTGCATTACTACCACTTGCTCTGTACCCCACCTTTTTAGCACTCCCTTTTTTCTCAGACCCACATACCTGGCCTTCTGTTATTAGCTCACTCCCTCGCAGTCCTTTCTCCACGGCCTGCCCCCGCATGGCGCTCACTTCCCTGTACCCATCTAAACAACTTCTCATTTCTTTCTGTTCCCTACTTGCTTCATCCTTCTGTTTCTTCCCATCTGGACTTTACCTTGCCCACTGTTACTGGAAACTGACCCTTTCTCACTGCGTTCTGCTCCGTTCTCCAGGCCTCTCCCTTTGCCTTAACCTCAGACCCTCCAATTCCTTACTACTTTTCTTTTTACTCCTCTCTGTGTTCTTATTAGCCTTATGATACTTTATCAGAGTCTCCATCTCCTCACACGCCGCCACATCCCATGTGCCCCCTTAGGCCACCTATTTCCCAGCACCTTTGTTCTATTGTCACACTTTTTGGACACCCTCTCTATCTTTTTTCTCGGTGCAGGGGATTCTCCCTGCCTAGCTGTCTCGGTGCTTCTCACTGGGAGGGGGGGTTACATTCTTACATTCCATGCACCTCACGCTCACCGGGGCTCTTTTCCCCTCAGGTATAAAGGCTACCAAGATTTTCTTCACGGTCAACCCCTGGACTATTATTATTATTATTTAAAATATGGGTGCTCTCCCACTTCAACTTCACTACCTCCATTAATAACTCTAGATTATTTTGTTTTGTTTTCTACTTGCTCCCTCTCCTGGACGAAACCTAACTTTGTTTTTCAACGTTTTATGTGCTCCTGCTCTCTCACAAAATGTGTTTTAATATCCTTAGTCTCCTGTAATATCCTTATCTCATTTTCACTTCTCTCAGGCACCTGTGCCATAAATCTATGTATGACTCCTCAGATCTCCAGCCCGGTCAAAACTTTCACTAATTATATTTCTTCCCTTGCGTTCTAAATCCTATACTGTACTCCCCAATCACAACACGTTACCATTGCCTTAAGTTTAAGATTTGTCCAAATTTTACAGTAACCTACCCACACTTATACTACAGAGAATGTTTTTGCATTAAAGCTCACAAATACTTCCTTCTGCGTCCCTATCAATTCACCTCCTACTAATTTAGACTCCATACAATTTTTTTTACTGAAACAACTATTTCTGCACATTTAATGCTCAACCAATCTGCTAATTGTACACACTCTTCCGCTGTCTTGGCCCAAAACCATGTATGTCCGCTTTCTTCACTGGCTCATAAATTTTCCCCATTAAACTAAACGTACTCTGGGACCTTTTCCTCCTACAGTATTCTTTTTAACACAATCAGTCCGATCCAGCAGACCTTCTTCTCTCAACATGATACCCGCAGTTTTTACTATGCAGGCCTTCTCTGGCCTTATCTATTTCAAAATTATCTTTGCCTAAAACAATGCATTGCTTTACAATGTAACAGTACTTTTGCCTCACAACTTAAAACAGACAGACCCCCTCTCTCTAGGGAAAACTTCTAGGTTGGAAGAAAAACACAACACCTCAAAACACAATACCTCAAAAACACAATACTTCTGCTCCACAAAAATGAATGGACCCCTCTCTTTACAGGGTAACAACAAATAGACCCCCTGTCTCTAGGGGAATACAACTTTTACTTCACAATACAGACCCCCCTGCCTCTAGGGTAGTGTCTCTAAACAACTTATTAACGCACAGGCCTCCCATGCCTCACAACAGTAACTCAAAAACCTTTAGCTTAGACAATTCCCTCTCTCAGGCAGTTACCTTTAAATCACTATTGACCCTCCAAGGCCATTTTGCCTTGAGACAATATCCCAAACCCTCAGATTAAATTGTCCCCTCTTTTAGAGCGTTTTTCTCTGGGGCAATATCCACACGTGACCCTTCCTTTTGGGATTTCTCTCTCACCACACACACACTGGGCCCACTGAATACTACACAAGTGGTATTTTCCTCCCTCCAGTTCTTTTCTGGTCGGCGAGTACCCTTACCGGCAAGTCCTGCTTGGCGGCTTCCCCAAGACACCCCCATCTCCTTTTCCCTGTTCTATTTCCCTATCTTTTTATGCAATAATGAAAACCCTTTCTTACCTACCCTTAAGGCATCCCCTTCAGTGCAGGCAGGTGTGCTCCGGTTCCTCCACCAGGTGATCGCCTCCCAGGGTCTCTTCTCCGATCCTGTTTGTGACGCCAAATTATGTTGTGATTTTTTCCTTCCCCGCCAATCAGGAGTCAGGAGCCGCTTGTGTAGATATTCAGATTCAGCCTTTATTGCAACAATGTAGTTACAACCAAGGCCGGACGCTTACAAGTGTGTCCAATACTGTTTTACACCAATTTTTATACATTTTCTTATTGTGTAACAATACCTCGTCACTTAAGCATCCTCATTCCCTCAACCATTCACCATCGTTGTTTTCTCCCTTAATCCACAACCCTATATGATAAGTTTGTCAATCATCTCTTTTACTGTTTCGTGCCTCGGCTGAACATAAGGGTGACGTGACCATCTCTACTCAGTTACAGTATTCTGAATACCCAGCCGTGAACTTTTGGTGAACTCAGGCGAATACCTTCCTTCAGTAGCAAACCTTAGCAGCTTCTGCTTGTTGCAGATTGTCTGGCTAGGGGGTTAATAAGATATTTGTTCTTCAACATAGTGGTAAGCTGCAGCACTAATAAAGTACATATTCATAGATTAAAGGCTAACAAAATAGCTAACAGATACAGAAACTTCTAAGTCAACACATGGTGCTCATTCATACTTGTTCTTCGTCACATTGTGCACAGCAGTAAATGGTCTGCATTCTCTAAAGATTACAAGGTCACTCTTTACACGGTTTACATCAGCTTCTTAAAAGAGTCCTAATGATTACATTCTCTATGCGTGCTAAATAATATTCCATATATTTCCCCCCTTTGGGACTCACATGAATCCCACAGACAATCCTGTCCATCCAGCCTAGGAAGGATGGCAAAAACCCTGAGCTTCAGGGAAAGTCCATATCATACACTTCTTCATTACGCTAATCGTTCCAGTTGTCAAAGTAGGCAGCTGCACCCCAGCAGGTCCTTCATGATCTACGCATGGCAGGAACGGCTTGACTTCAACGTGGGCAGGACCTTGTCAATGACGTCTGTGTCGCCAGGTGGTTCCATGTTGGTCCAGGAACTTGCTGCTCTGAATGGTCCTCCCACCACCTTCGACATAGCAGCTATTGTCGCCTGTAGGACAGCGTGCTGCTCACTAGGGTACGCAGTAAAGGAACTACAAAGCGATAGATTAGTAACAGAGCAAGGATAATCACAGCTGCTATGAAAAGCGCCTTCATAATGGCTTGCTGCCAACTTCCCCACATATTATACCACCAGTCAAACATTCCTCCATGCTGACCTGCATCTCTTGCCATCTCATCCTGTAACCCCTGTGATTTAACACTTTGAGGTGAACTCTGTCTCCTGGGGAGATGACTGGTTTGTCCTGGTCTGTCTTCTCTTGCCGTCTTGCTTTCCTCTTTTCCTGCTTGAAAATAACTTTGCATATTTGAGTTAGATACCCCATGTACAACTTCAACTCATAAACCTTGTTATTTATTTATTTATTGTCCGTAGCACACCCCCCTGGCGCGATGGTTAAGACCATGCGCATTCATTATCAAGGTGTCAGACACCGACAGAGACACAACCAAAAATCACAGTTGTGAAACAGACCATCAGTGTCCTTAGCGTCCCCCCTTTGTTTCCACACAGAGGCCTCATAAGGGCCCCCTCCCGTGGCTGAACTCACACCCCAAGTATTTTATTTATTTTATTATTTATTTATTATTTTAATTATAATATATAATATTATTTTATATTTTTATTTACTTCCTCAAAAGAAGGAGAGGGAGGGGGGGGGACAAAGGAGAAGAAGGGGGAAAGAGAGAGAGGGAGAGAGGGGGGAAAAAAAGGAGAAAAGAAAAAACAAAACAGATAATCTGCTTCCATGTCTGCTGAAAAGAGAAAGACAACATACAACATCTATACTAATCACAACGACCATCAAACGTTAAATGTTGTTGAACAGCACACACAACCAGCATTACTACACATGCCCAGAAGCAACAGCCGATCAAGACAGTGTGTGTCCGTGAGCACGTGTCCGTGAGCACCTGTGTGCACACCTGTGTGTGTCAGCGCGCTGGTGTTCCTAAGGTTTCTCCATGTAAATGCCTAGTAGTGTGTGTGGGGAGCCACAGCCCCGCCCACCCAGGACATGAAGCCGACACGGAGGAGACCCGGGCCCCAGACATCCAGAGGCCCCCCAGGGCACGGCAACCCCAGGAGGACCACTGCAGGGACAATTGCAGCCCCCACCCAGAAAACGCCAGAGGAGCACTCCGGAGGGGGCCCATCCGGCAGCCACATCGCAGGAGCCCCAGGGGGCCGTGGCGACAAGCACGCAGGCTTCGTCGGCCGGTCTGCCACACCAGGGCAGACCGGACCCCGGGCCCAGAGGTCCAAGGGCCCCCCCACCCCCCAGCCGGGGCCCGACAGAGCCGGAACGACCAGGTCCCGCCAGGCAGCTGCTGAGAGTGAGCCAGCACACACCAGAGCATCCTGCCCCGGACATCGAGAACCACCAACGCATCGGCAGCCGGGGGCCTCATCCACCGGCAGGGAGTGTGGTGGGGGGCAATAGAACCTGTGATGTTATTTCAGGTGGAGTCTAAGACCCAACCTGACACATGCGTATAGACAAACAGGCATACACATACACAAGCATACGTTTCCACCCTCATGCACACATAAACAAATATTCAACCATTCGCCCAACATGAAGACACACAGAAATGAACGCCGTACACATATATACTCTATACTCCGAGATCCAGGCACCACCACCCCCAGAGGGGCAATCCGCCACCAGACCCCGGAGATGGATCCCTTTTTTCCTCTGGCGTGGGGACAAGAAGACCACCCTGGACCCCGCAGCAGCCGAGAAGCCCACCAGCCCAGACCCCGACCGGACGGCTAGCTCTTCTCAGCCCCTGGCTCCAGATGGCAAACAGAGAACGGGGGTGTGAAAAGACCCCATGCTTTCCTCCGCCCGCTCAGATATGGTGTTGGCGCATGTTGTTCTAAAGTGCTTTAAAACAGGGGAAGGGCATGGTGCTAACCACCCTCTGCCAATCAGCAGCTGGTGTCAGCTCGGCCCCTCCCCAGAACCCTCAGTGTCTATGTGCAACTTAAAATTGAGAAGTGGGCACTGGCACCAGAGGTAAGGCTGAATGAACAGACTGCCCTCTGGACGCCATTCCGTGTGCCCACCCCCAAGGCCCTAAATGTATGTGTCATGAGAGAGTAAGTAATGAGAGTGTCTAAGTTGTGATGTGTGATTGAAACACAGGTGGTCACGGGGGGACAGAGGAGGAATACACCCCCTGCATCCCAGCGACGCACCTGCACCTCAAAGCCCTACATGTGTGTTGGGGTGACGGAGCGGGAGGAGGGAAGCATTTAGGGATGGGGAGGAAAGGATCGGGGGGGGAGTGATATGTTACCATGGTCTTGTACGGGTGAGAAGTCTAGCTGTGGAATTTTGGATATGTTGTAGTCTGTTTAATGATTTTGCTGGCAGACTAATAAGCACTGCATTACAGTAATCGAGTCTGGAGGTTATGAAGGCATGAATGAGGGTTTCAGCAGTAGCAAAGTTGAGTGAGGGGCATAGTTTGGAGATGGTTTTTAGATGGAAATAATCCGTTCTGGAGACACGTTTTATATGGGAATCAAAAGACAGTGAAGAATCAAAGATGACACCTAGGTTATTAACTTCAGAGGTAGTAGTGGTGAACTAGCCAGGTGTGGAAAACTGTGACTGATTTATCTTCTTCAGCAGTATTGGTGTGGCAATAAGAATGGCTTCAGTCTTATGGTTGAGTTTGAGAAAGTTGTGTGTCATCCATTTACTAATGTCGTTGAGGCAAGTGACCAGATTCGAGGGAGAGAGTGAATGGGAGGGCTTGAGGTGAATGTAAATTTGTGTGTCATCAGCATAGCAATGGAAATTTAAGCCGTAATGACGGAGAATGTGACCAAGAGGGAAGAGGTAGATGATGAAGAGCAGGGGGCCAAGGACAGAACCTTGAGGGACACCATGTGAGAGGGCGGCACTAGGGGACCTGAAATCACCAATAGATACAAACTGTTCCCTACCCGTGAGATATGATGTAAACAAGGAAGTGCAGTACCTGTAATGCCCAACAGTGTTTCCAGCCGGGTGAGCAGTGTGTTGTGGCAGACCGTGTCAAAAGCAGCTGTGAGGTCTAAAAGCAGGAGAATACTGACATGGCCCGAGTCAGCAGCAATTAGCAGGTCATTTAGGACCTTGACCAGGGCCGTCTCAGTGCTGTGCTTTGTCCTGATCCCAGACTGAATCTCCTCCCATAGGCTGCAAGAGGTCAGGTGATATTGAAGCTGCGTGGCTACGGTGTGCTCAAGAAGTTTGGAAATAAAAGGCATGTTGGAAATGGGACGATCAGTTTTTAAAATCATCAGTGGCTGCTCCAGCTTTTTTCAGAACTGTAGTGATAGCTGCAGTTTTGAGAGAACAGGGGACCAAGCCTGTGCAAAGAGATGTGTTTATGATATGGACAAGAATAAGACAGAGAGCCGGCAGGCAGATTTTAACTAGTGGGGTGGGCATGGAGTCCATGAGGCAGGTAGTGGGCCTAGCCTTAGTGACAAGATCATGGACAATATGCTCATCAATAGCTGAGAAAGAAGAAAGAGACTGAGCCGATGTTTTAGGCGAAGTGGAGACGTCACCCAAGGTGGTAGTGGGGAGTAATTTAAGCTGCCTATAGATGGTGCTAATTTTGTTTTGCAAGATGTTAAGAAACTCACAGCAGAGACCTGTTGAAGGGGTGAGTAGAAAGGGTTTAGTTGGCTGGAGTAACTTATTGACTGTGGAGAACAGGGCTCTGGGGTTTCTCTGACCTCTGGTGATAAGTGTGGAGTACAGGGATTTAGCCTCATTAAGAGACTCCTTGTAGGCCAAGACATGATCTTTAAATGCCTGAGTGTAGACAGTCAACCCAGTGTTTTTGCTGAGACGCTCAAGCTGATGGCCAGCTCAGGTGTAAACCAAGGAGCAGTACGTAGGAAGGAGACAGTGCGTGTTTTAAGGGGGACAAGTAAATTTAAAGTGCTAGATAGGTGAGAGTTGTAGAGTAATACCAGTTCATTAGGGCATGAGTTAAATGGTTCATCTTTGAACTGGAATTGCAATGAGCATATTAGCTCAGCTGTGTCAATATTCTTGGTGTTTATGTACATGATGGAGCATGGGGGGCGAAGACGGCACTGAGGCTCAGGAACAGCAACTTTGAACAGGATAGCCACGTGGTCAGAGACAGAGAGATCTTTTGGAAGAAGATCAGATGGAGATATACCACTGGTGCAAACAAGATCTAGAATGTGACCTTTTGAGTGTGTGGGAAAATTTACATGCTGGGTAATATCAAAGCAGCTTAACATATCAAGAAAATTGTTAGCAAAATTGCAATTGTTTGAGTCGATAAACTTAGCAAGGCAGACTCAGTGAAGTAATCGAGAGGGCTCACACAAACGCTATAGAACAGACAAGGGCAAGCACACCGGTGTTCTGTCGAGTTGAGCTACTTTGTCGAGGTAAGCTATGGTTAGGGCTATCGATTAGCACTACGGTAGCTTACCTCGACAAAGTAGCTCAGCTCGACAGAACACCTGTTAAACATGCTTATGGGACATACCAGATCAGATCTGGACTACCTGGCTGCTGGCCCGCTAACCTGTTTACCAGTGCAGTAGCAGCCCAGATGTGTCAGGTCTGCCTAGGGGTCTACCGGAGCTAATTATCGACTAACTATACTACAACCTGTGGATTTACTATTTATCCCTGTCTCTTCAGGAGTGAACTGTGAGTATATTGTCCGTCAACACTTGCCATGGTCTGCCGGTGTTCTGTCGAGTTGAACTACTTTGTCGAGTTAGGCTACCGTAGTGGTAATCGATATCCCTAACTCTAAATCTTACCCTAACCCTAACCATAACCCCCCAAAAACCACTAAAACCCTTACCCTAACCCAAACCCCTAAAACCTAACCCTAACCCCCAGACGGTGGAACTGCACATGCGCAAAAAGGCTCGATAGTACGTCTCAATAGGTAGCTCAACTCGTCAGAACACTGGCAGATGGCTGCTTATGCGCTGCGTGCTTGCGCAAGCATCACGGCTCACTCCGTGACAGTGGGTTTGGCGTAAAAAGAAGAATGGCTATAATGAACCTTATCCCAAATGCAAAATATGGAAGAGGTTCTGTGATGTTGTGGGGCTGTTTTTCCTCCAAAGGCCCAGGAAACTTTTTTAGGGCACATGGCATTATGGACTCCATGAAATACCAGGACATTTTAAATCAAAATCTGGCTGCCTCTGCCAGGAAACAAAAACTAGGCTGTCATTGGATCTTCCAGCCGGACAGTGATCCTAAACACATGTCCAAATCAACACAAAAATGGTTAGCTGACTGTAGAATCAAGCTTCTGTCATGGTCATCTCAGTCCCCTGACCTGAACCTCATTGAAAACCTGTTGGCTGAGCTGAAGAGTAGCCCGTAGTATCAGGAAACAAAATCGCACATATCATGAGGCACATTTCAGGTTTTGTACATTAAAACACGCCAAATTCAGGAATGTAAACCAAAAAATTCTACGAGTTAGGGAACACCCCCTTTTTTGAGTCCAAACTTTGGGAACCTAAAATTTTTTGACAACTTTTATTAAAACGCACAAAACTTGCAGACAAGCATGCAAAACTGAATGTCCAGGACAAACAAAAGAATGTCACAGCAGAGAAAGTCTGTTCCTGCATGTTTTGCTGTATTTCAATAATCAAAAGGTGCACAAAAGTCTTTCTTTGTGTCACCACTGCTCTTATGTAGCCATCTCTCGCATCAATTCCATAAACAGCACTCGCTGCTTCAGTCACCATTCTTATGCAACATTCTACACCCTGAGAATGGCATGGTATGTCCACACAATATGGCTTCTGGACAATTTTCTTCAGCTCTTCATCAGAGAGTACTTTTGTAAGTGGCGGTTCAAGTGTGCATTGATCCAAAGTCTTTAATTTGTAGTGGTCGAAATTCCCTGATATGGTGTCGAGATGACATAGGAGCTGCGCGATGGCGTTGAGATGACATAGGAGCTGCGCGAATCGTCATTATGATATCAACAGCTATTTTTCTGTTTGACTTATCTTAATCTGCCAACATAGCCAAAAGCACATTTTCTTGGTGAGCCCAATAGGAATTACGTTGAATGACGGGCCATGTTGTTTTTCGGTTGTCTGGTGTGAGATGTTTTTGCATCTGAATTTGTTTAAACAGGTGATTCGGACCATCTGTGCATTTTGGGTGCCACTTGATTTGGAACCACATAGGTCCGTAATTGTTGACAATAAACTGTGTCAAAAAAAGGAGCTCGCTGGTAGGTTGAACCGTTCCTACATATTGCCGACAAATTCTACTTGCAGTCGTTAGCCATCTTGCCATTGACATAGCTCCGGGTTTCTCACGAAGCAGATCATCACTGTTCTGATTGCTGTTATGATGTTATACAGATATGCTTCGTCTCGACTGAGATCATTGTGATCAATATCTGGAAGCGGCTCGCCATCAGAGATACTCTTGAAGTCGGCTTTTGGCAATGTCTCACATGTTGTCAAGACTTTGCCTATCGGTCCTTTCCACTGAGTTGGTCCTTCGGTGGGACCAATCAGTTTCTTGCACAAATGTTGCAGTGGAAGCTCATTCAAGTGCATGCAGCACAAACAGTACCGGACATCGTGTCCCCTCACTTCCGCAGACAATTGACTGTTTGTCTGACAATTAAGCGATGCACAAATTGCAATACCGCTGGGCAATTTGTCACTAATTTTCACACTTTCCCACACTAAAAAAGGGAGTGTTACACTTCTCAGAAAATTGATTGCTATACATTTTTTAAATCACAGTTGTGGGTTGTACAAAACATGAAATGTGCCTAAAGATCGCTCACTTCACTACAGGCTACTGAAGAGTCGAGTGCACAAGAGAGTTCCTAGGACCCTGTATGATCTGGTGAGATTCTGTAAAGAGGAATGGACTCAGATGCCCTGCTTGGTATTCTCCAACTTTATAAAAATATTATAGGAGAAGACTCAGTGCTGTTATACTGTACAAAGGGAGGTTATATGAAGTATCAAAAGCAGGGGTGCCAATAATCATGGTGCATGTGTTTTTGTTAAAGATAATTATCTCTTGATGAAGGATTTGTTTTTCTTTCAATAGATTTATTTTAAGGACAGGTTGGATTTTTATTAGTTTTACAGTGTGGCATGAAGCTGCTTCACCAAAAGGTGATTTTTTTTTCTAACCCTTTTTACAGATCTTTAAAAGGGGTGCCAATAATAATTGTGGAGGGCGTTGCAAAGTATCTTGTGTCACGTGATGTAACGCTATCACAATTAGTGGGTCGGTGTGTGTGTGATTTGTGTGTTGGGGATGCGTAAAAAAGGCGGCACTTGGCGGAAAATGAACGAATGTGCAGTGACCTGCATCATGTCATCCAAGCCAGCAGGTGGCGCCCGCTCGTCTTCACCTGAAACCGGGCAAAGACAGGAAAGGTGCTTTATGACGGAAACTTCCGGCAACGCGGGAGCCAGTGGGGCAGACGGCGAGTTCAGGCGGCAGGCCGCGTTTCGTCCCTCAGGAAACAAAAAATTAAGTGTACGTTCGACTGAGTGACTGGGAGCGCTCGCGGCTTTAGCGACGGCGTTTATATATTTTGCCGAGACTCAGAGGGTGTAAAATGAGCTTGGGCTTTCGCCGGGGATCAGTAAGACTGGATAGTTGATTAACGTCGGAGACAAAAAAAAAACAAAACGCTCGCTTCGCCAGTACTTCAGTGGCTGTTTCCTGATAACCGCTTCTGATTGAATTGTTTCTCCCCAACCTTCCCCGATTTAGCTAATTTTGCGAAGATCGTTCAGAGCTATTGTGCAGTTTTAAAACGCATAGCAGTGGACTTGCGTCTCCTGATAAACGACGCCTGCTTTAGCTAACTCTTCCCAGGCCGGCCGACCTTCCGCTCCACCACGGATCCAAAATGTCGGAGTTTGACGAATTCGAGAGGCAGCTGACCGAAAACAAGCACGGTGGGTCCTTAAAGGCTGTATTTACACACTGCGTTCTTTATCTTGATTTTTTTTGCCACCTCTTCACTTATTTGGGAGACTGAGAGTTTGCCCCGCTGGCCCATGTGCTTTTTGCCGTGGGGAGTTTGGCACTCCAGGTTTAAGGTGGTCGAAATCCGCTAAACGGTGTCCGGCTGCGGGTCGGGGTGTTGTGGGTTTAATATCAATATGCCCATTGCTCTGGGGAAATTCAGTTAATAAGTTTGTTTGTGCTCTGGTGTCCGCTTTAAACCGTCCTCCATAGAGCGGGACAAAGAGAATCGGCACCGCCGTCGTAGCCCGTCCCGCAGCCGGAGCCGGGAAAGGAAGAGGAGAAGCCATGAGAGAAGGAGCCGAGATCGGCGGAGCCACAGCAAGGATCGTAGACAGAGGCGCAGGTGAGTGTTATGCTCCACGTCGCTATCCGGCGTTTAGGCCGGAAAAGTGCAGCGATTCCGAATTGTAGCTCTGTATGGGATCAACTGTTTTGTAAAGAAACTTGCTAGTTTGACCGTCTGTAAACGCAACCCTCCTTTCCCACTGTCATTTCAGCACACAGAGTCAAAACCAACCCCAAGAGATTGCTGTGAGGTAATGCGGTACCCAATACGACTTATACTGGTAGTGCAAATCATTTTCAAGTAAAGGAAGGACAAATGTGTAACATGCAAGCCCAAAATCAGTATGCGTGCTTGTTTTCGTCTGGAAATCTTTTTTTAAGGATACGTAATGATACTGTCACTACTGCATAGCTCTTTATGCGACATTAGATAGCACGGTGAACTACGTTTAGGCATTTGCTTATTTAAAAATCTTTCTGAAACTACATATGTTTCACTTGCTTGTATTTCTCGCTTTCCAGCAATTTTATATTTCTCTGAATGTAGGGTTATTTGTATGGTGGGCTGATGCATATACAGGTAGAGGGTTGGCTCAGTGGTGAGTGCACGTCCGAGCTGCTAAAACTTTTAGCAAAGAACTTCTCTTGGTTAGATTTTACGTAGTTTTTGAGAAAGATCCCCAAAGTTTTCAAGCTTTATACTACTTTTGAGGGCCATTCGACTTCATAGGGTACGTTTGAATGCTGCTTTTTCACATTAACCAACAGTTTAGTCTTTAGCAAATTTGTTCTAAGCCTATTTTGCTTTATCATAAACATTAGTGGAATTTTGAGTCATAAACCCTTATTATCACACCTGTCTGTCTATGACAATCTTGCCTCTTAAATTTGGCTCAATCCTGTGATTCTGCATGCAAAAAAAACGAGAACTGGGTAGTAATTCTAGGTGTTAATATTGGCAAAGATGTCACCAAGCACAAACAGAATACAGATGAGGGTTTTGTTGAATTGTCTTGTTTCATTCATGTACAAATTGTGTAGCAAGTCTTTACTGTGCACTTTGTACTGTGTGCACATGTGTCGGTCATCCTAGTAATGAAATGTGTTTGCCTAGCTGGGAACTCCTTTTGGACACTAGTGATGCCCTAACATGCCTTCCAGTGTGAGCAAACCCCAAACTGCAAATATCAAACTCTTCAGTTGGTGAACACAATAGTGGTCATATGTTTAGAACTGACATGCTGCCCTCTTAGTGAAATATGAATATTCCAAAGAAATTCTTGATTGGTGATAGAATAGAATATGATACATAGGGTTTCCCTAAGGGGATTAACAATCTTGCATGAAACAGAAACATGAAGGTGAGAGCATGCTTGGGGGTCGCAGTACAGGGTCAGTCAATGTGCAGTGCCCCTGGAATTGGTGGTTAAGGGTCTTGTTCAAGGGCCCATGGACATGTGACTGTTCTGCTGAGGCCAGGGCTCATACCAGCGACCTTCCCCTCAGAAGCCCAGAGGCTTGGGTGGCTGATTCACATACTGTGCCCGAGCTGAGTGGCAGGAAGTGTAGTGTGGGCGTGTTCTAGACCTTCAGTGACCACTCATTTAGTCTGGTTGTGTTTCATTAGGCTGAGGGACCGGATGCGTGCTGTATACCTGCATAGTTTATATCCCAAGTGGTAACTTGTGGCTTTTTAGCACGTTCTTGCATGGCACACTGGCCCGTTTCCTTGAGGTCTACATGAATGTGTGCTTGTGCTTATATTGACACTGAGCAGGTGTGTGCTACACTTGTATATTTCAGTGAATAGGATGACAGATGTCCTTAATGTAGTTTGCTTTTAAAACTCATTTTAAATGTCATGTACCTTGTGCGCCTCTATTTCTTGGTCTCTCTGCTGCCTTTCACGTTTCCTGTCTGTCTTGACAGCCGCTCCCCACACCGTGAGAAGAAGAAGAAAGTCAGAAAGTACTGGGATGTGCCCCCTCCAGGCTTTGAGCACATCACTCCTATGCAGTACAAAGCCATGCAGGGTCAGTGTGTCTCATGCCATTTACCTAATTTGCTTTGGCCAGTAACATAATGTCTCTGAGCCCTCTCAGTGTGTTTTTTGACCCTGGTCTCCCTACTGGAGCCTTTCTGCCTATGGCCATTCCCCATCTCTCATCTTGTTTTCACTGTTTGACTTTTTTCTTATCCACAGCTGCTGGGCAAATCCCAGCCACAGCCCTGCTGCCAACCATGACTCCGGATGGTCTGGCAGTCACCCCCACCCCTGTTCCTGTGGTGGGCAGCCAGATGACGCGGCAGGCACGCCGGCTTTACGTGGGGAACATCCCCTTTGGCATCACTGAGGTGGCTGCTCTTCTTGATGGTTAAGGGTCATTTAGTGAGAAGGCTAAATATATCCGAGTATTGATTCCTTTGCAAACAGTGTTTAATTTCTAAAATTTTAATGCTTATTACTACTTCTAATTTCTAGAAATGTCCACTTGCTCTCTGTAACCTATTACAGATGTGTGAACATGGGTGCTGTGTGCTTGCTTTCAGGAGTCCATGATGGACTTTTTCAATGCCCAAATGCGTCTGGGTGGTCTCACCCAGGCCCCTGGAAATCCAGTCCTTGCTGTTCAGATCAATCAAGACAAGAACTTTGCCTTCCTTGAGGTTTGCCCCATTCTTTGACTGCTTATTTCTGGGTTTATACCTTGTCCTCTTTATCTCTGAATCATGGTTGTAGTACCTCATCGTGATGCTACTATGCGGTGTGCAGCTAATACTGTCTGCTTCATTCTGCAGTTTCGCTCAGTGGATGAAACCACCCAGGCCATGGCCTTTGATGGAATTATCTTCCATGGTCAGAGCCTTAAGATCCGCCGGCCTCACGATTACCAGCCCCTACCTGGCATGAGCGAGAACCCCAGTGTGTATGTGCCAGGTAAGATCACTCTGTGTATGGACCCCTTCTAAACATGAGGCTTTGGCGGCTTTGTGGAAAATGTTGTCTTGTTGCAAAATGTTTCCAGTCTTCTATGGATCTGAGTCGTCGCTTTCAGAATATTACCTTCATGCAGATTCTGTGTTTCCAGTACCAAGTCGTACCTGGTATTTATACTCCGCATCTTCTACATGGTGTTTTCTCATTTTAATTTATATAGTTATGAAGAACTGATCCAGGTACTTGTATGGATGGCCTGTATGCAAGCTTTGTGAAGCCTGCCAGATGAGTGTAAAGTTCTCTTGTTCTTTTTGCAGGAGTGGTGTCTACTGTGGTCCCTGATTCAGCCCATAAGCTCTTCATTGGTGGCCTGCCCAATTATCTCAATGATGATCAGGTCTGTGTTGCCTGGCTTTGCAGCTGCTTATTTACACAGAAGGCAGGTCTCCTAATGTTACCACTTGTGGGTCTGTTTTTTTGCACTCTCCCAGGTAAAGGAGCTGCTGACCTCATTTGGGCCCCTGAAGGCCTTTAACCTTGTGAAGGACAGTGCCACTGGACTGTCCAAGGGCTACGCCTTCTGCGAGTATGTGGACACCAACCTGAATGACCAGGTATGTTGCGCTTGGATGGTGTGACCTTCTCTGTACTGACTGTATTCTAATGGCACACGTCTAGGATAAGTATCCCTAAGTGTGTTTTTAATGATGTGGTTTGCAGTTGTTTGGCATTAATTGGGGGTCCTCAGTGTGGTGGGGCTTTCTGGTGTCAGGCCTCTCGGAGTCATTGTAGGGGGTAGTAGTGAGTACTTTGCTTCTACATGAATATCTTCGGTTGTTTCGGCTACTTTGTGGGTCTGATTTTTCTTGGGTGTCTCCTTGTTTACAGACCTTATGTAAAGCTTGTGTGTGCTATACCAGCCTCTCCGTGGCTCTGATTCTTCCTCAGACCCACTTGTTGGGTGTATAGGCCATCTGTAAAGCCTGTATCTGCTTTCACAGGCAATCGCTGGGCTCAATGGCATGCAGCTGGGTGACAAGAAGCTCCTTGTGCAGAGAGCCAGTGTGGGAGCGAAGAACGCCTCTCTGGTGAGTCCCGGGTTGGGTTTCTTCCACCCACTCTTATGAACACCTTGGGTGGCCCTTTCAGCCATGTCTGATTCTCTGGTTCTGCCCTGTTCCCCCTACAGAGCAGCATGAACCAGACTCCAGTGACACTGCAGGTTCCAGGGCTGATGAGTAGCTCTGTAGTGCAGATGGGTGGCCTGCCTACCGAGGTGCTTTGCCTCATGAACATGGTGGCCCCCGAGGAGCTCCTGGATGATGAGGAGTATGAGGAGATCGTCGAGGATGTACGTGACGAATGCAGCAAGTATGGCCAGGTGAAGAGCATTGAGATCCCCCGGCCTGTTGATGGCCTGGAGGTACCCGGCACTGGCAAGGTAAGCGGCAAGGCAATTACTGTTTCTTCTGAGTGTTCCTGAACCAGAACTACTCAGACTTGTAAATTCAGTCTGTCGTGCTAGAAGCTACCCCAGAGTAATGTGTACAGCCTTAACTGTCTGTGTGTCATCCTCAGATCTTCGTGGAGTTCACATCGGTGTTTGACTCCCAGAAGGCTATGCAAGGGCTGACAGGCAGGAAATTTGCCAACAGGGTAGTGGTGACAAAGTACTGCGACCCTGATGCCTATCACCGCCGAGACTTCTGGTAGAGATGTGGTTTGGGGGGTGGGTGGTTGGGTGGCAAGGGGTGATGATGAGACCTGGGGGTTTGTAAAGAAGCATGGAATAAATCTGGGGATGTAGGAACCTTTTCACATTTAGATGGGGGGAGGGTCTTTATATCAAGGTGTTTGATGGAAGGGCTTAAATTGTCAGGGGAAGGAGTTCTGGTTTTACTTTGTCACCGTGAACTGGGGTCTCTGCTTCATGGCCTGTTTTTTGTACCTGGGTATAGCTGGGGTTTTGGGGTGGGGTGGGGGCGGGGCGGGCGACAGTGTCAGGAAGGATGTGTGTTTTTTTTGTTTTTTTTTTTGTACTTGGGTACACGATGGATAGAGGAAATTTTAACAAGCATCTGGTCGAGTATATTCAAGCTGTCGCTGAGATGAGCAGAGAACATGGCAGCAATCCTTTAAAAACAGACATGGAACTGAAGAGAATTAGCTTGTTTCAGCTTTATACATGTATGTACCTGTATGCTTTCGTACATGTCAGCTTCACCTCATTCTTCCCGTCTGTATGAGTGCAGATCAGCTTGCTTTTCTCCTGCTTACTTACATTCATAGTTCTCGTAGCAGGTACTCATTCATGAGTCAGCTCTCTGTGCTGGCTGCTGTTTTGCAAGCTGGTACCTCAGCTCTCCTGGGCAGCACCATGTGGAGCGCTGCAGGAGTCGCTGTAGGGCCCGGTGTTCCCCAGGTACCCTGCAGAAGTACAAAGACCCAGTTTAAAAGTTTACTATTGTAGTGTGTTTAGTCTATATTAACTTTGACAGAAAGCTTTATTCCCATTAACTTAGAAGAGCAGAAAACTATACAAACATCTTGAATGCTAAATTGTGAATTTGTTCAGCCATAGTGTCGTTCATGGCAGTTTTGGTTGATGTTTTCGTAAGTTTTCAATACATATCCAAAAAGCACTATTTTGTCAGAAAACTAAACAGTTTAAACCAGGGCAGAAAATTTTGCTTTATAAAAATTTTAAAAAATCTTTTTACAACTTAAAGCAAGTAAGCTCCCCATAAGCTGGAATGCAAAGTGGTATAGATATGAGTTTGTAACTCCACTGCCTTATGTAATGATGTTGTGCTCATCTTTAAACTTTGTCACTAGATCTGCAGTGTAATGAGACAAAGCAGCAGCCAGTGAGGGGGTTGCAGTGTAGTGCTAGAGAATGCTTGAGCTGACACTTGGGTGGCTGAATCGGTAGCAGTAGTCTGTGGGGTTGGGGGGGGAGGTCCTATTGGAAAAGGTTTCATAGCAATAGCATTCAAGAACACATACAAACACTTCCTTTGCTTTCCTTTCCCATTGCTCTCGCTCACCTGCTGGATTTTTCTCTATCACAAGGACCACAATCTACGTCAGTGAGACTGTCAAATGTCGATTGGATTTGCTTTTATGTTTCCTCCTTATTCCCTTTTTTTTCTTCATGTGACAAGATTACACAAGGATGTCAGAGGAGGTAGCAGACAATATGGTGTTCTGTTGAAATTTTTTTTTGATTCTGATATTGAAATGGCGTACACTTTGACATTAACAGATGGGGTTGTCATACAGACTCCAGAATGGATTGCAGTACAAACTCACTTGAGGGCAAAGTCATCGATGGTTGATTGTTGTAAACGGCTATATCCTGGGCTTATCTGGTGACTGTACTGTTGAGTTGGTTTGTCTGTTTAAATTTTGATATTGTGACTGTTATTTAGTCCTCAAAAGACAGACATATACTTTTTATTTCCTCTCCGTGTTGTATTTTGTTTTGGAAATCCAATTGCTCTCATTAAAATGAATTTGATGTATGCTGACTTCTTGTGCTGTTTTGGACTGTCTCACTTTCTTGGATGGTACTGAATGCTTACATATACAATTTTTCCATTTATCAGATTTGTGTGGTTATGTTGTGCTATGTGTCTGTGCTGTTTGGACGGTTACCAGTTTGAATCCTGTGACTGACGGTGTTGTTATATCATTGTGGGCCCTTGAGTAAAGGTCCTTTATCCCAGGAACTGCTCTAGGGGAACTGGATAAATGGCAGCCTCCGCACTCTGATCCAAGCTTCACTTTCACCTTGGTATTTGTGTGTGTTCTTAGAGTAAGCTGGGATTCGTAAAAACGAAAGAATTCCTACGTACCCTGTACAAAGGTGAATAAAATGTTAAAGCAATGTAAAATCTACTTAAAGGTATTTTTCCTGGGTATTGGGACAGTTTCACAGAACTGAGCTAAATTTCTAAATTCCTTTTGTCTGATCGTTGAGTTGGAGTTTCTTCTTTGCCCTATAAGTGCTTTTACATCCTCTCTATGCTGGGCTGTCTGCTGAAATAGGACTGTCACACTGCATTATGGAGGGGTGGCTTTTGGCACACTTCCTGTATTGCAGTCTGAAATTAAAGCTGTCCTACCCAGGTTTATATCGGAGACTGCTGTGCTGATTTTTTGCTGGGCATCGTTCAGTGGCAGAGGTGTTTTCCATTCTGTTGTCAAGGGCTAACTGACAACCTCTGCACCCTGCAATACAGATCGTATGCGTGCGTGACTGTTAAACCTTTTGAGAAATGTACTTCTATAAACCAATGCAGTAAAGTTACTGGACTGCCATTACAGGCCATGGATTCTAAGTGACAAGGAGATAATTTTACTAAGGGAATTAAAATGTCTTGTTTGACACTATTAACTCAATAGCTGGGATGATGATCACATCTGCATAGCTAGTTACATATCTTTAAAAGTACAGTGGTACCTCGGAACTCAAACTTAATCCGTTCAGAACTCCGGATCGAATCCTAAAAAGTTCGAGATCTGATTGAATTTTCCCCATAAGAAATAATGGAAAACCAATTAATTGGTTCCCGCCCCGCAAAAAATTACACCTAAATATGTTTTTTTTTTTTTTTTGCGTTTAAACACAAAATGACCCGTATAGAACAGGAAGAGCATATACTGTACTAAACATATCTAAGCACATTTATCAAAACAGTAATTTGTAAAGTAAGAAAATAAATGTATCCAAACAATGTGTCCTACCCCGATCATCTGTTCCTTCCGTGTGCCACGCCCCTTTGTTAACCCCGTGTGGAATCCCTGTGTGATCAGCTGTTTCTGGTTGTTGTCATTAGTCCTCTGTATTTCGTCCACGTTTCAGTTTCCCCAGTCCGGTCATTGTATTGTCCGTCTGCGTTTTGCCTGCCTTACCTGTAATTAAACCCTGTATTCCCCGATACCCTGACATCTGCCCCTTTGTCTCCGTTCCGTCCCCGCTCGGCACAACAATATTATTATAATTAAATGTATTAATGGTTTATTATTAATATTAAAATAATAAGAAATCTTTATTTTTAAATGTATTTTATTATACAGTAATAATTACTGTTACTGTCTTTCATTGTCTAAATGTATTTTTACTGTCTAAGTATATGTATTCATCTAGTGTAAACATGCAGGATGCTATCACAGCGAATGTGAGGCTGAGACTGAAGCTTTACCCTTTGTTTCCGCTGACAAACATGCCACGTGACTCATTTCCCAGCATCGTACAAGTTATCTTAGGTCAGCATTCACGGTTTGACTTCTGAGATTCAGATCAAGCTGGTTGGTTCGACTTTTAAGAAATGCGAATTCTAATGAGTTGGAGAACTGAGGTACCACTGTATATCAACATGTATGTAACATAACTGTAACAATCAGTCCTGCTACAATGCGACTCATGCTTTTCTGAAAAACCTTGTGTTTACTAAAAGCGCATCCTCAGATACACATCCATACACACACGAGGTAGTCCATTGCTGAGAGTAGCGAGCTGTGATGGCCAAAAAGATGCTTCATTAACAATTTGCTGTATTTTTGGGGCCCACTAGATGGTGCTCTTGGATTACTTTGGGGCATGCTTTTTAAAAAAATAAAAAATCACCATCTAGTGGGGTCAAAAATTACAGCACATGGTTCATGAAGTATCGTTTTGGCCATCATGAGTTGGGAGTAGTTAGCCACAGCCACAATGCAGCCAGGTACACACATAGTACAAATACAACGCATTACAGTATGCAGAGGGGCACCATGCGACCGGGTACACACACAGCACAAATACAACACACTACGGTATGTAGAGGGGCACCATGCGGCCGGGCACCACATGGCACAAACACAATACATTACGGTATGCAGAGGGGCACCTCAGTCAGCATGGCCACAATGATTCCAAAAAGCAAATGAAAGTGAATTAAAATCATTGTTGTGTTTTTATATGATTATACGATTGAAAGACTTTGACACGTACAATGCATGGATGTACAAAAGTTTAATTATTTTACATTTGAAAATCAGTTCCAAACATAAACACGATTCTGTGTTGGATTTGGGTACTAATATATCAATCATGTTAGATTTGCATTGTGGCAGGACTGACTGTATTGTACATTTTACCATGATATAGGTAGGATAATGTCCTTCAAGGTTCTGTGCTATTCTGAATTAACACTCTTGTGAAGGTATACTGTAAAATGCCAACCACCATATTGAGGATGGGGGCCAGTGACAATGATGTTAATCTTGCACCACTGAGCATGCCATGGGGCCAAAGGGCCTTGATGCTCAGCTCATGACTTTATCTCTGAAGTACCATTCTTTTAAGCTTGCACTGTACGCAGCAAGGAGTATAGTATGTACCAAGTGCCCTGGGTGGTGAGCTGGCAACGTATATGCCAGGGGGGCTGGGGGCTCTGGTAGTTAATACTTGCTGTATGTGGAAAGGGCCCCAGGGCCCTGGTGGTCAGCTTGAGCTTTATATGCCAGGACTCATCAGGGTTAATTTGTGCTGTTTATGTCAAGGGCCCTGGTGGTCAAGACTCACTATATATTAGGGCTGAATAATTACACTTTTAAACAATGCGATTAGCCAATCACAAAGATTGCAATTTAGGATATGTATTATACCGCACGTCTGACCCAGGGTTTAAAAACTTGTGAGAATTGGTTTACAACTTCATGCCATCCTCCTTGTGTCACAGTCATCCTGACCAATCAGAAATGTCATGCTCCTCGCATGCCAGTCATGCTCACCAATCAGAAGTGACCCAAGGTGACTGCATATACACCCACAAACGACAAACACGTGTAACCCAAGGAAAAAGGTTAAGCTGAGCGGGTGTTTGTAGAACCACGTTTTCAAAAAAAGTCTGGACGTTGTGTAAAATGTAAAACAATGAAATGATTTACAAATCATATAAACTCATATGTAATTGAAAGTAGAAAAAAGACAACATAAATGTTCAAACTGAGAAATTTTGCTTTATGATAAATATATGCTCAATTTGAATTTAATGCCAGCAACAGGTTTCAAATAAGTTGGGACAAGGCATGTTTACCAGTGTGTTGCATCACCTCTTCTTTTAACAATACTGTAAATGTTTGGAAACTGAGACCAGTTGCTGGAGTTTTGAAAGTTTTGAAATGCCCCATTCTTGCTTGATATAGGATTTAAACTGCTCAACAGCTCAGGGTCTCTTTTGTCATATTTTGTTTTGTTTTTTACCGTTCTGCTGATAACAAGCTGGATGGTCCATCCCCTCTTTAGCCTGGAGGATGCAGATTTGTCAGACCACAAGACAGTTTTCCATTTTGCCTGGGTCCATCTTAAATGTGTTCTGGCCTAGAGATGTCAGCAGCGATTCTGGATCATGTTTAGATATGGTTTCTGCTTTGCATGGTAGAGTTTGTGGATGCAGTAATGAACTGTGTTCGCAGACAATATCTTATTTGGAAGTATTCCTGATCCCATGCAGTGATTTCCATTATGGAATCATGTTTGTTTTAATGCAGTGCCACCTGTGGACCCCAAGATCATGGCTATCCAGTATTGATTTTCAGCCTTGTCCCTTGCATACAGAGATTTCTTCTGATTCTCTGAATCTTTGACTGATGTTATGTACCGCAGATGATGACATTCCCACATTCTTTGCAATATTACATTGAGGAACATTATTCTTAAATTGTTGCACTATTTGCCCATGGGAGGTGTCCAGGAGGCATCCTAATGCGTGGCATCCTAATGCGTGGCTTTCACAGAGTGCTGAACCTCTCCCCATCCCCACTGCAAAGAGACTCTGCCTCACTGGGAGGCTCTTTTTAATACCCAGTTATCTTTCATACTGTTGCCAGTTACAGTTATTCCACATTTTATACACACAAAAAATTGAACTCTGGCCACAATTCTGTAAATGTGAAGCTCATGTATCAACAACATGACTCCATACTGCTAAACTCTAAGCACAATTCCATTGGTCTCACTCAAATATCATCAAATCACAGTATTGCACACAAATTGCATCATTTAGCACCCTTTGTTCACCAAGAAACACTGGCCTTCAAAATACAACACCCTGATTACAAATTAGTGTCACTCATGTTGGACCTGTGCAGACTCAATTGGAAGAACAATTCAGTCATATGTCAGAGTATAAAACAGGCCTGAAGTGACTTACAGGTGTTAAGGAAGAAGATGGCAAATGTTAAGGTTTGCTAGCAAACAACTGAAACTACAGTCCTGAAACATAAAGTATAGTAGTCTTTAGATAAGGGGTTTCTAAGATTTCTCTGATACAGAGACAGGTTGTTAACATTAGCTGGCTAGCTACTTAATTTACCTTTCTGTATGTTTCCTCTCTAAGAATTGGGTAAAGTTGCACGTTGTCCCGGCCATCTCAGTGAGAGTTCTGTTACAGAATCTGCACACTGCTGAATGTTTTTCTCTCTGCAGCTACTTTGCAAATTAAATCTTCATGACAAATATTAAGCTGTTGTGATAAATATTGAGGCATTTTGATGAGTGGTCTTGACAGGTCTTGAAATAAAACCTTGAGTCCTCTATGTCTGAGAGCAAGACAAGACCAAGACAAAATAAATTCGATTCCGAGATGACACCAAGACCACAAAAAAGTGGTCTTGAGGCCAAGACCGGTCTCGAGTACTACAACACTAGTAAGAGGAGGCCTAGCATGCAGTGGAGGCCTTGCACACCTTGGTCCAATAGTCCCCGTTTGCTAATATTTCTTGACGAACTCAAAAATATCCTTATCCTCCCACAGGAAGAGGAACCAGAACAGCCCACCTTGTCATTTGGGATAATGTACATTTCCACCAGGTCGCTCTGCTCCAGACTGGTTCACCAACAACCCACGTTGTAACGCTGAACCTTCCACCATGTTACCCATTTCTAAATCCAATAGAGGTATTCTTTTCAGCATGGCAATGAAAATTGTACAAACACCAACCCCACAAGCTTGTGGCACTACTCCAGGCAATGAAAGACACATGTAACGACATCTATGCGAATTAATCCCAGGGATGGATCCGCCATGCCAAGCATTTTTTTCCCCCTGCTGCTTGGCGAGAGAACATCGCAGCCAATGTGGATGAGGTCCTCTGGCCTGACCAGGATCAGAGGCAGGATGCAGAGTGATCTGTTTCATTGTATTTTTTTTGTCAGTTCAGCTGAACACTTAGTCTTGCAGTAACAAATAAATATTTATTTTGTTACCTGTTTGTATCTGTGCATTGATTTTCTTTGTGGGGTTTCTCATTGTACTGCAACATTACATAGGTGAAATTACTGGGTTTTGCTACATACTAATAAAATAGGTAACATTTGTGTTGAATATACATGTAGTACTGTAAATGCTATTTTGAGACAAAAGGACGCTATACTTCAACAAAACAAGAAAAAGGAAATTTATTTTCACATACTTGTAGACCTTTAAATATGACATGGCCTCCATCCATCTTTCGCTTATCTGAGGTCGGGTTGCGGGTGCAGCAGACTTCCTTCTCCCCGGCCACTTCCTCCAACTCCTCCTGGGCAATCCCGAGGTGTTCCCAGGCCAGCCGAGAGACATGGTCCCTCCAGCGTGTCCTGGGTCTTCCCCGGGGCCTCCTCCCAGTGGGACATGCCCAGAACACCTCACCAGGGAGGTGTCCAGGAGGCATCCTAATGCGTGGCTAAAATGGTGGTGTAGGAAAGAGGGGTTTAGGTTTATGGGGCACTGGAAGACCTTCTGGAACAGGTGGGACCTGTTCAAGCTGGACGAGTTGCATCTAAACCACAGGGGAACCAGTGTATTGGGGAGGTGTATGTGTAGAGTACTTGAGGAATATTTAAACTAGGGACTGGGGGGGCAGGGAGGATAGTTACGAATTTATTGTAGGGAGAGACGGAAAGCCCAAATAAATATTAAAAGTGGGCACTGTAGGTTGGCGTGCGGAATGGAGTAGTTGTTTTACCGGGCTCCCGCCACACTCTCTTTAATTTCATTGCTTAACTCACTCTTTTCCCCTCGGACTGTTGGAAGTAACACGAAAGAAGACGTGTAAACAGGCGGTAAACACAGTTATGGCGACTAAAGGCGGTAAAAGCTCAGAAAAGCTGGAACAATTGGACACACCTCAGATCGGAGGTGCTAACCCGGATAATGCTTCCCTGGCTAACATGCTAGTGGAGCTACGAGCGGACTTGTTGTCCAAACCGGACTCGCTAGCCGTTAGATTTGAAAGCAAACTCGCTGCGATAGACTCTAAATTAAATGCGTTGCAGAGCACGATGTCCAACCATGAACAACGTATTTCAGATTTAGAGGCCGGCTTGAATCAGCTGCAACCCCTAGAGGCTATGCTAGCCAGCCTGACCGAGGCCAACGATAAGCTACGAGACAAACTTACAGACTTAGAAGGAAGGAACAGGCGTTGTAATATACGTCTTATAGGAGTACCTGAGGCAGCCGAGGGCTCACAACCAACGACATTCTTCTCCAACCTGTTGGTCGACGTGCTTGGGTCTGACGTACTTCCTTCACCCGAGCTTGACAGAGCTCATCGCACGCTTAGACCCAAACCGGCTGCGGGAGAAAGACCCAGAGCTGTGGTGATATGTTTTCACAAATTTCAAAACAAAGACTTGGTGATCTGCGCTGCACATAAGAAGCAAGGGCAACTACGCTATAAAGACAATCCAGTTCAAATATATACGAATACTACTGTCCCGAAGTCATGGAGCAGCGTGCGGCATACAAGGATGTTATGCGTCAGTTGTACGATCACAACTTGAAGCCTTCCCTGCTATATCCAGCGCGGCTGTTCATTTCGGCGGAGAACAGGGGTAGAAGACGCCTGTCGTCAGTGAAAGAAGCACTCCAGGTCCTGGCTGTACACAAGAAGCACAAGGTTTCGACAGTGGATGACTGAAAGGTGTCTGTACAGGGGTTGTGTGTAGATTCCGTTTATTGAGGGCTGTTTCAGCTCTGTATTTCCGAACATTGGGCGATTTTGTAAAAAACGACCGGGAGATTGTAGACATACAAATGTAGACATTTTATGCTGCGATTTTTCTGTTGGTAGCCTAAAGTATTGAAATATGTTTTGGTTTGATAATAAGGGCGATCTCCCCCTTATGTTATGCATCACGCTTAATCTGTAGTTTGAGGAAATGCCTGTGAGGGTGTGGATAACTATAATAATGCTGTTAAGTTATCCCACAGTTGTTAAAGGCTATAAGTGTTCAACTGAAATTAGAATGGAGGTTTTGTGGGGCCTTGGTTTCCCTTAAGAATATGGGGAAAAGTTTAGAATGTTTGAAAGAATGTTTTGTTCGATGTGTGGCGGGAGGAGGGGATTGGGGGAGTTCCGGAAGAGTTAGATAGGTACGACGAGGCACGTTGTTGCAGGGGGAGAGGAGGGTGGCACTCTGTGTGGGTGGGTGGGTGGGGTGGCATTGTTTGTTGTTGGGGTTATTTTTTTTATTTTTTATTTTTTTCTTTCTTCTTTCCCCTACCCTGCAATTTACTGTTTAAATTGCCTACAAGATAATGTCATCTGTTAATAACATTCGTTTTATATTGTGGAATGTTAAGGGGGCAAACCGGTTAACTAAAATAAATAGGATCATGTCACACATACGGGACCTGAGAGGAGATATTGTGTTTTTACAGGAGATTCACCTGCGTACTGACGAGACCCTGCGCATAAAAAGGGGCAGGTTCAGGCATTTGTTTCATTCAAAGTTTAGCGCCAGGGCTAGAGGGGCGGCAATCCTAATCCGTGATAACATTCCGTTTGAAACAGAAAACGTAATATCTGACACATCTGGTCGGTATGTCATTGTGACAGGGAAGCTGTACAACACATCTGTAGTTTTAGCTAGCGTATACGCGCCCAACTGGGATGACCGGCATTTTATTTCAAAGTTTTTTTAGCTCTATCCCTAATGTTGAATCATATCACATTATTATTGGGGGGGATTTCAATGTGGTACAAGACATAATTTTAGATAGATCCTCTTCTAAACCACATTCTCTTACCGGTTCTGCTAAGCTATTAAACTCCACTGCAAGTGAGCTAGGTTTGTCAGACCCATGGAGACATAAATTCCCTCATAAAAAAGCGTTTTCCTTTTTCTCACACGTTCACCACTCCTATTCTCATATAGATTTCTTTCTTCTTGATAACAGACTGCTTTCTAAAGTGCACTCATGTGACTATCATATTTTTGTCATTTCAGACCATGCTCCCACTTCAATGGATATAAATTTTCCTGAACACAACCCCCCGTTTAAACAGTGGAGGTTTAGCTCACATCTGTAGGCAAATGAATCATTCGTGGACTACCTAAAATCAAACATACAATTATTTTTTGAGATAAATGACACGCCAGATGTCTCAAGAGGAACACTATGGGAAAGTTTTAAGGCGTACCTAAGAGGCCAAATAATTTCCTATACAACTTATTTTTAAAGAGGTACTAGGGCCAGACAATCTGAATTGTTACAAAAGCTTCAAGAAGTGCATCACACCTACGCCACTTCCCCAGATCCAGCTCTCTATAAGAATCTTTTACAACTGCAAGCAGAGTTTGATCTTTTAACCACAAAGGAGGCGGAGCTACAACTGCTTAAGTCCAGACAGCGTTTTTTTGAATCAGGAGACAAAGCTGGCAAGCTTCTAGCTCAACAAGTCAGGGCTGTAGCGGCATCCAAGTTTATTGCTAGTATTAAGTCTGCATCTGGGGTCATTCACACCGACCCAAAAGCTATCAATGATACATTCGTCAAATTTAACTCAGACTTACACACATCTCATCATGACACTGGCAACATTGACAGCGTGCTGAATTCTATTAAATTTCCACAAGCGGACAGTAAGCTGGTGGAGGAACTATCTAATTCGATTTCGATCACTGAAATTAGAAATGCGATTACAGCTTTCACAGTTGAATTTTACAAGAAGTTTGCCGCAATTCTTTCTCCAACTCTTTGTGAAATGTATAATGAAGCTTTTCGGCTTGGTCAACTTCCCTCAACTTTGACCAATGCTGTGAGCGAGCTTCTGCCGAAAAAAGATAAGGATCTTTCACTTTGTAGCAGCTTCAGACCCATTTCACTGCTCAACGTAGATTATAAGATTCTGTCTAAGATTTGGCCAGCCGTCTTCAGCAAGTATTACCCGGAATAATTTCACCAGATCAAACAGGCTTTATGTTGGGACGAAAATCCTTCCACAACACCAGAAGATTACTGAACATTGTTAACTTACCCAGCCCCAACGTTCCAGAGGTGGTGGTGTCTCGACACTGAGAAAGCGTTTGACAGGGTGGAGTGGAATTTTCTCTTTGAAGTATTTGGGAGATTTGGTCTGGGGGTAGGCTTTATCTCCTGGGTCAGGTTGTTATATTCCACTCCAGTAGCAGAAGTACTGTTACGCTGTGCCGCCAGCAGGGGGCGCCTCAGCAGGCACCACGGGCGCGCAGCCAGCAGGGGGCGGCACAGCAGGCACCTCGGGCGTGCGGCCAGCAGGAGGCGCTGCAGCAGCCACAGCTCCAGCAGAAGCCTCGTGTGCGGCAGCAGGAGGCGCGGTAGCTTTAGGCAAGATGGCTGCAGACAGAGCGGCAGCATCAGGCAGGAGGGCCTCAGGCAGAGCGGCAGCACCGCTGACACGTGGCCAGCAGGGGGCGCCTCAGCGGGCGCCACCGTCACGTGGCCAGCAGGGGGCACCTCGGCAGGCACCTCGGGCGTGTGGCCAGCAGGGGGCACCTTGGCGGGCGCCGCCATCACGTGGCCAACAGGGTGCACCTCAGCAGGTACCTCGGGCGTAGCAGCGACGGCAGCTGCAACAGTGCTTGCTGCGGGCAGAGCGGCGGCAGCAGGCGGTGCCGTGAGAAGAGCGGCGTCAGCTACAGGGACTGCAGGCAGGACAGGCGGGTCAGGCTGGACAGACGTCACCGCGGGCAGTGCGGCAGCAGCTGCAGGAACCGCAGGCAGGACGAGCAGGTCAGGCTGGACAGGTGGTGCCGCGGGCAGAGCGGCGGCAGCAGCAGCGGGCGGTGCCGCGGGCAGAGGGGCGGCAGTAGCAGCCGGTGCTGCTGGCAAGTCCGAAGCAGGCAGGTCCGCGATAGGCGCCAGGATCGGCGCCGGGCGTACAGGCGCTTCCCCTTTAAGGGCCTTGGGGATCCGGGGAACCGCATCCCAGACGGCCCTGATCCCCTCATATTCCAGGTGGCCACCCTGGAGTATGGAGGCTGCTGGTGACGGCGGCTGCGTGGCTGCTGTGATCCCCGCTGGCTTCTGTGTCGTGAGGGACTCCTCCCGACATTCAGCGGGGAGAGAGGCAGAACGGAGAAAGCAAGCCCCCAGGGAAACGGTCAGGGTCTCCTCCAGTCCTTTCCCCTTGCACCTCTTCTTTTTTCTCCGGCTTTGGCTGGGTGGTTGCGACGGGGTTGCCCTGGAGAGAACGAGCGGCTGGAGCCGCCTCTCCGTCACTCACTCTCCAAGCTGCCGGAGAAGTTCGCGCACGTCGGCTATGATGTGCGCGCTCGTGAGCGGGGTCATCTCCTGAAGGAGGGTCCCGCTTTTGCCGGAGTCCAGGGTCCTCACGGACCTCTGGCAGGTTTAGCCAGTAGACCACCTCTTGCAGTAAGCCAAGCCGCTCATCTTCGGCTCGCTGCGGAGTCGTTGTGGAGATCCGGCATTATGTTACGCTGGGCGTGCGGGGCGAGTGCGGAAGCAGGTGAACGTAGCCGTAAATATGAATAAACAGGGTTTATTCAATGTTTAACAGGAAGGAACAGCACAACACGACAAACAACAATGACGGATCTGGGAAACCAAGGCAGACGTGGACTAATATACACAAGACAGACTGACTTAAACGAGCGACAGGTGAATACAATCAGGAACTAACACGAGGTAATGAGGGGGGCGTGGCACACACGAGGATCGGACGAGCTGGGCGTCACAAGTACAAACAAATAATGTTATTTCCTCCCCTTTTCAACTTCACCGTGGGACAAGGCAAGGGTGTCCTCTATCCCCCCTATTGTTCGCCATGGCCATTGAGCCACTTGCCATTTTGCTGCGATCAGAGGAGAAATTTGAGGGGATCTCCCGTCAGGGAACAATACATAAGTTGTCACTATATGCTGATGACCTCCTCCTCTATGTATCTAACCCTTTCACGTCACTCCCAGTTGTTTTAAATATTCTTGACCGGTTTGGACAGCTTTCAGGGTATAAACTTAATTTGGGAAAAAGCGAGATATTCGCTGTTAACAATCTTGCTGGGGGACTGTCACATAGTGTAGCCCCCTTTAAACTTGTGGATAAAGGATTTAAGTATCTAGGCATCTTTATTATGAAAAGTTTAGCCGACACTTTTAATAATAATTTTATTCCTTTGCTTAAAAAAGTTGAAGGGGATTTTGAAAGATGGTCTACTCTTCCGCTGTCTTTGGCTGAGTAAATTTGATTAAAATGTCAGTTTTGCCTAAGTTCCTATACCTTTTTCAGCATATCCCGATGCTTGTGGCAAAGAAAATATTTGTCAAATTAGGCAAGTCGATATCAAAGTTTCTTTGGGGTGGCAGATCAGTGCGCATGCAGAAAAAGGTCTTGGAGCTCTCCAAAAGAGAAGGTGGCCTTGCTCTTCCCAACATTTTGCACTATTATTGGGCAGCTAATATTCACATTTTATTATACTGGGTTGACAGGGACACAGAGCAACCGGCCTGGGTCCACATGGAACGTTCTTCCACCCAGTTCTCACTACAGTCATGGCTGTACCGTTGTGTATCACGGAAGCCAGTCCTAATCCGATAGTTATTCAATCACTAAAGATCTGGGCTCAGTTTAGAAAACACTTTGACCTGCAGGGATCCTCTATCTTAGCCCCGGTGCTCAATAATTGCACCTTTAAGCCATCCACTGCAGACTCTGCCTTCCGGCTCTGGTCTGTCAGAGGAATAAAAACTATTGCTGATTTGTACAATGATAAGATGTTCATGTCCTTTCACGAGTTGTCCACTAAATTCCATCTACCATCAACATCTCTTTCGTTTTTTCCAAGTTAGACATTTTGTTCAGAAAGTGTTTCCTCACTTTCCAGATCTCCCCTCTTGAACATTGCTAGACACTGTTTGCACAACTGATCCCAGTCAGAAAAGAATTATTTCTTTCATTTATAAAGCCATGGACAGGGCGGTTTTCCCCCAGCGAACAAAAGAATTGTGGGAAAGAGACCTAGGGTTTACGGTGGATGAAGGCCAGTGGGGCAACATTCTTGCAACGGTTCACAACTCTTCTATTTGTGCCCGTCATGGGCTGATCCAATGTAAACTCTTGCATAGAGTTTACTACACTAACCATAGGCTGTCTAAAATTTTCCCTAGTGTGGATGATTCCTGTAACAGATGTGGTCAGTCTCCTGCTGACTTGGTACATATGTTTTGGTCATGCCCGAAATTGACAAATTTTTGGTTTAAAATATTCAGTACATTTGAAAAGGTGTATAGTATTGAGATTACCCCACATCCCCTCTCTGCGCTTTTCGGTATCCCTTTTAAAAATGGCTTGCCGTCGGTTGCCCGACATGCCATGGCATTTTGCACGTTGCTTGCAAGACGTTTAATTCTCCTGAATTGGAAAGAGGTTTTGCCCCCTTCGTATAATCATTGGATAAAAGAAGTATTGTTTAATTTAAAATTAGAGAGGATTAGATTTTCCCTTGGAGGGTCCATGAAAAAATTTGGTGACACATGGAACCCTTTGTGGTCATTTATAGATTCTTTGGACATAACACCTGGAGAGTGCGTTACATGAGTGCTTGGTAATTAAATTAAATTAAGTTTATTTCTATCATCACCACTTTTCCATAGGGGCCCCTTTCTTTTTCTTTATATATTTTTTTTTATTTATTTATTTTATTTTATTTTTATAAAAAAAATTTTTTTTTCTTTGCTCTTGTCATTTATTTTTAAATATAATTATGTGTGCATAATATTCCTTATTATTAATTATATTTCTTCATAATTTGTTGGGGGGGGAGTGGGATTAGGGGGCAATAATGAAAAAGAAAGTCGGCATGGCTCTTTTTGTACCACCGTTGTAAATTGTATTGACGCTCAATAAAAAAAAAAAGGCACTGTAAAAGGCCTACCATTTGTGGTCTGTATTTAAATGCTAGGAGTATTAGAAATAAAATTAATGATTTAGAGGCTTTAATTTCATCGGACACTTACGACATTATAGGAATAAGTGAAACATGGATGACTGACAATGATGGTGAAGAATATACACTCACCTAAAGGATTATTAGGAACACCATACTAATACGGTGTTTGACCCCCTTTCGCCTTCAGAACTGCCTTAATTCTACGTGGCATTGATTCAACAAGGTGCTGAAAGCATTCTTTAGAAATGTTGGCCCATATTGATAGGATAGCATCTTGCAGTTGATGGAGATTTGTGGGATGCACATCCAGGGCACGAAGCTCCCGTTCCACCACATCCCAAAGATGCTCTATTGGGTTGAGATCTGGTGACTGTGGGGGCCATTTTAGTACAGTGAACTCATTGTCATGTTCAAGAAACCAATTTGAAATGATTCGAGCTTTGTGACATGGTGCATTATCCTGCTGGAAGTAGCCATCAGAGGATGGGTACATGGTGGTCATAAAGGGATGGACATGGTCAGAAACAATGCTCAGGTAGGCCGTGGCATTTAAACGATGCCCAATTGGCACTAAGGGGCCTAAAGTGTGCCAAGAAAACATCCCCCACACCATTACACCACCACCACCAGCCTGCACAGTGGTAACAAGGCATGATGGATCCATGTTCTCATTCTGTTTACGCCAAATTCTGACTACCATTTGAATGTCTAAACAGAAATCGAGACTCATCAGACCAGGCAACATTTTTCCAGTCTTCAACTGTCCAATTTTGGTGAGCTCATGCAAATTGTAGCCTCTTTTTCCTATTTGTAGTGGAGATGAGTGGTACCCGGTGGGGTCTTCTGCTGTTGTAGCCCATCCGCCTCAAGGTTGTGTGTGTTGTGGCTTCACAAATGCTTTGCTGCATACCTCGGTTGTAACGAGTGGTTATTTCAGTAAAAGTTGCTCTTCTATCAGCTTGACTCAGTCGGCCCATTCTCCTCTGACCTCTAGCATCAACAAGGCATTTTCGCCCACAGGACTGCCGCATACTGGATGTTTTTCCCTTTGCACACCATTCTTTGTAAACCCTAGAAATGGTTGTGCATGAAAATCCCAGTAACTGAGCAGATTGTGAAATACTCAGACCGGCCCGTCTGGCACCAACAACCATGCCACGCTCAAAATTGCTTAAATCACCTTTCTTTCCCATTCTGACATTCAGTTTGGAATTCAGGAGATTGTCTTGACCAGGACCACACCCCTAAATGCATTGAAGCAACTGCCATGTGATTGGTTGATTAGATAATTGCATTAATGAGAAATTGAACAGGTGTTCCTAATAATCCTTTAGGTGAGTGTAATATGGATGGTTATACGTCGTTCCGTAGAGACTGGATAGGCAAGAAGGGAGGTGGTGTTGCAGTATACGTAAAAGAAAACTTGCAGGCAAGGGAACTCACTGATAAAAGTAAAAGTACGGAAGCTGTATGGATAAAACTTGATGCTAAAGACTCAAATGGCCTAATTGTCGGGGTTTGTTATAGAGCAGGGTTGGGGCCATTCCAGAATGCAATGATCAATTCAAGTCCAAATCAGGAAATGGAACTGGAGATGGGATTGGAAAAAAAACTACGGGGAACAGAATTGGAGTTGAATTTGAATTTCAGGGAGATTTAAGTTCCAACTCCAGTTCCATTTCCTGATTTGGACTGGACAGCTGATTGCTCCGCTACTTAAGACCAGCGGAGCCATCATGCATTGCAAAGTATTGTTGCCATTCCGTATGAGCCATACTAAGCATTATCTCTGTCTTTTGTCCTCCCGGTTTGTCCTACCTGCTGTCTCCTGCCTGCCTGTCTTGCCTCCCTTGCCTGCCCGGTCTGTTCCTCCGACCCGCCTACTCTGTCCTGCCCTGCTTGCCTGCCCTGACCTGCCCTGTTTCCTCGCTGGTCCCGTTCCTCCTGTCCCATCGGAACCCCGTCTCATCTCTTTACGTAGGACTGACCACCCCGGTATTCGACCATTGCCTGTGACCCGACCACGATTCTGGATTGCCCCTTTGGATTTGTCTGCACCCGGTTTATTTAATAAACCATTTTGCGTCCGCATTCCGGGGTCTGCCTCCTCCATTCGCGATCGTCATTACAGAATACTTCACCATAACAGAATGGACCCCGCGGAGAGCCAGAGCTTGCAGCAACAGGTGGATCAGCTCCACCTCCCTGGTGTTCCAGCTGATGGAGAAGCAAGCCCGCCAATCCCAACTCCCCGACTCACCATCACGGACATCTCCTCCGGTACCAGTTGCTATGCCTGAGAAGTATGACGGCAACCCAGACCATTGCCGAGCCTTCCTTATGCAGTGTGGTCTCTACATTGAGGAACACCCAGATCGCTTTACTGATAAGACAGCACGAATCAGGTTCATCATCTCGCTGTTTATGCGTCATGCTCGCGACTGGGCATCCACCCTGTGGACAGATGCCCCCTCCTGGAGTCGGCTCGGGATTTCCAAGCAGTCTTCATGGAGATCTTCGATCATCCCGCAGTGGGGTGCAGTCTAGGAGAATGTCTGGTAGACCTCCAACAAGGGTCCCGGACAGTGGCTGAGTTCTCTTTAGAGTTCCGGACCATAGCGGCTGGATTACGCTGGCTGGGGGACTGCCTCCGTATTTTGTATCAGCATGCCCTTGACCTAGAAATTCAGGATAAACTCATGTCTAGAGGCTCCACCCTGTCGTTCGAGGATTTCATCGGGCTGTCCGTCACACTGGACAATACCTTCTGAGAATGACGTCGCCGGTGCTCCCATCAACCAGCGCTCCCATTAACCAGCGCTACCAGCCCCCATGCCTGTCGAGGGTCCCGAACCGATGCAGCTCGGAAGATCACCCCTCACTCCGACCGAACAGTGGCACCACATCGTCCAAGGTCTGTGCCTGTACTGCGGCGAACCTGGACACACCCTCCACTCCTGTCCGATTTGACCATCTCGCTCTGGACCGTCCACCAAGGCAGGCCATTCTATATTTCTGGGCATCTCTCAAATTCAACTAACGGTACCTGTCGAGACCTAGCCGAAATTGGGTTGGTGGCGGGGTCGCGGGGGTGATCGGAGATCTTGCTGAGCACAGCATCAGCAGATTGGAGGGAGACAACGTCCGAGTCAGTAAGCTGAGGGCCGAGGTCCAGGAAGGAAGGTGCTGGAGCCAAGGCCAGCTCACGAGCTTGGCGGCGAGTGATGGCATGCACAGCAGGGTTGGGTGGGGGGGCTTGAAAGTCCCACGGGTCTCCGTTCAACGCTCCAGCTCTGGCGAGCGCATCTTTTTCCAGTAAATGTGCATGTCGTGCGACGTTATCAGCGCGTCACACGTCTGCAGCAGTTCCTGGTGTTTGACTGGCTTGTTACCTGATGTCTTGAAGCCATTCTGCTGCCAGTGAGGGAGGTGGCATAGGAAGCTGAGTCGTGCATAGTTGGAGTCCGTGCAGATCAGCAAATCCTTTATGCCCTATTTGGCAGTGTAGGAATTATTAGCTCAGGTAAATTTTAATATCTCCACCAATATGTTTGAATTAATTAAAGTTTAATTAATTATTATTTAATGCTGATTATTAATCAATTGTTATGCCGAATGGTCGGCTCCTCCAAACTCGATTGCGGTATCACCGTGAGTCTGTTAATGTGAGACTTAAATGGGATTCACTAATTACCAATATCACTTAGTAACCTGGGTTAGAAGGCTCGTCCACCGAGCTGCGTCACCAGGTAATGTAAACAATTGGTAGCGGAGCCCCCCCTCACGGCCGATGAGAGAGAGTCTCGCGATGTTTCAGGCGAGTTTGAGGTTCAGAGCGTGTAGCAAGATCGCACAGAGGCAGGAACTTAGTGTGAGTACTCAATGACGGAGGCTGAAGTTGTGTAAAAGACATGCATTTATTCCTAACTAACACTACAACTAACATAAGACAGACATTACACCTAACACAAACAATAAACACGAAATAACGGAATAAAACAAACGATGTAATTATGAAAATGCAATGACCGGATTTAAATGAGTACCCTTAAATGGGAAATACTGTTCTGCAAAGCAAGCACAGTTTGTGGAAACACGACCCTAAAGTCTTCTAGCAGGTTAACAGAACAGCTTAAGTTGTTAGAATGAAAGGAAGTTGGTTTACTTGGTTGAAGAGGGGGGGGGGGGTCTTGGCAGTTGATGGCAGAGCTGCTGAGCCGATGGCTCAGGAAGGCACGGCGTTTGAAGCAGTGGAGTGGAGCCCCTTTGGATTCTCTCTCCTGGTGAAGCTTTGTCTTGGGTGCTGTTCTCTGTTCAGCTGGGCCTTCACCGGAGGGTTTCTGGTGGGCTTCTCTGCTCCCGGGCTGATGGTCTTTTCTGTACGGCTGCTGGGTGTTCTCTACGCTTGATGATCTATTTGCCCCGGCTGATGTTCTTCTTCGGGCTGGCGGTTATTCTCTGCGCACCTTTGTTCTGAGGTGCTAGATTTTTATGGTCTAAAGTTCATGAATAGGGATGACCAGGAATTCGACTCCTGGCCCAATGGCTGGCCATCCATTTGGCGGGCTTTCGGAAGGGGGTCTGTATCAGTCCTTTTGGGATTTATGGCCCGACTGATTCTCCCTTTACTGATGATTTTCATTAAGCTGTTATAACTTTTGATACATCCACTTTTATGGTAATCACTGACCAGATTTGGAATCAGGAGTGATTTTCCATCAGTTTGACACCAAATATGCCATACCAGCTTCACAGGTACATACCTCATACCATCTGCATTAATTGATTAAACAATTAATTATTTTATCTATGTGACTCATTCACATCAGTATGGGATACAGGTGTTTTGGGTTGCACCTCAACAGATGTTACACTTTGTGCAGATATTACATCAAATATTCATATTACAAACAGCACATCTTATCCATAGATAGGCATGGCCGTTAGTTTGTGGTAATATCAATATAAGTTGCACAGCTGGAAACAACATATTTTGTTTGGTGTGGCTTATGCCAATTCATCTTCTCCAGAATGGATAAGATACACCTAAATTCAGTTCTTTTAACATAGCATGGTAGAAACAAAGAAACTTGGTAACCGTCCACCAAGATCAGATAAGGACCACAAAGGAATGTTGGAAGAGAAGGGGGGGGGTTTAACAAAGCAGACTCTCTAAAAGTTAGGACACATTGGTTACACTCACTTTCCAGATTCTTCTGGTATACTATGAGAACATACATGCAATGGTAGCTATACCTATCTATTTATTTAAATTTATATGTGTTCAAGTGCAAAGGGGTGAAATAGGTGATACTCCGTGAACATGGTTATAAGGGTGGCACACAAAACACTAAGATTGTCTAAGGACACATACAAACATAACCTATCTGTATATTGAGACTAGTAGTCGTGAGTAAATCAATATACAGGGTATACAAAAGCCAAACTTAAATGAAATTTCCTTTAGGGTGTTCGTCTGTTGGGTGAGTGAGATGTAAGGCAGAGTGTATGTGGAGGGGGGTTGTGTGTCAAGTCAAGGGCAATAAAAGTTGGAGTACTGGCTTCCCTTGTTATCTGTGTGTGTGTGTTTATGTGTGTAACCCCCCTTTGGTGCCTCTCGTACCAGGCTCGGCCTTGTCTCAGGCCACCTGGAATTTAGGCCCTGTGATATGTGCATGTGTGATCCTACAGCAGCCAATTCCAAGGCAATCAAAATTGCTGCTAGTTCCGCATACTGTGGTTGAAAGCACACCCGTCCTCATAAACGGTGACCATGTCCTTACAGACGTTCTCATCAAAGTAGTGATGGTGAGATGGCTCCATCACCATCTGTGGGTCAGGGACACTGATTGCTGATGGTTCATCCTGAGAGCAGTTTTGGCAGCTAGCTAGTCCTGTCCCAAGGGGTAGCTTTTGGGTTTGGGCATACCGGATGTCGATGTCACGGCCCTGGAGTGTCATCAGCCAGGTGGCTATGCGTGAATTAGTGACCACCCCATCTCTGATGCGCTGGCTGTTGAGGAACGTGACAGGTTGATGGTTAGTTTCAATGATGGTCTTCTGTCCCCCAATGTAGTTGGAGAAATGCGTCATTGTCCAAACGGTGCAGAGTAGTGCCTTTTCACAATCGGAATACTTGTGTTCTGGTGCCAGAAGGGTTTTGCTGGCATAGGCAACTACACGCCTGTCTTGGTCATAGATTTGATACAGCCCTGCGCTCAGACAGTCCTTCGAGAAGCCTGCTTCCAAGTGGAACTCCTTGTCCGGGTTTGGGTAAGCCAGGCAGGGTGCTGAGCACAAAAGCCGTTTCAGTTCTGTCATGGCCTCTTCTTGTTCTGTGGTCCACTGAAATGGGATATCCTTCTGCAGAAGGGTGGTCAGTGGTCTGGCAATGTCCGTGTAGTTTTCGATAAACTGTCTGGAGTAGTTGCACACCCCTAGGAAACTGCGCAATTCTGACAGGTTAGAGGGCGCCTTGATGTTCTGGATGGCCTGGGTGCGGCTGGACTGGGGCTCAACACCGTTTGGGCCCACCAACAGGCCAACATAATTGACCTTGGTTTTGCACCACTGGCCTTTGTGGAGGGCAATTTTGGCACCTGCTGTAGCCAGTTGTCCTAAAACATGGTCAAGTTCAACCAGATGAGCGTCCATTGTGGTGCTTCGGACCAGAATGTCATCCACATAGACGAGGTTTCCTCGAGCTCTGGCGTCAGGCAGTGCCTTGTTCAGGAAAATGTTGAACTCAGCCGGCGAGTTGGCATAACCGAAGGGGCACCTGGTGAAGGTGTATTGTTTGTTGGCGAAGGTGAACGCCAACTTATGTTGGTCTTCAGGGTGCACTGGGATGGTCCAGAATCCTGAGGCCACATCCATAGTGGAGAAGATTCTGGCACCCCCGACTCTGGGGAGGTCTTGTTCCAGCTGTGTCATGGGCTAACGGGACAGAGGCACTTGCTGGTTCAGTTTCCTGTAGTCGATGGTGGGGCGCCATTTTCCATTCGGTTTGAGAACTGGCCAGATGGGGGCTGAGTAGGTGCTGTTGCATGGTCGGATGACCCCCTTTTCCAACATGGCATCGACGATGTCCTGCACAGGCTCGTATGAAGCGATGGGTATCTTGTACTGCTTCACGAATGTTGGCGGGGCCCCTGGTCGAGTGGGGATGCGGACCATGTGAATGTCCGTGAGTCCACAGTCCAGAGAATCTTTGGCGAAGAAGTCCTTATACTTATAGATGACTTGACGAAGCTTTTGACGATCTTCATCACAGTCAATAGCGTCGGCATCTTTGAGGATTTGCCGTACTTCCGCCTCAAATCCAGTGTAGGGTTCACTGATTTCCTCTGTGGACTTCGGCATCGACTGATTTGGGGGTTTGACCGCTTCTGAGTCTGTGGTTATGGCACAAATTGTGAGATGTTGCTCATCTGTGAGTTCAACTCTACATACCGCCTCCTTCGTCACCGGTACGGTGGAAGTAATGGCGATGGCGCCGGTCGGTGCTGTGAACAGCCCATCTCTGTCTAGCTGGGCTGTCAGCAAGTTAATGGGGATCTGACCAATCACCGGAAGTGCCAGGTCAAAATCATGGAACTTTTGGCTGATGAGCCATCCAACCCTGGTTGCCCTGGGTACAGTGATGTCGGCTGCCATGCAGTTATTGACGAGCACATACACTGTCCGACCTGTTACCTCCAGGAGCGGCATGGCCTCCAGGGTGAGTCCCAATTCTGTTGCTTGGGCGGATGGCTGGAAAAAGGCCAGGGAGTGGTCTAGCGTTTGGCCTTTCTGCATGTTCAGGTGCATCGAGATGCCTTTCCTGTATGCGGGGAGTGTCACAGTTCGTTCGGTGACCATTGCACATGCTTCCGGAATGGTCTGTCCTGAACAGAGGTTGTCAAGGTCCACCTCGGATTGGTGCATTTGTCCCCGGAGGGAGGTCCAAAGGACGTTGTTGATCGTGTCCACTTGGATGGCCATTCTGACCAGTAGATCCGCACCAATGTGGACCGAGTGTGGAAGACTTGGGATGATCGTGAAGTAATGCCTCAGAGATCGCTGGTTCCAGATGTTGTCCAGGGCACAGATGCCTGTGGCTGAGACAGTGGACTCCGGGTCCGTGCTCAGCGGGAACCTCGAGGCTTTACTGGCATGTGGCACGGGAACGTCTCTTTGCCTTAGTTCCTCATACAGTTTCTGGCTAATGGCTTGGAGCCGAATGCCGTCCCTGAACTTGGGACGATAGGGTCCCGGCGTAGGATCCAGGCTGCACAGGAAGGAGTCATGTCGCTGGTATGGGTCTCCTGCGTTGAGATGCTGATCTGGAGGGGAGTCTTCTCCTTGGTGCGGAGTGAAGTCTGGGGAGACAGCCAAGGTTTGGCATTCCCCCATGACGGTGTTGGATGCCGGCAAGGGCAGTGGTTCTCGGACCTGAGCCCAGATTTTTAAGCGCTGCAGGTCCAGCAGTGGCTCAAACCAGTTCAGGAGGTCTTTTCCAATGAGGAGAGGGATGGATTCGAGTTGGGAAATGTATATGGGGTGCATCACGTTCATTGGGCCAATGGACAAGTTGAGTGGCATCACGTGTTCGATCCTGGTGCCTATTGGTGAATAAGCCTGCACGTCCAGGGAGCACTTCTTGGGCTGGAGGGTTTTGTTCTCCCAAGCAGCTAGGTGTTGCACCTGTAGGAAGAGGCTGGTAGACATGAGCGTGATGTCTGCTGCCGTGTCGATGAGGGCCTCCAAGGTGATCACATCCTCTAGGGTGAGGGATAGATACAGCTTCTTGGCCACCCCCCTTTCCACCAAGTCCCCCAGGAATCGCAGTGAAGGGGCCTGGACTGAGATTGGCGAGGTGTTGCCATCGTCAGGTTGGTGTTCCGAATCACGACACACCACAAGAACAACGCTGTCAGGCACAGGCGAGGGCTCATCTCCCTGGTCGGGTTCTGTGGTGGGGGCAGCGACATCAACTGTGACGACGAGGTGTGAGTCCGCAGGTTTTTCTATTGGAGGCAGGGCTTCTTCCCTGGTTATGATAGGAATGACCGGTGGGGTTGGAATGTTGCCTGGGGTTGAAGGCCAAGGCAATTCATGGGTATGGTCAGGTGCGGGTTCAGGTGACGGCTGGCCCTCTCGTCCTAGTCACTTGGGATCTTTCTCTCGAAAATTCCCGGGACTCTTGGGGGAATTCCGTTCGAAGAAGTTGCGCAGCGTTTGAAGCAGGGCGGACTCCTCCTCTTTCTTGGACGGTTCCGGCTTTGCATCCCGTTCCAAATCCCTTGTTCCATCGGACTGGTTCTGCGGTAGGATTCTTCGCGGTCTCGGGGGAGAGCCGGAGTTAGGACGCCGATCTTCCTCCTTGTTCCACGAATCCCGTGCTTGTGGCTTGCCCTTGTTATGGTGGTGTCGTTTCTCCCACTGACCTGGCTGGGTCTTTGCCTGCTGAGAGCGTGAGCTGGGGTATCGCTCTCTGGGGCCCGTGGCCTTCCAACCGTGGTTACGGGTTGGAGCAGGGGGTTGAGAGTGGCCACCTTCTAAGGGTAGGCTGGGGTCTTGTGTCACCAGGTTCAGCACTGTGGTAGCCTTGGGTGGTTTCTCTGTTGTTGCTGCTCGTTGCTTGTTATAGGCCTTGATTGCCAAGTCTCGCAGCCGCTGGCTGGTCATGGTGTGGGGGCACGCCATGAGCCCAATGTGATGATTCACGGTGGGATGGAGATTCCGGAGGAAGAGAATCTTGAAGTTTACATCTTCTTCCATGCCTGGTTCATTTTTGGACCCGAAGTAGGCTCGCTGTAAGCGGTTGTAGTAGACTTGGGACGTTTCCTGTCTACTCTGTCTGACGTCGAGTGCCGTGGTAAGACCTTGTTCTGACTCTGGATCAGAGGATTCTCGAGTCAGTGCTTCATGTAGTAGCTTGGGGTCCATCTTGACTTGATCGTAGCATCAGCCTGGTGCTTCCTCTTAGCATCACTGAGCTGTTCTCGGAGGTCCGTCACCTGGTGCCTGAGCTCGCGAACTTGCCTTTGGCCTTCAACCCGATGGTCCTCCAGGGTTTGGATTCGGTTGTTCCTTTCATGGAGCTCTTTGTGGGCTCTATCCAACAGGGTTTCAACCTGGTTGAGTTTGGCCGTGAGGTCCTCTCGGGTGGCTCTGGCTTTCTGTTCTCGTTGATCAGCCTGAACTCGGAGCTCTTCCAGGGCTTGTTGAAGCTCTTCAGTGAGTTTATGTGTGTCATCTTCTATGGTCTCCTCCCCCTCTGGAGATGGGGTCCTCTTTTGCTGGAGTTCTTGCTCCAACTTCTCGATGCGATCTTGTGCTTGGATAGCATCTTGATGACTCTCGGCCAGTAGTCTTCGGATGACTCTCCCTGCCGGCCCCTGGAGGATGGGCTCCCCCTTTGAGTCTGGTCCCTCCCAAGGTTTCTTCCTTCTAGGGAGTTTTTCCTTGCCACTGTCGCCTATGGCTTACTCACTGGGGGCTTTGGGTGGGGATGCTGTAAAGCGCTTTGGGACAATGTAATGTTGTGATAATGCGCTATACAAAAATAAATTTGTTGTTGTTGTTGTTGTTGTCTCCATCCCGTTGCTTGAGGATTTGCACCTGTTCCTGGAGGCGGGATGTTTCTTCTTCACCCATCATCAGCCTGGCTAGAAGCTTGTGTGCTAGGGAGCCGAGTACTTTGGTTAGCTCTTTGCTCCCGGGCTTCTGAGTAGGTGGCGTGGCCATGAGTTCAGCAATGTCCTCATCAATTTGGTCCATGCCTTTTTCCTGTATGAGCTCCGTGTGACCGGGCAGGAAATCACCAGTCATGACGTCCAGCCAGGTGCCTAAGGCTTTCCATTGGTCCAGGGGGCCATAGTGACTTGATTAACTGAAGGGTGACACTAGAGGTCTGTTGCTCTCAGACAGGTATGGGCTAGGCGGGTGACCTGCTACCTGAAACTGAGGTGACAAATCAAAGAAAGTAAAAAAAACAAATAGGACTAGGGCCTGTCAATGGGTAACAGGGCGGGTGTATTGAACCACGAAACTGGTTACCCAGACAAAATAAATAAAGAAAAGTTGTTCCCTGTGAGTGTCTGTGGTAGGAAGAAGAAACGACAGCTAAGTCTGGAAGGAGTCACACCACCGGCTGTGTGTGTGACTACTGATGGGCTGTCAGGAGAGAGAAGGGAAGTTGGGGGAACGAGGAGAATTTCCAGCGGCAATAGCAGTGGGACCGCGTTCAAAACCTGGCTTGCTGTTGCAGATCAGATTTAACCAGAAGAGGGAAAATTGGCAGGTTCTGTTCTGCTTGCCTTTATGCAGTGTGTCACGGTGTTAAGCTATTTACTGGAGCGGAGGGGTTTGAATGCTGTCAGGTGTCTCTCCCGGACAAGGCACGTCCCACAGTGCAATCTTAGCCAAGCAGGCCCGAGCCCGGCTCCCACTCCCACGATCCCCAGCAATGTCAACTTGGAAAGGGCGTGTTCTGTACGCACAACTGAGACAACCCAGGTGGGGCTCAGCTTATCGGGCGCACTTTTGGCCCTGACTCGAACAAGAGACGGCGCAACGGCACTCGGGTGTCACCCAACCGATTGAGAGTCCAAGCTAGGGCTGTTCTCCTGAACTTCGCCCTAGGCGAGGTCCTGCTCAAACTTGTAATGACCTCCCGAGATACCTGCCAACCTTGCCCTAAATGAGTCAGCGGGTGCAGCCCAGCCGGCGCGCTTTTGGGCGTCCAATTGCTGAGAACTTCCCTTTCAGTTCTGACAAACTGTAAGATCGCACGCAGTGACAGCAGCAACTCGGACAAGCTCCACCAACCAGAGCGGATGGTAAACACCCAGTGCCGGAAAAGCTTGACTGATCACACTCAGAACCCCAACCGCTGCCTGATTTGGTTGGGCAAGTAACTGATTTATTATTATTGATTTTATGTATTTAATTCAAACCCTTGCATAAGTCCTTGTGTTGGGGAAGGGAGTAATTAAAATCATAAAATGTCAAAAGCCCAAATTAAAATGAAACAGGGAGAGGAAAAGTCAAATTAAATCAAATGAGGTTCTAATTAATTTATCATAAACCTAAGTTGATTGTGTAACAATTAACTAATTAGATGTCACCAAGTTGAATAAAAGTAGTCCTATGGTTAACTTCTGCTCAGAGTACAATGCCTTGGGATCCAATTCAATGTTTTCGGAGCTGACCACTAGAGGCGCAATTTAAATGGCGTAGCACTTCTATGGTTGACCCCTAGAGGCGCAATCCAAAATGGCGTGGTACTTCTATGGTTGACCCTTAGAGGCGCAATCCAAAATGGCGTGGTACTTCTATGGTTGACCCTTAGAGGCGCAATCCAAAATGGCGTGGTACTTCTATGGTTGACCCTTAGAGGCGCAATCCAAAATGGCGTGGTACTTCTATGGTTGACCCTTAGAGGCGCAATCCAAAATGGCGTGGTACTGCCAGGCCTGCCCACTAGAGGCTCTATGGGGCGTTACTCCCTCGGTGGGAGGCGTTTGTGACCCTTGCAATGGCGTCGGGGAAGGCCTGCGGCCTTATCCGACCCAGATGTGATTACGGTGGCGTTCGTGGACGGCACTTGTAATCGAGGCGATCGCTAGACAATGCTGGTTTGCCAATGCTAGAAAATCGATCTTTAATGTAAGCACACTATGGTCTGCGCGGTGCGCGGCTTAAGACCTCTGAACCTTACTACCACAGCAAGGCGGTGCTTGCCTTTTGGCGACGGATCCAAGCAGCGAGTGTGCTGTCGCGTCACGTCGCGAATGGTGCTTATACCACGGCGGGTTTTCTGCACCAGACTCCCGTTAAATAACACACACACCCTCCGGCTATTTGCCCGTGGTGGCGTTAAGCTTGCTCTTCTCTAAAGCAGGCACAAACGTGTGAGTAAGAGGATAGTTAGCTACGCTATCGGTCTTAACTCAGGGAGTCTAAGCACAACAGAATTCAGGTTAGAAACTCGTAACAAGAATTCCTGTTGGCTAATTTAGAGGTCTCTGGCAGGATGTTAGAGATGGAGAACCTCGTCCGAATCTATCCTGGAAACAACGCACTATACCTGAGAATCTCGTCAGATATAGGATAAGCGTTTACTGCAGTTAAGAAAACGAAACCTAAAATAAAATACTGAAATAAAACGCAAAATTTAAACAAACTATTACTAGTAAGGCACAGTAGGGAACCCGCGTAGTTCCGTTCTGATGCCTTTGACTGCGGTTCGCTCAATCGTCAACCAATGCAATCCGTTTACAGTAATGCCCATTCGACTGTTTGCTTGTAAAAAGTTTACATTTTGTGCTCACAATAAGTTTAAATCGGTACCCGCAATTCTCCACCAATTATGTAGGAATTTAACAGCTCAAATGGGGGGTGGTTTTCCACCAATGTTCAGGGGAATTGATTATGAATTAATTAATGATTAATTCATACACAATTAAATATGGAATATTAGGTTTGAGTTGTTGTTCCGATATCACAGTCTTTATATTAGTCCCACTTGGTAAAGAGCTGGATGATTTAAGTCCAGAATGTGAATGGAATTCATTCGTTGGTATCACTACTCAGTCTAAGATAGCTGCCCGTCCACCGGGTCAGCTTCTCTCTGTAACCTAGCGACTCAGCTCTTGGCCAAAGAGAGAGTCTCGCGATACTTGAGGACGCGAGTGGGACTTCAAAGCTCAATAACGGGATTCAGACCAATAAAGTGACTTATTGTAAGCACAGAGAGGGAGATTTAAAATGTGAACAGCATGCGTTTATTCTAATGCTACACTAAAACAGGACAAACATTACACATAACATAATACATACAAACACGGGTTGCAGGCTCCCCGAATGGCCCCATAGATTTATGGTGGTCTTTGGCCAAATTTTGTGCTGATTTTAATTAAGTAATTTAGCTTTGGATAGGTTCATTTGTGTAATAATCCGTCCCCGGATTCATATTCGGACATAATTTAGGATGACATCAATACCAAACATGATATTCCACCTTCGATCCAAACCTTAGCTAATTTTTATTGATTAATTTATAATTCCTTTTATGAGGTGCATACTTATTATTGCCATCAATGTACAGAATACCAGGTTAGGTGGTATATCTCACAGCTGTGACAAGTTTAGGTGAGTTTTACTGAAGTTGTACCCTATTGCATACGGTGTGTCCTAATTAAGGATGGCTCGGGTAACTGTCTTTACTCCAGTAAAAGAACAATATTGATCACAAAAAGGCCTGATGTGATTTACTTAGATTTCCAGAAAGCCTTTGATGTTGTCCCCCACAAACGGCTCTTGTTAAAGCTTAAAGCTGCAGGAATTTTAGGAACTGTGGCAGCTTGGATCAAAAACTGGCTAACTGATAGGAAGCAGCGAGTAGTTATTAGAGGCACTATGTCACAGTGGGCCTCCGTTTATAGTGGGGTACCGCAGGGTTCAATTTTAGGACCACTATTGTTCCTAATTTACATTAATGATATTGACACGAATAAATACAGTAAACTGGTTAAATTTGCAGACGACACTAAGGTGGGCGGGGTAGCAGATACTAATCTAGCAGCAGAGAGGCTTCAACGGGATCTGGATTTAATTAGCGAATGGGCTGATACTTGGCAGATGAAATTTAACACAGATAAATGTAAGGTAATCCATGCAGGGAGCAGAAATATACAGTACAGGTATTTTATGGGTTCCACTGAAATAAAGGTAGCTGATTACGAGAAAGATCTCGGTATGTATGTTGATGCTTCCATGTCCCACTCTCGCCAATGTGGGGAAGCAATAAAAAAGGCGAACAGAATGTTGGGTTATATCTCTAGATGTGTGGAGTTTAAGTCAAGGGAGGTGATGTTACACTTATATAATTCCTTGGTAAGACCCCACCTAGAATACTGTGTGCAGGTTTGGTCACCATACCTCAAGAAGGACATTGCTGCCTTAGAAAAGGTGCAACGAAGAGCTACGAGAATGATTCCTGGTCTTAGAGGAATGTCTTACGAGGAGAGGTTAGCGGAACTGAATCTGTTCAGCCTTGAGCAAAGGAGACTAAGGGGGGATATGATTCAGGTCTATAAGATTCTAACGGGTCTGGATGCTGTTCAGCCAAATGACTATTTCAATATTAGTCTAAATACTAGAACTCGTGGCCATAAGTGGAAATTAGCGGGAGAACATTTTAAAACAAATTTGAGGAAGCACTTCTTTACACAGCGTGTAGTCAGAGTATGGAATAGTCTTCCTGCTATTGTAGTGGAAGCTAAAACCATGGGTTCCTTTAAATCAGAGCTAGATAAGATTTTAACAACTCTGAGCTATTAGCTAAGTTCTCCCCAAACGAGCTTGATGGGCCGAATGGCCTCCTCTCGTTTGTAAATTTCTTATGTTCTTATTATGCATTGACAATTATAAAATGGAGCAAACCTGGCTATTAAAAAGGGGTTCAGTACACAAGTTTTAACATACATTGCATAGTCTCTCTCAGCATCTTAGCATGGCCGACTCACTCCCTCAGCGGCCATAAAATACTGTCTGTGGGGCCTGCGTGATCCTACACAAGGTATCATCCATCCCTCAACCTCTCCCACCACTGCAGGATTTTTCTTTGTAAAGAAGAAAGACGGAGGATTACGACCCTGTATTGATTATCAAGCCCTTAATGCTAATCATGGTCAAGCGAAGGGAACTGCTTGGATTCCCGTTCCCTCCGCATTGGAGCAACTGCGTAAAGCAACGATTTTCACCAAACTTGATCTCCGCAGTGCTATAACTTAATTCGGATCTGGAAAGGAGACGAATGGAAGATGTCGTTCGTCTAGAACACGTGGCCATAAGTGGAAATTAGCGGGAGAACATTTAAAAACTAATTTGAGGAAGCACTTCTTTACACAGCGTGTAGTTATACTATAGAATAGTCTTCCTGCTAGTGTAGTGGAAGCTAAAACCCTGGGTTCCTTTAAATCAGAGCTAGATAAGATTTTAACAACTCTGAGCTATTAGTTAAGTTCTCTCCAAACAAGCTTGCTTGATGGGCCGAATGGCCCCCTCTCGTTTGTAAATTTCTTATGTCACCCACACTGGAGAATACGAATATCGGGTTATGCCTTACGGTTTGGCAAAGTTGTCCCTCTATCTTTCAGTCGTTCATGTATACCGTGTTCCGAGATATGATTAACCAGTTCGTGATCGTCTATATCGATGACATTTTAATATATTCTTCATCCCTCTCTCAGCACATAACCCATGTTCGCCAGGTACTCCAAAGGTTACGGGACTATCATCTGTTCGTGAAGGGTGAGAAATGCGAATTTCATCGTACGCGGGTACAGTTTTTGGGGTACATAATCATCATCATCATCATCTGACATATTTACAAAGTACACTAAAAATGAGTTTAATGACAAAAGAAATATATAAGAAATAATTTATTTGCCATAAATTAAGTTTATGATATTGAATGAAATGTGTGACCATGCCCCAGTCAGTGAAAGTGTGTTCCCTACCCCTAGACTCCAGAGGGTTAATGACCTGGGTTTTTCGGCACTACGGTATCCCAGAAGACTTAGTGTCAGATCGGGGTCCTCAATTCTCCTCACAGGTGTTTCGTGCCTTCTGCACCAAGCTTAATATCTCTGTCAGCCTGTCATCTGCCTATTACCCCCAATCCAATGGTTTAGCTGAAAGGACCAACCTGGAGGTGTCCAAGGCACTAAGGTTGTTATGTCGAGCCGCAGAATGGGCTTCTCACCTCATATGGGTTCTTCCTTCTAGTGCGTGTTGGGATATCACCCTGCACTCTTCCTATGGGATTCGAACCCCAGTCATGCCCACATGGGTGGGACCGCGCACCAGGAGGCAGTCTACAGCTGATTGCTCTGCTACTTAAGACAGGCGGAACCAGCATTGCAAAATATTATTGCCATTCCGTATGAGCCATACGAAGCATTATCTCTGTCTTTTGTCCTCCTGGTTCGTCCTGCCTGCTGTCTCCTGCCTGCCTGTCTTGCCTCCCTTGCCTGCCCCGTCTTTTCCTCCGACTCGCCTACTCCGTCCTGCCCTGCTTGCCTACCCTGACCTGCCCTGCTTCCTCACCGGTCCCGTTCCTCCTGTCCCATCAGAACCCCGTCTCGTCTACGTACTACTTACGTAGGACTGACCACCCCAGTATTCGACCATTCGACGCAACCACAATTCCGGATTGCCCCTTTGGATTTGTCTGTACCCGGTTTATTTAATAAACCATTTTGCCTGCACATTCCGGGGTCTGCCTCCTCCATTCGCAATCGTCATTACAATTCCATTTTAATTCAAGAAGTTTCCAAGAAATGATTTTGCATCACCATGTGTAGTTCAGTATGTAACTGGGGGGAAACGGAAAGCCGCAAAAAAATCATATTATAAGTGGTCACCGTAATAGGCCTACCCTTTGTTGTCTGTATTTAAACGCCAGGAGTATTAGCAATAAAATTCATGATTTAGAGGCTCTTATCTTATCATCATATTATAGCAATAACTGAAACGTGGTTGAGAGAAAAGGATGGACAAGAATATAATATGGTTGGTTACACGTTGTTCCGTAAAGACCGTATAGGTAAGAAGGGAGGTGGTGTTGCAGTATATGTAAAGGAAAACTTGCAGGCAAGGGAGCTTACTGATATAAGTAAAACTACGGAAGCTATATGGGTAAAATTAGATGCTAAAAACTCAAATAGCCTAAATGTCGGTGTTTGTTACAGAGCACCTAATGTAGCTGCCGAGGAAAGCAGATTGTTATACAGTGATATTAGGATTATGAGCAATAAAAATGATGTGGTAGTTATGGGTGATTTTAATCTACCGGGGATGCAGTGGGACATTGTTGATGGCTCTTCTGAAAATGAACTGGAGATGTTAGAATTAGTACAGGATTGTTTTTTTACTCAGTTTGTTAACACCCCTACCAGGGGAGATGCCATTCTTGATCTGGTTTTCTCTAATAACCAGCACAGGATTGGTAAATTAGACGTTTTAGAACTACTTGACAGTAGCGATCATAACATGGTTAAATTTGAGGTTAAGTTTAGTGCCCGAAGAGCAAAGTTCAAATCAAAAATATATAATGTTAGGAAGGCTAACTTCAATTGTATGAGATTAAAACTAGAAACTGTGAACTGGATGGAGTTGAATAACAAAACTGTTGAAGAGGCATGGGAATTTTTTAAAAGCACATTACAGCAAGTGCAAGAGGACTTCATACCTGTTTCCAGCAAGAATAAATCTAGGAAATTGCAACCTAGGTAATAATAATAATAATAATAATAATAGATACTTTATTGATCCCCGTGGGGAAATTGTTTTTACGCCTCCCTCAACTTGCTCTTTGTAGAGCAAGCTGTCCGCGAAGGGCAGCCACCCGTAGCGGCGCCCAGGGAGCTGGGGATTGAGGGTCTTGCTCAAGGACCCGCAGACGTGCTGAGGCTGGGCTTGAACCGGCGACCTTGTGATTACAGGCACACGGCTTAGCCCACTGAGCCACACGCTGCTGGTTTACTAGGGAAATAAAGTATAAAGTAAGGAGGAAAAAGGCTTTGTTCCAGAAATGGAAAATAACTGAGGATGACAGAATAAAGCAAGAGTATCTAAATCTACAGGCTGAGTTAAAAAATGACATTAGACGAGCTAAAAGGAATGTTGAAAGGAAGATCGCATTGGAGGCTAAGGATGACGTTAAAAGTTTCTTCCAGTATTTTAACTCTAAAAGAGCTCTAAAAGCTGAAATGACTGAAATGCAGGATAGTAAGGGTCTTATAATTTACCAGTTCTTATTACAAGCCCGGCATCGTCTATAACTAAAATATATATAACTGAAGCTGATGTTTTGCAAAGCCTAGCTAAGCTCAAAATAAATAAATCACAGGGCCCTGATGGCATCTTACCTATAGTGTTAAAAGAGATGAGGGATATTATTTGCCGACCCTTAACTTTACTGTTTCAAAAATCCTTATCTGAAGGTGTGGTACCTTCTGATTGGAAGCATGGCAACATAACGCCCATTTTCAAAAAAGGGGATAGAAGTAATTTGTCAAACTATAGGCCAATCAGTCTAACTTGTATAACTGGTAAAGTTATGGAGGCTATAATCAAAGAGAAAATGGTAGATTACCTGGACTCAAATAACATTTTGAGGGATAGCCAGCATGGATTTAGGAGAGGTAGATCCTGTTTAACAAATCTGTTGGAGTTGGTTGAGGAGGCTACTCAGGAAATTGATGATAAGAAGGCCTATGATGTCATCTACTTACACGTACAAATGTATGCCGACGATGCTGTTATTTTAACATCTGCTAAAAGCACACAAGAGGCCTCTTCTATTCTTACATTAGCTCTAGCGAACATTCAGCCCTGGCTCCTGCAATCCTGCCTTTTATTAAATGAAAAGAAAACAGTCGTAATGATGTTCACTAAAAAACCTATAAAATTGGAGCGGTCAAAGGTATTCCTGGGAGAAGCTGAATTGGATATTGTACAAGAGTTTAAGTACTTAGGCATCACTTTGGATCAGACATTATCTTTTAAAAAACATATAAAACTAACAGCCAATAAAATCAAATTTAATATTGATAATTTTAGACAAATTAGACCATCAATGTCATTAATCTCTGCAAAAATGTTTTTACACTCTATGATATTCTCACATATAGATTATTGTATTACAATTTGGTCCTTCACTAAAGATACAGTGTTAAAACCACTAGATATTATTCAAAAAGTCTATAAAAATCCTTGATCAAAAGCCTATGTCATTTCATCATTGCAAAATCCTGGAAAAATATAATCTGCTTAATTTTGAAAATTTTATTAATTTTAAAAACTGTTGTCTAATTTATAGAGTACTGAATGGACTAGCTCCACCCCCACTAACCACATATATTTAAAAAAAAACGGATATAGGTCGTGCAACTAGAAACTGTTCTCGAGGAGAGCTTCAGATCTCTTATAGGAAATCAACTTTTGGACAAACGGTTTTATCAGTTAGAGGGAGTCATTTCTGGAACAACCTCCCAAAAAATATTAGAGAATGCCCCACCTAGAGTACATTTAAAAAACATCTTAAATCACATCTTAAAAGTACTCAGTTGTGCTTTCTGTCATGATCCGCTCCGTCCGCTCCTGATGTGTGCCACGCCCACCTCGTTACCTCGTGTTCAGCCCTAATTGTGATCGCCTGTGTCCTGTTAAGTCTAGCTTGTCTTTTGTATTTAGTCCTCGTCTGAGTCAGTCTTCCCCAGACTTGTCATTGTATTGTCCGTCGATGTCCGTCTATTGTGGATTAAACCCAGTTTACCTGACTTCCTGGCTCCGATCACCTGCTTCCCTGCTCGCCTCCCGTCTGGCGCTGACAGAATGACAGATCTCCCAACCAAGCTCAGCGCTGTAGGGGCGGACCTCTCGATCGACGAAGAGGTGCTCCACTGGACCAACCTGTTGGAACTCCGCGACGATCCAGAGGCACGCCCGCTCGTAAAGGAGTGTTGGCAGCTCTTGCACAAGAGAGACCTTCTCGGTGAGAAACAGCTCCACGTAAGGGTGGAAGAACACCTCCGTCGGCTGAGGGAGAGAGCAGCTGTTTGGTTGTCCCCGCTGGGATATACCTCCTGGGAGCCGCCCCCCGACTCACCTTCGAGCGTCCTCTCCGTCCTGGGCAAGACGGCTAGAGCTCCAGCCTCCACCGCCGCGCAAAAAACCCGTCTTCCACAGCGCATTACTGAGCTTAAAGCGGCTTCGGCCGCTCAACCCCCTAGCTCCAGAAGGAACCGGCGTAAGCAACGCCGAACGCGGCAAGAAGGAGAGGCAGCCACCCCGACGCTCTTCCTGGGAGCCTGGGAGCTGCTCCCCGCCTGGGAGCTACCCAGGGAGCATGACAGCTCACCACCCGCCTGGGATGACATCGCTGCTGCCCGCCTGGCCGGCTTCCCGCCGGAGAAGCCGCCTCCACTAGAGGCGGAGCGTCTGGGACACGGCGGAATACGCCAGGTGAGAGACGCGATTCCCCGAGTCCCTAGAGCCCTTAAAGGGACAGCGCCAACGCGCTCGGCATCCCTCCTGCCTGCTCCGGACCTGCATGCTCCGGTTCTGCCCGCGGCTGCGCTGCCCGCTGCCGCCGCCGATCTGCCCGCGGCTGCGCTGCCTGCTGCTGATGCCGCCGCTCTGCCCGCGGCACCGCCTGCTGCTGATGCCGCCGCTCTGCCCGCGGCACCGCCTGCTGCTGATGCCGCCGCTCTGCCCGCGGCACCGCCTGCTGCTGACGCCGCCGCTCTGCCCGCTGCGGCACCGCCTGTTGCTGCTGCCGCGATGCCAGCAGCACCGCCTGATCCGCCTGTCCTGCCTGATCCGCCTGTCCTGCCTGCTCTGCCTGCAGTCCCTGCAGCTGCCACCACTTTGTCTGCGGCACTGCCAGAGGTGGCCGCGGATGCGCCCCCTGCTGGCCGCGTGATGGCGGCACCCGCTGCGACGCCCCCTGCTGGCCGCGTGATGGCGGCGCCCGCTGCGACGCCCCCTGCTGGCCACGTGACCACGGCGCCCATCCTGCCGGCACCTGAACTGCCTGTCTCGCCTGTCCTGCCGGCACCTGGCCTGCCTGTCTCGCCTGTCCTGCCGGCACCTGGCCTGCCTGTCTCGCCTGTCCTGCCGGCACTTGACCTGCCTGTCTCGCCTGTCCTGCCGGCTCCTGAACTGCCTGTCTCGCCGGTCCTGCCGGCGCCTGAACTGCCTGAGGTGGCCACGGTTGCGCCCCCTGCTGGCCGTGTGATGGTGGCGCCCGCTGTGGCGCTCCCTGCTGGTCGCGTGCTGGTGGCACCCGCCGAGGCGCCCCCTGCTGACCATACGCCCGAGGCGCCTGCCCAGGCGGCCCCTGCTGGTCGCACGCCTGCAGCTGCCTCCGCTCTGCCTGAGGTGCCCGCCGAGGCGCCCCCTGCTGGTCGCACGCCTGCAGCTGCCTGAGGTGCCCGCCAAGGCACCCCCTGCTGGTCGCACGCCTGCAGCTGCCTCCGCTCTGCCTGAGGTGCCCGCCGAGGCGCCTCCTGCTGGCCACACGACCGCGGCCCTGTCCGAGGCCGCCTCTCCCGTCCTGCCCGCGGCCCTGCCTGAGGCCGCCTCTCCCGTCCTGCCCGCGGCCCTGCCTGAGGCCGCCTCTCCAGTCCTGCCCGCAGCTCTGGCTGCCCCGCCTGCGGCCACGCCCGCGGCTCTGGCTGCCCCGCCTGCGGCCACGCCCGCAGGTCTGGCTGCCCCACCTGTTGCCTCCTTTGAGGCCCTGACTCCCTCGCCCTTACCCCGGCAAGGCCAACGCCCCCCAGGACCCCGCCTGTCGGTGTCCCATAAGGGAAGGGGACATAGGCGTCGGGCCCGGGTCCCGCCCGCCCTGCCCCCTGGCTCGCCCTTTCGGCCCCTGGCTGTGGCTCGGTGGCTGCCTGCGGGTCCTCGGGGTCGGCGGTCGCCTCCGGGTCCCCCCCTGGATCCTCGGTGCCGGTCCTCGGTCCCGCCTCTGGGTCCATGTCGGCCGCCTCCGGGCCCCCCTGCTCCGGCTGAGCGTCGGACGGCGCCTCCGCCGGCTCCGGCTGCGCCTCCGCCTGCCGCGGCTTCCCCCTCCTGCCTGCCTTCACTGGTGTTCCCTCCTGCTCCCTCTGTGTCCCCTCCGTCACTCCCTCGTCCCGTTCCCTTGGCCCCTGGGTGGTCCCCTCCTGCTCCCTCTCCCCTGCGGCCCCTCCGGCCGCTGCCCGTCGCCCGCCTGGGCTCCCTCGTGCTCCCCTTGTTCCTCCTCCCTTTCCGTTTGTCCCGCCTGTCTCTGCTCCTCGTCCCTCTCTGTCTCCTTCGTTCACTCCTGGCCCTTTTGTTTTTCCGCCTTTCTCCCCTTCTGTGTCTCCCTTCCTTGTCTGTCTGTCTGCCTTCCCTGTTCTGTGTCAGGTCCTGTCTTTCTTTTCGTCCTTGTTCTTGTTTTGTGTCTCTGTCTTGTTCCCTGTTCTTCGTTGATGGTTTTTGGTTTTTGTCTTCCAGGTCCTGTTCCCCCGGTCTCGTCCCGTCCGTCGCCTCCTCTCGGGCGAGCCCGGTGTGCGCGCCTTTGGGGGGGGGTTCTGTCATGATCCGCTCCGTCCGCTCCTGATGTGTGCCACGCCCACCTCGTTACCTCGTGTTCAGCCCTAATTGTGATCGCCTGTGTCCTGTTAAGTCTAGCTTGTCTTTTGTATTTAGTCCTCGTCTGAGTCAGTCTTCCCCAGACTTGTCATTGTATTGTCCGTCGATGTCCGTCTATTGTGGATTAAACCCAGTTTACCTGACTTCCTGGCTCCGATCGCCTGCTTCCCTGCTCGCCTCCCGTCTGGCGCTGACAGCTTTCACTTTTAGATTTATTTTTTTTTGTTATTGTCAGTTTTATTGATAATTTCATGTTGTTTTAGAATGTATTGCCTGTCTAGGGACTACAGATGTAAACTAGTGATTGTGCTACAATCTGGCTCATTTACAAGCATTACTTGATTATTTCATTGTAGTGTTTGTTCATTAATGTGCATTGTCCCAAATAAATAAATAAAATAAATAGATTTCCAAAAGGCCCCCCACAAGAGGCTCTTACTTAAACTCAAAGCGACAGGTATTTTAGGAACTGTAGCGACCTGGATTGATAACTGGTTAACAGATAGGAAGCAGCAAGTTGTTATAAGAGGCACAATGTCACAGTGGGCCTGCGTTCATAGTGGGGTACCGCAGGGTTCAATTTTAGGACCGCTATTGTTCCTAATTTACATAAATGATATAGACATCAATATATACAGCAAACTGGTGAAATTTGCAGATGACACCAAGGTGGGTGGTGTAGCAGATACTGAACTAGCGGCTCAGCAGCTACAGTGGGATCTTGATTTAATTAGTGACTGGGCCGATACATGGCAGATGAAATTTAACATAGACAAATGTAAGGCACTCCATGTAGGGAGCAGAAATATAAAGTACAGGTATTTTACTGAAATAAAGGTAAGATTATACAATTCCTTGGTGAGACCTCACCTAGAATATTGTGTGCAGGTTTGGTCACCATATCTTAAAAAGGACATTGCGGCCTTAGAAAAGGTGCAGAGTAAGGCCACAAGAATGATTCCTGGTCTTAGAGGAATGTCATACGAGGAAAGGTTAGTTGAGCTAAATCTGTTCAGCCTCAAGCAAAGGAGACTGAGGGGGGACATGATCCAGGTCTATAAGATTCTAACAGGTTTGGATGCTGTTCAACCGAATAGTTACTTTAGCATTAGTTCAAATACAAGAACTCGTGGCCATAGGTGGAAATTAGCGGGAGAACATTTCAAACTGGATTTAAGGAAGCACTTCTTTACACAGCGTGTAGTCAGAGTATGGAATAGTCTTCCTGATAACGTAGTGCAAGCTGAATCCTTGGGTTCCTTTAAATCAGAGCTAGATAAGATTTTAACAACTCTGAGCTATTAGTTAAGTTCTCACCAAGCGAGCTCGATGGGCCGAATGGCCTCCTCTCGTTTGTATAGTTCTTATGTTCATATGTTTTTCTTTGCTGAAAATTAACTTATAAATTATACATCCCTTCCAGAACTCAGAAATGTTTATTTTCCCTCTGAAAATATAGCACATTTTCTTCACTGAGGGTGGCAAAAAAATTATAATTCACAGTGTTTTTTATGAGCTTATGAGCCTTTTTCTTCCAATAGACAATGCATGTAATATGGACTGTGAACCTAATTACCTAACCGTCTTAAGTACAAAGGTTGTTTCCAGCAACTAACATAAAAAATAAATGTATGCTACATTAAGAGTACAAAAAAAATACAAATTTTGTACCAGCTGAATCAATGTAATGAAAAACACAATCTTTTTTTATAAAGTGCAATCAGCATGGTGCTTTAGATAATGTATTCAGTACTCCGGTTTTTTCATGTAAAAGCACAGACAACCGCTGCTGCTACTAAGAATAAAATTATTAAATAATTCTCTAATGTTATTTAACGTTGATACACATATGTAACGGGGGGAGAGAGCACGTGAGCGAGTGTGTCTGCATTTATTACGGACAAAGTAAACATTTATTGTGGAGAAAAGTCCTTTTCCGCATTTACGCTAAAAATGTGCCGGCTTGCATTCTCGTGAAACGCCATAGACTTTAGTGACTGAATGACGCAAGTAAGACGATTGGTGAGGAAAAACCTGTAAATGCAAGGTGGCAAATTTCGTTTTAAAATGTGTCCAGTTGTGTGCGCATACTACAGTGATGAACTGTAAATAAGATAAATAACATAAGATATTTACGAAAATATTTCGTTTGTTTAATAAAAGGACAGGATATAGATCTGTTCTATAGGAAATGTAGCTTTAAATTACTTCTGTCGTGAGCCTTAGAATGGTAGGGTAAACACTTTGTGGTATATGTAGCCACATTTAACAATAGCCGATTGTGTTGACATCTTTCCCAGACAACCACAACTTCACCTGTGTTCATGTACTTACATGTGCGTGTATGAAGGGACCGGGCGGGTAACGCGGTCGGCAGTAACGCCATCGGTTGCACTTGAAGTGAGAAGTTATCCAATCTGACATACAGTAAACGGCTCATTAATAGGAATATTCTCAGAGTTGTGGTCTCGGCTGGTCTCGAAATAAAATCCCGAGTCCATGACAAGAACGAGTAAAAATGCGGCTGATTCAAAGACAAGATTGAGACCTTCAAAAACTGGTCTTGAGTACTACAACATTTGATATTACTATAAATTTCTATCATGAAGAAATGAAGCAGTGGTGTAGTGGTAACAAGAAATTTAAGGTGGGTTTCTGGCAAAATCAAAACAAGACTCTGCTGTGTCCGCCTCCGCCATTTTTCAAACATTTTTTTCAATTCGTCCAGAATTCATCACGTAAGCTACTCAAGGCATGGCATTGGTTCTCGTCTCCTTTTTCTTTTATGGTGGTCGGCATCCAGATTAATGGTGCTTTACTGCCACCGCGGCTTTGGTTATTTTACTGCTCCAAAATTAGGGGGTAGCTACTGTACTTATATGTATAATAACGTAGACCCAACTAATCGATTATTAAATTAGTTGCCAACTATTTTAATAGTCGATTTTAATTGATTAGTTGTTGCAGCCCTAGTTGCCAAATGGGTCATTGTTTTATATACAAGCAGTGGTGGGAAGAGCTAACTGAAAAGTGCTAATCTGTTAACTGCAAAGTTTAATTTGATAACTCTAAATTGATAAGGCACTAAAAACATTTAGTAGAAGCTAACAATAATCGCTAGCTATGCTGACATTTTGCCTATAGTGAAGCTGCTTAATTGAAGACTACCAACATGGTGCCGTTTAGGACCACTATTGTTCTTAATTTACATTAATGATATTGACACCAATACCTGCAGTAAACTGGTTAAATTTGAAGTAGCAGCACAGAGGCTACAACAGGATCTTGATTTAATTAGCAACTGGACTGATACCTGGCAGGTGAAATTTAACAGAGATAAATATAAGGTAATCAATGCAAGAAGCAGAAATATAAAGTACAGATATTTTGTGGGTTCCACTGAAATAAAGGTAGCTGATTAAAGGTAGCTAAGTCCTTGGTGTGTATGTTGATGCTTCCAAGTCCCACTCTCGCCAGTGTGGGGAAGCAATTAAAAAGGCCAATAGGATGTTGGGTTACATCTCTAGGTGTGTGGAATTTAAGTCAAGGGACATGATGCTAAGATTATACAATTCCTTGGTAAGACCACACCTAGAAATTTTTGTGCAGGTTTGGTCACCATATCTTAAAAAGGACATTGCTGCCTTGAAAAGGGTGCAACGTAGGGCTACAAGAATGATTCCTGGTCTTAGAGGAATGTCTTATGAGGAGAGGTTAGCTGAGCTCAATCTGTTCAGCCTCGAGCAAAGGAGACTAAGGGGGGACATGATCCAGGTATATAAGATTCTAACAGGTCTGGATGTTGTTCAGCCAAATGGCTATTTTGATATTAGTTCAAGTTTTAATTATTGTGGCCATAGTTAGAAATTAGTGGGGGAACATTTTAAAATTGATTTGAGAAAGCACTTCTTTACACAGCGTGTAGTTAGAGTATGGCATAGTCTTCCTGTTAGTATAGTGCAAGCTAAAACCTTGGGGACCTTTAAATCAGAGCTAGATAAAATGTTAACAACTCTTAGCTATTAGTTGAGTTCTCCCCAAACGAGCTTGATGTATGGTGGCTGAGAAAGCTCAAGGCATTTCAAAGTTAAAAACGCGCTGCAAATACAGAAAACACATGCAACTTCTAAAACGCGCTGCATTTCAAAGTTAAAAACGCGCTTCAAATACAGAAAACACACATGCAATTTCTAAAACGTGCTGCAAATACAGAAAACACATGCAACTTCTAAAACGAGCTGCAAGTAGCCAAAACACAACAGAATTGTTTGTGGAGGACACTTTTTTGTATACTTTTAATTTCGACTTTGCTCTTCGGACACTAAAATTAACCTCGAATTTAACCATGTTATGATCACTACCGTACAATGGGTCTAAAACCTCTAATTTTCCAATCCTATCCTGGTTATTACAGAAAACCAGATCAAGAAGGGCTTCTCCCCTGGTAGGAGTATTAACAAACTGAGTAAAAAAAATAATCCTGTACTAATTCCACCATCTCAAGTTCATTTACAGAAGAGCCAGAGACTGTGTCCCACTGTATCCCAGGTAAATTAAAATCACCCATAACCACCACATCATTTTTATTACTCATAATCCTGATATCATCATATAATATTCTGCTTTCCTCTACAGCTACATTAGGTGCTCTATAACAAACCCCGACAATTAGGCCATTTGAGTTTTTAGCATCAAGTTTTATCCATACAACTTCTGTACTTTTATTTTTATCAGTGAGCTCCCTTGCCTGCAAGTTTTCTTTTACGTATACTGTAACACCACCTGCCGCCTTGCCTATCCGGTCTCTACAGAACAACGTATAACCATCCATATTATATTCTTCACCATCATTGTCACTCATCCATGTTTCAGTTATTCCTATAATGTCGTAAGTGTCCGATGAAATTAAAGCCTCTAAATCATTAATTTTGTTTCTAATACTCCTAGCATTCCTCAACTACTCTACACTGCACTGTACATTGTTACATTGTTCTATGTTCTTATTGAATGTGTTATAAGTTGTTATGTTATTTTTGTATTCCTTTAATTTTAACAGCTTCGTTTTGGACCTGACAGCTTTGTTCGGCAGCTTTAAGGGGGCACTTTAATGGTTCTATACACAGTAATTTGTATAATGGCCATAGTGTTCTTATTGAATGTAGGCAATTTATTTTTGTATACATTTAAATTTTATTTAACAGACTTTATGTATAGGCAACCAGTGCTTTACCATTTTAGTGTTTTGCTTAAATATGTTAAAAGTTGTTTTTTTAAGATGAGAGTTTAATGTTTAAATAAATGTTTTATTTGGAGGACAATGGGTGGCAAAAATGTTGTCTGAAAACCAAGCTACAACTTCTTAGTACAATTACCTTATAGACCTGATACATTTTTGAGTGCAATATACACTCACCTAAAGGATTATTAGGAACACCATACTAATACGGTGTTTGACCCCCTTTCGCCATCAGAACTGCCTTAATTCTACGTGGCATTGATTCAACAAGGTGCTGAAAGCATTCTTTAGAAATGTTGGCCCATATTGATAGTATAGCATCTTGCAGTTGAGATTTGTGGGATGCACATCCAGGGCACGAAGCTCCCGTTCCACCACATCCCAAAGATGCTCTATTGGGTTGAGATCTGGTGACTGTGGGGGCCATTGTAGTACAGTGAACTCATTGTCATATCCAAGAAACCAATTTGAAATGATTCGAGCTTTGTGACATGGTGCATTATCCTGCTGGAAGTAGCCATCAGAGGATGGGTACATGGTGGTCATAAAGGGATGGACATGGTCAGAAACAATGCTCAGGTAGGCCGTGGCATTTAAACGATGCCCAACTGGCACTAAGGGGCCTAAAGTGTGCCAAGAAAACATCCCCCACACCATTACACCACCACCACCAGCCTGCACAGTGGTAACAAGGCATGATGGATCCATGATCTCATTCTGTTTACGCCAAATTCTGACTCTACCATTTGAATGTCTCAACAGAAATTGAGACTCATCAGACCAGGCAACATTTTTCCAGTCTTCAACTGTCCAATTTTGGTGAGCTCGTGCAAATTGTAGCCTCTTTTTCCTATCTGTAGTGGAGATGAGTGGTACCCAGTGGGGTCTTCTGCTGTTGTAGTCCATCCGCCTCAAGGTTGTGCGTGTTGTGGCTTCACAAATGCTTTGCTGCATACCTCGGTTGTAATGAGTGGTTATTTCAGTCAAAGTTGCTCCTCTATCAGCTTGAATCAGTCGGCCCATTCTCCTCTGACCTCTAGCATCAACAAGGCATTTTTGCCCACAGGACTGCCGCATACTGGATGTTTTTCCCTTTGCACACCATTCTTTGTAAACCCTAGAAATGGTTGTGCGTGAAAGTCCCAGTAACTGAGCAGATTGTGAAATACTCAGACCGGCCCGTCTGGCACCAACAACCATGCCACGCTCAAAATTGCTTAAATCACCTTTCTTTCCCATTCTGACATTCAGTTTGGAGTTCAGGAGATTGTGTTGACCAGGACCACACCCCTAAATGCATTGAAGCAACTGCCATGTGATTGGTGGATTAGATAATTGCATTAATGAGAAATTGAACAGGTGTTCCTAATAATCCTTTAGGCGAGTGTAATTCTCCACACTAGTAACCCAGCTAACTAGTGGAGCAAGTCCATTTTGTCTCTGTAAGACCTCAAAGTGAATTTGAAGATTCCACAAAGACTGCGAAGAGGACATAAGAATGTCTCGAACTCATTAAGATTTTCTGGAGACACATGGAATCCACAGTTTCTTCCATTAAACCTAGGGGGCAGTCCAAAAAATGTTTGTGCTATGTAGGAATTATTAGCTCAGGTAATTTTTAATATCTCCACCAATATGTTTGAAATTAATTAAAGTTTAATTAATTATTATTTAATGCTGATTATTAACCAATCATTATGCCGAATGGTCGGCTCCTCCAAACTCAATTGCGTTATCCCTGTGAGTCTGTTAATGTGAGACTTAAATGGGATTCACTAATTACCAGTATCGCTTAGTAACCTGGGTTAGAAGGCTCGTCCAGCAAGCTGCATCACCAGGGGGGTATTCCAGAAAGCTTGGTTAACTTACCATTTGGTAAATCTTAACCTCTGGGTTGATATACCCCAAACCCGCATACCATGAGTATGTCGGTTCCAAAACACCTGAGAAGAGTAAGTTCAATCAACCTCCTATTGGTTACCCAGAGTTAATGCGCGTGCACCGTGCATACATAAAGACGTTTTCAATTGATCGCCGATTTCACGAGTCAGAATGGAAAATCAAAGTGAAAAAAAGAGAGCGGCATACTTCACAGAGGCGGAGTTGGAAGTTTTAATGCACGCATATGAGGAATTCAAGCCAATAATAATGAAAAAAAGCAATACGGCTGCATCGGCTAAAGAAAGAGTTGGCTTGGCAAAAAATAACGGACAGAGTAAATGCGTGTGTATTAAATTGCAAATTTGACATCGCCTCCCCTTTTATTATAATGCAAAATAATTAAACACATAACCCTTCCGCATCCCTTTTACTGTTAAATCACTATGAAAGCATTTACTTTTCCTGCCATTCATTTCTTTAGGTTAAAATAACAATGTGTATCGACTAGGAATATATGGTTTCTTATTTAATAAGGTGTAATCCTTCTGGAGACAGAAGAACTTTGAGCCAAGTCAAAATGAAACATGCTGAAACTGCAAAAAGGTAATTGATTACACGATCACTTAACTATTTATTAAACACGATTTAGTATATTCTTTCTGTCATGTAGCTAATAGAAAAAAGGCTGAAGCCCGTCTAACTGGCGGGAGCCCACCACCACCTCCCCTCACCCCATCTGAGGGCAACCAGTGGTAACCAGCATTGTACTGTCCTGTAATGATTACCTATAGTTAGTGGAAAAAAGTAATGAGTTTGATGATTTTAACAAGGCAAAAAATTAAGGATACAAAATCAAGTTACCTGCACATTGATACTATGAATAGATTTCCTCCGCTATCTCGCTGTACTTGTATAGTGACAATAAAGACATCTATCTATCTATCTATCAACATAGTCTCCCTCATTTATTGAAGGAGCTTTAATAGGAATGTAGGTGCCATCAATGCACCCAATTATGAATGAATGAATGAATGAATGCCTTTTATTGTCACTATACATGTATTACATGTATTCCAAATTACATTTGGAAACCCTGAAATAGAAAGTCATATAGGGAAGTATCAAGTGTGTGTGTGCAGGATGAATACATGTAGGCTATAGATATAAATAGTATGACTATATATTAAATATGCATCATAGATTTTACTACAAAGGACAAACCTACCACTCTGTGGAATTCCTCTTTAATAACACGCAGAGCTTTATGGACAGGGAACTGTATAAACGTGTGCAAGAAGCGTTAAGTACCAGACATACTGTGCGAACGGCTCTACACACAGTTGCCTTTCCTACAGGGTATATGCTCTGCGTCGCCCATATTGTACAAAAAATGCCCTGACGCAAAAAACCGAAGTGCTATGCACAGAATGTTTTCTGTGCTAAGTGCAGACCCGCGGTTTGGGTTTGTGACATTTGCAATCGGTCTTTGACAGTTGACGTCACACTCGCTATAGTCGCAGTGTATTGTGGGTCTAATCGCCATTTTGAAGGTATATAACTCAAGAGCAAGCGTTTGCGTCCGCCATTCTCCTTTGTAAGATGGAATACTCGTGTTGTGTGAAAGGCTGTCATACGAAATCACATGGCAGAAAGGTGGACCACAAGATAAGATTGTTCCGGATTCCCACTTGGAAAAGAGGATATGGACGGCAGGTAGAGGAGGTAACAAAGAGGCGTCGGATGGCCTGGGTCGCAGCGGTGAGACGCAAGGAGATCACGTTCAACAAGATATCTCCGTTCATGCGTGTTTGCTCTCTGCATTTTCATAAAGGCAAGTAAGATGTTTCTTGTTTGAGTAATATTGCTGGATATGCATTTTTTTGTACTCTAAAGTTGCTATTTTCACATTGGTTAACCTACGCTAGCAAGCTAGCCTCACTACGGAGGGTAGCAGAAACGGGTTAATCGGTTCGTGTTAAACTAGTGTTACAGATTGAATGCTTTTTAAAGTAAACGGCAAACTGTGATGTCTATCAATGTATGTATGTGTATATTCGCGTGCATGGATTTTTCCTGTTTTTGGCATATATAGACATACGTTTTATATTTGGGACGTGTTCGTTTAAGAACGTGTTCATTTAAAAACTTACAATTTGCTTGCAGGACAACCAGCTTATGAAATGATGGAGACTGACCCTGACTGGGCACCATCCCTACATCTGGGGCATACATATGTTCCACCCACAGACATTGCACGCTTTGAAAGACAAAGTAGACGCGAGCAGCAACGGAAAGAGATACTGCAAGCAGCAGAGATGGGGGTCGACAAGGATGCAGAACTTGGAGAGCTGCAGAGTGAGGATGGCACACCGGAGCCTGGTGGTGAAAGCAGCCAGCAACAGACTGAGGATGGGACACCTGACACTGGAGAAGATGGTGGTCAGCTCTATGCTGAAGAGTGGACACATGAGGCAGTAGGAGAAAGTGATGAGCTCATCACTGAGGATGAGATACAGAACAGCAGTCATGACGTGGCACAGACTGAATGTGAATTGTGTGTGCTCAGGCGTGCAGAAATAAACCGCCTGTTGGAAGAAAACAGAGAGCTACGACGTGAACTCAATGAGTGCAGGATATCTGATGATTTCTTTGGAGAGGACGATGAAAAAGTAAAGTACTATACAGGTCTGCCAAACCTGGGAACCTTTATGGCATTATTCAGGTTTTTGGTACCTCTCATGCATGGTCAAAGGAAAATTCTCACCCCATTTCAAATGCTCCTGTTAACTTTCATGCGCCTTCGATTGGATCTGCCTCCACAACACCTAGCTCATCTGTTTCGGATTTCCCCAAAGACAGTGTATAGAACAATCAATGAAATGGTGTCATTTTTACATGCAAACTTGAGGCGTTCTATTGTATGGCCAGAGAGAGAGACACTGCGCAAAATTATGCCTCATGAGTTTGTGGAGGCCTTTGGACACAGAGTGGCAGTGATTATTGACTGTTTTGAGATTTTCACTGAGAGACCATCAAATCTGAAAGCACGTGCCCAAATGTTTTCCAGCTATAAGCACCACCACACTATGAAATACCTGATAGGTATTACTCCCAAGGGAGCCATTTGTTTTTTATCAAAAGGCTGGGGAGGTCGTACAAGTGATAAACATATAACGCTGAACAGTGGTTTTCTTGCTAATCTGTTGCCTGGGGACATTGTCTTGGCTGACAGAGGTTTTGACATACAGGAATGTGTGGGCATGTTGTGTGCAGAGGTCAAACTTCCAGCGTTTACTAAAGGCTACTGTCAGTTAGCAGCCAGAGATGTGGAGGAAACTAGAAAAATAGCACATTTGAGAATCCATGTTGAAAGGGTCATTGGAAATGTCTGGCAGAAATATAAAATTTTAACAGGGACCATTCCTATAAACATGATTCTTCCATGTGGAGGTGAAGAAGTTACAATGCTGGATAAAGTTGTCACTGTGTGCTGTGCCTTGACAAACCAATGCCCAACTGTAGTTTAGGTCTAGAAACATCATTGTATACTGAGCCTGTATTCTGCTTGCCATTTCACTGAAATATATGTTCAATGACATTTTTGTGGTGTTCTTGACTCTTACTTTCTGAAACACCTAAATTACTAGTATGTTTTGATTATGAAAATTACGTATCACTGATTACATAAAACAGTTTTGGTGGAAAAAACACAATTTGAAATATTTAGTTTAACCAAATGAGAAGCTTGACAGATTTTTAGCTGACATTTTTACTGAAATTCACTTTTGAAACAAAAATCAGCAGCACAATGGTGGACAGTTCAATAAATGTTCAAGTCAGAGTTGCATTATGTCACAGCCTGGGTGGAACACTGAGAGCAGATCCAAAACTCCTCTTTAGCTGTTGCATGCTGTAGACCAACACAACTTAAATGAAACCACACAATTGGGCAGTTTTGATTGTCACAAGCCACCATGTCATCTTTGCTCTCTGGTCCATGACAAAAGCACCACAACTTGACAGCCGTTTGCCTCTTCCGGGACTTCTCTGCTACTGTGCGAAATGTTCTGTGTGTTCTTTTTGGGTTCCCTCCTGGAACAGAAATCTTGTCAAGTGGCATCTGTCTTGCAACCTGAGTGAAGTAACAGCTGACCAGTTCAGGGAGACATACACACTCAAAAAAATGCTGTGCTTTTTTCAAAAGAGCACCCCAGAGCTCTGGGTCAGGCGCCACACGCAACACCACACAGTCTTTCAGGGTCCACACAACAAAATCACAGTACTCTGCATCTGCAACAAAAATTTGTGTCTGTACTTGTTTATAATATGGATGATCCTTCTTGAGCTGCAGCTCTCCATCTACTATTCCCAAACAGAAGTTCTTGTCTCCAGTGTTGCATGCCTCCTCAACAGTAGTGTCACGGTACGTGTATGGGCATTTTATTTCAGTGCAACCTTTACCACAGCAAGTGCACTGCACAATCCCATCCGGCGATGCCCCAATTTGGGGAAAGTGTGGGTTTATGATAAACCCACACTGACTGGTCTCAAAGTCACAGTGAAGTTTCTCAGTCTGCAATCTGTACTGTGCTTTCCCACACTCCTCATTTTGTCTTCCCCATGTCGCAGCAGTAGATCGGTTTGTTGCATTGCTCTTAGGATAACACACTGCTGTCACTGTAGACAGTGCAGGCCTGTCCAAGCTTGACACATGAACTGAATGCATATTTGATGCAGTAATCCTTCCAATGCGATAGTGATACCAAGCTGAAGATCTGTATTGACGTCTGCTGATTTTTTCTATGTACTGTGCCTGCTCAAGTGAAATGTCTACTTTATTTACCAAGCTTTTGCAGTGCAGGCGCAAAGCAGTTAATTCTGTGCCATCCATTTTCTCATCACGTAGACAGCGCAGTGAATCTGGTGCTGAAAATGGCTGCACTGGGTCTACAAATGCATCGCAATAATCTGGGAGATTTGACAGAAGTGCAGCTTTTGGGGATACTTTCTGCAGGTCTGCAACATACGCATCCCACTGATCCTGTGTGAAATTGTGGAATGTAAAATTGCTTGTTGCAGTCCTCAGAGCAGGCATATTTGCTGCCTCACCATTCAGGAGTTTGTTAAGGCTTCTTCTTTTTGCTTTCGCAGTGGTAAAGTCTATTTTGTGTCCTGCTTCTGCTCCCACTTTACTTATGCTGCTTGGTATCATCCAGTATGCAGGTTGTCCTGTTACTGTTACTGTCTCTCTGCATCTGACGACCGCCTCCAACTTAAACAGCATAGCTGCAACATGTGTGCATGTCTCTGCTAACCCAGCCATACATGTACAGTGAGCAGAGGATATAGCTCCTGATGGCTCAATGATGGCCCATGGCTTGAGAGGTGTCTCAGTGAGGCGCTGGGAGTGCAAGACCTGTAGACAACACATAGACAGACAACAACGGTGTTACCACGGTGTTAAACTATTCCATGTATTATTATTTATTATTATGCTTCATTTGTAAGGCTGTCTACATGATTACAGTTAACTTCACCATATAATTATCATATAATATATAATACCAACTTGAACATAAGAACATAAGAAATTTAGCCATTTGGCTGCCTCCAGACCTGTTAGAATCTAATATACCTGTATACTTGGACCATGTCCCCCCTTAGTCTCCTTTGTTCGAGGCTGTACAGATTTGTTTGCAACTTGATTACAAGCTAGCTTACCTTTGCAGTGACGACTCTGTTTTCGCAGTCCTGCGTTCGAAATGTGAACAGATCCTGCACCCAGCCATTGATGAAATGTCCGTGGGCTTCAAGAGATTTATAGTTCTTGAACTGTTCAAACGAGTAAGCGCTAATACCATAAACAAGGCAGTTTGTTATGTCCAGAGACGAAGTTGGAGGCAACAATGTCGCATCGGCATTCCATTTTTTTGATGTGAGATCATACGGATCTATATTGTTAATTGTTGACAATTTAGCCAAATACCGATCCCTGGCGTCCTTTGTAAGTTTTTCTCTGTACGGAATTTTCTCGTTCTGCTTTATCTTCTCCATTCTTCCTAGTGTTTGCGTCTGCAAATACCTTCAAAATGGCGAATGGGGGCGTGTCAGACAGTGCAGACACGTGACTGACAAAGACCGATATGCGGTTTCAAGAGATGTTAAGTAAATGAACGATTCTTTTGAAAACTGATAACGCTTTTTCAAATAATCATTAGGAAATGACAAGACATCAATACGCGGTCTTATAACTCTCTCCCGGCGAAAAAAACCTTGTATAATTTATGCCTCCACGTTCACATGATCGTCATCAAAAGGGCACGCCATGCTCAGTAACCTTCTGCAACAAACTTACCCTGGAACATAACCTGCTACTGAGCAGGTTATCTTCAGAGAGTAAGCTGCTGTGGTTACGTACATACCCAGAAAGTTAACCTCCGTTTTTGGAACCGAAAGTTGAGGTTATCCACTAACTTACCCTTAAACTTACCCGGGTATGTCACATAACCTGCTTTCTGGAATACCCCCCAGGTAATGTAAATGATTGGTAGCGAAGCTCCCCTCACGGCCGATGAGAGAGAGTCTCGCGATGTTTCAGGCGAGTTCGAGGTTCAGAGCGTGTAGCAAGATCGCACAGAGGCAGGAACTTAGTGTGAGTACTCAATGACGGAGGCTGAAGTTGTGTACATGCATTTATTCCTAACTAACACTACAACTAACATGACAGACATTACACCTAACACAAACAACAAACACGAAATAACGGAATAAAACAAACGATGTAATTATGAAAATGCAATGACCGGATTTAAATGAGTAACCTTAAATGGGAAATACTGTTCTGCAAAGCAAGCACAGTTTGTGGAAACACGACCCTAAAGTCTTATAGCAGGTTAACAGAACAGCTTAAGTTGTTAGAATGAAAGGAAGTTGGTTTACTTGGTTGAAGAGTGGGGGGGGGGGGGGGGTCTTGGCAGTTGATGGCAGAGCTGCTGAGTTTATGGCACTCATGAAGGCGCGGTGTTTGGAGCAGTGGAGTGGAGCCCCTTTGGATTCTCTCTCCTGGTGAAGCTTTGTCTTGGGTGCTGTTCTCTGTTCAGCTGGGCCTTCACCAGAGGGCTTCTTGTGGGCTTCTCTTCTCCCGGGCTGATGTTCTCCTTCGGGCTGATGGTTATTCTCTGCGCACCTTTGTTCTGAGGTCCAGGTTTTTATGGTCTAAAGTTCATGAATAGGGATGACCAGGAATTCGACTCCTGGCCCAATGGCTGGCCATCCATTTGGCCCGACTGATTCTCCCTTTACTGATGATTTTCATTAAGCTGTTATAACCTTTGATACATCCACTTTTATGGTAATCACTGACCAGATTTGGAACCAGGGGTGATTAAAAATCAGTTTGACACCAAACATGCCATACCAGCTTCACAGGTACATACCTCATACCAGCTGCATTAATTGATTAAACAATTAGTTATTTTATCTATGTGACTGATTCACATCAGTATAGGATACAGGTGTTTTGGGTTGCACCTCAACAGATGTTACACTTTGTGCGGATATTACATCAAATATTGATATTACAAACGGCACATCTTATCCATAGATAGGCGTGGCCGTTAGTTTGTGGTAATATCAATATAAGTTGCACATCTGGAAACAACATATTTTGTTTGGTGTGGCTTATGCCAATTCATCTTCTCCAGAATGGATAAGATACACCTTACTTCAGTTCTTTTAACATAGCATGGTAGAAACAAAGAAACTTGGTGACTGTCCACCAAGATCAGATAAGAACCACAAAGGAATGTTGGAAGAGAAGGGGGGGGGTTTAACAAAGAAGACTCTCTAAAAGTTAGGACACATTGGTTACACTAATTTTCCAGATTCTTCTGGTATACCATGAGAATATATATACAATGGTAGCTATACCTATCTATTTATTTAAATTTATATGTGTTCAAGTGCAAAGGGGTGAAATAGGTGATACTCCGTGAACATGGTTATAAGGGTGGCACACAAAACACTAAGATTGTCTAAGGACACATACAAACATAACCTATCTGTATATTGAGACTAGTAGTCGTGAGTAAATCAATATACAGGGTATACAAAAGCCAAACTTAAATGAAACTTCCTTTAGGGTGTTCGTCTGTTGGGTGAGTGATATGTAAGGCAGAACGTATGGGGAGGGGGTTGTGTGCCAAGTTCAGGGACCCCTGTCCATTAGGTCCACTCTGCTTGTCTGTAGGTCCCTAAATCTTTGAGCAATAAAAGTTGGAGTGCTGGCCTCCCTTGTTATCTATGTGTGTGTGTTTATGTGTGTAACCCCCCTTTGGTGCCTCTCGTACCAGGCTCGGCCTTGTCTCAGACCAACTGGAATTTAGGTCCTGTGATATGTGCATGTGTGATCCTACAGCTATCACATCAATAACAAATTATACATTTAAAAAACTGAGTTATCTTATAATATGTATGCAATACTCACCTGTGAGGCAGGTAAAACATGGCTTCTGGTTTTCCAGATGGGCAGTGGGATTGACAAACTGGTCATATAGTGTGTGCACTCCATAACTGTTTGTAGTCATCAGGTTCTTTCTGCAGGATACCCAAAAAGCTGAATCGCAGCAAACATGTCTGTTGATAACTGCCATTAAAGAGATTCCTCTCCCTCAAATCAGTGAAAAGATCCATCCAGAATTGACCCCTAGTGGTGGAATAATATTGCAATGCAAGTAATGGAGATTTCACTTCACTGTATTTTACAGCTAACAAAAATGTATTCATAATTTTAAAACTATTGCAGAACTAAATATAACAAATAGCATGTAAGATAGTTATACCTTATGGCTGCTAATATTTATTTCCTTCTCAAATGCCTGAATATTTTACGTCATTGCATACCTTTGTTTTCTAAAGCAGATTTCGATGCGTTGGTTTGCGGTTGATGCACCATATATGTGGCTTTGGGCTGCAGCAAATTCATCTCCATGCTTGGATCTTAAGGCACAGTGAATTGCTGACATGACTCCATTTTTTGTGCCACAGTCTGTGTGGATGAGCATTGGAATTATTTGGAACTCAGATACACACTCCATATAATTTCGAGCTATGACCCCTGCATTATTGTTAGAGCTTCCACACTTGAGCCACATCATTTTTCTTGAAAAGCTATCAATGCAGCCACTGATAGCCAAACCATAAGGTTTCAGTTTGTCATAGCCATCAACATGCCAGACTTGGTTCGGTCCAACTGAGTAGTAACCACGTTGAATAAAACTGCGAGTAGAGCGTTCCACAATTCCAGCTGGATCCAACTCAGCCATTATATGCATTACATCATCCTTTTTAACTATCAAGGAGTACTTCTGTCGCAAAGTCTGCCACATTGCCCTATAGCCTAAAAGTTGACCTGATCCGCTTAGTTCCTGTGATATTACCTCACGCACTGTAGCAAGTGGTGAGTAGTTAGTCCTCCTAGTTAAGCCTGCATTCTTCAGCCTTCTTTTTAAAGAGTTCAGACTCATAGATATGTTATGCTTGGTTTTCAGTAATTCAATAATTATATCATACATGTGGCCCTCTTTGAAATACTTATTAATAAGTTCATCTTCTGAGGGTACATCGGACATAAGTCCTTGACCTGAAAAATGAGACAAATGACTGCATGAGCATGAACTGGGTAATTAGTCTTGATGCTCAGAAATCAAGCTAATACATTAACTAAAATCTGAGAAAAGACAATTTAAGGTCTTCCCAAGCCAATTTTACCTTTGGATGCTGAAACTTTTGATAATTATGGAATGACTCGCCTTTTAGTTTCCAGTTATAAGGATTGTGTTAAACTAAATAATTAATCAATGTCACGCCCAGCTCTGTACTGTCATGCTGTGTGCTTGTTCGTCTATTGTCTGCCCGGATTAAACCCTTATTACCTCGTGTGAATCCCCGATTGTGATCACCTGTTGCCTGTTATGTTCAACCTGTCTTGTGCATTTAGTCCGTGTCTCAGTTAGTTTCCCCAGATCCGTCATTGTAGTGTCCGTGGATGTCTCTGCCTATCTGTCCTTTGACCATTAAACCTCCTGATTACCCGTCAGTTTGGCTCGCTCTCCTGCTTTCCGGCTCGCTTGCCCCCGAACGTGACAGAATGACGGATCTCCCCAAAGACTTACCGCGGCAGGACGAGGATCTATGGCTCGTCCTGCTGCACGAGGTGAGTTACTGGCGAGAGCCGGCGTAAAAAGAAGAGGCGTAGGGGAAAAGGGGAGGAAGCCGCCCCGACGATCTTCCTGGGGGCGTGTTACCTCACCGCAGCGTCTCTTCCGGCGGAGGATCAGGAGGAGCCCCTCCTGGTTCGGCAGACCCCGGAGGTCATCGCAGCCACACTGCCCCGGATAACATCCGCCTCGCTACTTCGGGACGGCCGCCTGGAGAATGCGGGGATCGCGACGGTGCAGGATGCTATCCCACGGGTCCCGCGGTCCCTTAAAGGGACCAGGCAACTCCGGGAAGCGCCGGACTTGGACGCGCTGGATGAGGTGCCCACGGCACCGCCCGCTGATGCTGCTCCTGCGACGCCCGAGGTGCCTGACCTCCCGCCTGCTGCTGCTGTTGACGCGCTGCCCGTGGCACCGCCTGCTGCTGTTGCTGCCGCACTGCCCGCGGCACCGCCTGCTGCTGCTGCCGCGCTGCCAGCGGCACCGCCTGTCCAGCCTGACCCGCCTGTCCAGCCTGCGGTCCCTGCAGCGGACGCCACTCTGCCCGAGGTGCCTGCTGCGGCGCCCCCTGCTGGCCACATGTCGGCGGCGCCGACCGAGGCGCCCCCTGCTGGCCACACGCCCGAGGTGCCCGCCGAGGCACCCGCTGCTGGCCAGGAATTGGTGGTGCACGCTGCAGCTCCGCCCGAGGTCCTGGCTTCGCCTCCGCTGCAGCTGATGACGCCGCTCTGCCCGCGGTGCCCCCTGCTGGCCGCACGGCCAAGGCGCCCGCCGAGGCGCCCCCTGCTGGCCACGTGACTGCGGCGCCCACCAAGGCACCCCCTGCCTGAGGCCGCCACTCTGCCCGCGGCCCTGCCTGAGGCCGCTGCTCCTCCCGTTCAGCCCGGCTCGCCTGTCCTGCCCGGCTCGCCTGTCCTGCCCGTCCAGCCCGGCTCGCCTGTCCTGCCCGTCCAGCCCGGCTCCGGCTGCACCGCCTGCGGCCACACCCGCGGCTCCGGCTGCACCGCCTGCGGCCACGCCCCCTGCTTTGCCTGAGCCTCCACCCTCAGGGACCTCCCTCTTGACTCCCTCGTCCCTTGTCCTTGACAAGGCTGTCACCCCCCAGGACCCCGCCTTTCGGTATCCTGGAAGGGACAGGGACATAGGCGCCGGGCTCGGGTCCCACCCGCCCTGCCCCCTGGCTCGCCCGTTCGGCCCCTGGCTGTGGCTAGGTGGCTGCCTGCGGGTCCTCCGGCTCGTGGGTTGGCGGTCTCCGCCGGGTCCCCCCCTGGTTCCTCGGTGCCGGTCCTCGGTCCCGCCTCCGGCTCCGTGTCAGCCGCCTCCAGGCCCCTCTGCTCCGGCTTGGCGTCGGACGGCGCCTTCCCTGGCTCCGGCTGCGCCTTCGCCTGCCGCGGCTTCCCCCTCCTGCCTGCACCGGTGTCCCCTCCTGCTCCCTCCGTGTCTCCTCCTTCACTCCCTCGACCCGTCCCCTTGGCCCCTGTGTGGTTCCCTCCAGCTCCCTCCTCCATCTGGCCTGTGGCCCCTCCAGCCGCTGCCCGTCGCCCGCCTGGGCTCCCTCGGGCTCCCCTTTGTCCCCCTTCCGTTCCGGTCTGGTCTCCCCTGTCTGCTCCTCCTCCCTTCATTCCACCTGTGTCTGTTCCTCATCCCTATGTTCCTCCTCTGTTCACTCCTGGCCCCTTCGTGTCGCCTGTGGGTGTTCTCTCCGTGTCGCCCTTTTCTGTCTGCCTGTCTGCGTTTTTCTGGTCCCTGTTCCTGTTCTGTGTCTCCGTCCTGTTTCCTGTTAAGCGTTAATGTTTTTTGCTTTTGTCTTCCAGGTCCTGTTCCCCGGTCTCGTCTCGTCCGTGGCCTCCTCTTGGGCGCGCCCGGTGTGCGCGCCTTTGGGGGGGGGTTATGTCACGCCCAGCTCTGTACTGTCATGCTGTGTGCTTGTTCGTCTATTGTCTGCCCGGATTAAACCCTCTTTCACGTATTCCTGGCTCACTCTCCTGCTTTCCCGCTAGCCTACTGGCCGGATCGTGTCAATCAAGATGAGCAAATAATACTAAAGTACACATGACTGAGCCAGGGTTTCTGCAGGTTTTCTAAGAGTAAATTTAAGACTTTTTTTAAGACCTTTTTAAGACCAAATAAAGAAAATTTAAGGAAAAAAAAATATCGTAGGGAAAACAATACAGCAAAATGTTCTCTGTGTACCTGTCCTGAGGACCCCACACCAGACCACACTTTGCGTGTCTCCATCTAACACAGCTGATTCAACTCATCAGCGCATTAGTAGAGACTACAAGATCTAAACTGGGTGTGTCATACAGTGGTGAGGGGTCCCCAGGACACCTTTGAGATCTACTGCTCTATGACACTGCTGTTTCTCCTAAAAAGTGCTTAAACAACACACTAAAAATCTGTCAAAGTCCTAAAACAAAATACAAGCAATCTCAAACAAACATAGAAAAGAATTTATTGAAATACAGTATTGTTGTAAAAACAGTACACCAGTACATCCTCAACAATAGGAGCGTATGATTCTTCTCTTAAGAACCTCCATCTAATCCTTCAATTCTAATCTCTTGTTCTTGAAATGACCATAAACTATGAACAAAGGCTTTTTTTTTTTTTGAAGACTTCTTTTGAAGAATTTCTTTCAAATTCATCAGTACTGCCAATACTGAAAAGAATCAATGTTTTGCATCAAAACATTAATTAATGTGGCCAAGTTTAACAACTTTCTTTGCAATTTCTTCTTCCAAATCCTCCTTTTCCTTCTGCTTATCTTTTAACCGTCTTCGCAGTGCATTTGATTTGCTAATGAGCTGTGCCATCTGACTTATGGACTTCCTTTCTGCCTCTTCAGCATAGAGGTCAGCATCCTTTTCCAGAGATGAACAAACATCAGCCAATGTTTTCTTTTTTTTCTTCAGTTGCTGAATGTCTTCCTCTGCTGCCTTCCTCTTTTGGCATTGCAGTTCATTGGCTTTTCTCTTTCTCTCCTCATCCAGGTGGAGTCTGTATCTTGATCTTGCAGATTTAGCTGCATTCAGTAACTCTTTTGATAAAGGCACATTCAAAATTCCACCTGATACCCTGACATAATCACAGATCAGCCTGTGTGCAACTACTGTGTCTTCCTTCATGTTCCATGTTTCTACTTCCTTGTTTACAGAAAATCCCCTTTCGACCGTTGCCTGACCATGAGACAAAAGGAGGACTTTTTTGCAGAAGCTCCACAGCTCATTGTAAGACCCACAGATGACACCATGTAAAAATTCGTCAAGCCGTTGGTTCATGGGACAGAAAGAGACAAAAGACTCGTCTTTGGCTTTATGAAGTAGACTGCCAAACTGCTGGGTTATTGCATCACCTGTACCAAGAAATATAAAGGAACAAATAGTTACAAAATTAATATAAACCAAATTATAAATTATTATAGTATTTTTACAACAGGAGTTGGTGGAATAGCGAAAGTTACTGAATTGGATGGGTTGGTGACATTTTATGAACGCGAAATATGTGTTGCATACACCGATTCCTAATAAAAGTACACTATTATACAACTACAAAGATGCAATTCCATGCTGTAAACTGGCTCCGGAGCTTCCCGCTATGTTGCGATGTTCTGATGCGTCATGGAGTGGGCGTGCTCAGATGGTTAAAGGCGTGTTCACTCCAAATTCCAGCTGACCAATAGACGTGTAAGCTGCTAAGGCCCGCCCACCCGTTAAAACAGTGCCAAAAGTCAAAAGCAAAAATAAAATCCAAAAGCAAAAAAAAAATCCAAAAGCAAAGAAAAATATTCCAAAAGCAAAAAAAAAATTCCAAAAGCAAAGAAAAACATTCCAAAAGCAAAACAAATTAGAGAAGAAGAAGGGTAAATTATTTTATTTGACTTTTTTGATATTTGGAATACAAATTTTCATTCTGATACTTAATGATTTGCTTGTGGTTTTCAAAATTTTGATTGATACTTTTGGCACTAAATTAACTCCATAAAAAATAAGGCTCTAAAATCAGACGCTGCCAAATGCATAAAATTAACTGAAATATTCTCCAAAGGTTTAAATTCGGCTGCTGCATCGGAGGACAGTAGCGCGGTAGAGGAGGTAAGAAGAAAACAGAAAATATACTTCTAAGTCATTATACTAAAATATACTAAGTAATTTTCACACCATTCACGCTACTTCTGACAGTTTTTGACAGTAACCTACACTGTGTTTAACAGTTGTAAGCTTAGCGTAGAACTCCCGTACATTTTAAAATGTCATTATCAGCAGATAACGTGGGATTTAGGGTATACAGACTGCTGTATGCTACTAGCAATATAGTCTAACATGCAAAAGAACCTATAGCTATAGCCATAGTACTGTAGGCATTTGTAGTGAACTCTGAATACATAGCTAGTCTTTAAAGTAAAACATTAAATACATGCATAGGTTACAGTATGTAATTAATCCTTAGGTAGGGTGGAACATAGACTTCTATTACAGGCAATAGTGTAATATATCTATGCAATAGTTAGACAATGTAAAATGAGACATTGGCTTGCTTATGTTCTCCCTTGACTGAATCGTGTGTTCATCTATTCAAAACTAGAATGTTTCTGGACCCAGTGCAGATAGCTCAGCTGCTGCAGCAGAGTCAAGTATCATGGAGGTAGGAAGACAGCAATGAGAGAGACACACCCTGACACAAATGCTGAGAGTTTCTTAATACTGTGTATAGAAAACTGATATAGAAACCAGTTAGGGTTTGCCAGTGGGGGACTAGTTCACCACAGATGTCCGATCAGAGACAATGAGATGCAATCAATCCAGAATTCTTTTGATTCTTTATTCTTTCCACAAAGTTTCCAACAAGTACTGAGCATGCAAGTGCTAACAATCACTTCGGGGTATCCATGTGGGTTGGTGTGTATGTGTGGTCTACAACAAATTAGATTAAACAAATTAAGGAATCAGAAAAACGTATACAAATAAAGATACTAAAACACTTCCATGTACAATCAACATGAGTATGAGATCACTGGCTGATTGCCAGAAACACTTCAAAATAAAAGCTCATGTGAGCCTTTTTAACACTGTGGCTCTAATTAACGATAAATTAACCCTTATGATAGGAGTAACCTGTGAATGTGTATCACACACACACATACACACCTTTAAACACAAATGGAGATGCAACACTTCAGCATACTTTAATTCACAAATAACTATATATCATGAAGGATTTTTTTTGCTATATATTCTATTCCTTTTTGTGCTATACACAATGACAGTCAGGCAAGAGTGAGGAACAAGTATAATCACAGACAGCCATACAAACATATTAAAATTGCAGAGTTACAGAGTTAAAATGGATGAGAAGATGTAGAATCAGACAGACAATGTGTACAATGTCAACATAGAAACAAGGAGAAGCGAACATATAGACAGTGGCAATAAAGAACAACACTGCAGAGAATGACATATATAGTTATTTGTGAATAAAAGTATGCTGAAGTGTTGCTAGTGCTTCATGTCCATTTGTGTGTAAAGGTGTGTGTGTGTGTGATAGGAGTAACCTGTGAATGTGTATCACACACACACATACACACCTTTAAACACAAATGGAGATGCAACACTTCAGCATACTTTAATTCACAAATAACTATATATCATGAAGGATTTTTTTTGCTATATATTCTATTCCTTTTTGTGCTATACACAATGACAGTCAGGCAAGAGTGAGGAACAAGTATAATCACAGACAGCCATACAAACATATTAAGATTGCAGAGTTACAGAGTTAAAATGGATGAGAAGATGTAGAATCAGACAGACAATGTGTACAATGTCAACATAGAAACAAGGAGAAGCGAACATATAGACAGTGGCAATAAAGAACAACACTGCAGAGAATGACATATATAGTTATTTGTGAATAAAAGTATGCTGAAGTGTTGCTAGTGCTTCATGTCCATTTGTGTGTAAAGGTGTGTGTGTGTGTGATACACATTCACAGGTTACTCCTATCATAAGTAATAGCAGACAAACGGCATAAACAGACAGCACACGGACTCTACAAGATTCACAGATTGTTTTTTTATTTAGTTTTTACTGTATAAATGTATAAATTTGTTATAAACGGGTTATTTTTGTTCCAGTCACATACAATACATGTTTAAATATCTATTACATATGGTACAGCTTATATTATTTCACCATCTGTACACCAATATAAGTAGTGAATGTGCGTGTCTGTGGGTGGGGCTGTGTCAGTGTGGTAATGTGGGCTGGTGTGGCTACAGTGCCAGGGCTGAATTTTTGTCCCAGTCCGCCCCTGAATGTCAGTAACCAAACATCTCATTCCCCACTGACTACTATAGTAGGGAAAATAAATACTATGAATGTCAATGGGGGATGATATCTATTTTGTTACTGACATTCTTCTAAATGTCTTCCTTTGCGTTCAGCAGAACAAAGACATTTTTATAAGTTTGGAACAACCTGAGGGTGAGTAAATGATGACAAAATTTAAATTTTTGAACTATCCCTTTAAATGTTTCTTTGTCTTCAGCTATACAGTACCTTAAGGACAGAGGAAGCACCTATTCCAATGTCAACATCTTTAGGAGGGACCCAGGTCTGCACATCAGTTGCATCTAATCTGGCCAGTTTAACCACAGAGACATCCAGTAGCTCTTTTTTGACAAAGCATCTTAGAAGACTCTGTGAAAAGACACATTACCAAGAAAACATTGCATATAAAACATTGCATTGATATAATCTGTATATATTTCTACCAAATCTTGCTGCAATAACTACAAAGGCCCAGTTTCACAGACAGGGCTTAGCCTAAGCCAGGATTTGGTCATAGTTCATTTAGGACATTTAAGTAATTTTTATAAAAGTGCCCTAGGAAAAAACATTACTAGTGTGCATCTTTGGACAAAACAAAGGCACTGATATATTTTAAGATCAGTCAGTGCAAGTTTCTTTTAGTTAAAACAGCTTAGACTTACATTTCAGTGTTGGACTAGGCTTAAGCCTTGTCTGTAAAACCAGGGGATAATGTCTTAATAAATTTGTAAAGCAAAAGGCAGTACAAATTACCTTCAGTAGTTCAGTTAAGTCTTTGTGTAGGAAAGGCATGACCGGCTGATCAGTTTGATACTTCTCCAAGAATGGTTGAAAGGTCCTTGACATAGCCATGAAGAAATGAAGCTTTGGAAGTATCAAGGGGTCCTCTCGTGAAGCGGCAACAGTGTCAAAGGATGACGAACCAGGATTTGGATAGGGCTGGGCGATAAAACGATTACGATATGTATCGCGATAGACACGTGATCGATATCAATAAAAAATGTGTTTGATAAAACGTTCGATATTTTTTATTCTTCGTCGGAAGAAAACAGAGGTTGCGAAGCTAGTTTGGATCCGAACAGGTGTTCCGGGCAATTCGGTTTCCCTATGTTTCCCCTGTCTATCGGGAAATAATGTTTCCCCTAATATTAAATCAAAGAGGTATGTGAAATGTCTGAAAATCACTCAAGTACATTATTACATGTGAATACTGTATTGTTATTAGTACCGAGGCCCAGAGTTGCTGTATACCTGTTTTAACAGGGGGGAACCAAATATCCTGGATGTCAGGAAATAATGTTTCTCCTAATATTTAGGCAAATATGTATGTGGGATGTCTGAAAATCACTCAGGTACAGTATTACATGCGAATACAGTAGTTCGTCACGCATAATATAGTCTTATAAGAAATACTATACCGTTTTCATCAAGAAATATCTCTATCCAGCGAATTAAATACTTTCATTTATTATCAGTAAAAACAAAAAACATGTGATGTTTTAAAATATGTGGCTTGTTTACCTCAAGAGCTTCGTAAAAAGACATGAAAACAACAGCGAAACCGTGTACAAATCAGCGCGCGACAGGGGAAACATAGGGAAACTGAATTGCCCGGAACACCGGAAACGCAGCTGTCATAAATGGTCGTAGCACAGCAAAACAACTGCTTTATGGAAGTTCTGCCGGTTTTTTGTGAATCACTGTGACGGTCGCCTCGCCCTTCCCTAACGCCGCTCGCCCCCCGTCTCCTGAATATTAAGTTATAGGTCTGTATCCTTTCGGTTTGTATGTGTCATGTTGTCCGGTTTTTCGCGTATCCCGTGTTTCGTTTCGAGTCTGCCGTGTCTTTTGTTTCCCCTTCTCTCTTTCCTCTCTGTGTTTACGGCGCACTTCCGGGTTCCGGCTCCCTACGTATCGCGTCTTCCTCGTTAGTGTTTGCATGTGTGTCTTTTCCTAGCACAAAACCTGGACTGAAAATATACTTGAATAGTTCAACTTCAAGTATGATTAGAGTAAGAATAACTTGAAGAGTTACTTTTTCATATTTCTGCAGGTTTTATATTTCAAACAATGTTACTGTACTGTATCAGGTTTGTTTTTTTATATTACAGATGTACTGTATCTCAGTCTACGTCAGTTTTATTTATGTTTACAAAACACTGCACATATTTTAAAAACACTTTATTTTCCATGGTTGTTGACATGTTTAAAATAAAAATGTTTAAATGTAATATATTTTTCTCCTGGTCTTTATTTTAAATGGGTCATAAAAAATGTCAATAATTATCGATATCGACCGATATGAAACACTCATATCGTGATACAGTTTTCAGTCATATCGCCCAGCCCTAGATTTGGAATTTTCTTAGATTTGACTGCATCTACATATGTCTCCATGGATGGCCAAATCTCCACAGCTCTTTCAACCACTGGTAAGTTTTCCAGCCAACGATGACCACAGGAATGTAAAGGGAATGTAGAAGACTTGGTCACACAACAAAAATCTTCTCTTCTTGCTGGAGCACAATTAAACAGTGAATGTAAAGCCTTCAACAGTTTGTCTATCTGCCATTTTGCAAAGCCACGTTTGAAGGCATTGTGCAGAGTGTGGAGTCCACAACTTCCAACAACAGCTAGCTGTGATCCTCCAAATTGCTCCATTTGTTCTTGTTGAAGGAGTTCTAAAAACTTCCAATTTACATTTGGCCCGTCCATTGATATAGACACCATATTTCGTAAATTCAGTTTCTCCACGCACTCCTGGAAGTAAAAAAAATCAGAATGCCAACTTAATATAGGATGTGTCACAAAATGTTTCTGTTCTATAGACCCCAGGCTATTCACAAGTGGGCCATCAAAAATTAATGGATTGAATAGAGTCAGCTCTCATGAGTTTTCAAAACAATCATTATATTGGCTTGTCAATCCTTACTACATAAGTACTAAAAGACATACAAGGTTCAAGACTTTTAACATGTTCAGACCATGACAGAGCTGCACGATTCTGGATAAATTGAGCCTCTTTTTTTTAAATAGTGATCACAGTTCTTCAAAACTGACAAAAAAAAAAGTGGTTCTGACAAAACTTTAATTGCTTCAGTCTAATTAAAAATTATTTATAAATTTGTTGGATGAATGATTCAATGACTCACTTTAATGAATCATACACTCAGAGGCTTCACTTGTTTCATTACTGGATGAATCAGTGTTTTTGAAGGAATCTTTTCAATATGTGACAAATAATTTTACCTGTCACTTGTCGCCACCCACTGGCCTAATTATGCAATGATATCTTTTTTACTACCATAGACAAGTGTTTATCCTAAACTATAAACCGTTATCCCAGTACTTTTATTATTTGAGTGATTGTAACAGAATAAAGAAGCTAAAGACTGTTAAGCTGTTTCATACATGTCAACTGCTCTCTCTGGATCTGAAAGTCTATTTGAATAGAGTTTGAGAACTTTCAATGTGCAGCTCTAGACCATGATCTGTAAAACAGTTACAATTATTGTTAAAATGAGTTTAGACATAAACGCTGACAGGATAAGAGACTGCGCATACATAACTCACCATAAAATTATGGAGCAAATCCTGAGCTGTGCAATGTCCAAGAAACTGGGAGCCGAAATATCGAGACTGAACGCGATCACCAGCCCAGTAGCGAAGATGCAGATCCATTTGTTTGTTGTTGGTACTTCTGTTAAGGCTCTCGTCGAACATAACCACAAAAGAGTCTTGGCTCACCTCGGAAATCAACTGCTGTTTAATAAATGGTGCTATTCCAAATTTCACCAAGTAACCCGTTTTGTCTTTTCCACATGAAAATGTCGCTGCCAGTTCTGAATCAGGAAACATAACACGAAAGATCTTTTCGATATCGTCATTTGATTTGTAGGAGTCGTGGCAGCATACTGTACGCATAGCCCATAACACTTCCGACTTCAATGTTGATGTGCTGCCAAATAAAACTCTTAAGTCATTTCGGTCGGGTGTTTTTGCAGCGGGAGACTCACGTGTGGAAGAAGGCGTCGCAGAGGGAGATTCATTAATGGAAGAAACCGTTGCAGCGGGAGATACATGCGTACACGAAGCTGACACGCTCGTTGTATTTTTTGCGGTTGTGTCTTGAGAACAGTATTGTAATATATTCGAAGTCTGGGTGATATCTTCTTGCTGTTTGTGTCTGGTGCTGGCTAAGTGTGATTCGACTGCTTTTATTCCCATCGTACTCAACTGGAAAGTCTTTCGACATGTTGAACAGTAAGCTTGAAAAACATTCCCTGGTACAGACTTCAACCAAACCGCAAACCTTTTGTCTTTTGTCCATTTAGGCTGAAATAAGCATTTCCCCATTTCTCCGAGGTAACGTATTCTTCGGCCTTCCAATCGCACTACATGTCTAAATAGCGCGCTTTAGAAGAAAGGGTTCATCTGCGCATGCTTGTCAAGTTCTTCTTCGGGTTACTGACAGATGAAGCAGCACATAACGCCATCTACCGTTCAATGAATATTGAGCGATCTAAGCCATATAGCACAGAAATTACGCTTTCGCTTCTCTTTAAAATCAAAACACACGAGGAAACAATCCCTCACAAAAATTAATGCCATGATCATATGAATTTAAGACTTACTGGTCTGATTTAAGACCTTTTCAAGGCCTTAATTCACGGAAAAGTGATTTAAGACTTTTTAAGACTTTTTTAAGACCTGCGGAAACCCTGTGAGCAAAATAAATTTAAATTAGTGCTGTCAAATGACTAAAATGTTTAATCACAGGGTTGCTGTGGATTAATTTCGATTAATCACGATTAAATATCATTCATTTTTAATCTATATTAATCGTATTTCATTTTGCTTGAGCAAACAGACTCAAGAAAAAAAGAAATATATATATGCTTTTAACATGTTTATTGAACATCTTGAACACGAGTCGGATGCATTCCATCTGCCACAGAAGTGCAATACCATGGACCCATATCAAAAAGCAAGATTTTTTGCTTAGCCGGACAACTTGTCGGATTTAAGGTACCTCAGTTTAAATGGTCTTTATCTTCATTCACTTACAATTAGCCCGAACTACCGTAAATCCGACAAATAATCCAACTAATCATGAAATCCAATTCTAGCACGGTTAATTGCCATTGTTAGCAATATCAGTTGATAACACATTACACGCGGTGCTTTACGTATAAAACTCCGTAGCAACACGTCCACAGATAAGTTGGACGGTATAGTGTGTGCGACTGATTTAATGAGCCACAAATGAGAAGTAGTGCCTAAACAGTATAAAACTACAACTTTCCCTTCTGTTGATAAAGGGCACAGCCATCTTGGATTCTGAACTCGGGATCTTCTGTGCTGCTCCGAGATATTTCTCGGATCTCCGAGAAACGGGACCGCGCATGCCGTCACTTCCGGCTTCAAAACTCGGAATCCGGCTCGGAATACAAGTTCCCAGGGCAAATGGAACACACCAAAACGGCCCGAAATGGGTTGACAGAGACATTTCATGGATTTTGAGTCATTCTGCGCTGCAGATGGGTTAATTGCGTTAAAAATTTTAATCAGATTAATCATAATGATGGATTAATCCGTGTTAACCAGTTAATTTTGACAGCCCTAATTTAAATTAAACATACCAATAGCATGTGCGGTTGGTAGAAACTGAATATTGTTGCCACAGGAGCCAGAAAATGATGGGATATTCTGCAAAGCAGTCCCACAAAATGGGCAAAACATGATCTGATAAAACAAAGAGTGAAAGCTGCTTTAACTCACAAAGTCTACTTTGGCTGTATATAATGTTTTAAACATTAAAACTTTACTTTTAATCTGGAAAACTGCATTGTTTAAGAAAAATCTATGCACAGTAAACAATCATTGGCTGCTGTTTTATGATTAACCTGACTGTAGCAATTATAGGTCACACTACGGCAGTTACAATCATACGCATCAAGTTTACCATTTACCACACAGCTTCTTGATTCCATAATATAATAAAACTGTTTTAACAGTCAGTATAAGAGAACTTACGTTACACCTGTAAATTATCGCCAGTGGTTCCTTCGAAGAGTACGGCTAAAAAAGTGTCCTCCGCAAACACTTCTGTTGTGTTTTGGCTCAATTTGGTTGTGTTGTGGCTACTTGCAGCGCGTTTTACAAGCTGCACGTGTTTTCTGTATTTGCAGCGCGTTTTTAACTTAGAAATGCTTGGAGCTTTCTCGGCCACCGTATTGATGGGCTGAATGGTCTCTCATTTGTAAATTTCTTATGTTCTTAACTGTATTCACTCTATCTGCGAAAAATTGTTAGTTTTACAGTTAGCAGAACTAAATTTAATGGAAGCTAATTGGTCTGCTAACAGTTTTCAAAGTTAGCGGGAATGCTAATCTGCTAAAGAAAATGTTAGCTTCGCTAATTAGTGGATAGCAGATTAGCACAACCCTGCCCACCACTGTATACAAGGAATACTCATATACACTATATTGCCAAAAGTATCTAAATCATTGAATTCAGGTGTTCCAATCACTTCCATAACCACAGGTGTATAAAATCAGGTGCCTAGGCTTGCAGATTACTTCTACAAACATTTGCAAAAGAATGGGTCACTCTCAGGAGCTCAGTGCATTCAAGTGTGGTACCGTGATAGGATGCCACCTGTGTAATAAGTCCATTTGTAAAATTTCCTTGCTATGAAATATTCTATGGTCAACAGTTAATGGTACTTTAAGAATGCAGAAGCAATTGGGATGCAGTGGTGTAAAGCATGCCACCACTGCACTCTAGAGCAGTGGAAACGTGTTCCCTGGAATGACAAATCACACTTCTCTGTTTCCCAAGCGATGGATGAGTCTGAGTTTGGTGGTAGTACTTTTCTGACTGCATTGTGCCAAGTGTAAAGTTTGGTGGAGGGATTATGGTGTGGGTTTGTTTGTCAGGGGTTGGGCTTGGCCCCTTAGTTCCAGTGAAAGGAACTCTTAATGCTGCAGCATTCAAAACCATTTTGGACAATTTCATGCTCCTAGCTTTGTGGGGATGGGCCCTTCCTGTTCCAATATGACTGCACACCAGTGCAGAGAGCAAGGTCCATAAGGACATGGATGAGAAAGTCTGGTGTGGAGGAACTTAACTTGCCTGAACAGAGCCCTGACCTCAATCCGACTGAACACCTTCGGGATGAATTAGAGTGGACACTGTGAGCCAACTTCTTGACAAATGCTCTCCTGGAAGAATGGTCAAAAATTCCCTTGAAAACACTCCTAAACCATGTGGACAGCCCTCCCAGAAGAGTTGAAGCTGTTACAGCTGTAAAGGGCACATCAACTTTTGTGTGTGTGTAAAGGCGAGTGTCCTAATACGTTTGGCAATATAGTGTACGTGTTAGGTGTTCCCTGCAAAATCTGTTTGGTAGCGGGAACTTTCAAACTATAGATTTTGCTGAAATAATTATAATAAAGTAATCAGAAGGCAAACTGAGTTGAGTTAAACCGAACAAGTTATTGTTCTATAAATAAATCTCCAAACTCCAATTGATTAACCACCTTTGCTGGGCAATGACAACCTCCGACAGCCACTTGGAATCAAGAAATAAGTCGTGATCATGTCTTCTAGGCCTGGCATGTATGGCGTAGACTGTCCTTCCAACGCTCTGGATAGTATCATATGCCAGAAGTGTTTAGTGATAGTAGAGTTGGAGGACAGGCTTTGCACATTGGAGGAGTGCATTAGTACCTTAGTGGAGATTGAGGGGTTTTTAGATATGGCTCAATTGTTCCTCCTGCCTTGACTATCTCCAGTCTAGCTCTGGCACCACAGCCAGCATACGCATACGCGAGTCCTGGGTCACGGACAGACGTGGTTCTAGAAGCTCTAAGCCAAGAGTTTGCTTAGCGACAGGTTTTCTGCTCTCTGCAGTACATCTGCTGAAGCAGAAAAGGTGCTTATAATTGGAAACTCAATAGGAACATTAGAGCTTCTAACAATCAGAAAGCAGTTTCTGTAAAATGCCTGGCAGGGGCCGGAGTTTCCGACATTGAGGCAAAATTGGACATTCAGTCCAGCAATGAAGTCTCCACCTTGGCTGCTCACGATGGAACTAATAATATTGTAGCACTGGCGAATGTCCCAGCATGCCCCGCATGCAATTGTAAATAGCCCTTGTTGTGTTGTTGTTGTTAATGATAATGGTTGCATTTCCCTATTGTCGCACGTGTTTGTGCGTGTCTTGTGTGTACCCTATCTGATCCTTGCGTGTATTTAGTTTGTGTAAAGCTCCCATCGTGTGTGAATCTTACAGTTCAGTGTTTGATAACCTTGTGTTTCCTATATCTAATTGGTTCGGTGCTAATTGGGTGCCTGATGTAGCTGGAAGGTTCACTAATGGTTTTTTGTTAATTTATTTTATTTAATTTATATATGTTCTTATAGGGTACATTTGGTCCTTTCACGTAATCATACTGTTTTAACGAAACACCGAAAGAAAAACAATATATATCAATAAAGAACAAATCATTTGATAAAAACCCTTTCGAGTCCATTATCAGAATTAAACACGTACTGCAATTGAAAGGACATTTGGATTGCTGAAAATACATTTAGATAAGTTAGCATTGGAAGTGCAACCTTTTGCTAGGGATCGTCTACAAAGTGCATTCAGTAGGAACAGAGGAACCAAGCTCTCATGACCTGCTCATCTGATCCTCCTGTGTGCCATGCCCCCCTCGTTACCTCGTGTTAATTCCCGATTGTGATCATCTGTTGACTGTTATTTTTGGCTTGTCCTGTGTATTTAGTCTGCGTCTGAGTCCGTTTTTCCCAGGTCTGTCATTGACGTAGTTTGCCGTGTGCTCCCCTTTGTGCTGTCTACCTTAAATAAACCACATTTTGTCCTATTTACGGCTCTCTTGCCTGCTTCCCCGCTCGCCTGCACGCCGGTCATTACAGAATGATAGACCTCCCTCAAGACAGCGGCAGACCGAAGACCAGCTCCTTAGTCTGCTGCAGGAGGTGCTGTATTGGCTCTATCAGCCTGAGGTCCATGAGGACCCCGTGGCTCTGAGTTTAGCCAGCCGGAGCGGGACCCTCCTGAGTGAGGCACCCCTGCCCGGAAACGTGTACTCCATGCTGGAGGTATGCGAAAATCTCCGGCGGCTGACGGAGCACGTAAAAGAAAGGCGGATCTGGCTGGTCACCGAGCCGAACGCGGAAAATGCCGCCCAGACGTCCACCAACTCTGACACGCTTCTAGCTTCGCCGCCCCAAGCCGCCCGGAGGAAGAAGAAGAAGCAGGAATCCCCAATCACCCTGGACATCATCGCCATAACGCCCCGGCAAGTATTAAAAGCCCCCATTGCCGTCGCAGAGCAGCCGCCACTAGTGGTGTATCATTTCCGGGTGGCGCGCCTGGCAACAGGGGGGCCAGGGCCGTGTGGGATGCTGTGCCACGGGTCGTGGGGGCTCTTAAAGGGGGGATGCTGTGCCACGGGTCGTGGGGGCTTTTAAAGGGGCAATGCCCACTCTTACGGTGCCAACCCTGGCGGCAATCATAGATGTTCCTGTCATGCCGGCGGCTGTCCCGCCGGCGCCTGTCCCACCTGATCTGCCTGTCCCGGTGGCTACCACGCCGCCCAGCGAGGCTCCGGCTGCGGCGACCCCTGCTGGCCCAGAGTCGGCGGTTCCTGCTGCTGTGCCTCCTGCTGGCCCAGAGTTGGCGGTCGCTGTACCGCCCGAGCTCCCTGCTGCACCGCCTGAGCTCCCTGCTGCACCGCCCGAGCTCCCTGCTGCGGCTCCGCCCACGTCCGAGGTCCCGGCGCCGCCTGCTGCTCCGCCCACTGCTGCGCCCGAGGCTCCTGCTGCAGCTCTGCCTCCACCTGCAGCTACACCCGGGGCTCCTGCTACGGCCACGCCTCTGCCCGCACCCCCGGGTGCTCTGGCTGTTGCTCCGCCCGAGGCCCCGCCTCCGGCTGCTGCTCCATCCGCGCCTGTGACTCCTGTTCCTGTGACTCGTGCCCCGGTGCCCGTGACCCCGGTCCATGTCCCCGAGGAGGTCCCCGACTTCTCAACCAACACTCCATCCCCCTTGGAGGAGGAGGAGCTCGAGTGGGACCCCTCGGGGACCTCCCTAATGACTCCTCTACCATCGCCCCGGCGAGGTCGATTCTGGCCAGAACCCCGCCTTTCAGTGTCCCGAAAGGGGAGAGGACACAGGGCCAGGGTCCCACCCGCCCTGCCCCCTGGCTCGCCCTCACTTGCCTTGGCTGGGGCTCGGCGGTCGCCTGCGGGTCCCCCTCAGACGCCTCGTCAACAGTCCTCGGTCCTGCCTCCGACGCCTCGTCGATCGCCTGCGGGTTCCCCGACGTCGACTCGTCGATCGCCTGCGGCTTCCCCCCCTTCGACTATCTGATCCTTGCGTGTATTTAGTTTGTGTAAAGCTCCCATCGTGTGTGCATCTTACAGTTCAGTGTTTGATAACCTTGTGTTTCCTATGTCTAATTGGTTCGGTGCTAATTGTTTTCCCCAAGTCTGTCATTGACATAGTTTGCCATGTGCTCCCCTTTGTGCTATTTACAGCTCTCTTGCCAGCTTGCCCACTCGCCTGCACGCCGGTCATTACACAAGCATTGCTACTGGAGCATTTTGGCTAAGATTTTCTAATACAAACATCTGTGAAATTGCAATAATTTCACTTTCATAGTAAACCAATTTGTACACATTTGTTACAAAGGTTGTAGTAGTTGACTTATTACATGTGGAATTTCAAAGAAATATGCAACCATGAGTTTACAGTAATTAAATACGTTTTTTGTAAAATTACTGTAAATGAATTTCTCTCACTTCAAAGGTTGTAGTGGTTGGCAAAGGTGATGACTGACTTACTACAGGTGTAATTTCTCTGAAATATCCAACCACGAGTGTACAGTAATTCAATACATTTTTTGAAAAATTACTGTAAACCACACAAACGAATTTCTCCCACTTCAAAGGTTGTAGTAGTTGCCAGAGGTAATGACTGACTTACTACAGGTGGATTTTCACAAAAATATCCAAACATGAGTCTACAGTAATTCAATACGTTTTTTGAAAAATTACTGTAAACTACACAAATGAATTACTCTGACTACAAAGGTTGTAGTAGTTGCCAGAGGTAATGACTGACTTACTACAGGTGGAATTTCACCGAAATCTCTCATGTCAAGTGGACAGTAATTCAATACTGAAATGATCTTGCAAATAAGGCCATGACGTGTATATGTGACCAGATAATGAACTCTGCAAATGAAGTAGGACAGAATAAAATATCTAACCAGGGGCCTCATGTATAACGACGAGCGTAGAATTCACACTAAAACAAGGCGTACGGACAAAACTAGGAATGTGCGTAAGCAAGAAAAAATCCAGATGCATAAAACTGTGCGTAAGCACAGATCTACGCACATTCCCTTTATAAATCCCAATGAGCGTGAAATTTAACGTACGTGAACGAGCCCACAGCCACCCCCCCGACCCGCCCATAATTATGAATATTTGCATATGTAAATCTGTATAAATGCCCGCTTTGTTCTATGTTTTTCTTAAACAACAATGAATAAACCACGTGGGAAAAAGAAGTGTTTCAGTGAGTGCGAAGTGGAGGTCATGTTAACAGAAATCGAGAAAAGAAAAGTGATATTATTTGGTGGTATAAGTGGCATCAGCAATAAACGAAAGTTGACGGAGTGGCACAGCGTGGCAGAGTCAGTTAAAAGTGTTGGTTCTGAAAATGGCACGGTGGCCAAAATTAAAAAGAAGTGGTCGGACATTAAAATCGACGTGAAAAAACGAGCGGCCGCTCACCGTAAGAGTCTTAAAAGCACAGGCGGAGGTTGCGGAATTCCCGGTATCACACCCTTTGAGCAACTAGTTGCTGCGATGATTGGGGACACACTTTTATCGGGTGAGGGGGACGCCGATGTCAGCGCGGGTGAGTTTTTCTCGTACCATACTTGTTTGAATTACTTTCATGTTTATGAATAACACGTAGGGCGCAGATGCGGTGTTACTTTAGTTTATTCTCTTTGTTTATTCTTACAGACAATAGTACAAGAGGTGCCCCCAGTGCATTAATAGAGTACATTAATAAAGTGAAAGTGCTTTCTATTTACATAAGCATAAGCAAATTCGTTCTCTGAAGGTGACTTTATACTGTAGCAATGTGCGCGCAGTCGATAATTCGACTACATTTGGAAAACCGGACATCGCTGCGAATTGCGCTTTAATGTTTGCCTGTTCACCCAGTGTAGGGAAAATTTATATATCTCGATGACAAGCGGATTATGCCATCCCATACAGCTGGCATGGCACGACTCAGTGATGACTGAGAAATGCCTGATCGGTCCGCAAGTTCACGCTGAAAAGCACCTGTGGCTAAAAATCCGAGGCTGGAGAGAACTTGTACAGGTACCGGTAAGGCGCAATTTCTTGCAGTCTTCCTCCGTAAAGCTGGCTCCAGTTCAGCACACAGCTCCAAGAGGATAGCTCTTGGAAATCTGAATCGACTTAGTAACCAGTCATCATCATGAGCCAAGAAATCACTGTGATCCCTGAATACGCGCTCTCTTCTGACTCTTCCATTTGCTATGTCCTCTAACAATGCAAGAGCAGCCATGGTTGGAATATTTTTTGTCTTTCCCTGCACCGTTTTATTGTCACAGATTGATTACGATCAGGTGACCGATGGCCAATTAATTTCGGTGTATTTCATGCAGACCGCGTCATGAATGCGAGTGTGACACAGTGAAACTGCAGTAGCACTCTTTTGCCAGTAGGTGCCTCCATTTTGCCAAATCGAGCAGAAACTTGCGTACGCCTTGTCTAGGGTTGCCGTGAGAATGTGCGTGGCGGTACGCCAAGTTTAGTTTTTATACATCTCGACGTGAGCGTGGAAACGGGCGTGCGCAACATTTTTGTGCGTAAGCACAGTTTATACATGAGGCCCCAGTTGTCTTAACTGTAACAGAGAATGGAAAAATTACTGATTTGGGGAGACTTCAAATGGTTGTTCAAGATGAGAATAGAGGGCCTAAAAGCAAAACAATAAGGGCGAAGACTGTTGGCAAATAAAATCAATATCCAAAATGGATAAATTAGAAAAAAGTAGTGTGTCACAGAAATGAGCTGGAGACAGAAATGTGGTTCAGAGTCCCATATCATCAAGGAAGTTTAATTTAAGGAAGTTATGCAAATAATAATAATAATTACATAATATCAAGAATGACAATAAGTGTCACATCCCAATTGTTTCAATCCCCGCTGTGTGCCTGCAATTCATGACAGAATGACCAGCCTCAACAAGAAGACACCTCATCTTACTGAGGTGGCGTACCTCAGTCTAGTCGATGAGGTGATATACTGGCTCAGTGAAAACCTTTCTGCAGCTGAGGAGTGGAGTAGCAGAGACGATGATCAGGCAGGTATCCCTGGACTGTGGACTGCCTTGTTCTCTGTTAGAACAGCCTGAACCATCCCTGGCTCTGACTAAAGAAGTGGAAGAATCGAAGAGAATCAGATTCCTCAGGAATCCTGTTAAAACCCCACGCGAACCCCGCTTGCTTCCCAGTGGTTAAGCATGAGCCGTATCTCACGGTACTCGACCCGGCGGTGTTTGTGACACCCAGGTCGTCAGCCACCACTCCTCCCGAGTCTGCGTCTGACCTCTCTGCTGCCGGTCCGCTCAGATTGGCACTTAAAGTCCCCGCCGCTCCATCCCTGTTGGGAACCCCGGTCTCCATTCCAGCGCTTCCCAAGATGCCTCCCGACACGGAGTCTTTTGTTCCCTGACTTCCAGTGTGCTCAATCTCCTTAGCCCCAGTTCCTGAGGTTCCCGTATCTGTCCCAGTTCCTGCACGTGTCCCAACTTCAGGTCCCATTCCGGCTCCAGTTCACGTGTACACTGCAGTTCCCGTCCTGGGTCCAGTTCCCGTGTCTGTACCAGTTTCCGTCCTGGGTCCAGTTCCCGTGTCTGTACCAGTTTCCGTCCTGGCTCCAGACCCTGTGTCCTGGCTCCAGTTCTCGTCCCAACTCCAGACCCCATTTTGGAAGATCCCGGCCAGGACCCTTACACTGTTTAAAATTTTCTACATGAAGTGCAGGGAGACTATCAATTAATGGGTATGATTTAGTGTTGTTTTGTGCTATGGTATAGGCTGAAACCTGCGGTTATCATTAAAAACAAATTCGGTAAACGTAAGACAAACTTTAATTTGTGTATGCCAATGAATATTAACAGGAATGTTAAATCTGCATTAGCATAATTTCAAACTTACACTGGACTTTTATTTTTAATTGATTGCTCTTTTTTCTCCCACAGTGGTGAAATTGCACCATTTGTATTTTGTAAGTGCATTTGTTTCGCTCAATTAGAAAAGGGAGTTGTATTTCAAATAAAGTTTGAATCTGAACCTGTCTAGTTCGAATGGGGGGGGTTCAATAATGTTCCTATCTAGAAAAGGAGGGCCCTGCAGAGAAAGTTTGGGAACCACTGCTTTAGGGGGACTTGTAGTAAGTCAGGCATCAGCTCTGGCAACTACTACAACCTTTGAAGTGGGAGAAATTCGTTTCTCTGGTTTACAATAATTTTCCAAAAAATGTCCCGCTGCCTTTAATACCTGGATCGCCCCCACATTCTGTGTCAGGTATTGTTGTTTTCATGTGACCTACTCAGCTTTTATTCTGTGTTCTGAGCATCTCCTGTGTCTTACCTTTATAGCTCCCATCCTTCCAAGTCCCCGCTTCCCTCGGACCTTGCTCATCAACACATTCTCACATCTGGTGCGTAAAAAAATGACGCATGGTCAGAGCCCTTTGGTACTTAAGGTCTCCTTCAGTGTCTAATTCAGACGCATGCAATGTTTGAATTTTTTGCTCACAACTAGTCCTGGGACAAAAAATTGAAATCAGGACCGTAGCGCCCACAAATTGCCTAGGTAAGTTGATGGAGACACTCCTTGTCATTCTGATGTGTATAGAGATACAAATACATAAGAATTAAGTCTGGACCCCAAATATTTGTCCCATGATGCATTGCAACTCAAACGTCCAGAAACTGCATGCGTCTGAATTGGACACTGAAGGAGACCTTCATTACCAAAGGGCTCTGACCATGCGTCAGTTTTTTACGCGCCGGGTGTGAGAATGCGTTGATGAGCAAGGTCCGAGGGAAGCGGGGAGCTATAAAGGTAAGGCACAGGAGATGCTGAGAACACTGAATAAAAGCTCAGTATGTCGCATGAAAACAACGATACCTGACACAGAATGTGGGGGCGATCCAGGTATTAAAGGCAGCAGGACAGGTGCAGTCATTTTGTCGTCTGACTAGGGGAGGTGTGGGTTGCAGTAACTTTCTGAAAATTTCTTAGAGGTGCTATATAGTGGGTTTTATTAAGATTGAACATCATTAGGGTGACACAATTTCACAATAAGTATATACACTCACCTAAAGGATTATTAGGAACACCATACTAATACAGTGTTTGACCCCCTTTCGCCTTCAGAACTGCCTTAATTCTACGTGGCATTGATTGAACAAGGTGCTGAAAGCATTCTTTAGAAATGTTGGCCCATATTGATAGGATAGCATCTTGCAGTTGATGGAGATTTGTGGGATGCACATCCAGGGCACGAAGCTCCCATTCCACCACATCCCAAAGATGCTCTATTGGGTTGAGATCTGGTGACTGTGGGGGCCATTTTAGTACAGTGAACTCATTGTCATGTTCAAGAAACCAATTTGAAATGATTCAAGCTTTGTGACATGGTGCATTATCCTGCTGGACGTAGCCATCAGAGGATGGGTACATGGTGGTCATAAAGGGATGGATATGGTCAGAAACAATGCTCAGGTAGGCCGTGGCATTTAAACGATGCCCAATTGGCACTAAGGGGCCTAAAGTGTGCCAAGAAAACATCCCCCACACCATTACACCACCACCACCAGCCTGCACAGTGGTAACAAGGCATGATGGATCCATGTTCTCATTCTGTTTACGCCAAATTCTGACTCTACCATTTGAATGTCAACAGAAATCGAGACTCATCAGACCAGGCAACATTTTTCCAGTCTTCAACTGTCCAATTTTGGTGAGCTCGTGCAAATTGTAGCCTCTTTTTCCTATTTGTAGTGGAGATGAGTGGTACCCAGTGGGGTCTTCTGCTGTTGTAGCCCATCCGCCTCAAGGTTGTGCGTGTTGTGGCTTCACAAATGCTTTGCTGCATACCTCGGTTGTAATGAGTGGTTATTTCAGTCAAAGTTGCTCTTCTATCAGCTTGAATCAGTCGGCCCATTCTCCTCTGACCTCTAGCATCAACAAGGCATTTTCGCCCACAGGACTGCCGCATACTGGATGTTTTTCCCTTTGCACACCATTCTTTGTAAACCCTAGAAATGGTTGTGCGTGAAAATCCCAGTAACTGAGCAGATTGTGAAATACTCAGACCGGCCCGTCTGGCACCAACAACCATGCCACGCTCAAAATTGCTTAAATCACCTTTCTTTCCCATTCTGACATTCAGTTTGGAGTTCAGGAGATTGTCTTAACCAGGACCACACCCCTAAATGCATTGAAGCAACTGCCATGTGATTGGTTGATTAGATAATTGCATTAATGAGAAATTTAACAGGTGTTCCTAATAATCCTTTAGGTGAGTGTACTTGGCAGGCGGATTGGTAGTGCCGAATAAAGTAAAGCCGGAAGTGAAGAGGATTTACAAGAGGACAGCTCAAATTGGCACCAAGGTGTGCTAAAAGGTGTGACCCATTGGCATATTTTTTGAATATGAGCAGCCCAGTAATAGAATTGAAAATTAGGTAAAGCCAAGCCACCACTAAGTTTGCACTTCTGCAAAAGACTTTTACGGATTCTGGGAGCTTTGCCCCCCCCACAAAAAAGGAGTTAGCAGTTTATCAACAGAAGCAAAAAAGTAATTGGGCAAAAAAATGGGAATGGATTGAAAAAGGAAAAGAAACTTAGGTAAAATGTTCATTTTGACCACATTAATCCTACCTACCAACGAGAGGGGAAGACCATTCTACCGTCTTATATCTGATTTGACCTTTGAAATTAGCGGGGTAAAATTGGCTTGGAATAGCTCAGAGAATGAGCGTGTAACATGGATCCCTAAGTAATTAAATTCCGTATGACTAATTTGAAAGGGAAAATCCATGTGGATACCTTGTTGAGAGAATTTAGTAACCGGAAAACATATACTCTTACGCAGGTTAAGTTTGTATCCAGAGAATGAGCTTGAAATTATTCAAAATACGAAGAATGGCAGACACTGATAAAGCTGGGTCCCTCACATACAATAAAAGATCATCGGCATGCAATGAAACCTTATATTCGTTGTGATTACGAATAATACCCTTAAACGAGGATGACGTTTTGAGTACAATGGAGAGTGGCTCTATAGCAATAGCAAAAAGTAAAGGTGAAAGTGGACAACACTGACGTGTACCTCGATTTAAGGGAAAATAAACAGACTGAACATCATTAGTGTGGACACTAGCCAAAGGAGACTTGTAAAGCAGGCGGATCCAGGAGATAAAACGGTCTCCAAAACCAAACTTGCGGAGGACTGCGAATAAATACTGCCACTCAACTCTATCGAAGGCTATCTCTGCATCCAGAGAGATCACTATTTCTGATTCATCAGCAAGTGGTTTTGAGTAAATTATGTCAAAGAGCATACGGAGATTAGAGGACAGCCGCCGCCCTTTTATGAATCCATTCTGATCGTCAAATATAATTTGCGGCATTACCTCCTCAAGCCGCAACGCCAACATTTTAGCCAGTATCTTAACATCTGCATTGAGCAATGACAGAGGTCTGTAGGATTCGCAGGAAAGCGGGTCCTTATCCTTTTTGAGAAGTAAAACTAACAAGGCTTGGGTCAAAGTGGGCGGCAACACACCTCGCTCCAACGACTCATTAAACATGGAGAGAAGCAGTGGAGCCAGTTGCCTACCAAACTTCCTATAAAACTCGACAGGAAACCCATCAGGTCCGGGAGCCTTGTTGGACTGCATCCTGGAGATGGAGCCAAGCAGCTCCTCAAGGGAAAAAGGATCATCCAATTTCAAGGCCAATTCAGAGGGGACAACCGGATTATTAAGATTTTGCAAACACTTACGAATAGTTGTAGTGTCCGTGGGAAATTCGATGTATACAATTCAGAATAAAAGGATTTGAAGGTTGTATTAAGCTCGATAGGATCGGTAATAATTCTATTGGACGCGGACCTAATTTCGGGAATTAGACGAGAGGCAGCCCGATGCTTAAGCTGGTTTGCCAACAGTCGACTAGGTTTATCACCTTGTTCATAGAACGTAGCACGAGTATATAAAAGTAAACGCTCTGCTTCACTCGTAGAACACAAATCGAGTTCAACCTGAAGATTTTGCCGCAGTTTGAACAAGTCTGGAGTTGGAGTGAGTGCACATCTCACATCTGCAGCAGAGAAAGTATTAAATTTAGAATGCATATTTTTATTGCGATGCGCAGAATAAGAAATAATTTGCCCCCTAATATAGGACTTAAGGGTTTCCCAGAGCAATGAACTGGAGGTGCCCTCTTTGTGATCGTCTATAGCCTGGGCGACAACATGACAAAACTCTTTGTCAGATAAAAGAAGAGAGTTAAACCTCCAGGGGGGCCGACAACGCTTATGAGAGGCTAAATGAATGTCCATTACCACTGGGGCATGATCAGAAATTACAGTATCTAAGTAGTCAGCGTTGGAGACGTATGGATTAAGTGCCAAATCAATTAGAAAATAATCAATTCTTTAATAAGAGAGGTGAACGGAAGAAAAAAAAGATTTTTTTTTACCTGTGGGGTACTTAAGACGCCATGGATCAATGACACGGTATTTTAACATAAAATCAGCGAACTTCCTAGCCATGGCTGACCTTGGTATAGAACTCGGATTGGAACGATCCAATAAAGGATCAAAAGCACAATTAAAATCCCCTCCTAGGATCAACGCATGGGTATTTAAAAAGGGAATAGAATTCAACAGAGTATCCACAAAACTTGGGTCATCGAAATTCGGAGCATATATATTCACCAGAGTAACCCTCCGCTGCAACAGGAGACCAGAAACAATAATATACCATCCGTTTTTGTCAGCAAGTACATTAGTCGGTGTAAACTGTAGTTTCTTATGAAGCAGAATGGCCACTCCTCTAGATTTGGAATTAAAATCCGAATGAAAGACCTGGTTCACCCAGGAGCCACGTAACCGCATATGATCCTCACTGCGAAGATGTGTTTCCTGTAAAAACACCACGTCAGATTTTAAACGTCTCAAATGGGCAAAAACTTTTGATCTTTTAATTTGGCTACCCAGTCCTTTAACATTCCAACTAGTGAACCTGACCGGAGAGCTCATCCCAGCAGTATTAGGAATTGTGCCTCTGTCATCCATGTAGCACCCAAAAGAAAAAGGAAAATAAATGGATCCATTTGTTAAAAAAGAAAACCTCAGCTGCACCCGACCACCAAGAGCCACCTCCCCCCCCCCCTTAACCCCATAACCCCAGAAATAACTCAAAATACTAACAAACCCACACCTCAACGTCCACCTGGAAAACGTAGACAGCAGTGTACTACTCCACTCCCAAAAAAGAACCATCCACGCGGGCCAGTAAAAGGCCAACACGGGGAAAAGCTGAACTCGGGAACTAACTTCCATCAGGAAAAACCTTGGCTCCCACCGAGCCTCCCGCCCCTGCCCGCCCTCACAACCTTTAGGCAATAGTGAAAAAATTAGAACAACACAATAATATTAATAAAAACACCCCATAACAATCCAACTTACCACAGTGCAATTACAAAACAAACCAAAACAGCTGGAGATTACGGTTTTACCTGAGGAGCGAGGAAGGTCCGTAATGAAATCCATGACGATGTGCGACCAGGGTCTGGACGGAACAGGCAGCGGTTGTAAAAGAGCAGCATGACTGGCGTTGGTCGACTTACATCGGGCGCAGTCAGGACAGCTCTCCACAAAAGCCTGAACCTGGAGATGCCTGCCCGGCCACCAATATCGGCGGGCGACAAGAAGTTGTGTGGCTGATATCCCCGGGTGACACGTGCCAGGCTGGGAATGAATCCACCGTAACAGTTTGGGTCGATGTGCATGGGATACATACAGCAGACCAGGAGGGCATTGTGCAGGCGGTCTCCGTTTTTCGTTCTCCATCCTGATGGTCTCCTCCAATCCCCAGGTAACGGATGAGACAAAGCAGGAGGGGCTCAGGATGGGGTGAGTTTGGTCTTCGCTCTCCGGAGGATCGAACTGTCGGGATAGGGCATCAGCTTTTATGTTTCTCTTCCCTGGCAGATAACTCACCCTGAAGGAGAAGCGGGCAAACCACTGAGCCCACTGAGCCTGACGCGAGGTAAGCCGCTTTGCGGATTGAAGGTACTCCAAATTGCGATGATCAGTTAGAACCAGGAAGGGGTGTCGAGTCCACTCCAGCAAATCTCTCCACTCTTCCACGGAGAGTTTGATGGCCAGTAGTTCCCGGTCACCCACCTCATAATTGCTTTCTGCTGCTGTCAGCTTACGAGAGTAGTAGGCGCAGGGATGACAACGTCCTGTTTTGGGATCCCTTTGTATCAGGACGGCTCCCACGCCTGCTTCCGAGGCGTCCACTTCCACCTTGAAGGGGAGATCAGGTCTAGATTGGGTCAGGACTGGAGCTGTACAAAAGGCATTTTTCAGACGGGAAAAGGCTAGGTCAGCTTTGGGTGTCCAGGGTAGACGCGCAGGTTTTCCGCGGGTGAGAGATGTGAGGGGTGCAGCGATATGACTGAAGTTTCTAATAAATCTCCTATAAAAATTAGCGAAACCCAAAAAACGCTGTAACTCTTTTAGGGTTCTGGGTCGAGGCCACTCACGTATAGCCTCGATCTTCTGAACGTCCATGGCCACCTCTCCAGGTTGGATGACATACCCTAAGAATATAACCTTGGACTGATGAAACTCACATTTCTCCCCCTTGACATACAGGAGATGATCCCTTAAACGTTGGAGCACTTGCCTTACCTGTTGTACATGCAGCCGTTTAGAAGGTGAATATATAAGGATATCATCAATGTACACCAACACAAACCTATGTAACATGTCCCGGAACACATGGTTCATGAAGGATTGGAAGATGGATGGACTATTAGCCAATCCGTAGGGCATAATGAGGTACTCGTACTGCCCCCTACTGGTCACGAAAGACGTTTTCCATTCATCACCTGCTTTTATTCTAAGTAGATTGTAGGCACTGCGCAGATCCAATTTAGTAAAAATCACTGCTTCGCGTAGTTGTTCCAAGGAGGAAGGGATTAAGGGAAGAGGTTCTCTTCTTTTTATTGAAATAGCTTTCAATGCACGGTAATCTATCACTGGCCATAAACCACCGTCTTTCTTTTTAATGAAGAAAAACCCTGCGGTCACGGGTGACGTGGAGGGCTGGATTATGCCTTGCTTGAGACCCTCTCTGATGTATGTCTCCAACGATTCCTCCTCCTGTAAAGAGATGGGATATAACCTGCCCCGTGGCAGAGCAGCTCCTTCCAGCAGATTGATTGAACAATCTCTGTACGGAGGAAGTTGGAAGGCTTTATCCTTGCTAAAAACGTCCTTGTAGTCACGGTATTCCTGGGGAATCACCTTGAGGTTCTCCGGCTCAGGACTCTCCACTGCAGTAGCTCTACAAGGAAGAGACATACACTCCTGCATACACCGGTCAGACCAAGCCAGAATCTCTCTGGTGCGCCACTCGAGACGGGGGTTGTGTTTGCGCAACCAAGGAAGTCCAAGATTCAGGGGGTCTTTGGCCTGAGGTAGTACAAAGACCTCCACCGTCTCGGTATGCAAAGCTCCCACCTGTAGCATGAAGGGGTGTGTTCGATGACGAATCATTCCCTCTGTCATTCGTTCCCCTGTCACCCCCTGTACGGTGATGGGATAGAACATAAGAACATAAGAACTATACAAACGAGAGGAGGCCATTCGGCCCATCGAGCTCGCTTGGGGAGAACTTAACTAATAGCTCAGAGTTGTTAAAATCTTATCTAGCTCTGATTTAAAGGAACCCAAGGATTCAGCTTGCACTACGTTATCAGGAAGACTATTCCATACTCTGACTACACGCTGTGTAAAGAAGTGCTTCCTTAAATCCAGTTTGAAATGTTCTCCCGCTAATTTCCACCTATGGCCACGAGTTCTTGTATTTGAACTAATGCTGAAGTAACTATTCGGTTGAACAGCATCCAAACCTGTTAGAATCTTATAGACCTGGATCATGTCCCCCCTCAGTCTCCTTTGCTTGAGGCTGAACAGATTTAGCTCAAATAACCTTTCCTCGTATGACATTCCTCTAAGACCAGGAATCATTCTTGTGGCCCTACGCTGCACCTTTTCTAAGGCCGCTATGTCCTTTTTAAGATATGGTGACCAAACCTGTACACAATATTCTAGGTGAGGTCTCACCAAGGAATTGTATAATCTTAGCATTACCTCCCTTGACTTAAACTCCACACACCTGGAGATGTACCCCAACATCCTATTGGCCTTTTTTATTGCTTCCCCACACTGGCGAGAATGAGACATGGAAGCATCAACATACACACCAAGGTCTTTCTCATAATCAGCTACCTTTATTTCAGTAGGTCCCATAAAATACCTGTACTTTATATTTCTGCTCCCTACATGGAGTACCTTACATTTGTCTATGTTAAATTTCATCTGCCAGGTGTCAGCCCAGTCACTAATTAAATTAAGATCCCGCTGTAGCTGCTGAGCCGCTAGTTCAGTATCTGCTACACCACCCACCTTGGTGTCATCTGCAAATTTCACCAGTTTACTGTATATATTGGTGTCTATATCATTTATGTAAATTAGGAACAAAAGTGGTCCTAAAATTGAACCCTGCGGTACCCCACTATGAACGCAGGCCCACTGTGACATCGAGCCTCTTATAACTACTCGCTGCTTCCTATCCGTTAACCAGTTATCAATCCAAGTCGCTACAGTTCCTAAAATACCTGTCGCTTTGAGTTTAAGTGAGAGCCTCTTGTGGGGAACAACATCAAAAGCCTTTTGGAAATCTAAATAGATGACATCATAGGCCTTCTTATCATCAACTTCCTGAGTAGCTTCCTCAAAAAACTCCAACAGATTTGTTAAACAGGATCTACCTCTCCTAAATCCATGCTGGCTATCCCTCAAAATGTTATTTGAGTCCAGGTAATCTACCATTTTCTCTTTGATTATAGCCTCCATAACTTTACCAGTTATACAAGTTAGACTGATTGGCCTATAGTTTGACAAATTACTTCTATCCCCTTTTTTGAAAATGGGCGTTATGTTGGCATGCTTCCAATCAGAAGGTACCACACCTTCAGATAAGGATTTTTGAAACAGTAATGTTAAGGGTCGGCAAATAATATCCCTCATCTCTTTTAACACTATAGGTAAGATGCCATCAGGGCCCTGTGATTTATTTATTTTGAGCTTAGCTAGGCTTTGCAAAACATCAGCTTCAGTTATATATATATTAGTTATAGACGATGTTGAATTAGTAATAAGAACTGGTAAGTTACTAGTGTCCTCGACAGTGAATACCCGTGCAAAACTATCATTGAACTCATTTACTATGTCAATGTCGTTTTCAATTATAAGACCCTTACTATCCTGCAGATTAGTAATTTCAGCTTTTAGAGCTCTTTTAGAGTTAAAATACTGGAAGAAACTTTTAACGTCATCCTTAGCCTCCAATGCGATCTTCCTTTCGACATTCCTTTTAGCTCGTCTAATGTCATTTTTTAATTCAGCCTGTAGATTTAGATACTCTTGCTTTATTATGTCATCATCAGTTATTTTCCATCTCTGGAACAAAGCCCTTTTCCTCCTTACTTTATACTTTATGTCCCTATTAAACCACCTAGGTTGCAATTTCCTAGATTTATTCTTGCTAGAAACAGGTATGAAGTCCTCTTGTACTTGCAATAATGTGCTTTTAAAAAATTCCCATGCCTCTTCAACAGTTTTGTTATTTAACTCCATCCAGTTCACGGTTTCTAGTTTTAATCTCATACAATTGAAGTTAGCCTTCCTAACATTATATATTTTTGATTTGGACTTTGCTCTTCGGGCACTAAACTTAACCTCAAATTTAACCATGTTATGATCGCTACTGTCAAGTGGTTCTAAAACATCTAATTTACCAATCCTGTCCTGGTTATTAGACAAAACAAGATCAAGAATGGCATCTCCCCTGGTAGGGGTGTTAACAAACTGAGTAAAAAAACAATCCTGTACTAATTCCACCATCTCAAGTTCATTTTCAGAAGAGCCAGCAACAATGTCCCACTGTATCCCCGGTAGATTAAAATCACCCATAACTACCACATCATTTTTATTGCTCATAATCCTAATATCACTGTATAACAATCTGCTTTCCTCAGCAGCTACATTGGGTGCTCTGTAACAAACACCGACAATTAGGCTATTTGAGTTTGTAGCATCTAATTTTACCCATATAGCTTCCGTACTTTTACTTATATCAGTAAGCTCCCTTGCCTGCAAGATTTCCTTTACATATACTGCAACACCACCTCCCTTCTTACCTATACGGTCTTTACGGAACAATGTGTAACCATCCATATTATATTCTTGTCCATCCTTATCACTCAACCACTAGGCAAGTCTCTGGAGAGGTATGTTTAGCTGGTGCACCAGTTTAACATCTATGAAGTTGCCCGCAGCTCCACTGTCAATTTCCCATTCCCTCCTACAAACACAGGCACTGTGAACTGAGATAGAGAGGTGAGTGGTAACGAGGAAACACCTACCGGGACGGAGGGTTCTTCACGTGGGGGACGAAAGGGACAGGTGGAGATGGAGAGGCCCGGTCCTCCACAATATAAATACAAGCCTCCTTGGGTTCTTCGACATCGCTCCGTCGGGGTTAGAGGAGATCGCCCGACCTGCATCGGTTCCGACGTGTCGACCTCGGAAGGTGTTACCACTCTGGCGTTTTCAGTGTGCTGTCGACGTCGACGATCTCTCACAGTATTGTCCAATCGGACGGCTTGGCGAACCAACTCATCGAAGGAAGGGGCTTCTCCTCTTCCAGCGAGTTCATCCTGTAGGTCATGGTTCAGCGAGAGAAGGAAGATGGTCTGTAAACAATCGTCTGGCCACCTAAGACTAGCGGCAATGGTACGGAATTCCAGAGAGAATTCAGCTGCAGTCCGGTTGCCCTGACGACATTCCAACAAGCATTCTGAACCCCGGCCGTCTTCCCACTGCTGGATGGTCGAATATTTCCATCAGCGCCCGATGGAACTCTCTCACGGAACTTAATAGCGGGCTATTGTCAGCCCACAATGCAGTCGCCCACTCGCAAGCCCGCCCAGTAAGTAAGGAGATCGTAAAGCGTACCTCCGCTCCTGGGCTGGTGAACATCTCTGGGTGCTACTCCACATAGATGCCACATTGCATGAGGAAACCCTTACATTGATCCGGATTGCCGTCATAGCGCTCAGGGAGTGCTATGGGTAGCGAGGCGGCGGGGCGAGGGGGAGATTCTGGAAGAGGAACCTGGGCAGCGCGAGCGGCGAGCAGATGTTCCATTGCGGCAACTCTGGCTTCTAGGTTCCCCGCTGGATCCATCGTAGGCGAAGTATTCTGTAACGTTTGATCCGAGAAAGAGACAAAGATCCCGGTATGCGGGGAAAACAGGAGTTTAATAAGCAGACTGAGAGGCAGACAGGAATGACAGTAAATGGAGAAGGCGGGCTCCCGATGATCTTCAGCCCAGATGATCGAGGGGCGATCGAGGAGCAGGGCAAAGCCCCTGCACCGAGGGGGTTTGCAGGTAAGTGGGGAAGTGGCGTGCGATGATCGTAGTCGTTGTTCGGAAGGAGTCGTCGTTACCGGGAAGATCAGTCCAATGAAGAAACACAGGACGAGAACACACAGGTAAGGGAGGATGAGAGGAGCTGGACTCGGCGTGCCGGGTAGGTCAGGTTCTGGATCTGGGCTAGGGAAGGAAGGTACAGAGGTAAGGAGCACATACGAGGATGACAGGTGGGATATGGGCGATCGGGCAGACGAGAGACAGGAGAGTTGCTCGGTAAGGCTTGGAATCATAAGCGCAATACTTCGCACAGGAGTAAAGGTTGGTTCTCCTTTTAAAAGGAGGTTAATTGTCTCCTGCTGGATTGCACCTGTCTGGCTCCGCCCTCGGTGACGTGACAAACAGGACTAAGAAATGCTGAATTAAACAATCTGATCAGCTTAACTCACCGCTGATTATGGACGCTCTTCCCTGAAATAAAGCTGCCCCTTCCTTTCCCATGAACTGTAAACATCAGGCGAGCTACATCCACATTTTCACTACCCTGGTCACCTCGTACCCTACAATATAAAAAAAATTCATAAAAAATTCATAGAACAGTTTTGAAGCTCACAGTCCAGTGTGTAAATTTAAGCTTGTTATTAAAGACTCGGGTGGTAATTTTTTAATTGAAGTTTTAAAAGTATGTCCATGTATTAAAATGTTTTAAGCATAAAACCTTATTTATATCATAAGAAGTGTACTTAAGTGAGAAGCCGAATGTTTCCACAGATTCTTGGAAAAAATCCAGGGTAGTTGAAGCCCGGTTATTAGAAGCAGCACCCACACTGTTGCCAACTCCTCAGCAAGGAAAGTCGCTATTGGTTGTCCCAAAAGTCGCTAGAAGTCACTAAATGACGCCATCGCCTAATTTGCATAATGTAATAATGCATGTATTGATAATGGATGCTGTAGGAGAGAGGAATAATGTCATGGGAGAGACAAAAGGTGGTTAAAAAAACGTTTAGAACTACAAATGAACTTTCTTCTGACGATTCTTGTTTTTTTATATCACAATTCCAATCCTCCTCCTATATCCGGGCTTGGGACCGGCAAAAGCGACCCCAAACACACTCTGGCGGAGTTACTTATTCTTGAAAACTGTCATTTAACTATTTACTTGGCAGAGTTTTTGGTAATAAGCCAGGGCAGGATCAGCCAGTGGTGGCTTCGCGCATGCGCAATTCATTTGCAGTCTGGATGCGGAAGGGTGAACAACTCCTGCTCTGACTGCAGCTGGGCGGGGCTGCTGCGCGAGGACTGTCCACCTGTGAGCGCCTTGGGACGGGAGGGGAGCCCACGGCAGCACCCGCTGTTCGGTGAGAAGAGTAAGAACGATACGTGCTTCCACGTCAGAGTCTCCAAAAGTCTCCAGTAACACTAGAAAAAGTCGCTAGATTGTCGCTAGTCGCTTTTTTGAAAACGAGTCGCCAGAGAGGTCTAAAAATTCGCTAAATATAGCGACAAAGTCGCTAAGTTGGCAACACTGAGCACCCTGGGGTCCGTTCTTCATACGTCGCTTGACACATCCGAGATGAATTGACACATCTAAAATGAGATTATCGCGCTAATTACGATGCGGCTAAGTTGGTTCTTCGAGCACACCTGTTGTTGATGATTAGTATGGCTGGATTTAGTTGTCTAGGATTATTGCGTGTTCGTGCGTAGCTTTAAAAGGCGATATGCATCGACAGTAGAAACACTGATCACAACCCCTTCGATTGGTTGACGACATGGCAAAAGAGCGAGCTCAATTTTTTTCTCAAGCGGAGCAAGAGCTTTTATTAGAGGATTATGGAGAATTCCAAACTTTAATAAAGACACCGGGAAACAGCAAATGCTGCAAAAGCCAGCAGAGAGGGCTGGCAAAAAGTAGCGAGCAAATTAAATGCGTGAGTGCTGCCCATGTTACATGTTCCTTGATATGTTATATTTTATATATATATCTCAAATCCTATTTGTAATAATTGCTCTTTTTGTCATCTTTAATGTCAGAGCCAGCAGTGGATGCATGCGAACATGGGAACAAGTAAAAGTGAAGTACAAGAACATCTTACAAAATGGTAATCTTTAACGTAGTTATCTTCATTTTCTTTTAAGACACTGGCAAATCAATGTGTTTCATGATTTACAACAGCAACCAAGAAAAAGGCGGAACAGAAAAAAACAGGTGGTGGTCCGGCACCCTCTCCCTATACCCCAGCAGAAGAGCTAGCCGTTGGTTTCAATAGTAACAGACCAATTGTGGAGTGCATCCCTGGGGGTAGCACCTCCTTAGACCCACAGCCAGGGACCAGCAGCAGCACCACCTTTATTTCTGGTAATTGATTTAATTGAAAAGTGCTACAGCTGCAATAATTTCTAACTACCTTAAAGTATAAACAACAGATGTGTGTTACAGTCAGTTGAACTGTCTTAAATCAAGAGTAAGAATATATTAATACTACATTTGTACATGAGTTATGGATGACATACAGTGTAGTTCATGTAATGCTGTTTGGCCACTTATGTGCAGTTTGAAACAATATGCCCACACTTTTACCTGTCCCACAAGTGATGCCTGAAGCCATGTGTAGTAAGTCAAGTATTTACTGTTTTGTTTTTTTTTTGTGCTTTTTTTTCCTTTTAAACTTTACTGTAGAAAATGAGGTAAGAGTGCACCTTTTTGTAATTACCTATTTGTGTCCATTGCAGAGGACAGTGAAGAAACCCTTTCTGACGAGTGTCCGGAGGAATTACCTGTAAGAATGTATGATACAGGCGTATGTGTCTTTATGTGTATGTAATATGACGGTATTTTATTATTTGTGAGTCCCCACCTCCAGAGAGGTCTACAGATAGGGCTCCAGAGAGGCCTATAGAAAGGGCTCCAGAAGACTCCGCGCACAGAAGTGAAACTGAGGTGGCTAGTGTTATACTACTAATTTTGTTGTGAGGCATATATTGAGGTGTCCCCCCTTTTGTTTTTCTGTCTTTTTTTTTTTTTTTTTTTTTACATTTTCTTTTTCTCCTCCACAACTGGCACAGAGTGACATCCGTTCTTTGTACCGAAGAAACCTTCAGCTTAAAAATGACTACTTGGTATTGATGAAACGGAGAATGGAAGCACAAATTGAAGTGGATAATTTAAAAAAACAGAAATTATCACTTGAGATTCAGTTGCTTCAAAAGGAACTTCACAGTAAGTAATGTGACTTTCACACATAGTACCCTACTATTGTTGACCTCTCTCTCTCTTATTGCAGGCAAAAGATGAAAGATGTGCTTAATTTAAAATAAAACACAAGAAAATAAACGTATTTGTGTAGTGTTGTTCTTTTATTCTGTTAATAATTATGTGAAATGGTATTCCACAATTCTGTCCCGTGCAGCTTTGCCACTAGGTTGATCCAAGTGCACTGGCTGGAGGTCATCATCAGGATGCACCTCCACCACTGGGGTCCTCTCCTTTCTGATGGTGGCAATGTTGTGTAAGACAGAACATGCAACAGTAATGTCACAGGCTCTGTCAGGTGCAACCCTCAGACTTTTCCGACACTGAAATCTTCCCTTCAGTTGCCCAAAGGTCATTTCAATGCGTGCCCTTGTCCTAGTTAGAGCTGCATTGTATCAGGCTTGTGGACCTGGGTCTGGGTCTGGGAATGGAGTCATGAAATACTGCCTGCAGGCATAACCCCTGTCTTCAATAAGAACCCCATCGTAATCACCTGTTTTATGGGAAAAGGCAATTATGTTAGGCCCAGTTTACTGTTAGTGTAAGTAAAACATTGAGCTTCACATTTTCTATTTCCCTTACCACGTTCAAATCTTTGGAACAAATGTGACTCTCTGAAAATTCTGGAGTCGTGCACTGAACCTGTAGCTCCGCCCGAGGTCCTGACTTCGCCTACGCCTGCAGCTGATGACGCCGCTCTGCCCGCGGCGCCCCCTGCTGGCCACGTGATGGCGGCACCCCCTGCTGGCCGTGTGATGCCGGGGCGCCCCCTGCTGGCCAGGAACTGAGGGTGCCCGCTGCAGCTCCACCTGAGGGCCTGGCTTCGCCTCCGCCTGCAGCGGAGGAAGCCACTCTGCCCGTGGCACCCCCTGCTGGCCACACGCCCAAAGCGCCCTCTGAGGCGCCCCCTGCTGGCCACATGACTGAGGTGCTTCCCGAGGCACCCCCTACTGGCCGCACGCCCGAGGCGCCCCCTGCTGGCCGCACGCCCGAGGTGCCTGCTGAGGCGCCCCCTGCTGGCTACGTGTCGGCGGCACCCCCTGCTGGCTGCCTGCGGCCCTGCCTGAGGCTGCCTCTCCTGTCCTGCCTGCGGCCCTTCCTGAGGCCGCCTCTCCTGTCCTGCCCAGCTCGCCCGGCTCTTCTGTCCCTCCCGTCCAGCCCGGCTCGCCTGTCCTGGCCACGGCTCCGGCTGCACCGCCTGCGGCCACGCCCGCGGCTCCGGCTGCACCGCCTGTGGCCACGCCCGCCTCTCCGGCTGCACCGCCTGCGGCCACGCCCCCTGTCTTGCCCAAGCCTCCACCCTCGGGGGCCTCCCTAATGACTTCCTCGCCCTTGCCCCGGCGAGGCCGCCACCCCCCAGGACCCCGCCTTTCAGTGTCCCGTAAGGGACGGGGACACAGGCGTCGGGCCCGGGTCCCACCCTCCCTGCCCCCTGGCTCGCCCGTGCGTCCCCTGGCCGTTGCTCGGTGGCTGCCTGCGGGTCCTCCGGCTCTGGGTCGGCGGTCTCCGCCGGGTCCCCCCCTGGTTCCTCAGTGCCGGTCCTCGGTCCCGCCTCCGGCTCCGTGTCGGCCGCCTCTGGGCCCCCCTGCTTCGGCTTGGCGTCGGACAGCGCCTTCCCCGGCTGCGCCTCCGCCTGCGCCTCCGCCTGCCGCGGCTTCCCCCTCCTGCCTGCCTGCACGGGTGTTCCCTCCTGCTCCCGCCATGTCCCCTTCGTCACTCCCTCGTCCCGTTCCCTTGGCCCCTGGGTGGTTCCCTCCTGCTCCCTTCTCTCTCTCGCCTGCGGCCCCTCCGGCCGCTGCCCGTCACCCGTCTGGGGTCCTTTGGGCGCCCCTTGTTCCTCCTCCCTTTCCTTTTCTGCCTCCTGTCTCTGCTCCTCCGCCCTCTGTGTCTCCTCTGTTCCCTCCTCATCCCTTTGTCCCTCCTGTCTCTGCTCCTCGTCCCCCTCTGGTTACTTCGTTCACTCCTGGCCCTTTTGTTCCGCCTGTCAGTGTTCCCTCTGTGTCTCCCTTCTCTGTCTGCCTGTCTGCCTTTCCTGTGCTTTGTCGGGTCTTGTCCTTCTTCTCGTCTCTGTTTCTGTTTTGTGTCTCGGTCCTGTTTCCTGTTCTCCGTTAATGTTTTGCTTTTGTCTTCCAGGTCCTGTTCCCCGGTCTTGTCTCGTCCGTCGCCTCCTCTCGGGCGTGCCCGGTGTCCGCGCCTTTGGGGGGGGGGTTATGTCACGCCCCGCTCTGTCCGATCCTAATGTGTGCCACGCCCACCTCGTTACCTCGTGTTCAGCCCTGATTGTGATCACCAGTGTCCTGTTATGTCTGGCTAGTCTTTTGTATTTAGTCCGTGTCTCAGTTAGTTTCCCCAGATCCGTCATTGTAGTGTCACGTTAGATGTCCGTGCCTGTCCGTCCCTCCCTTAATAAACCCCGTTACCTGACTTCCTGGATGCTCTCGCCTACTTCCACGGCTCGCCTACCATCCGATCGTGACAACCACCCTAACAAACATACCGAATCAATTTATGATTGGTGTCGGTGTGCATCAATGTTCTGGGACTGGAGACAGAATATGTCCTTCGAATGACACAGCCAAGTTGTGTCATTCGACATATCACTCCAGCAGTATCCACCCGGTGCATGGATGCTCTAACGCGTTCAAACTGTACTTGATGTCCATGGGCCTGTAATGCTGCTCTCACCATTCTGTATCCACAATGTGGCATATGTGTTGCTTAATACCTGTCACACAAGCATCTAACTCTAACACCCTGACTGAGAGATTGCATTCTGCCATTCGTCTGTATATTGTGCGTGGGCATAATCCTAGAATCCTGGCAATGTTAGGAACAGACAAATTTATATCCAAGAGATTTGCGATGTGTTCTGGTGATATGATCATACGTGGTCGTCCCATTCGTCCTTGCTATTGCTGAACAGTCACAGTGGGCATCTCCCTGAATGTCAGGTTTCGTTGGATTAGTTGAAGCAGTTCAGTGACAGCCTGTGTTATGTTATGTGTGATGTGATGGTTACTATACAGGAAATTGCACTTAAAAAACATTCCTGCAAGCAGACAAAGTCCAAGTAATCAAGGTCAAGGGGCAAACGCCCAATTGCATGCTCCAAGTGGGAGTGGAGTCTTTCCAGCACATAGTTCAACAGCAACTGCTAAAGGAAAAACAATACATACAATGTCCTTACTATGTATCGAACACATTAAAATCCACACATGTATTAATATTTCCATAGCGAAGTCTTAAAGTTTAAATCAGCGTGATAAATTTATGATAACGACAGTCAGTTATGAAAGCTGCTGGCAACAGGTATAATGGTAAGGGCGCCAGCAACTGACTCATACCTTGATAGAATTTGTATAAATAGTGCATAATAACTATTAATTATGTAATTATACACTGATGACGATATGAATGTTCATAAACACGACGCGATATTTCACGGCCCATCCCTGTCGGATGCCGTTTCATCTTCACCGTCTTTTCCTTAATTAATTAGGCATATCATACTTTCAAAGTGCTATTAGGGTCCCTTCTGGTGTCATCGCCAACATCGCGGACCTGTCAGTCCCCAAGTCGACTACTATCCCATCCCAACTACCTAGCTGGCCAGCTTGCAAGCTAGCGGACCTTGTAGTTGCCCGCAGACATCTTACGTTAGTAAGATAAGTTTGGTGATAATTAATGCAGCTAGCGAATTACTTACATAAAAACCTATTAGTTGGGGGCACAATAAGTTATCGTATTGACCAGTAAATGACAAGAAACATAACACAATAAACAAAAATCTGCTGTCAAGTCAATCAGTACTTGTACTTACCGCTTGCTCCATTTTGACCGCGGTTCCCGAAGAGAACTCTATCGGCAGTCTATCGCTCATCCTGTTAGTCCCGGATCTAGAGGATTGAATTTCGGACCGTATTTTAAACCACTGAAATTGTGGCAGCGTATTTGAAACAGCGAAAATAACGGGACTGAATATTGTAAAGCAGAAATAAGAGGACAATGTTATTGCTTGAATAATAAAGATGCAAATAAAACACATGGAATATTTTCAACTGAATTTGTTCTTTTGAACAAATTTTTTTCAATTTCCTGTAATGGCGCCGGCGCGTCGTGATGTGTTGAGTACCTCTCTCCACATGCTGCTACTTTTGCAGCCAGTGTATAATTTAACAACATATGATAGGGATACACTCTTAAAAATCGGTAATACAGTCCACCAAGATGCAATAATTAGTGTTTTGGACACGGAGCTGCTCTCGCTGTTCACCCGCAATCACCCTGACTTAACTGGGGGCACCTGGAGAAGGACATGCCTCATGGAGACACGGCCGCAGGGCCGGTGTGCAAGTCAGAGTGAAATGACGCGGTTTACGTCCATCCACCTTGACCCAGACACCTTGGACCCTCTGCAGTTTGCTTACAGACGAAATAGAGCAACTGAGGACGCCATCTCGCACACCATTCACACCACTCTGGCTCATCTGGACAATAAGAACTGCTATGCTATACTGTTATTTGTGGATTACAGCTCTGCATTTAACACGGTCATCCACTCCAAGCTTATCAAGAAGCTGCTGAGACTGGGACTCAGTGCTACTTTGTGCAACTGGGTTCTGGACTTCCTCACCAACAGACCGCAGCACGTGAGGATCAGCAAAAACATCTCCTCCACCCTGGTGCTCAAGACAGGTACTCTGCAGGGAAGTGTCCTGAGCCCATTGCTGTACTCCTTGTTCACACATGACTGTGTGGCCAGACACAGCACCAATACAATCATCAATTTCGCTGAAGACACCACCACTGTGGGCCTGATCACCAACAACGATGAAACGGCCTACAGAGAGGAGGTGAGACTCTTGACAGAGTGGTGCTTGGAGAACAACCTCTCTCTCAACGTCAGAAAAACCAAGGAGTTGGTAATGGACTTAAAGAAGCAGAATGCGGCTCATTCCCCTATCTACATCGGAGGAGATGCTGTGGAGAGGGTCAGTGGCTTCAGGTTTCTTGGGGGGACTCAGTGCCAGCCTCAAGTTTACAGAGCATGCCGCAGCTGTCACCAAAAAGGCCCACCAACGTCTTTACTTCCTCAGACGTCTGAAGAAAGCTAGGATGTCTACCTCAGTCCTCATAAGCTTCTACAGGTGTGCTGTGGAGTCCATCCTCACGGGGAGCATCACATCCTGGTATGGTGGCTGCACTGCACAAGACAAAGAGGCCTTGCAGAGAGTGGTGAAGACAGCGCAGAGGATCATCGGCACACCACTTCCTGCAATAAAGGACATTTACACCACGCGCAGTCTCAAAAAGACAAAGCGCATCATGGAGGACTGTAGTCACCCTGCACTGCCATTTTTCACTATTCTGCCATCTGGCAGGAGAATCAGGACAATATATACACGCACAGCACGATTCTGGAACATGGTATGAGTAACAAGAGAGGCTTTTTTTTCTCTCTTTTTCTCCAGGCAATAAAAATTTTGTCTCCTCATACCATGTGCAATGCTGTAGCACACAACACTTTACATGGCACTGACGCTTTATGTCATATGCACTATATGTCTTCTATGTTTTATGCACACATGCACATATCACAGAGCTTAAATTCCAGGTGGCCTGAGACAAGGCCGAGCCTGGTACGAGAGGCACCAAAGGGGGGGTTACACACATAAACACACACACACACACAGATAACAAGGGAGGCCAGCACTCCAACTTTTATTGCCTAAAGATTTAGGAACCTACAGACAGCAGAGTGGATCTAATGGACAGGGGTCCCTCGACTTGGCACACAACCCCCTCCCCATACATCCTGCCTTACAAATCACTCACCCAACAGACGAACGCCCTAAAGGAAGTTCATTTAAGTTTGGCTATTGTATACCCTGTATATTGATTTACTCACGACTACTAATCTCAATATAAAGATAGGTTATGTTTGTATGTGTCCTTAGACAATCTTAGTGTTTTGTGTGCCACCCTTATAACCATGTTCACGGAGTATCACCTATTTTACCCCTTTGCACTTGAACACATATAAATTTTAATAAATAGATTGCTATAGCTACCATTGTATATATGTTCTCATGGTATACCAGAAGAATCTGGAAAATTAGTGTAACCAATGTGTCCTAACTTTTAGAGAGTCTTCTTTGTTTAACAACCCCCCTTCTCTTACAACATTCCTTTGTGGTCCTTATCTGATCTTGGTGGACCGTTACCAAGTTTCTTTGTTCTAACATGCTATGTTAAAAGAACTGAATTAAGGTGTACCTTATCCATTCTGGAGAAGATCAATTGGGATAAGCCACACCAATCAAGATATGTTGTGTCCAGATGTGCAACTTATATTGATATTAAACTAACAGCCATGCCTATCTATGGATAAGATGTGCTGTTTGTAATATGAGTATTTGATGTAATGTCTGCACAAAGTGTAACATCTGTTGAGGTGTAACCCAAAACACCTGTATCAAATACTGATGTGAATCAGTCAGCTAGTATGGCATGTTTGGTGTCAAACTGATGGACAATCACTCCCAATTCCAAATCTGGCCAGTGGTTACCATGAAAGTGGATGTATCAAAAGTTATACTAGCTTAATGAAAATCATCAGTAAAGGGAGAATCAGTCGGGCCATAAATCCCAAAAGGACTGATACAGACCCCCTTCCGAAAGCCCGCCAAATGGATGGCCAGCCATTGGGCCAGGAGTCGAATTCCTGGTCATCCCTATTTATGAACTTTAGACCATAAAAACCTGGACAGGTTTAGAACAAAGGAGGGCTGAAAAGATCATCAGGAGGAAAAAGATTATGAAGGAGCAGAGAAAAGCCTGTCAGCCTGAGGAGAGGCGGAGAACATCAGCCCAGGAGAAGAGAAGCCCACAAGAAGCCCTCCGGTGAAGGCCCAGCTAGACAGAGAACTGCAACAAAGACAAAGCTTCAGAAGGAGAGAGAATCCAAGGGGCTCCACTCCACTGCTCCAAACGCCGCACCTTCCTGAGTGCCATCATCCCATCAGCTCATCAGCTCTGCAACCAACTACTAAAGACCGCCCCACTCTGCAACCAAGTAAACCAACTTCCTTTCATTCTAACAACCAAAGCTGTTCAGTTAACCTGCTATATGACTTTAGGGTCGTGTTTCCACAAACTGAGCTTGCTTTGCAGAACAGTATTTCCTTTTTAAGGTTACTCATTTAAATCCAGTCATTGCATTTCCATAATTACATTGTTTCCATTCCGTTATTTCATGTTTGTGTTTGTTGTTTGTGTTAAGTGTAATGTCTGTCTTATGTTAGTTGTAGTGTTAGCTAGGAATAAATGCATGTCTTTTACATAACTTCAGCCTCCGTTCATTGAGTGCCTGCCTCTGTGCGATCTTGCTACACGCTCTGAAACCTCAAACTCGCCTGAAACATCGTGAGACTCTTTCTCATCGGCCGTGAAGGGAGCTTCGCTACCAATCGCCAATTATCGCTACCAATTACCTGGTGACGCAGCTCGGTGGACAAGCCTTCTAACCCAGGTTACTAAGTGATACTGGTAATTAGTGAATCCCATTTAAGTCTCACATTAACAGACTCACGGGGATACCGCAATCGAGTTTGGAGGAGCCGACCATTCGGCATAACAATTGGATTAATAATCAGCATTAAACAATAATTAATTAAACAAACATATTGGTGGAGATATTAAAATTTACCTGAGCTAATAATTCCTACACTTATGTTTTATCTGTAGAGATGGTGCTCAAGTAAGAATTTCATTGTGCTTTGTACACTGTACTCTGTACATATGATAATAATAATAAACTGAAGTCAACTCGAAATTTATTTTGAGGCGGCGAAATTAAATAAACTGAATTCATGTGGTTGAATTACAAACATGTAATTATAACGTATGTTTTGGAACTGAATTTTGGAAGCCGAATATTTTTGTACTGAATATTTAAGCAATGAAATTACAACTGAAATGTTTCCAGTTGAAATGTTCAATGTTTAAATGTATACACATATTAAATTACATCCATCCATCCATCCATCCATTAACTTCCGCTTATCCGAGGTCGGGTCGCGGGGGCAGTAGTCTCAGCAGGGAAACCCAGACTTCCCGCTCCCGGGCCACTTCCTCCAGCTCCTCTGGGGGAATCCCAAAGGCGTTCCCAGGCCAGCCGAGAGACATAGTCCCTCCAGCGTGTCCTGGGTCTTCCCCGGGGCCTCCTCCCAGTGGGACATGCCCGGAACACCTCACCAGGGAGGCGTCCAGGAGGCTTCCTAAGCAGATGCCCGAGCCACCTCATCTGGCTCCTCTCAATGCGGAGGAGCAACGGCTCCCTCCCAAATGACCGAGCTCCTCACCCTATCTCTAAGGGAGAGCCCAGCCACCCTGTGGAGAAAACTCATTTCGGCCCTTTGCACTTGCGATCTCGTTCTTTCGGTCTCTACCCACAGCTCATGACCATAGGTGAAGGCAGGAACGTAGATCGACTGGTAAATCGAGAGCTTTTCCTTTTGGCATCACTGCTGACGCCGCACCAACCTGCCTGTCGATCTCCCACTCCATCCTTCCCTCACTCGTGAACAAGACCCCGAGATACTTAAACTCCAAGCTGGAGAGAGCACTCCACCCTTTTCCGGCTGAGGACCATGGTCTCGGATTTGGAGGTGCTGATTTTCATTCCAGCCGCTTCACACTCGGCTGCGAACTGTTCAAGTGAGAGCCGAAGGTCACGGTCTGATGAGGCCAACAGAACCACATCATCTGCAAAAAGCAGAGACCTAATCCTGAGGTCACCAATCCGGACACCCTCAACACCCTGGCTGCACCTACAAATTCTGTCCATAAAGGTTATAAACAGAATTAGTGATAAAGGGCAGCCCTGGCGGAGTCCAACCCTCACCGGGAACGAGTCCAACTTACTGCCGGTAATGCGGATCAAGCTCTTTTTATTCGATAAGTGTAATTCAACATGTTTTTTTTTCATCAACGACTTTTGTCATTAATTTACTTCCATATGGATGCCGAATCAGTCTCAGTCTTTAAATCTTGACGGAAGACCTATTACTTGGGAAGCCAGTTGACATTGGACCCCTAGAGGTTTTTTCCGTTCCTCTCCTCTGTTGTCATCTGGCTTTCTTTTATTTCTTTGTCTTTCCATTTCTCTGTTTTTGTATTATTCTCTATTTATGATGTTGCACTCATTACAACACACCTATGTAAAGCTTTGGGGCAACTCTTGTGAAAGACACTATATACACTCACCTAAAGGATTATTAGGAACACCTGTTCAATTTCTCATTAATGCAATTATCTAATCACATGGCAGTTGCTTCAATGCATTTAGGGGTGTGGTCCTGGTCAAGACAGTCTCCTGAACTCCAAACTGAATGTCAGAATGGGAAAGAAAGGTGATTTAAGCAATTTTGAGCGTGGCATGGTTGTTGGTGCCAGACGGGCCGGTCTGAGTATTTCACAATCTGCTCAGTTACTGGGATTTTCACGCACAACCATTTCTAGGGTTTACAAAGAATGGTGTGCAAAGGGAAAAACATCCAGTATGCGGCAGTCCTGTGGGCGAAAATGCCTTGTTGATGCTAGAGGTCAGAGGAGAATAGGCCGACTGATTCAAGCTGATAGAAGAGCAACTTTGACTGAAATAACCACTCGTTACAACCGAGGTATGCAGCAAAGCATTTGTGAAGCCACAACACGCACAACCTTGAGGCGGATGGGCTACAACAGCAGAGGACCCCACCGGGTACCACTCATCTCCACTACAAATAGGAAAAAGAGGCTACAATTTGCACGAGCTCACCAAAATTGGACAGTTGAAGACTGGAAAAATGTTGCCTGGTCTGATGAGTCTCGATTTCTGTTGAGACATTCAAATGGTAGAGTCAGAATTTGGCGTAAACAGAATGAGAACATGGATCCATCATGCCTTGTTACCACTGTGCCGGCTGGTGGTGGTGGTGTAATGGTGTGGGGGATGTTTTCTTGGCACACTTTAGGCCCCTTAGTGCCAATTGGGCATCGTTTAAATGCCACGGCCTACCTGAGCATTGTTTCTGACCATGTCCATCCCTTTATGACCACCATGTACCCATCCTCTGATGGCTACTACTGATTGCTGGGATTGCTGCGAGGATTGCTGGGATTGCTGCGAGAGAGTGGTGTTGAGCTGCAGCGATTGTTTGGGATTGTTTTTTGGAGTGTTTTGAGTGTTTGTGTGCTTTACCTGTTTACGTGGGTGGCTGTTTATTTCTATTTATTGTTCTTATTTCGGTCAGCGTGAGTGCTTGTCTGTCCTGTCTGTTAATCAACAGCGCGATTATTACCGACAGAGAGCTGCGGGTGTCGCGTGCGCGGCGTTTTTCTGTCCGCGTTTAAACTCCGTAACAAACACCCGCGGGGCGATTATAACTAATAACATCTAACGTCGGTATCGCTACCAAGCGTCGGAAAAGGACAGTTGCTCCTGAGCTTTGCTCGGTCGCCAGTCGGGGCCGGGAGGACATTTTCCACTTTTTTCCCGCTCCGGCAGTAGCCTGCTGTGAGGGGGTTTTTGTGGTTTTTCGACCTCCCAAGAGCAACTTCGATTTCGCCTTGTTTTTAGTTCATACTTGGTTCAGGCAGAAGTTCTTCTGGTAAGTAGTAGTAAGTTTATCAGGTTTAAAATTTTTAATAAAATAATAATTAAGTTCCGTTTTAACACAAGTAATAACTTATTTTAGTGTACTCCGCACGTTACTGCATTTATTGTTACGCAAATTAATCTTTATAGTTAAATACACTATATAAATTTACTGGGCTGGGAGTACGGGGTCATAGTGAGTTAGTTAATTATGGGGCCAGCTCAGTGTTGCGTTTGCAAGATGTTTGCCCTTCTGGACGTTAGTGTCCAGTCGGACTTCATCTGCGAGCGATGTAAGCTAGTGGACTCACTCATGGTCAAGGTTCGCGACCTTGAGGAGCAACTGGCTCGCATCCAATGCAACAGTGAGTTAGATGAGCTAGTTGATACGCCGTTTAGGGAGACGGTGTGTACGCCACTAACGGGGGGGAGGGAGAATGAAGAGCAGAGAGGTCGAGAGAGCTGGGTGACCGTAGGTCGTAGACGCAGGAAAAGGCGTACACACGTTACAGAGGCGGCATCACCTGAGGTGTCTGTGTCTAACAGGTTTCAGGTGCTTCCAGCTTTAGAGCCGGAAGGGACTGGGGAAGCAGGTGGGCCCTTGGGCACTGAGGAGCCCCCTCCCCCCAGAAAGAGGGAGGTTGTGGTAGTGGGGGATTCAATTATTAGGGGAGTAGACAGTTATGTGTGCACGCGTGATAGAGGGTCCCGTACGGTGTCTTGCCTGCCTGGTGCCCAGGTAGGAGACCTTCCAGATCGTGTGGACAAGCTTTTGGCCCCAGCTGGGGTGGATCCAGTTGTCGTGGTGCATGTTGGCACCAACGACATAGGCAAGGGTAGAAGGGCTGTTCTGCAGGATAAATTTATAGAAGTCGCCAATAAGCTTAGAAGCAGAACGTCCATGGTGGTATTTTCCGAAATACTCCCCGTGCCACGCGCAAGTGAGGCTAAGTTAGCTGAGATAAGGAGATTAAATGCGTGGCTAAAAGGATGGTGTAGGAAAGAGGGGTTTAGGTTTATGGGGCACTGGAGGACCTTCTGGAACAGGTGGGACCTGTTCAAGCCGGATGGGTTGCATCTGAACCGGAGGGGAACCAGTGTACTGGGAAGGCGTATTTGTAGAGTAGTTGAGGAATGTTTAAACTAGGGACTGGGGGGGCAGGGAGGTTAGTTAAGTATGTAACTGGGGGGAAACGGAAAGCCCAAAAAAATCATATTATAAGTAGGCACTGTAATAAGCCTACCCTTTGTTGTCTGTATTTAAACGCCAGGAGTATTAGGAATAAAATTCATGATTTAGAGGCTCTTATCTCATCGGACTCTTATGATATTATAGCAATAACTGAAACGTGGTTGAGTGATAAGGATGGACAAGAATATAATATGGATGGTTACACATTGTTCCGTAAAGACCGTATAGGTAAGAAGGGAGGTGGTGTTGCAGTATATGTAAAGGAAATCTTGCAGGCAAGGGAGCTTACTGATATAAGTAAAAGTACGGAAGCTATATGGGTAAAATTAGATGCTACAAACTCAAATAGCCTAATTGTCGGTGTTTGTTACAGAGCACCCAATGTAGCTGCTGAGGAAAGCAGATTGTTATACAGTGATATTAGGATTATGAGCAATAAAAATGATGTGGTAGTTATGGGTGATTTTAATCTACCGGGGATACAGTGGGACATTGTTGCTGGCTCTTCTGAAAATGAACTTGAGATGGTGGAATTAGTACAGGATTGTTTTTTTACTCAGTTTGTTAACACCCCTACCAGGGGAGATGCCATTCTTGATCTTGTTTTGTCTAATAACCAGGACAGGATTGGTAAATTAGATGTTTTAGAACCACTTGACAGTAGCGATCATAACATGGTTAAATTTGAGGTTAAGTTTAGTGCCCGAAGAGCAAAGTCCAAATCAAAAATATATAATGTTAGGAAGGCTAACTTCAATTGTATGAGATTAAAACTAGAAACCGTGAACTGGATGGAGTTAAATAACAAAACTGTTGAAGAGGCATGGGAATTTTTTAAAAGCACATTATTGCAAGTACAAGAGGACTTCATACCTGTTTCTAGCAAGAATAAATCTAGGAAATTGCAACCTAGGTGGTTTAATAGGGACATAAAGTATAAAGTAAGGAGGAAAAGGGCTTTGTTCCAGAGATGGAAAATAACTGATGATGACATAATAAAGCAAGAGTATCTAAATCTACAGGCTGAATTAAAAAATGACATTAGACGAGCTAAAAGGAATGTCGAAAGGAAGATCGCATTGGAGGCTAAGGATGACGTTAAAAGTTTCTTCCAGTATTTTAACTCTAAAAGAGCTCTAAAAGCTGAAATTACTAATCTGCAGGATAGTAAGGGTCTTATAATTGAAAACGACATTGACATAGTAAATGAGTTCAATGATAGTTTTGCACGGGTATTCACTGTCGAGGACACTAGTAACTTACCAGTTCTTATTACTAATTCAACATCGTCTATAACTAATATATATATAACTGAAGCTGATGTTTTGCAAAGCCTAGCTAAGCTCAAAATAAATAAATCACAGGGCCCTGATGGCATCTTACCTATAGTGTTAAAAGAGATGAGGGATATTATTTGCCGACCCTTAACATTACTGTTTCAAAAATCCTTATCTGAAGGTGTGGTACCTTCTGATTGGAAGCATGCCAACATAACGCCCATTTTCAAAAAAGGGGATAGAAGTAATTTGTCAAACTATAGGCCAATCAGTCTAACTTGTATAACTGGTAAAGTTATGGAGGCTATAATCAAAGAGAAAATGGTAGATTACCTGGACTCAAATAACATTTTGAGGGATAGCCAGCATGGATTTAGGAGAGGTAGATCCTGTTTAACAAATCTGTTGGAGTTTTTTGAGGAAGCTACTCAGGAAGTTGATGATAAGAAGGCCTATGATGTCATCTATTTAGATTTCCAAAAGGCTTTTGATGTTGTTCCCCACAAGAGGCTCTCACTTAAACTCAAAGCGACAGGTATTTTAGGAACTGTAGCGACTTGGATTGATAACTGGTTAACGGATAGGAAGCAGCGAGTAGTTATAAGAGGCTCGATGTCACAGTGGGCCTGCGTTCATAGTGGGGTACCGCAGGGTTCAATTTTAGGACCACTTTTGTTCCTAATTTACATAAATGATATAGACACCAATATATACAGTAAACTGGTGAAATTTGCAGATGACACCAAGGTGGGTGGTGTAGCAGATACTGAACTAGCGGCTCAGCAGCTACAGCGGGATCTTAATTTAATTAGTGACTGGGCTGACACCTGGCAGATGAAATTTAACATAGACAAATGTAAGGTACTCCATGTAGGGAGCAGAAATATAAAGTACAGGTATTTTATGGGACCTACTGAAATAAAGGTAGCTGATTATGAGAAAGACCTTGGTGTGTATGTTGATGCTTCCATGTCTCATTCTCGCCAGTGTGGGGAAGCAATAAAAAAGGCCAATAGGATGTTGGGGTACATCTCCAGGTGTGTGGAGTTTAAGTCAAGGGAGGTAATGCTAAGATTATACAATTCCTTGGTGAGACCTCACCTAGAATATTGTGTACAGGTTTGGTCACCATATCTTAAAAAGGACATAGCGGCCTTAGAAAAGGTGCAGCGTAGGGCCACAAGAATGATTCCTGGTCTTAGAGGAATGTCATACGAGGAAAGGTTATTTGAGCTAAATCTGTTCAGCCTCAAGCAAAGGAGACTGAGGGGGGACATGATCCAGGTCTATAAGATTCTAACAGGTTTGGATGCTGTTCAACCGAATAGTTACTTCAGCATTAGTTCAAATACAAGAACTCGTGGCCATAGGTGGAAATTAGCGGGAGAACATTTCAAACTGGATTTAAGGAAGCACTTCTTTACACAGCGTGTAGTCAGAGTATGGAATAGTCTTCCTGATAACGTAGTGCAAGCTGAATCCTTGGGTTCCTTTAAATCAGAGCTAGATAAGATTTTAACAACTCTGAGCTATTAGTTAAGTTCTCCCCAAGCGAGCTCGATGGGCCGAATGGCCTCCTCTCGTTTGTATAGTTCTTATGTTCTTATGTTCTTAACAGGATAATGCACCATGTGACAAAGCTCGAATCATTTCAAATTGGTTTCTTGAACATGACAATGAGTTCACTGTACTGAAATGGTCCCCACAGTCACCAGATCTCAACCCAATAGAGCATCTTTGGGATGTGGTGGAACGGGAGCTTCATGCCCTGGATGTGCATCCCACAAATCTCCATCAACTGCAAGATGCTATCCTATATCAATATGGGCCAACATTTCTAAAGAATGCTTTCAGCACCTTGTTGAATCAATGCCACGTAGAATTAAGGCAGTTCTGAAGACGAAAGGGGGTCAAACACTGTATTAGTATGGTGTTCCTAATAATCCTTTAGGGGAGTGTATATTCAATGTACTGTATTATACTGAGGGGGCGGCATGGTGGTGCAGTGGTTAGCACTGTTGCCTCACACCTCTGTGTTACATATGTGTGGAGTTTGCATGTTCTCCCCGTGTCGTCGTGGGGTTTCCTCCGGGCACTCCGATTTCCCCCCACAGTCCAAAGACATGCTGAGGCTAATTGGAGTTACTCAATTGCCCATGGGTGTGCTTGTATGAGTGAATGGTGTGTGAGTGTGCCCTGTGATGGGCTGGCCCCCTGTCCAGTGTTGTTCCCTGCCTCGAGCCCATTGCTTCCAGGATAGGCTCCGGACCCCCTGCGACCCAGTAGGATAAGCGGGTTGGAAAATGGATGGATGGTATTATACTGTATGTGTATTTCATTATAAAAAATTATTACTCTTTAAATTGTTATTGTTTTTTGCTGCCTGCAGTGTATAAAAGGTGCTTTATCTCAAAGGAAATATATTTCATAAACATTTCTGAGTTGTGGAAGGTAAGTGCAATTTACATGCTAAATAAAATCAAAAGCAAAAAATGATGACGCAAAGGCCATTTGTTAAAAAAAAAACGGGAGGACCCAGCACTTTTGTTCATCAAAAGTCAGATTTCAAACCAAGGCTTGCTCCAGTATTTTAAAGTATGGCCTCATCACCATCTTCACTGATGGAAATGATCATTCCTTACTTTGTTTAAGGACAAGTTCAGATCTGTTTTTCCTATCAAAAAAGTTTACATTACCTTCAAAGTTACCCTTAACATTTGAGTCATTTTCCACGCTTTCCACAACAGAATTCTAAATGTGTCATGTACAACGCTGAAAATGGCTGTGTGATTCAATGGGTAGAATCTCTTTGTCCTGTAGATTCCTTGCTACCTAATGGGCACCTGCCTCCTGAAGAAACTGGTCATGTGGTGTAGTGGGTAGCAGGCAGCCTGCTGGCTTCAAGTAGCATGTCATTTTCAAGAAGACATGCAACATTGCTGGCATACAAACAATATACTTTCCTTCAATTGCATCATTATGTCCAGCCCATGGCAATCAAGAACAAAAATAAAATACATGCAATTTGAACAATGCTGACTTCAAACCAACATTATAAACACAGGTCTCAGTATGACAATTAAGATAAAGAAGCAAGTGTCAATCTCTCATACGTGAGAGGCTGCCATCCTCCTAGAAAACATGGTCAGGCTTCTCCAAAGATACAAAACACATTTAATCTAGGCCAGTATACTACATAGTATTTTTTTATAAAAACACATTTTATCTACTAAATGAGAGATTCAACCACTAAATCTCTACTCCAGCACTCTGTGAAGATCTCCTACTTAACCCACTCATGTTCTAATTTCCAGATGAAGCTAGAAACCCTAACACCCATGCTATTGTACACTCCCTCCAGATGAACACTGAAGAGGGACTGCAATCACGTAACTCCAGCCTTACCCATTAAATGGAATCACTGCACAAACCCCAGTTTAAAAATACCATAATAGATATTGATATTTTTATCTCCACCGTATCTCTGTATATTACATTATAATACCTTACTATGGAGGGCTAAGAGTGCCAAAATTAAATAAAGAAATACACCAATAATTAATTAATTAAATGTGCCATGAATTGTTTAAAATGGGAAATATAAAGAGAAACTATTACTTAAATGTGTCATGAATTATTTAAAATGGGAAATAAAAATATTGTTAATTAAATGTGCCATGAATTATTATCTACCATTAGAAATAAAATCATTATTAATTAATTACATGTGTCATTTACAATTATTTCACTATTTATTTAATTTTGGCACTTTCACCACATCATGAATTAATTTTATCTGTCAGTGTGACCCATCAAAGTCAGTAGGCGGTAGTGTTGTAGTCAAGACCGCCTAAACCGAGACCAAGACATTGCCGAGACCGGAGGATATCAAGACCAAGACACTGCCGAGACTTGAGGGTACCAAGACCAAGTTCAAGACCAAGACCAAGACACACTAAGGCGAGACCAAGACCAAGACTGGTCGAGACCAAGCCCAAGATCAAGACCGAAAACAGACTAGGGCTAGAATCGACATCACATTACCCAGATCAACTGTAGAGAAAAAAGGCATTGCTGTAAAGTGTCATTACTCGTTAAATCAAATTCATGTTATCTTTTCAATTATATTGTCCATACCTGTATGTCCATATGTCTCTCATTTAAAATCTCCCAGATTTGTCATAGTTACGAGACCTGATGGAAAATAATATTCTCAGCAATCCTCTCCTATAACCATTTTATCAGACGTCGTCAAGGGAAAGAGATGGGATGTACCAGAAAGATGTTCATATTAAGTCTCTTATACCAGGGACAGAGGCCTCGGGTAAGCTATGAATAAAGCTATGTAATGATCCTTTGCTTTGAATTGAAGAGAATGAGCCTCCAGATTGACTTGCACCTCCAAGACCGTGCTTTCTAATCAATGTAAAATACCTAATTTATTTGAATTATAACTATGCTATAGACTTCGCGGACATTTTCTTGCCGATGTATGATACGATGTGTATGATGTTTGTGGACTGTGAAGCACTGGCAGTGTCCGTGGAGAAAATGTATAAAATGTAACGTTTTTGAAATGGATGCATCTGACTGGTTGCATTTGAATTGAGGCGCGTAATAAATAATGATACTGTTCTGTGAGGATGTGCAGTTTTCTCTTTTTTTCCCCATCCCATCGAGACCGCTATGTCCGAGATCAAGACAAGACCGAGACCAAATAGAGTCGAGAGCAAGACAAGACCGAGACCAAATAGAGTCGAGACCAAGACAAGACCGAGACCACAAAAAATTGGTCTCGAGACCGGTCTCGAGACCAAGACCGGTCTCGAGAACTACAACACTAGTAGGCGGGACAAACAATGATCTATCTGGATCTTGTGCAGCCGATTGTTTTGGTCTGAAGCTGTGTCATTTCCAACATGGCGCTACCAATCATGGACCAGGCCCAATACTGCGCATGTATTCACATTTTGCGGCAGACCGTGATTCAGGGCATGGATGTCGTGTATCATTACTCATTGGTCACGTATTGTGAGATGGGTCATTGATGTTTATATTTGTAGGTCAGCCGTCACTTTATTGTGGTATTTAAACCATATTGAATTAGAAATTGTAATAAAATTGAGGTGTATATCAATCTTGTGTACCCATATTGCTTATCAAGGGGCTGTGATATATGTACAGCATTTTCTAAAAAAAAAAAAAAGTCACTCCAAAATAATAGTTAAGAACTTTTATTTGCACAACATAAACAATGTTTATGTTGTGCGGTTTGGCCCAAGATAAAACAATCGGTCGTCTGTCAGAAACAAATATAATTTGCTTCATTTAGCACCACAAGACACTACTGCCATAACTGACACGAGTGTGTAGTAATTACACTGACACAATTAAAAAAAGAAATGACTAAGGAGAAAAAAAAGCAGGCTTAGTTTAAGTAACTTCACAGCACATCGAACTGGGTAACATTAAAGTAATGTCACCTTTGACTGTAAAATTGATGGCCATACCCTGTATTTTACGTCGCTCCTTCTGAAGCACATTTGGCATTATGCGAAATAAAATCTTTTAAAGTCGAAGGACTCCATCATTATCCTGTTAATTCTCTTTCCTCTCTGTCGACATTATCACCAAAAAAAATCAACAAACGATGAAATGTGACGCGATGCCATAAAGAAGTCGCAAGCGTGCGCATGCGTAGTAGCGGAAGTTACATTTTCGGTAGGTGTAACATTTTCGGTAGGGACACCCCTACCTATATCGCTCAATTAAGGCCGTTGCGAAATTCTTCTTCTTCTTGATTATTATAGGTAGCAATGTAAAAACAAATACTGTCATCTATTGTCTCGGAGTATGTTGACGGGTCCCGTACCGATCCATTATCTGGGATCTATTTGTTTTGACTTGCTGTACAGGGTAACCAATCAGATGTTACTCTCGGTTGACGACCCGCAGTGACAGATAAAATTAATTCATGATGTGGTGAAAGTGCCCAAATTAAATAAATAGTGAAATAATTGTAAATGACACATGTAATTAATTAATAATGATTTTATTTCTAATGGTAGATAATAATTCATGGTACATTTAATTAAGGATATTTTTATTTCCCATTTTAAATAATTCATGACACATTTAAGTAATAATTTATCTTTATATTTCCCATTTTAAACAATTCATGGCACATTTAATTAATTAATTATTGGTGTATTTCTTTATTTAATTTTGGCACTCTTAGCCCTCCATACCTTACTTGTAAAAACTTTACGATTTTTAAAATAACATTTTACCAATTCTTCAAAAAAAAAAAAAAAACACGTGTGAGAAAATGTATTCAGTGTTTTCTGCTTCATTCTTAGTCACGTGACTTTTTCTACCAGCCCCGTATTAGTAAGAATTCCTGTATGGACAGAAAAATGTTGCATTTTTAACTTTCACCTTACAAATAAGCCTATCGCAGTGGTGACGTGCGGAAGAGGAAACGCAAGGTCTCCTGAGCGACCAGTCATGTTAACCATTGAACGCGCGTTACCAATCACGCTCCGGCGGGCGGGGCTCCAGGACATCCGCGTAACAGCGGAGGAGGGGGATGTTCCCGGCGGCCATCTTGGATGTGAAGAGTGATTGTTTGGCGTAAAGAAATAATAAAATAAAAATTATTACTTGAAGATTTGTGGAATTAGTGTACCAAAAGACGGATTATAAGACGAAGGAAAGTCCAGAAAATTCAGGTAGCTTAACTGCTTTTTCGTTTAGAAAAACCACAATGAACTTATATTTTTTCTTTACCAATGTTATGGCTTGCTTGGCTGATGCTAGCTGGCTAACTGTGTATATAGCTAGCTGGTTGAAAAGCCCAGCCAAGCATCACTTGTACCTCGCAAAAATACAGTGCCTACCTGCCAGGCCAGAAAATGAGGGGCAAATAGTTATAACGGTAGATGTCGAAGAATAATTGGAAAAAAACTGGAGCCGGAGTTCACAGTTGAAGCACCCGTTCTGGCTGAGCTGGCGCCGTATAGTTTCCAGTAACGTGGGGATTTGTTTTTACCGCTGAATGGCTTGCAAAATCTGGCCAATTTCAAACTACAGTGCGTACATTATTCATATCCTCACTTCAATGCAGTGTGCTTTACACAACTTTAGATAAGTCATATAAGGGAATCCGTTACGACGTAGCGAACGATTTAAATACAGAATTTGTCTCTTGTCCAAATAAGTAAACTAAGGTTATTTGGAGCTTGGCAAATTAGTGCTTTTAGTGAATCTGCTCTTGCTTATTCGCACTGAAATGATTATAAGCAGTGTCTTTCTTTATTGCTAGATGTAACCACTAGATATGCTTGTCTGAGCTATAGATGAAACCTTCAGCTGATTCCATACCTCAGTAGATGTGGTGATATGAAAACGGGGTTCCCATGTACCGTTTATACAGTGATCATGGGGGATGATTTGCTTTTCATTCGTCTGTTTAGCCTGACAGATCCTTTTCATCCCGGGCCCCTGATATAATTTAGGCAGACATAAGACTCCGGTGTTTGCCAGCAATATGCTTTATTTTTTAAGTCAAGCCAAAGTAAAAAATATTTGATACGAGCATTTATATTTGATTTGAGCATTAAAAAGCTTATTTGATATAAACATAAGCTTCATTTTTAAACTGTCATACATTTAAGCTTACATTTCTTTGAGTTAATTTTAAAATGTTAAGAGTCTTGTGTAATGTCTTAGGGTATGATTTTATGTAGAACTTGTATGTTTCAGAATTCTGTGTGGAACACATGTTATTTCTGACTGACACATTAACACTACTTCAATGTTTTTGCTTGCGGAAGCCATATTGCTCTGGTCATATCCCAACTGTCACAGAACCTACACTGTTGAAAACTCTTTTCATCTCACAGTGAAAGACGGTATGAAGACAGTATCATAGTCCACAAGTCATGGCTGATAAAAGAAAATTACAAGGTAAATTCCATTTCAAATATGTTCTTTTCTCTGAAATAACCAGTGTAATCTTACAATTTGTTCCCTCTACTTTTCACTGTGGTTAACCACTGTGTGGTTAGGTGCATCCATTGTATTTTACTCTTTGCCACAGTGAAAGCTGGTTCCATGGAACTGAAACTTGTAATGCAGTTTTATTTAGTCATAAAATCTAGCTTATTGGCAAACATAAAAAGGTCTTTACGTAGCAGAAAATTTCATATATTAAAGAATCTGAGGTTTGATACAGAAAAGTTTAATTCCCCAGAATTATATATACATCTTAATGTAAAATCTCAGATTTAAGTGTAGCAGACATTTTTAAAGAAATTACATTTGCAATCAAAATTTTGTGAAGTTGGAATATAGTTCCTGCTTTATTAGTATAGCATTATAAGTTCTAAATGGCTGCTATACAGTAGTATAATGTGTTTAATTGGGTAGCTTTTTTGAGTTTGCAAACAGATTAACTGACATTATCACCCTAAACCAGTGGTTACCACCCTGCGGAGGTTAGATGCAGCCCTAATTTAACAAATGTGATACAGATCAGTATTGGAGCCAGCTATGTTAAAGCTAATACTAGCCTCTGATACTGAGATGCACCTGAAGGGCCTGATTATCTGTATCAGGTGTGTTAAATTAGGGCTGCCCCTAAGCTCTGCAGGGTGGTAGATCTCCAGGAGCAGGGTTAGTGACCATTGCCTTAAACTGAATCCAAATAAACTTTTATATGCAAATGAGGGAAAAAAATTGTTTTTGCTACCATCCATCAGTTTTCTATTCCACTTATTCAGTCAAGCATCATAGCAACAACCTAATATGAAAGTAATAAGCAAAACTGTATGAGTTGCATAACCAGTTAGCGTTATGTAGGTCAAGCAGCACTACATATTCCTTCCAGCAAGAAAGAACATACTTTGCAAGTAAAACATGGTTAAATTGAAGATATTCAGAATTGAGTCAAGTTGATGCAGCTGTATGTAGCCATCATTAGATCATGTGCCTGGTTTTGATTGGCTGTTGAGGGAAACCTTGAGTCTTGAATGAGAGTAGTAATGTTAAGGAAATTAATCTGGAAATGCAACAAAAGCCTTTTCCAGAACAAACTCAGTTTGAGGATCATGGATAAAAAATCAGTAGGAGAGTGAGATTCATGACACACAAGGGGACTACTGTATAAAAAATAAACAACCAGAAAATATTTGATAGGTACAGCACTTTGGGGCTGTGAGGTATGATGGTTTTAGCTTTATTTTACCACAGTAAGTCAGTATGCTTTTTTTGCAGGTTGGATATTTCAAATATGTTCTGGAACTTGGTAGTTGTTACCCAGTGTATGGAAAAAATGTAGAAATGCATCATAGTTGTATTGATGTCCCATAATGTTATCAGGAATATGTTTAAAGTTATTTAGTAATGACTTGCACACAGTTTTATTCTTAATGGTCCTAGAGCATCCAAAATGCTGAAATTAACGTTGCGAATCTTACAAGACACTTGACTCCTTATTCCATAGTAATGAGCCAAGTCTCATTTAGATTGGACCTTAAGGGCAAACACCTGCAAACAATATATTTGAAGATATTCAGTTTAATCATGGTATATGTGATCAGGATTTGGAGAGCAAATATTTGACCAAATCGTCTTGTAATACTTCTTTGCTTTATTGTATGACTTGCTTTGTTAAGGTAGTAATGAACAGATATGACTAGCGAATAATGCTTCTGCTATTATTAATTGGTTTTGGGGCCTATATGAAATTGTGACACCCCCCTCTCCTCTTTTCTGCCCTGCCAGGTGAAATAGATCGATGTTTGAAAAAAGTGGGGGAGGGTGTTGAGCAGTTTGAAGACATCTGGCAGAAGGTGAGTAAAATGTTTTACATTGTTATTCATGTGTATGCACACCCAAAACTGACAGTTAATACATGTATCATAACAGCATTGTGTGGAGACCTGTTGTGTGGAGACATTCCTAAATTATTTTTAGTCTTTAGTTAGAAGATCCTTTTTGGCTTAAAATAGGGTTATATTTTTTTGGAACCTTTAACTCAGGCAATGTCTTATTTTGTTTTGGTAGTATTTGCAGATAATTCAGTGGCCAGTGCATTTCGTTTTACAATTTGAAAACATTATGTCACTGTTAGATTTTGTGCAGTGGTTTTGTCAAGCAATTGTTTCCAGCTCAGCCTTCAGTACAGTCGACAGATTCTCAATGCTTTGGTCAAGCTTTTGAGATGCATGCATTTGTATAAACAAATTTATTTGTCCCTCCCCAAGTTAAGTTCTTACCTGGCAGTTGTTTCTTTTTGTTGTCTCTAGCTTCATAATGCAGCTAATGCAAATCAGAAAGAAAAATATGAAGCGGACCTCAAGAAAGAGATAAAAAAGTTGCAGGTGAGAAGCTGTTCTTTTGTGTCATTTCGCCTTGCAAGCCACTAATGCTCTGCACAAAACTCCATGTGTGTTCAGGTTCATGAATGAAATCTGTTACTTTTGGGTTTTCACATACATATAAAGTGACTGACTCTCCTTCTCTACCAGCGTCTTCGTGACCAAATAAAGACATGGGTTGCCTCCAATGAAATCAAAGACAAAAGGCAGTTGGTTGAGAATAGGAAACTCATTGAGACGGTAAGGATGTATGGAGCATCTTTTAAATTCAATGCTTAGGATAACTGGTCATTAACTGTATTTGCATCAGTCAGTGTAAGCAGAATTTGTACCTTAATCTTGAGCAAGGCTGACAAACTTGATAAATGTATACTTTGAAACGCATACCATGCTCTCTTAGTCAAGTTGTTGAGTATTTTAATAATGTAGATGTGGCTAGGCAGAGTTAACCTAATGCTGCATTCCATTTGAACTCGTAACTCGGACTTCCTAGTTGGAAATTTCAACTGGAATGCCCACTGAAGTTGGAATTCCGATTTAAACACTGAGGAATCTACACAACCCTGATCTCAGAATTCAAGATAGCTGCACCCTTTATTAACAGATGTTAAAGCTTTAGTTTTATACTGTTTATTAGCATTTGCTTTTTATTTGTGGCTCATTAAATTGGTCGTACGTACAGTACTGCCCAATCCCTAATTGTGGACTTGTCGCTATGATGATTTTGTGCATAAAATACAGCATAATGCATTATCAACTGATATTGCTAGATCTGGGACCTGTTTCAGAAAGCAGGATTTCTTAATTGGCTAATTTGTCTGATTTAAGGGAGTCTTGGCTAAGTGAACGAAGATAAAGGCCATTTAAACTGGCGTAAATTAAATCCGACAAGTTATCTGGCAGAGCAGGAAATCTTGCTTATTGATTTGGGTCCCTGGTATTGCTAAATGACTTTCTGACTTGCTTCACTGGAATATGGTTAACTGGTGTGTGACATCATTCCAAGATCCAAGTACCGACCCCTAAGGTAAATGGAATGCAGAATAAGACCTGGTTCATACTTCCTGCAGACATGTGCCATAGTTCTGGACTGTCTGCAGTCCTGAATTTTCCTGCTACTTGTGTCAATGCGTCAGGCAACCATGTATTTTGATGCCAGTCTATGGTAGCGCTGTAGTGCAAAGCTGTGATTATGAAGTGTGGTATGAAGGTTACATTTAAAAATAAGAATGTTCCTAAAACTAACCATGTACTGTGTACTTACAGTACGGAAGGCAGGGTATTCCACAGTGGAAACATTTCTGTAAGCTGAAATAAGATATGAAAATCAACTATAACTAAATCTAGAAATATTGAAAACTAACCACCTAATATTGAAAACTGGGGAAAAAAAATTTAAGGCAAACGTCAAATCATTTTCAGACTGTTTTTATACTATACTTTATACTAGGGGTGCACCGATCGATCGGCGCACCGATCGATCGGCCTCGATCACGTTAATTTGAGGGGATCAGAAATCGACCATATTCCCATGAGATCCACCGATCTTAGTTATATGCTTTTAACTCTTTGGGATCGAGTATGTCGTCGACGACATCGCGTACTTTTCGCGTCTATTTCAGTTTATAAATATCTCGCTGAAATCTTAATGTATAATCATGAAAAAAACACTGGCTAAATCCGTAATCTGTCTTCTTTTCAAAACGTCCATTGTCGGAAGTATTAAAGTTTTTTTAATTAGGTTAAATCGGCAAAAAAGTAAACCATGTCATCTTACTTTGTTTTACCTGCATCGGGGGCGTGTAGTACCGCTCTCACCCGAAGATCGCTATTCACATTCTAAATAGCCGCATTAGCGCGTATTCAAATCGCATTCGCATGGTAATTTGATTAACAGCGCAACGGTGAAACGCGATCCAGATACATCCCCTTCAGCGCCATAAAAGGGGGTTGGGGACGTGGCCAGGTGACAATGGCTCATTCATACACATGAAAGTTGCTACATATTCAATGAAAGGAGCCAGAAATAGTTACATGAGTTAGGTTTTTCTTATTTATTTATCCAAATTAATGTTGCATCTACACCATTTAGTCATCTTCATGTAGCCAAGACTTTGGTGATCAGATATCTGGGATCAAAACAAACTGCCAGCATTGCTTACTATGTACTTTTATAATGTTTCTGCAAGTGTTCCAAACTGCATTTTGCAATGTCTATACTTTGATGTCAAATTTCAAACTTAACAAAAATCTGACATATTTACAATATATATTAAAATAAAGATGAGTGTAATGGCAAAACAAATATATAAGAAATAATTTATTTGCCATGAATTAAGTGTGATGAAATGTGTGATCATGCCCCAGTCAGTGAAAGTGTGTTTCCTACCCCTAGGCCCCAGAGGGTTAAATCAGCCTTTTCTCCCATTCCCGAGAGAGGTGCAGTGCAGGCTGCCTCCCTCCCTATTTTTTGGACAAGTGTGTCATAACAGCTATATATATATATATATATTTTTTACAAAATTAGAGAAATTAAAGTCTGGAAGAAAAAATATGATTTTGTAGTTCAAACAGCAATGCTCATTTATATGTTCATTTATATTTGAGGACACTACCTCATGTTTTGTGAGTATTCATATCAAATTACTCAATAAAAATGGAAACATTGAAGTAACTGTCTTTTAGTTATGAAAGAAACAAGATCGGCAAAAAAAAATCGAGATCGGCAGGTAAGGTTGCCTAAGGATCGGTGATCGTTGATCGGCCAGAAAACTGCAATCGGTGCACCCCTACTTTATACTATACTTTTTCGTGCAATGCACTTGAACCAATAACAAGCGGCACTACATTAAGAAATTTTGTAGTAGCTAGCAAAGTCCTGCAAATTTGTCTATCCCTAGAATTTAACTTACTAAAATGTATGTCTGTTAGATTACTATATTATAGGTATTATCTTATCTATCTAATCTTAATAATGAAAACTAATACAACCACACCTAAAACTAAACTGGATTTCAAACGAAAATTTGACACAAAAAAACTACATAAAAATTATAACACTGACGCAAGCACATTCATTGGTATATGTCATTGCAGTTACAAATGTAATTTATTTTTGGTTTGCAGTCATCTGAGGATCTTTATAATCCCATTGTGAGGAATCATATAAATCCCCATATTTCCGGACTACCTCATCCAATCTTTCTTCAAATCTGCTGGCTGTATTTTTCACTCTGATCAGAGGGGGTAGAAAAGGTTATTATATACAATGTTTGGTTCAATCTTCTCTCTGAATTTCTACTTTCCTCCTGGCCAAAGAATTATCAAAGTGCATAGGCCATCCGCGTGGTTTCAGTTTGTGAGTGGTACATGCTCTTGCTCACAGCCCCCTATGTGGTCTCTGAGGCTGGCCCCTATAATGAAAATTCTGTGTGAAGTATGAACCAGGCTTAAACCTCAGTGTATCTGCAAAAGTTAAGGATCTTTGAGTGATGTGGTGGAGGGTTGTAGCGGCTTGTTGTGAAGGAAATTTGTTCCCTCTGTGTTATTCTAAAATAGCGTTCTCCCTGTTAATGTAAGCCTTCCAAAATTTTTAGGGATGTTCTTTGTAATGTTACTTGTGAGGAGTGGTGTGTGGTGTTGTAAGGGGGAATCTTGTCCTAAATGAAGTGCCTTAATGAAAATGCCAACTGTAGGCTTTATTTTGTGGTTTTCAGAGTTGATTTTTAAGTCGTCATATTTACTAATTAGGTGCCCCTAACAAGCTGGGAAAAGGCATATGCATTGCTACAGCACAGCATATATGCTGTATTAACATTTTATTGGGTTTCTTTTGTCACCATCAAATTGATGGTGGATTATCTGTTTTAAATGTTTTTATTTTAACTTGCAGCAAATGGAGCGATTTAAGATTGTTGAGCGAGAGACAAAGACAAAGGCCTACTCCAAGGAGGGTTTGGGACTAGCACAGAAGGTGGACCCTGCTCAGAAGGAGAAGGAGGAGGTGGGACAGTGGCTTACGGTAAGTGTGTCCAGCCTTGCATCACTTCTGTCAGATCCTGTATAGGTTCACCATATACAGTTTTATTGAGAGGTGTAATTTGGTAACAGTGTGGTTTTTTTTTTTTACCTAGATTCTCCTCATGTGGCTTAAGGTGTTTTAGATGGACCTATTAAAAGGTGGTGTTGTAAATCCTTAAACCCTTTTCTCACTCATTCTTCTGTGCCCCTAAAAAGAACACAATAGACACACTAAACATGCAGGTGGACCAGTTCGAGAGTGAGGTGGAGAGTCTATCAGTCCAGACTCGAAAGAAGAAAGGAGACAAAGAGGTGAGTCAGTGCAGTTGGCCCTGTTGCTTTGCAGAGAGCTCTCACAGTACTGGCAGTAATGTAGTGTCTTTTTCTCTGCTCCACAGAAGCAGGACCGCATTGAAGAGCTGAAGCGTTTTATTGAGAAGCACAGGTACCACATACGCATGTTGGAGACCATCCTGCGAATGCTGGACAATGATTCGGTGCAGGTGGATTCAATACGCAAGATCAAGGATGATGTGGAGTACTACCTCGACTCCTCACAGGATCCCGATTTTGAGGAGAATGAGTTCCTCTATGACGATCTGGACCTAGAAGATATCCGTAAGTAGAGTACTGCTTGTCCAAGAAAGTTGTTGGCCTCTGGGTTGTACGCTGGTATTTTATGGGGCTGTGTGTGTGTGTTTTAAATCACTGCCTGCTGTCACATTGGTCCTCCAGGACTTCACATGGACAGCATGTATGATATGCAAGCGCAGTCATAACAAAATCTTTGGCTTGTTTATGATTACGTTGTGCTGCCTAGGGTCTGTTCATAAGTCAGTGGTCAGTGAGTGCTTTTGAATGGGTGGGGGGGATGTATGTGTATATGTATGTATATATTGCAGCAAATGGAGCGATTAAAGATTGTTGAGCGAGAGACAAAGACAAAGGCCTACTCCAAGGAGGGTTTGGGACTAGCACAGAAGGTGGACCATGCTCATTTTATATATATATATAAAAAATATATGTATATATATATGTGTGTGTGTGTGTGTATATGTGTGTGTGTGTATATGTGTGTGTGTGTATATATGTGTGTGTGTGTGTGTGTGTGTGTATATGTGTATATATATATGTGTGTGTGTGTATATATGTATTAGGGATGGCACGGTTCATGAAAAAAAACCGAACCGTTCGGTTCGCTTGTCTCGGTTCGGAGCATGCATGCGTCGCACGGTTCGACGGTTCACGACATGCGCAATGTAGCCTCGTGCCCCGTATGTGACGTCAGTGTGTTTCCCTTTCGCGCGAAAGAATAGGCTATATGCACAGAGCGGTGTGACGTAGTTCCGGTAAAAGTTCAGCCAGCTAAGTAATTTCCAGTAGCCTTTTGTTTGCTGCGTTTAGCTAGTGTTTTCGGCGTTACCACCCTGTCTCTGAAGAAAACGTTTAAATTTCAGCCAACCGATAGCACAACATCTGAACACTGTTGTGCGCCTTTGTTGTGTGACTTTATTTAATGTGCGGTTAGGCACTTTGTTAAAGAAAATTAAGTTATCTGTGACAAAGCACTCCAGTGAGTGTCATGCCTCGATCGTCTGCTCTTTCCGTGTGCCACGCCCCCTCGTTAACCCTGTGTGGATTCCCCGTGTTTACCAGCTGTTCCTGATTGTTGTCAAATTTGTCATTACTCCATTGTATTTAGTCCGCGTTTCCGTTTCTTTCTCCAGTCCGGTCATTATATTGTAATTCTGCTTTACCGCTCGTCTGTGTTCCTTTTGCTCATTAAACCCCGCATTCCCCCGATCCTAGGTCTCCTCGCCTCTGCTTCCCCGGTCAGCGTTGTATCAGTGAGCCTGCTTCCATGCTGCAATGTGAACATTTGCCATGTTCCTAAAAATTCTGTTTATTGCACAGTGTCTGACCACACAGACCTACAGGCTATTGCCAGATGATCATACTAGACATATCAACTGGACATATTTTGCACTATTACAGATTGATGTCTTGTACATACACAGAAACTGATTTTATCGATTACTCAAGAACATTCAATATAATTAATACCATTTTTTTTCACGTTATATATATATATAGGTGATCTATCATTTTAACGATCCCCAATTAAATTAACCCGTGGACCGGACAAATACAAAACGAATGATTAAATATTATATGCGTCTCTTTTTGTATGTTTTCTAAATAAGACCGCGTGCCCATATCCAACTGTAATAGCGATTAAAGCGATCTATTCTTTTAGCATTTATGTTAAGGCAAGACTTTTATTTTATTACTGTTCTGGGATTAATAATGTTTAATAATTTTAATAATGTGCTTTAAGTCAAGTCAAATTCAGTTTATGCATGATTTCATGATATAACTTTTTTAATACTGTATCCTAAATTGTGGATAATTAAGCTATATATCATATGCTGAAGTACATTTCTGGAGTGTTAAAGATTAAAAGAAAAAATAAGAACCGTACAGAACCGAAAACCGTGACCCTAAAACCGTGATACAAACCGAACCGTGGGTTTTGTGAACCGTGCCACCCCTAATATGTATATATATGTGTGTGTGTATATGTATATATATGTGTGTGTGTGTGTGTGTGTGTGTGTGTGTGTATAATATATATTTTTTTAAATGAACACCCCACCCCCTTGTGCATTGTATAATAATGCATTAATTGCTGTTTTTGTATAGTCACTGCTGAATAAAACGTACTTCGGAATGGTTTAGTTTTAGGTGCAGATGCCTTTTCTGCCGCATATGTTACACTAAGGGTGACATAGGGTAAGAGGAGTCAAACTACACTTTACGTCAGCCACATAGGGGCAAGTCTGCCTCTACAGCTGGAACCCCCTGGGCAGTATGTTAAGTTGCAAATGAGGACAGCCTGGCATGCCCACTAAAACAGCATCTGTTACCATTTGCTTGCAAAGATATCACTGCAAGTGTGTCACTAATTCCTGAGAACAGGGACAAAATTTTAAAAGATCTAAGTCTTGGCTGTTAAACTCTGTAATGGGGCAACCTCCCAGTGATTTTAATTTTTATCTTAAGCAGTGTTTTTTGGCAGCTGAGGACTTTTGTCAACTCTGTCAGTCACACAAAAACTCACATTATAAAACACATTCATAACACTCAGTAGGTGTACTATAGATAGTATTACTTGAAAATTAATCAAAACTGACATTCAGAACTTTTAATCGTTGTAACCTTGCCCATATAGGTTGCTTTTTTTTAATATATATTTTTAATACTTAAAAATTTAATACTCCCTCTTAAAAACATATACCCTTAAAAACATACTACCAGTTGTCATGTGACTCCATTCCATCCAGTCTGTGACATGGAAGCAACATGGAGAACTCCAACCCCAAGCCGACTGAGCAGCTTGTACCAAAGAAAAATGCTGTGTCCGTCGTTTGGACACATTGTGGCTTTAGCGAAGACGACACCAAACAAAAAGATTTCAAATGTAAGCCCTGCAAAAAAAAACTGTTTCAGCTGCCAAAGGTAATACCAATCGGTTTTACCGCTAGCAATATTTAAAATACAGTGGAAACCGCTTATATGGATCAAAAAGCTTAGGACAGAATCATTCCTGTATAAAAATACAGTTTAGATAATTCACCTATGGTAATCAAGTAGTCTTTTTATACATAAAATATGCAAAATATTAACTATCAAATTATTATTATTTTTTAATTTTATAACTTGCCTATTTTGCCTTTGCTAACCCGTATGTTTCTGGCTAGCTACCTGAGGCTAAAGCTGCATGCACAGGAAACATGACGCTGAAAAAGTAATTTTCTCTCTCTGCAAATAACATATTTTATGTACAGTACTGTACTGTTATAGTGTATTTGAATTATACACTTCAGTAATATGTGCAATACTTAAATTTGAAAAGCGTTTACAACAGCTGTACTGTATTTTGAGTCAATTCACTAAATAGCAATACTGTCTGTTTTATCACCTTATATTTGTGTAATAAATATATACAAATGGCAATTAGATGGTAATCTGCCTGAGACGTAAAGGAAAAAAAAAAACTGTTATAATGATCATCTGCTTACCTGGGGTCTCATTTATAACCGTTGTGTACACACAAAACGGGACCTAAAAGATGCGTACGCCTCTTTCTGTGCAAACGTTGCGATCTATAGAAACAAACTTGACTTCAGAATGTGCGCATATTAGGGCTGCACGATACAGTATATCGTTTCAGCATCGTCATTGCGATGTACGCACGTGCAATAGTCACATCGCAGGATGTGCGATGTTAAGTAACGCAAATTAAATTAAGCGGCGTGGACAACGCTTTTGGTGTTTTTGCTGAATTAACAAATGTCACACTGTTCTTATTCTTAAACAATCCACAAAAGTCTGTCTAATATAATTTAGATCAATTTAAAGGTTTTTGGATACGGAGCCAACACGCAGCTTTGCACGGGCAGCTGACAAACATGTCGATCACAGAACGAACCACCAAGCACAAACATTCTAACCATTTAACACAGCATTATTTTGTTACTCATGTTAACTCTCATATGCGATAAGCTTCCATAGTTTAATGCTCATGCTCTGTTTAGTACTGATTAAGTTATCATTACCATTATATTTGGGCTAAATCGGGTCAATCTTTCTAGAATGATTAATTATACCAATACAGCAGCGGTCATTAACAGGTGGACTGCGCCGGACCCGGACCCAGAAGCTGTCCCATACGGACCTGGACCGATAGCCCTTTGTCTGCGTTAATGTTCCATTAGTGTTAATAACAGCAGCAAAGCGACCAAAAAGCTGTAATGTTCCTAACAGGGTGACTGCTTAATAACAGCAGTGAAGCGAACACACACAACCAAAAATCCGTAATGTTCCTTAGAGAGTGGCTGGTCTGTCCTGAAATCATATAGCTGAAAAGTTTTCAAATACAGTATATATTATATAACATGTTGGATAAATAGACATAGTTTACTGGTGATTTCATGTTCGTGGAAGTTTCCGCTTTTTAACATATGTATAAAGTAATATTATCTGTTATATAGATCAACTCAGGTGAAATAAAAATTGTACGTTTTCAGCATCTGGCACGCCACTCATGATTTCAGATTTGCGCAGGAAATCTTACGGCAAATCTATATTATTCCATTATAAACCTAAAATGAGCTATGTCAAAAGTGTTTACATAGTTAAATACAAAAGCATACTATTTACAAGGTAAGAACTGTTACATGTGTGTGCAGACATCTCAAATTGAATTGCACTGAATTAATTTGATTTGACAGTCAGGTACTGATTACATCCAATGTTGATACAACTGATATGCTACTTAAATATACATCACACTAAATAGTTAGACATTATGATCTTCCGGACCTTTGCTTCAAGAAATTTTCTCTAACTGGACCTCTTTAAATTTTAGTTGAATACCCCTGCAATAGAGCTATTGAACTAATTAGAATTTTTTAAATCCCAATATCTCAATATATATCACAGAAAGAATAAATATTGCAATGTGATTTATTCCCAATATCGTGCAGCCCTAGTGCATATGTACACCAACTCTGACCCATGCGTGTGAACATTTTGGAGAAAAAAATACGCCTGCAGGTGAAGAGGGTGAGCAATAATGTGAGTGGCATCAGTACAAAAATAATCCCTTGTGCTAGTGAGTCATACACTGTACATTTAATTTAGCTTATTCAGTCACATATTTATTATAGTGAACAAATTGCTTAAAACACATTTGATCACATTTGTGCGTAGCATAACATAATGGATGTTCTGGCATTGTTAGAAGATTATGCCAATGGTAAAATTAGAAGGGAACTGGTGTTCAGGGACCATGAAGATTTTTTGGCCCATGATGATGATGACTGGCTCATAGGCCGATTTAGATTACCTAGATGTGTGCTTTTGGAGCTATGTGCTGAACTGGGTCCAATGTTAGAGAGACCAACCCAAAGGAACCGTGCAATCCCAGTACAAATACAGGTACTGACGACCCTGGGGTTCCTTGCAACTGGCTGTTACCAGCAGGAATTAGCCAACTGGTATATGTCATAATTAACAACAATAAAAGTGTGAATTTCTAAAGCTTGTTTAGGAAACACAATAATAATCTATCGATACATCCATCCATCCATTTTCCAAACCACTTATCCTTGTGTTTAATTGTATTCTAGGTCTGGGATATAACAGTCACTAAGCTCAATAATATCTGTCGTTTTGGATTGGATTATTAAAATGACTAGTAGATGCATTAAGTTCCTTTACACTGTAGGCCAGGGGTCGGGAAACTTTTTGGCTGAGAGCCATGAATGCCACATATTTTAAAATGTAATTCCATGAGAGCCATACAATATGTTTAAAACTAAATACAAGTAAATGTGTGCATTTTATGTAAGACCAACACTTTTAAAGTACAATAAGTCTCTGAATTCTTTTTAATAACGTTATTATGCTGTTGCTAACCAATGATGAATAAAGTACTTCTTACCATTAATGCGACTTCTGGTGCTGCATGGTTTTGCTGATAGCTTTGTAGTCTGGTTGATACGTGGTGAGGTTAAGCTTCATGCAGGCGTTGAGACTTCCATCCGTTAAATGTGATCGTAGGTTGGTCTTAATGTCCTTTTAGATGTGAGAAAGGGTGCTCACATGCATACGTAGAACCAAACATTGTCAGTACAGCAATACTCACACGCTGCAGTGTGTGGTATGTGACGGGAAGCGCGTTCCAAGTTTTGACAATCAGCTGGTGTCTATCTGAAAAGTTGTCATTCATTGGCAACATCAAGCATGAATGTTTTGGCATACTCCCCATCTGTGAATGGCTTTCCGTTTCTCACAATTGCTAAAGTACCAGCAAAGCTAGCCGAATTCCAGTCATCTTGTTGGGTCCAAACACGGAATTGCTGCTGACTAGCTTGCACTCTGCACAGTAGCTCTTGACATGCTTTCTTCCTGCTGTCCTCCACAGGATATTTCGATGCAAATGTAGTATGGCATGTGTCGAAGTGCCGCTTTTATATTTGACCGTTTCATCGATGCAATTTTATCATTGCATATTAGACACACTGCAGAACCTGCTCTCTCCACAAAGGCGAATTCCTTTGTCCATTCCTGCTGAAAAGTATGATACTCCTCCATTTTTTTTTCCTTTAGCCATCTTCTTCGATAAAAGGGTTTCTGCAATTAGCTAGCTGACTACTTGATTAAAAGGAGGGAAGTTTACTTCCTGACCTCACAACGACCCGTCTACGTTACGCATTATCCAATAAAAATTTAGTGTTGTCCCGGAGGACAGCTGTGATTGGCTCCAGCCACCCGCAACCATGAACATGAGCGGTAGGAAATGAATGGATTGAAATACATGAGAATGTTTTATATTTTTAACGTTATTTTTTTTTTCATTAAAGATTTGTCTGCGAGCCAGATGCAGCCATCAAAAGAGCCACATCTGGCTCGCGAGCCATAGGTTCCCGACCCCTGCTGTAGGCTAACATCAACAGGCAATTTGCAGCAATGTCCGGTTTCCCAAATGTCATCAGCGCAATTGACTGCACTCACATTGCAATGAGGGCTCCATATGAAAATGAATTTATTTACATGAATAGAAATGTGCAAGTTATTCGTGACGCTGATATGGTCCTGACAAACGTGTTTGCACGATGGCGTGGTTCAACACATGACTCGTTTATCCTGGAACACAGCAGTGTAGGGAGGAGACTGCAGGCTGGCGCTGTGCGCGATGGCTGGCTTCTTGGTAAGGTGATAAAAACATTGTGTTGTTTATAACTATTCATTGTTCATGTATTGAATAATTCTGTTATGAAATGCAGGTGACAGCGGCTACGCTCTCAAGCACTGGCTCCTCACCTCCCTTTCGAACACCCAGAGCGCACAGGAAAATTGCTATAACGATGCTCACGCTTGTGCACACACTGTTGTGGAGCGTGCGATCAGCCTGCTGAAATGCAGATGGCGATGTTTAGACTCATCAGGTGGCCGGTTGTATTGGAAGCCCGTTTCCGCCACCGTGGAAAAAAATATGTATAATAGGCGAAATTTCGACATAAATTTATATATATGTTTTTTCCACGGTGGAGGAAACGGGATTCCATACAGACAAGCACATCTATCTCGATTTCAGAAAAATTTCTCTTCTTACTTTTCCCCTCGGTTGCCATGATGCCATGAGTTTTTCAAGTTTACATCGGATGCTTAAATATGCATGAGGTGATTTGCATTGACCATGTATGGTTGAACGGGGGGCGTGTAGAAGGCGGAATATGCGGCAAATCCACTTGCGTACAATCCCAGGTAGTGTGTGATTTATAAAGCGTATATTGCTTGGAGGTGTGCGTGCTCATGTTTTTATAAATCTGACTTTTTCTTTGCTTACGTCATTTTCGTCTTTTGAGCGCACATACGCTTTTAGTATGAGTTCTACGCAAAGTTTTATAAATGATACCCCTGATCACTCCAGTACAAATGGTTTATTTTGTGTGCAAGAAATGGAAGCTCCTGTTTTTTTTTTTTCATCAAAACTAAAATGTGCCCTTTTTCGTAAGACATTTTCATTTCAAGTCATTTGTGCTTTGATTTTAACTGTTTGAAATATTCAATGAATAACCATAAATGATTCATAGGTGTGTTTCCTTCAATTATTTTAAAATCATAAAAATAAAATATACAGTCTCATTATAAAAAATTTGCAGCTTTAATAATAATATTTATAGTACAAACTTTAACCATGAAATATAAGGGCAAAAAACAAAATAATTGTTCATTAATTGTAATCGAGGTAAAATGTTCAATTAAAACCTCAATCAATTTCACAATTATCACCCAGACCTAACAATATTTTATTTTTTTTTATTGGCAGACTTTTTAAAATCATTCTGAAGGTACTTTAATAAATATAACAGAGAATCCATCTGATGGAGGTGACTTCTCAGTTATGGAGTTGATCAGAAGGTTGCCGGTTCGAGCTCAGCCTTGCCATATCTGCGGGTCCTTGAGCAAGGCCTTTTAGCCTCCAGCTCCCTGGGCACTGAAACAGCTGGCTACACTTCACGGCCAGCTTGCTCTCACCTACCGAGAGCAAGTTGGAGGCGTAAAGAGAATTTCCCCACGAAGATCAATAAAGTATCTTGATAATGAAAAAAACAACACAAGGTTACAGGATATAATTTCTGTGAGAGAAAAATCCAAATGTAATACCCAAATGTAATACAAAAGTAGTGAATGTTATGTATATGTATAATCTCCTAGCAATAGAGGAATGCACTAGGCCAGTAGGAACCATGTATTCAAGGTCAGATGATAGCATCAGGCCTTAGTCAAGAAATAGCGAGCACTGAAATACCGGAACAAACCATATATGGAAACACACAGTAGAACGCAGGGATAAAAAGAATTGTAAGAAGTGGATCGGGGGAGAACTCCTGAGGTATCTTCCTGGGCTCGTGCTGTAAGATACCACAATAAACTGAAGGTTGAAAAGACTTCACGCTGTCCTGAGTCCTACATCGCGAAATTTCCATAACATTTCAAACATGATTCTCCTATTTTTGGTTGTTGTAGATTTTAACAGAACTCAGCTCCTAAATAAAAGTTATGGTTTAAAAATGCTTGATTAGCAATAAGAGAATTCTGACATGTGAGCTCCATCAGATATTTTAAAGGTTTTGATGTAAACCGGTCAACTGTGTAGCCCTTCAATGGTTGACACCTGATTCAGTACTTCATGAATGTATTAAATTTCATATTTTCTTTAATCACAAAAATCATATGATCTGCTGCACACCCCCACAATTCAGCGGGACCACCAGATCATACGACATATTTCTTACATTGGTTGTGGCACAATTGATTTGTAATCAGGTGAATTTCCCAGTTGGTATAAAAATAGGAACAGGACTTTGAGGTCTTTATGGCACCATCTGAGCTTCATTGCAGAAGTGCTCACCTCTCTCTCTGTGTTCCTATAGCCCCATCGTTAGTGGCCACCTCTCCACCTGGTCACTCCCACATGGAGGATGAGATCTTCCACCACTCCAGCAGCACTCCCACATCTACCACCTCATCTTCCCCTATCCCTCCTTCTCCTGCCACTGGCACCACGGTAAACGGCTCTATCTCACTTCGTCCATGAATGGCATTTTCAAGTTGCTCTTATTATAGAACAGATACATAAACACAAAATAATTCTGCACAGATTTGCCATTAGCGACATGATTATCTCCAATTCTGTTCCCCTTTACTGTAATACGTGTGGCATCAATGGCAAACCCATGATTTCCATGTGCGTTCTGAGTTTACCCAAACCCTATGGAGGTGCTTGATGGTGTCCATTTCTTCAGCATAATCCATTTTTGTGCTAAATCAAATGCAACATTGTTGGGTTATTTCGTCTATGGATGGTTGACGTCCTGATTCAGGGCTGAGTCGTGCCTGTTTCCTTTCGAAGCATTAGAGTAACTGTGGGAAAGTCATGCAGGTTTCATCCTTTCCATCTGACGGCCCCCTGTGTGCCTGCAGCTTAATGGGAGCCACTCACCCGCAGTTTGTCATTAGCTCTCCAGCAGAGCATGAGGATGGGAGGGGCCCATAGCTGCATTCAATCAGGGGGAGTCTGTTCTGTGTTAAGCCTTCAAACTAACTTTTGACCCTCGAGGACTGCAATGCCGGCCTGCTGTCATGCCTGCAGCACAGAAGAATTAGAGTTGTTTCCCTCTACAGCTTAGCTTAAAAGTGCATGAATATATTGCATGAATATAACTCACAAAAGTAATATATTTTTAAATTGTCTTGGTCTTTATAGGAGACTTCAGAGGATGATAAGAAACGTGGAAGGTCTACAGACAGTGAGGTCAGCCAGGTAAGTTCAGAATCCCCCAGGCACCTGTTTTGACTGACCAGCTGGGTTTGACTGACGTACTGCAAGGAAATTTCCATGAACCATTTTCATGGCTGTGAGTAACTAGGTATGTGATCTTAAAGTAAGACACAACCAGTAGATGCTTTTGAATAGTCTTAACTTTCTAAGAGTAGAGAAAACAAATCATTGCCTGATTGCGTCCATCTTCAGTCTACATGATATTAACCATATTAACTCTACTTCCTCTTACAGTCACCTGTAAAGAATGGAAACCCTTCATCTTCCTTGTCCTCCTCCTCATCATCCTCTTCTTCTGGAACCTCTTCCTCCTGTCTTGTCTCCATGGCCAGCACTGCAGCAGGCAGCAGTAGCATGGCTGGGGGAAACACTCTCTTGGGCAGCATGGGAGGCCTCCTGCCTAGCTCTGGCAGCTACAGCACAGTGACTCAGCAGCAGCAGTCAGCACAGCAGGCCCAGCAGCAGAATCAATCCCAGGCCAAGAACTCTGTCAGTTCTGCTTCTTCCAACAGCAACCCCAGTCCATCGAACCTCCTGCTTCCTACGTCTTCTGCCACTTCGCCTCCCAGTTCTAGTGCACCTATTCCCCTAACACCAAATTCACAGTCCCAGGCTCCATCAGGGCCTACCTCTGTTTCTGGCCTGGGGCTTGGGCTTGGTCTGGGCTTAGGAAAAGGAGTGACAGGGGTTAGTGGAAGCAGCCAAGTCTCTGGCCTGGGGCTGTCTGGAATGCCATCTGCCCTCAACAGCATGGCTGGGATGCTCTCAGCTTCCACCCCTGCCCCATATGCACAGGCTGCTGCTTCAGGGGCAGTCGGAAGTGGTCTGGGGGGTTCTGGTGGAAGTAGCACCAGTAGCACTAGTACTAGTGGAGTTGGATCGGGGAGCAGTAACAATGGAAGTGGGTCATCTGCAAGTTTGCTGGGCTCCAGTCCTGCAGTCGCTGGTGTCAGCAGTGGGATCCTGGGCTTAGGTGCAAATCACACTGCAGCCCCAGGCCCTCCACAGGGAGGTTCGAGTCCAGCAGGTGGGTTGGCACCTGGGAGTGGCTTGGGGGTGATCGGTGGCAATGGTGGAACCTCAAGTACTTCTGGAAGTAGCGGAGTCGGAACAGGAAATGGGATTACTGCCAGACCTCCCAGTGGGCAGAAGCAGAATGGGACCACTAGTGAGTTTATATTGACATTTGACGTGTTGTGTTATGTTTGCATTCTTACTTGCTGTTTAACCATTTCCTTTGTGTCTGCAGTGTAACTGAAATGTGGGCTTCAGTCTTGACTGAATGTATGGTTTTAGTTCTTGGAGGTTGGAAACCAATTCCATGTCTTCCTCAGGTTACAGTTCTGTAGTGGCTGACAGCAGTACAGATTCACATAGTGCAGCCAGCCAATCGCAAAGTGGTCAGCCTTCGTCTGTCAATTCCACTGCAAATCCTCCGTAAGTTCTGTTGCAGCTGGATTTTGTTTTGTTGTAAATGAATCATTCTGGTTCTCTTCGCAGTGTAGTTCTTGGTGGATCTGGTAACTGACTGCTTGCATGTTGAGGAAGTTCACTCTTCTCTTCAGTAAGGACAGTGGCTCAAGTCTGCTGGGGTCGATGACTCTGCCACCCAGTTCCCCTTCGCCCTCCTATAATGAAAACAAGTCAAACAGTGGAAATCTTCTGAATGGACCTCATTCCTATACACCAAGCTCAGAAGGCTTGAAGGTCAGTTGTAGTACAAGTTAATACAGTCAGTTCTTTGGCATGTAATTACACATCTGCATATTCACTGTCACACTGCCACGTTGAGCTTGGGGATGGGCTAGTAAGTTGTCATGTTTTCTGGTCATGTCTTGAGTAATAGCATTTAATACCATAAAGAGATGTAACAGGCTAGCTTCCTTAGTGACCTTCCTTCTTAAGTCCACCTTAGACAAGTCTGAATCCAAGGGGGTGAGCCTGACATGAGACGTCATTACCAAATTAATTTATATATAAATTTGAAATTGAGTAATTATCGATGTCACTATGACTGTGTATCCTGCTGAACACATTTAAAGTTGATTACAATTTACAGTTGTTTCTGTAACCAAATACTATGCATAAATCCCCCAGCTTCATGGGTGGCACCACTGCAGGTGGTTGCCAAGCTTGCTCTCTCTTACATGTGTGTCATGGAGTACAAGATGGGATAGGTGAAAAGACAGTTTCCCCTACAGGGATCGGTAATATGTCCATTCATTCATTCATACTTCTCAGAAAAACAAGTGTTGTGACCATTTTATGCCTTAAACATACAATATGGGGTTTCCTGATAATGGGGTCACATTTTTACAGCTGTCTAGCCTAGTACCTACCATCAGCAAGCATAACATTTAATTTTAAATCTGCTCCAGTAACTTAATTTAAGCATGTATTTGACAATATGTAGCTGCCCAGTTTGACACACCACCTCCCGACTGAACACATTCAGCGGGTTAAAGGTACGGTCACACTGGAGAGAAAAGTTTCCAGTGTCTTTGCAAGAATTGAGTGAATTTTATATTGAGTGTAACCCACCCCCACTAATATACTGCAATAACTGTGGTTTTGAAAATACTGTAAGGCAACATGCATGAGAAGCATACTAGCTAGCGATGTGCTAGAGACATAACTGGCATACGTTTTTCTTCCACAGTATTATTAGAAAAACTTTGTCATAACTATGTAAATGTGCCTAAAATAATTATTCTTCTGCACTGTTAACACAAATTACAGCCAATACATACAGTTGAGGACTAAATTATTAGCCCCCCTATGAAATTTTTAAGTTTCTTCAAGACTTTCCAAAGTGCATTTTTAACAGAGCAAGGAATTTTCAACATAGCATTTCTGAACATATTAGTTTTCTTTACAAGGAATAAATTTATTTATATTTGCACACAATAGCAGAATTGTTTCAGGGAAAAAAAAACAAAAATGAGCAGGGACAATATTATTAGCCCCCTTAAAGAAATTACAATTTATTGAGCCCTTGTACAAGCCACTTATGTATAACGATGTGCTTTAACTTCACAGGTGATTTAACTTGTTAAAACTGAAGGTATTAAACTGAGTGTAAAATCCTCAGTAAGGGTCATTCAGCTGTCATTTGAGAAAGCACCATGCCAAAAACAAAAGAAATCAGCTTGGACTTTAGAAAACGAATTTTCGATGCACACAATGCAGGAGAAGCATATACAAAGTTATCACAGCGTTTCCAATTGTCAAGAACTGGAGTGAGAAGTATAATCCAGAAATTCAAAGAGAGCCACACAGTACAGAACAAGCCTGGCAGAGGTAGGAAGCGAAAGATTTCAAAGACTCTGGAAAGGAAACTAGTGAGAGATGTGTCTAAAGACCCCAGAACAACTGCCAAGACACTAAAGAATGACTTGGCCAAGTTGGGAATGGTGGTCTCAAAGAAGACAATCACTAGAGCTCTGCATAGGAATGGACTTCGAGGTTGCAGACGAAGAAGGACTCCACTTTTGCAGAAGAGACACCTTCAAGCTAGAGTAAAGTATTCTCAGGACAACCTGGAGAAAGATGACGCATACTGGAAGCATGTCCTATGGTCAGATGAGACTAAACTAGAGCTCTTTGGCCATAGAGACACTGCTTATGTTTGGAGAAGGAAGAGAGAGGAGTATAACCCAAAGAACACCACCCCCACAGTGAAACACGGTGGTGGGAGCATTATGCTGTGGGGATGCATCAGTGCATCAGGAACTGGAAATCTTGTCAAGGTGGAAGGGAATTATGAACAAAGAAATATAGGTGGAGATCTTAAAAGAAAACCTTAAGCAGTCAGCAGCAAAACTAGGCCTGGGTCGTCGCTTCGTCTTCCAACACGACAACGATCCCAAACATATGTCTCTCCTGGTGAAGAACTATTTCCAGAAGACCAAAGTGAATGTAATGGAGTGGCATGCACAAAGCCCTGACTTATATCCAATAGAAAATCTGTGGGGTGAATTAAAGAAGATGGTCCATGCCAGAAGGCCATCAAATCTGGAGGAGCTTGAGAGATTTGCCAAAGAAGAATGGGCTGGGATTCCTCAGATGAGCTGTCAGAGACTTGTTGAAAACTACAACAAACGACTGCAAGCTGTTATCCAACAAAAAGGATACACAATTGACTATTACTATCCGGAGGGCTAATAATTTTGACCATGGTAGTTTTTGGTTTCTGTGGAATACTTTCATTTCTGTGTGAAAAGTAAAATAGGCATGCAAAATAAAACCCAGATGTCAAAAAAAAAAGCCATGTTAAATATTATTTTTCTCTATTTAACAGCACTTGGGAAATACTTTTAAAACATTGATATTTTCATAGGGGGGCTAATAATTTTGTCCTCAACTGTACTTGAATACTGATTAGGTCAAAAAAAAAAAAAGTAAAATGTATTGGAATTATGTTTCGAGTCCCGTCTGAATTACTGCCAGCCAGGCCATTTTTTAAAATTATTTTATATGTAGGCACTTGCAATCGAAAAGAACAGGGTGCCCAGATAAAGCTACAATAATGAGGGAACTGAGGTGTCAACCCTGCCCATGCCACACCAAATTAGTTTAACTAATGAGAAATGAACTCCAAGTGAAAACGCTCTGCAAATTCACTTCACTTCAGGAAGCAAATTTTCTGGTGGTCACATTGAGTGGCTAGAATGGAACTGAATGAAAGGCATGCTAGTGTGATCGTACCATAAGACTCCTATGTATGAAACTGCTGGTTTGATTCTGCTTCCAGTAGATCAGTCATACCACCATTAGGCCCTTGAGGGGCAGGCTCGGGATAGTTGTTGAACATGGTTGGTTGTGAAATGGACTTTTTTGTACTTTTCGCAATAGCTCCTTCATTCACTTTTGGACCCTATACTGAACTTGAGTAACAGTGTCGACCTGCTGATGCAATTTTTGCTGTCTGTCTGTCATCCCCTCTCCCCCAGGCTCCAGAGCCACTCAGCTCTCTGAAGTCCATGGCAGAGCGTGCAGCCTTGACATCGGGACTGGATGGGGAGGTGCCCAACCTGCATCTTACAGACAGAGGTAAGAGTAGGCAATGGGTTGTTAAGAATGGTATTGACTGTTAGACATCATGTTAGTATGGTACTGTAGGGAATTGGAGAGAATGAACAGTTATTCTTAAATGTCCTGTCATACCTACCTTCCCTGTTCTTGATAGATATCTTCCCTGGTTCTACCACCTCATCTGGCCCCCCTGCAGCCCCCCAGCCTTCTTTATCTGAGGTCAGCATCCCTCCTTCATTGGGTGTCTGCCCTCTGGGGCCTGTTCCCCTGTCCAAAGACCAGCTGTACCAACAAGCCATGCAGGAGTCTGCCTGGGCTCACATGCCTCACCCATCTGACTCGGAGAGGATCAGGTATTGTGGCTCCACAGATTCTCTATGCTTCTCTGTTTTGTTCACATTAAATCTTTCAGCCTTTGTTTTTTGAGCTTTTGGCTTCTGTCTGGCTTCGTCTTCATGTGTTTTTTGATGAAAGTTCTTCTTGGTTTCCTTCTTCCACCAGGCAGTATCTAATGAGGAATCCAAGTCCCACCCTGCCTTTCCACCACCAGGTGCCCCCTCCACATTCAGACTCTGTGGAGTTCTACCAGAGGCTCTCCACTGAGACACTGTTTTTCATATTCTACTACCTTGAGGTAACACTAGCTATATGTGCGCATCCAGAGAGCATGTGGGTGTGTTTGAGGGAGCTGTGGTTGTACTGACATTTGCATTTCACCCTCCGTCAGGGAACCAAGGCTCAATATCTTGCAGCCAAAGCATTGAAGAAGCAGTCATGGCGATTCCATACGAAGTATATGATGTGGTTCCAGAGGCATGAGGAACCAAAGACTATCACAGATGAGTTTGAACAGGTACACATGGTAATCATGAGGATTACAGACCAAAGCAGACCTGTTACTATTAATTCCCATTCACAGGTCCTTTGGTATGATGTGAAAAATATTCTGCTCATTGCCCAGCCTGTGGGCCTATGTTAAATTTATAATTAAGTTCCTCAGGGGTACATTTAGTGTAAGATAGCAGACTTATTATTCAGCTTTACTCTTGGGTTTTTCTGCAGTTTGAGTTGCAGCAGGAATAATATATATATATATTTTTTTTAGGGGACGTACATCTACTTTGACTATGAGAAATGGGGCCAAAGAAAGAAAGAAGGGTTCACATTTGAGTATAGGTACCTTGAAGACCGGGATCTACAGTGAGAGACTAATGATGGAAAAGGGTTTGATACTGTTGACATTCCTGGACTGAGCTGAGTACAGCAAGGAGAGACAGGTGCTGAATGGAATTTAATGCTTCATAAGAATGCATCTGAACCTTCTTCCTGGCCTGAGGCCCCCTCACCACCACATACCCACCATGTGAACGCATTTGAACCTCCTTCCTAGTTCTGTGCCCCCACCCTCTCACAACCTCTATCATTAGTTTGAAGCTCTTTGGGATCGAAATGAGCTAGAGGTCTGTATTGGAAATGACTGTCTCTCTATGTATTTTGGTGTAGCTCGCAGTTCTGTTGAGAACCAAAGATCATTGGACATCGCTTCCATTTGGAAGTGTGGCAGTTGATAAAGTGTCAGGAGAAAAGTCAAGACAAAATTGGGGAGACCTCCAGGACCATGACATTTGACAGCGTTTCTCCCCCCGCCCCCCCCCCCCCCCCCTTTTCAGTTTCCGAAGATGCAGCCTAAAAGCAAGTCTAGATTACCACTCTTGCCAAAAGAACATTTGTAGACCTGCTCTATCACAGCCCATAAGACATCTCATATCTCTGTCAAACCTGCACAGAGCCAACAACTATGCAACAAAGCCCAGCTTCATCGCTGTTACCAAATCTAAACCATGGGAGTTACTGTGAAATTTGAGCAGTGCTGAGGCTTAAGTGAGACAGGATTCTGTTAAGCTCAGGAGTTGACAGCGTTTCCCATTTTGGCAAGTGTAAAACTGCATTCTGAGTAATACATTCAGAGTAGCACTTCAATAAGACACTAAAACCAGGCCCCCTTATGAATTAACACTTTGGTTCCCCCCCATAAAAATAATGGGTATTAGCCAAAAAATTTTATATGAATACTTTGTGGCTTTGCAAGGTTGCAAAATTTGGTGAACACTCATTCTTCTATTTGAGGTCCTTTTTTTCTTGGCTGTTTAGTCATGCTTTAATTTTTTTAATGTGGGAGTGCAATCTTAAATGAAGTAAAAGTATTACATTATCTGAGGGATGGAGCGGAATAAAACCCAGACTTTATGCCCCATAAATTGAACGCCCAGTTTCATTATTATGTTTACTTTTGGTGAGAGAAGGGAATTTAAGAATTCAGAGATGAAATGTGAAATTCTCTAATAATGTTGTATAGACTTTACATGCTTATTTGTTGTCATCTAGACAGCATGGTAATTAACACTTCAAGCGAAGCTGAAAAATATCCATGAAAAGAATTGTAAAATATTAATAAAATTACTTTTCAGAAATGTCTGCACATAGTATGCCTTAATGCATTTATGCTTAATTTACAGGGTTCTGGTTTTACTTGCATGGGATGCGTATACATTAAAATGAGTCTGGGCTTAGAACGTGTGCTGCTGTGTAAGTGGAGAATGTGCACAATGGAAGTCTTTTAGTTGTCACTGTCTCCACTTCACTTTGCCATGCTAAATGGACGTTTGTAAGTTTTTATGCTTTAAATCTGTTACTGTATGAGTTACTTTACAGCTAAACATATTTCTCTTGTAAAAGGCCATAACTTACAATGTTACTCATGCCACACAAACACCAATCTCAACAAAATGCAAAACAGAAAATACAAAAAAAACCTGGCATTACAGTATAGAAAATATAACCTTGAAATATATTAGGATGTAGAGAACAAAAAAATAGCAAATTAACTCCACCTCAGTGAATGTACGTTGGCTCTGATCTGTCTGGCTACAGAAGTTCATCCACCTCACACGTCATATTAAATTTTGCTATCCCACAAGGCAAATATTTTTTGTCCTGGATTTTCATTGGTGGCACTCCTTGAGGTACTGAGACCGGACCAGTGGCCAGATCTCTGTTGATGGGTACACCTATTTGTCTAGTTGCTCTAATGGCTTCTATACTCGGAGTCATTGCTGTGGCTAGGTCCTGGTTTCAGCACCCTGAGTTGCATCATTGGCCTTGGTACTCCAATACTGGTAGTGCGGTGAAGGAGAGAAATTACATCCTTGTGAGCAGGTGCAAGAGGTTCCTACAGAACTGCAGGGTCTACAGAAGTGCCCAGTTTTTGAATTCTGACCACAGACTTGTTGCTGCTCTGAAAATTCTGCTTAGTTCCAGTATTCTTATGTTCTTATGCTACCACTCACTAGAAAAATAGGGCTGATTCTTAATGAGATTGTTTGCAGTGTGTGTGAGGATCTTGCAGACTTGGGTGCAACTGCTGATTCTAATATAATATGGAATACCTTCTGTGATAACGGTCTGAAGGTATTTTAGGGTTGAGTTGATGTTGCTGCTGTTTCCAGAAGAAGGCACTTCATCTTGCAGGGCATCCTGATTATTATTGAGACGAGTTGCAGTGTGTGGTTCAGTGGCAGCTCTGGCTGTAATGGGAACTGAGAAGTACGGCTGTGTAGGCTCTGAGAGCAGATGAGGCATTTATTAGGGGAATCTGTGAGCAAGTGGCAGTGCATCTGTGGTCTAACGGCCCACAAACCGCTTGCAGAGGAATCAGTTCTTCACATATTTGAATCTGTTCCTTGCAGAGTTGCGGATCATGGAACAATCCTTACAGATGACTCTGAAGTTGTGATCCAGTGGGTTGGCTACTTTGAGCAGCTGTTTAAGGCTGATCCTCCAACTAGGATGTTGATATCTGTGGGTCCACGGTTCTTGAGGCTGATTCTCCAACTAGTTATGAACCACCCAGAGGGTGAGACTAGACTACATGTTGGCCTGGGGAGTCACCAACCAGGATCCTGAGGTGTTTCGTCGTGTGGTGGGCACACCATCATTCTGTACCAGTGCATGCTTCCTGACCAGAATGGTCTGAGCGTCTGACAAATGCCAGTTTGTGATGGCTGGACGACTGGATCAGTGCATCTGCAACATGGCAGATCTTGTGCAGTGCTCCCAGAATACGGTGGTATACAGTGGTTAGTACCTACCAAAAATGATCAGAGGAAGGCCAATCAGTGGACCAGCAACTGGGTCTTAGGCACCCAAGACTCATTGATGCGTGTGGGGAGCGAAGGCTAACCTGTCTGGTCCGATCACAAAGGTGAGCTACTGTAGCACAAATTGCTAAAAAAAAGTTAATGCTGCTTATGACAGAAAGGTGTCAGAACACACAGTGCATCGCAGCTTACTGTGTATGGGGCTGCAGACTGGTCAGTGTGTCCATGCTGAATTGCCTACAATGGGCATGTGAGCGTCAACACTGGATCATGGAGCAATGAAAGAAGGTGGCCTAGTCTAAAGAGTCATGTTTTCTGTTAAATCATGTGGATGGCTGGATATGTATGCGTCATTTACCTGGGGAAGAGATGTCACCAGGATGCACTGGTGACATCTCTTCCCCATCACACTGCCTCTGCAAACTTGCAGAGGCAGTGTGATGAGGTCCAAGGTCCTCTCCATGATTGTCAGCATGGAAGATGCTGTCTGGGTGATGCTCTGCACGCAGTATTTAGCAAAGGGCTGACATTTCTGCCAACATTTGCCAATTGCTCTCATCTGATCACGCAGCACCACGTACCATATGTTTGCAGTGGCTTTTTAGAGTCTCATAGTGAGATTGCTGTAAGCTTCGTTCATCTGCACTCTCCGAAAAAAAGGGTACAAAAATTGTACCTTTGCTTGTTACTGGGGCTGTACACTCAAGGATCTGATTTCAAGGATCTTGGCTGTTGGTAATTGTTCCTTTTAAGGTACAGAAATGGTCTCTGACGTACATTGATGATACATTAATGCTGTTTGTACCTTTGGGTTTTGCTCTAGGGTTGTTGGAGAAAGAGGGGCCTTGTCAAGGCAGTGTCTGGGTGACTGTACCTTAAAATATTAACAAGACATGACTGAGGCACAACCACAATCGTCACAATTACAGTTGAAAATATGACACAAAGTATGACCCCATTAATGATCAAAATACAGATATGAAGACATATTTATTGCTTAATTTTTTTTATTGAAATTTATGTATATAACAAAAATTAATAACTAATCGAAAATGCTTTAACTGCAAGCTTTAATGAAATAATGTATAATGCATACAAGAAGCCAAATGCTTTTGAAGTCAACATACTGTATATATGATTATGTTCTTAAGCTAATTCTCTGTAAGCCACAATTTTCCAGTTTGGTGACTTACATAGAAACCAAATACACAGTTATTCAGGCTCATACAGTTAAGAGGTCTCTGCTTAGAATCACAACTATGTTAAGTTCTCACCTAGCATTTTGTAACCACTCTTCACAAATTTTCTAAAATAAAAGTCCAGGTTACAATACCACTGTTTATCAGAGATGCATTTCAGCTAGATGTTGCAGAAGGGTGCACATTTATCAACATAGTGTTATCTCATAGCTGCATCACAGACTCATAACTCACTAAATTTTCATGTGTGTTTTGACATTTTCATTTTATCAGATACTTATTCAAAGTGACTATATCTATCCATCCATCCATCCATCTAGGATCATATAATCCCTGGAGCAATTTGGGTTAAGGGTTTTGTTCAAGTTTTCTCCAGGTTCCCCCAACAGTCGAAAAACATGCTGAGTTGAATTGGAGTTACTAAATTGCCCATAAGTGTGAACACTGGTGTGTGTGCCCTGTGAACTGCTCCTGGGTTATTCCCTGCCTTGCATCCACTTCTGGGATAGGCTCCAAACCCCAAGCAAGTCTGCACAGAACATGCAGGTATAGAAAATATATGGATGGATTTTAGTCAAGGGTCCAGTGGTGATATGCTGCTGAACCTGGGATTTCAAATTACCGATTGCAAGCACATCAACCCAGCCCAATGAGACACAAACCCCATGGATTTGGTCAACTTGAAAGTCAAACCTGGGTCCTAAGGCCCACCAGTAGTTGATCTTAAAGCTGCTGAGTTATCCAGCTAATATCACACATTTAAAGTTTATTCTAGGATAAAAAAACATAATGGTCACAATGTTACAACCTATGCAGCGCATACTCAGAACAAATTTAGAAGTCAAAGGAGGACAATACGAGCTGCAGAATGCATTTATCCTGCACCCACTTTGTCTTAAATGAATAGGACTTTCATTATTTTGGTCTCACGTTAAAAGTATTTTGTCTAGTGCTGCTGAGTTTGGCTGTGTAGGCAGACTGTCCTAATTGCCGGTACTGTCCGCTATATACCAAAAAAGCAGTACATTACCTGGTCAGCCAATAGGAACAAAGGTTTATAATCATTTAAAATATATATATATGAAAAGTACTCAGGTCATGTTCCACTTATTTTTAAGTATATAAGCTATTCCATTAAAATATCATAATAAGAGGCAGGTAAAGTAGGACACCAAGTTAACTGGGACAGTGTTAATGGGACAGTTGCAACAAACTGAATCTGTTTCTGACACCTGTTTTAAACCTAAACATTAGTCTACTGCGTTGACGATAATAATCAAGGTAATTTGGTGTATCAGTTGCTTTATGTTAAACTTAGTTAAAAAATAAAAATAATGTTCATTCAATACTGCATCCGTCTTCCACTTGCTTATCCTAGTGAAGGACATGGACTGGTGCATTGTAGGGCACTTACACTCCATGTGCAAGTCAGAGACATTGGTTTCATTGCATGTCTTTAGACTGCGAGAGGAGCCCAAGGTACCACAGTGGAGATGCAATTCACTGCCCCAGCCCTGCAGATTTAGGGCAATCCACAGAGCTATCTTCCTTCAAAATTGTATAATTCTTGAGGACCCAACTCTTTTTCACATTATAGTTTATGTGTACCTTACACATCAAAATTCTAGTCTCATACTTTGTTTCTTAAACAAATTAGAACATTTATTTTGGACTCGCCATAAAATGTCTGATATAGACTGAAAAATGCCAAAAAATATGAAAAACTTTTTTCCCCCCATTTCAATTATTCCTAGCTTGAATAGTCATCATTATTGTAAAACTTAACCAGCACATATCATATGCAGATCTCGGGGTGGCAAGGGATGGTTGTGGTCACCCCATTGGCCACCCCCGTCATATCTGCATTTTCGTTAAATCACTTTTATTTAAAAAAAAGTCCTTTTATTACATAACTGTTTCTCTGTGTCCCTGATGATATACTGATAAAGAATGAGGTCATTGTGCTGCCGAGGTAAACATGTGCTCTTAGCACAGTAGTAATGCAAAAGTTTGGGGATCTTGTACTTGGTGTAAGCTAGATATGATAGCTGTGAGAAATTGATACATTAAATTGATAATTGATAATGCACCTGAATCATAAACAATGTAGTTATAGCATTTAGGTACCGTAAATATTTCCTTATTTTCTAGATGCATTATTTTTATTTAGATTTATGTGCCACCCCAAAACGACCTCTGGTCCCACCTTGGCCCCCCCACTGAAAATTTTCTGACTCCATCACTGGCACAAATGCATGAAGTACTGCTGTGATTCAAGCTATACATTACATTACACATACATACTGTATACAGAATTTAAATTAAATCACTTCTACTGCGTAACAGTTAATAGTTTATAAGTACTGAGTAAGGTGTATTAGTTTACACTCACCTAAAGGATTATTAGGAACACCATACTAATACGGTGTTTGACCCCCTGTCGCCTTCAGAACTGCCTTAATTCTATGTGGCATTGATTCAACAAGGTGCTGAAAGCATTCTTTAGAAATGTTGGCCCATATTGATAGGATAGCATCTTGCAGTTGATGGAGATTTGTGGGATGCACATCCAGGGCACGAAGCTCCTGTTCCACCACATCCCAAAGATGCTCTATTGGGTTGAGATCTGGTGACTGTGGGGGCCATTTTAGTACAGTGAACTCATTGTCATGTTCAAGAAACCAATTTGAAATGATTCGAGCTTTGTGACATGGTGCATTATCCTGCTGGAAGTAGCCATCAGAGGATGGGTACATGGTGGTCATAAAAGGATGGACATGGTCAGAAACAATGCTCAGGTAGGCCGTGGCATTTAAACGATGCACAATTGGCACTAAGGGGCCTAAAGTGTGCCAAGAAAACATCCCCCACACCATTACACCACCACCACCAGCCTGCACAGTGGTAACAAGGCATGATGGATCCATGTTCTCATTCTGTTTACGCCAAATTCTCACTCTACCATTTGAATGTCTCAACAGAAATCGAGACTCATCAGACCAGGCAACATTTTTCCAGTCTTCAACTGTCGAATTTTGGTGAGCTCGTGCAAATTGTAGCCTCTTTTTCCTATTTGTAGTGGAGATGAGTGGTACCCGGTGGGGTCCTCTGCTGTTGTAGCCCATCCGCCTCAAGGTTGTGCGTGTTGTGGCTTCACAAATGCTTTGCTGCATACCTCGGTTGTAACGAGTGGTTATTTCAGTCAAAGTTGCTCTTCTATCAGCTTGAATCAGTCGGCCTATTCTCCTCTGACCTCTAGCATCAACAAGGCATTTTCGCCCACAGGACTGCCGCATACTGGATGTTTTTCCCTTTGTACACCATTCTTTGTAAACCCTAGAAATGGTTGTGCGTGAAAATCCCAGTAACTCGGCAGATTGTGAAAAACAGCCTAAATCACACGACCACTGGAATTTGGTTTTATTTGTAGGATGGTTAAAAATGTCAGGAAATGTCACCAAAGGTAGCCTAACATCATAGGCCTGCATGAGAATTGAACAATTTTGCATTTGGCTATAGAGAACAGCTTTTTATCAAGTAGCCTATTTTTTATTATTACATAAAAGAAAAATGCCATTTCAGATTTCCACATTGACAAACTATTTATAATGAAAGATAAATGACTAGTGAAGTCAAGTTTTGTTTTTCATTAAAAAAAAAAGGGGCAAAAAGAAAACACTGAAAAATGGCAATGGGCAAAAAGCTAAACGCAAACTTATATCCCAGTTAGTGCCCACTGGGATACGCGGAAGTGCGGTTGTTTAGAATGTGAATAGCGATCTGTACGCGAAGGCGGTACTACACGCCCCCCATGCCGGTAAAACAAAGAAAGGTGACATGATTTACTTTTTGCCGATTTAATCTAATTTTTAAAACTTTAAATACCTTCGACAATGGACGTTTTCAAAAGAAGACAGATTACAGATTTAGCCAGCGTTTTTTCCATGATTATACAAAAACATTTCAGCGAGATATAAACTGAAATAGACAAAAAAGATACGCGGCATCGCCGACGATGCCGTGGAACGCAGGGGGTTAAGCAAACAAAGAAAAATTATTTAGACTTATCTAGAGTACATCATGTTAAGCTATGTGTAATTTCGCGGTGGTTTTGAAGTTTTTAATAATCACAGTTCATTTAATGTAGGCTATTTGCTTTCACATTTGGGCTCACCGAAAGCTCCGCGAGCGCACGCGTGCTTTCCTGTCCGGAGATGCGGACCTGTACAAAAAATGCAGATACGATCTCCGGAAAGCCATCAGGAGCGCGAAACGGGACTACAGCAGCAAAGTGGACTCCCAGTTTAAATGCACACGTGACGCGCGTCAGATGTGGAGGGGGATTCAGACGCTGACGGATTATAAACCACAAGCTCACACACTCGTTTTCGCCAGCCCATCACTTCCAAACGAACTGAATGCATTCCATGCACGCTTTGAGCTCGCTAACACTCACCCTCCAGAGCGGGCTCCGGCAGATCTGCATGACGTCACTCCCACCGTGTCCGTTGCGGACGTGAAGAACAGCTTTAACAGAGTGAGCATCCGCAAAGCTGCCGGTCCAGATGGAATTTCAGGTCGTGTATTGAAGGTGTGCAGTGAGCAGCTGTCTGCCGTTTTTACAGACATTTTTAACACCTCCCTACAGAGCTCAACCGTCCCCATCTGCTTCAAAAACACCACCATTGTCCCAGTTCCCAAGAAGAACAAAGCCAGCTGCCTTAATGACTTTCGGCCTATTGCACTAACCTCCATTACAATGAAGTGCTTTGAAAGGCTGGTAATGGGGCACATATTGAGCTCCATTCCGACCAGTCTGGAACCCCTTCAATTTGTATATCGTCACAATAGATGCACTGATGACGCCATTTCACACACCATCCACACCACCCTGGCTCACCTGGACAACAAGAACTGCTATGCCAGACTGCTGTTTGTGGATTTCAGCTCTGCATTCAACACAGTTATCCCCTCAAAGCTGATCCAGAAGCTGCGGGCGCTGGGACTCAGTGCTACTCTGTGCAACTGGGTTCTGGACTTCCTCACCATCAGACCACAGCATGTGAGGATCGGTAAAAACACCTCCACCACAATGATCCTCAACACTGGCACGCCACAGGGAAGCATTCTGAGCCCAATGCTGTACTCCCTGTTTACACACAACTCTGTGTCCAGGCACAGCTCCAACACAATCATCAAGTTTGCTGATGATACCACCGTTGTGGGCCTGATCAGCAAGAACGACAAGACAGCCTACAGAGAGGAGGTGAGACTCTTGGCAGAGTGGTATCAGGAGAACAACCTCTCTCTCAACGTCAGCAAAACCAAGGAGATGGTTTTGGATTTTAGGAGGCAGGATGCAGCTCATCCCCCTATCTACATCGGAGGAGGTGCTGTGGAAAGGGTCAGCAGCTTCAGGCTCCTTGGGGTCACCCTCAGTGCCAACCGCAAGTCCTCAGTGAACCAAAAAAGCCCACCAACGACTTCACTTCCTCAGACGCCTAAAGAAGGCTGGGGTTTCCACCTCTGTCCTCACCAGCTTCTACAGGTGCGCTGTGGAGTCCATCCTCACAGGGAGTGTTGCGTCTTGGTATGGCAGCTGCACTGCTCAGGACAAGAAAGCTCTACAGAGGGTGGTGAAAACAGCTCAGAGACATTTATAACACGCGCTGTATCTGGAAAACTAAGAGCATCCTGAAAGACCCCAGCCACCCTGCACTGGCACTTTTTGCTTTCCGGCTATCAGGCAAGAGACTCAGGACAATTCACTCACGCACAACCCGATTCAGGAACAGTTTTTACCCCAGTGCCATCAGGCTATTCAACACACAGTAAAAGCCACTTACTCCACACTATGCACTGACACTAATTATTATTTATTGCTGCTGCACTACTTTGTCTTCTATGTCTTCTGTGTATTATGTCTTATGTTTTGTCTGTGAGGGAGGGGTTTTCAAGTAAGAATTTCATTGTGTTCTGTACGCTGTACTTTGTACATATGACAATAAACTTCAAACTTCAAACCTTTCCTAGGAAAAAAGTTTGTAAGCAGTTGCTTTCCCTCATTTATTTTTTTGTTTCTTTCCTGCCTCTCTTTTCTTTTTTGAAAATCGGATTTAGCTTTCTTTGGCATCATCTTCCAGCACGGATTTAGCTGTTTCATCAGAATGACCGCTAAATTAAATGCGCCTAGTTAAAAAGCCCGGTGAAGACTAAACCATTGCAAGGGGTGAGGGTGCTTGTCCTCGGGCACTGTAAGCTAGGACACAATTCAATCCGTCAACAGATTTATTTTCCCACAAAAATTACATTTACATTAGTTAGCAACATTTATTGTGATCTTTGAATAATATTAATATTTAAAGGAAAATAAAATTCCAGATTCCTTAGGGGCCCTCCCCCCACATGGGGCCCTGGTAACTCAGTCCCCTTTTTCCCCCACTACGACGCCCCTGCTTCTGGTAGTAGTGAACCTAAGCACCAGCGCCATTCGGGAGAAGGTAAAACTCCTGGATATGCTTCGGGAAGGAAAGCGTTACGCGGACGTCACTCGTCATTATGGGTTGAATGAATGGACGGGATGCTACATCAAGAAGGATGAAAAGAATATAAGAGCCACCGCATCACTTTCCTTTAGTCAAACAGGAAAGAGGGTGGCACGTCCTCGGAATAAAGCCATCGTTAAAATGGAATCACATACAAATGCATTAGACATTATTACTATTATTATTATGTTACTTAATTATATCCTTAGCCCGACATCCACATACCATATGTGTTATTTTAATAAGTTTACATGTGTTTAAAGCGTGTGGGAGGGGTACTTTAAGGTTTAAACTATAAAAAAAAATGTATTTATATGGTCTTTCTATATCGCGGATTTTAACCTATCGCTGATGGGTCTGGAACGCATCTTCCACGATAGGCGGGGGATCACTGTATTGTTCAGTTATGTAGCGATAGTCTTCACCCTCACCCAAGTTCGTTTGACACTGCATTTGTCTGCCCTTCACTCGACTCCACTTCACTACTTCTAACTGTACTGACCAATGTTGGAGCACTGCGTCTCCACCGGGTCCGTGGATGAGAAGAGATTCACAGCTGACACGGGGAGAAGTTGCAAATCACCGGTTTATTGTCTGACAGATTGCAATCCGGGAGCGGCCGTCTGACATACATTCAGCATGTACAGGAGGAGGCTCTGCCATATGTATCAATTGTATCCCTTTTAAAGCCCTTTGGGCATCCCCCCCCCCCTTTCTCGGTACCTTCCGTGTACGTGACAACCACATGTGTTCTTGGCCTTCTGGAAGGCTAAAAGATAAGTAGGGGCCGCTGATGTTCTCTGTCGCCCCCCCTATCTGTTCCGATTAGGTAGCCTTGGCTTGCCGGCGCGCCAGTCAGTTCTTGTTTTGCCTAGTTACAGCCTTATAGAATCATTCCCTTTATTTTATTAATTATTCCCTCAATTCCCCCTTTTGATCTCCACTAGGAGATCACCCTATTGGCGGGGGAGTTGTAGTTCAAAGCTGTCCAAATTACCTTTGCCCCTCTCCGGCCCGACAGGCAGGAGAGGCATCATCTGCGCTTGGATGCCATCCTGCTTCTCTATCACGGTAGTGATGAGACGAACTGATAGTGCGCGCAGGCAGGGAATACAACAACACCCGCAAGTAACTAAAATTGCAGCAAAAGTAGCAATGGATAATAAAAGCGAGCCCATTAAGCCTTTCCACTGTCCGAACGCTGAGGTCAGCCAAGCATCCCAGATGTTATTGATCCCGGAGTGTGTATGCATTGTTTTGGAGAGGGTCCGGAGACCCTCGAGTGCCCTGGTCACTGAGCCGTCTGGTGCTGTGTTGTTGGGAATGTAAGTACAGCATACTTCCCCAAACATAGCGCACACTCCCCCCTTTAGGACTCCAAAGAGTTCCACACACAATCCTGTCCATCCAGCCTAGGAAGGAGGGCAAAAACCCTGAGCTTCAGGGAAATTCCACTCCCAGCCCGCCACAGGCGCGGCCCCCCTTCGGGGTCCATGGCTGGCATGGCTCACAAACCACTAATCATTAACATTTTAAGCATCACACATAACACACTTGTTTCCCCCAACATTCCCCTTTTTATCTTGATCTCCATCCTGGTCCTAGTGTTGTCTGGCGGTGGATGAGGTGCTTTTGTTCTTTCTGGTCGTTGGAGCAGGGGTGGACTACCCTGCTCTGGTTGCTCAGGTCAGAGGATTATTCTGCCCCTTCTGTTGAGACCTGAGTTGCGTCTAGTTCAGCCGAACTGACGTTCTGGATTCCTTCCCTCAGGGCCTCCTGGATCTCTGCTGTGGTTCTCCCTGGGTCCTCTGCAGCCGCGCACTGGCTCCAGTGAAACCACGTGTCGCGTTTGCCTTTCAGACGAACCGCATGTGACGTCCTCTCCGTAACCTGGAAGGGGCCCGTCCACCTGGGCTCTGACCACTTCCGTTTGATGACTTTCAGTAGGACCCACTCCGCCGTGTGTGGTTTGGCTGGCTGGTTCTCTGGTCTCGCCTCCTGGATCTGTTTAGAGAAATCTGCAACGAGACCTTGCAAACAATCATAATATGCCCAAGGATTTTGCTCCCCCTCTCGTCGGGGGTCCAGGTTAACCCTTTCTGGGGTCCTGGGAACTGCCTGCCTGTCTGGAGCTCAAAGGGGGTGAACCCGGTCCCCCTGTTTATGGAACACCTCACTGACATCATTGCCAGTGATAAAGCGTCAACCCAATTCATTTTGGTCTGCGCGCAGATTTTTGCCAATTTTTGTTTTATTGTTTGGTTCATTCGCTCCACTTTTCCCTGGGACTGCGGATGATACACAGTTCCGAACGCATGTCTCAATCCCAACGCTTTCTCCAGGGTCAGTCGGTAATTCGAGTGAACCTCCTCCTCTACCGTGATCATCTGTTTGGACACCACGTATCCTGCGACCCTCTTTGCTTCCTCATCTGCGGCCTGATTTCCTTTCGCTACCATTGTTCCTGACCCTTCATGTCCCTTGCACTTGACCACTGCCCCTTTTTTGGGAAGCATCAAGGCCTTTGCAAATTCCCTCATTTCTGCTTCGTGTTTTATTGGCTTGTTTCCCGCGGTCAAGAATCCTGCCCTCAGCCATTGGCTGAGTTCCACATGCACTGCGCCTACAGCATATGCTGAGTCTAAGTCTATGGTAACTTCTTTCCCTTCTGCTAATTTCAGGGCCTCGATAACCGCTATCACCTCGGCTCTCTGGGCTGACTGGGCTCCCCCCAGCCTGTCTGCCTTCAAGGTTACATAATCCTGGCCTTGTCTGGCCACCACTGCATACCCTGCCTGCAAACCTCCTGTGTCTGTTCTTCTCTTGCCGTCTTGCTTTCCCCTCTTCCTGCTTGAAAATAACTTTGCATATTTGAGTTAGACACCCCATGTACAACTTCAACTCATAAACCTTGTTTTTTTTTTTTTTTTTCATAGCACTCCCCCCTTGCGCAATGGTCAAGACCATGCGCATGCATTATTAAGGTGTCAACCACACGACAAAGGCACAACCAAAAATCCATCACGGTCGTAAAACAGACCATCAGAGTCCTTAGCATCCCCTTTGTTTCCACACAGAGGCCTCATAAGGCCCCTCCCGTGGCTGAACTCACACCCCAAGCATGCAGCCTGTTCTCATCAGTATTGCAGCTTAGCTTTGTGCACCTCAAGCCCCCCTTTCGCTAAGACCTTCAGCAACGGCGGCTTCAGTGCCTGTGCATATAACACAGAGCAGATCACCCACATACTGTAGCACTGTGATTCAATCCATCCAAATCTGCCCTAAGCATGTGTTCACATCCTTGCAGTATCCTCACGTGGATGAACTGCTGACCCCTATAGATGATCGCAAACAAAAACTGTGACTGTTGTGTTAGGGACACACTGAAAAATGCCATCTACAAATCCACAACTGTGAGCCACTCTGCACTGGGTGGCACATCTGTTAGCAGGGTGTGAGGACTGGGATCTCCCACTGATTGATCCTCCACTAACTATTTCGCTGCACACAAATCATAAACTAACCTCCACATTTTGTCTCCTGCCAACATTCCTCTACACTTTATTTCCCTTCACACTGCACTCCTATCATGCTCCACAGCCACAAACCTCTTAAGTCTCCTACATACTCTGCACTCCACTGACTCTCACCAACTCACCTTCGGTAGCAGCCTGCATTCCATCACACTGAAATCTCTCCATCGCAACAAACAAGTATGTTTGTTCAATTCAGCCTATTGCTATATTGTTCCTGTATAAATGGGCCCCACTGTTCTAGAATTTCCCAAACTTTATCAGTAACATCTTCAATCCCGTATGAACTATGCTGTCCCCTATTGAACAACAAATTTTGTCGCAGAACGCTGTACTGTCCACTGAGCACCTCTACGCCCCCCTCTGTACATTGTATGTCTATCTGCAGCTGACACAAAGCATCTCTGCCTGACAAATTCACTGGGATATGCTCTAATATTAGTATGGGCATATTTACATGTTTGTAACCTATCTGAACTTCCACTAAACAAGATTTTGGAACATGCAGGTGTGTCCTGGCTGATCACAGCTCCAGCACACCAGCTGAACCACCCTGTTCCCCAGTCTCTCCAGAGTCTGGGATCATCAAATTTGTGGGTAAATGGGTGCCCTTTGAGGAAACCCCCATCCATTGTATCTACTCACTCTGTTCCAATTAGGGACCTGAGGCCAATTAGTGTCCTGGGGGGTCCCAGCGACAGGAGACTGTCGGCTGTCCACAGGCTGCCCCCGGGGCTTGGGTCCGGAGAGACCACTGGTGCCTGGACTTTTTTCTTTTTAGCGGTCAGCTCCTCCAGCTGCATCTGATTCCATTTCTTTGTCAGTTCCCTCTCACACTCTTTAGCAAAGTCCTTCTCCTCTCTCTGAATGCCGGACTCTGCAGGTCCTGCTCCTTCTCAGTGCGCCACCGCTTTTCTTGAGCTTGCAGATAGGCAGCTGGGCTCTCCCCCTCCTTGATGGGCTCCACCTTCATTTCAACCACACTCAGCCGTGGAGGAAACATTAGTCGCAGCTGATGCCAGCAGTTAGCACGGTAACCATCAAAGTGACATGCCTCATTCACAGGAGTCCCTGTCGCCGCTGCCAGGCCACTGCTTCGCAGCAGTCTCTCCATTCCGTCTACCCCAAAAACGCAAGCCAGAACCACCTTTATGTCCCCTATCGCCAGGAGCCGACCCATAGTTTCCTCCTCAAATGCTTTTATCCATTTTCTGGCCCCTTCTGCCAGAACTGGGAGTCTGAGAATCAGGCCCTCCAGATCCTGTCCTGCCCACGGCACATACTGTGTCTGTGCTCCGTTCACCCTCAGCGGAAGCATTGGAGTGTCCCTGGTGGGGGGCTTCACAGCCCTCCTGCTTCTCACTATTCTATGATCTGCATTATCCTCCTCTACTCCTTCCTCACTCTCTGTTTCTGTCTCCTTCTCCTGAAACTGACTCCATCCTTTAGATGGAGGGTTAGGGGTGTCCAGCAGATGCACCAGCCCTTCTGCATTACTACCACTTGCTCCGTACCCCACCTTTATCTCACTCCCTTGTTTCTCAGGCCCACATGCCTGGCCTTCTGTTCTTCTCTCACTCCCTCGCAGTCCTTCCTGCACTGCCTGCCGCAGCAATGCACTCACTTCCCTGTATCCATCTAAACAACTTGCCGTTCCGTTCTGCTCCCTACTTCCTTCATCCTTCTGTGTCACCTCACCACTGAATTCTACCTTCCCCTCTATTACTGGAAACTGACCCTTGTATGAAGGAGGGGGGGCTTCCACTAACGGACACTGACTTTGATATGACAGTGGCCATATTTCTTCCTGCCTCATCTCTTCTTTCTCACCCCCCTTCTTCTCATTTAGTGCCTTTCTCATGGCTTTCTGCTCCCTTCTCCAGGCCTCTCGCTTTGCTTTAAATAACCTCAGTACCTCTAGTTCCTCACTCCTTTTCTTTTTACGCCTTTCTGTGTTCTTATTAGCCTTATGATACTTTATCAGAGTCTCCATCTCCTCACACACTGCCACATCCCATGTGCCCCCTTTAGGCCACTTACTTACCAGGGCCTTTGTTCTATTCCCCCACTTTTTAGACATCTTTTCTATCCTCGCTTTAAGCAGGGGGTGCTCTCTCCCCAACTGCTGTACTGGTGTTTCTGCTGCCTTTACCGGGGCCTGCATTTTAATGCTTTTCTGCACTCTACTGTCACTTGAACTGTTTTCCTGTCTAAAAATGAACAGAGTTCCTCACAGTCAACCCTTGCTCTATTCTTTTTTTTTTTTTTTCGAATTCTCTCCCTGACTGTAGCTACTTCACCTTGATGTGTGGCTCTAAATTATTTGTTGTTATTTTTTATTATTATTTATTTTCTACTTATTTCCTCTCCTAACTAAAATCCCTAACACTGCACCCAATTATCTACGGGCACACATATACTAAAACCTCTTGTCTATAAACTTTTATTTTTCTCACAAAGATGTGCTTTAATACCCTTTATCTCTAAACTTAGTCTCTATAATCCATAAAATCTATTAATCACAATATTTTATTCAAATACATTATTTTAAGATTTATCAAAGTTCTAAATTTACCAACCCGCACTTCCACTACTGTCAATGACGTTTTATGGAAATGCACAAATGCTCTATCCTGACCCCTGCTAACTTGATCTCTTCTACTTTGTACTTATTTCTGCTTTATACATCTTTACTTGCAACTTATCTGTTGAACATATACGTGGGCTTCCCCCGATTTAGCCCAAAACTGCGTACGTAATTATTTTCCCCACTTCTGCATCAACTTAGCGCTCGCTCTCTGGCGTGCTGCTTCGTCCCTCTGCCTAGCATGCTCTCTCTCCGTTTTCCACAATAGCTCTCCCAATGAGCGCCTGTCTCCTATCTGTTGTCCAGCACCCCGGACCACTGCACACATACGCTTCCAGGCGTCAGCTACCTCCTTATCCTTATCTCCTTCACCACTTGCCCCTTCTATAGCTTCCTTCACCACCTGGATCTGCTTTACTAGTGGCTTCCACACTGCATTTTCCGGGGACGCCCATCCCCCGTCATCTAGCTCTCGATCAAACTCGCGGTCCATTTTTAATCTGTCCTAACTGTTTAGATCCCTTGTCTAGCAGCCCTTCTGCCTCCGGATGTGGGTTCAGCCACCCACACTCAGTACACCTCCTTATCCTAGTCGAATGTCCTACTAACAAACACCACCAATACATAAATCAACAACTTCTAAAATAATAAGACTATATTCAAAGCAGCTTACTGTTGTGTCCCCCCTGAACAGGGCACGTCCCACAAGCTCAATCCCAGTCAAACAGGCCCGCTCCCAGCCGAAACCCCCCCGATCTCCAGCAATGTCAACTTGGAAGGGGGTGTTCTGTACGCACAACTGAGACAACCCAGGTGGGAGTCAGCTTATCGACCGCACTACCGGTGTTCTGACTCGACCAAGGCCGGCAAAATAACCCTCAGGCGTCACCCACCCTCCCGAGAGTCCAAGCTAGGGGTGTTCTTAGAACTCACCCTAGGCGAGGTCCTGCTCGGCAGTTGTAATGAACGCCCAAGGTACCCGTCGGCCCTGCCCGTACTGAGTCAGCGGGTGCGGCCGGGCTGGCCCGCTTTTGGGCGTCCAATTGCTGAGAACTCCCCTTCGGTTCTGACAAACTGTAAGACCGCAAGCAGTGACAGCAGAGCCACGGGCAAGTTCAACCAACACAGAGCAAGCGGCGAGCACCCTGAACAGGAAGAACCCACAACCCTGCTCACACACAAACCAGTACAACTGCACCCAAGCTGGTGCTTTGATTCACCCTCTCTCTCTCTTTTTTTTTTTTTTTTTTTTTTTTTTTTTTAAATTTTTAGTTTGGGGTCCTGAATTCCCTGGGTCTCCCACCCAGCTTTTCTACCGCTCGTAAAATTCTATTTCCCTGCGTGGGTCCCGTACCCTCTGCTCCCTAAAATTCTATTTCCCTGCGTGGGTCCCGTACCCTCTGCTCCCTAAAATTCTATTTCCCTGCGGGGTCCCGTACCCTCTGCTCCCTAAAATTCTATTTCTCTGTGGGGGTCCCGTACCCTCCGCTCCTTAAGGTTCTATCTCTCTGCGCACGATACCTAGACACAATGCATACACAACACATAGACCACACAATATACTGTATAAACACAGTGCGTGCAACCTCTCCTCCGTCTTACTTTACCGACGGGCCACTGGACACTTCAAACTGCTCAATTTGACATATCCAATGTGCAGATTTTGATGTAACAGGCTCTGCTTACCTCTTCTAGTCGGCGCCTCGCAGTTCTCTGTGTCCAAGTAGGCTGCGTCACCCCTTAGCCGAATCCTGCGAATCTCCTGGGGATCCCGGACGAGCCCCCAAATTGTTGGAGCACGGCGTCTCCACCGGGTCCGTGGATGAGAAGAGATTCACAGCTGACACGGGGAGAAGTTGCAAATCACCGGTTTATTGTCTGACAGATTGCAATCCGGGAGCGGCCGTCTGACATACATTCAGCATGTACAGGAGGAGGCTCTGCCATATGTATCAATTGTATCCCTTTTAAAGCCCTTTGGGCATCCCCCCCCCCTTTCTCGGTACCTTCCGTGTACGTGACAACCACATGTGTGGTTCCAGCCGGCTCGTACTGTTCTTGGCCTTCTGGAAGGCTAAAAGATAAGTAGGGGCCGCTGATGTTCTCTGTCGCCCCCCCTATCTGTTCCGATTAGGTAGCCTTGGCTTGCCGGCGTGCCAGTCAGTTCTTGTTTTGCCTAGTTACAGCCTTATAGAATCATTCCCTTTATTTTATTAATTATTCCCTCACCAAGCAGTGCAAAATGTCCTCACCACTCCGAACTCAGCTGGCTATAATATGTAAATCGGAGAAAATATAATTTTACGAAGATATGGGAAGGCGTGGTGACGATTTACTACAAAAAGTATATAAAAGCATTACGAATCCCAAATAAATTTAATAAGCCTACATCTAATCTCGGACACTGAAGAAAACTCCGGAAAGCATATAATTTGACCGGAGACGTACTCTCGTCGTAGACTCTTCCTGTCGGCCCCTGAAGGATGGGCTCCCCCTTTGAGTCTGGTCCCTCCCAAGGTTTCTTCCTTCTAGGGCAGTGGTCCCCAGACTTTCTCTGCAGGGCCCCTCTTTTCTAGATAGGAACATTATTGAGCCCCCCCATTCAAACTACACAGGTTCAGATTCAAACTTTATTTGAAATACAACTCCCTTTTCTAATTGAGCTAAACAAATGCAATTACAAAATACCAAGTGGTGCAATTTCACCACTGTGGGAGAAAAAAGAGCAATCATTTAAAAATAAAAGTCCAGCATAAGTTTGAAATTATGCTAATGCAGATTTAACATTGCTGTTAATATTCATTGGCGTACACAAATTAAAGTTTGTATTACGATTACCGCTTTTTGTTTTTAATTATAACCGCAGGTTTCAGCCTATACTATAGCACAAAACAACACTAAATCATACCCATTAATTGATAGTCTCCCTGCACTTCATGTAGAAAATTTTAAACCTCATTTTTCATGATATGGTTAGATTTTTTGACAGGTGTTCTGAAATTTTTTCCTACCTAAAATATTTTCCTACCCGTAGCGGAAATTTATAACCATATCTGTTATTTTGTCCTACCTTGTGATAATATTTTGCCAGCTTAAATATCTGCTCCCCTCTCTAAGGGTGGTACAGTAGGACATTATTATAGATGCAAACACTTCATAAATATCTGCTCCCCTCTCTGTTAAGGGTGGTAGGACATTATTATAGATTTTGCATTGGTCGCCGGTCGGGGCCGGGAGGACATTTTCCACTTTTTTTCCCGCTCCGGCAGTAGCCTGATTTGAGAGGGTTTTTGTGGTTTTTTGGCCTCCCTAGAGCAACTTCGCTTTAGTTTAAGCTAAACGTGGTTCAGCAGGAAGTTAATCTCGGGTAAGTAATTGTAAATTTGGTTATTTTAAAAGTTAAATTTAAAGGTTGTTATCGCTGACGCTGCCGGATAATTTATAATAAAGTACCGATTTAACGCAAGTGTTAATTTAGTGTTTTAGTGTACTCGGCACTTTGTTTTAACTATACGTTAATTAGATCAACTAAAAGTTTAAATATTCTCTTAATATACTGGGCTGGGAGTAAAGGACGGGGACATAGTGAGTTAGGTAATTATGGGGCCAGCTCAGTGTTGTGTTTGCAAGATGTTTGCCCTTCTGGATGCTTGCGTCCAGTCGGACTTCGTCTGCGAGCGATGTGGGTTAGTTGACTCACTCATGGTCCAGGTTCGTGACCTAGAGGAGCGACTGGCTCTCATCCAGCATAGCAATGAGTTAAAGGAGAGAGTTAATACGCCTTCTAGGGAGACTATGTGTACGTCACAAGCGGGGAGGGGGGAGAATGATGAACAGGTAGGTCGAGAGAGCTGGGTGAACGTAGGTCCTAGACGTAGAAAAGGGCGTACACAGTTCACAGAGGCGGCATCACCTGAAGTAACGGTTTCTAACCGCTTTCAGGTGCTTCCAGCTTTAGAGCCGGAAGAGACTGGGGAGGCAGGTGGGCCCTTGGGCACCAAGGAGCCACCTAACCCCAGTAGGAGGGAGGTTGTGGTAGTAGGGGATTCAATTATAAGAGGTGTAGATAGTTATGTGTGCACCCGTGATAGAGGGTCCCGTACGGTGTCTTGCCTGCCTGGTGCCCAGGTAGGGGACCTTCCAGATCGAGTGGACAGGCTTTTGGCCCCAGCCGGGGTGGATCCAGTGGTCGTGGTGCATGTTGGCACCAATGACATAGGAAAGGGCAGAAGGGCTGTTCTGCAAGATAAATTTATAGAAGTCGCGGATAAGCTTAGAAGCAGAACATCCACGGTGGTATTCTCTGGAATACTTCCCGTGCCACGTGCAAGTCAGGCAAAATTAGCTGAGATAAGGGGATTAAATGCGTGGCTAAAATGGTGGTGTAGGAAAGAGGGGTTCAGGTTTATGGGGCACTGGAAGACCTTCTGGAACAGGTGGGACCTGTTCAAGCCGGACGGGTTGCATCTGAACCATAGGGGAACCAGTGTATTGGGGAGGCGTATGTGCAGAATAGTTGAGGAATGTTTAAACTAGGGACTGGGGGGGCAGGGAGGTCAGTTAAGAATTTATGTGGGGAGAGACGGAAAGCCCAAATAAATATTAAAAGTAGACACTGTAAAAGGCCTACCATTAGTGGACTGTATTTGAATGCTAGGAGTATTAGAAACAAAATTAATAACTTAGAGGCTTTAATTTCTTCAGACAATTACGACATTATAGGAATAACTGAAACATGGATGAGTGACAATGATGGTGATGAATATAATATGGATGGTTATACGTTGTTCCGTAGAGACCGGATAGGCAAGAAGGGAGGTGGTGTTGCAGTATACGTAAAAGAAAACTTGCAGGCAAGGGATCTCACTGATAAAAATAAAAATTCAGAAGCTGTATGGATCAAACTTGATGCTAAAGATTCAAATGGCCTAATTGTCGGGGTTTGTTATAGGGCACCTAATGTAGCTGTAGAGGAAAGCAGAATATTATATGATGATATCAGGATTATGAGTAATAAAAATGATGTGGTGGTTATGGGTGATTTTAATTTACCTGGGATACAGTGGGACACAGTCTCTGGCTCTTCTGTAAATGAACTTGAGATGGTGGAATTAGTACAGGATTGTTTTTTTACTCAGTTTGTTAATACTCCTACCAGGGGAGAAGCCCTTCTTGATCTCGTTTTTTGTAATAACCAGGATAGGATTGGAAAATTAGAGGTTTTAGACCCATTGTACGGTAGTGATCATAACATGGTTAAATTCGAGGTTAATTTTAGTGTACGAAGAGCAAAGTCTAAATTAAAAGTATACAATGTTAGGAAGGCTAACTTTAATGGTATGAGATGGGAATTAGAAACTGTAAACTGGACAGAGTTAAATAGCAAAACAGTTGAAGAGGCATGGGAATTTTTCAAAAGCACATTGTTGCAAGTGCAAGAGGACTTCATACCTGTTTCCAGCAAAACTAAATCTAGGAAACGACAACCAAGGTGGTTTACTAAGGAAATTAAGAATAAAGTCAGGAGGAAAAGGGCTCTGTTCCACAACTGGAAAATAACTAATGATTTCAAAATCAAGCAGGAGTATCTAAGTCTACAGGCAGAGTTAAAAAATGACATTAGGCTATCAAAGAGGGATGTAGAAAGAAAAATTGCATTGGAGGCTAAGCATGACAGTAAAGGTTTCTTCCAATATTTTAACTCCAAGAGAGCACTAAAAGCTGAAATCACTAATTTGCAGGATAGTAAGGGCCTTATAATTGATAACGAAATTGATATGGTAAACGAGTTTAATGATTATTTTTCAAGGGTGTTCACAATAGAGAACACAAGTAACTTGCCACCAATTAATACAAATACAGCATCGTCTATGACCAATATATGTATAACTGAGGTTGATGTGATACTAAGCCTAGCTAAACTCAAAATAAATAAATCGCAGGGGCCTGATGGCATCTTACCTATAGTCTTGAAAGAGATGAGGGATATTATTAGCCAACCTTTGACTTTAATATTCCAGAAATCGTTATCTGCCGGTGTGGTACCATCAGATTGGAAGCATGCTAATATAACACCCATATTCAAAAAAGGGGATAGAAGTAATCCAGCAAACTATAGGCCAATCAGTTTAACTAGCATTACTGGAAAAATAATGGAAGCTATAATTCAAGTGAAAATGGTAGATTACCTAGATGCAAATAACATTATAAAGGATAGCCAACATGGATTTAGGAGAGGTAGATCCTGCTTAACGAATCTGCTTGAATTCTTTGAGGAAGCTACAAGTGAAATTGATCACAAAAAGGCCTATGATGTGATTTACTTAGATTTCCAGAAAGCCTTTGATGTTGTCCCCCACAAACGGCTCTTGTTAAAGCTTAAAGCTGCAGGAATTTTAGGAACTGTGGCAGCTTGGATCAAAAACTGGCTAACTGATAGGAAGCAGCGAGTAGTTATTAGAGGCACTATGTCACAGTGGGCCTCCGTTTATAGTGGGGTACCGCAGGGTTCAATTTTAGGACCACTATTGTTCCTAATTTACATTAATGATATTGACACGAATACATACAGTAAACTGGTTAAATTTGCAGACGACACTAAGGTGGGCGGGGTAGCAGATACTAATCTAGCAGCAGAGAGGCTTCAACGGGATCTGGATTTAATTAGCGAATGGGCTGATACTTGGCAGATGAAATTTAACACAGATAAATGTAAGGTAATCCATGCAGGGAGCAGAAATATACAGTACAGATATTTTATGGGTTCCACTGAAATAAAGGTAGCTGATTACGAGAAAGATCTCGGTATGTATGTTGATGCTTCCATGTCCCACTCTCGCCAATGTGGGGAAGCAATAAAAAAGGCGAACAGAATGTTGGGTTATATCTCTAGATGTGTGGAGTTTAAGTCAAGGGAGGTGATGTTACACTTATATAATTCCTTGGTAAGACCCCACCTAGAATACTGTGTGCAGGTTTGGTCACCACACCTCAAGAAGGACATTGCTGCCTTAGAAAAGGTGCAACGAAGAGCTACGAGAATGATTCCTGGTCTTAGAGGAATGTCTTACGAGGAGAGGTTAGCGGAACTGAATCTGTTCAGCCTTGAGCAAAGGAGACTAAGGGGGGATATGATTCAGGTCTATAAGATTCTAACGGGTCTGGATGCTGTTCAGCCAAATGACTATTTCAATATTAGTCTAAATACTAGAACTCGTGGCCATAAGTTCAAATTAGCGGGAGAACATTTTAAAACAAATTTGAGGAAGCACTTCTTTACACAGCGTGTAGTCAGAGTATGGAATAGTCTTCCTGCTATTGTAGTGGAAGCTAAAACCATGGGTTCCTTTAAATCAGAGCTGGATAAGATTTTAACAACTCTGAGCTATTAGCTAAGTTCTCCCCAAACGAGCTTGATGGGCCGAATGGCCTCCTCTCGTTTGTAAATTTCTTATGTTCTTATGTTCTTATGTAAACACTCCATAAATATCTGCTCCCCTCTCTGTTAACGGTGGTAGGACATTATTATAGATGTAAACACTTCATAAATATCTGCTCCCCTCTCTGTTAACGGTGGTAGGACATTATTATAGATGTAAACACTTCATAAATATCTGCTCCCCTCACTGTTATGGTTGGTAGGACATTATTATAGATGTAAACACTTCATAAATATCTGTTCCCCTCTATGTTAAGCGTAGTAGGACATTATTATAGACGTAAACACTTCATAAATATCTGCTCCCCTCTCTGTTTATGGTGGTAGGACATTATTATAGACATAAACACTCCATAAATATCTGCTCCCCTCCATGTTTAGGGTGGTAGGACATTATTAAAGATACAGAAATATTGATATAGTTATCTTTCATATTGTCATAGTTAATCTTTAAATGTCCATGTTCTTCCCTTTAGTGAATGTATCTCTGAGTATCTTAACCCATCCTTACTCATTAGACCAGCAGGTCCATTTCTTATTTAAAACATTTGGGAATGTGAATATTTCATATAAGATGACCACTGTGTAGAGCCCTATTATTCAAATCATGGTCCTCGAGGTCCGAGCACTGCTGGTTTTCCAGCCTTCCTTTACCTGTGAGCCATATGTGAAGCTTCTGACCAATCAGAATCAGTCATTATTAAATTACCTGGGAGAACTGAAAACAAGGCCTGGATTTGGAATCAAGGTACAGATTTGAAGAGCCCTGTGGCCTGTACTACAAAGCGAGGTTACTGGCTTATCGGGGTAACTTGTAGGATTTAAGGTACCACAGTTTAAATGGACTTCGTATTCGCTGACTTACATTTTGCCAAGACTACCTTAAATCCGACAAGTTACCCCGATAAGCCAGTAACCCCGCTTCGTAGTACAGGCCCCTGGTGTAGAGTATAGAATACACTGCATATAAATAAATAAATATATATAAAAATATCCTTAGAAAAGAACAGCAATAAATGGATCACACAGGTTTTACTAATTAAGTTGTTATTTAATTAACTGGAATAATGTTTTTTTTTTTGTCCAATCACAATGTCCCCACTAGCTTCATTAGTTACACAGCACCTGAAAACAGAGGAAATTTTATAATGTTATACAAAGCAGCACATACTTGTAAAAGAAAAAATATAAAACTCTTATAACCCATGATTCTTCAGAAAACTGATATTTTCAGAAATGGTAACAGAAAGGATTCATGTGTGTTCCAATATAATGTGTCTTGAGATAAAATGTAGTCTGCATAGAGAAGTCACGACATGATTTTCAGCACTAAAAAATTAAGTAAATTCTGTTTTTATCGATTCATACATTCATACAAGAGGGAACCCTTCTATTATTAAGGCAGAGGGTGTAGTGCATCGAGTTTTCCATGACGGTTCCGTAGGAATTTAGAAAAAAGTGTGTGTACGGCTTTGTACAACAGCCAAATAAAGTTAAACAAGTTTCCGGCCACTTGCCTCCTTATTCCCATAACGGGAACATTACAGTGGTGTCAGAAGTAAAACTGCTATCGCGAACAAGCCGGGTTTCGCTGCTGTAAGGAGATGGATCCTGCAGTCCATGTAAAGATCGAGGAGGACGACCACGGGTATGCCTACGCTGCCGTGGCGTACCCGTCCACAGCGGTGAAGCGTGAGCCGTGTTTGTGCACTGTCCCTGGGCCTGAAGTTCGCCACCATCTTGTCACCACACCGGCCGGAGTTGCGGTTCAGCGCGCCAGCGAAGACATAAATAATGATGGCTGCGCCCATGGAGTGCGTAAGTTAGCTGGAGTGAAAACGCCGAAGTATTCCGGTAAATCGGATTGGGAAACTTTCCATGCGCAGTTTGAACTGTTAGCTCTGGTGAGCGGCTGGACACTGAAACAGAAAGCTCTCCAGCTTGCCCTTTGTTTAAGCGACGATGCGCTGTCCTGCTTGCTGTTGCTGGAGCCGAGTGAGAGGGCTAATTATGACGCGTTGGTTGGCGCGCTGAGGCGACGTTTCGGGCAGTGCTACCGCTCGGAGCTCCTTCGGTCTGAACTGCTTAACCATCAGAGACTCGCTGGGGAATCTCTGCGATCCCTGGCTAATGACGTCGAAAGTTTAGCCAGATGAGCTTACGCACACATGCCACCAGTTGTGCAGAGTGAGCTAGCCCGCGACCAGTCCCTAAGGGCTCTTTCCCCGGTGAATCTTCGTGTGCACACGCACACGGACCCTGTCTGATACCCTGGAGTTAGCAATGGAGAGGGAGATGGCAGTGGGGGCGGCACTGCAGTGTGCTGATCCGCCACCCGCAGTTAGGGCAGCTGGGGATTGTGGAGGGGTGGTGCAGAAGCCTGCTTGGGTGGAGGAGATCACAGAGATGATACGGGGTTTAACCTTGCCTCCAGCCAGGCACCAGCAGGCACCGGTCCGTCTTTGTTGGGGATGTGGGCAGCAAGGCCACTTAGTCAGATCTTGCCCAGCATGAGCTAAATCGGCGGGAAATGGTGCGGGGTCGCAGTAGGCGGGATGCTGCAGGCGGGATGCCCCACACCCGTGTCCCGCTCATCACCCACACAGGCTGTACTGCCCACGTGTACCAACTGGGTAGGCGAGCATGGAGTGGTTGTGGTGGGGCGGACCTTTGTGTCAGACTTCTGCCACATTCCAGTCTCTGTCGAAGGGGTTCCGTGCACAGCCCTGGTGGACACGGGGTCTACAGTCACGGTGGTCTGGCCTGAGGTGGTACCAGAACGGATGCAGCTAGAGGGCACAACAGTCCAGCTCCGCACAGTAACTGGGGAGCTGGCGCCGATGAGGGGGCGGGGACTGCTGAGGTTAGCAGTTGGGGGCCTGAGTGTGCAGCACCTGGTTTGGGTAGCTGATGTGCAGGACGCATGCATTCTGGGTCTAGACTTTTTGAGGGATCATGGCTGTCTGTTGGACCTGGTGAATGCCACATTGAGTTTCAACAGTGGCCATGTGGTAAAGATGAGGCCACCAGGTGGCCAGCGAGCTGTTGAAGTGGCAGGGGGACCCCAGGCAGGCAGGCCAAGGGCATGTGAGGAATCACGTCAAACTAGCCCCCATGGTACACCTCAGCATGACCCCCTGGCATGCCCCACACAACCTACCTGTTGTGAGGAGGCAAGGAACCCGGGAGGGACCCGGCATAGCCATATTAAGGGGCCCACATCTGCTACTGAGGCTCCTGCTACTCAAGTATGCATTCCAAGCCGGGTACTGGTGGGGCAAGGCAGACCAGATGCGTTGCTAGACAGGGAGGATAGGAAAATGGCGGCTCTGCGGGAGATCCAGCACAGGAGTGCCAGCGATCTGGATGAGCAGCAGCAGGAACAACTGTGGCAGTTGTTGCTAGAATTTCAGGACTGTTTTGCATTGGATGACAACGAGTTGGGACAGACTTCCCTGGTGCAACACAGTATTGACACGGGGGATGCTGCACCCATACGGCAGCGTCCACGTCGTCTCCCGCTGGGCCGACAAGAAGCTGCAGAGCAGGCTCTAGTGAAAATGTTACGTGCTGGCATAATAGAGCCTTCTGAGAGCCCCTGGGCATCTCCAGTGGTCGTGGTCCCTAAGAAGGGGGGAGAGTGGCGCTTCTGTGTTGATTACAGGAAGCTTAACGAGGTAACTAAAAAAGACTCTTACCCCCTCCCACGTGTGGATGAGTGCCTTGACCTGGTGGCTGGCTCTTCTTGGTTTTCGTCCCTGGACCTTAAGAGCGGTTACTGGCAGGTTCCTCTGTCCCCTGAAGCTAGACCTAAGACTGCATTCTGCACTGGCAAGGGGTTATGGCAGTTCAGGGTTCTTTGCTTTAGCCTGTGTAATGCACCGGCCACCTTTGAGCGTTTGATGGAACGGGTGTTGGAAGGGGCCCTGTGTCATGCATGTCTCGTTTTCCTGGATGACATACTGGTGCATGGGAACTCCTTCTCCTCGGCAGTCACCACTTTGCGGCAGGTGCTGGAGAGGATCAGGGCAGCAGGGCTGAAGCTACATTCTGACAAGTGCAAGCTCCTGAGCAGGGAACTGACCTTCTTGGGGCATAGGATAGGCTGTCAGGGGGTGGGCACTGTGGAGGACAAGGTGCGCGCCATACGCAAGTCGCCCACACCTGTAGATCAGAGAGGCCTGAAAAGTTTTTTAGGCTTAGCTTCCTACTATAGGAAGTTTGTACGAGGGTTTTCCTGCATTGCAGCCCCCTTGTACAAGCTGCTGCAAAAGGACCGTCATTTTGTCTGGTCGGAGGATTGCCAGGCAGCTTTTCGAGCTCTACAGGAAGCCCTGACTAGCTCACCCATTCTGGCACCCCCTGACCCCGACTTGCCTTTCGTACTGGACACCGATGCGAGTGGGAAGGGGGTGGGGGCAGTTCTGTCCCAGAGGTAGCCGGAAGGGGAACGGGTGGTGGCCTTTTATAGCAAGGCACTGAGCAAAGCAGAGCAGAGGTATTGTGTCACCCGCCAGGAACTGTTGGCTGCAGTCTGTGCCATCAGACATTTCAGGTATTACCTGAGTGGTCAGCACTTCACCCTGCGCTCTGACCATGCCTCCCTGCAGTGGCTAATGTCCTTTAAAGAGCCAGAAGGGCAGGTGGCTCGTTGGATGGAGGAACTTCAGAGCTACGAGTTCACAGTGGTCCACCGTGCAGGGATTCAACATGGCAACGCTGACGCACTGTCTCGGTGCCCATGCAGTGTACACGAGTGCAAGTATTGTGAGCGGAGGGACACCAGGGAAGGTGAGCTTAGCTCTGGGACAGATGAGCTGGTACGTGGGGTGGCCCCGCAGGCATACAGTGAACTGCAGGGGGTGTGTTGGAGCACGCCGTCTCCACCGGGTCTGTGGATGAGAAGAGATTCACAGCTGACACGGGGAGAAGTTGCAAATCACCGGTTTATTCTCTTGACTGATTATAATCAGGGAGCCGCCGTCTGACATACATTCAGCATGTACAGGAGGAGGCTCTGCCATATGTATCAGCTGTATCCCTTTTAAAGCCCTTTGGGCATCTCCCCCCCCTTTCTCGGTACCTTCCGTCTACGTGACAACCACATGTTTGACACTTGCCCTCGTTAGCCGGCTCGTAGTTGCCCTTCTGGAAGGCTAAAAGATAAGTAGGGGCCGCTGATCCCAGATGTTATTGATCCCAGAGTGTGCATGCATCGTTTTGGAGAGGGTCTGGAGACCCTTGAGTGCCCTGGTCACTGAGCCGTCTGGTGCTGTGTTATTGGGAATGTAAGTACAGCATACTTACCCAAACATAGCGCACACTCCCCCCTTTAGGACTCCAAAGAGTTCCACACACAATCCTGTCCATCCAGCCTAGGAAGGAGGGCAAAAACCCTGAGCTTCAGGGAAATTCCACTCCCAGCCCGCCACAGGCGCGGCCCCCCTTCGGGGTTCATGGCTGGCATGGCTCACAAACCACTAATCATTAACACTTTAAGCATTTTAAGCATCACACATAACACACTTGTTTCCCCCAACATTCCCCTGTTTATCTTGTTCTTCATCCTGGTCCTAGTGTTGTCTGGCAGTGGATGAGGTGCTTTTGTTCTTTCTGGTCGTTGGAGCAGGGGTGGACTACCCTGCTCTGGTTGCTCAGGTCAGGGGATTATTCTGCCCCTTCTGTTTAGACCTGAGTTGCGTCTAGTTCAGCCGAACTGACGCTCTGGATTCCTTCCCTCAGGGCCTCCTGGATCTCTGCTGTGGTTCTCCCTGGGTCCTCCGCAGCCGCGCACTGGCTCCAGTGAAACCACGTGTCGCCTTCGCCTTTCAGGCGAGCCGCGTGTGACATCCTCTCAGTGACCTGGAAGGGGCCTGTCCACCTGGGCTCTGACCACTTCCGTTTGATGACTTTCAGGAGGACCCACTCTGCCATGTGTGGTTTGGCTGGCTGGTTCTCTGGTCTCGCCTCCTGGATCTGTTTAGAGAAATCTGCAACGAGACCTTGCAAACAATCATAATATACCCTAGGATTTTGCTCCCCCTTCTCGTCGGGGGTCCAGGTTAACCCTTTCTGGGGTCCTGGGAACTGCCTGCCTGCCTGTCTGGAGCTCAAAGGGGGTGAACCCGGTCCCCCTGTTTATGGAACACCTCACTGACATCATTGCCAGTGGTAAAAAATTCATTTTGGTCTGCGCGCAGATTTTTGCCAATTTTTGTTTTATTGTTTGGTTCATTCGCTCCACTTTTCCCTGGGACTGCGGATGATACACAGTTCCAAACGCATGTCTCAATCCCAACGCTTTCTCCACCATCCGGAGGTCCTCGTTCTTAAAGTGGGACCCATTGTCTGACCGAATCCTGTTGGGAAACCCATGTCGTGGTATATACTGATTAATCAGAAACTTTATCACGCTTCTGGCCACCCTGAGAATGCGTCCACACACATCAACACATATCTGAACCCTCTCACTGGAATCACCATGTCTGTATAATCTATAATGATTTCTTCCCCTGCCCTGGTACACATTGGAAACTGCCCATTCTCAGGCTTGACTGTGGGTCGCGAGTTATACAAGGTACAGGTAGCGCAACTCCGTACATATCTCCCCACCGTCTCTTTCATAAATGGATGCCACCAGCTTGTCAGATTCTCTAACATTTGTCTCACCCCTGCATGACCCACCCCGTGGGCTTCTGCCAAGATTGTCTGGCGAAGGCCTGGGGGAAGGGCTGGCTTCCCTTCCTTACTCTGCCATAGCCCCTCCTTCTTTTTTTCCTCTGGGGAGGCCTTGTCCTGTTCGTGCTTAACTTTCTCTAGGGTCAGTCGGTAATTCGGGTGAACTTCCTCCTCTACCGTGATCATCTGTTTGGACACCACGTACCCTGCAACCCTCTTTGCTTCCTCATCTGCGGCCTGATTTCCTTTCGCTACCATTGTTCCTGACCCTTCATGTCCCTTGCACTTGACCACTGCCACTTTTTTGGGAAGCATCAAGGCCTTTGCCAATCCCCTCATTTCTGCTTCGTGTTTTATTGGCTTGTTTCCCGCGGTCAAGAATCCTGCCCTCAGCGATTGGCTGAGTTCCACATGCACTGCGCCTACAGCATATGCTGAGTCTGAGTATATGGTAACTTCTTTCCCTTCTGCTAATTTCAGGGCCTCGATAACCGCTATCACCTTGGCTCTCTGGGCTGACTGGGCTCCCCCCAGTCTGTCTGCCTTCAAGGTTACATAATCCTGGCCTTGTCTGGCCACCACTGCATACCCTGCCTGCAAACCTCCTGTGTCTGTTCTAAAACAACACCCATCTGTGAACCAATCCTCTGTTTTCTCTATTTTTTCTGCCCCTAAGTCTGGTCTGACTTTCTCCTCCTTCTGAACTCGGTACTCACACTCGTGTGGTTCTCCCCCGCTCATGTGGTCTGCCATGTTGATCCATTCGTGAGAAAAATTCAGATTAGGTGCCTCTAGTATTTTACTAAGTCTCTGTTGCCTGAGTGACGTCATGGTAAACGTCTGTGAATTCACATAAGCCACCACACTGTGCGAGATCAGAATGTGCAGCGGATGTCCCATCACTATGTGTGCTGTTTTCTGAATAATTTTGGTCACTCCCGCCACATGCCTTGTGCATGCGGGGTGTCTTTTTTTCTGTAGTATCGAGTTTTACGCTGACGTACATCAGCACTCTCCTCTCTCCCCCTTTTTTCTGAAACAGGATGCCATTGACGACCTCTCCTGTTTCAGAAACATCCAAGTGAAACGGGAGAGAGTAATCTGGGAGGGCTAGGTCCGCGGCCTGTGCTAGCCTCTGCTTTAAGGTGATAAACGCCTCCTCAGATGCTTGGTCCCAGTTAAGGGGCGCCCTGAGGTTACGTAGGCCGTGTTCTCGGACAAGCGCCCTCAGGGGCTGTGTAAGCCCGTGTAATCTGGAATGTAGGTGCGACTGTAACCTGTGAGCCCTAGGAAAGATAACATGTCTTTTACTGTGATGGGCTTTGGGTAATGCAAGATAGCCGACCGATGAGCTGGGGAGAGGCCTGCCTAGGAAGGTCACTGCTGTCCTAGCAATCTGCAATTTGTCTTTACTGACCTTAAAGCCTTTTTCTGACAGGAGGCGCAGCACTGACTGGGTGGCCTGTAGGGCAGCCTCCGCTGTTGGGGCCGCGATCAAAAGATCATCCACGTATTGGACGAGGGTGACAACGTCCGGGAGAGGACACCCCTGCAAAGCCTGCTTCAGGACCTGGTTAAAGATACCTGGAGAAAGGGCAAACCCTTGAGGCCGGCGGGTGTACCGTAGCTGGCAGCCCCTGTAAGTGAATGAGAATATGTCCCTACACTCCTCTGCTAGGGGCAAACAGAAAAAAGCATTTGCTAGATCAATGCATGTGAACCATTTTTGTCGTGTGGTCAGATTAGTTAGGGCAACATATGGGTTTGGAACTGGAACAGTAGGGGTCAGCAGGAGGTTGTTTATGGCGCATAAGTTATGGGCCATCCGATATTTGCCTGTGCCGGGTTTTGCCACTGGGAGGATGGGGGTGTTCCACTGAGACATGGAGGGCTCTAACACCCTGGCCCGCAAGAGGCCCTCTATAGTCTCAGCTAAACCTTCCTCCGTCGCCGGCTTGTGCGGGTACTGTCTGAGCCAGAGGGGACCCTCCCCTGATTGAAGTTGGAACTGCACTGGCGTGCAGGATATTAGACCTACATCTGTGGGGCTGGTGGACCACAGCGAATCTGGCAGAGACGCCAGAAGGGCCGCCGCCTTTGGGTGGTCCATCTTTTCACACCCGTGATCTCTAGCTATCTGCTCATGTTGCAGGAGGGCTGTGTCCTGTGTTGTGACCTGTATGCAATAGGTACTGCAGGAGGGTGAGAAGGAGACCTGTAGGATCTGGGTCTGTACCCAGTCCTCAGTTTCTTTGGCCCGTTTCACCATCGGGCCCAAATCCTTGGCCTGGTGTTTGGGATGGAGGGCCAAAGAGACGTGGGACAGCTTCCTGTCCCATCATGTACCAGGGCAGCTGTTCTGGGGTAAGCAGTGTGGCTGAGGCTACCCCTTCGGGACCCACATATAAGTTCTCAGAGGCAACTTGCCACTGCCGGCCTTCTAGTTGCTCAACAAACAGTTCCTCATACCAATCAGTACTATTCCTATCGTAGGAAAGGGTCACATGAGGAGGGTCAGGTGGGGGCACATAGGGCTCTAGGAGCGAGATCCAGGGCCGCCACGTTGAGTAGGCCGCCAGGATGCCAGTCAGGTTGGGTTCCAGTAGGCCCCAATAGATGTCTGCCAGGGCCTGACTCTGGACCGGCTGTACCAGTCACTGTCCCGAGCCCGCGGTGTGGGCGTCCCACCGCAGGCGAGTGCCCTCCGGCAAGGTGACCACCAGTCCGTCTGCACTACACAGGATCGAGGCCCCCAGCTTCACCAGCATGTCCCGTCCCTGGAGGTTCACTGGAACGGAAGAAGACACCACGAACGGGTGGAGAAAGGTCTGTTTTCCCACCGCAACCTTCACCGGTTTAGTCACTGGCAGTCTCTGTTCTTCCCCCGAGAAGACAACGGTCACTGTTGAGGTAGACAGATGATGTTGTTGTGGAACCACGTTAAGAGTGGAATATGTGGCTCCCGTGTCTACCAGAAATGGCAGTTCTTTGTCCATGACCATAAGGGACAGCATAGGGTCTGCCTCCCCTGTGTCCCGGGCCGCTCGCGGGAACCGTCACGGTGAGGAGGGGTACCAGTCCCACTCCCCTCCTTCCACTGCCGGATATTGTCCTGCCGTGGGAGCCGCTTGGGGGTTGGGGGCCATCACCTGGTTCCCAAGAGGGCCTCCCCTGCCATGCACATTGGCTGTGACCGCTGCTGGGCAAGTCCTGGCCCAGTGTCCCTCCACCCCGCACCTGTAAGAGACACCTGACAGCGGTCCCCTTTGCGGAGCACCCCTTCCCCAGCCCCGGCCCATGTATCCCCGGCGCCAACCGCCTTGGCCCCTTCCCCATTGCTGGCCCCACCCTCCCTGTTGGGAGGTGGGTGGCCCATTCCAAGGGATATGTGTATATGTGTGGTCCCCCTGAAGACACCCCCGCCACCATCTGCTTTCCCTGCTCTTTCCTTTTAGCTTCATTAGCCTTTTGCCTCGCTTCGCCCACCTGCAGCTTCAGCAACTGTGTCTGTAGTTCCTTAAGGTCGCTCTTTTCATTATCTGCTTCCTCTCGTGCCCTCTGCAAATGGTGTACTACATGCCGGTCCCACACATGGGAGTCTGCTCCAGGGAGGTCCGGGTTGCCCAGTATAGCTGACCTAACTGCCTCTAGGACCCCCTCCATTACTGCCCGCCTAAACCACTCCCGTTGCACCCCTTCCTGCCCCGGGTGGCACCCGGTTCAACGGGTCCAATCCTCTCTACATTTATCCAGATATTCTCTAGGGTGATCCTTAGGGTCCCATGTAAACTTTGGGACGGCTGCTCCACTAGGGGCGGGGAACATCTCCCACATGGCGTCACCCAAGCACATCACCACCATCTTCAGACACATATTGTCTGCATATGTAATAGTCCCTGCTCTGTCTTCTATGCCCTGTAGGGACTGTTTAGTCAAGCAGCGGGCTGCCACCGCCCAGAAATCTCCCAGTGCAAGCGTCATGCCCTGAGTGAGTTGGTCTAACTTCTCCATCCACTGTCCTCCCCCCTTTGCCGGGGGGGCATTTTATCTGCCAAGGCCTGCACATCTCCTATAGAGAAAGGTTTATACCTTTCCCTTCCACTGCCTGCTCCCCGCAATAGGGGGAGCTGCTTGCCTCTGGAGCGCAGGCCGTATCTATTTCCAGACGGGCCTGGCAGTCCCTCTATGTATTCCTCGCTGAGTCCTTCTATCTGTAGGGCCACTTCTGTCTCCTTCTCCTCAAGTAACCCTAACAACTGGCCCAGTACCTCTACTTTCTTCTGCGTCTGGCCGCTGAGGCCTAGCTCTCTCCCTGGTGTGACGGGTTTAACACATCCACCTCCCCCAAGGTCCTCTGCTTGTTTCCTCAATACTCTGTTGCTAAATGCTGGCTGCTCTTGTGCCCATGTATTTTCACGGACATCTGACCTGTCTCTTTTCACTTGACTAGAGGACTCAGATCCTACGTCTGAGTCCCTGTCTGACTCCTCCTCTGCCTTCCCAGACCGGACACAGTCTGAGACTTCCTGAGTATCCTGTGTTCGAATGTGGAGGGTTCCTCCTGTCACATTGATCATGGGGCACATATGGGCCAGGGGCACTGTTGGGAGCGCCTCCCTACCCTTATACGCTGAGGGACAATCCCCACCTTTTACTTGTTTTTCTTTTACGGGAGGGAGTGACTTACACTCCCCCTTTTCCTCACTATGGAGGTGGTCTGTCCCTTGCCAAAATATGGCTAATCTTGCCCGCACTCTCCTTTCCCTCTCATGCCTCTCTTCCTCTTTTTTCCACTTCCCTTTCTGCACTATACTGGCTCTTGCCCTCTGCCTTGCTGCTTCGTCCCATTGGCTCGCATGCTCTCTCTCCTTTTTCCACAGTAATTCTCCCAGTGAGCGCTTATCCTCTACTCGACACCCGGCGCTTCAAACCGCCCCACACATACGTTCCCCGGCATCAGCTACCTCCTTCTCCTTATCTCCTCCACCACTTGCCCCTTCTATGGCTTCCTTCACCACCTGGATCTGCTTTACTAGTGGCTTCCACTCTGTCTTTTCCGGGGGCGCCCATCCCCCATCATCTAGCTCCCGATCAAACTCGCGGTCCATTTTTAATCTGTCCTGACTGTTTTAATCCCTCGTCTAGCAGCCCTTCTGCCTCCGGATGTGGGTTAAGCCACACACACTTAGTACACCTCCTTATCTTAGTCGAATGTCCTACCAACAAACACCACCAATACATAAATCAACAGCTTCTAAAATAATAAGACTATATTCAGAGCAGCTTACTGTTGTGTCCCCCCTGAACAGGGCATGTCCCACAAGCTCAATCCCAGTCAAACAGGCCCGCTCCCAGCCGAAACCCCCCCCCCCCCGATCTCCAGCAATGTCAACTTGGAAGGGGGTGTTCTGTACGTCCAACTGAGACAACCCAGGTGGGAGTCAGCTTATCGACCGCACTACCGGTGTTCTGACCTGACCAAGGCCGGCAAAATAGCCTTCAGGCGTCAACCACCCTCCCGAGAGTTCAAGCTAGGGGTGTTCTTACAACTCACCCTAGGCGAGGTCCTGCCCGGCAGTTGTAATGAACGCCCGAGGTACCTGTCGGCCCTGCCCGAACTGAGACAGCGGGTGCGGCCGGGCTGGCACGCTTTTGGGCGTCCAATTGCTGAGAACTCCCCTTCGGTTCTGACAAACTGTAAGACCGCAAGCAGTGACAGCAGAGCCTCGGGCAAGTTCAACCAACAGAGAGCGAGCGGCAAGCACCCTGAACAGGAAGAACCCACAACCCTGCTCACACACAACTCAGCACAACAACACACAAATAGCTTTGAGACTCCTCGTCTCGAGACTCCAACCTGGTACTTTTGGGTTTTTAACTCTCTGGGGTCGAGTATGTCGTCGGCGACATCGCGTACTTTTCGCGTCTATTTCAGTTTATATCTCGCTGAAATCGTAATGTAGAATCATGAAAAAAATGCTGGCTAAATCCGTAATCTGTCTTCTTTTCAAAACGTCCATTGTCGGAAGTATTAAAGTTTTTTTAATTAGGTTAAATCGGCAGAAAAGTAAACCATGTCATCTTACTTTGTTTTACCTGCATCGGGGGCGTGTAGTGCCGCTCTCACCTGAAGATCGCTATTCACATTCTAAATAGCCGCATTAGCGCGTATTCAAATCGCATTCGCATTGGTAATTTGATTAACAGCGCAACGGTGAAACGCGATCCAGATACATCCCCTTCAGCGCCATAAAAGGGGGTTGGGGATGTGGCCAGGTGACAATGGCTCATTCATACAAATGAAAGTTGCTACATATTCAATGAAAGGAGCCAGAAATAGTGACATGAGTTAGGTTTTTCTTATTTATTTATCAAAATGAATGTTGCATCTACACCATTTAGTCATCTTCATGTAGCCAAGACTTTGGTGATCAGATATCTGGGATCAAAACAAACTGCCAGCATTGCTTACTATGTACTTTTATAATGTTTCTGCAAGTGTTCCAAACTGCATTTTGCAATGTCTATACTTTGATTTTCAAACTTAACAAAAATCTGACATATTTACAATATATATTTAAATAAAGATGAGTGTAATGGCAAAACAAATATATAAGAAATAATTTATTTGCCATGAATTAAGTTTATGATATTTGAAGAAATGTGTGATCATGCCCCAGTCAGTGAAAGTGTGTTTCCTACCCCTGGACCCCAAAGGGTTAACTCAGGGACTCCAACCCAGGATTTTGGGATTTTAACCCAGGGACTCCAACCCAGGATTTGAGGGCTCTATACCTCAGGACTCCAACCCGTTTTAGAGAGGGGAACCTTATTCCCTCTACCAATTTAGCATTCGGGGGTCCTGAATTCCCCGGGCCTCTAACCCAGCTTTTCTACAACTCGTCAGCAAGTAGTGGGGTTGCCACACCAAGGACAATGCGGGGGTCCCGTGCCCTCCGCTCCTATTTCTCTGCGCACGATACCTGGACACAATTCTTACACAATACATAGACATACCCAATATATAAACACAGTGCGTGCAACCTCTCCTCCGTCTTAATTTACCGACGGGCCCCTGGACACTTCAAACTGCTCAATTTGACATATCCAATGTGCAGATTTTGATATAACAGGCTCTGCTTACCTCTTCTAGTCGGCGCCTCGCAGTTCTCTGTGTCCAAGTAGGCCGCGTCAACACTTAGCCGAATCTTGCGAATCTCCTGGGGATCCCGGACGAGCCCCCAAATTGTTGGAGCACGCCGTCTCCACCGGGTCCGTGGATGAGAAGAGATTCACAGCTGACACGGGGAGAAGTTGCAAATCACCGGTTTATTCTCTTGACTGATTATAATCAGGAAGCGGCCGTCTGACATACATTCAGCATGTACAGGAGGAGGCTCTGCCATATGTATCAGCTGTATCCCTTTTAAAGCCCTTCGGGCATCTCCCCCCCCCTTTTTCGGTACCTTCCATCTACGTGACAACCACATGTTTGACACTTGCCCTCGTTAGCCGGCTCGTAGTTGTCCTTCTGGAAGGCTAAAAGATAAGTAGGGACCGCTGATATTCTCTGTCGCCCCCCCTATCTGTTCCGATTAGGTAGCCTTGCCTTGCCGGCCCTGCAACTTGTTATGTTATGGGTGGGGGCATAGCAGCGGCCATCATGGGAAGAGGTGGCAGCCCTCTCCCCGGTTGTCAAAGGGCTATGGGTGAAGTTCAGCACATTACGCCTGCTGGATGGGGTCCTGCAGCGGGCCTGGGTGGAGCCTGCAACAGGGGAGAAGAGATGGCAGGTTGTGGTGCCTAAAGGGATGCAGGAGGAGGTGCTGAAGGCTCTGCATGGCTCTGCAGGGTCTGGTCCAGCGTGTGCGTCAGGGCTTTTACTGGGGGCGGCTGAGGAGGGATGTGGAGGACTTTTGCAGGTGCTGTGACCTCTGTGTGGCACGTAAGGGACTGGTGTCGCAGGTGTCAGCAACCGGGCCACTATGCCAGGGAATGTGATGGGGAAAGGGTTCCCCCTCATTCAGTACCGTTAGGGGAGGCTAGGCCCCAGGCCCCTAAGCAGCTGGAAAACTAGTGCCCGCCGCACTGTCGGGCCTCAGTGCGGTTGGGGTTGATGTGGGCTCAGGGGTTGTACAGAATAGGGGAAGTCTCCCGTCTAGATTGTCCCAATGTAGAGGTGTTAATACAGGGGATTCGGGTTCCCTGTTTATTGGATACTGGGTCCATGGTATCTACCATTCGGGAGAGCTTTTTTAGGGAGCAGTTTGAGCCATGGGGCCCGGCTCGCCTCCAGTCCTGCCATTGGCTGCAACTGCGGGCAGCGAACGGGCTTGCCATTCCATACTTGGGGTATTTGGAACTGGATGTGGAGCTGGGGGGTACTGTGATCCCACGTTGTGGGGTGTTGGTTGTCAAGGACCCCCCAGGTACCCTACCTCCTCAAGTTCCTGGAGTGCTAGGAATGAATGTGATTAGTAAGTGTTATCAGGAATTATTCGGGCAGCATGGGGCTGATTTGTTCAGTCAACCCTTAGTGTCCGGGTCTGATGGTGGCCTTGTTCAGGCCCTCCAGCAGTGTCAAGCGGCCTCGACTCAGCGGAGCCAACAGTTAACCAGGGTACGGGTGCGAGGGAAGGGTGCTTGTCGTGTTCCTGGGGGCACCATGAAGCTGGTTGCGGTTACCTGTTCTGATCATTTTGCAGGTCAGTCGGTGCTTTATGAACCTCCAGAGCTGGGTGTGCCCGTGGGATTACTGGCGTCTGCCTCCTTGGTGCGGGTAGTGGGAGACATGGCATATATTCCGGTAGTCAATGTGGGGAAGTCGGATGTTTTGCACTTTTCAAGGACACCTATAGGTCACTTGAGTCGAATACATATGGTTATCTTGCCCCCTGGTGTTACGGAGGAGCCGATTGAAGCAGCGTTAGTTGCTACCCAGACTGCCTCGACATCTGGACTGGATCCGATTAATCAGCTAGAGTTGCCAGGGTTGACAGAGAATGAACAGACCCAGGTGAGGTCATTGTTGTGCTGGTATGGGTCTGTCTTTGCCAGTCATGACAGGGATCTGGGGTGTATCTGCAGCCTCCTGATGCACAGTATTCCACTGGTGGATGAAGTTCCCGTATGGCAACGTTACCGTCATATTCCACCTTCTGAGTACGAGGCAGTTAAGACACATATTCATCAGCTGCTGGAAGCCCAAATTATTCAGGAAAGTAGTCTGTATGCATCCCCGATTGTGCTGGTGAAGAAGGATGGTAGTTTGCGGTTATGCGTAGACTACCGCCTTCTTAACAGTAAGACTCATAAAGATGCGATTCCCCTTCCTCGCATTGAGGAGTCGTTGGATGCCATGACAGGGGCTAAGTGGTTTTCTACCTTGGATCTGGCCAGTGGATATAATCAGGTGCCGGTGGCGGAGGGGGATAAGGTCAAGACTGCTTTCTGCACACCATTTGGACTGTTCGAATGGAATCGGATGCCTTTTGGCTTATGTAATGCCCCCAGTACCTTCCAGCATCTCATGGAACGGTTGTTTGGTGATCAGCAGTGCCAGTCCATGCTTTTGTACCTAGATGACATTGTGGTGTTTTCATCTAGTGTGTCCCAGCACTTGCAGCGGCTAGACCTGGTATTGGAGCGGTTGTAGCAGGAAGGCTAAGTCACCTCAGGCTAAGATTTGGCCGCTTTGCAGGGAGCGGACACGGAACTGCGGGACGTGATGACTTTCTGGACGCGGCAGAAACACCCCTGTTTGGAGGAGCGCCGGCAGCTCACCAAGCCTGCCCTTGCGCTACTGCGTCAGTGGGTTGGTGATGGGGGACGGGGTGTTACATCTTCAGGTGTTGCACCTGGCTGGAACGGACTCAAGGCTAAGTTAGAGAAGTGTGTTTTCTTCCAGCAAGAGGTGTGGTATTTGGGCCACATCATCTCGAACCAGGGGGTGGCTACTGACCCCAGTAAGATCGAAGCCGTGGCTAATTGGCGCCGACCCACTGCAGTGTCAGAGCTGCGGTCTTTCTAGGGGTTTGCTAACTATTATAGGCGCTTTGTGGAGGGATTTGCTAAGCTAGCCGCTCCGCTCCATCGACTGGTGGCTGAGGTGACTGGCACCAAACATCGGAGGGTTCCTGCTGGTAATTTTGCGGCTGCTTGGACTGGGGAGTGTGAGCAGAGTTTTGAGGCTCTCAAGGCTAAGCTCACCCAGGCGCCAGTGCTAGCCTATGCAGATTTTTCTCTTCCTTTTCTAGAGGTGGATGCCAGTCACTGTGGATTAGGGGCCATCTTCTCTCAGGAGCGGGACGGTAAAGTGAGACCGATAGCATGCTAGTCGCACTCTCCGGCCCCCGGAGCACATGTCCAAATATAGCTCCATGAAGCTGCAGTTTGTGGCACTCAGGTGGGCGATGGTGGAAAAGTTCCGGGAATATCTTTTGAGGAACAAGTGTGTCGTGTATACGGACAATAATCCGCTTAGCTACCTATCGTGTGCTAAACTCGGGGCCACTGAGCAGCGGTGGGCAGCACAGTTGGCGGTCTTTGATTTTGAGATCAAGAACTGGTCAGGCTGAATCAACCAAAATACAGACGCACTGTCTCGACAGTATTGTGTGGAGCCTGATGAAGGTGTTCTAGCAGCCTCAGGTACGGCTTTTCCACAGCCCTTGCAGGCTGCTTTGCACTTAAAGTCTGTGGCTACACAAGAGGTGGTTATGGCAGTCGATTAATCCAGTCGATTTGGCCGCTTTGCAGGGAGCGGACACGGAACTGCGGGACGTGATGGCTTTCTGGACGCGGCAGAAACGCCCCTGTTTGGAGGAGCGCCGGCAGCTCACCAAGCCTGCCCTTGCGCGACTGCGTCAGTGGGAGCGGTTGGTGATGAGGGACGGGGTGTTACATCTTCGGGTGTTGCGCCTGGCTGGAACGGAGCCAGTCTTTCAGCTCGTAGTGCCAACAGTGTTGCGTTGGCAGGTCTTTGTCCAGTTGCATCAGGCACACTGCCATCAGGGTATTGAGCGCACTCTTGAGTTGATATGGCAGTGTTGCTATTGGCCGGGCATGTTCTCCGAGGTGACCCGTTGGTGTCAGGAGTGTGAACGGTGTCAGGTGGCCAAGGACACGCAACTGGGTGCGCAGAGTTTTATGGGCCACTTGGTGGCGTCGCGGCCTAATAAAATCTTAGCCATGGATTTTACATCTTTGGAGCCCTCTAAGGGTGGGTATGAGAGTGTTCTCGTGATGACCGACGTGTTTAGTAAATTTACGCAGGCCGTGCCCACTAGGGACCAGTGTGCCTCTACGGTGGCCCAGGTACTAGTGAACGAATGGTTTTACAAGTTCGGGGTTCCGAGTCGGTTGCATTCCGACCAAGGCCGGAGCTTTGAAAGTGGAATTCAGCAGTTGTGCCAGTTGTATCAGGTGGAGAAGTCACAGACAACTCCATACCATCCAGGGGGAAATAGTCAGTGTGAGCGGTTTAACCGCACCCTGCACAACTTGTTACGTGCTCTGCCACCTTCTCAGAAGAGGGATTGGGTGTCCTATTTGCCTCAGTTGCTCTTTTGTTATAACACCACTCATCAGGCGACCGGAGAGGCCCCTCATTTCCTGATGTTTGGGCAGGAGCCATAGTGGGGGGAAAATGTCCTCCCAGCCCCGACCGGCGACCGAGCAAAGCTCAGGAGCAACTGTCCTTTTAGAGTTAATGTTACCGCTGTTCGATAATATTACCCGCGGGTGGTTTGATGCGAAGGACGCATCCCTTTCTGCTTGGGCGGAAGGAATGTGGGGAAGTGACTTTTTCCCCCTCGGAGAGGGAAGTTGAGATGGGGGACTGGTGTCTGCGGGTGGTTGAGGCCCCGGGAGCACCAGTGGAGTCGGTAGGGGTAGGTGTTGCAGGGCCCTCTGTGACTGGTAGGTTATTAGGAGGGGATGGAGTTCCTCCTCCAGCTTTAGGTAGTACTTCTAGGGGGGTGCCGGGTGGGGGTGTCGTACGAAGGACCACTCAGGCCACGGCTGGACAGCATTCTAACATTCACCATTTGCCACAGGCAGTGAGGGCCCCAGTGAATGATCCGGGTGGGCCACAGGATGCTAGTTTACAGTCTGTGATGGGGTTGTTTTGACCATGGAGTTGATTTGGTCCCCCCTGGGGTTAGAATACTGTGTGCAGGTTTGGTCACCATACCTCAAGAAGGACATTGCTGCCTTAGAAAAGGTGCAACGAAGAGCTACGAGAATGATTCCTGGTCTTAGAGGAATGTCTTACGAGGAGAGGTTAGCGGAACTGAATCTGTTCAGCCTTGAGCAAAGGAGACTAAGGGGGGATATGATTCAGGTCTATAAGATTCTAACGGGTCTGGATGCCGTTCAGCCAAATGACTATTTCAATATTAGTCTAAATACTAGAACTCGTGGCCATAAGTGGAAATTAGCGGGAGAACATTTTAAAACAAATTTGAGGAAGCACTTCTTTACACAGCGTGTAGTCAGAGTATGGAATAGTCTTCCTGCTATTGTAGTGGAAGCTAAAACCATGGGTTCCTTTAAATCAGAGCTAGATAAGATTTTAACAACTCTGAGCTATTAGCTAAGTTCTCCCCAAACGAGCTTGATGGGCCGAATGGCCTCCTCTCGTTTGTAAATTTCTTATGTTCTTATGTAGTGATCCTGTGTATTTAAGTCCACGTCTGAGTCCATATCCCCAGGTCTGTCATTAATGTTGCCTGTGAGTGAAGTCTTTGTCCGGTAAATAAACCCTGTTTCCCCACATTTACGGCTTCCATTGCTTGCTTGCCTGCTCGCCTACACTCGCCATAACAGAATGACAGACCTCCATGACGACGAACCTCCGCAAGCTGTGCGGCAACACATCGGTTTATTGCAGGAGGTGGTGTACTGGCTAAGCCAGCCCGAGGTCCGGGAGGACCCCGTGAGGCTGGAGCTAGCCAGCCGGAGTGGGACTCTCTTTCAAGAGAGAACTCCGTACGGGAATGCGCCCTTCATAGGCAAGGTGCACGAAAATCTCCGATGGCTGGTGCAGCGTGTTACTGAGAGGAGAACCCAGCTGGTCGTGCTGTATTGTGCAGAGGTTCTGGAAGTGCTGACAGCTACCAGCCGGAGAAAAAAGAGGAAGCAAAAAGAGAGGAACCCAGAAGAAACACCGGCGATCTTCCTGGGAGCCACTTCTCTTGCCACAGCTTCTCTCCCCACCATGTATCGGGAGGAACCCCTCTCGAACCTGAACTTGGGCGGGTTTCACTCCTGACATCACTGCCACATCATGCATGCAGGTACCCCAAGCCTGCATTGCCTCTACTAAACTGCCACCGATAGCAGCACACCCCTTTTCAGGAACTTGCCTGGCCCTTAATGGGGCCAGGTCAGTAATGGATGCCATTCCCCGGATCCCCAAGGTCATAAAAGGGGCAATACTGGCTCCTAAGGCGGCAGTCCCCTCTACTACGCCCGAGGTTTCAGCACGAGCGGTGGATGTTCAGACCCCCGCGGTTCACACACCGGCATCTAATGTTCCTGTCCCCACCAGCACCTGCTGTTCCAGTCTCACTGGCCCCTGATGTTCCTGTGCTTGAGGTACCCGCTCAGGTTCCTTACCAGGCCCCAGAGAATCCCACACTGCCTGTTCCGGCTTGTACATCGGTTCATCTGGCTCCGGTCCCAGCAGCTGATGCGCTGCCAACAGAGGCTCCAGTCTCGGCAGCTGATGCGATGCCCAGTGAAGCTTCTGCTGCGGCCAAGGTTCCTGCAGCGCCTCCTGCTGGTCCTGAGCAAGCGGTTCATACACCGTCGCCTGAGGTCCCTGCTGCGCCGTCGGTCAATGCTCCGCCCTCCTATGTTTCTGACCTGCCTGTTCTGCTCGTGCCTGACCTTCCCAGTTTAAGTCCCAGTGGTTGGTGTGCTGCCCGTGCCTGCTGCTCCGCCCGGCTTCGCCTGAGGCTGTGCCTCCTGCTCCACCTGCGCCTAATGGGCCAGATCCACCCATAGAGGCTCCAGCGCCAGTCCCTCCGCCTCCAGATCCAATCCCTGAGGAGATCCCGGACTATCAGATCACCACTCCTCCTCCCTTGATGGAGGGAGAGGAGGATCTTGAGTGGGACCCCTTGGGGACCTCCCTAATAGCCCCAATGGACTCCTCCGCCATCGCCCCAGCAGGGTCGATCCTGGCCAGGTCCCCACCTGTCGGTGTCCTGGAAAGGTCCCCACCCGCCCTACCCCCTGGCTCGCCTTCGGTCACCTTGGCTGTGGCTGCAGGGGCGCCTGTGGGTCCTCCGGCTGCTGCTCAGTGGTCGCCTGTGGGTCCCTCTTCGTGGACTGGTCGGCCGCCTTCGGCCCCACCTCCGATTCCTCGTCAGTCCCCTGTGGGTCCCCCCACTATGGCTCATTGGTGGATGGCGCCTTCGCCTGCTGTGGCTGCGCCATCACCTGCTGTGGCTTCCCCTCCCTCCTTGTCTTTGCCAAGGTCCCCTCTGACTTCCTTCTCGCCTCCCCTGGTGCCCCCTCCGACATCCTCCTCGCCTCCTCTGACTGTCCCTCTGGCATCTGCTTCCTTCCTTCATCCCTCCTGTCTCTGCTCCTCATCTCTCTGTGCCTCCCATGTTCACTCCTTGCCCTTTCATTCCTCCCGTTGGTGTTCCCCCGGTGTCTCCCTTTCTGATTTGTCTGTCTGCATGTCCTGTTCTCTATCAGGTGTTGTGTTGGTTGGTTCCCCTGTGCTTGGTTCCGCCGTCTGAGCTGAGGCTGCTGGGATTGCTGTAGAGACTGCTGGGATTGCTGTACTGTGCAGGAGTGGTGTAGTCGCTGTGTGCACTTGTGTTGTGTTGTGCGCCTGTTGAAGCGGTTGATTTGATTTAAATTATCTGTAAAGTATATTTGAGTGTTTGTGTGCCAGCACGGTTATGTGGGTGGCTGTTGTTGTTTCGTTTTTAACTTTTATTTTTACATGTGTACTTGTCTGTCCTTGTTAATTGACAGCGTGAGTGTTACCGACAGCTGCGGGCGCGAGCAGCGTTTCTGTCTGCGTCCTTCGCATCAAACCACCCGCGGGTAATATTATCGAACATCGGTAACATTAACTCTAAAAGGACAGTTGCTCCTGAGCTTTGCTCGGTCGCCGGTCAGGGCTGGTAGGACATTTTCCACTTTTTTTCCCACTCCGACAGTAGCCTGCTTTGAGAGGGTTTTTTTTGTGTTTTTTTGGCCTCCCTAGAGCAACTTCGCTTTAGTTTAGCTAAACGTGGTTCAGCAGGAAGTTAGTCTCGGATAAGTAATTGTTAATTTGGTTATTTTAAAAGTTTAATTTAAAGGTTGTTATCGCTGACGCTGCCGGATAATTTATAATAAAGTACTGATTTAACGCAAGTGTTAATTTAGTGTTTTAGTGTACTCGGCACTTTGTTTTAACTATACGTTAATTAGATTAACTAAAAGTTTAAATACTCTATATTAATATACTGGGCTGGGAGTAAAGGACAGGGACATAGTGAGTTAGGTAATTATGGGGCCAGCTCAGTGTTGTGTTTGCAAGATGTTTGCCCTTCTGGATGCTTGCGTCCAGTCGGACTTCGTCTGCGAACGATGTAGGTTAGTTGACTCTCTCATGGTCCAGGTTCGTGACCTAGAGGAGCGACTGGCTCTCATCCAACATAACAATGAGTTAAAGGAGAGAGTTAATACGCCTTCTAGGGAGACTGTGTGTACGTCACAAGCGGGGAGGGGGGAGAATGATGAACAGGTAGGTCGAGCGAGCTGGGTGAACGTAGGTCGTAGACGTAGAAAAGGGCATACACAATTCACAGAGGCGGCATCACCTGAAGTAACGGTGTCTAACCGCTTTCAGGTGCTTCCAGCTTTAGAGCCGGAAGAGACTGGGGAGGCAGGTGGGCCCTTGGGCACCAAGGAGCTGCCTAACCCCAGTAGGAGGGAGGTTGTTGTAGTAGGGGATTCAATTATAAGAGGTGTAGATAGTAATGTGTGCACCCGTGATAGAGGGTCCCGTACGGTGTCTTGCCTGCCTGGTGCCCAGGTAGGGGACCTTCCAGATGTTGTGGACAGGCTTTTGGCCCCAGCCGGGGTGGATCCAGTGGTCGTGGTGCATGTTGGCACCAATGACATAGGAAAGGGCAGGAGGGCTGTTCTGCAAGATAAATTTATAGAAGTCGCGGATAAGCTTAGAAGCAGAACATCCACGGTGGTATTCTCTGGAATACTTCCCGTGCCACGTGCAAGTCAGGCTAAGTTAGCTGAGATAAGGAGATTAAATGCATGGCTAAAATGGTGGTGTAGGAAAGAGGGGTTCAGGTTTATGGGGCACTGGAAGACCTTCTGGAACAGGTGGGACCTGTTTAAGCCGGACGGGTTGCATCTGAACCATAGGGGAACCAGTGTATTGGGGAGGCGTATGTGCAGAATAGTTGAGGAATGTTTAAACTAGGGACTGGGGGGGCAGAGAGGTCAGTTAAGAATTTATGTGGGGAGAGACGGAAAGCCCAAATAAATATTAAAAGTAGACACTGTGAAAGGCCTACCATTAGTGGTCTGTATTTGAATGGTAGGAGTATTAGAAACAAAATTAATGACTTAGAGGCTTTAATTTCATCAGACAATTATGACATTATAGGAATAACTGAAACATGGATGAGTTACAATGATGGTGATGAATATAATATGGATGGTTATACGTTGTTCCGTAGAGACCGGATAGGCAAGAAGGGAGGTGGTGTTGCAGTATACGTAAAAGAAAACTTGCAGGCAAGGGAACTCACTGATAAAAATAAAAATTCAGAAGCTGTATGGATAAAACTTGATGCTAAAGATGAGTAATAAAAATGATGTGGTGGTTATGGGTGATTTTAATTTACCTGGGATACAGTGGGACACAGTCTCTGGCTCTTCTGTAAATGAACTTGAGGTGGTGGAATTAGTACAGGATTGTTTTTTTACTCAGTTTGTTAATACTCCTACCAGGGTAGAAGCCCTTCTTGATCTTCTTTTCTCTAATAACCAGGATAGGATTGGAAAATTAGAGGTTTTGGACCCATTGTACGGTAGTGATCATAATATGGTTAAATTCGAGGTTAATTTTAGTGTCCGAAGAGCAAAGTCGAAATTAAAAGTATACAATGTTAGGAAGGCTAACTTTAATGGTATGAGATGGAAATTAGAAACTGTAAACTGGACAGAGTTAAATAGCAAAACAGTTGAAGAGGCATGGGAATTTTTCAAAAGCACATTGTTGCAAGTGCAAGAGGACTTCATACCTGTTTCCAGCAAAACTAAATCTAGGAAACGACAACCAAGGTGGTTTACTAAGGAAATTAAGAATAAAGTCAGGAGGAAAAGGGCTCTGTTCCACAATTGGAAAATAACTAATGATTTCAAAATTAAGCAGGAGTATCTAAGTCTACAGGCAGAGTTAAAAAATAACATTAGGCTATCCAAGAGGGATGTAGAAAGAAAAATTGTATTGGAGGCTAAAGATGACAGTAAAGGTTTCTTCCAATATTTTAACTCCAAGAGAGCTCTAAAAGCTGAAATCACTAATTTGCAGGATAGTAAGGGCCTTAAAATTGAAAACGAAATTGATATAGTAAATGAGTTTAATGATTATTTTTCACGGGTTTTCACAGTAGAGAACACAAGTAACTTACCACCAATTAATACGAATACAGCATCGTCTATGACCAATATATGTATAACTGAGGTTGATGTGATACTAAGCCTAGCTAAACTCAAAATAAAAAAATCGCAGGGCCCTGATGGTATCTTACCTATAGTCTTAAAAGAGATGAGGGATATTATTAGCCAACCAAAAAGGGGATAGAAGTAATCCAGCAAACTATAGGCCAATCAGTTTAACTAGCATTACTGGAAAAATAATGGAAGCTATAATTCAAGTGAAAATGGTAGATTACCTAGATGCAAATAACATTATAAAGGATAGCCAACATGGATTTAGGAGAGGTAGATCCTGCTTAACGAATCTACTTGAGTTCTTTGAGGAAGCTACAGGTGAAATTGATCACAAAAAGGCCTATGATGTGATTTACTTAGATTTCCAGAAGGCCTTTGATGTTGTCCCCCACAAACGGCTCTTGCTAAAGCTTAAAGCTGCAGGGATTTTAGGAACTGTGGCAGCTTGGATCGAAAACTGGCTAACTGACAGGAAGCAGCAAGTAGTTATTAGAGGCACAATGTCACAGTGGGCCTCCGTTCATAGTGGGGTACCGCAGGGTTCAATTTTATGACCACTATTGTTCCTAATTTACATTAATGATATTGACACAAATACATACAGTAAACTGGTTAAATTTGCAGATGACACCAAGGTGGGCGGTGTAGCAGATACTGATCTAGCAGCAGAGAGGCTTCAACGGGATCTGGATTTAATTAGCGAATGGGCTGATACTTGGCAGATTAAATTTAACACAGATAAATGTAAGGTAATCCATGCAGGGAGCAGAAATATAAAGTGCAGATATTTTATGGGTTCCACTGAAATAAAGGTAGCTGATTACGAGAAAGATCTCGGTATGTATGTTGATGCTTCCATGTCCCACTCTCGCCTGTGTGGGGAAGCAATAAAAAAGGCCAACAGAATGTTGAGTTATATCTCTAGGTGTGTGGAGTTTAAGTCAAGGGAGGTGATGTTACACTTATATAATTCCTTGGTAAGACCCCACCTAGAATACTGTGTGCAGGTTTGGTCACCATACCTCAAGAAGGACATTGCTGCCTTAGAAAAGGTTGCAACAAAGAGCTACGAGAATGATTCCTGGTCTTAGAGGAATGTCTTATGAGGAGAGGATAGCGGAACTGAATCTGTTTAACCTTGAGCAAAGGAGACTAAGGGGGGATATGATTCAGGTCTATAAGATTCTAATGGGTCTGCATGCTGTTCAGCCAAATTACTATTTCAATATTAGTCTAAATACTAGAACTTGTGGCCATAAGTGGAAATTAGCGGGAGAACATTTTAAAACTAATTTGAGGAAGCACTTCTTTACACAGCGTGTAGTTAGAGTATGGAATAGTCTTCCTGCTAGTGTAGCGGAAGCTAAAACCATGGGTTCCTTTAAATCAGAGCTAGATAAGATTTTAACAACTCTGAGCTATTAGTTAAGTTCTCCCCAAACGAGCTTGATGGGCCAAATGGCCTCCTCTCGTTTGTAAATTTCTTATGTTCTTATGTTCTGCGTGTCTGCCCTGTTCCCAGTCACCTGTTAATGGTTTTCGCTTTTGTCTTCCAGGTCCATCCATCCATTATCCTCTGCTTATTGAAGGTCGGGTCGCGGGGGCAGCAGTCTCAGCAGGGAACCCCATACTTCCCTCTCCCCAGCCACTTCATCCAGCTCCGCCGGGGGAATCCCAAGGCATTCCCAGGCCAGCCAGGAGACATAATCCCTCCAGCATGTCCTGGGTCTTCCCCGGGGCCTCCTCCCAGTGGGATATGCCCGGAACACCTCACCAGGGAGGCGTCCAGGAGGCATCCAAAACAGCCCGAGCCACCTCATCTGGCTCCTCTCAATGCGGAGGAGCAGCGGCTCTACTCTGAGTCTCTCCCTATCTCTGCGAGCTCCTCACCCTATCTCTAAGGGAGAGCCCAGCCACCCTGTGGAGGAAACTAATTTTGCCCGCTTGTACTCGCAGTCTCGTTCTTTCGGTCACTACCCATAGCTGACCATAGGTGAGGGTAGGAACGTAGATCGACTGGTAAATCAAGAACTTTGCCTTTTGGCTCAGCTCTTTCTTCACCATGACAGACAGATGCAGCGCCCGCATCGCTGCTGACGCCGCATCGATCCGCCTGTCGATCTCCTGTTCCATCCTTCCCTCACTCATGAACAAGACTCCGAAATACTTCAACTCCTCCACCTGGGACAGGTAGACTGGTTGGGTAAACTCCCATAAACCCTCCAAGACCCTGCTGAGAGTATAGAGCTGGTCCACTGTTCCACGGCCAGGGCGAAAATCACACTGCTCCTTCTGAATCCGAGGTTCGACAATCCGATGGACCCTCCTCTCCAGAACCCCCGAATAGACCTTACCAGGGAGGCTGAGGAGTGTGATCCCCTTATAGTTGGAGCACACCCTCCGGTCCCCCTTCTTAACCCTCTGGAGTCTAGGGGTAGGGGACACACTTTCAATGACTGGGGCATGGTCACACATATCATTCAATATCATAGACTTAATTCATAGCAAATGAATTATTTCTTATATATTTGGTTTGGCAACAAACATCTTAATGTTAGTGTACTTTGTAAATATGTCAGATTTCTGTGAAGTTTATAATTTCACATCAAAGTATAGACATTGCAAAATGCAGTTTGGAACACTTGCAGAAACATTATAAAAGTACATAGTAAGCAATGGTGGAAGTTTGTTTTGATCCCAGATATCTGATCACGAAAGTCTTGGCTACATGAAAATGACTAAATGGTCTAGTTGCAATATTCATTTGGGTAAATAAATAAGAAAAAGCTAACTCATGTCACTATTCTGGCTCCTTTCATTGAATATGTAGCAACTTTCATGTGTATGAATGAGCCATTGACACCTGGCCACATCACCCCCCCCCCTTATGGCGCTGAAGGGGATGTATCTGGATTACGTTTCCCCATTGTTCATCAAATTGCCATCCGAATGCGATTTGAATATGCGCTAATGCGGCTATTTAGAATGTGAATAGCGATCTTCGGGTGACAGCGGTACTACACGCCCCCGATGCAGGTAAAACAAAGGTGATATGGTTTAATTTTTTGCCGATTTAACCTAATTTAAAAAACTTTAATACTTCCGACAATAGACGTTTTGAAAAGAAGACAGATTACGGATTTAGTCAGTGTTTTTTTCATGTTTCTATAATAAGATTTCAGCGAGTTATGAACTGAAATACACGAGAAAGATATGCGGCATTGCCGACGATGCCGTTGACTCCAGAGGGTTAAGAGGGGGACCACCACCTCGGTCTGCCAGTCCAGAGGCACTGCCCCCGATTTCCATGCAATGCTGCAGATGCGTGTCAACCAGGACAGCCCCACATCATCCAGAGCCTTAAGGAACTCCAGGCAGATCTCATCCACCCCCGGGGCCCGGCCACCGAGGAGCTTTTTAACCACCTCAGAGACCTCCGTCCCAGAGATATGAGAGTCCAACCCAAAGTGCCCAGACTCTGCCTCTTCACTGGAAGGCGTGTCAGTGGGATTGAGGAGGTCTTCGAAGTATTCCCTCCACCGACCAAAAATGTCCCGAGTTGAGGTTAGCAGCGCCCCATCCCCACTATAAACAGTGTTAAAGTTGTACCGCTTTCCCGCCCTGAGATGCCCGATGGTGGATCAGAATCTCCTCAAAGCCGTCCAGAAGTTGTTTTTCATGGCCTCACCAAACTCCTCCCACACCCGAGTTTTTGCCCTCTCTTCACCCGAGTGTCCAAGACATACGGCCGTAAGTCTAACTGTTAAAATGTAAAGTGGATAATAATGTTTGTCTTTCCGTATGTGAAATCAAAACACCACAACATCTACAGAAGATGGGGATGGTGAGTGGCTTAGTGGGTAAAGATACTGTACATTCTCCATTTGTAGCAGGAAGCTATGTCACAGAATTTTCAGCTTAAAAACATGCTAAAAATTTTAGGCAGAGGCAATATGTACATTCATACAGGCAATGGATGATTAAAAAACACATTTTCCCTGTCATGATTTGATTTTTATAATATTTCTTAGTTGCTCTATACCTGTGAACAGCTTGTCACACATTTAAACATCTAACAAATCACAAGGTTGCCAACTCTCACGCATCTGGCATGACACTCATGCTTTCAATCTCTCATGCTCACGCAGGAAATATTAGGACAAATCTATATTATTCCATTATAAACCTAAAATTACCTACATCAAGCATGTTGGGGTAGTTTACAAACCCTGCAGACTATTTACAAGGTAATAAAACTGTTACATACATGTAAATGCGTGTGCAGAATTGAAAATCTCATGACAGCCAGCTGACCAAATTGGCAGCCTTAAAATCATATTGCATATAAAACAATATTTTTAAAGGGTATAACATAATTAGGAAATCATAAAGAATTCAATTTTATTATATACATCATAAACATAGTACTACATGCAAACATGTATTTTATTTAAAAAATACAATTGTCACTGAGAAAATTGGTCACCGGTATTATTGGGACTCGTAATAATTTAACATTATATTTGCTCCATCAACTACTTCCCAAGGTCAAGGGTCAATATTAGTCTAAATACTAGAACTCGTGGCCATAAGTGGAAATTAGCGGGAGAACATTTTAAAACAAATTTGAGGAAGCACTTCTTTACACAGCGTGTAGTTAGAGTATGGAATAGTCTTCCTGCTAGTGTAGTGGAAGCTAAAACCATGGGTTCCTTTAAATCAGAGCTAGATAAGATTTTAACAACTCTGAGCTATTAGTTAAGTTCTCCCCAAACGAGCTTGATGGGCCGAATGGCCTCCTCTCGTTTGTAAATTTCTTATGTTCTTATGATGATTTTATTTATCAGGCAGCACATAACATCTACACTTAACTTGAGTTATGAGATTTGCGATCCCTACCATTTGCAGTTGTCAAGGTAGGGTATTTCTCATGCTATAAAACTTTGTACATATATTTTGGAAACCATCTTGTAACCCCCCCCCCCCCCCCCAGTCCTGCAACTCCCACTGTGACTATGGGAAACACTGCTCTAAAACAGGGCTGTATTAAAGAACCACCAACGAATTTGCCAGCTGACAATGACTTCAATGACTTTATTGATCCCAGGGGGACATTTTAGTGCTTCTGTCAGGAAATTCAGACTGGCCTAAAAAATAATTACAGTTATTGGGGTGCTTATAGCTTACATGTGACCATTCTCGGCAGTAGAGAACACATGATTAAGTTCATTATGATTGTTATTATACAGTTTTATTTTTGAATTTTTATTTTATACATAATTTGCAAATAAGCATCTCAGGTTTTGTTATTGAGATCATAAGAAATTTACAAAGCAGAGGAGGCAATTTGGCCCATCAAGTTCATTTGGGGAGAACTCTACCAATAGCTCACAGTTTTTAAAATCTTATCTATCTCTGATTTAAAGGAACCCAGGACTTTAGCTAGCGCTACACTAACAGGAAGACTATTCCATACTCTAACTACACGCTGTGTAAAGAAGTGCTTTCTCAAATTCATTTTAAAATGTTCTCCCACTAATTTCCACCTATGGCCACAAGTTCTAGTATTTAAACTTATATTGAAGTAGCCATTTGGCTGAACAGCATCCGGACCTGTTAGAATTTTATTTACCTGGATCATGTCCCCCCTTATTCTCCTTCGCTCAAGGCTGAACAGATTCAGCTCAGCTAACCTCTCTTCATAAGACATTCCTCTAAGACCAGGAATCATTCTTGTAGCCCTAGGTTGCACCCTTTCCAAGATGGCAATGTTCTTTTTAAGGTATGGTGACCAAACCTGCACACAATATTCTAGGTGGGGTCTTACCAAGGAATTGTAAAATCTTAGCATCCCTTCCATTGGCTTAAACTCCACACACCTAGAGATGTAACCCAACATCCTATTGGCCTTTGTAATTGCTTCCCCACACTGGCGAGAGTGAGACATGGAAGCATCAATGTACACTACCTTTATTTCAGTGGAACCCATAAAATATCTGCACTTTATATTTCTGCTCCCTGCATAGATTACCTAACATTTATCTACGTAAAATTTCATCTGCCAGTTATCAGCCCAGTCGCTAATTAAATCGTTACTGCTAGTTCGGTATCTGCTACATCACCCACCTTAGTGTTGTCTGCAAATTTAACCAGTTTACTGTATGTATTAGTGTCAATATCATTAATGTAAGTTAGGAGCAATAGGGGACCTAAAATTAAACCCTGCAGTACCCCACTATGGACACAGGCCCACTGTGACATTGTGCCTCTAATAACCCACTACTTCCTGTCTTATCCAGTTTTCGATCCAAGCTGCTACAGTTCCTAAAATCTCTGCAGCTTTGAGCTTTAGCAGGAGCCATTTTACAATTGTCCCTAATTGTTTGTGTTTGCAGTTTTACAACCCCAATTCCAAAAAAAGTTGGGATGTTGTGCAAAATGTAAACAACAGAATGCAATTATATAGAAATCTCAAACTCATTTTATTCATAACAGAACATATAAAACAAATCAAATGTTTAAAATAAGACATTTTGCTATTTCATGAAAAATATTGGCTCAATTTGAATTTCATGATAGAAACACGTCTCAAAAGTTGGGACGGGGGCAATAGGAAGCTGGAAAAGTTAGTGGTACAAAAACCCAACAGCTGGAGGAACAATTTGCAAATAATTATGTCAACTGGCAACATGTCAGTAACATGATTAGGTATAAAAAGAGCATCTTCGAGTTGCAGTGTCTCTCAGAAGTAAAGCAGAGGATCACCAATCCCCCTAATACTGCATCAACAATAGTGAAGCAATTTCAGAAAAAAGTTCCTCAGTATAAAATTGCAAAGAGATTGAAAATATCATCATCTTCAGTACATAATATAATGAAAACGTTCAGAGAATCTGGAGAAATCTTTGTGCATACGGGACAAGGCCAAAAAACCATACAGAATGCCCATGGTCTTCGGGCCCTTAGGTAGCACTGCCTCACAAATAGGCATCATTCTGCAGTGGAAATCACTAAATAAGCTCAGGAATATTTACAGAAAACATTGGCAGTGAATACAATTAGCCATGCCATCCGAAGATTAAAGTTAAAACTATCATTCAAAGAAGAAGCCATATTTGAACATGATCCAGAAACACCAACATCTTCTCTGGGCCAAAGCTCATTTAAAATGGATTGTGGCTAAGTGGAAAACTGTTCTGTGGTCAGACAAATTTAAATTTGAAACTCTTTTTGGAAACCAGGGGTGCCATATCATCCAGACTAAAGAGGAGAAGGACCACCCAGCGTGTTATCTGCGCTCAGTTCAAAAGCCAGCATTTCTGATAGTATAGGGGTGTATTATAGGGCGTTTTTCCACCGCACCAGGTACCATACTTTCGGTACTTCCATAAAGTGCCGAAAGTTTGGTACTTCTTTCATGTCGGTTTTCCACTGGCGTAAAAAATGGTACCGGTGCCAAATGACATTATCAGTGACCTCCCCTGACTGACAGCCCAAAATTAAAACTAACAGTTGAGGCTGGAAAATGCGGTTTATTGTTATGCGGTTTATTGCTTCTATTACAGTATAAGATTCAGTAAAATCCAAATCATGCTGCCATCAATTACGTTTACATAGGTACACTTACTTTGGCAAAGCAGTAAGAATTAGCTTACTGCTAATTCAGTCTTTTGAAAGCTCCAGCATGAATGTGACTCATGACAGGGAAGTTGTCTCTACCGCCCTGCCTCTGGCTGTGGTCACTGGGGGACGAGGAGGGGAGGGGAAACGAGTGTCTGGCTGCAGAAGGGGCCTGAGAGTGCGTGTCCTCTGTCAGGCCCCATCCACCGTCAAGCCCCTACGTCATTTCCATGCGAACGACAGAATCCGTCTTGTCACGAGTTCCCTCCATAGTTCTTTTACGGGAGACTGGCTAAGGTACTCCATGACCTCAATGTGCTTCTTCTTCAACCACTCCTTTGTTGCCTTGGCCGTATGCTTAGTGTCGTTGTCTTGCTGGAAGACCCATCCACAATGCATTGTCAGTGCCCTGGCTGAAGGAAGGAGGATCTCGTCCAAGATTTGACAGTCCATGGCCCCATCCATCCTCCCTTTGATGCAATGCAGTTGTCCTGTCCCCTTGGCAGAAAAACACCCCCAAAGCATAATGTTTCCACCTCCATGTTTGACGGTGGGGATGGTGTTCTTGGAGTCATAGGCAGCATTCCTCCTCCTCCGTACATAGCGAATTGAGTTGATGCCAAAGAGCTCGATTTTAGTCTTATCTGACCACAACACTTTCACCCAGTCCTCCTCTGAATCATTCAGATGTTTAGTGGCAAACTTCAAACAGGCCTGTTCATGTGCTTTCTTGAGCAGGGGGACCTGGCGGGCACTGCAGGATCTCAGTCCTTCACGGCGTAGTGTGTTACCAACTGTTTTCTTGGTGACTATGGTCCCAGCTGCCTTGAGATACTTGAAAAGTATGGGCTTGCGTGTCTGTGTGTGTGTATCTGGTGAGTATGCATGCTCTGTTTGTCTGCATGTATGGCCTGGGACGGGGGAGCACCTCGGTGTTGGGGTGGTGCGGGTGTGGTGGGGTGCGAGTGTTTGGTGAATGTGGGTATCTGGGTATGAATGGCTCGTCGGCGATGCCGGCGCAGATGAGGCCCCAGACACCTCCTTGGGTTGGGGCGGGGGGGCGCTGCGGCGGGGGGCGGTGGTGCCCCCTGGGTGTTGGCGCCGTGCGTCCGGGCGTGCCTTGCCTGGCGCCCGCTGCCCTGCGGCACTGTGGACTATCGCCGCGCGCCCCCCCTGCCGGCCCGAATCCACCTACACCACACATGGGTAATGGGGGGTGATCAGCTATTCACCCCCCATCTTACACATTAGACGCCACATCTAGACATCACACCGCACCACACAGAGGGAAGAGGGGGGGGCGATTAGCCACTCATCCCCCCCTCATTATCTTAACTGCATTTTAGACATACATCCACGTCACACCACTCATCCACATAGGGCTTTGGAGGGCGGGGGGAGCTGGGCGGGTCCTGGGTCGGCTGCTTCTGCAGCCCGCAGCTGGACTGCACAGCTCCCTTCCCCTCTATTTTAACTCCACTTTAGACACTTAGGGCTTGGGGGGGGCGGTGGGTGTCTTTTCCCCATATGCTCCCCCATATCACAACGACACCTTAGCTCACACACATGTACACCATCAATGATCAAGGTGGGTGGGGGGCGGGCGGGGTGAGGGGTCCTGGGTGTGGTGGGTGTGGCGGGCGCCGGCGGGTGGGCTCGGGGGTGGGGCGGCCGCATCTGTGGGGCGCTGCCGGTCTCCGGCGGGGTGCCCGCTCGCCTGCGATCTGGGGGGGTGGGGAACATCCTCTGGGCCGTCCACTGGGCAAGTCCAGGGCATCTGCTGCCGGACTTCAAAGACGATCAGGTGTGACTGGGAGTGTGTGTCTGAGTGTGTGTATGAGTGCATGCATGGATCGGTGTGTCTGCATGTTTGTCCTGGTACGGGGAGCACGTGGATGATGGGGCGGTGTGGGGGCGGCAGTGAGGGGACTTGGGGGAGGGAGGGTGCGGGGGCTGGGGAGGGAGGGTTGGGATCTGGGCTTGGGGGAGGGGGGGTCGGGGTAGCCAGGGGCGGGTGTGCTTGGGGGCTCTCGGGGCGTCCCCCTGGTCCCCCGGGTGGGGGTTCTTGGGGGGGGGCGGGTCTCCCCGGGGCTAGCAGGGCCCCCACGGGGTGTGCGGGTGCTCCGGGCTCCGAGCTCTATCCGTGCCTGCGTGGCCGGCCCCCGGGGGGGGCCGGCGCGCTGCCGCCTGTGGCCGTGGGGTTCCTGCCTCGTGCTCGCCGGTGGGGGGCGTCAGGTGCCTCCTTCCCTGCCTTCCTTGGGTGGGCGCGCGGCCTTCCGGTGGCGGGGGCCCGGGTACCTGGCCACTGTGGGGCGGCTGGGTCCATGACCCGTCGGGGCTCTCCCGGCCGTCTGGGGGCCCCGGGGCGGCGTTGTTGTGGCCTCGCACACTCACTGGGAATCATTCCATGTTAACCTGCACACTCATACATACACTCACAACACACAAACATACACACATACACATATGCGTACACACACACATACACGTATGCGTACACACACACATACACGTACATATGCACACGCACACACATACACTTAGAACGCACACACACATAGACATGCACGCACACACACACACAGGAGAGCCTGGGGCTCTCTTCCCTTATTTTATCCCTCTTTCCCCTTGTCTGGGTGTGTGTGTGTGTGTGTGTGTGTGTGACAGTATGTGTGAAAGTTGGTGTGTGGCTTCCACTCCCTCCTCTCAGATGCAGATATGGGTACGACAATATTTAGACAGTGTTCCTGGTGGTCTGCTTATGCATACTGTATATATTTATTTTCTTTCGTTGGTATTAACGTATTTAATTCCAGGAGCAGATACTGACACAAGCACATTCCCATGTCATAACGGTACCACTGGTTTCTTTGTGCGTATACTGTTTGTGTGTGTCCCTGGATCTTATCTTTCAGATACATCAGCTGGTGTGATGATACGGTGTAAAGCAGCAAGATGCAGAAGCTGTCCTCTTATCACTCTTTCCTTTTTTGTTCTATTGTTTGTTATGTATTATTTCTCTTTCCGTCTCTCTCTCTCTCTCACCCCCCTCCTTATTTTATTTTTATTATGCATTTATTTATTTTACTGTCTCACCCCTTTCTCTCCTTTCTCACTTTCTCTCTCGATTTTTTTCCCACTAACCCCCCCTGTCAGCTCCGGCTTTGTGGCGCATTGACATATAACTGATTAATAAAGAGTATACCTCAAGTAACAAGAGGAGCTTAAATCCGAAGCTCCACTTGTTAAAATAAAAGTGTTGGCACAATAAAGCACCCAGACTAACATCCTGCTTGCTAAACTGCCGGACACGACAAGGGGGAAAAAAAAAAAAAAAAGATACTTGAAAAGGTCCTTCCGAATAGTTCTGGGCTGGTTCCACACCGTTCTCATTATCATTGAAACTCCACGAGGTGAGATCTTGCATGGAGCTCCAGACCGAGGGAGATTGGCAGTTATTTTATGGGTCAATATATAATTGAGGGAGTTTTCATGTCCATGAGATTTATCTCGCAAACATGCTTATTAAAATAAAATTTTAAAAGTCTTCAGTGTTCTTCATGATCTTGTCTTTACAAATTCCATAGTTAATTATTATGGAAATAATCATTTATTTATAAAAATTTACTAGATATCCCTAAAATGTCAACTAAATAACCGTCCGAAATGAATTGCAACCACAATCTCATTACCTAAAAAAACATTTTAAAAACTTATTCAAAAACAGTTTTAATTATATTATTTACATTAAGTTGAGGTAATTTTGAACAATGTGTCTTTTTGGGCAATATGTCACATTTTCAATAGAAATTGACAAATTGAATATGTGTCCGAGAAGTCGCTGTCATCTAAGTTACCCATAGCAAATACACCCCTCAAGGAAGAGTGTGTTTTCCAAATCACATGACCTGCTCCACATGATGTCATTTCCTCCTGAAGAGAAAACTAGCAAGACTCCAAGGTATGTTCTCCCTCCACATTTTCAGTTATTTCACCTAAAGTAGTGCTTGGGGCAAATGTGTACTTATCATATGTCAACAATGTTACTACAATGAATTCATAAATAACTTTGAATTTCAATTTTACTCAGTTGTACATATAATATTTAGAAGAACCTCTCTGTAAAATGCCATGTGGTGTCTGGTGCTAGGCAACCATTTTGATTTTATCCCTAAAAACAGCAAAAATGTCAACTAGGTTACCAGTCACCTATGTTACTCTGCAAAGGTAACTTAGTTGACCAAGAGTAACATAGTTGACATTCATGACATGTTCTTATAGTTTTCAGGAGTTCATTTAATATTCTAAATTGTACAGTAACTATAAAATACTTTGCAATAAATATTATAAACTTGTTTTCAGGCAAATGCCACGATTATCTGCTGCAGAAAAGCAGCGCCGTTACTGTGCACGGCGAGATGCTGATCCTGCAAAAAGGGAGGCATACTTGGCAAAAGGCCGGCAGAAATGGAGAGAAAAGAGGGAGCAAGGTGCATACTATAAGCCCATATCTGAACAGAGTGAGAGGGAAAAACGTGCAAAGAGAAAGGCCTGGAGAAGAGCCCAGGAACAGAGCAGACGCAGAAAGAAACAGGCTTCTGTTATTGTTAGAGATGACATTGTTGGTCAGTGGTGTGTCATCAGATATGACGATGAGGTTTACCCTGGAACCATTGTTGAAGTGAGTGAGACACATGTTCATGTTAAGTGCATGCACAGAGTGGGACACAATCGTTACTACTGGCCAATGCGAGAGGATGCGCTCTGGTATCCATTTGGGGATGTGCTCAGGTTGATTCCTGCCCCACAGCACGTGACAGCACGTCATGTTGAAATAAAAAGAGATGTGTGGGAAGATATTGCCAAATCATATCTTCATGGCTAAGGACATGCGCACACACACACACACACACACACACACACACACGCTAACAAACACGTGGCACAAGCACACGGTCAAGCACACACACATATAGACACCAGACGTGTATAGTCCAGGTGCCAGAAAGTAAAAATCCTGCCATGTTTTTGGATCTGCCTCTACATCTAGAACAGGTGTTTTCACTAACAAGCTCATACCCGGTAGAGGAGCTGGTTTAGTGATGGTTGGAACAGCTGCTGGACAGGATTTCTACTTTCTGGCACCTGGACTATACACCTCTGATATACACACACGCACACACACACACACTCAAAGATTACTTGATTGAGCTTGACAAAGTCATTGAAAAACAAACCATAATTGGCCATGTTCTTGGGTTAGAAAATGGGGAGTGTGTTCTGTCTCCACCGGTTTCATGGGTGCCTGGAAGTTGGAGGGTATGCCAATGTTTTACTTGGGTTCTGACATATGAATGTTTTTGAGATACAACAGTTTGCACAATTAAAATTTTGATCCAATGCAGCACACTTATTCTGTTAACCAACAGAATAAAACACTATTTGGTTATTGTTACTTATTGCAGTGCACTATAATTTTTTGTTCAATACAATGCACTACTGTATTTCATTCCACAAACAAGATTTTCAAAATGTTTACATGGTGGAATTTTTGTGTAAGTGCTGTTTTTGATACTTTTGTTGTTGTTTTCTATGTTAGGATCTCTTGCTTATGATATATGTGCTTGATAATAAAGTTGTGATTGATCCTTGTAAACTGATGTGTGTCTGTATTTCTCCTTTATGTCATGAAATATTCAACAGGTCTTGATTAAATGCAGTAAAAGATTAGCTAACATATAATAATTGATATAGTTTAGGATTGTTTTGGTTAAATACATCACCCTACTTTGTCATGTCCAGTCAACTATGTTACTTTTGTCAACTATGATACTGGGCTGTCAATTAAGTTACCATTATGTTTTTAAAAAAATATATGTATTTCAATGGTTCCCTAATCTCCAAGTAAATATTTAGAAACTGAGTAGCTGTCAAATATATACCTCAGCATAATTTCATCAAGAAAATTATCATGAATCAAGCAGTTTGGAAACAAAATATACAGACCGGTTACTTCAGTACTTGAAATTTGGGGTTTCAATTGAACAAAATGTGTATTTTCTTAATTAATTGGGTACTTTAATTGAAAAGGTAGGTAAATAGACACATATTCTTCCAAGAGTAATGATTTTTTTAAATGTCTGACATTTACTTAAAGTTAAAACTTATAGGTTTTGTCCGTAACATAGTTGACCAAATAATGAGTAAACTTCTTGTTTTTAAAACTAAATATCTGAAATCAATTATGCCTGAGCTTGGCAATGACTAAAAACAAAATATTTCAGGGATGATTTATCAGGGAAGATAATAATATTTTGTAAATAAATATATTTTTTCCCAGAATTATTCAAACTCAAAATCTCCCACAATTCTATATTGACTCTTATGGTTCTTCCATTTGCAGATAATCACACCAACTGTTGTCAGCTTCTCACCCAGCTGCTTGCCGATGGTCTTGTAGCCCAATCCAGCCTTGTGTAGGTCCACAATCTTGTCCCTGACATCCTTGGCCATGGTGCAGAGTTTGCAATCTGGATAGATTGATTGCTTCTATGGACAGGTGTATTTTAACAGGTAACAAGTTGAGAAGGTTCCCAGTGTTAGCTCGTTACCTGTATAAAATACACCTGGGAGCCAGAAATCTTGCTGATTGATAGGGGATCAAATACTTATTTCATTCATGAAAATGCAAATTAATTTATAACTTTTTTGAATTGCATTTTTCTGGATTTTTTTGTTATTGTTCTGTCTCCCATTGTTCAAATAAACCTACCATTGCAATTATAGACTGATCATTTCTTTGTTAGTGGGCAAACTTACAAAATCAGCAGGGGTTCAAATAATTTTTTCCCTGACTATATCTAGTCTGGTGTAGGTGGGTGTGGGCTGGGGGGGGGCGTGGGGGAACGCAGCAGGGCAGCGGGCATCAGGCACGACACGCCCGGATGCGCAGCACCAACACCCACGGGGGCACCACCGTCCCCCGCCGCAGCACCCCCACCCCAACCCGAGGGGGGTATCCGGAGCCTCATCTGCGCAGGCCTCGCAGATGAGCCAATCTCACACAGACACCCACATTCACTCGTGTTTACCTTAAAGTCCTAAGACTAGCGCTCAGTCACATAATAAAGTCAGCCAAAGTCTGTTATACTGTATTCTGTTGGGTTTGAAAAATAAACAGTTTTCCTTTTGCTGTATTGTGAGAAAACAAACATTTTTATTAAAAACATAGTTTGTATATAAGTAGAATAGTAGTTTCTTGTAGAAATTTAAATGAATTCTCATCGGCTCCTTAGAAAAAATTGTTAAACATCGTAAAAATATTGTATTATGGCCAGTACCAAAGCACAATTATTATATTTATTGGCAAACGTTTATTTAAATTAGGCAATTGTACAACTATTGCAACTTCACATTATATTACTGTCTTCACAATATAATAAAAAAATGTTTTGTTTTTAATTAAAAATGACTGTCATCATATGTTTACATAATTTTGAGGTATGTATTAATATATCCTATATATAGTGTAATATACACGGTAAGAAAGTTCAAATTGGCTCTTTTTAGGCACACTAGATTCTAGATCTATGTTGGTACACTGGACTCTAGATAATGTTAATGTTATTACTTTGCACATATCTTCGATAAAACAAATATGTTTTGTTAATAACCAATAACACACAATTTATTCAAAATATTTTATTAGATTATGACTTAAAAATTTCCGTACAAATGTAACGGTGACGTAACAGGCACAAACCTCCTACCCTTGCAATACACAAGGAATAGGCAAAGGCACAAATCTCCAAAGATAAAGTTTATTAGCCAAGTATCACACACACAAAACTATATAAAAAAGATCAAATCCCCACTCATCCAGGTTACACCACCCAGCCTCCACTTAATTATAGATAACCAAGCCCTAGCCTGTACCAGCTAGAGTACCAGGCGATCACTGCATCCCTCTAAAGCCGTTGACGTGGATTAAGCACACCCTAACATACACAGCACTCTTGCTAATTATCACCAGTCAATATCACACACTTCAAAGCTTCACAGCAAATAAAAGCATAAAAGTTACCATTCGGGTAATGCACTCAGATGTGTACAGAATATGCAATAAAACCACCCTCAAATAAGATAAGAACACACTTTAAAGGACACTGGACACTACGTTAGGACAGCGGTATTCACTCCCAGCATAATGCCCCTTCAATTAGCGGTAATCGAAGAGATTTAATAAGGAGACCCGTGGGATAACCTGCCGATCCTGCAGAGACCCACAGGAAAGGGAGTATCAAATGGTCAGTGTCGATCGGAGATCTGAACCTCCGCACCCAGCTCAGCCCCCCTCCAATGCTGCCGTAATAGAGAAGCGGCACCCATCAACGGTGTATATGACAGCAGTCTAGGCTTCAGCGCACTGCCCCTGTCAAGCATCGATTCTCTCCCAGTAGCTCCGCAGGTGCACCAGGACCATCCACGCGGATCTGCGAAGCGCGGGGGGTATCGGTTCCCACGTACGCACACACGCACCCAATTTGTGTCCGTACGTTCACCAGAAGTAAAACTTAGTTACTTCCCTTATCGGAAGTAACTAGAGCTCGTTGAACAATCTCACTAGTCCTCCACCATTGCACTCGTCCGCTGGGAATTGCTCCTGAAGATCGCCACTGCAGGCCAATCGTTGCATGAACGTCAAACTCGTTCCGATCGTGCTTCCTGTCGCTCCCGCCGCTGTAGCGTCTCCAGTCCTGCCCGTCCCACAGCTCAATTACATTGGGCACACCTGTCATGGGAACTCACACAGACCCATGCATGCATACCTATGGTGCCACCCCCACATTAAAACAGAAACATTGCCATTTGCTGGGTTGTTTGCAACCCCCTCCCGCATAATTATTTACTTCGTATAGTCACTCCCCATGTACAATTCCCTATTAACAACGCTATACAAACATTTAAATTTTAAGCTTAAAATAAATAAATCACAGGGCCCTGATGGCATCTTACCTATAGTGTTAATAGAGATGAGGGATATTATTTGCCGATCGTTAACTTTAATGTTTCAAAAATCCTTATCTGAAGGTGTGGTACCTTCTGATTGGAAGCATGCCAACATAACGCCCATTTTCAAAAAAGGGGATAGAAGTAATTTGTCAAACTATAGGCCAATCAGTCTAACTTGTATAACTGGTAAAGTTATGGAGGCTACAATCAAAGAGAAAATGGTAGATTACCTGGACTCAAATAACATTTTGAGGGATAGCCAGCATGGTAGATCCTGTTTAACAAATCTGTTGGAGTTTTTTGAGGAAGCTACTCAGGAAGTTGATGATAAGAAGGCCTATGATGTCATCTACTTAGATTTCCAAAGGCTTTTGATGTTGTCCCCCACAAGAGGCTCTCACTTAAACTCAAAGCGACAGGTATTTTAGGAGCTGTAGCGACCTGGATTGATAACTGGTTAACAGATAGGAAGCAACTAGTAGTTATAAGAGGCTCAATGTCACAATGGGCCTGCGTTCATAGTGGGGTACCGCAGGGTTCAATTTTAGGACCACTATTGTTCCTAATTTACATAAATGATATAGACACCAATATATACAGTAAACTGGTGAAATTTGCAGATGACACCAAGGTGGGTGGTGTAGCAGATACTGAGCTAGCGGCTCAGCAGCTACAGCGGGATCTTAATTTAATTAGTGACTGGGCCGACACCTGGCAGATGAAATTTAATATAGACAAATGTAAGGTACTCCATGTAGGGAGCAGAAATATAAAGTACAGGTATTTTATGAGACCTACTGAAATAAAGGTAGCTGATTATGAGAAAGACCTTGGTGTGTATGTTGATGCTTCCATGTCTCATTCTCGCCAGTGCGGGGAAGCAATAAAAAAGGCCAATAGGATGTTGGGGTATATCTCCAGGTGTGTGGAGTTTAAGTCAAGGGAGGTAATGCTAAGATTATACAATTCCTTGGTGAGACCTCACCTAGAATATTGTGTGCAGGTTTGGTCACCGTATCTTAAAAAGGACATTGCGGCCTTAGAAAAGGTGCAGCGTAGGGCCACAAGAATGATTCCTGGTCTTAGAGGAATGTCATACGAGGAAAAGTTAGTTGAGCTAAATCTGTTCAGCCTCAAGCAAAGGAGACTGAGGGGGGACATGATCCAGGTCTATAAGATTCTAACAGGTTTGGATGCTGTTCAACCGAATAGTTACTTCAGCATTAGTTCAAATACAAGAACTTGTGGCCATAGGTGGAAATTAGCAGGAGAACATTTCAAACTGGATTTAAGAAAGCACTTCTTTACACAGCGTGTAGTCAGAGTATGGAATAGTCTTCCTGATAACGTAGTGCAAGCTGAATCCTTGGGTTCCTTTAAATCAGAGCTAGATAAGATTTTAACAACTCTGAGCTATTAGTTAAGTTATCCCCAAGCGAGCTCGATGGGCCGAATGGCCTCCTCTCGTTTGTATAGTTCTTATGTTCTTATGTTCTTAAATGCTGACATTATTAAAGTACCATATTTCACGGCATAAATATGGCACAAGAAAATAATTATTAAAAGCACATATTAGCTATATTCTGATGTCTCACAATAACACATACAGTGGCACTTTATTTATTTGCACACATATGTACAACGGTATTGTTCCCGTTTCAGACGGAGTCTATCATTTAAATGGAAATTACGTATTGGGGTTAGGGAAGACGGATTCCCGTGGGACCCGGCCGGGCATAGCCCGAAAGATGCACGTGGGAGTGTCCCCAGGTGGGCCCACCACCCGCAAGGGGAATGTCAGGGGTTCGGCGCATTGTGGATCGGGTGGCGGCCAAGGGATGCCCTGGCGGTCCAATCCCCGGCTGAAAAAACTGGCTTTCGGGACATGAAATGTCACCTCTCTGGTGGGGAAGGAGCCTGAGCTTGTGCGTGAGGTTGAGAAGTATCGACTAGATACAGTCGGGCTCACCTCAACACATAGCGTGGGTTCTGCAACCAATCTCCTGGAGAGGGGCTGGTGAGCGACACCGGGCTGGGGTGGGGCTTCTGGTGGCCCCACAGCTTGGTGCTTTAACAACTGAGCTTACCCCGGTGAACAAGAGGGCTGTTTACCTGCGCCTTCGGTCGGGGATAGGTCTCTGACTGTCATCTGCGCTTATACGCCGAATATCAGTTCAGAGTACCCTGCCTTCTTGGATTCCCTTAGTGGTATGCTGGTTAGTGTGCCACGAGGGGATTCCATCGTATTGCTGGGGGACTTCAACGCTCACGTGGGCAATGACAGTGTGACCTGGAGGGGGGTGATTGGGAGGAACGGCCTCCTTGATCTGAACCCGAGTGATGTTCTGTTATTGGATTTCTGTGCAATGCATGGTTTGTCCATAACGAACACCATGTTTGAGCATAAGGGTGTCCATAAGTGGACATGGTAAGAATATGCCCTTGGCTACAGGTCGATGATCGATTTCATAATCGTATCATCTGATCTGCGGCCTTCCGTCTTGGACACTCGGGTAAAAAGTGGGGCAGAGCTGTCAACAGATCACCTGGTGAGTTGGCTCAGGAGGCGGGGTGGTCGGCGCCAGTTGTGGCGGTAACCCCCGTACCCGATGGTGGACACCAGAGGTGAGGGGGGCTGTCAAGCTGAAGAAGGAGACTTACTGGGAATTATTAGTCCGGGGGTCTCCGGAGGCAGCAGACTGGTACTGGCAGGCCAGGCGGAACGCGGCTCGGGCGGTCGTAGAAGCAAAAACCCGGGCGTGGGAGGAGTTCGGTGAGGCCATGGAAAGTGACTTTCGGTCGGCCTCAAAGAGGTTCTGGCAAACCATCCGGAATATCAGGAGGGGGAAGCAGCTCCTGGTTCCTACTATTTATAGTGGGGAGGGTGTGCTGTTGACCTCACCTGGGGACATCACCCGGAGGTGGAAGGAATACTTTGAGGACCTCCTCAACCCTGCCTCACATACATCTACGCACGCTGCCTTTGAGACATCTGAGGGCACAGAGCCCGAGGGTGCTGGGGGGGGCTTGCCCATCACTGGCGCTGAGGTGGCCAGGGTGGTTTGGGAGCTACGTGGTGGCTGGGCCCCAGGGGTGGACGAGATCCGCCCAGAGTACCTGAAGGCTCTGGATGTTGTGGGGCTGTCGTGGCTGACACGCCTTCTCAACAGTGCGTGGAGGTCAGGGACAGTGCCGCTGGATTGGCAGACCGGGGTGGTGGTCCCCTTATTTAAAAAGGGGGACCGGAGGGTGTGTTCCAACTACAGGGGGATCACACTTCTCAGCCTTCCTGGGAAATTCTATTCCAGGGTACTGGAGAGGAGGGTGACATCGATAGTCGAATCTCAGATTCAGGAAGAACAATGTGGTTTTTGTCCTGGCCGTGGAACACTGGACCAGCTTTATACCCTTGCAAGGGTACTGGAGGGGGCCTGGGAGTTTGCCTATCCAGTCTACATGTGTTTTGTGGATTTGGAAAAGGCTTACGACCGGGTACCCTGAGGTGCCCTGTGGGGGGTGCTTCGGGAGTATGAGGTCCGGGGTCCACTATTGTGGGCGATTCGGTCCCTGTATGAATGGGGCAGAAGCTTGGTCTGCATTGCCGGTTATAAATTGGACATGTTCCCAGTGCGGGTTGGGCTCCGCCAGGGCTGCCCTTTGTCATCGATCCTGTTTATAATATTTATGGACAGGATTTCTAGGCGCAGTCAGGGTGTTGATGGTGTCCAGTTCGGTGGCCTCAGGATTGCCTTGCTGCTTTTTGCAAACGCTGTCGTCCTGTTGGCTTCATCTGCTGGGGACCTCCAGCGTGCTCTGGGGCGGTTTATTTGAACATAAACGAAACCTCTTGGTGTGACGTAGTCTAGGCCTACTCATTGGCATTTGGCGTTTTTTTTCTAATTGGTGAGGAGTTGCTAGAAGTGGCTAGAAAATGCCAGGCAAGTGTTCATTTAATGTTACGTGGCTTATTAATGAAAAATATAAGAATTGGCTACCAGCGGATAGTGACTCTTCATGAGCGAGATGTAAGCTATGTCAAAAAAGTTTTGATGTCAGCAACATGGGAGAGGCTGCTCTTGCTAGTGATGCAAAAGGCGTAAAGCACTTGAAGAGTGAGAGTATGGCAAGAGAAGGCTCACTCAAGAGGTTCTTCGGAACCAGCGATGAACAAGGAGTGAGTGCACCATTACCTTCGCAGTCGCACCAAAGGACGTTAAACTTGACACTGGCTCCGATGGCTATGGCGGCATGTAATGCCGAAATCCTGTGGGCTCTGAAGGTGGCGACGTCGCACTATTCGTACAATTCCTGCAGTGACATTGGGCCCCTCTTCTCAAAAATGTTTCCGGACAGTGAAATTGCGTGGAAGTTTACATGTGGAAGCACAAAGGTAGCCTACCTCAGCACATTTGGCATTGCCCCTTACTTCAAATCTCTCTTAGTCAGAGAGATATCAAGACAGTCTGGATACTGTGTGTTATTTGACGAGTCACTGAACCGCGAGCTCCAGAGAAAACAATTTGATTTGCACGTTAGGGTATGGGACTGTGGAACTGTTCAGACCAGATACCTCGGCTCTGAATTCTTTGGGCAAGCTAGAGATGTGGTGGATAAATTGAGCGTAGTGCTAGGTGACATTGGACTGAAAAATCTTGTACAGGTATCAATGGACGGTCCAAATGTTAACTGGAAAATCTTTGACTTACTGCAAAATGAGCTGCTTGCCAACATCAACTGATCTCTCCTAAACATTGGCACATGCGGACTACACATAATGCACAATGCGTTTCGTGGCGGCGCTAAGGCCATGACATGGGAAGTAGACCATACTCTAAACAGCATATACTGGCTCTTCAAAGACAGCCCCTCCTGTCGAGTGGATTTCAGAAATGTAACCGGCAGCAACACATTCACCTTAAAATTCTGCCAGCACCGCTGGATAGAAAATGTGGATGTATGCTGTCCATTTTGCCGAATGTGCCATGATACGTGGAGGCGGCCAATGGATGGGTCATCACTGAACCCAAGTGCAAGTCCTACGAAGAAGTCAAAAAGTGGGCTTCAAAGAACATTTTTCCGGTGCATGTGGCAATAAGAACATAAGAAATTTACAAATGAGAGGGGGCCATTCGGCCCATCAAGCTCATTTGGGGAGAACTTAACTAATAGCTCAGAGTTGTTAAAATCTTATCTAGCTCTGATTTAGAGGAACCCAGGGTTTTAGCTTCTGCTACACTAGCAGGAAGACTATTCCATATTCTAACTACATGCTGTGTAAAGAAGTGCTTCCTCAAATTTGTTTTAAAATGTTCTCCCGCTAATTTCTACTTATGGCCAGGAGTTCTAGTATTTAGACTAATATTGAAATATCCATTTGGCTGAACAGCATCCAGACCAGTTAGAATCTTATAGACTTGGATCATGTCCGCCCTTAGTCTCCTTTGCTCAAGGCTAAACAGATTCAGCTCAGCTAACCTCTGCTAGTAAGACATTCCTCTAAGACCAGGAATCATTGTCGTAGCCCTCCGTTGCACCTTTTCTAAGGCAGCAATGTCCTTCTTAAGGTATGGTGACCAAACCTGCACACAATATTCTAGGTGGGGTCTTACCAAGGAATTATATAAATGTAACATCACCTCCCTTGACTTAAACTTCACACACCTAGAGATATAACCCAACATTCTATTGGCCTTTTTATTGCTTCCCCACAATGGCAAAAGTGGGACATGGAAGCATCAACATACACACCAAGATCTTTGTCGTAATCAGCTACCTTTATTTCAGTGGAACCCATAAAATATCTGTACTTTATATTTCAGCTCCCTGCATGGATTATCTTACATTTATCTGTGTTAAATTTCATCTGCCAAGGATCAGCCCAGCCGCTAATTAAATCCAGATCCCGTTGTAGCCTCTCTGCTGCTAGATCAGTATCTGCTACACCACCCACCTTGGTGTCGTCTGCAAATTTAACTAGTTTGCTGTATGTATTGGTGTCAATATCATTAATGTAAATTAGGAACAATAGTGGTCCTAAAATTGAACCCTGAGGTACCCCACTATGAACGCAGGCCCACTGTGACATTGTGCCTCTAATAACTACTCGCTGCTTCCTGTCAGTTAACCAGTTTTCGATCCAAGCTGCCACAGTTCCTAAAATCCCAGCATCTTTGAGCTTTAGCAAGAGCCGTTTGTGGGGGACAACATCAAAGGCCTTCTGGAAATCTAAGTAGATCACATTGTAGGCCTTTTTGTGATCAATTTCACTTGTAGCTTCCTCAATGAACTCAAGTAGATTCGTTAAACAGGATCTACCTCTCCTAAATCCATGTTGGCTATCCCTCAGAATGTTATTTGCATCTAGGTAATCTACCATTTTCACTTGGATTATAGCTTCCATTATTTTTCCAGTAATGCTAGTTAAACTGATTGGCCTATAGTTTGCTGGATTACTTCTATCCCCTTTTTTGAATATGGGTGTTACATTAGCATGCTTCCAATCTGAAGGTACCACACCCACAGATAACGATTTCTGGAATATTAAAGTTAAAGGTTGGCTAATAATATCCCTCATCTCTTTTAAAACTATAGGTAAGATGCCATTAGGGCCCTGCGATTTATTTATTTTCAGTTTAGCTAGGCTTAGTACCACATCAGCCTCAGTTATACATATATTGGTCATAGACGACACTGTATTCGAACTAATTGGTGGTAAGTTACTCGTGTTCTCTACTGTGAACACCCGTGTAAAATAATCATTAAACTCATTTACTATATCAATTTCATTTTGTGGCCGTGGGCCCTTGTGCCGTGGGGGCGGCGGGGTGGCCTCGGTTGCCTGGTTTCCCCTGCCTTCACCTTGGGCCGGGGAGGGGGGGCTGGCGCTGTCACGTCCCCTGACGTCATCAAATGCCAGCACATCCAATGACAAATCAGTTCACACCTACACTCGCACATACAAGAATGGGCGCATATGAGTTTGAGCGATCAATATCATTATTATTATTACTTTTTAGCTTATGTTATAGATATAGGAATTGAAATATACATGTATATCAGTAGGATCACGTGTGTGTATGCTACATATATATAATACTTATTTGTAACATTATTATTATTATTATTATTGATATTGTTGTTGTTATAATGTTTGTTGTTTGATGTTCTTGTATTCTTGTATTGTCTTCTTTCTACATCCCTCTTGGACAGTCTAATGTTATTTTTTTAACTCTACCTGTAGACTTAGATACTCCTGCTTAATTTTGAAATCATTAGTTATTTTCCAATTGTGTAACAGAGCCCTTTTATTCCTGACTTTATTCTTAATTTCCTTAGTAAACCACCTTGGTTGTTGTTTCCTAGATATAGTTTTGCTGGAAACAGGTATGAAGTCCTCTTGCAATATTTTCTAGCATTGCCAAACAGGTCACTCCATTTATGACAGCCTATCAGACTGATGTACCCATGCTCCCCTTCATGACTGGAGACATGTACAAACTAATCAAAGGTATGTTTTCAAAATAATTTTATGAACATGAGTTGAGTTTAATTTCCTTTGATTAAAAAAAATGTAATGTCTTAAGGTTATTCTGATAATACATAAGTATCAGCATTTCACTATGCTTTAATTTTTGCCTTGTACCCTTTATGCTACTGTACTTTATGGGTAAAATCTACATAGTCCACAACTCTTAATGACATGTTTAACTAACTATAGTACAGTTTTTTTAAAATAATACTTATAATATCAAATGCCAGGATGTGATGCTTGACCTCTAGACACACACACAAAAGCTCACCATTCTGCCATCAGTTCACATTTGTGTTATAATGTGTAAGTTAACGTATATGTTTATTTATCCAAGCAGTTTCATTGGACTGTATTATAATTTGTCATGTTGAGGTGTCAGTGTAAACAACCTGTCTTCATTAAATTCAAATTTGTTCTCTCTCTCTGTTTCATAATAGCTAATGGAGAGGTTCATGAAGGACACAGTGCTGAATGACAGTAGTCAATGACAGCCTACAGTAGTCTTTGTTCAGCAAGCCCACTACTTTCCCATGAGATTAGATTAGATTAGATTAGATTAGACTTTATTAATCCCACAATGGGGAAATTCTTTGAGAAACAGCAGCAATAATGAAAAAAGACAGTACAAAAAAGGACAGGATCCATAGGATCAGCAAAAAAATATCAATACAGATAATAAAAACAATAGAAAACAATTTCTAAAACTGTATAAATATATAAGTAAAAATGTAAGAAAAAAAGAAACATATAATAATAATAATGAACACTTTATTAATCCCCGTGGGGAAATTGTTTTTACGCCTCCCTCAACTTGCTCTTTGTAGAGCAAGTTGTCCGCGAAGGGCAGCCACCCATAGCGGCGCCCAGGGAGCTGGGGGTTGAGGGTCTTGCTCAAGGACCCGCAGACGTGCTGAGGCTGGGCTTGAACCGGCGACCTTATGATTACAGGCACACGGCTTAGCCCACTGAGCCACACGCTGCCAATGCTAAGTATATGGATAACAGCTGCTGAAATATATATATATATATATATATATATATATATATATATATATATATATATATATATATATATATATATATATATATATATATATATATATATATATATATATATATATATATATATATATACACACACATACACATACATATTGTAGGGGAACCGTCCACTGGCCCAATGGCGGAATCCAATAGGACAGCCGAAGGCTTGAAATGCGTGTGGATCCTTCCGAGCGCTTCTGTAAAGTTACTTACCCGTTGTAGGTAAAGACCAAATTACATCTGACTCCATTTTAAGTAAAGATCTTTATTGGCAAGTTTAGTCATGACATGTCTGTTATTTAGATTACTTCTGGGCTGTGCCTTCTATTGCTGAACTCCCACTAATCCCGGACGATGGGGCGCGTCGGATTCGCCTCGGCCGATAAGGCGATCCGTGACTCTGCTATGTACAGTAGGTTTAGATGTTGGACAACCACTACAAGGTAATACAATGCTAGCCTGGATACCCGTCATGACCCGGCGGCCCTTAACGCCCCAGAGGCTCAGCTGACCATTGCCGAATCCGAGCTAGTGAGGGCCACAGAGGTTAAGCCGATGTCTGCCGTAACTCAGCGTGTGCACGCCTCAGAGGCTGGGCCGGATTTGGTGCCGTAACTCAGCGTGTGTGCGCCTCAGAGGCTGGGCCGGTCTATTACCGTAACCCAGCGTGTGCGCACCTCAGAGGCTGAGCCGGACTTTGTGTCGGAACTCAGCGTGTGCACGCCTCAGAGGCTGGGACGATCTACCGTAACCCAGCGTGTGCGTACCTCAGAGGCTGAGCCGGACTTTGTGCCGTAACTCAGCTTGTGCGCGCCTCAGAGGCTGGGCCGGACCTGCCGTAACCCAGCGTGTGCACGCCTCAGAGGCTGAGCCGGTCTTTTACCGTAACCCAGCGTGTGCGCACCTCAGAGGCTGAGCCGGCATACACCGTAACTCAACTTGGGCAGCCGCATCGGGTCTCGTAGAACGGGGTCGATTCTGAGGCTGCAAGAGAGTGTTAGAATAACCCCAGTCTCTGAGGAACATGCAGAGGTTCAGCAAAGTCAGACAGCCAAGAAGTAATCAAAACACAGGTTATTCACAATTAATATACATTACACCAATTTAACCAAATATAGCGTTGCAATAATTTTAACATGTGGCCACAATTCCTAAACTAGATAATCCAATTAAAAGTATATAACAATTCCATATCTCAGCTGAGTGGACACATAGTAACTGCAGAAAATATCTGATTACAGATGAAGATTCATACAGCACTATGTGGGAGCTCTGATTACAGAGTGACTCCCCGTGCTACTCTCGAGCTCTTCCTTAAGTATTCCAAACCAGGTGACAGGCTGTATCAAAGGTTGTGATTGATTATTTTAGGGCCTGTCCTGATCTTGTGTGTGTGTCTTGGAGAACTGTTGATCTTATCAATTCTCAGACCCTCAGCCAATCAAATTGCTTTAGGGGGAACATGACAACTCTTTTGTTCTACCAGGTGATAAGATCCTCCACTTTGGTGGGTTTAGTCTTACTTTCTATATTTCTCTTATGTGAAAACATGCCGCTTTAAGGTTGAGAGTATTGTGCCTGTCGTACTGTGACCATTCAAACGAGACCCAACATGGGTGTATGTGTCTCTAATGTATACCTCCTGTGTTAGTGTGAGTTAGTGAATGTAGGATGCATCTGTGTCTTGACGCGGCCAGGCCTTATCACTGGAATTTGGCTGCGGGGTTCTGGCCGCCCAGTGGGGGTGAGGTGTCCCTTTTGATGTGGTGATCAGGTGATTTGGGTCCAGTCTTGTTGGAGCCGGTGGACCTTTGCTTCAGGACACTGGGTGGAGCATTACAGGCTTGCCAGAGCTCAGATCGACGGGGCCTGCAAGGCCTCCAGCCTTACAATATACACACACACACACATATATACATATATATACACACATATGTACATATACAGGGATTATATATATACTGATTATGTGGTCACTGCAGTGATGTGTTGTAAAGTCTAATAGCTGTGGGGAGGAATGATTGACTGAAGCGCTCCTTTTTGCAGTCACTGAGCTTGAAAGTCATTGTCATACTTGGTCGTAAAGGTCTTTTGTTTAATAAAGACTACAACAAATGCATTGACAGTATTTTGAATGTATATACCACCATACCATAAGGTCAGTGGAAAGGGTTAACATTTCATATAAAGTGTCAATTGTGCCATAAAGTCATGGAAAATTCACTTTAGGTCATGAAAATGTCATGGAAAACTTTTGAAATTTTGTCAGTGAAAAAGAGTGGGAATCCTGAACATGACAATGCCAAACCACACACTGCATCAATTACAACATAATGGATTCATAGAAGAAGGGTCTGGGTACTGAATTGGCCTGCCAGCGGTCCAGATCTTTCACCCATTGAGAACATTTGGCACGTCATAAAACAAAAATTACGACACAGAAGACCTAGGACAATTGAACAACTAGAATCCTGTATCAGACAAGAATGGGACAACATTTCTCTCCAAAAACGGTTTTCTATGTTTTGTTATAAATAAAATATGGGTTTATGGATTTCCATATAATTGCATGTTTTTATTTACAATTTGCACAACGTCCCAACTTATTTGGAATTGGGGTTGTAGTAATAAATCATTTCAAAACAAATTTAGTTTTCCTTGCTGTACAAAAATTGCACCAAATTGTGAACCCAAAACTGAGGTTTGAACCAAAAGCTAATTTTGTGAAACGTTACACCAATATATATTTTTAACAGAATATGAAAACCATTTCATGGGCCATAAAGCATGGCGGTATGAACTGAATGTGGTCCATGGGCCTTGAATTTAACATAAAATCATTACCAAAAATGGCATTCCTGCATTCCCTTCAGAAAATGCACCAGTTATCCCATTAAACTGTTGCAATTACAAGTCCTTTGGTATTAAAATCCATTTCTTTTGTTTGCATTGGAACAACAAAATATATCAATTCTGATATCATTCAACACAAAACTCTGTACAAAACTATTGGCACCCTCAGCATAATATTAGGTAGTGGACCCTTTGGAAACAATAACTGCAATCAGTCGCTTTCTGTAACCATAAATTAATTTCTTATACCTCTCTACTGGAATTTTGGACCACTTCTAATGCCAACTGCTCCAGATGTCTCAGATTTGAGGGGCGACCTTCTCCCAACTGCTGTTTTGAGATCTCGATCGCCACAGCTGTACTATAGTATTGAGATTTGAACTTACTTCTGGCCACTGTGCCACCTACCCACTGGAAGACTCCGACATTGGGTCCTACATTGTGTAAACTGAGCGGAGGATTAACAATATCCAGACCACAGATACAAATTCACAAATTGGTCCTTTATTACAAAGAGAGAGTGGTAATTGCACAAACAAACAAAAACAAACAAACAACTAGCACTGCTCCGCATTTAATAGTACTGGCCATATAATTCATCGGGTTAGCTTTCACTCGGTCACATATAAGCGTTTCATACATTGAACATGTCTCTCACAAATACACGTGTTTACAGTTTTTTTCAATCACTAACAAGTGCTTACCCATACTTCAGATACTTTTTCCAAACACAACACAGACACACACCTACAAAACACAATTGGCCAAATGGTAAATTTTCTTCTCAAAAACACATTTTGTTAAACATATACTAGCACTTCATTTCAAAATACAATACAACTTTCTCTGCACACACTAACTTTACCAAAACACTGGAAATCTGACTCAAAATGAAATTATTCTGTCAAACAATAACGCATGTTTTCAGTTCACAAGGTACATGCAGTCAATCAAAGTGCACCAGGTTTCAAAATACTGGCAATCTTTGGCATTACAAAAACTACATAGACTTTGTTTCAGTTTTACAGGTAACTGCATGCAAGACATGCAATCCACCGTTTTTACACTATATTTCTTGGTTGGGAACTGTATGTCCACATCTAATGTTCACATTCTAAATCATTCTAGGAAAAGGCAAATCAGTTTTTTTTTTTCCTTTACTGTGTACAAGTTTTACTGTATTGCTTACAGTGAACAAAATATTCATGAAACAAACAAGAGCAAATACACAAAATACACTGAGCGGACACACAAAAAACAGCAACAAAAAAGCTCAGATGAAAAGGGGGAAAGACTGAAAAAAAAATACTGTAAAAAAAAAAACCACAAAATTATCTAATCTCGGAAATCTTCGGGGTTAGGCCACATGTTTTCGTCAACATCGCATCTGATGTCATCCAAGGCGATACACCTGGGATAAAACTGCTTGGTATGACGGATCCACCCTTGGCAGTCTTCAACTGTGATGTCCCTGCAGCCAGCATCCATGGCATCAAGGAGTGACATCTGGTCATGTGGCTGATGGTCATAAACCTTCAACCTCCATGCAGAAAATAACTCCTCTATGGGATTGAGGAAAGGTGAATAGGGTGGAAGGAAGAGACGGACCAGTCTTGGGGTCACTTCAAACCATGTTGTGATTGCTTGAGAGTGATGGAAAGCCGCATTGTCCCAGGTGATGACAAAGGTCCTCATGTGCTCTCCCTCCTGATCCTGGTCTGGAACCAGGTGCTGGTGAAGATCATTCAAAAAGGCAAGGAGGTGCTCGGTATTGTAGGGTCCAACCTGAGATCTATGAAGGACCAATCCAGTATTTGCAATTGCTGCACACATTGTGATGTTTGCCCCTCTCTGTCCTGGCACTTCAACTGTGGCCCTTTTTCCTATAATATTTCGTCCTCGCCGATGCCTTTTGACCAGATTGAATCCTGCCTCATCTATGTAGATGAATTTGTGAGGGGCCTGATTGGCCTCCAACTCCATAACTCTCTGAAACAAAGTTTATGCAAATTCATGTCACCATATACTGTACTGTAACTTCTTAGGGCATTTTTTGTACAATATGGGCGACGCAGAGCATGTGGGAAAGGCAACTGTGTGTAGAGCCATTCGCACAGTAGAGTATGTCTGGTACTTAACACTTCTTACACACGTTTGTACAGTTCCCTGTCCATAAAGCTCTGCGTGTTATTAAAGAGGAATTCCACAGAGTGGTAGGTTTGTCCTTTGTAGTAAAATCTATGATGTATATTTAATATGTAGTCATACTATTTATATCTATACATGTATTCATCCTGCACACACACACACTTGATACTTCCATATATGACTTTCTGTTTCAGGGTTTCCAAATGTAATTTGGAATACATGTAATACATGTATAGTGACAATAAAAGGCATTCATTCATTCATAATTGGGTGCATTGATGACACCTACATTCCTATTAAAGCTCCTTCAATAAATGAGGGAGACTATGTTACAGTTTTTTACAATCACTTTTGCACTAATAACAGAACCTTCATGTCATTTTTCAAAACTTTAGACACATAAATCACAATCAATGATCAAAATGCACATTTTTCAAAACACTTAACTCTTTTTTTCAGATGCTTGGATACAATACATATAAACCAAAGATCATTTGTTCATTGAACTAAAATCACTGGTTCAAAATGACACAACTTAACATCAAAGTATTACTATTTCAAAATGCAAATCACACATCACATCTGAGTTTGGTGTGTATTCATTTCATTATAAAGATCCAACTATCAATTGATACAACTGCTTAAAATGATAAGTAACTGTTGCATTACTCTTGAAGCATAGCTTTTATGAAAATTTAGTAATAATAGTCTATGTTTAGATTATGACAGTTTCAGGAAGGATCATTTGATACCAATTAGCACAGAATATGACCCCAGGTGGACTACATTATCTATGAATGTCATATTTCATTCTTTACCAGATATAGTGTCTATGGTCCCATGTACCACTTTTACAGAAGACATTTTCATATTCAACATTACTGTATGCAAGATGTCACTTTTTTACATACTTGCTTTTGTGGTTTTAATGAGTTAATGGCCACTCATTACTGCTGATTGATTTCACATATTTGTATGTATATATAAGTAAGATGAGAGGTATCCCACTGTAGTAGCCTACTCAACATAGTGAGGACATGGAGCCAGAAGTGGAAGGTGAAAGGCTAGGAATACATAGTGGTCAAAGGAATAGAAGGGGACAAGCACCCCTTTTGAGAGGTGGCCGTGGGCCTCGTCATAGAGGAGGGCTTAGGCCTCACCAGAGAGTTGGCTGTGGGCCTCGTTTGAGAGGGTGAACGTGGTAGAGGACAAGACCATAGACCTAGACACCGGCAGCAGCAGCAAAGGGTGTCGAATGAAATCAGGGCTATGGTTGTAGACTATGTCATAAATCATGGCATTACGATGACAGCGTGTAACATAATAGTCATAACACCATCACCGACAGGGCAACTTGAGAGAAGAGTCAGCTGTCAAGTCACGGTCGCTTGTAAACGCAACAAAACTGTCATTACCTGTGACACGTGCAAGCGTCCTGTTTGCGGCAAATGCTTGGCCAAAATATGCATGAGTTGTCAAACGAAAGCTAACTGAATGTTATTACATAAGTAGTTGACTGTAGTTGATTTATTGTGACTTGGTTATGTAGCTTGTTATGACTATTATGTTGTTATGTTATGTACTTGTTATGACTATTATGTTGTTATGTTATGTACTTGTTATGACTATTATGTTATTATGTTATTGTTATTATGACTTGGTTATCTAATTCATTTGCATGACATTACGTCAATTGACCCAGTCAGTCTTTCTAGGTATATACTGCTGTAAAATACTAATTTCACCAGCAACTTCATTTGTGTTACCATGTTCTGTTCAAGAATGATAAAAAAATAAAAGTCAGATTTTTTCAGATTTTTGTAGCAAGAACTTCAATGAGAAATAGCACTGATTTTGTTTGATTTGGGTCAATTGACCCAGTCAGTCTTTCTAGTGTTAATAAAGGTGTCTGTAACCTTATTAAAACCATTCTACATGGTGTCAGAAGTGGTATGTAATGGCTCAGGGACTTCGGCGAATTGATCCGCTTGTTTTTGACGAGCATATTGCTGACAACTGGCGCAAATTCGAAAAAGAATGGCACATCTACTGCTGTGCTGGGCTATCGGACAAACCGAAAAAGGTGCAGGCTTACACGCTCCTCAACCTGGCTGATCCCGATGCAGTGGAGAAGTCCGAAGCGTTTGTCTATGAGGAGGGAGAGGATAAAGAAGATCCAGAAGTCCTAGTAAAAAAGTTTCAGGATTTATGTCTGCCCGCGAAAAACGTAATCATGGACAGACACACATTCAACACCGCTTGCCAAAAGCCCGGTGAGTCGATTCAGTCGTACGTCTCCAATTTGAAAATTTTGGCAACAAAATGTAATTTTGGCAAAAAAAAATAATTTTGGCGTACTGCAAAGCGAACTCATTCGAGACCGTATTGTCTGTGGTATCGAAAATGACAGCGTTCGTAAACAGCTGCTACGTGAACAACACCTTACGTTTGAATCAGCTATTAATATATGCATGCTCAACGAGCAATCTGAAAGAAGCACAAGGGAATTAAAAAGAGAAGCTGAAGTTTGTGCCATACAAAGACGACGTTATGCTAATTGTAATGCGCAACATTCCCCTGTGAGGCATAAGTGCCTCGCATTTAATAAACGGTGCAACAGCTGCGGCAAGCTGAATCACTTCGCACGATGTTGTCGGTCTGCCCCAGTGCAGAGTACTGTCCAGTTCAGCAATAGGTCCAGAGGGCAGCCTGCAGGCAAAGTTGACCTCACCACTGAGAAGGATGAAATTTTCACCACCCTGACACTCATGAATGGTAGGGGGTATCTGAAAGTAAAAGTTGACACTGGTGCGAGGTGTAATGTCATTTCTAAACAAATTCTGGACAAACTTGCTCCTGAAATTTCTGTCAATGCTGCAGAGAAGGTACATCTAGTAGCTTATGGCGGCCAGCAAATCCATACAGAGGGTACTGCAGTTCTGAATTGTACCCATGGCCAATTCAAATTTCATGTGGTTAACCGTGATGTTAAGCCACTACTGGGTTTACGGGACAGTGTTGCTGTTGGTCTCATACGACTGGGACCTGACGTCCATGTGCTACAGCCTCAAGTACCAGAACTGATTGAGTATAGTGACCTTTTTGACTGTGTCACCATCGGGAAATTGCCAGTTGTGTACCACATGAGATTGGACAGTACTGTGCTTCCCACCACATACATGCCTAGGAAAGTGCCCATAGCCATGAAGGAGAAAGTGAAGGCAGAGCTTGACCGCATGACTGAATTAGGTGTCATCATACCAGAAAACGAAGCAACTGAGTGGGTGTCTGCTATGGTTGCTGCCAAGAAGCGTGATGGTTCTGTCAGAATCTGCATAGACCCAGTCCACCTGAACCAGGCTTTACTCCGTCCTCGTCACCCCCTGAAAACCATTGATCAGATCATTGCGGATATGCCAGGTGCAAAAGTGTTCAGTACTCTTGACGCAAAGTGTGGCTTCTGGCAAATTCCTTTAGATGAAGCACCATCTAAACTGACCACCTTTATGACCCCTTATGGACGATACCGGTTCTTAAGGATGCCATATGGCATCTCGACAGGAAGTGAAGTTTTTCAGCGTTGCATGGAGCAATTGTTCGCTGGACAACCCTGCGAAATAGTGGTGGACGATATTCTCATCTGGTGCCGCACACATGCTGAACACGATGTACGCCTGCGGCAGGTTCTCAACAGAGTACGGGTCTTGAACATGAAATTGAATCGAGAGAAGTGTAAATTCCGGGTCAGTTCAGTTCGATATGTTGGGCATCTTCTCACTGCTGATGGTGTGAAACCGGACCCTGACAAAACTGAGGCAGTCTGCCATATGCCACAAGCTGGGCCTTCAGCAGTTCCTTGGTATGTCAAATTATTTGTCCAAGTTCATTCCCCACTACAGTGAACTTACCGGCCCTTTACGACACCTGCTTCACCGGGATGTTGAATGGCATTGGCACGATGCCCATGACCTGGCATTTGAGAAGTTGAAACTTGCCATAGCAAACCTACCGGTACTTCGGTACTTCAATGTGACCAAGCCCGTGGTTCTCTCGGCTGATGCTTCTCAACATGGCCTGGGTGCTGTGTGTCTCCAACACGGCCATCCAGTTGCTTTTGCCTCACGCGCCCTCACGCCCACGGAGTCACGCTATGCTCAGATCGAAAAAGAAATGCTGGCCTTAGTATTTGCAGCACGAAAATTTCATGACTTCATCTACGCCCGCACTGTCACCGTAGAGACTGATCATCAGCCCCTGATCACCATACTGCGGAAGCCTTTGCATTCCGCCTCACCACGCTTACAGGGCATGATGTTGAAACTCCATCGTTACAGCCTGGATGTGACCTACAAACGTGGCAAAGATTTGCACGTGGCTGATACTCTCTCTCGTGCTCACCTCTCCACATCAGACCCCACTGCAGCTGATGACCTCTTGGAGGTCATGACAGTCCATATACTGTCGTCTCGTCGCACTGATGAGCTGAGAGATGCTACCAACAAGGATGTTACCTGCCGGCAGCTCATGGACATTATCCAGACTGGTTGGCCACCTTCTTCAAAAGAGCTCCCCCACAGTCTTCGGCACTTCTTTGCCATGAGGGAAGAGTTAACAGTCCAAGATGGGCTCATACTTCGAGGTCAAAGGTTGCTCATTCCACCCGCTCTGCAGAAATTCTATACTCAGCAGCTTCACCAGGGCCATCCAGGCCTTGAGGCAACAAAACGCAGGGCAAAGGAAACGATGTATTGGCCTTCTATATATGCTGATTTAGAAAGAGAACTTTCCTGCTGCGCACCCTGCAATGCACTGAGACCCCATCAGACAAAGGAACCTCTGCAGCTGCATGACGTTTCAGACCTTCCCTGGTCTATAACGGCAGCGGACATATTTGAGTGGAGGGGCAGAATGTATTTGGTTCTCGTTGACTCCTATTCTGGCTGGTATGAGCTGGATTACCTCCGTGACATGACAAGCCTCACGGTTATTGCGAAACTCAACAGGCACTTTGCCACCCATGGGGTTCCCTCCACTCTGATGACGGACAACGCTACCCAGTTTGTTTGCAAGGACTTCTTTGACTTCACCCACTCATGGGACTTCAAACATATCCGCAGCAGTCCCCACTATCCTCAGTCCAATGGCTTAGCGGAACGGGCGGTTCGATCCGCGAAACATCTGCTGGAGAAATGCCACCGTGATAAGACGGACATTCAGGCTGCTCTTCTGCATACCCGCAATCTGCCCCGTGATGCCCTTCCCTCTCCAGCTCAGAGACTTCTCTCCAGACAGACTAGAACCTTCATTCCTGTGTGCAAGGCTGCCCTGACACCAGTCGTCCACACCCAGGTGAATGCTGTCATCCTGCGCAAGCGACTTCAAGCTAAAGCTTATTATGACAGGTCTGCGCACCAGCTCCCAGCTTTGGAAGCAGGGCAGACAGTCCGGATGCAGACTCCCTGTGGATATGACCGGTTAGCAGTAGTGCATGGCCCTGCACCTCAGCCTAACAGTTATATTGTAGCCTCGCGTGGTACTGCCTATGTCAGAAACAGGCGACAACTCCTCCAGGTGCCGGAGCCTGCTCCTGCGGAGGAGGAAGACACACTGCCAACTCCTTCCCAAGACACATCTGCAGCTGCTACTGTTTCTGAACCTCAACTTCCATCATCTACCCCTTCAGCACATACTACTGTGTGCCCAGCAGGTCCAGTGAACAGAGAGAATAGCATGGAGAATCAGTCATCCCAACCAACGCTATAAGGACTACATAGTATCATAAGTTAACATATTAAGCCTCTCATCAATAAATGAATGAATATGTCAACATTTGATGTAATTAACCTACCAGTTCTTTGGCATTCCTGGTAATTGTTAAACTGTGAATTCCTGTCATGTATTACATCATCATTGTTGGGTTAATGTTATCTTTTAAGAGTTTCTTTTCTTTCTAACCCTCCCTTTACAGTAATGCTTGGTTCTCTGTTCTACAAAAGAGGGGATGTAGAGTTGTTAGGTTTGTCCTTACGGTTAATAAATATGACGTAGAGGTGTGCGACAGGAGGGTGGGAGTTAGAGGATAACGAGTCATTAAGAAGCTACTGGTCGCTCTTAATAAAGGTGTCTGTAACCTTATTAAAACCATTCTACACTTCTCCAGGCCATGGATGATGCATGCAATGACATCACAGCAGATCAGTGTCAGGCCTGGATTCGCCATGCCAGAAGATTCTTTCCCAGATGATTGGCGAATGAAAACATCCATTGTGATGTAGATGAGAACCTGTGGCCAAATCCACAAGACCGGGTTAATGGAAACATAGATCCATAGTGCAGTGAAGAACACTTCCGTTTACAGTATACTGTATTGTTTTTTGTTGTTTTTGGTTTTTTAAGTAATCTACAAATCTTATGTTGTGATTTGATCAGTAAATTCCACATTACAGGATTTCAATGATGCCACTGTGTCTGTACTATTCTCTCTAGTCTTCAATAAAATAATGAAACCTGAATCACATATTTTGTACACCTATATTTAATGATTGTACTAACAAATACACAATGAAGCTATGGGTATCTTGTGTAAGGGTGATCTAAAGTAATGTTCCTATGATATTTCATAATAAATTTGATTTTTAGAAACAATGCTTCTGCAAAAGCAAGGCTTCTCTAAAGATATGAATGCAATATGCCAAGTTTTGAACACTGGACAGCCTGTGTTAAAAATAATGACTGTTTTGAGTTTTGTGTCTAGAATTTTGAAAACTGACATGAAGGTTCTGTTATTAGTGCAAAAGTGATTGTAAAAAACTGTAATAGGAAATCTATTCATAGTATCAATGTGCAGGTAACTTGATTTTGTATCCTTAATTTTTTGCCTTGTTAAAATCATCAAACTCATTACTTTTTTCCACTAACTATACACTGTAAACCCGGATAAGTTGGTTGTACTTAAACCATTTTCGTCAAGTGATTGCCTCAAATGGTTTAAGTTATTGATAGTAGAAAAAATTAATTTCTTCAAGTATAGTCAACTTAAATGTACAATGGTCAGAATTTAAAAAATTGTTATATACACTTAAATGTTTTAAGTAATCAGCAATAGAAAAGAAAATTGGAGGCTACTTAAAAGTACAATAGTCAGAACTTAATATAATAAGTCAAATACACTTAAAATCCTAGTCTATTAAAATACAATAAATAAAATATTTGGGATAAGAAAATCCCAATTAAATTCTTTTGTCAATGACCACACAATGCAGCACTTTTAATTTATTTTATTGAAACACACAACAAACCAACAAATGCATTACCAATGATGCTCTGTATAAAAGACCAGATGAAAATCCAAAATAACAGTGATTAATGGTTTTTCCCACAGATATTACTTTACTACAGTACCTTTTTATAATGCAACAAATAGAACATGTGTATTGAAATATTAAACGATTTCAATCCAAATACAATCAGAGCACAGAATTTTAATTGTTTGCTCTATGAACAATTTTTAAGCTTGAAAAAAAAAAAACACAAAAAACCCACTGACCATGTAGCAGCATATACTGCATGTGCAAAAGAAAAAACACTGTAGGCTTTGTGTGCCACACAACAAAGCAGGCATTAAGAACATCAGCTTTAAGAACAACTATGCAGTAAGGATCAGAGTTGGTAAAAATAAACTTAATAATAAAATAATTAAAAAAATACAATACTAGACACATCTAGCACAAGAAAAATCAGATAGAAAATGAACAACTGCAAGACTATATGCTCTAATCAGTGCAAAGTAATTGTGCAACAATCCAGACACAGACATGAATAGCTGTGCCATAAGCATAATTGTGTCTTACCCTGCTAGCTCATTCTTCAGCTTCTGAACCTTTGGAGGTAGCTCACTTAGACCTAAATTTAGCATTACCTGCTGAATGAAGGTAAAAGTGTTTTTCAAGCACTTCGGGTACTGCAGATGGAGTGCATAGGTAAACCCAAACAAGAGGCACATTGCTTGAGGTAGGTTGGTGAGTGCTTCCATTGCAAGGTTGCCCTCTAGGATGATGCCCACTCTTGAGGGATTGAGTTGTGGCAATGCTGGACTTGCAGCACTGCTGTCCTCATAGCAGAGGATTCCCACTGGGATGTCCACGGAGTCTCCCTCAGTAAGACACTACAAAGTGCAAGAAACAAGACAAAAAGAGAATATTCAGGTTAACAGCAATTTGTCTGTATAGAATTATTTAATATTATGATTTTTATAATTCAATGTGATTTTATTTTAGGTACTGTAAACAAGCTATTAGAGCCATTTTGTGTGTGTTTATATATAGGTGTCTTTCATGTTGTGACAGTAGGTGGTATATTGCACAATTTGATATTTGAATGGTACAAATGGAGAAAGGGTTTACTCACCGAACTGCTCTTGAAGAACATAGATGCGTCATCTCCAAGAATGACTGGAAGTCCTCTCAGGACAAGGCATCTAATGGCTGTTGGCTCTGTGCTCTGCAAGGAGGTATAAAATACACTTGAATGTAGAACAAAGGAAATATATCTTATATCAGTTTATTTGTCCATACAGAGAAATACCACAAGGGAAGGTGGGAGAACAAGTTTATGTATTGAACTAACCATCAATACCATTACAAGAAGAAAAGAGAAATATCAACCCACCGTTGTGTGTTGTAGCAGGTCAGCTAATTGCTTTCCTATCCGACCTGTCTTCCTCTTGAAGATTTCCATCAAACTTGGACACAACCCATCAAGAACACCAAAGAACTCTTCTTTAAGATTTCTGCCAACAATCCTGTTGAACTCCAGGTAAATAGGGTTGCAAAGGGCTGGAAAATTTCTGGAAATTTTCCTGAAACTTTCCGTTCCATGGGAAGTTAAGCTGGGGAATTCTGGAAATATTCCACATTAGAAACTTTCCATGGGAATTAACGGGAAAGTATGGGAATTAACAAGAATATTCCTAGAATTTTGCAACCCTACAGGTAAACCTGAAAAATATAAAATATGCTCAGTTTTGATATTCAGGCAGAGTTATTTATAACACAAATAAACCTCTCTGAACATGATGTATGTAAAACAAATAAGAAAAAAAAAACATTAAAGGACACATTCACAAACCTGGCTTTCAGTGAAAAGCGCTGGCCAGCGTTGGATCATCTGTCTGATGTCAGGCTCATCCTTTACAACCTCCTCTCGTCTAAGGGCAAATGTGATGTCCATGTTCTTTCTAATAAGAGAATCATTTGGGTTTTTCCTCTGCATTTCATTGACCATGGCCTCTCGAATAGCTTCAAGGCTAGCAACATCCATTCCCTCAGGACATTCTGGAAGGTAATTAATCTCCCCCTTTCTTGGCTTCTTTATGTTTTTGTGTGAAGGCTCACCATCAGCATTGTTTTTTCCACGTTTACCGCCATTAACTGTTACATCAGACCGTCCCAGCTGGCACATTTTCGTTCTGTAATTCCCCATTTTGAATTTAAGACTGTTTATCCATCCCTGACAGCCAGATGATGAGCCTTGTTCTTTAAGACAGGGGTGTTCTGCTACCAAGGCTATTGCAACAACTTTAAACTCCTCTTTTGTTGGATAGGCTTTGTAGCCATAGATCGTTTCCGCCAGTTTTTCAAGAATGCTATGCTTCATATCCCTTGCCACTTTCAGATAAGTACCATCATGAAGATACTTCAGGTTTCCTTGGCGTAATCTGTATTCCACATCTACAGAAAACTTTGGAATGTCAAATACATCAGGCCACTGTTTGCGACCATCCACAGATGAGGTAGACAAGATCTCTGTTTCAACCTGGCTGCACCCCTCACTGCTTATTTCACTTTGTGGCACTGGGATCAGGTCAAGCACAGGAATAAGTCGGATGGTAGGTTTCTCGGGGAGGTCAGAAATGTCTGTTAGGTTACAGGGTGCATTGTTGAATTCAGGGTCCTTGTACTGTACAGTGAAGTTGTACTCAGGTTCAACTGATCTCTTGAGCCAGTTTATTAAATCATCAACTGTATTTGGACCAGGAGTCATTGTCATTTTTCGTATGTCCCCCTCACAAAAAATAACTCTCATGGTGAGTTTCTGTTGTGTAGCCATCTGAGGAAAAAAAAGAAACATTAACAGTTTTAGCAAATAACAAATCTCTTGAGAGTTACCATAAGCTTCCCTTGTACATTGTATGCTGAAAGTGGAAAGACATCATATACTGTAAATCAGACATGTTAACCACAGAAGGTTCTTCAGTGTAGCATAGCTGGTAGGACCGAAAGTGCTCTTGGTACCATGCTGTCATTTTTTTGCAGACAAACAAAATGTCTGGGTTAGCTGCAACAATCTGTGTAATCTGACCAAATTCAGGGAGACCTGAACAAGAACCAATACAGAGCATCATATCTATGTGATACTTGATTCGATCAATGCAGACAGATAATGCAACAAGCACTGACCCAGAAGTGGTTATGTTTTGAGGGAGTACTCTCTGAACATCACTGGGAAGAGAGGTGACCAAGACCATTGCAACCTTGGTCATATCAACTGCTGGCTTGAAAAATTAGTGCTTTCTGGTGTTTAGTAGCAAGTGTCATGGCCACATTTTTGAAATTCTGGGACTCTCTGACTACTTTTTTGAAGAACTTATGCTTACCCTCAAAGCGCATAGTCCAAACATCAGTCAAAGGACCAAATTTCTTTATCAGGTGAGGATAATGTTCCACATAGTGATGTTTTGGTTGCAACCTGAAATTTGGAAAGGTTGACTGCAGCAGCTCTCTGTGCTCTGCCAACTTGCATTCCAAAAAATGCAGAGTCTCATCAGTATGCTTAGGTGCCACAACAAGCTCCACGATATCTTTCAGAAGCATGAGAATTTCCCAAGAGTTATTTCCTTCAGGGACACAGTGACCAATAAAGAGTGGAAGAAGCCTAATGACAGACCAGTTCTCATGACCATTTCCACCAATGGTCCCTTTGGTTGAAAATCCTTTGCCAATTGTCTGAGGCTGATCAGTCTTGTCAGTAAACATGTAATTAAAGGATCTGGGGGGTATTCCAGAAAGCAGGTTATGTGACATACCCGGGTAAGTTTAAGGGTAAGTTAGTGGATAACCTCAACTTTCGGTTCCAAAAACGGAGGTTAACTTTCTGGGTATGTACGTAACCATAGCAGCTTACTCTCTGAAGATAACCTGCTACTGAGCAGGTTATGTTCCAGGGTAAGTTTGTTGCAGAAGGTTACTGAGCATGGCGTGCCCTTTTGATGACGATCCTGTGGACGTGGAGGCATAAATTATACAAGGTTTTTTTCGCCGGGAGAGAGTTATAAGACCGCGTATTGATGTCTTGTCATTTCCTAATGATTATTTGAAAAAGCGTTATCAGTTTTCAAAAGAATCGTTCATTTACTTAACATCTCTTGAAACCGCATATTGCAAATGTCACAAACCCAAACCGCGGGTCTGCGCTTAGCACAGAAAACATTCTGTGCATAGCACTTCGGTTTTTTGCGTCAGGGCATTTTTTGTACAATATGGGCGACGCAGAGCATATAGGAAAGGCAACTGTGTGTAGAGCCGTTCGCACAGTATGTCTGGTACTTAACGCTTCTTACACACGTTTATACAGTTCCCTGTCCATAAAGCTCTGCGTGTTATTAAAGAGGAATTCCACAGAGTGGTAGGTTTGTCCTTTGTAGTAAAATCTATGATGCATATTTAATATATAGTCATACTATTTATATCTATAGCCTACATGTATTCATCCTGCACACACACACACTTGATACTATCCCTATATGACTTTCTATTTCAGGGTTTCCAAATGTAATTTGGAATACATGTAATACATGTATAGTGACAATAAAAGGCATTCATTCATTCATTCATAATTGGGTGCATTGATGGCACCTACATTCCTATTAAAGCTCCTTCAATAAATGAGGGAGACTATGTTAATAGATAGATAGATAGATAGATAGATAGATAGATAGATAGATAGATAGATAGATAGATGTCTTTATTGTCACTATACAAGTACAGCGAGATAGCGGAGGAAATCTATTCATAGTATCAATGTGCAGGTAACTTGATTTTGTATCCTTAATTTTTTGCCTTGTTAAAATCATCAAACTCATTACTTTTTTCCACTAACTATAGGTAATCATTACAGGACAGTACAATGCTGGTTACCACTGGTTGCCCTCAGATGGGGTGAGGGGAGGTGGTGGTGGGCTCCCGCCAGTTAGACGGGCTTCAGCCTTTTTTCTATTAGCTACATGACAGAAAGAATATACTAAATCGTGTTTAATAAATAGTTAAGTGATCGTGTAATCAATTACCTTTTTGCAGAATGTTTTTGTGTTTCATTTTGACTTGGCTCAAAGTTCTTCTGTCTCCAGAAGGATTACACCTTATTAAATAAGAAACCATATATTCCTAGTCGATACACATTGTTATTTTAACCTAAAGAAATGAAAGGCAGGAAAAGTAAATGCTTTCATAGTGATTTAACAGTCAAAAGGATGCGGAAGCGGTGTTTAATTATTTTGCATTATAATAAAAGAGGAGGCGATGTCAAATTTGCAATTTAATACACACGCATTTACTCTGTCCGTTATTTTTTGCCAAGCCAACTCTCTTTCTTTAGCCGATGCAGCCGTATTGCTTTTTTTCATTATTATTGGCTTGAATTCTTCATATGCGTGCATTAAAACTTCCAACTCCGCCTCTGTGAAGTATGCCGCTCTCTTTTTTTCACTTTGATTTTCCATTTTGACTCGTGAAATCGGCGATCAATTGAAAATGTCTTTATGTATGCACGGTGCACGCGCATTAACTCTGGGTAACCAATAGAAGGTTGATTGAACTTACTCTTCTCAGGTGTTTTGGAACCGACATACTCATGGTATGCGGGTTTGGGGTATATCAACCCAGAGGTTATGATTTACCAAATGGTAAGTTAACCAAGCTTTCTGGAATACCCCCCAGAACAGAAGCAGGGACTTAAATACAGAAACCAAAACTGGGTAATAAGACTAACACAGGACAGGTGAGACTAATTAACAGAGACCAGGAAAACTGGGCACAGGTGAAACTAATAAACTCAAAGGAACAAAACAGGGAAACTAAGAACTAACCAAGGAAACAGGGAAATAGAAACCAACACTAGGGAATTATAAACAGGTAAAGACACAAGCAGGGGCACAAGGAGTAAAACAAAAACCAACTACAAACTAGAGAAACTTAAATGAAACACTAGGGAGCAAAATACAAAAAACAGGGGAGGTAGGATTCAAACACAGGACAAGGATCACAAGCAACCACATGCTCAACACATTGAACCATGTGGCCAGACAGGAAACAGGGGAGAACAAAAGACCAACATGAAGAACGGGATGACCAGCAATGCCTGCTGGCCAAACAGGGAAGGGACACAGGGTGGGACAACAGGGGCTGACCCTGACATGATGTGCACAAATGTTTGCTCCCAGTGGCTAATGTTTCTATTAATGGAAATTGGTATTTGTGAACAAGTGTCTAACTATGCTGTACATGCTTCCCCCCCCTTTATTTCTGTCTTTTTCCTGCTTTTCCTACCTCAGGATCCCATGTTCTGACTCTAAGTTTGTATGTGTTGCTGTACAGTGGTACCTGTTTGTGTGTGTTCCCACTAGGCTAGCCATGAACAACCCGACTTTCTCTTTGTGGTGTCTCACCCAAGGACTGGGACAAGGAAGCGTGATTTAACTGGGTGAATTGGATGCGAGACTGAAAGTATTGCAACATGAGGTGACAGTGTTGAGTAACTATTTAAATGATTCTTTTCATCTACAAGCTGACTTATCTAGATGCCGGCAAGAGCGGTGCGTTTAGCAGAGTGGTGATTCATGAATGCTTGTACTACAATCACTAGCTAATTCTAGAAACAAATATATCAAAATCATTAGGAGGCACGCCTCTGAGGGATATACGGTGGTTCTCTATAATGCCCAGGTGTCTTTTGTTTCTGATTTACTCCTTGGGGTGCATGAGCTTCATGCTGTTCTGGGCCTCCCCATGCCTGATAAACCGGGAAATAGGAACCGAGATGGGTTAAACAGCTCCGTTCATTGTTTCGGTTGCTTGCATCCCGGGGTTACGAAACAAACATGCCCTAAATGTAGTCCTGCACCAAGCCAGTCTGGTGAAAGGGTTTCACCTCCCACTAGCCCTGTGGTAGTTACTCTGCAGGCTTTCCGACCCACCCGCCTGAGTTTCAGTGGCGACCAGAGGGTGCGCAGTTGTAGAAGTTTCACCAAGCTTTCTTCTCAGGCCGCGGTGTTGTTTAATGCTCGGTCTTTTCCCAAGATATCAGATAACTGCTCGACTGCTTCATGGAACATTCCTTACAGGCAACCCTGGATATAGGGGCGTCGATCTCGGCAGTACACCCAAGAGTCCTCACGTACTCTGGTTTCGCCCACTGGCGGATTCTGCTCCGTGCTTTCTGCAGGGCATTCTATGGATTTCATTCTCATTTAGGGGCAAATCTTTCTACCACCGATTTGTAGTCATTCCTGGTCTGACTTCTCCTGTCTTCCTTGATATGGATTTTATGATCAGAGTTTCACTGAGTATCCACATTCCGTCTAGTTCTGTTACATTCGGTGAAGGTGTGAGCTCACCTGCTTTAGAGGAGGAGGCGTCTGCCGTGGGTGTTGACGACCTAGTGGATGCTGAGACTTTGGACAGTCCCGTTGTGGTCTCTCTCTCACCCTCATCTCCAGTGCCAGGGTGTAGCATGCCGGATACCGATAATTTAAAGTAAAATGTTTGCTTAGGGAGTTTGCCAACCTGTTCTCGGGCCAGCTTGGGCGCACTGACTTAGTAGAGTACGTCTTTGAGATGACCTCCACGAAGCTTAGAAATTTCCCCTATATGGCACTTCGCCAGTAAAACATGCAATCATTGAAGAGCAGATTCTGAACATACTCCATGACAAAGTTATTGAGCCATGTTTTAGCCACTGGGCTTCCCCCATTGTCATCGTTTAGAAGGTTAATGGTGAGCCTTGCTTCTGTGTAGAATAACATTACGGTGTGAAATCATTCCTGCTCCTGAGAATCGACAAAACACTTGATTTCCTCGTACATGGCAGATTAATTTCCACCTTGGACCTATCCAGAGACATTTGTCAAGTAGCTGTGGCCCCTGACTCCCAACCCAAGACTGTTTCAGTTTAGGGTTTTCCCTTTTGGCCTCTGTAATGCTCCAGCCACCTTTCAGCAGCTGATGCGTAAAGTTTGTTTGTAAATGAACTTGAACAGGCAACTGCAAACATGGAAAAATCCCTTCATAGCACACTAGATCTTGTAGCTCCACTTAAGAAGATAAAGCATAGAGATAAGAAACCTGCCCCCTGGTACTCTGATCATACACATGAACTGAAACAGGCATCACGCAAGCTAGAGTGCAAATGGCGCTCAACTAAACTAGAAGTTTTCAAATCTGCATGGAAAGAGAGCCTCTCTAAATACAGACAAGCACTAGTGACTGCTAGGTCTGTGTATCTCTCCAGATTAATAAACGTGAACAAAACCAATCCTAAATTCTTAGGTTAACACAGAATTCTTCATTAAACTTGCAAGTCCCGCAAGCTCTTAAGAGTGATGACCTTATTTGATTTTTTAATGGTAAAATAACTAAGATTAGACAGACCATCCAGTGCACTTCCTTTTCTACTTAAGCCTGCCAGCCTACTGCTAGTCTTATGCCTACCAAACAAACAACAACAAACAAATTTATTTTTGTATAGCGCATTATCACAACCTTACATCGTCTCAAAGCACTTTACAGCATCCCCACCCAAAGCCCACAGTAAGTAAGCCATAGGTGACAGTGGCAAGGAAAAACTCCCGAGAAGGAAGAAACCTTGGGAGGTACCAGACTCAAAGGGGGAGCCCATCCTCCAGGGGCCGGCAGGGAGAGTCAAATACAGGAAAATTTGAGACACAAACGGGGAGCAGGGGGGAGATGACCTCCCTCCAGTCGCCAGGCAACCAGAAGTAAGGCCGCACGTTATACATGGAAGATGACACAAGCAGGGGGATAAGTTAGGCAAAGTTAGCTGAGATAAGGGAATTTAATGCGTGGCTAAAATGGTGGTGTAGGAAAGAGGGGTTCAGGTTTATGGGGCACTGGAAGACCTTCTGGAACAGGTGGGACCTGTTCAAGCCGGACGGGTTGCACCTGAACCATAGGGGAACCAGTGTATTGGGGAGGCGTATGTGCAGAATAGTTGAGGAATGTTTAAACTAGGGACTGGGGGGGCAGGGAGGTCAGTTAAGAATTTATGTGGGGAGAGACGGAAAGCCCAAATAAATATTAAAAGTAGACACTGTAAAAGGCCTACCATTAGTGGTCTGTGTTTGAATGCTAGGAGTATTAGAAACAAAATTAATGACTTGGAGGCTTTGATTTCTTCAGACAATTACGACATTATAGGAATAACTGAAACATGGATGAGTGACAATGATGGTGATGAATATAATATGAATGGTTATACGTTGTTCCGTAGAGACCGGATAGGCAAGAAGGGAGGTGGTGTTGCAGTATACGTAAAAGAAAACTTGCAGGCAAGGGATCTCACTGATAAAAATAAAAATTCAGAAGCTGTATGGATAAAACTTGATGCTAAAGATTCAAATGGCCTAATTGTCGGGGTTTGTTATAGAGCACCTGATGTAGCTGTAGAGGAAAGCAGAATATTATATGATGATATCAGGATTATGAGTAATAAAAATGATGTGGTGGTTATGGGTGATTTTAATTTTCCTGGGATACAGTGGGACACAGTCTCTGGCTCTTCTGTAAATGAACTTGAGATGGTGGAATTAGTACAGGATTGTTTTTTTACTCAGTTTGTTAATACTCCTACCAGGGGAGAAGCCCTTCTTGATCTCGTTTTCTGTAATAACCAGGATAGGATTGGAAAATTAGAGGTTTTAGACCCATTGTACGGTAGTGATCATAACATGGTTAAATTCGAGGTTAATTTTAGTGTCCGAAGAGCAAAGTTGAAATTAAAAGTATACAATGTTAGGAAGGCTAACTTTAATGGTATGAGACGGAAATTAGAAACTGTAAACTGGACAGAGTTAAATAGCAAAACAGTTGAAGAGGCATGGGAATTTTTCAAAAGCACATTGTTGCAAGTGCAAGAGGACTTCATACCTGTTTCCAGCAAAACTAAATCTAGGAAACGACAACCAAGGTGGTTTACTAAGGAAATTAGGAATAAAGTCAGGAGGAAAAGGGCTCTGTTCCACAATTGGAAAATAACTAATGATTTCAAAATTAAGCAGGAGTATCTAAGTCTACAGGCAGAGTTAAAAAATGACATTAGGCTATCCAAGAGGGATGTAGAAAGAAAAATTGCATTGGAGGCTAAGCATGACAGTAAAGGTTTCTTCCAATATTTTAACTCCAAGAGAGCACTAAAAGCTGAAATCACTCATTTGCAGGATAGTAAGGGACTTATAATTGATAATGAAATTGATATGGTAAATGAGTTCAATGATTATTTTTCAAGGGTGTTCACAATAGAGAACACAAGTAACTTACCACCAATTAATACGAATACAGCATCGTCTATGACCAATATATGTATAACTGAGGTTGATGTGATACTAAGCCTAGCTAAACTCAAAATAAATAAATCACAGGGGCCTGATGGCATCTTACCTATAGTTTTAAAAGAGATGAGGGATATTATTAGCCAACCTTTAACTTTAATATTCAAGAAATCGTTATCTGCGGGTGTGGTACCATCAGATTGGAAGCATGCTAATATAACACCCATATTCAAAAAAGGGGATAGAAGTAATCCATCAAACTATAGGCCAATCAGTTTAACTAGCATTACTGGAAAAATAATGGAAGCTATAATTCAAGTGAAAATGGTAGATTACCTAGATGCAAATAACATCATAAAGGATAGCCAACATGGATTTAGGAGAGGTAGATCCTGCTTAACGAATCTACTTGAGTTCTTTGAGGAAGCTACAAGTGAAATTGATCACAAAAAGGCCTATGATGTGATTTACTTAGATTTCCAGAAGGCCTTTGATGTTGTCCCCCACAAACGGCTCTTACTAAAGCTTAAAGCTGCAGGGATTTTAGGAACTGTGGCAGCTTGGATCAAAAACTGGCTAACTGACAGGAAGCAGCGAGCAGTTATTAGAGGCACAATGTCACAGTGGGCCTCCGTTCATAGTGGGGTACCGCAGGGTTCAATTTTAGGACCACTATTGTTCCTAATTTACATTAATGATATTGACACAAATACATACAGTAAACTGGTTAAATTTGCAGACGACACCAAGGTGGGCGGGGTGGCAGATACTAATCTAGCAGCTGAGAGGCTTCCACGGGATCTGGATTTAATTAGCGACTGGGCTGATACTTGGCAGATGAAATTTAACACAGATAAATGCAAGGTAATCCATGCAGGGAGCAGAAATATAAAGTACAGATATTTTATGGGTTCCACTGAAATAAAGGTAGCTGATTACGAGAAAGATCTCGGTATGTATGTTGATGCTTCCATGTCCCACTCTCGCCAGTGTGGGGAAGCAATAAAAAAGGCGAACAGAATGTTGGGTTATATCTCTAGAAGTGTGGAGTTTAAGTCAAGGGAGGTGATGTTACACTTATATAATTCCTTGGTAAGACCCCACCTAGAATACTGTGTGCAGGTTTGGTCACCATACCTCAAGAAGGACATTGCTGCCTTAGAAAAGGTGCAAGGGAAGAGCTACGAGAATGATTCCTGGTCTTAGAGGAATGTCTTATGAGGAGAGGTTAGCGGAACTGAATCTGTTTAGCCTTGAGCAAAGGAGACTAAGGGGGGATATGATTCAGGTCTATAAGATTCTAACGGGTCTGGATGCTGTTCAGCCAAATGACTATTTCAATATTAGTCTAAATACTAGAACTCGTGGCCATAAGTGGAAATTAGCGGGAGAACATTTTAAAACAAATTTGAGGAAGCACTTCTTTACACAGCGTGTAGTTAGAGTATGGAATAGTCTTCCTGCTAGTGTAGTGGAAGCTAAAACCCTGGGTTCCTTTAAATCAGAGCTAGATAAGATTTTAACAACTTTGAGCTATTAGTTAAGTTCTCCCCAAACGAGCTTGATGGGCCGAATGGCCTCCTCTCGTTTGTAAATTTCTTATGTTCTTATGTAGAACGGTGAGCTGGATGCAAGGACGTCATGGGTAGTGGCGATGTCACATGTAGCAGGGTGTGCTGGACATCTTGATAGATTGAGGTCTCCAGGCAGCACCCCCCAGGAGGAGTAGGGGAAATAAAATGTGCAATTAGTCAAAGTAGGGGAGACTGTAGGCAGTGCTAACAGTTAGGTGAGTGCAATATGTAAGTGCAATGTATATGGTTATGGCAGCATAATAGGAGGGAGAGGCAAGTGGAAATGCAGGCATGGCGAGTCCCTGAAATGTCAGCACTCCAATCCAACAAGCGATTGTGAAGCTAGAGTGACAGCTCTACACCTCACACTATAGGACTAACTGGTAGTGAGGAGTAAGTTAAGAGCTAGAATTAGTGTTCCTATAAGCTAAACTAAACAGGTAACAGAACCAAGAGAGTGCTGTCCCCGTAGTGCCAACTACACCTTCTAAAAAGTCCAAGAGGATATTATGGTCCACAGTATCGAATGCTGCAGTTAAATCTAGTAATACTAACAGAGATATACAGCCACAGTCAGAAGCCATAAGTAAATTGTTCATTACTTTGACTAGAGCAGTTTCTGTGCTATGGTTTGGTCTAAAGCCAGACTGATAAGATATAGGGTTAGGGTTAGGAGATAGGTCTATAGTTTCCTAAAACACTAGGTTCAAGATTTGGTTTCTTTAGGACGGGTCTAATAACAGTCATTTTAAAAGGTTTTGGAACATATCCAAGCCTAAGAGATGAGTTTAACACATTTAACAGGGTAATGCTAACCTGCGGTGCAATTTCCTTGAAGAATTTTGTAGAAATTGGGTCTACGAGGTTAGTAGAGGATTTACAGGAGAAAATTAAGCTCAAAAGTTCTGAGTGTTTTATAGGAATGAAAGATTCAAAGGTCTCATTATTGGTACTGCTCAGTTGGCTATAACATCTGTAGGATCACACATGCACATATCACAGGGCCTAAATTCCAGGTGGCCTGAGACAAGGCCGAGCCTGGCACGAGAGGCACCAAAGGGGGGTTACACACACAAACACACACACACAGATAACCAGGGAGGCTAGCACTCCAACTTTTATTGCCCAAAGATTTAGGGACCTACAGACAAGCAGAGTGGACTTCACGGACAGGGGTCCCTCGACTTGGCACACAACCCCCTCCACATACACTCTGCCTTACATCTCACTCACCCAACAGACGAACACCCTAAAGGAAATTTCATTTAAGTTTGGCTTTTGTATACCCTGTATATTGATTTACTCACGACTACTAGTCTCAATATACAGATACGTTATGTTTGTATGTGTCCTAACTTTTAGAGAGTCTTCTGTGTTAAAACTCCCCCTTTTCTTCCAACATTCCTTTGTGGTCCTTATCTGATCTTGGTGGACGGTTACCAAGTTTCTTTGTTTCTACCATGCTATGTTAAAAGAACTGAATTAAGGTGTATTTTATCCATTCTGGAGAAGATGAATTGGCATAAGCCACACCAAACAAATTATGTTGTTTCCAGATGTGCAACTTATATTGATATTACCACAAACTAACGGCCACGCCTATCTATGGATAAGATGTGCTGTTTGTAATATGAATATTTGATGTAATATCTGCACAAGGGCACACAGTCAGACGGAGATGGTGGTGGCGTGTGGAGAGAGCACGCGGGAGACCAGTGGAAGGGAGGAAGGAGAAAGGGAGCGCATTTGTGTGTTGTGCACATTTACCTGAAAAAAAGGCTATTGTTGAGTGGAGTCGACTGCAGACACACCTGTAGATGGGTGAGGTAACCCTCAGAAGGAATCCTCCGAGGCTGCACACACAGCCTCAGCTAAAACCCCAAGCTTATTACAAAAAGCCATCACAGACTGGACCCTCAGACTTCATAGCATTTTGGAACTTTGTCTCCATCTGCAGGCAACATTTAGTTTAAGCTCTTTCATATTAGGAAACTGATATTGTATGTGACAGAGAAACATCCATCAAACTGTCCCATTTTCATAGCTACAACTTGTTCCTTGAAGCACAAGGCATGGTAAACTATACAAAATTAATCACTAGCAGGTTAAGCTTCACTACAGGCAGGCAAAGTTTTTAGCTCCCCTTTCACTCACAGGCCCTTAGAATCATCTTAACTCCCCCTTCATTGTGTTGTAAGCAGATTTGCAGTATTTGTTTTGCATGTGCTTTCAGGATTTGCATCACATCTGTCAGTTTACAGCATTTCGAAAATCTAGTGTGGGTATCATCATTTTGACTAAAGTGTTGTCTGAATTTTCAGCACATCTAATAAATTACCACATGTTTTGTTAATGTAGAGCATATGTGTGATTTGATTTAAAGATTTTAAGCACATTGACACTAATCGGTCACCATATATTATTGACCTTGCTTCTAAACAGTGTTGGGGAAGCTACTCTTAAATGGTAGCTTTTCAAGCTGAAAGCTATTTATGATTAAAAGCAGCTAAGCTACAGCCAAGCTACTGTTTTAATACAGTAGTTAGCTACACTACAACCTACAGAGAAAAAGTAGCTAACTACATCAAAGCTATTTCATCTGGTAATACTTAATATTTATGCTGTAGGATACTCTTAAAGCAGATTAAGAAAAAAAGTGAAAAGTGATCTTTTTATTAACAGTGTAATGTCAAATCACAATAAGATTTTAAAGAAAGTTTCTTTGGTGTAAACCAAGAGTACTTCACAATTGCTGTGTGAAAATTAGAAGGGCTACAACAAAAAAAGACAATAAAAGATTTTATTAAACAGCGATCTGTTCCAAATGACCAGTCGTAAGTTGATTTCGTTGGAAGTTGGCCCTTTATTTTAATATGAAAAAATCTTGTGCAAAATTATCATATGTATATTATACTGTATAATGAAAATATGTTATATTTTAGTAATACTGTTGTATTGTGGTGCAGTCGTGGCCACATAAATGGCATTGGTCGTCATTCGACAAAGTTGTGTTGTATTTTTTAAAGATGTAGCTTATAGCCACTAATAATAATTGATCCTTTATTGTCCCTGTGGGGAAATTCTTTTTCAGGCTTCCTTCAACTTGCTCTTTGTAGAGCAAACTGTCCACAAAGGGCAGCCACCTGTTGGGGTGCCCAGGGAGCTGGGGATTAAGGGCCTTGCTGAAGTACCCACAGATATGCTGAGGCTGGGTTTGAACTGGTGAGCTTGTGATTAGAGGCACACAGGCTTAGCCCATAGAGCCACTTGCTGCCCTGCTACAGCACTATTAAAAAATAAAAAGTTGGTTTCTGCAAATGCTACAGCGTTTTAAAAGAAGCTACACTACTGATAAGATACTGAAAAAAGCAGTTAAGTTAGCGTCGCTTATTGTAGTAAGATACTCCCCAACACTGCTTCCACCCCATCATTCAGCATGAGACAAAAAATACACATTGTAATGTTACAGTTGTTTGGATTTTGTTCTGTATGTGAAAAACTCTTTGTATTTCAAATGAAACTTGGATTACAAATTTTAAAAAGTCTCAATTTAAAAATGCCAGCAGCAGAATTTTGTCAAAGAAATTCCACATGTACATCATAAACATTGTTTTCTAATTATGAGTGAGACTTCTGGGTCGTAAAAATGAAACTGAAATAATTGCTTTTTATGCCAGCTTTCTTCAGAAATAAAATTCAGGCAATTTGTTCTAGTAGTCATGATTTGACTTAGTCTCACTTCCACTCTAGAATTTCAATAAACAAGTCCCAAGTAATTCAAGGTATTATTTAATATGCTAAATGGCTGAACATGAAGGTACAGTGACAATGAAAAATTCTTCTCAATATACAATTCAATTCAATTCAATTTTATTTATATAGCGCATTATCACAACATTACATTGTCTCAATGCACTTTACATTTCTGCCTCGTAAGGACCCCCCATTGAGTAAGCCAAAGGCAACGGTGGCAAGGAAAAACTCCCTAAGAGGAAGAAACCTTGGGAGGAACCAGACCCAAAGGGGGAGCCCATCCTCCAGGGGCCGGCAGATGAGTCAAACAAACAAGATGATATGACTAAGCTAATACAGGGGTTGAAATATATGTCTCAATGCAGCGGCCGACCGGTGCAGGCACGGGGTGCTTGATGCACGATGGCAGGATTAATAGAGGCACAGCCGCAGGGAAGGATGGCGAGGCATCGTGTTGAGCCAAGGGCAGGCAGGTTGGAGGGTAGTTGCCGGAGGTGGAGGTAGTTGTCTTGCAGGCAGCAGAGGCATAAATTCTTCAATATACAGGCTCAAGTTACAACAAATCTCTAAATATTTTTTTTCTGTTAACTATGTAAATACATATGTATGTTTGAATTTATGTATAATCTTGCAAGCATGTGCATGTGTGTTCTGCCATCCTACCCCCTGGAACCTGCACTGAACAAGCACCATCCTTCCCTCACTCGTGAACAAGACCCCGAGATACTTAAACTCCTCCACTTGGGGAAGGACCCCCTCCCCGACCCGGAGAGAGCACTCCACCCTTTTCCGGCTGAGGACCATGGTCTCCGATTTTTAGGTGCTGATTTTCATCCCAGCCGCTTTACACTCGGCTGCGAAATGCTCCAGTTAGAGCTGAAGGTCACGGTCTGATGAGGCCAACAGAACCACATCATCTGCAAAAAGCAGAGTCCTAATCCTGAGGTCACCAAACCGGACACCTTCAACGCCCTGGCTGCGCCTAAAAATTCTGTTCATAAAAGTTATGAACAGAATTGGTGACAAAGGGCAGCCCTGGCGTAGTCCAACCCTCACCGGGAACGAGTCCGACTTACTGCCGACAATGCGGACTAAGCTGTGTTGCTGGTTGTACAGGGACCGAACAGCCCTTATTAGGCAGCCTGGCACTGCATACTCCCGGAGCACTCCACACAAGGCTCCCCGAGGGACGCGATCGAATGCCTTTTCCAAGTCCACAAAACACATGTAGACTGGTTGGGCAAACTCCCATGCACCCTCCAGGACCCTGCCGAGAGTATCGAGCTGGTCCACTGTTCCACAGCCAGGGCGAAAACCACACTGCTTCTCCTGAATCCGAGGTTCGACTATCCGACGGACCTTCCTCACCAGCACCCCCAAATAGACCTTACCAAGGAGGCTGAGGAGTGTGATCCCCCTCAAGTTGGAACACACCCTCCGGTGCCCCTTCTTGAAGAGGGAGACCACCACCCCAGTCTGCCAATCCAGAGGCACCGCCCCCGATGTCCACGCGATGCCGCAGATGTGTGTTAACCAAGACAACCCTGCAACATCCAGAGCCTTGAGGAACTCCGGGCGGATCTCATCCACCCCCGGGGCCTGGCCACCGAGGAGCTTTTTAACCACCTCAGCGACCTTTGCCCCAGAGATAGGTGAGTCCACCCCCAAGTCCCCAGACTCTGCTTCCTCATTGGAAAGCATGTGGGTGGGATTGAGGAGGTCTTTGAAGTATTCCTTCCACCGACCCACAACGTCCCGAGCTGAGGTCAGCAGCGCACCATGCCCACCATAAACAGTGTTGATGCTGCACCGCTTTCCCACCCTGAGATGCTGGATGGTGGACCAGAATCTCCTCGAAACCGTCCGGAAGTCATTCTCCATGGCCTCGCCAAACTCCTTCCATACCCAAGTTTTTGCCTCAGCAACCGCCGAAGCCGCGTTCTGCTTGGCCCGCCAGTATTCATCAAATACTTTACAAAAAGGCCTGATAGGACTCCTTCTTCAACTTGACGGCATCCATCACCGCTTGTGTCCACCAGCGGGTTCGGGGATTGCCGCCATGACAGGCACCGACCACCTTACGGCCACAGCTCGGGTCAGCCGCCTCCACGATGGAGGCACGGAACATGGCCCATTCAGACTCAATGTCCCCCGCCTCACCCGGGACATGGGCGGAGGTAGGAGTTGAAGCTCCTCCTGACAGAGGATTCCGCCAGGTGTTCCCAGCAGACCCTCACTATACGCTTGGGTTTGCCAGGTCTGACCGGCTTCCTCCCCCACCAGCGGAGCCAACCCACCACCAGGTAGTGATCAGTTGACAGCTCCGCCCCTCTCCTCACCCGAGTGTCCAATGACAGTCCGATGACACGACCACAAAGTTGATCATTGAACTAAGGCCTAGGGTGTCCTGGTGCCAAGTGCACATATGGACACCCTTATGCTTGAACATGGTGGTGTTCATTATGGACAATCCATGACAAGCACAGAAGTCCAATAACAAAACACCATTCGGGTTCAGATCGGGGGGGGCGTTCCTCCTAATCACGCCACTCCAGGTCTCACTGTCATTGCCCACATGAGCATTGAATTCCTCCAGCAGAACAAGAGAGCCCCATGAGGAGCACAGCAGTTAATATACCTATATTTTTACTTCTCACTCCCTTTAATAATAAATAATTTTATCTTATTCAGCAGGAAATATATTCTGCCTAAAGGTCGAGTGTCTATAACTGTCACTGTCACAAACTCTTCATTCTCAGCTAACCTGGATGTAGCACAGGGGTAGTCGATCCTACAGGCGACAAAGGCGGCCACTTAGGGCACCAGCTTCTGAGGGGGGACTTGTCAGCCAGTTTCACTTTGCCCTGGATGGGGGGTGCAGGTGGTGATACTCACCTAAAGTGCCGCATCAGCTAGGACCAGCTCTGATGTAGCCTGTACCGTATCGCAGAAATTCACACACACATACTCACAATAATATTTAACCTTGTGCTTTACAGATGAGGACGTAACATGTGATTGATGATTTTTTTCCTCACAAACAGAATTTTAAAAAACTCAAAGGTAACTTATTATATTCCAATATGTGCCTGTGACTTTATTTCTGTGTCTCTGTGTTCCAAATTCTTGTCTGCAACAAGGTCCTTTGATTTACATGATTTCATGACTCATGTCTGTTCCATTTTAAACTTATATTGTGTCATGTGAAATGGTGTTTCACTAGCATTCAGTGTTGTTTCACACCCCCAGGGTTGCAAAACGTTTTGAATTTTCCACCAGTTTCTCTGTCTTCCCTCACAGTCCAGTGGTTAGGTGAAATGCCATATCAAACTTGCCCACAGTGTATGTACCATGCACTGGACTGCCATCCATTGCCAAGGGTCTCTTGCACTGTGCCATGGGCTTCCTGGGATGAGCTTAGTAGAACTGTGAGCTGGATGAGTGGTTGGAAGATGGATTAAAACTGTGTCCGATAAGTAGGTTCAATAACCTAAATGTACAATCATGTTTTGAAGCAATTACTTCCAACTAAATAGAAGTAGTAATTTAATTTTTAGTATAGAGATATTTCACTCTGATCTTAAAATCAAATACAGTTCAATGAAATACACATAAAGGAAATATCAGTGTTTCCATTTTAAAAAGAATTTTAACAAGTGAATACATTCCAGCTATATGGATTTCTATCAGTGGAGCCTAAGGCCACTTAAAATTAATAAATTGTTTTACATGGCCGCCCGCCTCAATTTTTTGGTGCCGCCTCGATTTTTTTTATATTTTATATTTTTCAAAAAATCCGTTTTTTTCACCTCAAAAACTGTGGGTGAAAAATCTTGAATGTCAGCCTCGGATTTTTCAATTTGACGCTTCTCGGACAATGGTTTTTATCATTTGTCAGATTGTGTGTGGGCCCACGGTATTAAAATCTTGGCAGGGCATCAAAATACCGGGTAATATTACCCTTCGCGAGCTGTTTGAGAACTTTTCTAGTTTTAGTATATCTCTGTTGCCGTTCGTCTTTTCGCTAAAAATATAAAATATAAAATCCCCTACTCACCAATATTTTAGAAGTTTGAGTCATGTAAAACAATTTATTAATTTCAAGTGGCCTAAGATATACTGCCGAGTAGCTGCTTATTATGTATTTGTTGTAGCACCTTAAGTTGAGGGAAAATCTGTACAGTGCATGGATTTCTTGTATTTCGTTTTATCATGTCAATCAGACAATTCATTGACTGAAAAAAATATTAAACGAATATAACGAAGCCAAATAATCCAAAAACATGAGAGGTGTCACACCCCGATCGTGCTGATCCACCTGTGCCACGCCCCCCTCGTTAACCTCATGTCGATTCCCAGTGTTTCACGACTGTTTTCAATTGTCTGTATTAGTTCGATGTATTTAAGTCCACGTCAGAGTTTGTTTCCCTAGTTCTGTCATTGTAGTGTCGTGCATTGTTATAGTCGTTTAGTTCCGTGTTGTTGTTTTCCCTGTTATGCCCCTTCGTTCTCCGATTAAATCCTTTTATTTAACCCCATTCCTGCTTTCGTCCGCCTGTTTCCCTGGTCCGTGTTTTACGTGCGATGACAGAATGACAGAACTCGAAAAGAAGACGCCGACCTTGACCGAGGATCAATACCTCGATCTGGTTAATGAGACTCTGCATTGGCTTGAGCGGTCGGAGGTAAGGGAGGACCCCCTGCTGCAAGCCCTTGCTATCCGGGCGAGGGATACCCGGTGCGTGAGGACCTGCGGCGGCTGAGACGTGGGGTTGCAGAGGCTAATATGAGGCAAGTAGCCACCGACTGCGGCATGCCTTTTGGTCTCCTGTCCCCACTTCCTGAGGTGCCTCAGACTGTGCAACCCGTGGCAGCAAGCAGAAGGAAGAGGCGGAGGAGCCGGAAAAAGAAAGACGCGACAGAGTCTTCCTGGGGACAGTTTTGCTCTCCACCGCCTGCTTTGCTGCGTGTCGGGAGGACCCGCCCCCGATTCTGAACCCGACGGTGTTCGCTCCAGAGATGACCGTTGCCACCATCTCACAGCAGCCGCTCGCTGCTTCGCTGCCCTCAATAGCAGCGCACCCCTTCTCCGGGACTCGCCTGGCCCTTAAAGGGGCCAGGTCCATTTGGGACGCTATACCGCGGATTCCGCGGTTTCGGAGGCGGGCGGTGCCCCCCGTGGTTCTCGTGCCTGCAGCTGCTTCTCCAGTGACTCTTGTGCCTGCAGCTCCGCCCGCCGAGGCGCCCCCTGCTGTCGCCACCACGCCCGAGGTGCACGCAGAGGCGCCTCCTGCTGGCCGCACGCCCGAGGCCCTGGTCTGCCAGACTGACGCCAGACTGACGCTCCTCTCTCCATAGTGGAGACTGAGGAGGAACTAGAGTAGGATCCCTCGGATCTTCTTGACTCCTCCCATGATATTCCCTGTGACTCCTTCCGTGCTTTCCCCAGTGACTTCCCCCTTGACCTCTCCAGTGACTCCTCCACCCTTGCCCCAGAGCAGCAAGTCCCGGCCAGGTCCACCCGAAAAGGGAGAGGACACCGGTGCCGTGGTCGGGTCCCGCCCGCCCTACCCCCTGGCTCGCCTTTGGTTCCCCTAGCCGTGGCTCGGCTCTCGCCTGCGGGTCCTCGGGCTCCTGCTCGGCAGTCGCCTGTGGGCCCCCTGGCTTCGGCTCGAAGGTCGCCTCCGGTTCCGCCTTCGGTGCCCCGTCGGCTGGCTGCTGTCCCGCCTCCGGTGCTTCGTCGGTCGCCTGCGGGTCCCCCATCTCCGGTTCGGCGGTCGCCTGCGCCTTCGTCTGCCGCGGCTGCTGCTCCCTTCTCCCCTTTGCCTGGGTCCCCTTCTCCCTCCTTGCCCCGTCCGTCCGTCCCTCTGCCCTCCTCCTCGCCACCTGTGGCGTTTCCTCCGGCTCCCCCCTCACGCTCGCCTAGGGTCCCTTCGGCTTCGGCCTCGCGGTCGCCTGCTGCCCCTGCGGCTTCCGCCCCTCGCCTGCCTGGGTTCCCTGCGGCTCCCCATTTCCCCCTGCCCTTCTCCTCTGTGCCCCCTGCCTTTGTGCCTCCTGTGTTTGTCCCCGGTCCCTCTGTGCCTTTCGGTCCTTTTGTGTCCCCTGTGTCTGCTCCTTGTCCTCCTGTTTCTCCTTCGTTCGCTTCTGGCCCCTTTGTTCCTCCCGTTGGTGTTCCCCCTGTGTCTCCTGTGTTGTTGCCCCTGTGCTTGTTGGCTTTTCCTGTGGTTTGTCGTTTGTTGTCTGAGTTCCTGTCTTTATGTCTGTTCTGTGTGTCTGTCTTGTGCCCTGTGTCTGGTTGAATTTTTTTTTGCTTTTTGTTTTCCAGGTCCTGTGTCCCAGGTTCTGCCGCTCCCCTGGGGCACGCCCGGTATGCGCGCCTTTGGGGGGGGGGTTCTGTCACACCCCGATCGTGCTGATCCACCTGTGCCACGCCCCCATCGTTAACCTCATGTCGATTCCCAGTGTTTCACGACTGTTTTCAATTGTCTGTATTAGTTCGATGTATTTAAGTCCACGTCAGAGTTTGTTTCCCTAGTTCTGTCATTGTAGTGTAGTCGTTTAGTTCCGTGTTGTTGTTTTCCCTGTTATGCCCCTTCGTTCTCCGATTAAATCCTTTTATTTAACCCCATTCCTGCTTTCGTCCGCCTGTTTCCCTGGTCCGTGTTTTACGTGCGATGACAAGAGGAAAAAGGAATAATGAGACAATAAATACTAATTCTTTGCATTTCAGGAAAACGCTGAGGTATGTTTATAGTGTAAAAAAAACGGCGAATACAGTGAGAAACGAAACACTGTGTATACATTTAGAGTTTTCATCCTTTTCACAATTAGCACTGACGGATTAGTTACCATGGCAACCGTTTGTGAATCGTTTATACAATTTTTAAGGTTTTAACCAAGTGTTCATACTTTAGGATTCGTTTTGCATTTTAAAGCAAATGAAATTAAAGGTCCGTCAGGTAAGTTATAGAAACAAAACGTGAAGTATTGCGTCTCCTGATATTTAATCCTGATATAAGGCGTTTTCTTGATACAGCCTGCACATGAAGTGAGATATATGCGCATGTGTGTTACTGTATCAGTGTGTCTTTATGTCTGAATTAATCACTGTTCCATATTTCCCCCTTAAACGAATGTCTCCACAGAAATGTTCTAAGTAGCAATAAAAGCCCGTTTTAGTTGGCTAGTCCTGTCTTTGCAGTTAAAATTATGGTGCTGGTAACAGTGAAGGCCAATCAACTAACGAGTAATGCACGAAGCGGACCGTCAGGAGACAGCAATCGCACTATTCTTTATATAATTTGACAGAGAACGCTGACATGTGTGGAGGGACGATAAATCAAGAAGGCACTTTAAGATACTGTAAATTCTTATGCAGAATTTCACTCTAGAAAAATAATTTCATCCCGTTTTAATAAAACAGATGATATCGATCGCTCCGTATACCATTATTTCTTTACACGATATACCCCACAAATGCGGGCGTGTTTAAATTACTATAGTAATGTAAACGTCAAGTGGTAAATCGTTAACATAATCCAAAAACAGACATTAAAGACAAATTATTTTCGCATATATCCACTTTTACTTCTATACTAAAAATGCTCTTTTATTTTTTTCTTCTTTCAGCGTAGGCAAGGTAGTTACCAGCGTCAGTGACCCGACTCAGCGAAGAGAAAAGAATGCTTGTGTGAAGCAGAAATATGGAATTAAAAATGAATAAGAGCCGTATTAATGTTTTCGGTGTTTTTTTTTTTTTTTTTTTTTTTTTTGAGGATGTGAAAGAGTGAGACTGAGGCGCATATAGCATGGAGTGGGAACGTTGCTGCGTTCTGTCAAACCATATTTGACAGCACGGTGCGTTTCACGATTGACCACGGAAAATCTTAAAGATTAATTATACAATTTTGTTATTAGTGTTATTCTTAATACTGAGAAATGTGCGTTCACCATCTATAATTCACACAAAGAATACAGAAGGCAACATCCAGGTAAGACCTCACTTTTACATTCTTGGGTTCTTTGCTGCGACACAATGAAACGAAATGAAATCTATTTCTGTTATAGAGAATAACATTTTTATTTCCCCACGATACCGCAGAAAATGAAAACGGGTGCTACCACAGTTGTACACATCTGACGTTAACTTGATTGTACATGGATACTCATATTTATACACAGCTAATATACTGCTTAAACGCCATATGCGGTTTTTTTTTAAATAAATCTAATTCTTTGTTTCCGTAAACGATCAGGTTACTACAGACAGAAAATTTTACTTAGAAAATCCTTTTGGGTATCTCTATTATGAGTGCTTGATTGATTTCCCGAAGGTTCATGATTGTACTGAATGTCCACTGTAGACACACTGACATGTAATGCCTTATTGACTATTAATGAACAAGGCTATGATTTAACAACAAATGCACTAATGCAGAACACTTAATGCACCGTTATGATGCATTACCACGACGAAATTACACCACTACGTCCAACCACATGCAAATGTATAAAAAATGATAATTTTTCAGTAATTTCATCCACATTAATAAGACGCAATGACCTGTCCATTTACATACTGCTATAAAGGACGCAAACCCTGTCGATTGTTTATTACCAATTGCATCTGTATAATATTTTGTGATTAATGCTGTTGTATCTCAGATATCTGGGATTTGCAAATTTATGCAAGATATCATAGATCTTCGTCCTGCTTCTGTGTTTTTTCCATCCCACTCCTAACCTAATATTTTTTTTACTCAATTTTTTTTTTGTGGCCTCTTCTTTATTAAAAATGTTCCTTGCTCCTATCTCACAGTATGGAGTTATGGGCACTTTCAGTGCAGGATTATTATTTTGTTAGAAGCTATCTTTGTAGTCAGAGCTTAAAAAATCATATTTTTTTCTGCAGAACCTAAGAAATACAGTTGACAGGCATAGTGTAACAAGAGTACCCAACCTTTGCAATCCCTTAACCACCAACGCTAATTTGGATTATTTATAAGGATTTTCAGTTCTGCTTCTTAAAGACAACTGGATGGAAATGGAGAAGGAATCAGAGAGGTGGTGAGATGGATAAAGATGATAGGGCGTTATATTATGAGGTAAAGGGAATGGTTTTCAAGAGACGATGAAATGGTGAAACTTGACAGAACAAGAAAAATGTGTTTTAGAGGGAAACAGTGATCGGAAAAATGGATGATTCTTTCTCAGTGCTGCATTGCTATTCCAAGAGAGCTGCTACCACCCACGCACAGACGGGGGGGGGGGGGGGGGGGACCAATTCTATGTAGTGCAAACAGTGAGTGACACAGTAGGTGCCATTTTTTAAAGCCACACCATAAGTGCCAGAAACATGCTAAGATAAATGAAATATTTTCATGTGTGTCCCACTTATGTATAATACTTTTCCCATTATAACACAGCACTGTTTTGCAAAATTTTATCCAGTCAATCAACAAGAAAACAATGGTGCATCTTTGAATGAGAAAGATATATAAACTGCAGTGAAACACAACACTGTGCTATACAAAAGTGAACAGGCATACATCTACAAGGTAAAAGGATTTGTACTGATAGCTGAAACTACAGAGGATTTGGAGAACTTTTTATGAGACATACAGCAACGGGATCATTGAAACCTGTAAATTTAAAGCCCCAAGGCATGGACTTTTTTGATAAGTTGCTGACTGACATTAAATAGTGTCTGAATCAGAAGGTGGGGAAAACGGATTATTGAAGCATAACCTAGATGAGATGAAGGACTGAAATAATTAAAGAAAAAGCCTAGGGCCAGAAACAGCAGAGTACTGGCCTGGTATGTGAATCTGTGCATGAGCTCAGCAATGCAGAGCACCTCAAGTGGCTTCTGTCATAATAGATGATTTTATAATGCTGGGTCCCAACAAAACACAGCAACTCCTGCGAGTTTCAAAATGGCTTCAAAGGCTAACGCATCGGTCATGACACATCCAGCAACAATAATCTTGCCAAGGAACCACAACTGAGGAGTGTTGTGAATAAAAAAAGCCCAGGAGTGAACAGTGATCATGTGATTCTGATACTTCTTACATGCAGTAGTGTCTTTGGTTACTGTTAACCAACGACACATCAAACAGACCCAAGAGGTCATTGTGAACGATGAAGTTCACATCTTGGGGGGGTGGGGGAGGGGGGGCCTGTAGTGATACTGAATATGAGTTGTGTACAGCTGCTTCCCAATGATAAAAAAACACAGACAAGGATGATTTGTGTGGATTTAAAGGAGATACATAAAAATTATAGAACTTAACTTGGACAGTTGGGATGATCTACTGCCAAGATCTACTACCCGGGAGCAGAGTATTCTGCTGTTTAGATGCTAGAGCCAGATTTTGGCAGATTTCCTTGGAAGGATGCATGACTGGCCTGCCTTCTCACCCCTGTTATATAACACTGAATGGCAGTCTTTAAAACATGATGTATGCTCTTCAGATGTGTCAATGCAAAATCTCTGACATTCCACATGGATATTATGTAAAACACAGTGCCAGGAAACACATAGTGAGATTTTGTGGACTATGGACTATGGAAAAGGTTGAAAACAATAGAGGACAGCAAAATGTCCTTTGTGGCAATGGAATTCAGGGGAACCAGTTTTACAAGGACACAATTAAAAATGGGTTGGAACCCACAACCTTCAGCAAGGTAGACAATCCATTACTAAGATTAATGGGTTTTGGAGAAACCTGCACATTTTGAAAACCACAGGGTTTCTTTTGCACATGTATACTTAATATGTTAAAGCTGGTGATGTCTTTGGGTAAGCTGGGATGATTAATGTGAAACAGCAATCCAACTCTAGAAGGTTCTTCATTTATTTGAAGGAAGAGTGGAATTACTGTTAAAGTTTGCACAAGTGTAGATATTTTGAATTTATAAGTGTAGATATATTGAATTTATGCCTCTGCTGCCTACAAGACAATTACCTCCACCACCGGCAACTACCCTCCAACCTGCCTGCCCTTGGCTCAACACGATGCCTCGCCATCCTTCCCTGCGGCTGTGCCTCTATTAATCCTGCCATCGTGCATCAAGCACCACGTGCCTGCACCGGTCGGCCGCTGCATTGAAACATATATTTCAACCCCTGTATTAGCTTAGTCATTTCATCTTGTTTGTTTGACTCATCTGCCGGCCCCTGGAGGATGGGCTCCCCCTTTGGGTCTGGTTCCTCCCAAGGTTTCTCCCTCTTAGGGAGTTTTTCCTTGCCACCGTTGCCTTTGGCTTACTCAATGGGGGGTCCTTACGAGGCAGAAATGTAAAGCGCATTGAGACAATGTAATGTTGTGATAATGCGCTATATAAATAAAATTGTATTGAATTGAATATTTCTCATTTATAAATTGTGGAATTATTAGGTAAAAGGGTGCATTCAGGCCTAATAACTGAATGAAAGATCACTTCATTCACCTGGGTTTGTAGGTTTTACTCCTACTATGAAAAAGACATTGCTACCTTTGAATGGGTTCAACATAGGGCTGCAAGAATGATTCCAGGTCTTAGAGGAATGTCTTATGAGGAGAGGTTAGCAGAGCTGAATCTGTTCAGCCTCAAGCAAAGGAAATTAAGGGGGAACGTGATCCATGTATATAAGATTGTAACAGGTCTGGATACTGTTCAACCTTCAATATTAGTTAAAATACAAGAACTCATGGCCATAGCTGGAAATTTGTCTTCCTGTTGGTGTAGTGCAAACTAACCAGCTTGGGTTCCTTTAAATCAGAGCTAATATTATGACAGCTTTAAGCTGTTAAGTTGAATTCTCCCCAAACAAGCTTGATGGGCTGATTGGCCCCCTCTCGTTAGTAAATTTCTTATGTTCTTATGTTCTAAGTTCTCATTAATTAATCTTGATTAAACTATTACTGGAAAACTCAGATCATTTAAGAATTGGGACTACCTTCTCTTTATGGGAAATATCATGCATTTATATTTTTTTTTTCCAGAAAAAATTGTACCAAATAAGTTAATTGAATTTATTTTCTTTGTACTGAATACTTTGTAGCTTAATAATGTAACATCCTTCAGGTACTTAACTGTTATTAAATGAAACTAATAATTAGAAGAAGCAACTAAATAATTGGCATTAAATAAGCAGCTGACCATAATTTAAAGAAACATTATTCATTTTAGTCACCAAAATTTATTTTAGAATGTTAAGAATGTCCCACCTAAAATGCATGCAGCAAAAACAGTGGGTCTGCAGGACCTGAACTGAAAAACCTTGAAGTACAGCATAGAAAATCTGGCCACATCTCTACTGGCAAAGTCATACTTCTCACAATGAGAGCTCCAGAATAAACGAGAAGGACTCATTATAACATGGAAACCTGTCACTCCTCTCAGTGTGAGGCCAGACTTAGTGGAAATGATTCACCCTAGATGCCTTTAGAGCCTTGCCAAGTGCAGAACGTAATAAACACTTTCATATGGATGCCTGGTATCACCAGTGACGGCATCTGACCTTCCGTCACGTCAGAAGTGATGAAGGCTCAATCCTGACCAGCACACAGAAGCTCTGAGCCACTACCTATGAATAAACTATTAAATTAAATCTAATCAGAAGTACTCTGGATCCAAATGACACAGCTTAACAAGATGTGACACTAGCAAAATAGGCGCTCAAGCAAGTTGAACCCTGGTTTTATGTTATTAGCTTTAAGTCGACACCTACAAATACAACAGACGGTAGTCCAGCAAGAATGAGGACAAGCATGATGTACACTTGGCACCAGAATTTCAATGCTTAAGGCAAGCTAAGTGAGTAATCTGTTATAATGCATAGCAATCCAAATGCATGTATTCCTGCCACAAAGAACATGCTGCAGTACCTCTTCCATAGCTGCACTTTGTGTAGAAACAGATGGTGGAGGAAGTTCATAACCCTCTGTTGATTACTATGTCCCATACGTGTGAGAAGTATAGCAAGAAGACTGAAATAGTGCAGCAAGGTCTCAGGGACAAGTGTGTCCAGTGGTTGTCATGTCCGAATAAAGATAGCAGCATTCCATTACTATAAAAATTAAGCCAGGGGGGTCCAGTAAGGACTTTTTGAGAGTTAGACTTTATGAGTTAGCTTTGGAATAGAGATAAAATAATAAAATAATGTGTGCTTCTTCCAAGTGATTTCATTAGAGTCTATCCATAGCATCAAATGAAGAAATGCCTGATGGATTAAGGACTGAAAGAGTACACAGTCTTAAATGAACTTGGTGCTATTTTGAATGCAGAAACTGAGACACAGCATGAAGAGAAATATCTGTCATTGTCTGGCAAACCTCACTATAACTGTGAAGAAGTAAAATACTGTTCAGTTCAGTGACCAGGTTAAGTTCAAAAATACTAAACGTATGTCTCAGCAAAACATGTTTAAGTCAGCTTCTTAGTTGTAATATCCGTATCCTATTATTTATATGCAAGATAAATATTATTTCATTAATTCTCTGATGCATGGGCGTCATCGCCATTAAATCTACATTAAACATTTCATAATTATTCATTTGGACCCCCCCCCCCACACATTTAACATAAAATATTAGTTTTATGCCAGTGTGTCCCCCCCACATTCAAAATGCTTCTGATACCCCTGCTCTGATGTATGTCATAAATATAAATCAGACAATAAATATCAAACTCATACTTTCTGTATTGCTTACACCTTACAATATATCATTGAAATAATAAAACAAATACTGTACTTGGAATGTGTACAAAATTTCTAAGCTGCATTTTGAGTAATTTCTTGTAATGTTTTTAATTTTTGTTTCCTAGGACCAAGGACTTACTTTTTTCATCTGAGTGACTGAGTGGATAAAAATGGAAAGAACTGAAAGGAGAGATGTGCCCGACAAAGAAACATTCTTCTGCAAACATTTAATTTCAGGATTTGTTATCAGGCTTGTTTCATAAAAAAATATAATCAATTCATTAATTATTTTTTGCTTGGAAGCAACTGGAATTTTACTGTATTCTGGTATCCTGGACAACTATACCTCATTTTGCATTTTCCATTTTTAACTTTATTTTAATCAGGAGAAACTGAAATCTGTGAGAAAGCAAAGGAGCAGGCATTTTTCATAAAGGAGTTATCACTGAACTTTAAATACTTAAGGTGACTTGAATTCCATAATATTCCCTGCTGCTGTACCCTAGCACTCGATGTGATGATGAAGCCCACCATGCTGGGTTGCCATAGTTACCTGTACTTACTAAACAGGTTCCCTCTGAATTTCTTAAAGAGAAACACTGGCCAGTAAAGAAAAGGTAGCTGTATAGAAAGCCATCGTTATTAAACAGTTACTTACATTTCATATTTTACTGCTTAGCAACACTTACAGTTAAAGTGCCATAACCATCTTCAAAGTTTACAAAAAAAAGTGACTCCTGCAACTGCCAATAAATTGTTTACACCTCATAAGAAAGTACTATTTTTCTATTTTAGTGTGATTTTGCAGAAGGTCAAATTGCTAAAGAACATTTAAGTGCCAAAAATAAAAGACATTACTGCCAAATAAAAAACAGACAGAGATAAGACCAAGTTTACAGCTGAAAGTACAAAGTTTTTAAAAAGGCTTTTTCTTAGATCTTTTGATGGATTTTTGTGTCGTTTTTGTGGAGCTGAGCAAGAGTAGTCCCAGGAGGTAAAGTATTAGTTTCTTCATTGCTTATTTGTAAAGGTTCATGCGGTTTCAATTTTCTCATGCTTATTGATCAATATTGACTAAAAGCCAGATTTGTCAGACATATCATTTTCTAAATCGGTAGAGTCATTTTAAAGTTGCGTTGCCTCGTACAGCTTTATAATGTGAAAATGTAGGTTTAAATCTACGTAACCAAATGTTTACACAGTATACTTATATTAACAGATCCACACTGAATGTAAACAAACAAAGGAATGAATGAATAAACAAACAAATAAACTGAAGAAAAACACTTTACTGTTATAGATCACCTACTGCTTGTAGCTGAAAAGGACAAGGACATATTCCTCATAAAATCTGAATAGTGCTACAATTTCATGAGATGTAGTTGTGTTGTTTCTGTGTACCATTCAAAAATTTCAGACCTTGGAGATTCTGAGCACACTGCCTGGATCATTAGGTAAAAAAACAGCTGAGCACAATGAATAAGAAGTTATCAAAAAGTATAGGGCTTGGGACAAAACAGCAGTTCTCAGATCCCAGCCCTTCCACTTGATGTTTACATGCACTCCCACATTTCCCTGTTTATTAGATAAGTGTTTTCTCAGCACTTTACAGTGTGGGCTGATGTTTCTTCAGTCTCTTTTTGCAGGTGATGGTATAGCTAACAGACTGAGTGGAGAGAGCTGCACAGCATAAAGTCAACATCTAGAACACTGGACACCTTGAACTTTGATTTACAAAAATGAAATCAATTGCCTGTCACAGGATGTGTTCTTTTGTTCTTTTTTTGATGTTTTCTCCTGTCATTGCTATGGTGACGAGCTCCACTGAGCATCAGGCAGCAAATGGGAGTCCAAGCAGTGCAACTTTTGTACTTTTTACCAGCCATGGTAACAAGCAAACAATGAAGTCTGCTGGCAATTCGGAGCTGGCCATGAAAATATCTGAGATTCCACCAAAACCTTTGCCGCAAATCATGCTCCCCAGGAACATGACAGCTGATGCTCTAAAGCCGCCACTTGGGGCTGCCCAGGTGGCTCCACCAAAAAAAGGACTTGTGGATGTGGACGTTTGCAAAGGTTACTATGATGTGATGGGCCAATATGATCTGACCTTCAATTGCACCAAAGGCACATACATATATTGCTGTGGGACCTGCCACTACCGCTTCTGCTGTGAGCACCAGAGCAGCCGCTTGGACCAGGAGTCCTGCAAGAACTACGACTCTCCTGTGTGGGCCAACACACAACCACCTGCAACCCCAGCACCAGGCCAACGATCTGACCCAAACTTTGATCCACTCCAGCAGCAGAACAACAACACCATGTACGTCATAGGAGGTGTGATTTCCTTCACGGTGGTGGTGGCGGTGGGCATTAAGGTGGCCTTCCACAAGGTGTCCCGTCGGCCCAGGCACAGGGATATAAACGTGCCAAGGTGAGAACTAATAAGCAACAAAGAGAGTTCTTTATGGCTTTATGTTCTTTATGGCTCTTTACTAGTATGAAATTGTTTCTGGTTTATATTGCTTTTTCCTATTGTTAAGCTACCACAAAGCTATGTTATACTAATAATTAGAAGAATAATTTAAAAGCTTATATAATGGCAAAATTAATTGTATATAGTGATTACTAAATGACAATCAAGCAGTTACAATGCATATCTAAGAGTGGGAAGATGTGGCTAGGGATGAAATGCTTATCTGTTTCACAGTCAACCACGGTGAAATTTCAGATTGTTAGTAATATTATTTCAAATTTTAATTATCATTACAACCATGGCTGATTACTATGCTTTAAAAAGCTCACATTTAATGCTGTTCAGCATCAACCAAAGTTAGCAACAGTCTTCCATATGTAGGTGCCCAGGCGCAGCATGCAACATGCATTTGTTTCATGTCAGAACATGGTGGAAGGCAGTGACCTTTGGGAGTGACAGCTCTCCACAGGCATTTAATGTCAATGTGCATTTGATATGGTTTTCATGTGTTTACATAAGGTATTGGCTATGTTATTATTTTAATGTTCATGCAAACAAAAAGTGCATACTGCTGCTAATTTTATTTATGGTGTTCAAGATAAAACTAGGTGAAATAATTTCAGTTTGTGTATTAGTACATTTTGAACATTTCAGCAAATTTTAACAATACCGCAATAATACTGATAACTGTGATAATTTTGGTCACTATAATTGTGATTTTCATGCCATTTCATCTCTAGATCTGGCCATAATGGATGTGCCCATTAAAGTCTCAGGAGAGGTACTTTTAGACCCTGCTTGCACTTGGTTGTAAAATGCGGCTTGCTTAATCAGATCACAGTTGAACAGCACTAAATACAAGTGTAAATGACCACCAACACACATTGTGATCTATTCATTCAAACCAGTTGCAGAGGTGGTCTGGGATGCATTTGACCACAAATCTTTTGTAATGTAAAGGTGAATTAATATTTCCTCTTGCGATTTCAGGCTGGGGACGATCGTGAGCATGGCAGCTTGTGTTCCTACTACATTTCTTTGATGCAGATCGTTGCAGTCAGTGCATGCGTACAGTGGTTATTCCACCAGATCAGAGAAACCAAATGTATTGCAACAGTGCAACAGTTTTAAAGTTATTAGTCTAGACTTGGATGGTATATTGAAATACTTTTTTGGGAACTTCCTAAGTTTCCCAGTTTGAGAAAAAGTAATGAGTCCTTGAACCAGTGGGAGGCCTTAGGCGGGTGTTACCGGGCACATAGCACATGGGAGAATGAGACTTCCGTGGAAGAACTTTTATTATCGGAGGGGGCGATCTGAAGACGTAATCGGGGCACGGAGCAAGGGGTCGGAGAAGCCGGTGAAGTCAAGCCGAGGGGGTACACAGGACATGGGACGGGCGGACACAGGTGGGAGTCGGGGAAGCGGGGAGTAACGGGACCAATACGGGAGGACTGGGCTAGGGCTGCAGAGAAGACAAAGAGAGAAACGCTCAGTAAGTCGCATGGAAATCAACAATACCTCACGCCGAGGAGAGCGAGGTGACTCCTTTTAAAGCCACAGGTACAGGTGGACAAGATTCTGCAGATTAGGGAGTGCACTCCATCCATCGGGGGCGTGGTCGGGACGTGACAGCGGGTTTTCCAACTTTCGATTTAACAAAATTCTTCTCTGAGCTAAAAGTGAAGCAAAGGCACTGTATTGGCATAAATACTTATGACAAAATTAGCTGGGTACCCCACCCAAGATGCATTTTAAAACCAAGTGTGAACTAGACCAAAAAGTACCCTTCTGTGTGTATACAGTCTATGCTGATTTGTCGCGTTCATCAGGGTTGGAGGGTATTCCACAAAGCAGGATTAAGGGAAAGTCTGACTTATTTCAATAAGTCTGGCTCATTTAAGTGGGAGTTCCGTTCCATCAACATGTATTAAATGAATCCCCGCTGAGCTACCATGGTAACTTAGGTGAGTGAACAAGTCTGCTCCGGACCAGGTTAACTGTATTGCTTAGTTAAGCGTTGTCTCAAAGAACGTCCGACGTGTGGGAACAGATTCCCAAAAGTTCATTCCGTTCCGCTCTCACTCCTCTTGTCGTGTAATAAATATAATAAAGCCTATAAAAATCACGTCGCAGCATTCCAATTCATTCTAAAATAATTAAAATAAAAGCGTACCAATATTACAAAGGTCAAGCATGAAATGCAATGACTGAAATTGAAAAAAGAAATCTGTTAAAATAATATGAACAGGAAGATATTATTTTGTTTAGTCACAGTCTACTGTGTTAGTGGAAAGACATGAGACTAAATTTAGAGATGGCGTTAGTTTGAGTCTGACTTTTTCGGGAAAGTCTGGGTTTCTTTAGCTACTTTCTTGGAATACCCCCCTGCTCCGTGATGCAGGCCCCCAGTTGTCAATTGCAACAACAACAGTGTTCGTGACAAAGATAAAGGATCCTTTATGATTCCAAAGATTATTAAAAAACTTAATAGTATTTTATTGGTTGTGCAAAAACAATAAAAGAGCAGTCATACGGATTAAATAAGTTTAACTATATGTCACACTACGCGGTGGTCAGTGAAAGTTAGGACAGCTTATCTGTTATCCTAGGAGAGCTTACTGACGATTTTGGGAAGTTAGGATATTATACAGCACCATAACAGAACAGACAAATGCTGTCATAAATGGGAATTAAATCGACTAGGCAAGATCGATCTGTTGTGACTTAGTTTGCAATGTAACCATTTAGATTAAGTTTTGTTTAAAGTCTGCCCACTGAGTGTGGTGAGTGACTTTGACAGAATTTTAATGATTATTGGTATAATTTAAATCGTAATTTAAACAACAATATAACAATTTAAATAACAATTAATTTGCTTTTAAAATATTTAAATGACAATTTAAATGACATATTAATTTATTGACTATTGTCACTAAACACCCTCCATATTACTGTGTTCATTTCCATAGATAACAGTACTGGGATTCATTAGTTGATAAACATTGGCTTACATTTGTTAGCATGCTAACGCTACTGCATTTCATGATCCCCATTCTGTTTATGGTTGTGGTGCCTGATGTAACCAAATGTGAATACAAGCAATTTGCCATTTAAATTAGAACAAGTAAGCTGACATAAACAACTTTGGTTTTAAAACAAAACAAAACAAAAACAGCATGTCCTAAAGGCCATTCTTATCCTTTCACGTTAGGCAAACCATCCACTATGTATGACAGAGGCAACACTGACTGGGCACCAATAATGAACTTGGGACAGAGCAATTTAAAGAGTCTGACATCATCACAGGCATCAAGAGAGGAATGCAAAAAGAAACAAGACAGTCTCTTCAGCAAAATGAAAGCAGCACATACTAGGATAAAATAAATCAATCAGCAGTTTACCTTTACAACACATTCATTTATGTGCGATCAGATTTGTTGTAATAACAACAATTGACACAAGCCTGTAATGTTAACGTTACAACACAGAACAACATAACTGTTTACCAGTACATGACGCAAATAACGATAAACAATATACAGTAGTTTGCAAACCCCCTCGAAGGTCATCATAATTTTAGAACATTCACCTTTTTGTTTTTGAGCCATCCCAGTGTCACTTTGGCCTTATGCTTAGGGTCATTTTCAAGTTGAAAAAAGAATCTTCTGGACTGCAACAAGTTCTCTTGCAATATTGTCTGGTATTTGTGTCCAACCATTGTCCCTTCAACTCTGACAAGATTCCCAGTCCCAGCACAGTATCCCCATAGCATGATACTGCCACCATATTTCACTGTAGGTATGGTGTTTCTTGAGGCATGGGCCGTGTTAGTTTTACACCACACATCTTTGAAGTTGGCCAAAAACTGGGTCTTTCTCATGCTTTGTAGTAAATGCCATATGTGCGTTTATGTGGATATTCTTAAAGAATGGCTTCTGGCTACCCTCCCATTGTGGCCTGTTTCATGGAGCACTCCAGTTTCAGCCAATGAGCACTGCAGCCTTCTGAGAGTGAAAGTTGGATTTTTAGTAGCCTCTCTCACCAGTCGACATCTTGGTCTTATGCTTGGTTTTGAGGGATGGCCCGTTCTAGTAACTGAGTGCTGTGATGAACCTTCCACTTGCAGATGATGGATTCAACAGTGCTTAATGGGGCATCCAAACTCCTCAATATTTTTGTAGTCATTTCCTGCCTTGTGCATTTCAATGATATTGTTTATCTGATATCAGCAGAATGTTCCTTTGTCTTAATTTTTGCAGTGATCGTCCAACAAAAACAATGGCCCTTCCAAAGGCTACTTTTATATCCAGAGAGAAACATCAGGACTAAGTAGTACCTAATTATGTTTAATTATGGTCTATTAACTGTCACCTTTGTGTCATTTGTGATTAATTTGTCATTTATGTAAACCTGGAGCTTCCAAAGCACTGACCTATTCTGCCATTTAAAAATATACTGGAGCAAAAGAATTTCCAAAATAAATATGGTTTGAGAAAACTGTGTATATATATTTCATACAATTGTCATGACTTTCAAGGGGGTTGAATACTTTTGCAGGCCACTGTCTGCATAGATAAACACACACACAAGCACACATACATACATACATACATATATGCTATATATGCATATACATACATATACTGTATATCTGAGGCTCCTTCAGCAAGGCCCTTAACCCATAGCTCCCTGGGTGCTGCTATATGTGGCTGCCCTTCACAGTCAGCTTGTTCTCACCTACAGAGAGCAAGTTGGGGGAGGCATAAAAGAGAAATTCCCCACGGGGATCAATAAAGTATCTATTATTATTATAATTACTCCATTACCAATGCACCAAGATGGCATGCATTACTATTGCAACCCTCCTAGTGCTCCCCTACTGGTCTGGCATCCCCGGGTTACACACACACCTGCACAGAGTTACGTTGTGATGTTATGTTTCTTTTCCCTCTTTTTCATGTCTCCCTCAGGGCTCTGGTAGACATCTTGCGTCACCAGTCTAGTCCAGTACAGCAAGCAGAGCGGAACAACAGTGTTGCTCTAGGTCCTGGGGGGAACGAGGGGACCCTGGGACGACCCCCCAAAAACCTGTATACACCTGTACCTCAGGGCAAAGAGAACCGAAGTGAGTGACAGTTAAGCATGGTGGACGTGATGGAACGTTGGATGATCACATATATATCTCAAAGAGAGAGATTAAAAGCAGGTCGATGTAAAAGGAGATTGGAAAGAGGACAGAACAAAGGAGATAAACAGTTCATGTTTATACCATATATACCATTACAGAGCTTCATGTACTCCAGGAAGCTAATACTCAGGCACCCACAAAAACTCACAGGAGATGACAACACATGACAGCTATGCTCTGTCTTGCAGTTGGGAATTTGCACCACAATTTCATCTACCTGTCTGATTCCAGTCCCAAACACAATGCTACAATCGGTAAGGAAATCCATGCAGATAGTATGCCTGTAGAATTGAATTTGTTTGTCTTTGCGCTGAAATGGCTGGCAGTGTGCGTGTGGTGCAATTGTCTATGACACACAGGTCCTAAGTATCAAGCTATGTTGCGCTTCTGCGTGGCATTTTAACCAAGTTTAATACAGTTTCTGTAGCATTATACGTAGTTTATATAATACATAAGCTACTTATTATATCAGGTTTGCTTTCAGTTTTAGTGGAATTTATGTGCTGATCAAATGCATGTCAGACTAAAGATGACATTATTTATACTGTACTACTTTTCACAGACACTATCCAAAGTATTTGTACTGTATTGTAATACTTCCATTAACCTGTAATTTATCTGTTTTTTTTTTCTTTTTGCAAAAGTAGCACAGTGTTTATTATTCAAATTGGAGGAGGATAATATTTGCAAAACTTCATTAATCACTTTATACCTTACAAGTTTTCCAAACTGGGTAAAAGATAAATCTATTGTTTCTGTTCAGAGAACAGATTTGTAATAGAGATTACAAATCTAGAGATACAATAGACCTAAATTACAATACTAAAACAAAGTGAAGAAAGAATTACCCTGGAAGCATGTGTGCAAATAGAAAGAACTTTATAATTCATACAAATTTAAAATTGATTTTAACTGAACTTTTTTTTTAATCACATTTTAAACATCATTTTAATAATAGCTATGGCTACAGACTCTGCTGTACCTTTCACTTCAACTTTCCCTTTATAGACATAAACAATTCTGTGACAGTTCAGGTTGACTACCACGTCAAACTAATAACAAAAAAATGTAATTCTGAAAAACTTTGTTCACAAATGAATGCTGGACATGCATCTCTTTTTGGGCCACACTGTAGTGGCTGTTATGACAAGTCTTTGTCTTAAATGTGATTACAGTCAAACAGTCCTTTTCTTTTGGACTTTTCTCTAGTTTTAATCATAATTTCATATGACAGCTAATCATATGGCACAGACTCTTGGCAATTCATACTGCAAGGAATTAGAATTATTCAATTAATATGACTATTCTAGGTATTGCTTTTGTCTGGTCTTGGGCCTTGTCCTCTGGTCGAATCCTGCAGAATGTGAGATAACATCTAGGACCGCTCTGGAGAAGATGGTCATTGCCTCAGCTCAGGAGTAGTTTTTACTGAAGCACAAAACTTTGAAACTGTAAAACATATTTACTGGCTTACAGACACAGGCATTGATTCATGAAGGAAAGTTTTCAATTCATGAATTTAGCTGAAAGAACTTAAGTCAGACCCAGGTATCATCATGACAGATGCCAGTTCTACAGGACTGGATGTTAGTAAAGGTTAAAGTAGTGGCTTTCTGATTCACTGATATTTATTTGGGGCTGATTTGACCTTGACAATCCTTACTTTTCAGGCAATGGTTTATTTGCTTGAAAAGCTCACCTGCATGTGTCATTGCATCACGGCTAACTGTAACCTTGAGGAGTATCTGTAATGCAAAGTTCAACTGCTAGATATTTATTGCACTTCAGTCAAGTTTAACAAAGTTTAACAAATTAGTTCCCATCATTTCATGAGTTAAAATAGTAAATCTTAGAACATAAGAACATAAGAAATTTACAAACGAGAGGAGGCTATTCGGCCCATCAAGCTCGTTTGGGGAGAACTTAACTAATAGCTCAGAGTTGTTAAAATCTTATCTAGCTCTGATTTAAAGGAACCCATGGTTTTAGCTTCCGCTACACTAGCAGGAAGACTATTCCATACTCTAACTACACGCTGTGTAAAGAAGTGCTTCCTCAAATTTGTTTTAAAATATTCTCCCGCTAATTTCCACTTATGGCCACGAGTTCTAGTATTTAGACTAATATTGAAATAGTCATTTGGCTGAACAGCATCCAGACCCGTTAGAATCTTATAGACCTGAATCATATCCCCCCTTAGTCTCCTTTGCTCAAGGCTGAACAGATTCAGTTCCGCTAACCTGAATCTGTTCAGCCTTGAGCAAAGGAGACTAAGGGGGGATATGATTCAGGTCTATAAGATTCTAACGGGTCTTACTTATGTTTGAGATTATTTTTAGCAAAGGTTGATTAAAGATGGTATTTAAAGCATTCAAAACAAGTTAGTACACTTAATGTGAACTTCCTGTTTTTGCACTTATTAACTTCCAGTTAGGTCACATTTTATATCATTTTATTGTCCTGCTTTCCTACATCGTTAACTGCCACAATCCGAGTGCCATAATATCATGCTCACTAAAAGAAAGTTATGAAGATGTGATGAAATTTTACTATTAAAAAGGTCACATGATTTTAGATAGACAGAAAAAAATCTTGAAAGCAATCAGTAAAAATTTTTGTTCACAAAGGAAAATGTCAGAACTATTATACACCAAACTCTGTATTTTATTTCCAAACTATCAGCCTGATAGGAGGCTGTACCTAAACACCTCCAGATCATGCGTGATAACTCAGACATTTCACCAGGATACATTCTTTATAGACCACAAACTTTCTGTGGATCATGTTCATATTTTGACTATGGGTTACATTCTGATTATTAAATAGATATTTCCTGTTTTCGCAGAGCGCCCACCGCATATGAACAACACCACGCTTGCCTCCACTGGAACACTGCTCTCCAGCAAACACAGCAATGCCTCTGCCCCCCACCCCTCTCTCTCGCACTCTTTTCACAACCTGGCCCAGCTGCCCCCATCCTATGAGACAAGCACCAAATCTGAGATGAATAGGTACAGCTCGCTGAAGAGGCTGGGTAAGTGATCCTGGAAAATGGATTGGGTCTCCAGGAGATATTTGAGTTGATTTGGGAAATATGTAGAACTTCCTGGTAAGAGTTGTAGTGAATATGAATATGTCATGAATATGTCAGAACGAGATGCAGATGATGTCCTACTTCTGGAAAATGTTTCTCACCTTGAATTGCTTCTCTTTTTCCAAAATGAAAACAGAAAAGGATCTGGATGACTACTCTGGATATTATACCACCAAACGGCGGCCAAACAATGCTCCTCCTTCCTTTCACTCATCTCAGCACCACCTCCACTGGGGTGGGGACTATACACTGGGGGCCAGGGGCACGCTCCCTCTGCACACGTCACGCCCGAGAATTCACGTGCCACCGGGGCCATCTCCAACACCAAACCCTTATCCTTTACAGCCGCCTCAGTCACAGTACAACCCCAACTTTGACACACTGTCCAAGCCTCCGCGAAGAGTGATGTCTCAGGACCAGCTGCTTAATCTGGGAGATGGCAATACTACATTGTCCAGACTAACTAAAAACCAACAGCACCAGTATTATAAAGCTGTGGCAGCAGCAAAAAGCTCGAACTCACAAACCCTCCGGAAGTCACACGAAAGGCTCCTTGTGTCCCCTGATCAGTTGGGGGAAAGAGTTAGTGGAGGAGTGGGTACTGGAGAGTTTGGGGGGATGGTCCCCACGCTGCCACGGCTTACCCCCAGCCAGAAAGCGCAATCCCAACAAAATGTTTGTGCTACCCCCTCGCTTGACCGACATCACATGATCAAAATGAACTCCCACCCCACCTCCGGCAGGGAGCAGGAGCGCAGCGCACCAATGCCTACCCACACGGGAGGGGCCGTGGGCTGGGGGGAGTTACCTGGAGGGGGCACAGGAACACTAGGGGGCCACAATGCCAGAAGATTAGCTTTTGCAGCCAAGAGGCAGAACACCATCGAGCAGTTACACTTTATTCCTGGTGGGGGGGGTGTGGGTGTAGCGGCAATTGGGAATCAGGGCTTGAGGACAGGGAGCAAGAATGAAGTGACAGTGTAGGGGAAAAGGCGACGAGGAGCAGGACAGGCTGGGGATAGACTTTGGTGTTCATGTGAGAAAGGAGCAGGTGATGGACAGAGGAAATGGGAACAGGAAGACTGGCAGCTAAGTGCAGCATATAGGGTTTTAAGGATGGCTATTATAAAGACAGGAAGTGTTATAAAAAATACTTTTTCAAACTCTTGAAATGTCAGGTCAATTTTTAAATCAAGGTTTCCTGCAATTGAGCGTCAAAACAGAAAAGACAAAGATAAAGACGATAAATAAATAGGAAGTTACTTCGGAACAGGAGAGGCAGTGATTTGAACTTCAATACACTTTACAGTGATAATTTTCAAAAAAACAAAAAACAAACAAAAAAATTTCAGCCATATTTTGAAGGAAAGAGGGTGGGCACAGAGTAGCCTTTACAAAAGTGGGCAAGTAGATTTCCTCTGTTAAGTCTCCATGCATTCGCTTCTGCTATGGCTGTGCGTGTTGGTCCATAACACACATAGGGGGGCGCACACTGCTTCCCCTGTGAAGTCACATGTTCTCCTGTGATGGAATGACTGGACAAAAGAGGAACATAGTTATATCATAATGCTATAATGGTTATTAAAAGCTGCGTTTACTGGATTGTATGTTTGCAATGACAGTAAAATATATCTGCCTGTTCAAACATAGAATGACTTATAAGAATACTTATAAGAATACTTAAGAAAATTTCCTTGATTTTCTCCCAAATTTGGCCAGTTTGTAGTGAACCACTTCATTATTCTGTTGACACACTCCCTGGCATGCCCACCAGTACATGGGCTATTTATCAGTGTAATGGAGCCACTTACACACTGGTCAACCATTACAAACCAAAGCAACTTTCACAAAAGAAGAGTGATTTTACAAGGCTACTTAGCCACCACTAACAGCTAGCAAACAAAATAGTTCCGGCATGAGCAAGAAGACTGAGTAATGGGACTTAAGCATTGCTCACAGAGAGCAACTTTACTGTCCATGGCACTGCTGAGTCTTATATTCTGGGTAAAAAACACAGTCAGTATTTGGTTCCACTATTCTAATCTGTAAATGATCTTTGGTGCTCGGAAGCATAGACTGCAATGGCAGGTAGGGAATGCTTACAATCCATTTGCACACTGGTGAGAGGCAATTCCTCCATGTCATTATCAGGAAGTGTGTCAAATGTAGCGTGCTGTTTTGTCCAGTCATATTTGCCACGGCTGCAATATGTAAACTGTAATCATGGAGAAGCAGGAGATTCAGCTTATCACTACTGACCATGAATCAACGTGAAATGAAAGCTCTCCTGACAATCAGCACTTGAGAAAAAAAAATCATTTGACAAATATTTTTTTGGTGTTGTGTAATAAAGGCACATTGATTCGTTTGTGTCAGTTTTCAGCAATATTTGTATTGTATGTATCTGATACTAACAAGTCAGCCTCACAAGTTGTGTTGGGCTGCATGTCATTTAGGTCTGATTACATTTTGAGCAAAATGGTCAGAACTATTATCTGCATTTATGATTTTTATGAACTGCAGTTGTTAGCTCTAACTCATTTCATTAATTTAATATATTTGAAAAAATGATATTATGGACAATTACATTAAGGGCTATTTTAGAAATTGTTTCTGTATCTAAAATCTGTATTCTAATCTGTAATCTATTTAAAGCTTAGAATAATTTTGAGTCAATGTGCAATGTTTAGCATATAAAACACAGTAATGAATCTAGGTGTAAAAGTTAGAAAATGTATGAAACACAAGGCTTCTACTATCTAGTGTGACGTGCTGCAGAAAACCTGTAGCATGACACAAATCCAATAACATTTACAAAACCAATGTCAGCATGGTATGTTTTGTGAATTATATTCTGCTAAATCATTTGAAAGTATTTCATTTTATGGTATGAGGCCATGTGTTAATTAAATCTGTCTAGCTGTTGATTTGATTGAATACTTTCCTCACATCTCGTTTGTGATTGGCTGAAGGGGATAAAATTGGGTTACAGTGTGTTTACATTAGCAGTGTCTGTAGGTTTTTCCACTTTCCTACATTTGAAGGAACATAACTATTCAACATTATATGAACTGAGTGTTCAGTCAGACAATGTTTATTCACTCTGTGGTACATCTGTCATTATAGTATTTAATCAATACTTTCATACTTCTTGATTGCTGATTGTTATTATTGTTCTTTGCATTCTCCTTTGTGGGTTTTTAATGTGTCTGAACTTTTGAATTTTTAATTTTAAATCATTATGTTACTGGAAGCAATGCACAAACTGAAAGAAAGAGCAAGAAAAGAATGTGGATATTACACTGAAGGATAAGGTCATGAAGCTAACATGTTTAATTGTGTGTGTGCATGTGAGAAAGAGAGGGAGAATGAGATACAATCAAAAAACCTTCAGTATTTTTTTTAATTATCAGTTATTTTTTTAATTATTGCAAATACATTCAGATATGGTTTTAATCATTTTATAATGTTACTTAAAGTTGAATTAATAGATTCCAAGATGTTTTCACTCTATTTAAACTTTGAGTAAATGGTTTGTAATAGTGCTTTGTAATTTAGTTAAATTGTAGCTGTGCTGTGCACTTGTAAATGTACTATTTGAAAATGTGTGAGTGCGTTAGAGTGTGTGCGAGCGCATGTGTTTGTGGATTGAGCTGGAAGGGGGGGCAGGAGGATCTGTCAAATGATTCATTTTCTAGAGAAGAGTATTTGTTGTTGGTTTTATTCCTAGCTTTAGGGAAACACAACGGGAGACAGTACAGTAATTGATTTACCAACAGGCAACCCAACATTCTTGTCCAGAAGATTAAGTGAAAATCCTTATTTTCCATGCATGCAACTCTTCCTTGATTACTATGAGAAAATCTCACATTTGTGAAAAAAATTAAGTTAATAAAAAAGTACAACTCAAGTCATGTTTTTTTAATGAAACGAGCACTTTAAAATGATAGATTGCATCAATACTACAGTAATTATAGGGAAACCTATACTTAACCTATTCTTAAGAATTTAACATATGTACTTAATTATGAAGAGGGAAAGAATGAATGCAAAAAACAAGAGAGAAGAAGAACCAAAATAGAGATACTTTTATTCATTCCCATGGGGGAATTCTCTTTTTGGCTGCCCCATTTTGCTCTCCATGAGACACATAGACTGGTAAAAGCAATCTTGGGGATCACAGCACAGGGTCAGCCTGTGTATCACCCCTTGAGCAATTGGGGGTTAAGGGCCTTGCTCAGGGGCCCAAATGTGGTATTAATCTGCCAGTCCTATGATTGGAACTGGTGACCTTATGATCATAGGAACATAACATGCTAAGCCACACACTACCCCTCAAAGGGAGAAAAAATGCCTCTGGGGGTTCATGGTTAGCTAGCTGCCAAGCACCTGGGCATGCAAACATTATAGAACACAGAGAAAAATAAGCTATTTTACTAAAAGCAAGATGCAAATTGTCATCACAGTCAAAGATCATCAGTAAGTTAGTTCTCCCAATAAGATATATTGAAGAAACCTACATTTTTTAAGGGTCCAAAGCACATAGTGCTATGGGCCATTATTGTTTTTCTTAGGATAATAATAATAATAATAATAATAATAATAATAATTATTATTATTATTATTATTATTATTATTATTATTATTGTTTTGGGTTGTAATCAACTCCATTCCAAACTGAGAAGCAGAGATTATTAACTATTATAATTTTCTCAAAGGCACTTAAATCAACATGACATCACATACAGTACTGTATAAGGCCTTCCCAAAAGTGAAGTTCCACGTAACACTGAACACTCCAACGGCAAAGAAATAACCAGTTCATTACAAGAACACCTACAACTTCCTGTATTCCCCTTTATATTTCTTCCACAGTGTCGTAATACTCCGATTTTCATTGGTTAGCCCTAGGAACATACATAAGAAGGTAACCATGAAACACTCTACGATGGATCAACAAAGCCCTTTTCAGCATACACAGGCTGTACATTTAGAAAAGCCATGTTTTATGTGCTGATGGAGATTCATGATTTTTCATGGGTAGGTACTTTGACTGCCTATTTAGAGCAGAGCCCACTCATCCCATTAGTCTCAGCAGTTTGAAGAAATCTTGTTCAGAGGAAATTTTCATCCAAAGGAGCTTTATTTTCCATCTGCATAAATTGTTTTTTTTCTCTCCATATAGGATGTCTTAGATGCACCTTGGACAGTTTTTCAAAAAACTTCTGCGTAGTTCATTGGGCTATTAACAGTAGACTTTACCTGTTATGAAAATTGTCAGACTTCTGTCAGCGGATGCATTTAAAATGTGAAAGCAATACCTGTATATTGCATCGCTCATGATCGCTGTTCAATTCCAATGTTAAAGGGTATACTCCAGAAAAATATAGATGCTACCTCTGTAACGTTGGAATAGAAAATGAGCAAAGTAAATCTGGAAAAAAACTTACCTACCAATATACAAAATTTTATATAGTCCCCTATGACGTCACACTTAATTTAGTTACATTTGCGTAGGCACAAACTAATCAAAAAGATCATCTATAACCCTCTTGGATTTCTGGTCGTCTCCCACACTCAATAGATATGTAATTGCTGTTGGACAGGTTACTCAAATCGGACTTTGTGCGAGTCCCGTCAATGGCAATGCAGTGACGCCAATCGGGTAACTTTTTCAGTCATTTACACATTTTCCAGTTAAAAACTTCTCGCTTAGATAAGGGCGATCTGATAAATGTTGAAATGATAAATTATTGGTAAAATATAAAAAAATAAAGCGAATACATGCCAAAATACTGTCAAACTAAAATAAAGAGAAATAACTCATCAATAAATTAATGTTTAACTTGGTAATTAAATAATATATTCCAAGACCATGGGCGTAAATTACGGGGGGGATGGGGGGTTGTAGCCCCACCCAATACATCAAAACAGCTAATACAAACCCCCCTCGTAATCATGTTTCCCCCGTAATGGGTGGAGACCTCAACCCCCCTAATGTTCCAGCCAAAGTTACGCCCTTGTCCAAGGCCAATTTCATGTTGCATATTGTACAGTAAGTAAATAAATGAGTACTGTGATGTTTCATTGGCGATGGCTCACGGCTGGCAGCTGGAAATTTCATACAATTCCCAGTGAACATTACACTATTATGTCGACAACCGTTGCACCTTAATATAACCAAGGACTCGTGAGGAATACAATTTGGAAAGTAGCCGGGGAAGCGTTCAGCTTTAATATCCATATAAAGATACAGAAACGTTAACACGGGATGAAGACGCGTATTTTTTAGTTTATTACTCGTAAAATGTTTATGACGTACTTTACTGTTTATAACGTAATTTACTGACAAATTGACAAATTTATCATTTTCGGATATTATCCAGGTCACCGCCCCCACGACCCTGACCTATAGAAGGTTTTCGGAGGTGGGTGAAGGTACTATAATGTTTGACACCTGACACACAGTTAACACTCCTTGAATCATTGTGTAGTTTAAGTATGTTACTCGACGGATGACTGTTTGCGATGTTACAATTCAGGTATAAATTATTCTGTATAACAATAAGGATATTGTAACAGAACCATTCACATGACCATCATTGTCAGCACGTTTCTAGCAATAACGCAAGACATACAGCCACACACACAGGAAATACGGTAATTATGCTATTTCCGGCTGGAAACGTGCCTCTTCAAGGGCATCCGCCATTTTGAGGGGCAGCGTCAAAGGATTGCGGGTCTGATGGGGAGTTTGAATGTAATAAAATGGCCTCAAAAGTCCCTGAAACGTAGTCATTTTATCTAGATATGTTGTTCCTCTACGAATGCACAATAATAATTGTCCACGTAATATACTTAGTCTGGCTAACGTACCAGAAAAACTCTAAAAATTAAAAATAATTGTCTAGAATTCACTCCTGTTTAACGATGATATTTGTAAATAAGACCGGAAAACAAAATGCAATATAAATAGAAAATACATCTACAAACAGTGCAGTATGACAGGAATTTCAACAAACTGTGATCAAACTGCATGGCGAGCAAAATGAATTAATAGCGAAACATAAGAGGTTTCTGTATAGACAGCTGTAAAAAGAATTGGTGCCTTATTTTTAGGATATGAGCTTTTTCACTATAAGTAGCAATAAAGATGAATTATTCCTTATACAAAACTGTCATCTTATATCATTATATTCTTTAATTACTTGAGTTTTACAAAAATAAAGTTCTATTTTGTGTCTTATAAATCTGTCCAGTAGTTTACCCATTCCGTAGAGAAGCTTGTTGAACGCCATAATTTGATGGAACTAGAATAGCACCCGGAACTATTCTAAAGACGGGAAACACGACCATAGGGACACATGAACCTGTACCATACGGAAGTATTCTAATGTCCGGAAATAGCTGAAGGGATGCGAATACATAAATGCATACTGAGGTTTAGAGACTCTTCAGATCCAAATGGTTAGCAAAGTATTTTTCCCTCATAGAATAAAAAACACTACCGTATAACCTGAGAGAGAAAAGGAAAATAAGGAAATTATTGTACGCGCGGCATTTTGCTTATTTGCGCGGACGAACTATCCGCTAGCCGATTTGCAATCCCAACGGAAATTGCGTTTTGTTAACGGCTTGAAAATAGTGCAGGAGAGGCTGCTGAAAGAGGGCCTTGGTTTTGGAACTACTTTTCACTTAATGTGAAACACGGACCTGGGGAATTTTCTGCTTCCCCATGCTCTGAATTATTATTTTAAAAGTGTTCTTCTTGTTGTTGGTTTTTCTTCTAACGGGGATTTGAGCACTAAACGCACAAGATTAGATGTTTGTCCAGCTAACGTGCCACGTATTTTGACAAGCTTGTTTGGTAGTTGTATTTTTTTTCTTCCAGGTAGCTTGTGACTGACTTTACTGTGTAATTTTCTTTTAAGACAGTATATGATTTTTTATATATTAATAGAACGTATAAGTACTGAGTTATCTGTATATGTTACGCACTTTGTATACGTAGTTTAGCGAGCAGCAAGCTACAGGGAGATGTGAATGCAAATAGTCTCTCCCTCCCTTTCCCTTCTCCCCGTTTTTCGCACTGCACAAAAAGTACAGCATATAATTGTTGAAAAACACGTGATATGAAGGTGAGTAATCTTTTTTCAATATGCCAAGTTTTGTCTTGTTTCACATAGGATGTTGGCGTTAAGTTCTAGTTGGTATTCTTTTCTTACTAGTCATTTTTATGTACTGGTGAAATTTGATCAGTACAGTGCAGACAATGCAACGGTTAAGTCTGATTTGTTAACTTTGAAAAAAGTGAGATCTTGTACATGCATGCATGCTGCTGTTCTAGTAACCGAACCTGGTTATGAAATGTACCTTTTGAAATATCTCCTTGGAATTCAAAACTACAACGTATAACCATTGCCATTTCTACTTTCTCATTATTTACAATTGCATCGAGACGTCAAATCAAAATATCCGCTGAACTAATTCAGTTTGCTGCCATGAAAATTAAGATTCTCGAAAGTAAAAATCCTCGGCTGACCTTTTCCATGGAAATTTGAATTAAACGTTAAATGGAATGCATTTCAAAAGCACCAGGGTGTTTAAAAATTATGGTTATATGTAGCTGGTATAACCAACTAATTGGCAACATTTTTGGTGAAATACCTGCAAAGTTTATTTCGAATAAAGGACTCGGTTGGTTAGGAAATTGGAAAAGTACTGCAATTACAATTTTCCAATGAGAGTAATTACATGTAGTAGTCTCCGACGTGAATTTCATAGTATTTTCCCAAAAACGAGCAAATATTTTAAAGCATCCTTAATGCTGGAGTAGGTCTGTTGAGGAAATTGCTGAGAAGAAATTGAGTCACCAGATATTTTGCAATTCTAGTTTCTCTAAGTTTAACATTTCTTGTGTGTCCCTATAGCATCGATCAAGTATCCCACTTATACAAAACAGCGCATTCTTTTTCCATTGACTTTTTAAAAGAATTTGTTTTAAAACGGTGATCTTGATCTCTGCAATGCAGAGCCACACTTGAATCTGTTGATGAGCACTCAGTTTCTAACAAAAAAACTAAATGATGAAATTATTTTTTAATGTAATAATCTTAGTTTAAATAGCAAGCAGTAATTTATGACATTAGTGTTTTTATGCTTTTGTGAAAATATTTTAAGCCTTATTGTTTTAGCAATTAAATGCATATAGTGTTCTAGGGCATCAACTAACAGTATCTTGATATCATTAAGTTGCAAAACCTAATATAAAGAACCCATATGGTTTTCATGTGAGTCTATATGAAATCACTAAGGCCAGGTTCATACTTCCTGTGAATGCAGTGCTGTGGTGCTCATGTTGTAGTGCTGGACCATTCACAATTGTGAATGTTCAAACTTCTTGCACCAGGCAGTTGTGTACTTTTGCTGTGTGCCATTTTAACTTGGAAGTCAGAATTTCCATGTCCCTAGTTGAAAATTTCAACTGAAACGCCCCTCTGTAGTTGGAGTTCCGATTCCGAAAGTTAGAGGAACCTCTACAACCAAGACCTCAGAATTCAAGATGGCTGCACCCTTCATCAACAAAAGTGAAAGCTGTAGTTATATATTGTTTATTATAGGGATGTTAACCGATGACCGTTTGACCGGTGGTTGACCGTATCAACGTTAACCGGTCAAAGTTGTCGGTAGTCGGTTAAAAAAAAAAGTGATATCTAAATTAGGCTATTATAGACAGTGGACTATACGCTACTACAGTTAGCCATCTCATTCCTCATCTTTTTGTGTTAAGTGAACAAATTATCCCTCACACTCAATTTTTCATAACTCGCCTGTTTGTACTTAATAAACCAATAAAAACATTTGGCGCGAGGTCACAGCGTTTGGGTTCGCGCGCTCACAAGGTTTGCGAAAAGTAAAGGCAACAGGCTAGACACTTGTCTTTTTGAAAAATAAAAAAATAATATTAATTATACAATAGAGTTGTCCTGTCCGTTATTAGAAGGCACACAGTGAGTTAGACCTGCCTTGGCCGGTGCGTCTTTTACGCATTCTGAAGGTGCCTGTTTTATCCATTGGTTTTATCATGTTGCAGTCTATTAGGCAACATTCCGCATAAGATGGGCTTAGATTTGGAAATACATTACATCTACATTTCAGTGGTAACCGATAAGGTGATGATGATCATCATCTTTCTTTATTATGGTTAGCACTACCTCAACTAAAGCGGCGTCTCTTCGGAGCTGTCATTTTCTTAAATGAGCCGTGGCAATGTTTCAAATGAGCTTCTAACCTAGACAAACGCCTTTATTTTCAAAGCGATCACCTTGTACCCAAACCATTTGAAACTAAGGAGCCATTTGTCCTACGATTACATACAACAAGCTCTTCGGCGCCGCGTTTGCGGGACTCATGTTTCGCGCTGTAGGGGATTTTAAAAAAGTGACATGAGTGGCAGTGTGTGTGTGTGTGTGTGTGCGGGAGGCAGAGCGGCAGAGAGATGCGACAGAGTTGCGAAATTGCAGGCGCGGCTCGAAATGGCTGTTATTTCAAATAGCGTACCATATTTTAAACTAATCGGTTAACCGGTTTCAACCGGCTACTGAGGCTCGGTGGTCGGTCAAGAATTTTTTTAGTTTTCGCCATCCCTAGTTTATTACCACTTGTGTCTTATCTCTGTCTAATTAAGTTGGTCGTACACACAGTACTAACCATTATCTGTGGGTATTTTGCTGTAGTATTTGTATCTGCAAAATACCATGTAATGCTGTGTTATCAACTGGTATTGCTAACAGTGGCTAACAAAAACCTGGCTAGAACTGGTACTGCTAAAGGACTTACAGACTTGTTATGGAACATGGTTAACTCGGGTGTGACATCATTCCCTGCTCTGACTTCCAAGGTAAATGAAACGCAGTATTTGAAGCCACACCTGGATTAGTGCTGTCGAGCAAATCTGCTCTTAAGTCATGTCTATGGGTGTTGTATTAAAAATAGGAATCTTGCTAATTGTGTATCATGTTCTTACAGTACACAAGGAATGGTTATTGTTGTCTAAAACATTTCCGTAAACTGAAATGATCTGAAAATAAAATGAAAAACCTAAATAAAAACTTTAAATATTGTTCATAGAGGTGCACTGATTCCGCTTCTTCGGTGCCAATCTGATTCCTATTCCTGTACCTGAACAATGGTATTTGATGTCCTTGTACTGCAGAAGGTATGCACATGACATCACAGCTGGCAGAAAACACTGTGCACTTGTAAAAAACTGAGTTGCAGAGTTAGTGTTCAGCTTGAATGCTGCAAAAAACAGCTAACATGCAATTGATTGTACAAATCTTTTTAACAAGAAATAGATTCTTTTTCATAGATTGCTGAAAACTAAATAAAGTATTAGTTGTGGGTCAGTTACATATGGCCGATAACCAATCCATCTAAATAGGTATGGTTTGGTGCCGATACTGATCCTGAATTTTGGATCGGTGCCCCTCTAATTGCTTACCAAAGTAATCTAATTAAATAAACATCAAATAGTTTTCGTTACTGGTTTTATATACTGTTTAGCTAAAGTAATGATTTTTTGTCTTTGGGTTTCTATTATTCAATGCAATTGAACCATAGAAACAGCTAACAGCACTGCATTGTGACATTTTGTAACAATGTCCTTCAACTTTCTGTCTATCCACACTCATTGAACCATGGCAGAGAGGTGATCCACAGTCCAGGAGGTGTGAAATAACAGTACTAACTACTGGTCCTTTTTCATTGCCATATAGGAACTGGGCCATACTGCAAAGAGTTTCAGCTCAATTAGTTTTTCCACTTCATAAGGGTTGCCTCAGTAAAGGCGTTGCTGAGTTTGGAGTAGGGATGACGCAGTACCAGAAATTTAATAGTTGGTACCAATACCAGTAGAATTACATGATTCTCCATACCCAGTTCGATACCATGTAGTTAAACTTTTTAATTAAAACTTTGAACATTATGAAAATTTTATTTTTGTAAATGCAGAACAGAATACAGTACTGTGATTTATGTGTTCGTAATGCAACATTTTTTGTAGTGCATCAGTGAAAGGCATCACTTTTCATGGCTTTTTGAACATTTAAAATCTGTTTTGAACGGTTTATTAGCACTTGCATCTTATTTGTGGCTCATTAAGTTGATCATACACACAGTACTGTCCAACTGCTATCTGTGGGCTAGTGTTTTTACGCACAAAATACTGCGTAATGTGTTGTAATCAACTGATATGGCTAACAATTAACCGGGCAACAGCTGTCATACAGCAAGAGTTGTCATGCAGCAAGAGTTCACACCAATTAAATAGATTTACAGATATAAATAAAAAAGTGTGTTCTTATTAATCATTATTAAGAAAACAACTTGTGCATTTAGCTTGAAAGTACAACCAACCTCTTATTAGATTAACTGCAGCAGTACAGGGTGAAACACATCACTATCGAGCTAAATGTGTATTAACAATATAATAAAACATTGATTGTACCATCAAGCTAAATGTAAACGATTAGCCTAGTGTTGGGCGGTATAACATTTTTATTATTGTTATATGAATTTTTCTTATACCACAATACTGGTTTAAATAGCCAACATAACGTTTGGAAAGTGGAAACTGTTTAAGGGGGGACCTTTTTCCACTGCTGCACCACTAAAAATGTACCGCGAAAGATCAGAAATGGAAGATATATCTGACGCTGGAGTTGAAAATGATGACACTGGGGTTGTCAAAAAAATTGATTCTCAGATACTAATTGATATTAAAAATTAGTACCTGATTCAATAATACTTTTCAGCATTATTGATACCAACAGTGCAGTTTTCGCCACACTTCACACAGCCCCACTACAGTGCAGGGGCACGTGCACGCATACACTCGCGTAGCCCCTCCCCTCCTCTCAATAGCTGCTGAACGCATTTGCGCTGGTTAACACACACATTGAGTTGGCCGAACATGGCATATGCTGCTGTTGAAGGCACTTCACAAGCTGCTTTAGTAAAAAAAAAAAAAAGGCAAAAGTACCATTTGGAAGTATTTTGCAGATGAGCATGGTGTCGATAAGCCTCTATGCAAACAGTGCTACAGAGTTGTGGCGGCGAAGTCAAGTAGCACGTCAAACTTGGCAAAGCATCTTAAAGACCGACATCGGTCATGAGAAGTTTCACGAGGTCAGTAAAGCTTGTGTTCCAGCAGCACTGAACTATTAAACACATCAAAAATGTTAACTTGGCTGGCGCACACCTTACCATTAGCAGTTTATCTATAAACAGTTAGCCAATAAACACATTAGCCGTATGTTATCATTAAAGTAATGGATAGGAACAATGGCTAATAATAAAATAATATAGTTAATGTTGGAACAATGCAAATACATAAAGCAAATATGTGTCTTGTAAAATGTGGTAAACGCCCAGTCATACTTTAAAAAAAAACGTTGTATACCGTGAAACCGATATAACTTTGAAAAATACCGTGATATAAATTTTTGGTCATACTACCCAGCTCTAGATTAGCCATGTGTAGTTTTTCTTGTGCTTATGGGCATCCATCATGTAAGGATAGGCTAGAACACTTTCAGATGTATCTTTTGCCCCCATCAGTTCTGGATGAATTGCAGCCTTAGTACATAGGCTGGTTATTGTACCTACAATACTCCAAAAAAACAAGTACTGTTGTGTTTTCAGAATTTTGGTATCAAAAGGTATTCTATGTATCTGTTCTGATGACATCCTCAGTTTGGAGAGCGACAATGTAAAACCGCTTATGCTTATTTACTGTTCACATGGTTTTCATTATGGTTTACTATGTGCAGTCTATTATTATTATTATTATTATTATTATTATTATTGTTGTTATTGCTAATGTTTTATGATGTGCTAATTTCTGCTGGAACTGTCTGCGAGATTTGCCATGTTATGTTAGCATAATTAGCATTCCCTTGCATATATTTGTATGATGAATCCATTGTGTTCAGTTGTTCTATAGTATTTTTTTATGCGCAGAACACCAGAATATCTATGCATTTCGACTAATCAGTGTAGAAATTGTTAAACTGGATGGAGTTCAAAAACAAAACTGTTGAAGAGGCATGGGAATTTTTTAAAAGCAACTTACTGCAAGCACAAGGGGACTTCATATCTGTTTCCAGCAAAACTAAATCTAGGAAACTGCACCTAAGGTGAAATAAAAAACTTTGAAGTTTAAGTAGGATAGAATAGGACTTTATTGATCCCACAGTGGAGAAATTTGTGCGTTACCACAAAAGTAGGACATACAGCAAAAATACAAAAGTAGGAGCTGTTTGTGGGGGACAAACACTTCTGAAAATGTCATTATTATATAAAGGAGGAAAAGGGCCTTATCTGAAATGGGAAAATAACTAGAGATGCACCGATCCGATATCCAGATCTATCTGACGGATCGGGTATTGGCCATGCGTGTCCGATCCACGTCCTATACTTAGTTTTTGGCAATCTCTAAAAATATAGCTCCTATTTCGTGTTAAATCTATTTGTACAATCAATCGCACGACAGCTCTTTCCCATTTTACATGTTTTTTGTGGCATTCGAATCGAACGCTAACGCAGCCCCTCAGTCTTTTTTGCTACTTAGTGGGTGTGAGTACAGTGACTTCCGCCTGCTATGGCATCATGCGCATACCCTTCGCAGTACGAGGAGCGTAAGATGAGACGTGACAATCTGAGAGTGTCTCTAAAAATAACTAATGATGTTGGAATAAAGCATGAGTATGTATGTCTACAGATTTAGTAAAAAAAAATATTAGACTCTCTAAGAGCAATGTCAAAAGGAAGGTTGCATTAGAGGCTTTAAAATAAGTTTCTTCCAATATTTTAACTCCAAAAGCTGAAGTCACTAATCTACAGAACAGTATGGGTCTTATAATTGAAATTGATATAGTTGTTTCAATGGGTTTCATGATTTGTTTTCACAGGTATTAATTGTAGAGGACATGAGTCCTTTAGTTGAGCATAAGAACATAAAAAATTTACAAACAAGAGGAGGCCATTCGGCCCATCAAGCTCGTTTGGGGAGAACTTAACTAATAGCTCAGAGAAGAAGCAGTGGACAACTTTACAATGCTGTACATTTCGTAGGTGCTGTACATCCTCTGCTATGCTCCGTGCTTCTTCTGTTACTTCCCTGGTCAAAGCCCTTGGGGAACTGTGGAGCATGCGCAGAGAAAGTAGGCAAGTTCGAGTCTGATTGAACGTATAAAAGCAGTAAATCGACTCCCAGTCACATTATCTGGGTGTCTTAGTCTGATTTTCAGAAATTCGATTTAGTGATTCGATTTATTTCATTCAGACTAGGGCTGTGCGATATGGCATAAAATTCATATTGCGGTATAATTTGAACCAAAGACGGTAGACGGTATATATTGCGGTATATGATTTGATTTGTAAATTTCAATATAACTTTTTGAAAGGGTAACAAATGTCCATAGTAAAGGTATTGCAGCAGGAAGTTGTATAATAAGCTGTTAACACATTTCAAAGTAGTCGTGAATGTAGAATATTTATTGTGCAAATCTGTAATTATAGAAAAAATATGAAAACAGTTCAGGTAACTTCCCTGGTTTTATCTTATATTAAAAACACAGGTTGGTTTCGTAAACTGTATAGGTAAGCAGAAAACAAGACACAGAACTAGACTAGTGCAGGGCTAGACATAAGGATTTAGGAGGGCACAGCCACTTTGGCCTTGGCTATTCATATTTTTTCTAGGGCACAAGGCCATTAAGCCTGGGCACAAGGCCAAAATCTGGAGTAAATCCAGGGCACCAAGGCCACATATCCGAGGCTCGCAGACTATGTAGTAATTTGACAATTTCCAAAGCTTACATTAATTAAGTATTTGGACCACCTATCTAATTTCTTGGTACAAAGAAATATGAGTCACTGGGTATCTTTTCCTAGTGCATGCAAGGCTCCAGCTGGACCAAAAGTAAATGTACATTATGTCCATATCAGCAAGTGGCTTAGTTAGTAGCCCAAATAACTGGAATTCCTGGTCACAAAGAAGAATAATTGTAGCCAATGACCACTCTATAAGGAAGGATTGATTTTCTCTGCTGGTGGTTGGCTAATCTCTGCTCAGGAGTTGATGCAACTAAATCAGCAGGTACAGCGACTCTGTAAAAAATATCGACCAATTCAAATTAGAGCTTTGGTCATAAATCTTTTTCTCGAATTTTGATCATAAATTTTATTAGCTAGTGTGCAGTGGTATTGTTTTTTGTGAAGTCATTGACAAATTAAAAATTTTAATTTGAAAAAATGTTTTTTTCATTTATTTAAATTTCATAGGACACCTCGGGCCTTGTGGAGGAATTTTATTTCCATAAAGGATGCATTTTTTTATTTTCAAAAAAGCAGAAACTTTCCAAAAAGGCATTGGGCCAATACTGAGTCACTAATTACCAATTACTGTAATTACCAAGTTTAGACAACCTACGCAATACGACCTTCGATTTGAGACAGAAAATATATATATATATATATATATATATAGCTATAGCTTTATTTCAAAAAACAAAATCCAACAATAAAGGAGCCGTCAATATTTTTGTATTTGTTTGCTCAGAACACCCGTATTCTTTTAGTGTACATCACAATTGACTTGACGTTCGTTTTTTGCACACTGCACGCTACCAGTCCTATATCCTCCCAGCAGAGCTTGGTACTTCTGAGTCATATCTGCTCTGCCTCGGCAAATGTTTTTTTACAACACCATCTGACATTTACCTGAACAAAGTAGATAATTTGCAACATTTTGCGGCAGTAGCCGCGAGTTCAGCTTGCTTTCTTTTACTTTCTCGATCTTTGCGAGGCATGGTGACAGCATAAGCAGCAGACGACAACTACACGATGATTACCGAAGAGGACACCTATCTGTTATTCGGAAACCGTCGGATGGCTTTTCCAATCAAAAACGTAACCCCCGATGATGCACCATTGTCATTGCTGTGGCTCCATAGTAGGCTGGACGATACATGTATACCGTACCAGCCAATCATGCGACGAACACATGATCGTATTAGTCCAGAATTCATTGCGGTTCATTCAGTAGTTGGGAATTACGAGATGTGCGGGTCGACCTCGTTTCTTGTATCGAAGGTTGGGTTCGGGTTCAGTACAGATGCATCGATTGTTGACGAGGTAAAGTGGACCGTGTCGTGTGCAAGTCTTTTGTGTAATGAACGTTACTTTCGGTAAAAAGGGGGCATACGGCCAGACAAACATTAAAGGCAGGCCAATCTTGGCCGTAAGGTACTTCAATTTTGAGGAGGCGTGCGGCCAATTTTGAAAGGCACGACTGCCATTGGCCGCGGTGCCGCGGCTTATGTCTAGCCCTGCTAGTGTCATAAGTCCATCTTTATTAGTATGACCATTTCTCCCATAAAGGTCCTGCACAGGTTCGGGTACCTGACGGGTGACCCGCAAATTTTGATGAAACGGGTGAAAAATATTCTACTGTGTCGGATACGGGTTTAGGTCGGGTCGGATGCAGGAGAGCTAAATTGCAGTTTTCAAAACATCTTGTGCCAAAAAAAATACCCTAGGGCTATATTTTAGTGACACGATCCCTGCATTCAAGATGATAAAATGTAAAATCCATATCAGTTTATGCCTGCACGCGCTTTCATTTCAAAAAACGCTTGCGATCAGTTCTCTAGTTGTTCGAAATGGATGCTGAAGTAGTCAGCTGAGGCCATCAACTGTAGACGATATCCTTTTTTTACACAGTAATACAAAGCACTGCACCAAACTCTAGTCTTCACCTTCGTGTAGGAATTCCAGTCGGGTAATCAAAGGAAAATGGACAGTGCATGTAGATAGCCTATAAAACCCAATACTGTGCAGGGTAGCCTAATGTGCATTTTATATAATATTAGTTTTATTAACACATTTAAATGTAAGCTGGTAAGGCTATGTGTGGGCATGGCAGTATCAAACATTATTTGAGTTTGGAGGTAGGCTATTACCATTTGTTTCGCCTATTATTAGGCTGTTATTAACCCTTTAGCATCGAGTGCATTGTCGGTGACGCAGCATACTTTTTTAGTCTATTTCAGTTTTATATCTCGCTGAAATCTTAATGTAGAATCATGAAAAAAACACTGGATAAATCAGTAATCTGTCTTTTTAAAACGTCTATTGTCGGAAGTATTAAAGTTTTAAAAATTAGGTTAAATCGGCAAAAAAGTAAACCATGTTACCTTACGTTGTTTTACTTGCATCGGGGGCGTGTAGTACCGCTCTCACCCGAAGATCACTATTCACATTCTAAATAGCCGCATTAGCACGTATTCAGATCGCATTCGCATGGTAATTTGATGAACAACATAACGGTGAAACGCGATCCAGGTAAATCCCCATCAAAACCATAAAAGGGGGTGGGGGACGTGACCAGGTGTCAATGGCTCATTCATGCACATGAAAGTTGCTACATATTTAATGAAAGGAGCCAGAAATAGTGACATGAGTTCGGTTTTTCTTATTTATTTATCCAACTGAATATTGCAACTACACCATTTAGTCATATTCATGTAGCCAAGACTTTGGTTATCAGATAGTAGAGAGGGCTGCTGGGATTGCTGTACTGTGCGGGAATGGTGTAGTCGCTGTGTGCACTTGTGTTGTGCGCCTGTTGAAGCGGTTGATTTGATTTGAATTATCTGTAAAGTATATTTGAGTGTTTGTGTGCCAGCACAGTTACGTGGGTGGTTGTTGTTGTTGTTTCATTTTTAACTTTTATTTTTACATGTCTACTTGTCTGTCCTTGTCAATTGACAGCGTGAGTGTTACCGACAGCTGCGGGCGCGAGCGGCGTTTCTGTCTGCGTCCTTCGCATCAAACACCCGCGGGTAATATTATCGAACATCGGTAACATTAACTCGGAAAGGACAGTTGCTCCTGAGCTTTGCTCGGTCGCCAGTCGGGGCCGGGAGGACATTTTCCACTTTTTTTCCCGCTCCGGCAGTAGCCTGCTTTGAGAGGGGTTTTTTTTTGTGGTTTTTTGGCCTCTCTAGAGCAATTTCGCTTTAGTTTAGCTAAACGTGGTTCAGCAGGAAGTTAGTCTCGGGTAAGTAATTGTTAATTTGGCTATTTTAAAAGTTTAATTTAAAGGTTGTTATCGCTGACGCTGCCGGATAATTTATAATAAAGTAGTGATTTAACGCAAGTGTTAATTTTAGTGTTTTAGTGTACTCGGCACTTTGTTTTAACTATACGTTGATTAGATCAACTAAAAGTTTAAATACTCTATATTAATATACTGGGCTGGGAGTAAAGGACGGGGACATAGTGAGTTAGGTAATTATGGGGCCAGCTCAGTGTTGTGTTTGCAAGATGTTTGCCCTTCTGGATGCTTGCGTCCAGTCGGACTTCGTCTGCGAACGATGTAGGTTAGTTGACTCACTCATGGTCCAGGTTCGTGACCTAGAGGAGCGACTGGCTCTCATCCAACATAACAATGAGTTAAAGGAGAGAGTTAATACGCCTTCTAGGGAGACTGTGTGTACGTCACAAGTGGGGAGGGGGGAGAATGATGAACAGGTAGGTCGAGAGAGCTGGGTGAACGTAGGTCGTAGACGTAGAAAAGGGCGTACACAATTCACAGAGGCGGCATCACCTGAAGTAACGGTGTCTAACCGCTTTCAGGTGCTTCCAGCTTTAGAGCCGGAAGAGACTGGGGAGGCAGGTGGGCCCTTGGGCACCAAGGAGCCGCCTAACCCCAGTAGGAGGGAGGTTGTGATAGTAGGGGATTCAATTATCAGAGGTGTAGATAGTTATGCGTGCACCCGTGATAGAGGGTCCCCTACGGTGTCTTGCCTGCCTGGTGCCCAGGTAGGGGACCTTCCAGATCGAGTGGACAGGCTTTTGGCCCCAGCCGGGGTGGATCCAGTGGTCGTGGTGCATGTTGGCATGAATGACATAGGAAAGGGCAGGAGGGCTGTTCTGCAAGATAAATTTATAGAAGTCGCGGATAAGCTTAGACGCAGAACATCCACGGTGGTATTCTCTGGAATACTTCCGGTGCCATGTGCAAGTCAGGCTAAGTTAGCTGAGATAAGGGGATTAAATGCGTGACTAAAATAGTGGTGTAGGAAAGAGGGGTTCAGGTTTATGGGGCACTGGAAGACCTTCTGGAACAGGTGGGACCTGTTCAAGCCGGACGGGTTGCATCTGAACCATAGGGGAACCAGTGTATTGGGGAGGCGTATGAGCAGAATAGTTGAGGAATGTTTAAACTAGGGACTGGGGGGGCAGGGAGGTCAGTTAAGAATTTATGTGGGGAGAGACGGAAAGCCCAAATAAATATTAAAAGTAGACACTGTAAAAGGCCTACCATTAGTGGTCTGTATTTGAATGCTAGGAGTATTAGAAACAAAATTAATGACTTCGAGGCTTTAATTTCTTCAGACAATTACGACATTAGAGGAATAACTGAAACATGGATGAGTGACAATGATGGTGATGAATATAATATGGATGGTTATACGTTGTTCCGTAGAGACTGGATAGGCAAGAAGGGAGGTGGTGTTGCAGTATACGTAAAAGAAAACTTGCAGGCAAGGGAACTCACTGATAAAAATAAAAATTCAGAAGCTGTATGGATAAAACTTGATGCTGAAGATTCAAATGGCATAATTGTCGGGGTTTGTTATAGAGCACCTAATGTAGCTGTAGAGGAAAGCAGAATGTTATATGATGATATCAGGATTATGAGTAATAAAAATGATGTGGTGGTTATGGGTGATTTTAATTTACCTGGGATACAGTGGGACACAGTCTCTGGCTCTTCTGTAAATGAACTTGAGATGATGGAATTAGTACAGGATTGTTTGTTTACTCAGTTTGTTAATACCCCTACCAGGGGAGAAGCCCTTCTTGATCTTGTTTTCTGTAATAACCAGGATAGGATTGGAAAATTAGAGGTTTTAGACCCATTGTACAGTAGTGATCATAACATGGTTAAATTCGAGGTTAATTTCATTGTCCGAAGAGCAAAGTCGAAATTAAAAGTATACAATGTTAGGAAGGCTAACTTTAATGGAATGAGACGGAAATTAGAAACTGTAAACTGGACAGAGTTAAATTGCAAAACAGTTGAGGCATGGGAATTTTTTAAAAGCACATTGTTGCAAGTGCAAGAGGACTTCATACCTGTTTCCAGCAAAACTAAATCTAGGAAACGACAACCAAGGTGGTTTACTAAGGAAATTAAGAATAAAGTCAGGAGGAAAAGGGCTCTGTTCCACAATTGGAAAATAACTAATCATTTCAAAATTAAGCAGGAGTATCTAAGTCTACAGGCAGAGTTAAAAAATAACATTAGCCTATCCAAGAGGGATGTAGAAAGAAAAATTGTGTTGGAGGCTAAGGATGACAGTAAAGGTTTCTTCTAATATTTTAACTCCAAGAGAGCTCTAAAAGCTGAAATCACTAATTTGCAGGATAGTAAGGGATAATTGATAACGAAATTGATATAGTAAATGAGTTTAATGATTATTTTTCACGGGTGTTCACAGTAGAGAACACAAGTAACTTACCACCAATTAATACGAATACAGCATCGTCTATGACCAATATATGTATAACTGAGGTTGATGTGATACTAAGGCTAGCTAAACTCAAAATAAATAAATCGCAGGGCCCTGATGGCATCTTACCTATAGTCTTAAAAGAGGTAAGGGAAATTATTAGCCAACCTTTAACTTTAATATTCCAAAAATCGTTATCTGCGGGTGTGGTACCATCAGATTGGAAGCATGCTAATATAACACCCATATTCAAAAAAGGGGATAGAAGTAATCCAGCAAACTATAGGCCAATCAGTTTAACTAGCATTACTGGAAAAATAATTGAAGCTATAATTCAAGTGAAAATGGTAGATTACCTAGATGCAAATAACATTATAAAGGATAGCCAACATGGATTTAGGAGAGGTAGATCCTGCTTAACGAATCTACTTGAGTTCTTTGAGGAAGCTACAAGTGAAATTGATCACAAAAAGGCCTATGTGTGATTTACTTAGATTTCCAGAAGGCCTTTGATGTTGTCCCCCACAAATGGCTCTTGCTAAAGATTAAAGCTGCAGGGATTTTAGGAACTGTGGCAGCTTGGATCGAAAACTGACTAACTGACAGGAAGCAGCGAGTAGTTATTAGAGGCACAATGTCACAGTGGGCCTCCGTTCATAGTGGGGTACCGCAGGGTTCAATTTTAGGACCACTATTGTTCCTAATTTACATTAATGATATTGACACAAATACATACAGTAAACTGGTTAACCCTTTGGGGTCTAGGGGTAGGAAACACACTTTCACTGACTGGGGCATGATCACACATTTCTTCAAATATCATAAACTTAATTCATGGCAAATAAATTATTTCTTATATATTTGTTTTGCCATTACACTCATCTTTATTTTAATATATATTGTAAATATGTCAGATTTTTGTTAAGTTTGAAATTTGACATCAAAGTATAGACATTGCAAAATGCAGTTTGGAACACTTGCAGAAACATTATAAAAGTACATAGTAAGCAATGCTGGCAGTTTGTTTTGATCCCAGATATCTGATCACCAAAGTCTTGGCTACATGAAGATGACTAAATGGTGTAGATGCAACATTCATTTTGATAAATAAATAAGAAAAACCTAACTCATGTCACTATTTCTGGCTCCTTTCATTGAATATGTAGCAACTTTCATGTGTATGAATGAGCCATTGTCACCTGGCCACGTCCCTAACCCCCTTTTATGGCACTGAAGGGGATGTATCTGGAACGCATTTCACTGTTGCGCTGTTAATCAAATTACCATGCGAATGCGATTTGAATACACGCTAATGCGGCTATTTAGAATGTGAATAGCGATCTTCAGGTGAGAGCGGCACTACACGCCCCCGATGCAGGTAAAACAAAGTAAGATAACATGGTTTATTTTCTGCCGATTTAACTTAATTAAAAAAACTTTAATACTTCCGACAATGGACGTTTTGAAAAGAAGACAGATTACGGATTTAGCCAGCGTTTTTTTCATGATTCTACATTAAGATTTCAGCGAGATATAAACTGAAATAGACGCGAAAAGTACGCGATGTCGCCGACAACATACTCGACCCCAGAGAGTTAAATTTGCAGACGACACCAAGGTGAGTGGTGTAGCAGATACTGATCTAGCAGCAGAGAGGCTTCAACGGGATCTGGATTTAATTAGCGAATGGGCTGATACTTGGCAGATGAAATTTAACACAGATAAATGTAAGGTAATCCATGCAGGGAGCAGAAATATAAAGTACAGATATTTTATGGGTTCCACTGAAATAAAGGTAGCTGATTGCGAGAAAGATCTCGGTATGTATGTTGATGCTTCCATGTCCCACTCTCGCCAGTGTGGGGAAGCAATAAAAAAGGCCAAAAGAATGTTGGGTTATATCTCTAGATGTGTGGAGTTTAAGTCAAGGGTGGTGATGTTACACTTGTATAATTCCTTGGTAAGACCCCACCTAGAATACTGTGTGCAGGTTTGGTCACCATACCTCAAGAAGGACAGGTGCAACGAAGATCTACGAGAATGCTTTCTGGTCTTAGAGGAATGTCTTATGAGGAGAGGTTAGCGAAACTGAATCTGTTTAGCCTTGAGCAAAGGAGACTAAGGGGGGATATGATTCAGGTCTATAAGATTCTAACGGGTCTGGATGCTGTTCAGCCAAATGACTATTTCAATATTAGTCTAAATACTCGAACTCGTGGCCATAAGTGGAAATTAGCAGGAGAATATTTTAAAACAAATTTGAGGAAGCACTTCTTTACACAGCGTGTAGTTAGAGTATGGAATAGTCTTCCTGCTAGTGTAGCGGAAGCTAAAACCATGGGTTCCTTTAAATCAGAGCTAGATAAGATTTTAACAACTCTGAGCTATTAGTTAAGTTCTCCCCAAACGAGCTTGATGGGCCGAATGGCCTCCTCTCGTTTGTAATTTTCTTATGTTCTTATCTGGGTGATTCTCATGAAATGCAGATTTAAAAGGAATCCAACTTGAAAATTTTCAAAAGGCATTTGAAAACAAATTTCCTTTGGAGCATTTAAGGTTAAGGTCTGAACTTGGTAAAAACATAATTTTCTGGTTTTTTTTGGAATATTTTCTATGTATTTATTGGTATTTTAGACATAGAGTCCAGAAAAAAATATCATTACCGCAACATGACATTATATCAAATATATGGTTTAAAATGTATATTTTTTTGTAATTTTTAAAGTAGATTATTAACCCTCTTGCTCAGGTATATATAACTCAGGAGACATTACTTTTTTATATTTATGTTTTATCATTTTCTTCATTTCTCTCTTTACCGCAACATACTTGATGATTTACATCTTGTTTTTTTTAGGATATTTTCCTGAAAACTGACATGTATATTTTTTCTGTAACAGAGATTAAAATAAGTGCTATAAATTGTGTAAATACAATTACAAACTATCATTTTCTAGTAATTGAATAATTTGCTAATAAACACATATTGTGGTAATGAGAATGAATTTTAATCTCCGAAACACCAATGTTTCAGAAATTAGATTTAGTGCTGTATATTCATAGTTTAGTAAGGATTCTGAGCTTAGCTGACATATTTAACACAATACCACAATTTAAAGAATATATTTATTTTATGAAAAAGTTCATACAATCATTTGTCCATAAAATTACAGCACTAACAAACTTTTGTGAAGCATTTCCAGGCTGCCTGTTCACCATCTTCTTCAACTTTTGAGCCTGGAGTCTTTTAATTTTTCTGTTCAGATTATGTAGTTCTTTGGTCTCTTTAGTTTTTCCTTGGTATACTTCAGTTTGGCTCTGTTTGCTTGTAAGTTTTGATGTCCGCTCTTTTAAAAAAAAAAAAAAAAAATTATTGCTAGATGTGTTCTCCTGGAGGTGGATACTTCTACTGGCCCTGTCAGGTCTATCCTTTCATTTAGTCTATCCTTTAATCATACTTAAATATCAGAAAATAGTTAATTTACTGTTTTGTAATAGTAAGTATACATTAGAGTTGAGCCGGATACTCGGCTGAAACGAGTATCCGGTACGGATAAAGCACTTTTGACGAGTACGAGTATCATACGAGTAATACAAGTCAATATCTGTGCTCGGATTGAATAAAAATTCTCATTGGGTAGCTGACTGTGTCTGCGTTCTGTGATAGACTAGTCACAGCGCCCCTCCCCTACACACATACAGATTTATTGTGTTGCTGTGTCCCGCTCTGCTCACTCACACACAGAACACTGAGAAGAGAAGAGAACAGCGCTCTCTCTCTCTCTGTCGCTCCCTCAGTCACTCAGGATCGCGGGTTTTTTTCCGTTAACGTTTAGGGTTTCTTCAGCTTCAGGTTTGTTTGTAGAATGCGACTCGCGTCTCTGCCTGTCGGAGTTTTTTTTTTCTTTTTTAAACCGTCAGCTGGCTCTAGCCAGTTTTTTTTTACTTCACGCACTGAGTGTCTGACACTTTCTTGCTGTATTTTATAAAAAAAAAATAAAGGTAGTTGTGGTATAATTAATATTACAAATTAAGCTACACACACAAACACACACACACACACACACACTCCCCCCCCCCTCTCTTTCTCTCTCTCTCTGTCTCTCTCTTACTCACTCACTCACTCACACACACTCACACATACCTGGTGTGGAAATAAAAAAAATAAAGAACCAAAAAAAAAGAAATCACACTGATCATAAAAAAATTAAGTTAAAAAAAGAAAGTTATGTTGAGATGAAAACTCTTGTTCATTACATTTTACTTCATAATTGCAACCGCATGTGTTGTATTCATTGTTGCAAAACTTGTTCTGTATATAGTTCGTTTGTTATCGTGATCAAAACCACTGATCTGAAGCTCAATGCTGATGCTGTCATGTAAATAGTTTTCTAATCAGCAATAAATATAACAATTTCTGATCAACCCATATCAATTGCATGCTTAAAATAACATACCGGTTAAAGCCCCACCCATTTAAAGACAACCCGACCCACTTCCAGGTCAAACCCCGCCCACTTCCGGGTTAGGCCCCGCCCATTCCGAGTACAGATACAGATACAGATAATGCTGTACTCGCTCATCCCTAGTATACATTAATGTAAATTCAACGCACAAAAATTATAAATTTCTTGAAAGGTGCTAATGTTTACGTACATAGCAAATGCGTCCTGGGTTTTCCCTCTTGAAACGCATTTACTATAAACACTGAAATGGTTCGTTTACTCATATTACCTTACTGTGAATTCAAAAGAAAACTGCAGCCAATGCCGTGTTCTATGAATTAGTAGGGGTAACATTAGTATACTGTACTGTAAATGTGCTAGTGTAACAAATATCCTTTAGACGATACTGTACTCTATTTTTACATTAAACATTTGTTTTTTTTTCCCCCCCAAAGGTAATGTATTAAGCTAACTTTTAAATGAAAGTGTTTTGGGAGCATATTTAGGGTTTAAACTAGAAATAAGCACATTACCATTTTTAGTGACTCTACCAAACATCCACGAATCCTCCTGGAACGTTCTGGAACCTAACCTCATGAATGTCTGAGGTCTTACTGTACTTGTTTATTCCTTTGATCGTATTTTGCTGAACTTTTCCTCCATTGCAGTTTCTTTTTCTCATGCTGTCTTTTAGTTAGATCCTGAACTGTCTTTATTTTACCATTCTCCTTACATTTTTGATACCTAAAAATGGAAAAAAAAGAATTGAAGGTAAAATGCATTTTTGAGCATAGACATAGTAATGAAAGTAATGCTTGAACTAGAACAAACTTTTGTACTATCTCCATGTTTGAAGTGTGTGTGTGTGTGTGTGTGTGTGTGTGAATTTTTTTGTCCTCTGTGGAGGCACCATGAGGCCTAGCTAAACTTTCACTGACTTTTTATATTTAGACATTAATGAGGTAAATAATCAAAAAAAATTAAATTTCAATTTTTTAAATGTTAAAAACTTTGCCTATCAGTAATGAGAAACAAAAAGTTGTGTAGGCACTGTGATGAGCAAACTTTTAACTTTTATCTGGAGAAATAAAAAATGAACTGCTTACCTAGTACCCATCTTGAGTATCACAGCCAGTAGTGTCCCCCCTTCAAATTTCCTTGATTATGTAAGTTCCTTGTGGACTTAAACAATGATTGAAAATTATTGCGGTGGATGAGAAAATTCGTCTTTGACAAATATCTTTTCCCTAATATTTTCACTTCTTTTATCGATGAATGCCAAATACCACATATTTATTTACTGTAACCATTAGTAGTTTTACTTGCACTGAAGCTTTTTCTTTATTTATTTTAAACATTAAAATTTGTATTTCAAAGAACCCAAACTCAGTAATGGACACGTTGCGGTAATGAGAATCTTACTCTTAAATGTGAAAAAAAACAGAAAATATATTTATGATGTTCACTTTAAAACATATGCAAGATAGTCTATGATGAGATGTTTATAACTGTATGCTTCTCTTTTTGATAGCATTTACTTTTTCATCAAAATGCTTCATGCCACCTCCTAAATCTGATTTCGCGAGAATCACCCATCTCGGATCAAAACAAACTGCTAGTCTTGCTTACTATGTACTTTTATAATGTTTCTGCAAGTGTTCCAAACTGCATTTTGCAATGTCTATACTTTGATGTCAAATTACTAACTTAACAAAAATCTGACATACAGTAAAACCGGTCTAAGTCGACACTCGCGGGACCAGCTTAAAAGTGACGACTTAGGTGTATCTTGTCAATTCTCTAAGTCGACACTTAGACATAAGTTGCCAATCTCGCCGTTTTGCCGACTAGTAAATATAACACCATACCTCTACTACACCGCACTATACACGCGAGACTTAAGACCAGAGAGCGACTAGTGCGATAGGTGGGGATTCCCCGTTTCTACATTGCCGTGGTGACAAGCAGGCGGTGTGAAGCAGGTGGCGGGAATGCAGCGATTAGGGTGTCGACTTACAGGTAGGAAAATCCATTCATTTGTGTTGTTTGGGACTGGGATTTAGGTGACGACTAAGGGAATTTGACGACTTACAAGCGACGATTTATACAAGGAATTTTAAAGGAAACATCATTAGGAAAAATCGGGACTTTTGCTTGAGCGTCGACTTGTTCACATTGACGAGTTACAAGCCAGCGACTTAGACCAGTTTTACTGTATTTACAATATACATTAAAATAAAGACTATTGTAATGGCAAAACAAATATATAAGAAATAATTTATTTGCCATGAATTAAATTTGTGAAATTTGAAGAAATGTGTGATCATGCCCCAGTCAGTGAAAGTGTGTTTCCTACCCCTAGACCCCAGAGGGTTAAGCAACATAAACATTTGGCTATGCCTTTTCAACTGATGTTGTGTGCGGAATTTTATTTTATTTGTATCGGATAACGGTTCGGATACGGGTTTAAGTATGATGGGTACGGGTGGGTGCGGTTTGTCTAAATCAGACCCATGCAGGACTCTGCTGCCGGGTGCAGCAATAATCATATAAACAATTTTCATATAAATCATATAAATAATTTATTTATTATTTGAAGTGATGACTTCATTACGTCGTTTTTGCGGGTGAGGAGCAGAAATTTCTGCGGTAGGGCGGTATAATCAAAATCTCTCCCATTGGCCAAATTTATATCGTATACCGCTTATACTGTTTATACCGCACAGTACTAATTCAGACTGTTTACATGTACTTTTGTTTACATGGTTTTAGTTGGATTAACACAATAATTTGATTTTCTTAGTTTGCATGTAAACTAATTGATTGATCATAAAAAGGCCTATGATGTGATCTATTTAGATTTCCAGAAGGCCTTTGATGTTGTGCCCCACAAACAGCTCCTGCTTAAGATCAAAGCAGCAGAGATTTTAGGAATTGTAGCAGCCTGTTTTGAAAACTTGTTAACAGATAGAAAGCAGCCGGTAATTATTAGAGGCACAATGTCTCTGGCCTGCATTCATAGTGGAGTACCTCAGGGTTCAATCTTAAGAGTACTATTATTCCTAATTTACATAAATGATATCGACACTATACTTTGTACAGCAAATTGGTTCAACTTACCCAAGGATGGGTGGTGTTGCAGACCCTGAATTAGTGGCATAGAGGTTACATTGGGATCTTGATTTAATTAGTGACTTGGCAGATAACCTGGCAGGTAAATGTCAGGTAAACTGTTGACAAATGTAAGGTAATCCATGCAGGTAGCAGAAATATACAGTACAGATATTTCAGGGGTAACCATAAAATAAACGGGTCTGATTTAGACTTTGGTGTGTGTGTATGTATGTATGTATGCTTCCATATCCTACTCTCACCAGTATGTGGAAGCTATTAAAAAGGCCAATAGGATGCTGGGTTATGATACTCAAGGTGTATGGAGTTTAAATCAAGGGAGTGGTAAGACCTCTCATAGAATATTGTGTGCAGGTTTGGTCACCTTATGCTTATTGCTGCCTTAGAAAGGGTTCAACGCAGGGCTACAAGAATCATTCCTGGTCATAGTGGAATGTCTTATGAGGAGAGGTTAGCAGAGATTAATCTGTTCAACCCCGGACTAAGAGGAGACATGACCCAGGTATACAAGACTCAGGTCTGGATGCTGTTCATCAAAATAATTATTTCAATATTCGTTAAAATACAAGAACTCGGGCCATAGGTGGAAATTGGTGGGAGAACATTTTAAACTGTGTTTCAGAAAACACTACTTTACACAGTGTGTAGTTATTTGAAATATTCTTCCTGTTAGTGCAGTGTAAGCTATCACCTTGGGTTCCTTTAAATCAGAGCTAGATAAGATTTGAACAACTCTGAGCTATTTAGTTGAGTTCTCCCTAAACGAGCTTGATGGGCCAAATGACCTCCGCTCCTTTGTAAACATCTTATGGTAGTGACGCAACCAGCTTTGTTTGGTCATGCTTTCGTTGGAAGTGGAGTGAGCAGGGCCATGCCAGTGTGGTTATGATTTGCGAAAACCGCCATACTATGTCACCGTGCTACTCCATTAAAACTAAATTAAAAATTCAGGGGACAGTTGCACATAACATCTTAAATTAAGATTTACCTTAAAGTAGAACTGGGCGATATGGCCTAAAGATAAAATCTCAGATTTTTTTCACAATAAATCCGATTTTCGATTTTAATCGATTTTCCCGTCCCCTACTCAAAATCAAACTACAGATGACAAAGTTTTAATTTAATTTTGTTTTTTTACTTTATAGTTAAAGTGCAATCTGACAAGCCAAAAAAGATGCTTGTAAGTGAGATGACAGACCACGCCATTGTAAACACTTTTAGAAACGTGTAAAAACTTTTAGCATGTTAATGAATCCCGGCTTTTCCACAGTATGTATGGGCACCATGTCTTTTGCAATATACATCGCGACAGCGTCTGTTATGGCATTCCACCATGCCCCATTCTTATCATACGGCACACAGTTCGAAAACGTGTCAGGGATGGTTACTTGCTTAACTTTGGATGTTGTGCTGGTGCTGCGGGTATTTTCATTTCACTGGGAGCTGTACTTCGCTGCGTGCCTCTGCTTTAGGTGCTGGAATAAATTTGTCGTGCTGCGTCCTTTGGTTGCAACAGCTTTTAAACAGACTTTACAAAGAGGACTTGTTTGGTCTGTGTCCGATGGCGCAAAACCGAACCATTGCCATGTTTGTGAATCCGCTACAGTGTTTGGGTGCGCCGCGCTAATGTGCCCGTGAAGAATGGTGCATCGCATTAGTTCCGCTTTTGGTGCTCGCGTGTAAAATAAGTAATAAAATTGATTTCATTAAAACACATCGTCCTGAACTGTAAATTCGAATTAATCGATAAAATCAATTTATCGCCCACCTCTACCTTAAAGTCCGAGTTAAGGTTTCCTTAAAATGAAGTTGGTTGCACAAAATACCCTTAAGTATTGTCCTTAAGGTTTCCTTAACTTAAATACTTAAGTGAACATTTTTTCTCCTCATCTTGATCTTATACCTAAGGATCCCCTTAAAGTTCATTAAATGGTTGCACAGAACACCTTAACAGCTAAGGTAAGGAAAACAACTTATCGTAGCTGCATCATGGCTGAATTTATGGCCTGCACGTGTTTATATTTCATTATTAAATCTGGCTAGCAAATCGATCTTTCGAATTCACAGAATAAAAAAACAATGTAACGTTATCCCGCTAATTAAGCGCTGGCAAGTTTCACTGCTGTACCAGTTGGCAGTATTAGACAGAAGTTGATTTGGTTATCAATCAAGTTTTCTGATACAAAAATATGGAGATACAGGCAAAAATGCAAATAATGTAACTGAGGTACAACAATAATTGTCTTCTCAGTTTTTCCTCCACTACTTATTTTCCCAGTACTTTTGCTTATCTTCCAAGTTGGTACTGGTGCTTGTCATCAACCATTCAGCAAAGTTTATTGCCATATGCCCCACTCAGTAGTTCTTAGTCAAGCGAAATGTACCTACTGAACACAATACACCAGGGGAAACAGTCCACATTTTCATCAGATAAGGATGCAGTGGGGATGAAATCCAACTTTTTTTTTTATTTCAGAGGAATAATGTTACATTTCGTCACTGTCATTAACACACACTTTAGTTACATTTTTGTTGTAGTTATTTTCATGCAAAAATCCATCGTCGTGCCATATGTTTGTCAACATTTCAGTCAACGAAATTAACACTGGGGGCAATAACAAGCAGGGATGCTCCATGGAAACCACAATTTTACTGCTGCAAAATGTCTTTCAATGCAGTAAATCCCTTTGGGTTTTTCCATGACTTTGGAAACCTTTCATGGAATTCTCTACAACACCCTTAAATAAATTCCTCGGCTAAGGAGAAATTAAACCTTAAGTCTAATACTCAAGCTGTTTTGTGCAACAGACCCCAGATCTATAATAACACTGAAGCAAGGGTATAGGTGTATGGTATTTCTTCACTGTTTCCCCTGGTGTATTGTGTTCAGTAGGTACATTTCGCTTGACTAAGAACTACTGAGTGGGGCATATGGCAATAAACTTTGCTGAATGGTTGAAACTTTGCTGAATTATTACCCGAACCCCATACGTCCACCACATCACTCCTGTTCTTCAGCAGTTACACTGGCTCCCTATTCAGTTCCGTATCCAGTTTAAAGTCCTCTTGCTGACATTTAAAGCTATCCACAATCTCTTCCCCCCCTATTTATCTGACCTCCTTCATGTTTCTATTCCATCTCGTTCTCTCAGATCCTCTTCCTCATTATATTTGTCTGTTACATAAGAACATAACTTTAATTTGTGTATGCCAATGAATATTAACAGGAATGTTAAATCTGCATTTGCATAATTTCCACCTGTCCGTCTTACCACAATGGGGAGCAGAGCATTTAGCCGCTCTGCACCCCGCCTTTGGAATTCCCTCCCATCTCATCTTAGAAACATGGACTCATTTTCTCATTTCAAATCTGGACTCAAAACCTATCTGTTCAAGCGAGCCTATTCATTGTAAAATCCATTTATTTGTCATTTATATTTATTTTTTATTTTTTATTTTTTTTGCATTTTATCCTTTGTAGTGTGTATAAATTTTATGTATGCCTGTACGGTGACCTTGAGTGTCAGAAAGGCGCCTTGTAAATAAAATGTATTATTATTATTATTATTATTTCAGTTATGAACTTTTTATTTAGGTTTGTAGCCATCTTGGAGTCTTTATATTCCTGTAGCGAGGAATCGTATAAATGCTGGTATTTCCGGACTTCATCAGGCAACCTTTCTTCAAATCTGCTATACATCTTTGTTTTCAGTCTGATCAGAGAGGGCATAAAATTTGTTTGTATATTAGGGCTGCACGATTTGGGGAAAATATCGAATCGCGATTTTTCTGACAGAAATTGCGATTTGATTTACGATTTAATTTTTTTATGTCAAGCTTCAGTTCAATATTCAGTGTGTAGTAATTTTAAAACGTATGACGCAGCATGATACCATCAGTATTAACTGATCTATATTCTAATGCAAGGATGAGAATTTAAAGATGTGATGTGTGAAGTTAAATAAAGTAATAATGAAAACTATTGCAGCAAAAAGAAAAATAGCGATCTCGCTTGTAGCTGACCAAAGTTGCCAACCCTGCATTTTATTTTAAATGAGAAGTAATATGCAGTTTTCGACTGAAGCAGCTTATTACTTTGCTTTGTTACTCGGACAAATACAAAACGAATGATTTAAACATTATATGCGTCTCTTTTTGTATGTTTTCTAAATAAGACAGCGTGCCCATACCCAACTGTAATAGTGATTAAAGCGATCTATTCTTTTAGTATTTATGTTAAAGCAAGACTTTTATTTTATTACTGTTGTGGGACTTATCTTTGGAAACACTTAAATTTAATAAGCACAAAAACATATGACATAAACACGACTGTATTGTGAGTTTTACGGCTTTTTTGGAGGTCACCGACTCCGCTGATGTGAGAATTACTTAATGTCTCGTTGTTTTGATGGGTTAGCGCAGTGGTTCCCAAACTGGGGGGCACAGAGGTATTGCGGAGGGGCACACCAATGGGATAGCCGCAGGGGCATGTGGCACCCTAAAATAATCTCTTAACAGACTGGACGATTAAACAAATAAAGCAGCCCAACATTACAGTAACTAACATTAAATAAACCACTAACTTACGTGTACTATTAGAGCATTTATGTAATTTATTTAAACTTTATTTCGCCAGGTAAATTAACTGAAAACCAGTTCTCACTGCTTTACATGATATTCGGGAGGAATAGCATATAACACAACGGAACTTCCTGGGATACAAACGACACGTTTTTCAGCCAATAAGGGCAAAGTTGTGTCGTCATAGAGGCTGTTCCAGTTTGTTCAGCCGACTGAGAGGTGCTGTACCATCTGTCTTAAGTCGTCTTGCTCTTGTAAGGTTCTTGTACCATGTGACATGGTGACGCGTGACGACATTTTACAGCGCCGGACAAAAAACCATATCATGAAAAATTAGGTTTGAAATTTTCTACATGAAGTGCAGGGAGACTATGGGTATGATTTAGTGTTGTTTTGTGCTATGGTATAGGCTGAAACCTGCGGTTATCATTAAAAACAAAATGCGGTAAACGTAAGACAAACTTTAATTTGTGTATGCCAATGAATATTAACAGGAATGTTAAATCTGCATTTGCATAATTTCAAACTTATGCTGGACTTTTATTTTTAATTGATTGCTCTTTTTTCTCCCACAGTGGTGAAATTGCACCATTTGTATTTTATAATTGCATTTGTTTCGCTCGATTAGAAAAGGGAGTTGTATTTCAAATAAAGTTTGAATCTGAACCTGTGTAATTTGAATGGGGGGGGCTCAATAATGTTCCTATCTAGAAAAGGGGGGCCCTGCAGAGAAAGTTTGGGAACCACTGGGTTAGCGGTATACTAATGCTATTGTCTATTAACAAAAACCAAAGGTGTGATACGCTGAAGTATATTGCAGCTGGTGTTTAAAAGGAGCTCGCCTTTTGTTAATAGGCAATATAATATTGTTATAGATAGGACCTTTCTGAAACAATCTCGGACCATGAAATAGGAAGGCAATTCACTTATAGCTCAGTAGCGGAATCAGTATTTTTCCGCACCGTGAATGCAACATTTTCCTTGGGTTTCACGTGTTTGCTGTTTGTGGGCCTATACGCTTTCTTGGGCCACTTCTGATTGGTGAGCATGACTGGCATGCGAGAAGCACAGCGCTTGTGATTGGTGAGCATGACTGTCACACAGGGAGCACGGCATGAATTTGTAAAACTATTCTCACAGCAGTTTTAAACACTGGGTCCGACGTATAATGTATATCCTAAATCACGATTTTTGCGACTTGCTAATCGCGTTGTTTCAAATCGCGATTTCAATTTGAAATCAATAAATCGTGTGGCCCTATTGTATATAGGAATGAGATTTCTGGGATTGCTGGGCTTGCTGTACTGTGCGGGAGTGGTGTAGACGCTGTATGCACTTGTGTTGTGCGCCTGTTGAAGCGGTTGACTGGAATTATCTGGAAGTATATTTCAGTGTTTGTGTGCCAGTACGGTTACATGGGTGGTTGTTGTTTCATTTTTAACTTTTAAAAAAATTTTTCTCAGTCTACGTGAGTACTTCACTGTCCTTGTTAATTGACAGCGCAAGTGTTATCGATAGCTGCAGGTGTTGCGCGAGCGCGAGTGGACATTTTCCACTTTTTTCCCCACTCCAGCAGTAGCCTTCTCTGAGAGAGTTTTTTGTGGTTTTTCGGCCTCCTTAGAGCAACTTTGCTTTAGTTTAGCTAAACGTGTTTCAGCAGGAAGTTAGTCTCGGGTAAGTAATTGTCAATTTGGTTATTTTAAAAGTTTAACTTAAAGGTTGTTATAGCTGACACTGTCGGATAATTTATAAAAAAGTTCCGATTTAACGTAAGTGTTAATTTAGTGTTTTAGTGTACTCAGCACTTTATTGTTTTAACTATACGTTAATTAGATCAACTAAAAGTTTAAATAGGCTATATTAATATACTGGGCTGGAAGTAAAGGATGGGGTCATAGTGAGTTAGGTATTATGGGGCCAGCTCAGTGTTGTGTTTGCAAGATGTTTGCCCTTCTGGATGCTTGCGTCTACTCGGGCTTTGTCTGCGAGCGATGTAGGTTAGTTGACTCACTCATGGTCCAGGTTCGTGACCTCGAGGAGCAACTGGCTGTCATCCAACATAACAATGAGTTAAAGGAGAGAGTTAACATGCCTTTTAGGGAGGCTGTGTGTACGTCACAAGCAGGGAGGGGGGAGAATGATGAACAGGTAGGTCGAGAGAGCTGGGTGAACATAGGTCGTAGACGTAGAAAAGGGCGTACACAATTCACAGAGGCGGCATCACCTGAAGTGACGGTGTCTAACCACTTTCAGGTGCTTCCAGCTTTAGAGCCGGAAGAGACTGGGGAGGCAGGTGGGCCCTTGGGCACCAAGGAGCCGCCTAACCCCAGTAGGAGGGAGGTTGTGATAGTAGGGGATTCAATTATCAGAGGTGTAGATAGTTATGCGTGCACCCGTGATAGAGGGTCCCCTACGGTGTCTTGCCTGCCTGGTGCCCAGGTAGGGGACCTTCCAGATCGAGTGGACAGGCTTTTGGCCCCAGCCGGGGTGGATCCAGTGGTCGTGGTGCATGTTGGCATGAATGACATAGGAAAGGGCAGGAGGGCTGTTCTGCAAGATAAATTTATAGAAGTCGCGGATAAGCTTAGACGCAGAACATCCACGGTGGTATTCTCTGGAATACTTCCGGTGCCATGTGCAAGTCAGGCTAAGTTAGCTGAGATAAGGGGATTAAATGCGTGACTAAAATAGTGGTGTAGGAAAGAGGGGTTCAGGTTTATGGGGCACTGGAAGACCTTCTGGAACAGGTGGGACCTGTTCAAGCCGGACGGGTTGCATCTGAACCATAGGGGAACCAGTGTATTGGGGAGGCGTATGAGCAGAATAGTTGAGGAATGTTTAAACTAGGGACTGGGGGGGCAGGGAGGTCAGTTAAGAATTTATGTGGGGAGAGACGGAAAGCCCAAATAAATATTAAAAGTAGACACTGTAAAAGGCCTACCATTAGTGGTCTGTATTTGAATGCTAGGAGTATTAGAAACAAAATTAATGACTTCGAGGCTTTAATTTCTTCAGACAATTACGACATTAGAGGAATAACTGAAACATGGATGAGTGACAATGATGGTGAAGAATATATTATGGATGGTTATACGTTGTTCCGTAGAGACCGGATAGGCAAGAAGGCAGGTGGTGTTGCAGTATATGTAAAAGAAAACTTGCAGGCAAGGGAGCTCACTGATTAAAATAAAAATACAGAAGCTGTATGGATAAAACTGGATGCTAAAGACTCAAATGGCTTAATTGTCGGGGTTTGTTATAGAGCACCTAATGTAGCTACAGAGGAAAGCAGAATGTTGTATGACGATATCAGGATTATGAGTAATAAAAATGATGTGGTGGTTATGGGTGATTTTAATTTACCTAGGATACAGTCTCTGGCTCTTCTGTAAATGAACTTGGAAACGTGGAAATGAGTTGTGTTGTGAATCTGCGGTCGATTACTTTTTCTCAAGGACCTGGATGTGTGTCACACTAGATTGAAATTGAATTCGTGAACTGAATTTTTCGAGGTAGGATAAATGCTATTTCTAGTTACTGGAATTCAGATTCAAACTTTTAAATTCAGATTCAGTTTTGTAATGTGGATAACTGCAGATTCAAATATACAAAATTCATATTCAGTTTCTAGTGGCACAAATATCAGCCCATAGAATTAGTACAGGATTGTTCTTTTACTCAGTTTAATACCCCTACCAGGGGAGAAGCCCTTCTTGATCTTTGTTTTCTCTAATAACCAGGATAGGATTGGAGAATTAGAGGTTTTAGAACCATTGGACGGTAGTGATCATAACATGGTTAAATTCGAGGTTAATTTTAGTGTCAGAAGAGCAAAGTTGAAATTAAAAGTATACAGTGTTAGAAAGGCTAACTTTAATGGTATGAGACAGAAACTGTAAACTGGAAGGAGTTAAATAGCAAAACAGTTGAAGAGGCATGGGAATTTTTTAAAAGCACATTGTTGCAAGTGCAAGAGGACTTTATACCTGTTTCCAGCAAAACGAGATCTAGGAAACGACAACCAAGGTGGTTGGGGGCTAGGTTGTCGGGGGCAATAGCCCCTGGTAGGGTCTCCCAAGGCAAAAAGGTCCCAGGGGAGGGGCCAGACAAAGAGCAATCCGAAAGAACCCCATGAAAAAGTTACAAATCAACGTCCCGTTTCCCTCGCCCGGACTAGGGTCACCGGGGCCCCACCCTGGAGCCAGGCCTGGGGGAGGGACCCGTTGGCGAGCGCCTGGTGGCCGGGCCTTGGCCCGTGGGGCCCGGCTGGGCACAGCCCGAAAGAGGCACGCGGGACTGTCCCCAGGTGGGCCCACCACCCGCAAGGGGAATGTCAGGGGTTCGGTGCATTGTGGATCGGGTGGCGGCCAAGGGAGGCCCTAGCGGTCCGATCCCCGGCTGACAAAACTGGCTTTCGGGACATGGAATGTCACCTCTCTGGTGGGGAAGGAGCCTGAGCTTGTGCGTGAGGTTGAGAGGTATTGACTAGATATAGTCGGACTCACCTCAACGCATAGCTTGGGTTCTGGAACCAATCTCCTGGAGAGGGGCTAGACGCTCTTTTACTCTGGAGTTGCGGCGGGTGAGCGACGCCGGGCTGGGGTAGGGCTATTGGTGGCCCCACAGCTCGGTGCATTAACACCGGAGTTTACCCCGGTGAACGAGAGGGCTGTTTCCCTGCGCCTTCGGGTCGGGGATAGGTCTCTGACTGTCATCTGCGCTTATGCGCCGAATGTCAGTTTGGAGTACCCGGCCTTCTTGGATTCCCTTAGCGGTATGCTATTTGGCGTGCCGCGGGGGGATTCCATCGTTTTGCTGGGGGACTTCAACGCTCACGTGGGCAATGACAGTGTGACCTGGAAGGGGGTGATTGGGAGGAACGGCCTCCCTGATCTGAATCCGAGTGGTGTTCTGTTATTGGACTTCTGTGCAATGCATGGTTTGTCCATAACGAACACCATGTTCGAGCATAAGGGTGTCCATAAGTGGACATGGTACGAACATGCCCGGGGCTACAGGTCGATGATCGATTTTATAATCATATCAACTAATCTGCGGCCCTCCGTCTTGGACACTCGGGTAAAGAGAGGGGCAGAGCTGTCAACTGATCACCACCTGGTGATGAGTTGGCTCAGGTGGCGGGGGAGGAAGCCGGTCAGACCTGGTAGGCCCAAGCGCATAGTGAGGGTCTGCTGGGAACGTCTGGCAGAGGCTCCTGTTCGCTGGAGCTTTAACTCGTGCCTCCGGCAGAATTCCGACTGCATGCCGGGGGAGGTAGGGGACATTGAGTCCGAATGGACACTGTTCCGGACCTCCATTGTGGAAGCGGCCGTACGGAGCTGTGGCTGCAGGGTGGTCGGTGCCTGTCGTGGCGGTAACCCCCGTACCCGATGGTGGACACCAGAGGTGAGGGGGGCCGTGAAGCTGAAGAAGGAGGCTTACCGGGAATTATTAGCCCGGGGGTCTCCGGAGGCAGCTGACGGGTACCGGCGGGCCAGGCGGAACGCGGCTCGGGCGGTCGCAGAAGCAAAAACCCGGGCGTGGGAGGAGTTCGGTGAGGTCATGGAAAGTGACTTTCGGTCGGCCTCAAAAAGGTTCTGGCAAACCATACGGAGTATCAGGAGGGGGAAGCAGTTCCTGGTTCCTACTATTTATAGTGGGGGGGGGGGGCTGTTGACCTCACCTGGGGACATCATCCGAAAGTGGAAGGAATACTTTGAGGACCTCCTCAACCCTGCCTCAGATACATCTACGCATACTGCCTTTGAGACATCGGACACAGCCCGAGGGTGCTGGGGGGGGCTTGCCCATCACTGAGGCTGAGGTGGCCGCGGCGGTTAAACAACTCCGTGGTGGCCGGGCCCCGGGGGTGGACGAGATCCGCCCGGAGTACCTGAAGGCTCTAGATGTTGTGGGGCTGTCGTGGCTGACACGCCTTCTCAACAGTGCGTGGAGGTCAGGGACAGTGCCGCTGGATTGGCAGACCGGGGTGGTGGTCCCCTTATTTAAGAAAGGGGACCGGAGGGTGTGTTCCAACTACAGGGGGATCACACTTCTCAGCCTCCCTGGGAAGGTCTATTCCAGGGTACTGGAGAGGAGGGTGAGATCGATAGTCGAATCTCGGATTCAGGAGGAACAATGCGGTTTTCGTCCTGGTCGTGGAACACTGGACCAGCTTTATACCCTTGCAGGGGTACTGGAGGGGGCCTGGGAGTTTGCCTATCCATTCTACATTAAATTCAATTCAATTCAATTTTATTTATATAGCGCATTATCACAACATTACATTGTCTCAATGCACTTTACATTTCTGCCTCGTAAGGACCCCCCATTGAGTAAGCCAAAGGCAACGGTGGCAAGGAAAATCTCCCTAAGAGGAAGAAACCTTGGGAGGAACCAGACCCAAAGGGGGAGTCCATCCTCCAGGGGCCGGCAGATGAGTCAAACAAACAAGATGAAATGACTAAGCTAATACAGGGGTTGAAATATATGTCTCAATGCAGCGGCTGACTGGTGCAGGCACGTGGTGCTTGATGCACAATGGCAGGATTAATAGAGGCACAGCCGCAGGGAAGGATGGCGAGGCATCGTGTTGAGCCAAGGGCAGGCAGGTTGGAGGGTAGTTGCCGGTGGTGGAGGCAAGTGTCTTGTAGGCAGCAGAGGCATAAATTCTTCAACGACATTGTGCTCCATGGAGCACACCCCAGAAGGGGTGAGGGAGGAAGTAAGAAAAAATTGTGTATTAGTCTCAGTTGAGGAAACCAGAGGCAGTGCAAGCAAACTGATCGAGTGCAATATTCGTCTAGGCTCCGGCAGATCTGGGTATAGCAGCATGAGAAAGAGGGAGAGACAGGCGGGAACACAGGCATGGGGACTCCCTGAACATCAGCACTCTAGTGTAGAGCTAGAGTGACAGCACTGACGCCTCAGTTTATCCAAAGCCAATGACACCGATCCCCACCCAGCTCATCACCTCATACTGTTAGTCTGACTGGGAGTGAGGGACTAGCTCGAACCAGAACTAGGTTTCCTATACGCTAAGCTATACAAGTGCGTTTTTAATCTAGACTTGAAAAGCGAGAGTGTGCCTGAATCCCGCACATCCGCCGGGAGACCATTCCACAGCTGCGGAGCTCTGTAGGAGAATGCTCTGCAGCCTGCCGTAGCCCTGTCTACTTTAGGAACTAATAGATATCCTGCTCCTTGTGAACGAAGCAGGCGAGAAGGGTTGTAAGGGACCAGAAGATCATTAAGATATTGTGGTGCAAGGCCATTCTGAGTTTTGTAGGTCAATAGCAATAATTTGTAATCAATCCTAAACTTGACCGGTAGCCAGTGCAGGGAAGACAGGATAGGGCTAATGTGATCAAATTTTTTAGTTTTTGTGAGAACTCTGGCAGCTGCATTTTGTACTAACTGAAGTTTATGTAGGGATCCAGATGGACAACCCGAAAGGAGGGCATTGCAGTAGTCCAATCTAGAAGTTATAAAGGCATGTATTAGTTTTTCTGCATCTTGAAAGGAAAGCATCTTCCGAAGCTTGGCTATGTTCCGTAGATGGTAAAATGCCGTACTGGTAATGCTATTTATGTGAGCACTGAAGCAGAGGTCGGAGTCTACCAGGACACTAAGATTTCTGACCACTGTTTTAAATTGAGTAGGGAGGCCACTAGGGTTGGGGTTTACAAACTTATTGTGGGCCTCCTTAGGACCGATTAAAAGAACCTCAGTTTTTTCGGTATTTAACATGAGGAAATTCCTTGCCATCCAACAACGGATGTCTAGCAGACAGTCGGCTAAAGAAGAGAGTTGGGATGCGTCACTAGGTTTGACAGATAGATACAATTGTGTATCATCAGCATAACAATGAAAATTAACACTGTAATTTCTAATTATGTTACCAAGTGGTAGCATATATAGATTGAACAGTAGTGGGCCCAACACTGATCCCTGCGGGACACCATATCTTACTTTAGTGGCTATGGATGACTCATTGTTTACATGGACAAACTGGTAACGATCAGTTAAATACGAACGAAACCACAGTAGTGCTGTCCCTTTAATGCCAATCAATGTTTCCAACCGGTCCAAAAGAATATTATGGTCTACAGTATCGAATGCTGCAGTTAGATCCAGTAAGAATAATAGCGATATAAAGCCACGGTCGGAAGCCATAAGCAAGTCGTTTATCACTTTGACTAAGGCCGTTTCTGTGCTATGATTGGGTCTGAAACCAGACTGATATAGCTCGTTAGCATTATTATCTTGGAGAAAGGAAGACAGCTGGTGAGCAACAACTTTCTCTAGAATTTTAGAAATGAAGGGAAGATTTGAGATGGGTCTATAGTTTCCTAAGTCACTAGGTTCAAGATTTGGTTTCTTTAAGATAGGTCTAATAACAGCCATTTTAAAAGATTTAGGAACATATCCAAGACTAAGAGATGAGTTTAACAAATTTAACAATGTAGTGCTAATCAGTGGTGCAATTTCCTTAAGTAGATTGGTGGGTATTGGGTCAACAAGGCTAGTAGTGGGTTTGCAAGAGGAAATTAACTGAAGGAGTTCTGTCTGCACTACAGGAGTGAAACATTCAAAGGTGTTATCATTAGTACTAATAACACTAGCGCTAGCAGAGGATTGTTTTGTGGATTTGGAAAAGGCTTACGACCGGGTTCCCCGAGGTGCTCTGTGGGGGGTGCTTCGAGAGTATGGGGTCTGGGGTCCACTGTTGTGGGCGATCCGGTCCCTGTACGAACGGAGCAGAAGCTTGGTCTGCATTGCTGGCAATAAGTCAGACGTGTTCCAGGTGCGTGTTGGGCTCCGCCAGGGCTGCCCTTTGTCATCGGTCCTGTTTATCATATTTATGGACAGGATTTCTAGGCGCAGCCAAGGCGTCGAGGGTGTCCAGTTTGGTGACCTCAGGATTGCCTCGCTGCTTTTTGCAGACGATGTCGTCCTGTTGGCTTCATCTGCTGGGGAACTCCAGCAGGCACTGGGGCGGTTCGCAGCCGAGTGCGAAGCGGCAGGGATGAGGATTAGCACCTCCAAGTCCGAGACCATGGTTCTCAGCCGGAAACGGGTGGTTTGCCCTCTTCGGGTTGGGGAAGACGTACTGCCTCAAGTGGAAGAGTTTAAGTATCTCGGGGTCTTGTTCACGAGTGAGGGTAGGCGAGATCGGGAGCTGGATAGACGGATCGGAGCGGCATCTGCAGTTCTGCAGGCGCTTAACCGGTCCGTCGTGGCTAAGAAAGAACTGAGCCAAAAAGCCAAGCTCGCGATCTATTGGTCCATCTTTGTCCCTACCCTCACCTATGGTCATGAGCTATGGGTAATGACCGAAAGAACGAGATCGCGAATACAAGCGGCCGAAATAAGGGTTAGGGTTAGGGTTAGGGAGGAGGCCCCGAGGCAGGCCCAGGACTCGCTGGAGGGATTATATCTCTTGGCTGGCCTGGGAACGCCTCGGTGTCCCCCCCGAGGAGCTGGTGGGGTTAGCTGGGGAGAGGGAGGTCTGGGTGCCTCTACTGAAGCTGCTACCCCCGCGACCCGAACCCCGGACAAGCGGCAGATGATGGATGGATGGATGGAGTAAATGAGTTTAATGATTATTTTTTCCCGGGTGTTCACAGTAGAGAACATGAGTAACTTCCCACTAGGGGTGGCACGGTTCACAAAACCCACGGTTCGGTTTGTATCACGGTTTTAGGGTCACGGTTTTCGGTTCTGTAGGGTTCTTATTTTTTCTTTTAATCTTTAACACTCCAGAAATGTACTTCAGCATATGATATATATATAGCTTAATTATCCACAATTAAAAAAGTTATATCATGTAATCATGCATAAACTGAATTTGACTTGACTTAAAGCACATTATTAAAATTATTAAACATTATTAATCCCAGATCAGTAATAAAATAAAAGTCTTGCCTTAACATAAATGCTAAAAGAATATATCGCTTTAATCGCTATAACAGTTGGGTATGGGCACGCGGTCTTATTTAGAAAACATACAAAAAGAGACGCATATAATGTTTAATCATTCGTTTTGTATTTGTCCGGTCCACGGGGTTAATTTAATTGGGGATCGTTAAAATGACAGATCACCTATCTTGATTAAGCATGATTCGGTTTGTTTTATATATATATATATATATATATATATATATAACATGAAAAAAATTGGTATTATATTGAATGTTCTTGAGTAATCGATAAAATCAGTTTCTGTGTATGTACAAGACATCAATCTGTAATAGTGCAAAATATGTCCAGTTGATATGTCTAGTAGGATCATCTGGCAATAGCCTGTAGGTCTGTGTGGTAAATAAACAGAATTTTTAGGAACATGGCAAATGTTCACATTGCAGCATGGAAGCAGGCTCACTGTTACAATGCTGACCGGGGAAGCAGAGGCGAGGAGACCTAGGATTGGGGGAATGCGGGGTTTAATGAGCAAAAGGAACACAGACGAGCGGTAAAGCAGAATTACAATATAATGACCGGACTGGAGAAAGAAACGGAAACGCGGACTAAATACAATGGAGTAATGACAAATTTGACAACAATCAGGAACAGCTGGTAAACACGGGGAATCCACACAGGGTTAACGATGGGGCGTGGCACACGGAAAGAGCGGACGATCGAGGCATGACACTCACTGGAGTGCTTTGTCACAGATAACTTAACTTAATTTTCTTTAACAAAGTGCTTAACCGCACATTAAATAAAGTCGCACAACAAAGGCGCACAACAGTGTTCAGATGTTGTGTTATCGGTTGGCTGAAATTTAAACGTTTTCTTCAGAGACAGGGTGGTAACGCCGAAAACACGAGCTAAACGCAGCAAACGAAAGGCTACCGGAAATTACTTAGCTGGCTGAACTTTTACCGGAACTACGTCACACCGCTCTGTGCATATAGCCTATTCTTTCACACGAAAGGGAAACACACTGACGTCACATACGGGGCACGAGGCTACATTGCGCATGTCATGAACCGTCGAACCGTGCGACGCATGCATGCTCCGAACCGAGACAAGCGAACCGAACGGTTCGGTTTATTTCTATGAACCGTGCCATCCCTAACACACACACACACACACACACACACACACACACACACACACACACAGGCTTTAATATAGAGTCGGCCCACCCTTTGCAGCTATAACAGCTTCATTTCTCCTAGGAAGGTTGTCCACAAGACTTAGGAGTGTGTTTATGGGAGTTTTTGACCATGAGAGCATTTGTGAGGTCAGGCACTAATGTTGGATAAGAAAGCCTGGCTCGCAGTCTCCGCTCCAATTCATCCCAAAGGTGTTCTACTGGGTTGAGGACAGGGCTCTGTGCAGGCCAGTCAATTTCCTCCACACCAGACTCACCTTGCTTTGTGCAATGATGTGCAGTCATGTTGGAACAGGAAGGGGCCATCACAAACTGTTCCCACAAAATTGGGAGCAAGAAATTGTCCAAAATGGCTCAGAATGCTGCAGCATTACGAGTTCATTTCACTGGAACTAAGGGGCCACACCCAACCCCTGAAAAACAACCCACACCATATCCCCCCCTCCACCAAACTTTACACTTAGCACAATGCAGTCAGGCAAGTACCGTTCTCCTGGCAACTGCCAGACCCATCGATCAGATTGCCAGACAAAGAAGCGCAATTAATCACTCCAGAGAACACATCTCCATTGCTCTAGAGTACAGCGGCAGCGTGCTTTACACCGCTGCATTCAACGCTTTGCATTGCACTTGGTGATGAAAGGCTTTGATGCAGCTGCTCGGCCATGGAAACCCATTCCATGAAGTTCTCTGCGCACTGTTCTTGAGCTGATTTGAAGGCCACACAAGGTTTGGAGGTCTGTAGCTATCGACTCTGCAGACATTTGGCAACTTCTGCACACATAGAAGGGCTGAATACACCACTCTGATATTCAAACAATGTAATGATGATCCACTCAATAATGTAAACATGCCTAGATCATTCATTAGCCAAGGAAAAAGTAGCAGAAAGTCAGAAGAGATTGAACTACAGATTACATAAGAACATAAGAAATTTAGAAACGAGAGGGGGCCATTCAGGCCATCAAGCTCATTTGGGGAGAACTTAACTAATAGCTCAGAGTTGTTAAAATCTTATCTATCTCTGATTTTAACTCTTTCACTGTCGCCGCCTAGTGGTTCGGACGCATACGTCCAAATTTTCAATAACAAAAAAAAATGACATTCAATAAAAGAAACAAATGTATCAAATCAACCAAAAACGGCTTGTTACACTACAAAAAACCTTTCAGATAATATTTGTAGAAAGTTGCGCAATTTTTGTGCCATGGTTTTTTTGTAACAAGTAAAAATAAAATGACCATGGTAGCCATCTTTAAACGGGTCGAGTGTCAGGAAGTAAAATATAAGTGTTAATAAAATGAAAACTAAGCACTTCAAACTATTTCTTTCACGGCCAATACTTCATAAACCGTCACAGTATTAAGACAAAACACGCATTTTTCCATAAATATGACTGTAATGTTCTCAAATAGCTTGCTCACTCATCGCGGAAAAATGTCAGTCGGCATTCTGTACATTCGTGCAATGTTTTTTATCTTCGGAGTTTTAGAAGAAAACCAATGAATAAAATGACAGTTACCCTCGTTTGAAAGCTTGATCTCTTATGTACATAAATCAATCACTGTAATCCTTCATTGTCAAGTATTTTTTCAGATATATGCCCTGCTTCCCTGCTAGCACATTATTTTTTACGCACTGAACCTTTGCCCATGGTTATGTTTCACCATAATAAACTTTTTACATGAACATCAAATTACAGTGTCATTTGCTTCATCCAATAGAGGTGTGTCTAAGGTTTGCAAAATGGTATGGGATGTGATGATTGGGCATTGTTTTTCGCGCTGGGGACATGAATGCGCAACTTATTCTCTGCAGGTGCAGTATTTGTGGGAGTGTCTCGAGTACGCATTGCGCACGTAGTCTCCGTGAGTTTACCCAGTTATTTTCGGACAACAACTTTTTTGACTGAAGAAAAATGGCTCGGATGACTTTCACTGTTGAGAAAGCACAGAAGATGATTTTGAAGAGTGGTTCGGGGGAAGAAAGTGTCGCTTTTATCCATTGATTTGATGGAGGAGGACGCTTTTTTGCGCGGAGAGGATGCAACGCTCGACATAAGTACATTTATTTACAGTTTACATTTTACTCTTTTATTCTATAGATTTTTATAATTCCGTGATTCAGCAAATTACAATTAACATTTGCTTTGGTAACACTTGTATTGTGGTACATTGGGAAAAGTTCCGCATCGCCTTTGTCAAGCTTTGAAGTGTGCAAAGTAATGCAGCGCTTTTGGCTTTCACTTGGGCAAAGTTACGCGGGGCTTTGTTTGGGCAAAGTTATGCGGGGCACTTGTCGGCCTTGTTTGAGCAAAATTATGTACAGTACTTGTCGGCTTTGTTTGGGCAACATTATGTACGGTACTTGTCGGCTTTGTTTGGGCAAAGTTATGCGGGGCACTTGTCGGCTTTGTTTGGGCAAAGTTATGCGGGGCACTTGTCGGCTTTGTTTGGGCAAAGTTATGCGGGGCACTTGTCGGGCTTTGTTTGGGCACAGTTATGCGGGGCACTTGTCGGGCTTTGTTTGGGCACAGTTATGCAGGGTTATGGTTAGAAACAAAATGTTTCTTATGACCCATAAGTGGTAATGCATTTAGAAAGAAAGACGCTATCCCAAAACACTGCTAGTTACACTGCGGCCATTTTGGATAGGTTTTGGATAGGTTTGGCACAAGTCGTGTGAATAAAATATAGATTTTCCTACAAATGTGTGGTGATTTTGTGTGACAAAATGTTACTTATGACCCATAAGTGGTAATGCATTTAGAAAGAAAGACGCTACCCCAAAAAATACTGCTAGTTACACTGTGGCCAGTTTGGATAGGTTTTGGATAAGTTTGCCACAAGTCGTGTGAATAAAATATATATTTTCCTACAAATGTGTGGTGATGATGTGTGACAAATTGTTACTTATGACCTATAAGTGGTAATGCATTTAGAAAGAAAGTTGCTACCCCAAAAAACACTGCTAGTTACACTATTGCCATTTTGGATAAGTTTCAGATTAGTTTAGGTTAGGTTTTGGATAGGAAAGGCTCCCAGTTGCACCATTTGCTCTTTCCTCCGTAAAACCTGTTGGGCTGCATCAAATGATATGAAATTGGGCACACATGTAGAAAACAAGTTTGGGAACCAGAACCTATTCCATCATGTAGTTTTTGAAATATTTACAAAAATCCAAGACACAAAGACAGGTTTTTGTATTTTCCAGCTGTTTTTGTTATATTCGCATGTCCATAAATTATACACAGGTTATTCATTTCGTTATTGAACTTCCTACAATCAATTGTAAAGGGGTCTACTTTGCTTTTAGGTATCAGGCATGTGTCTGTGACTTTTATATCTGAAGTTATAAGGTAATTATTCCAAAGAGGGAAGAAATGCCCCCCCATGCAAGGGGCCCCTGGTTCACTCCATAGGGTTAAAGGAACCCAAGGATTCAGCTTGCACTACGTTATCAGGAAGACTATTCCATACTCTGACTACACGCTGTGTAAAGAAGTGCTTCCTTAAATCCAGTTTGAAATGTTCTCCCGCTAATTTCCACCTATGGCCACGAGTTCTTGTATTTGAACTAATGCTGAAATAACTATTCGGTTGAACAGCATCCAAACCTGTTAGAATCTTATAGACCTGGATCATGTCCCCCCTTAGTCTCCTTTGCTCAAGGCTAAACAGATTCAGCTCAGCTAACCTCTCCTCATAAGACATTCCTCTAAGACCAGGAATCGTTCTCGTAGCCTTATGTTGCACCTTTTCCAAGGCAGCAATGTCCTTCTTAAGGTATGGTGACCAAACCTGCACACAATATTCTAGGTGGGGTCTTACCAAGGAATTATATAAATGTAACATCACCTCCCTTGACTTAAACTTCACACACCTAGAGATATAACCCAACATTCTATTGGCCTTTTTTATTGCTTCCCCACACTGGCGAGAGTGGTACATGGAAGCATCAACATACATACCGAGATCTTTCTCGTAATCAGCTACCTTTATTTCAGTGGAACCCATAAAATATCTGTACTTTATATTTCTGCTCCCTGCATGGATTACCTTACATTTATCTGTGTTAAATTTCATCTGCCAAGTATCAGCCCAGTCGCTAATTAAATCCAGATCCCGTTGTAGCCTCTCTGCTGCTAGATCAGTATCTGCTACACCACCCACCTTTGGTGTCGTCTGCAAATTTAACTAGTTTACTGAATGTATTGGTGTCAATATTATTAATATAAATTAGGAACAATAGTGGTCCTAAAATTGAACCCTGCGGTACCCCACTATGAACGCAGGCCCACTGTGACATTGTGCCTCTAATAACTACTTGCTGCTTCCTGTCAGTTAACCAGTTTTCGATCCAAGCTGCCACAGTTCCTAAAATCCCTGCAGCTTTGAAGCAAGAGCCGTTTGTGGGGGACAACATCAAAGGCCTTCTGGAAATCTAAGTAGATCACATCCATGTTGGCTATCCCTCAGAATGTTATTTGCATCCAGGTAATCTACCATTTTCACTTGGATTATAGCTTCCATTATTTTTCCAGTAATGCTAGTTAAACTGATTGGCCTGTAGTTTGCTGGATTACTTCTATCCCCTTTTTTGAATATGGGTGTTATATTAGCATTCTTCCAATCTGAAGGTACCACACCCACAGATAATGATTTCTGGAACATTAAAGTTAAAGGTTGGCTAATAATATCCCTCATCTCTTTTAAAACTATAGGTAAGATGCCATTCAGGGCCCTGCGATTTATTAAGGGTCCAAAGCACGTAGTGCTATGGAACCTTATTGTGTTTGTTAGGATTATTAAGGGTCCAAAGAATTTGGACCATTATTGTTTTTCTTAGGATTATTATTATTTTTTTTTTCCTGCCCTAAAACTGAATGTACAGCCTAAACCGTAAGTGCTAGACCAACCAAACTTGGTCAGATGATGTCAATTCCTACCCGCTACTCAGATTCTCCGACCCAGGCCTGTCAGCCAGATGGGGGCGCCGTAGCACCCCCGAACACGTTTCGGTCGATATCTCCTGTCCATCGAAATTCTTTTTTCTACATATACAGACAGCCTTGCCCTACCAACTTGCCATTTGGACAATGGAGCTCCGCCTACTTAGATTTTTTGCTAATTTGCATAATTTGCAAATCATACTTTTTCTTTAACCTCCTAGCTTTTCCTACCAAATCAGACACATGAGGTGTCAAACAAATCGGAACTCTGAGCTGATTAAGAATTATTAAAAAAATTCGGACATTTGTGTATTCTACGGCCATTAGCCATGCCCAAACTAAATCCAAACTTGGCCCATTTTGGTCTGACTGCCATAACTTGGCTATGCCTTGGCCTACCTTGACCAAATTTTACATCCTACCTCCCTACACTATTCTGGGGACACTGTCCAAAGCGGGCCGCAATTCGTCAATAGGGGGCGCTACAAATTACAAATTCTCATATCTCCTGACTGCCTTGGCCAATCCAACTAAAATTTGGCAGACATATACTAGGACCCAGCCTGAGGACAGACACATACAATGGCAGTCATAAATCATAAAAGATTGGCCGCCATTAGCCAATCAAAATCAAGCAGCCATTTGACAGGCTTAACAATGACCAATCAAACCAAAATTTGGCTGGTACATTCGTCCTCTGACTCTCTGCAAACCCTGTAAAGAACAACTCACTCGGCCAGATGGGGGCGCTACAGTGGCCCCATTTGCATTTCTGCCTATTTCTACAGAACTATCAAGCCTACAGTTGAAATTGATTGCCAGTCCAATTCAATATGTCGTGCCAAATCCAACCACATATGGAACTTGGTTATACATTGTTGCGTTTTTGCATTATTTATATTTGTCTGAAAACAGACTTTTTCGTTAACCTCCTAGGATTTTTGCCCCACTTACATAAATCTGGTGTCATTCAAATCAGGAGACAGTCCTTTAAAGGTTTAGAGAAAAAACTTAAACTTTCAGGTAGGTACAGCTAATTGCCAAACCATGACCATACTGGTGCCACGTCCATTTCAATCAGACAGCTATATCTCAGGCATGCTTCAGCCAATCATTACCAAATTTCTCTGACTAATGTACGGCTGTTACCCAGACAGACCCTCCAAATTTCCTGTCGATCGGTCAAAAGGGAGCACTACAGCCACTGGTTATATATGTCTAAGACCAACTTAGGCTAATTCAGCTAAAATGAGTTACTAGATCAGGTAGGAAGGTGTCTACTGATCTCAACCCTCTTACCGTGTGGTGTAGCAGGTTAAGCCTGTGTGTCTGTAATCAAAGGGTCGCTGGTTCAAACCCAGCTTCGGTCGGTTCTTGAGACAGCCTACTCTCCGTAAAACAAGTTCAGGGAGACAGAAAGGCATTTCCCCCACAATGATCAATGAAGCTTCTTTTTTATTATTATTAAAACAGACATTAAGACAAGCATTGGCACTACACCAGAGGGTTCTACATTCTGTCCAACATCTACAGACGTGTTACACCTACACTAAAAGCATCTCATCAAAATTTCTACCTACTACTACGACCATCTCACCAAAATCAGTCCTGCTCTGTCCTACATCTACTATCACATTAGACCTACACTGAATCTCCATCCTGTTATGAGAGTATTGCTCTGCCTGATTTTCGACTACCTTTGCCGCCAGTGACAGTCCTCCAGTATTCCGCCGTTATTTCTCTATTTCTTGTCCTATCTGTCCTACTTGTCCGAGCTTTGGACCCGTTCGTAACTGCCTGCAGTTTCTAGTTATTATTTTTATTTTTCTTCCCTAAAACTGAATGCCCAGCCTAAACCGTAAGTCCTAGGCCGACCAAATTTGGTAGGATGATTGGTATTCCTACCTCAGGTATTCCAAATTTAGGTATTCCTACTCAGATTGTCCGACCCGTCCGACTCAGCGGCGCCCCCCAACACGTTTCAGTCGATATCTCCTGTCCTGTTTGTCCTACAATTGAAATTCTTTTTTTCTGCTGATAGACAGCCATGCCCTACCAAAAAGTCAATGGGACCATGAAGCTCCGCCTACTTAGATTTTTTGCTAATTTGCATTTTTTGCAAATACTTCTTATCTCTTAAAGTCCTAGCTTGTACTACCAAATCAGACAAATGAGGTGTCAAATGAATCAGATCTCTGAGCTGTTTAAGAATTAATAAAAAAAATTCAGACATTTGTGTATCCTACGGCCATTAGCCACGCCCAAACAATGTACAAATTTGGCCAGTTTTGGTCTGACTGCTATAAATTGGCCGTGCCTTGGCCTACCTCTACCAAATTTGAAATCCCATCTCAAGACACCATTCAGGGGACACGGTCCAAGGCGGGCCGCATTTCGTCCATAGGGGGCGCTAGAACTAAAAACTGCCAATATCTCCTGACTGCGTTGGCCAATCCAACTGAAATTTGGCAGATATGTACTAGGTCCCAGCCTGAGGTCAGTCACCTACAATGGCAGTCAAAAGTCCTGAAACAGTGGCTGTCATCGGCCAATCAAAATCAAGCAGGAATTTGACTGGCTTAATGATGACCAATCCAAATCAAATTTAGCTGGTACATTTGTCCTCTGACCCTCAGCCCACCCTGTAAAGGACATCTCATTTGGCCAGATGGGGGCATGACAGCACCCCCATCTGCATTTCTGCCTATTTCTCCAGAACTGCCAAGCCTACTGTTGAAATTTATTGCCAGTCCAATTCACTATTTCCTGAAGAATCCAACTGCATATAGAACTTGGTTCTCCATTTTTGCGTTTTTACATGATTTATATTTCTCTGATAACAGGTCATTTCGTTGACCTCCTAGGATTTTCGCCCCACCTACATAAGTCTGTTGTCATTCAAATCAGGAGACAGTCCTTTTAAAGATTCAGAGAAAAAAAATTAAACTTTCGGTAAGGTACTGCCAAAAGCCACACCATGACCCTACTGGTGCCACGTCCATTTCAATCAGACAGCTATATCTCAGGCATGCTTCATCAAATCATTACCAAATTTCTCTCACTAATGTAGGGCTCTACCACTGAGCGACCCTTCAAATTTTGTGTCGATCAGTCAAACGTGAGCGCTATAGCCACTGTTTATATGTTACTAAGACCAACCTAGGCCAATTCAGCTAAAATGAGTTACCAGATCAGGTAGGAAGGTGTCCACCGATCTGACCCATCTTACCAACAGCAGCGGGTGGCTCAGTGGGCTAAACTTGCATGCTTGTAATCAGAGGGTCGCCGGTTCGAACCCAGCTTCGGTGGGTACTCGAGCTAGACAGCCCGATGTGCGCAGCATGCTCTCCGTAAAGCAAGTGGGTAGACGTAAAGGTGTTTTCCCCATGAGGATCAATGAAGCTTCTATTTTAATTATTAAACCAGCCATTCAGACGTGCTCAGGCACTCCTCCTGAGGGTTGAACAATAATTATTTTTCTTCCGTAAAACTGAATGCCCAGCCTAAACTGTAAGTCCTAGGTCGACCAAATTTGGCAGTAAGATGCCTATTGCTACCCACTACTCAGCCCCTCCGACTCATCCCAATTAGTCAGAGGGGGGCGCCGTTGCGCCCCACAACAAGTTTTGGTCAATATCTCCTGTCCTACTTGTCCTACTCTTAAATTTTATTGCAAGTCAAATTCACTATGTCGAGCCAAATCCAGTAACATACCTGGTTCTGCATCTTTGAATTTTTACATGAATTATATTTGTATGAAAACAGCTTTTTTCGTTAACCTCCTATGATTTTCAGCAAACCTACATACATCTGTTGTCCTTCAAATCAGAAGATAGTCCTTTTAAAGATTTAGAGAAAAAAATGAAACTTTTGGTAAGGTATGGCCACCAGCCACACCCTGACTGTACTGGTGCCACGTCCATTTCAATCAGACAGCTAAATCTCATGCACGCTTCAGCCAATCATTTCCAAATATCTATCTCTGATGAAAGGCTGTACCGCAGAGAGACCCTCCAAATTTCGTGTCAATAGGTCAAACGGGAGCACTATAGCCACTGTCCATATATGTCTAAACCCCACCTCGTCTAATTCAGCTACACTGTAATCCCGAATAAGTTGGCAAAACTCAAAAAATTTGAGGTAATCAGTTACGTCAAATTTTTTAAGTTATGAAATTTTAATTTTAAGTAAGCAGAAAAATCTAGTTTTGAGTTTGTTGTACTCATGCAAAATAATTTGTTCTTACTTAAAATACCCAAGTTACCCTGTTTATACATTTTGAGATCAATTAACTTATTTTTTTCAATATCTCCCAACTTTAAATACTTAGTTACCCTGCTTATACATTTTGATAGCATTTAACTTAATTCTTTTAATTTCTCCCAACTTTAAATACTTAGTCACCCAGCTTATACATTTTGATTGCAATTATTTTTAATTAAATTTTCCATTTTGAGTTTCATAAATGAAATTAACCAAATTCTAAATCTGTAAACACTATAAATGTATGAAAACGCATCTGTAATTTCAAGCAAACACACAATACCATTTTTAACATTTATTTTTAAACAAAAAATGTCCAACAGGTAATACCAACATGAATGTTTACAGTAAACATGCCTTCTATAAACATACAAATTTCTCAAAACCTTTAAAACAGTTTGTCAGTAACAGATTTACAATAAACACTATTTTAAAATGAATAAAGTATGCCCAGAATGTTAATACAATGAAAAAGAATAACAATACTTTCTATGGTGTTCTATTTGATATAACAAATCAACATGACACCTGCAAAGTAACCCTTTAAAAGGGTGAAAATTCTCAGGGGAAAAAAACATTCAGGAAAAAGTAATGCACAAAACCCAGTATGACTTATAGCAAAACAAAAATATTTTTGAATTATTTTGTAAAATATTTTTTAACAGAATTTTACATGACCAACTTTGTTTAAACATGAGCTTCAAAAAAATTATTTAGTTTGACAAAATTAAATATCCTGATTTTTAAAACATACATTAAGACATATAAAACTTCATTCATAAAAAGAAATAAAAATAGTGCACATTCTAGTAAGTGACTCCTGTATAGTTTAAACTACACATACTGACATGTTTTTAAGTTACTGCCCCAGTGCCAGCCTTCATTAAACGAGAAAAAAAAGTAGCTCTACATCAACTCATTCTTTAATGTTTGCACGCTAGGAGACAGTTTTCCGTCATCCATGCCGAGTAAAACTTTTTGCACAAATTCAAAAGTTTTGGCAAGTCCTTTAGGATATTTTAAGTGAAGAGCATACATGAATCCAAACAAGACAAGAAAGGCCTCTGGAAGTTGGCTATGGGTGGTGACCACTTCATTCTCCAGGACAACTGAGACCCTCACTGGATCGTAATGGATTGGAGCAGCAGCATTTTCATGAACAACTGTAAGCAGGGACACTGGAGCATCCTCAGTCAGTACTTCAGGATTATCAATCTAAAAAATATTATTCAGGGACATGTTATATTCATGTTAGAACATTATCAATATGACTGAGTCAATATTACATGATTCATCAACTAGTGATAATTACAAATATATTAGTAAGTAAAGGTTGCCCCTCAACCTTCATCTTTGCAATAGAACATGCATAATTGTAAAAACAATGAATGAAGGCTTACCAGGGTGGTCCTAAAAAATCCTATGTCTTTGTCACGCAGCAAAACTGGAAGACCTCTGATAACGGTAGTCCGTCGTGAATTTACATCATGCAGTTCCTGCAAAGATGAAAAACAAGGAGAAAAAAAAACAACATCTAAATATCTGAAATAAAGAAAAATCTAATTACATTTTAACAAATACTTCATCTTATGACAACAACCATACCTGCTCATCATGAACTTTCAAAAGATTAGCCAGGGTATCTGCTGTCTTGGGTGCTTTTTGCCTTAAAATGGTCATCAAACAAGGTAGGAGGTAGTCCAGTTGTGCATAGAATTTGTTGGGCAAATTCTCATTTGTAACACGTTGGTACTCAGCTAAATCGGACAAAAGAGAATTTTATAAAACAAACCCACATCAGAAAATATATAAATCACTAGAAAACAATTATTATTATTATTATTATTATTTATACTACGGGACCGTTGAATGCTTGAATCTGATTGGCTGACGAACGTTCTGAGGTGTGCAATTATTTTCAGGGAAACGCACGGCAAACGTAGTTCCAGGCAGCTCTCTTGACCGCATTACAGTTCCATATCATTTCGCATAGTTAACTGTAATAACGGAAATTAGCATACAGTACCTATACAGCACACAGGACTAACAAAAACAACAACATGACAGACGATTTTCCGAAAGTAAATTTTAATATTTACGGTGAATATGAAACTTTCAACAACTGGGCTGCAGCAGTATTAGACAGTCCAGATGAAAAACAACATAAACGGAAGCGGACATCAAAGGCAGCCAGCAACAACAAAAGACATAAAACGATCAGCGAAGAACAGCTAGACATACTCGAGGGAGAAAAACACGAAGAAAACACCAAAAAAACAACAGCTAATGACGTTTTGGAACTAGCAAAAGAGTCGTTGGATGAGATGCGGAAGAAATAATCCTACTCACAATAGCGATTTAAGTAGAAAAACCGGACGAATCCCTTGAAATATATCATCTGATCGATGTCTTGAGATGTGGCAACCGTAGTATAAGCGGAATAATTGACTCCGGACCGTTGAATTATTAGAAAAATTATGCACACCCGAGGTGTAACGGCCACTCCACTTCGCGTCGTGGCCGCATCACCACCTCGGGTGTGCATTATTTTTCTAATAATTCAACGGCCCGTCGTCAATTATTCCTTACTTACCTCAGATGTTATACGCAGTGCAGGCCAGAGATTCAGAAACTCATTCACAGATGGGCTTCCGCTAACAATGTTCTGTCGTCGCAGTTTTCTCCATGTTCTAATGGATGAGACAAGTATTTTTTTCTGTCTTCTGGACTTCAATAGCAATTTCCTGTCTAACTGTTTCAAGAGATGCTTCATCCTCACCTTGAGGAAAGTTTGGCAAATAATTAACCTCAGAACGTCTTGGTTTCTTGATTTTAGAATGTGATGGTGGACTGACAAAAGATTATGTTTAATTCGATACAAATAGTATTAGCATGCAGTATAACCAAAAACAGTTATGCTGTAAATAAAATATTATACAGACACAATTTACAGACTATTTAAATTAGACAATAAGTCTAATTTTTAAAAAGTGTCCTGGCATCGTCACTGTGAAATCAAATATAAAATAATCTTACATTTAATTTCTTCAGAGAATCTCACTGACACTGAAATAAATGTTTTATCTCATTGGCCAGCAAGCTTCTGTGCAAGTTAAATTTGCTGATTTCAAAACACTGCAGAACATTTATGCCTTTAACGTTTAATTAGAAACATAAATATTAACACGTTGCAAATGCATGATATTTAGCGTTAACCTCCTAAAGTGGAGCACAATGCGTTTTCTGCCATGCAACATATATAGATCTAAACGCATTCTGATCACGAATACTAACGTTACATTATATTTAACGGTTGCTGACAATGTGATTATACTTAGGGATGCTCATATTGACTGTTTAACGGTTAACCGACCGAATGAATTTTGACCGATTATTACTATCAGTTAAACTCATGGGGCGTTATCACATGCAACCACACGTGCCTTCTACCGCGACGAGTGAATTTCCGCGAAGTAGGATTCTTTATTTACAAGGGAAATACTTCCATAGGTAGAGCATAGACAACATGTTTAAGACCTTCTAAATGCGGTTTTTAACATTATTAGAGCCCTTCAGACATTAAATAACAGCCTTTAGTCACGCAAACACTTACAACAGCAAAGACGGTTCCGATGTGTAATGACGTAGATGCGTGTATGAGAGAAAGCAACAAGCGTGAAACCGAGCCAATCAGTGGGCCGGATAGGAAGATGGTAGGATAGCCAGTAATTTCACACAACCAAGCGCTCAAAAAGTAGATTTTTACTGTCTCGATCAACTTTTTAATGAATATCCGCTTAAGTCGAAGCGCAAAGTGGCGAGGGTCGACTGTATATTAATTAGTTTTTGTCTGTTGTCGGAAACGCTGCAGGTGCATGAAAATTTGACGACGTGTGAATCCAGATTCTGTTTTTTATATGTTCTGTGTGTTGTTGTTCGCACATGTTAAAATAAAACTGAAAAAAAAGTTCGCATATTTAATCAGATACTCCTCAGTTCTGATTTAATTCAATTCCAATTTAATGTTCTAAACCGATCGGTTAAGGATTAATGTTCGGTTAACGAACGGCGGTTGTCGGTTGGGAAAATTAACCGAAATGAACATCCCTAGTTATACATTAACTACTTAACGTTACTGAACAGCGTGTAACGAGTCCGATCCGCCATTGAAATTAATATTATAATATATAAATAATATTACACCTTTCAGCTGAGAAGCCGCACAAACGAAGTATTTCAAAATAAAACTCCATGTTGTGGATAACGCAGTTTTAAAAATAAGTGCGGCATAAATGTTTTAATTTCAATTTTACCTGAATTTATAAACATTGTGCTGGTCAGTAACAGCTCCCAACACTGAACTAACGTTAAAAGTTTCTTATTGACCAACAAGCTACAGCGCGGAATGAGGAGCTTCCTCGCCTCAAAATTTAAACAGGGCTAAACGCGTACTCTGTAATGCAACGCATCTACATTACTTTTAAATGTTACTGTGATTATATGGATTAAAACACTTGCTTAAGATTCATTGGATTTGTATATTTGGATATTTTACTTACTGTAGTGTGAAACGAGGCCGATCCGCCATCTTGAAAAAAACGAACGAGGAATAAGCGCGGGCAAGACAGTTTACGTGAACCTGGATGACGTCATACGCAAAATCACAAGGCTGAAAGATTTTGAGTTAATAAAACTTTAAAGAGACATTTTGTTTAAATTAAACCAGCAAAATTTTCCATCTTACTTGAAAGGTTTAATTTTTACAAACTCATAAATAAGAAAAAAGTTCTAAATACTCATAAAGGTTAATTAATATAAACTAATTGTAATTATTTAAGTTAATACAACTCAGTTCAATTAATTAGTTACAGCATTAGGGTTTACAGTGTATAATGAGTTACCAGATCAGGTAGGAAGGTGTCTACTGATCTCAGTCATCTTACCCACAGCAGCGGGTGGCTCAGTGTGCTAATCCTGTGTGCCTGTAATCAGAGGGTCGCCGGTTCGAACCCAGCTTAGGTTGGAATTTCAGCTAGGTATCCTGATATGCACAGTGTACTCTCTGATGTTGACTGGCCTGTTAGACCTGCACTAAAAGCATCTCCATCCTATTGTCTGCCTACTACTGAGACCGTCCTGCTCTGTCCTACATCTCCTATCGTGTTATGGCAGTCTAATTCTGTCTGACTTTCTACTACCCTGGCCGCCGGTTCTCTGCCGTTATTCCTCTACTGTCCTACCAGTCCGATCATCCTACGCTTTGGACCCTTTCGTAACTGCTTGCAGTTTCTAGTTTATTTTGAGTTTACCTAGGCTTAGTACCACATCAGCCTCAGTTATACATATATTGGTCATAGATGACGCTGAATTTGTACTAAATGGTGGGAAGTAGGGATGGCACGGTTCATGGAAAAAAAAACGAACCATTCGGTTCACTTGTCTCAGTTCAGAGCATGCATGCGTCGCACGGTTCGATGGTTCATGACATGCGCAATGTAGCCTCGTGCCCCGTATGTGACGTCAGTGTGTTCCCCTTTCGCGTGAAAGAATAGGCTATATGCACAGAGCGGTGTGACGTAGTTCCAGTAAAAGTTCAGCCAGCTAAGTAATTTCCGGTAGCCTTTCGTTTGCTGCGTTTAGCTCGTGTTTTCGGCGTTACCACCCTGTCTCTGAAGAAAACGTTTAAATTTCAGCCAACCGATAGCACAACATCTGAACACTGTTGTGCGCCTTTGTTGTGTGACTTTATTTAATGTGCGGTTAGGCACTTTGTTAAAGAAAATTAAGTTATCTGTGACAAAGCACTCCAGTGAGTGTCATGCCTCGATCGTCCGCTCTTTCCGTGTGCCACGCCCCCTCGTTAACCCTGTGTGGATTCCCCGTGTTTACCAGCTGTTCCTGATTGTTGTCAAATTTGTCATTACTCCATTGTATTTAGTCCGCGTTATATTGTAATTCTGCTTTACCGCTCGTCTGTGTTCCTTTTGCTCATTAAACCCCGCATTCCCCCGATCCTAGGTCTCCTCGCCTCTGCTTCCCCGGTCAGCGTTGTAACAGTGAGCCTGTTTCCATGCTGCAATGTGAACATTTGCCATGTTCCAAAAAATTCTGTTTATTGCACAGTGTCTGACCACACAGACCTACAGCCTATTGCCAGATGATCATACTAGACATATCAACTGGACATATTTTGCAATATTACAGATTGATGTCTTGTACATACACAGAAACTGATTTTATCGATTACTCAAGAACATTGAATATAATACCAATTTTTTTCACGTTATATATATATATATATATATCACAAACCGAATCAGGCTTAATCAAGATAGGTGATCTATCATTTTAACGATCCCCAATTAAATTAACCCCGTGGACCGGACAAATACAAAACGAATGATTAAACATTATATGCGTCTCTTTTTGTATGTTTTCTAAATAAGACCGCGTGCCCATACCCAACTGTTATAGCGATTAAAGTGATCTATTCTTTTAGCATTTATGTTAAGGCAAGACTTTTATTTTATTACTGTTCTGGGATTAATAATGTTTAATAATTTTAATAATGTGCTTTAAGATGAGTCAAATTCATGATGCATGATTACATGATATAACTTTTTTAATACTGTATCCTAAATTGTGGATAATTAAGCTATATATCATATGCTGAAGTACATTTCTGGAGTGTTAAAGATTAAAAGAAAAAATAACAAGAACCCTACAGAACCTAAAACCGTGATACAAACCGAACCGTGGGTTTTGTGAACCGTGCCACCCCTTGTGTGTGTGTGTGTGTGTGTGTGTGTGTAAAAAGTCAGGTGTCCCAATACGTTTGGCAGTATAATGTACTTCTGAGTGTTTTAAGATGATACGTCCACTTTACTTTTCAGAGAAATACTTGCTGGACTCTGATCCTTGATAATCAGAGCTGAGGAATACCTAATTAAGCATTTATGGAGATAATCCAGACTATATTTAGCTCAAAAAATTCAATGTTCTGGTTGTACAGTGTACATTTTTAGCGTGACAATAGTTAACTGCCAACAGAATTGACAGTAACTAGAATCACAAAGATTTATGCATTGTCTGAAACGTGTGGGTATTAAGCGACCAACCTACCTAATCTTTATTTCCCACAATGGTTTATAATTGTTGTTTAAGATTACTCATTAACCCTTTAATATTTACAAAATTTTGAAACTGGAAATATATATCCATTTTCAAAATTCAAATTTCAAAATTCTGTAAATATTACAGGTTTAATGGGTAGGTGTTGTAAATCATCACAGTGTACATGATTTTCTTTTGTTTGTTTGTTTTTTTTTTTAATGCTGTCATATATCATTATTGGTCTTGAAGACCTCCATGATCTACTTTTTATGTGAATGGTAGGGATCGTAAAGTTTTGTCCTCTTACTAATATTTCCAAATTTTACATAAGACCTTGACCAGTAAAAATGTGTCACTACAAAATCCATACCACACTTCCTTATTCGCCATGCCAAGGGCTCACATTGAATAGTTTTTTAAATCTGTCACGCCTGAAATATACCGTGTGATAGAGACGTGATATTATTTGGCCAATCAGTAGGATAGTCTGTTGGTTTGTGAATGTAGTACAGATCTAATGCTGTTGCCACTTCAAGAAAGTTCAGGTCTAACAGTAGAGACTCTGTGCTGCAAGATTGAGTGTATGAGCAAAGCAGCCAAGTTTCACAAACTGTAGTCTTTTTATGGCTATGTCCATATTTGGTGCATTATCCACAGTAGCAGCCACTACTTTGTCAAAAATGCCATATTCTTTCAGGATGTCACCGATCTCCTCTGCCACGGCATGTCCGGTCTGGGCTGTGTAGACAGCTTTGGTTTGCAGCACTTTTTGCTTCATTTTGCCCTCCACTAAATAGTGTGCTGTGACAGTTAGTTAGTGGTCTTGAGCAATGCTAGTCCAAGAGTCACAAGTGAGGGCAACAGAGTGGACATCAGCAAGCTCAGAGATTACATTAGATTTTTCTATCTTGTACCAAATTGGGATTAACTGGTTTGCCAAATAGTCTCTGGTAGGGGGGGTGTACTTGGGGTTGATAGAATGGATCATATGCCTGTGAACATAAAAACGCATAATGATAGGACCTAACATAGGTTGGGAAGCAAGATTTCTATCTTAACTCTTTTATTAACATTAACAGTTACCTGAACGTCGGGGATTCTACATCAGAGAAGGGATGCAGTCTTTTCACCACATATGCGGTAACTTCTGTGGCACTCTTCCACTTTCTCCGCTGGCATTTTCCTCTGCTTTGCTGCCAATGTGAATGGAGTTTCACAATGAGTCTCCACCGGTTTAGCATTAGCAGCAGTAATATTAGGACTGCTACTAGCGTGGGCAATTTGCATAACACTACATTGATCTACGAGGGAAAAAAATATTTCAGTAACGTTGTTGTTCACCAAATTTGGTCAAGTGCTTTATTGTTAAACTACAATCACTTACCTGATTGTTGTGACGAGGTAACGTTACTAACGTTGGTTAGCGCAGGGTTGCCCGAGGAGGACGAGACAGTGGACCTGCGCAGCATGTCAAACACGCTACACTCCTTAATTTGTACATCATGCAGGCGTAGGTGTTTCGTCATATTCGTAGTGCATCCTCCCGTGCAAGATATCATTTTGTCACATGTGTTGCACTGTGCCGACCCAGGCTTTTTTAGTGTGAAATAAAGCCACACTTTTGAGCGCCGCTTACCGTGCTCCATAGCTGCAACTGAACAAGCGCGCGGCAAGCACTTCCGGAAATACGGTGGCCACAATGGAAACCAAAACTTGCGTGTTTGGAACCGATGATCGGAATCGAAAACAAATTTTATAAATAATTCCAATGGCATCGTTATTTTTTTAACGGTTCCAAGTTGGAACCGGTTCTCGATGCCCAACCCTAGTTGCCGTCAAGCTGAAGGAGTCCTATCAGGCCTATTTAGCCTGTGGGACTCCAGAGGCAGCTGACGGGTACCGGCAGGCCAAGCGGAATGCAGCTTCGGCGGTCGCTGAGGCAAAAACTCGGGTTTGGGAGGAGTTTGGCGAGGCCATGGAAAACGACTTCCGGACGGCTTCGAGGCGATTCTGGTCCACCATCCGGTGGCTCCGGGTGGGAAAGTGGTGCAACATCAACACTTTATGGTGGGGAGGGGGTGCTGCTGACCTCAACCCAGGACGTTTTGGGTCGGTGGAAGGAGTACTGCGAAGACCTTCTCAATCCCACCGACACGCCTTCCGATGTGGAAGCAGAGTATGGGGACTTGGGTGTGGACTCCCCTATCTCGGGGGCGGAGGTCGCTGAGGTGGTTAAAAAGCTCCTTGGTGGCCGAGCCCTGGGGATGGATGAGATCCGCTCAGAGTTCCTTAAGGCTCTGGATGCTGTGGGGGTCTTGGTTAACACGCATCTGCAGCATCGCGTGCACATCGGGGGCAGTGCCTCTGGACTGGCAGACCGGGGTGGTGGTCCCCCTCTTTAAGAAGGGGGACCAGAGGGTGTGCTCCAACTATAGGGGGATCACACTCCTCAGCCTCCCTGGTAAGGTCTATTCGGGGGTTCTGGAGAGGAGGGTCCACCGGATTGTCTAACCTCTGATTCAGGAGGAGCAGTGTGGTTTTCGCCCCGGCCGTGGAACAGTGGACCAGCTCTATATTCTCCGCAGGGTTCTGGAGGGTTCATGGGAATTTGTCCAACCAGTCTACATGTGTTTTGTGGAGAAGGCATTTGACCGTGTCCCTCTGGGGAGTCCTGTGGGGGGTGCTCTGGGAGTATGGGGTGCCGGGCTTCCTTTTAAGGGCTGTTTGGTCCCTGTATGACCGGTGCCAGAGTCTGGTCCGCATGGGCGGCAATAAGTCGGACTTGTTTCCGGTGAGGGTTGGACTCCGTCAGGGCTGCCCTTTGTCACCGATTCTGTTCATAACTTGGACAGAATTTCTAGGCGCAGCCAGGGCGTTGAGGGTGTCTGGTTTGGTGACCTCAGGATCAGGTCTCTGCTTTTTGCAGATGATGTGGTCCTGTTTGCCTCATCGGACTGTGACCTTCGGCTCTCGCTGGGACAGTTCGCAGCCGAGTGTGAAGCGGCAGGGATGAGAATCAGCACCTCCAAATCTGAGACCATGGTCCTCAGCCGGTAAAGGGTTGAATGCTCTCTCCGGGTCGGGGATGGGATCCTTCCTGAAGTGGAGGAGTTTAAGTATCATGGGGTCTTGTTCAAGAGTGGGGGGACGATGGAGCGGGAGGTCGACAGGCGGATCGGTGCGGCGTCCACAGTGATGCGGGCGCTGCATCGGTCTGTCATGGTGAAGAAGGAGCTGAGCCAAAAGGCGAAGCTCTCGATTTACCAGTCGATCTACGTTCCTACCCTCATCTATGGTCATGAGCTGTGGATGGTGACCAAAAGAACGAGATCGCGAGTGCAAGCGGCCGAAATGAGTTTCCTTCGCAGGGTGGCTGGGCTTTCCCTTAGAGAGAGGGTGAGGAGCTCGGTCATTCGGGAGGGACTCAGAGTAGAGCCGCTGCTCCTCCGCATTGAGAGGAGTCAGATGAGGTGGCTTGGGCATCTGATTAGGATGCCTCCTGGACGCCTCCCTGGTGAGGTGTTCCGGGCATGTCCCACTGGGAGGAGGCCCTGGGGAAGACCCAGGACACGCTGGAGGGACTATGTCTCTCGGCTGGCCTGGGAACGCCTCGGGATTCCCCCAGAGGAGCTGGATGAAGTGGCCGGGGAGAGGGAAGTCTGGCTTTACGTAATGTGCTGCGATTGGTTTATCGCTGCCAGCGTACGTAGTGTACTTATTACTACGTCCCTATGTCGGCAGGAAATGGTCCGACAGTCAGTCAAGCGGAGCGCTTACTAAAATGCACGACAACATTTTTACAGATTTTCGAACTCTGTGTACATATAAGGCGCACCGAATTTAAAGGCGCACCGTGGATTTTTCTGAAAATTAAAGGCTTTTAAGTGCGCCTTATAGTGCACAAAATACGGTACCTACACACTTTAATTTTGTTTCTGTAATTTCTACAAGCACATTTCAGCAATGTTAATAAAGCATGGAGATGCTTTGACAAAAATAAGGAAGCTTCATCAAAGTGCACATTAAATATATGATCTGTGCAAATTTTAAAACGTCTTTAATAAATCACTTCTTACAGTTTTTTTCCCCACAAATTTGCACGGAACCTTAATAATGCACACTTAAATAATGTTTTCATGCGAATGGGTCATGACAGTCCGATATTAAACCTTCCCAGTAGATTCAAAGTTATTTTTTGGTGTTGTAGGGAAAAAGATGCATTGTTTTTCACATGGCAGTTTAGTACACAATGGCCCACTCTGCACTGACATACATTCTAAATCATATGTCAAATACCATTTGCGCATCTAATGAGTACATACCTACTTGCACCCACACGACATCAGCTGAGTAGGCGGTCCTTCAGTGCAGCCCGGGACACATTCACGTTCACACTGCTATAAGAATGAGGTCATATGTGTCCCAGACCACCTCTGAATGCGGTTTGAGTGATCGGATCTCGATGCGTTTTCAACGCATTTTGGGTGAGTTCACACCTGTATTTAGCACTGTCCACTTGTGATTGGATCACCAGGATGCATGTTAATACCTGGTGTGAACATGGCCATAGTTCTTTGGTCAGTTGTCATGGTAGAGATGTAATCACGGGAAATTGTACTGTATTAGTAGTGTTGTAGTTCTCGAGACCAATTTTTTGTGGTCTCGGTCTTGTCTTGGTCTCGACTCTATTTGGTCTCGGTCTTGTCTTGGTCTCGGACATAGCGGTCTCGATGGGATGGGGAAAAAAAGAGAAAACTGCACATCCTCACAGAACAGTATCATTATTTATTACGCGCCTCAATTCAAATGCAACCAGTCAGATGCATCCATTTAAAAAATGTTACATTTTATACATTTTCTTCACGGACACTGCCAGTGCTTCACAGTCCACACACATCATACACATCGTATCATACATCGGCAAAGAAATGTCCGAAAATGTCCGCGAAGTCTATAGCATAGTTATAATCCAAATAAATTAGGTATTTTACATTGATTACAAAGCACGGTCTTGGAGGTGCAAGTCAATCTGGAGGCTCATTCTCTCCATTCTCTTCAATTCAAAGCAAAGGATCATTACATAGCTGTATTCATAGCTTACCCGAGGCCTCTGTCCCTGGTATAAGAGACTTAATATGAACATCTTTCTGGTACATCCCATCTCTTTCCCTTGACGAGGTCTGATAAAATGGTTATAGGAGAGGATTGCTGAGAATATTTTCCATCAGGTCTCGTAACTATGACAAATCTGGGAGATTTTAAATGAGAGACATATGGACAATATAATTGAAAAGATAACATGAATTTGATTTAACGAGTAATGACACTTTACAACAATACCTTTTTTCTCTACAGTTGATCTGGGTAATGTGATGTCGATTCTAGCCCTAGTCTGTTTTCGGTCTTGGTCTTGGTCTCGCCTTTGTGTGTCTTGGTCTTGGTCTTGATACCCTCCGGTCTCGGCAATGTCTTGGTCTCGGTTTAGGCGGTCTTGACTACAACACTATGTATTAGTCAGGAGCAGGGCTGGATTGGCCATCTGGCGTACCGAGCAATGCCTGGTGGGCCGACGCACATTTTTGGGCCGGCCCAGAGCTTTCATAATTTACCCAAAGAAGTATATTATAAATAATTTTTATGGACTGCGACGTCCTATTGGTTGAAGGACATTAGGCTAATCCAATGAAATCTCTCAGCCTTCCTCGGCCTGCCCCTTTTGAAGGTTATCAAATTTTGCCATTTGAGCTGACCAGAGTTAGAGAGGAGTGGCTATGGACAAACAAAAAAAGCGCAAGGGGGGGCGCAGAAAAGCTCAGAGAGAAAAGGCAAAAGAACCCTTCAAGTGGACGCAGCAAAATGCACAGAACTTACCGATATGTTTGCCACCATAAGTTCTACTGCTGCAGCAGCTGGTGCAGGGCCGGACGAGGAGGCAGAATTAGCGATTCAGGGAGATATGTCGGAGGAGAAGGATGAGGAGAGAGATGTGGCCCAGGGAAAGATTGAGGAAGAAGTCAGATTAGCTACTGTCCAGCCCGGTAAAAAGTAGCTGAAATGTTAATGAAGAGGGATGTTTCATGTAGAGAGTGCAAAGGGCTGTTGTGTGTGTGTGTGTGTGTGTGTGTGATAGAGAGTGAGTTGGGGGGGGGGGGAGGTTGCCTACACGTAAGCTTGCACACAGTCAGAGTTAAAAATGACAATGTGTAGGATGTGTGTAATAATAATAATAGGAAGAATAATAGTGAATTAAAACAGAAAACGTAAAATAAGAAACAAGAAGAGTTAGACTTAATACAATTTTAAAATTATAAAAAATTATTAGACACACCTTCACTGAATAGTATCTGGGCCATGCAAATGCTCAACATAGGAAATTATTACAAGACTTATTAATTATTACAGACTTAAAACATGCATAATAATATTAGCCTATAGAGATTTCATTTGTGTACAAAAATACAGTTTTGTGCACAAACTGTGTATGAGAGAGAGAATTGCCTTCATAGCCTTAATTTTTAAATAATGCTATGAGTAGATTCAGTGTCCAACTTTTTTAGCTTTCCAGTTACAGCTTACAGTTATCATGTAATATTAGTTTGAAGTTTATCATATGTACAAAGTACAGCGTACAGAGCACAATGAAATTCTTACTTGAAAACCCCTCCCTCACAGACAAAACATAAGACATAATACACAGAGGACATAGAAGACAAAGTAGTGCAGCAGCAATAAATAATAAATAGGTAAAGTGTCAGTGCATAGTGTGGAATAAGTTGCTGTTACTGTGTGTTGAATAGCCTGATAGCACTGGGGTAAAAACTGTTCCTGAATCGGGTTGTGCGTGAGTGAATTGTCCTGAGTCTCTTGCCTTATGGCAGGAAAGTAAAACGTGCCAGTGCAGGGTGGCTGGGGTCTTTCAGGATTCTCTTAGTTTTCCAGAGACAGCGCGTGTTATAAATGTCCGTTATTGCAGGGAGTGGTGTGCCTGTGATCCTCTGAGCTGTTTTCACCACCCTCTGTAGAGCTTTCTTGTCCTGAGCAGTGCAGCTGCCATACCAAGACGCAACACTCCCTGTGAGGATAGACTCCACAGCGCACCTGTAGAAGCTGGTGAGGACAGAGGTGGAAACCCCAGCCTTCTTTAGGCGTCAGAGGAAGTGAAGTCGTTGGTGGGCTTTTTTGGTGACCGCTGCTGTATGTACTGAGGACTTGAGGTTGGCACTGAGGGTGACCCCAAGGAGCCTGAAGCTGCTGACCCTTTCCACAGCACCTCTGATGTAGATAGGGGGATGAGCTGCATCCTGCCTCCTAAAATCCAAAACCATCTCCTTGGTTTTGCTGACGTTGAGAGAGAGGTTGTTCTCCTGATACCACTCTGCCAAGAGTCTCACCTCCTCTCTGTAGGCTGTCTTGTCGTTCTTGCTGATCAGGCCCACAACGGTGGTATCATCAGCAAATTTGATGATTGTGTTGGAGCTGGGCCTGGACACACAGTCATGTGTAAACAGGGAGTACAGCATTGGGCTCAGAACGCTTCCCTGTGGCGTGCCAGTGTTGAGGATCATTGTGATTGAGGTGTTTTTGCCGATCCTCACATGCTGTGGTCTGTTGGTGAGGAAGTCCAAAACCCAGTTGCACAGAGTAGCACTGAGTAAAACTTTGCTTTGCTGAAATGGATGATTTATCATTGATAGGTAACCAGAAAAATGACACTAGCTTTATTTACAATAACGCTTTATTTTAATTTTTGAAATCACACAACGTGCACATATATCATCTGGTATGTCATGTGCTTTCGCATATCGTATAAATAATCATAGTGGGCCGCCGTGACCAAAAAATGCCAGGGCAATTTTTTGGTCCCAGTCCAGCCCTGGTCAGGAGCACATAATCAACATTGTGTATTACCTGCATTATGCTGTAATGAAGCTTTACTTTGCAGTAGCCAAACATTGACACATTTATGGAACATCATCCGTTGTAGTTCTTGAAGATGTGATCAAATGAGTAAAATGTGGGCATTTTTACTGTGTCTAGAGGGGGAAAAATGCCACGTCGCAACATTGTCTCACGGTTTAGGCCTGTTCCCTGAAGGTAGAGCTGGGCGATATGGCAAAAAAAATTATCACGATATTTTTTCCTGTATTGAGCGATATCGATAATTAGCAATATTATAGTTTCACAATGCTGTTTCATGTAATAATGTAATAATAACTTCAAGAAAGTACCAAAAGGTACTTCGAGGTGGTTTTCCACTGGCATAAAAACCGGTACCAGCTCTGAATGACAATACAGCATGAAGTGGGGTATTTTGTACTAAATTTGAAAAATGGCTGTAGTTTATTATAGGGCTGGACAGATTTGCGATATTAATACCAACATTGCATGTTGTGCACATGCAATTCTCACTTCACCAGTCAGCTAGATTAAGATAAGGCTTTTTCTTACTTTCAGTTCTGTAAATGAATATTATAGTGCTGGGAGTTTAGGTTTTGCTAAAACATTTTTACACTCATAGTAGAGCTGGGCGATATGGCCTAAAAATAAAATAAATTTTTTTTTCACAATAAATCCTATTTTCGATTTTAATCGATTTTCCCCTCCCCTATCCAAAATCAAACTACAGATGACAAATGGTTCAAAACAAGTTTTAACTTTTATTTTGTTTTGTTTTTTTACTTTACCATTAAAGTGCAATCTGACAAGCCAAAAAAGATGCTTGTGAGATGGCAGACCACGCCATTGTAAACACTTTTAGAAACTTGTAAGAACTTTTAGCATGTTAATGAATCTCGGCTTTTCCAAAGTATACATGTATGTTGACCCATGTCTTTTGCAAAATACATCGCGACAGTGTTTATCGCCTTCCACCGTGCCCCATTCTTATCATATGGCACACAGTTCGAAAATGTGTCAGGGACGGTTGCTTGCTTAACTTTGGATGTTGTGCTGGTGCTGCGGGTATTTTCATTTCGCTGGGAGCTGCACTTCTCCCACTCTGCTGTGTGCCTCTGCTTTAGGTGCTGGAATAAATTTGTCGTGCTGCTTCCTTTGGTTGCAACAGTTTTTAAACAGACTTTGCAACGAGGATTTGTTTGGTCTATGTCTGATGGCAGAAAACCAAACCATTGCCATGATCAAGTTTTGCCATTTTAATTATTATTCCTTTTCCAGATTATCTAGTGTATGTATAAAAAAAATCAGTTTATAGTTTACTTCCACTGCTTTTGCATGACCACTGCATGTGTTCTCTGAGACAATCATGATCATTTTCATCCTTGCTGTTTAAATTATGAAATTTAACTCCTTTTTTTTTTGTTTTATAAATGCCCCAATATTTATTACAACAAAATCACATTGCAATTCATAGAAATTTTCCAGTACCATGCTGTCCTGTACAAAATATTTAATTTTATCCTATCCTGATTCTTCCAACCAGATCAGTTAAAGCTTGAGTCACTTCATTTGTCCACGCACCCATTATTATATTTATTATTATTTTCTGGGTTTGTAACTGTTCTCAAGATGGCGGTTGTATTGCGTTTCAGAGGCAGGCTATTTGCATAAACGTTTGACAGAGAAAGTGTTTGAAGTCCCACCCTAAGTACCGAAGTACTAAAAAGTACCCCACTCTCACTTTTGGTATGGCAGTTTTGGTTACCCTAATGGAATGGCCAATTGTGCCTTTCCGTGCTATTGTCAGAAGTTGATATGCTGATCCTGGATTAGTAATATGTTTGGCACAGTCATGTTTTGTTGTGTTTTCTTTTGCAGTTTGAGTGCAGGAAAAAAAATCATTACAGAGAATCGCGATCTGAATTCTAAGCAAATGAATTGCGATTCACATTTTATCCAGAACTGTGCAGCCCTAAGTAGGAGAAATATCTCAGGCAGAATGGCGGGCAGGCTGGAATGAAGTCACAGGTAGCAGAGACGTGATCCGATACTCTGATCAGGGTTTTTGTGGCCAATCACTGGAATCAGAATTGACCAATACCAATCACTTCTCACTGGAATCAAAATTGGCTGATACCAATTGCCAATGACAGGGTGAACAGTACCACCCTTTCTGTATAGCCAGGGTATCCCTAGGCAGCCTACATTAGGATGCATGCGTAGTGCGTAGTGGCACGGCTTAATCCACCCCTTTCCGAATATTGCTCGGGGGAAATGCACAAGCACACAAAGTTTCTATATTTGCTGCATTCGTTCGGTACATATGACCCGTACCGAAAATTTTCATTAGATATATCTGTACCGTTACACTCCTACTTATCACAGTTATATGGTACATTATATTAAATGTCTAATGACGTCTGTGCTGTCGAATACTTTAGCAGATGATCCGGTGTTTCCGTTTTGGTTGCACTGAGCATGTTAATGGCCAAGAATTTCCCTTTGGATTAATAAAGTATCTTGATCTTATCTTAAAATTGAATTAGCGCTTCTTATGTCTAGTTTACATCAATGCAGTGTAGGGCTTTCTCACAATCCAGAACTGGTTCTGCACATTTCCACCACAAAAAAAATTGGCAACGGGCCAGAAAAGACAGCTACGGCACATTGCCAACAAGAAGCTGGTCTCAGAATTTGGAATTATAATGTCAGTGAAAGTGGGACGGGCTATCACAGCATTTATTGAATACTGTCTTGTGTAAATTTAAATATAAACTTAAATAACAAAAACAGAATACAACTTGTAAACAACTTAAACTTATAAACAATAAAAGTAGCAGCATCAGAATCTCTTTAGTGCACAATATAGCAGCAAACTCCTTCAGCTCCCAAGCTCACCAGCCTGCTGCAGATATTGCACCTGGCTTTTCCTGGTGTTGGCTTGGTGAAATGCTGCCATACAGGATTAGATTTTTGTTCTGCCTTCAGACAGTAATTACTAAAACAGAAGAAAAAATGCAAGGTTAGCATTTTTATTATAGTGCCTTCATCTTCAATTCATTGTACAATTCCAGTATTCCATGCACATTCAAGTAAATAGTTACTTCAGCATTAGTTCAAATACAAGAACTCGTGGCCATAGGTGGAAATTAGCGGGAGAACATTTCAAACTGGATTTAAGTAAGCACTTCTTTACACAGCATGTAGTCAGAGTATGGAATAGTCTTCCTGATAACATAGTGCAAGCTGAATCCTTGGGTTCCTTTAAATCAGAGCTAGATAAGATTTTAACAACTCTGAGCTATTAGTTAAGTTCTCCCCAAGCGAGCTCGATGGGCCAAATGGCCTCCTCTCGTTTGTATAGTTCTTATGTTCTTATTAAAACAATTACACTCTAATACATTTTGAAAGAAAAAAAAATACTATTAAGTGCATCACGGTATGATGAGTAGTGGACAAGGCCCAAAACCTTTCACTAACATGATGCTTATGTTGTTAGCAGACAGATAGCTTACAAGCCAAATTTACAATCAGAATCTATCAATTGCAGAAAATAAAATAAAATAACCTTGTCGTATTACACAGCCGTGTATGCAAGGACAACACAAGCCCCTAGTGATTGTGACATTGTTGACGTATAAGTCAAGTGAATGGTAACCGCGTTTTCGAACAAACTGTTTTCTCTGCCATGCATTGTTCTTAGCAGCTCTGTGTCTCTGAGAAAGGCGCTGTTTGTGATCGGGGCAGAGTAACGCAACTCACACATGCTGCAGTGTTTGAGAGAGCTGCCTGCTCCGCCCCACACACACAGAGTAAAACTCTCCGACACAAGAAGAAAAAAAAAGAACTGATAACATCGGGCTGATATGGTAATATTTAAAATATTAACAATTAAAATGATTTTTAACGGTCTGTGAGCCCACTAAGAAACGCACAAAACTAACTCTATCAGAATCAATGATCCTTAACGTTACCTGTAAGCTACAGTTGGTTGAAGGCTCATTATCATTACCCCAATTCCCGACAGCGTAATTCGCGTTCTCTTTCAAAAGCGCTCGCATTTTCTTTTAAAGCAACATTTCATAGCAAACCAGTTAAATAAATAGGTCTTTTAAAGATCAGAATTTAAGCCATACCGTTTTCTCCCAGTACTCTTCCAAAACTTCTGGCTGGGGTCCTGCACAAGGCAGCATGGGTCACGTGTTACACAGCAACAATAACACTGGGCTGCCTGCAGACGTGCCTGTCTGTAAATTGGCGTAGTGCACTCGGATATCAGGCAATGCCGATACATAAAAAATGCAAAATTTCGGCCCGAAATATCGGTGGATCTCTAATAATAATGTTACATAGTTTTTTATTCTGTGAACAACGAAAGATCGATCTCCTGGCCAAATTTAATAATTAATTATTCGACCTGCAACATGTTTAAAAAATATTGTGATTTAGTGGTGAAGAGGTCATGAGGTGCTCAGAAAAAAGTTACATTTCTTTTATTGTGTGTTCCTTGAAAGGACAGCAGTAAAACAGCGAATGAGAATAAACACAGGCTGGGGAGAAATGCAGGCTTTTAAGGAAACAAAAGTGGGTACAGACAATGGAGACAGAGGCTCAAATTTTTGGTTCAGTAGCTTATAAAAACTTAAAATCCAAAAGTGGTTGTATTAAAACTTAAAATTAACTTAGAAAAACTTAAATCTGAAAAGCGGAATATGAACCTTTACTTTACTCTCACGTCGGTCTATGTAACATTTCTGTTATATTATTTTTTTTAAACTGGTGCAAGCGTAGGCAGGTTGTCAAAAGACACCAAGCAAAAACCAGTCTGTGTTGGAGACGAGGCATTAGTGGCATCAAAGGGAAAGGTGAAAGGAGACTATTTGAACTTGTGATTGTGAAGTCAAAAAATATTTGGTGGATCTTATTATTGAGAATGAAGATATGTATGAAGATTTATACCTGGTTTAATTTTCAGACAAATTGACCCAAAAATTAAGCAACAGTGCAGTGTGGCAGCAATGGAGGGAAACTGCAGCTGTAGAGGACACTTGGCATTGCAAACACAGATATTCAGTAAAACATGAAAGTATTGTACTAATCTTTTTCAAACTTTTCAGGCACATAAGACTGACAAATTGGAAGAGCTCAGATTTTGAGATGGGTGGCTCCACAATTGAAGCAGTCACTTGTTCTTAGGGCAACAGATAAACAGCCTGACCCTGCATTCGTACCCCCAAGCTTTGCTCAGCTATGGAATGTGTGCTCAGTCGTCGAACAAGATAGTCACTTGTTAGCCAATATTTCTTGTTTTGTGGGTGTGGAATTAGTATAGTCTAAGAGAAAGAACCAAACGTCAAAATACTTTGATTTGTAAATACGGTTCTTGTTGATTTGCAGCTAATCCCTTGTACACGCTGTAAATAAGTTATTTATTTATTTTGATAGCCGTCCTCCATATTGTATAATTGCCCTGGGGGGTATTCCACGAAGCAGGATTAAGGGAAAGTCTCGCTTATTTTGATAAGTCTGTCTTATTTAAGTGAGAGTTCCGTTCCATCAACGTGTCTTAAATGAATCCCCACTGAGTTACCATGGTAATTTACAAGTTTGCTGTGGACCAGGTTAACTGTCTCGCTTAGTTAAGCGTTGTCATTTACAGGCTTTCCGACTCATTTGGTCAATCTATCGTTCATCCATTTATGTGGGCTTCTTAGTGCGCACACCCACGATATTTATGTGAGACTATGCAAGTCTGTCTTGAATGAGCCATGATTAGTTAAAACTGAACTGTGTTCGTGGAACGACATGAGGCTAAGTTTAGAGATGGAGCTAGGTTGAGTCTGACTTTTTCAGGAAAGTCTGCCTTTCTTTAGCTACTTTCATGGAATACCCCCGTTTTGAAAAATGAGATGTTTTCTTTTAAACCAATATCGGTCTCATTCTGTAACAGCGGAATTGTGAATTCAATTTAAGTATTTCGTGACCACTTTAAACTAAAGCATGATTTACTATAGTCACAACAATTCCCTAGTAGCTCAGCTTTTGCTATCAGCTTGTGGATTCAAATCCCTAGAAGCACACATGAATAGTATGTCTTCTTTATTGTGAGTCTTTTTGGATAAAAACATTGGTTACACATACAACATATAACTCATATTTGCAACCATTGATGAGGGTATGCTGCAGCGAACATGGCAAGAAATCGAGTCTCAACAGCAGAGAAACTAGTTTCTCTGCTGTTTTTTAAATTTTTTTTTTTTAAGCAGATAATCTGTGTTTTTTCTCCCTCCCTCTCTCCTTCTTTTTTTTTCTCTCTCCCTCTCCTGTTGAGAAAAAAAATAAAAATAAAATAGAGCAGTCCTCCGCAGAGGGGGGTGGTGGAGGGAATATATAAAAAAAAAAGAAATCAAGTACCGTCTTCATATGCTTTGTGCAACTAATGGTGCCCATATAGAGGTGTATTAAATGAGGCAAAAAACTTAAATATATACGTCTCATTTTGTAATAATTTCCTCCTATCTGTCTTTTCATTTGCCTTTGTAATAAATTTTTGAAATTGTAAAGAGATTTTATGGACACCCTGTATATATCAATTACATATATGAGTTGCATGTATGCACAGGGGAAATAAAACTGAGTGGCTTCTTCAGATCTCCATATACCATTAGTGTATCTCTTATAGTTCTGACTGTTATGTCACAGAAAACTTTGGTCATAGTACAAATGAGAAATAAATAGAATACATGTATATTTAAACATAAATGTAAATAATATTTTCAAATATGAACATTAAAACATACACAAATAATTACAAGTAACCATCGAACTGGTGCAGAAACATTTTGTAAATTGTCATGTATGTGGAATGTGCCCTAAATTAGAATACTTCATACCCTACATATCACAGCGGGGACTGACAGCATTCAGGTAAAAATGCATGTATCTTTCACATTTCCAAGTGATCCATTCAGTATGTATAGAAATTGTGCACGTTGGAGAGTATGGGACAAGTACAGGTTAGTTGAGAGGGGCAAGTGACAGGGCTGTCCAGGGAATACAATGCTGTCGTTTCCAGCCGCACCAATTCTGTTTAAATGGTGTTTTTAAGTAGCTGTTACTGCTGTTTCAAACAAAATAAAGCTGACTTTCATCATTTTTCCTCTCAGCAGGAGCTGTGAAAACGGAAAGGAGACTTTCCAGACCTTACCAAAAACACTGGAACCTGACGAAAAATGGTATCACTGTAAAATCCTGATACAAAAGAAGAAAATTGGGCAGTGAGAAAAGAGGCTGTTTATGAACACACCTGTACCAAAGGCTGTTGCACTTAAAATCAGACTGAAAAGGACAAGGAAATACAGATGTCTTAATAGCAAAAACTATTATAAAAATCAAGGCTGTAGCTATATAAACAGCCAAAACGTAGCAAAATTACATATTTAAAGGAAGGATTTATGGAAATTAATCATATGAATTATGGACAAGAAGTTCAATACAAACTGATGTTCAAACGATTGCAGTCCAGTAGTATGGAAAAGTTACCAGTTTTCTCTATCAAAAAGCAGGCGAAGAACTTAAGTCTTTTCTCATCAATAATGTCATTGTAGTAATCTATGACACTTTCAGGCATTTGAAAAATCACAGGAGTGAAATCTATACTGTAAACACACTGGAACGCTACAAAGAACAAAAAAAATCTTAATAAAGACCTTTAATGAGTTCTGTGCCCACTTCTCCTTAATGGAAAGTGGGGGGAATAGCAGATCACCATCCAGAGGCAGAGAGAGCAACAGTGCTTCAGGAACCGGAGGTGGCAGCAGCAGAGCAGGAGGTGGTTCTGGAGCAGGCAGTTCCCGAAGCACCATTGCTTCAGGCCGCAGTTCCTCATTGAGTGCTGGTGGTATCATTGTTGCAGCCTCTGGAGCAGGAGTTGTTCCAGCACCACCACCAAGTGCCAGTGAGTGGGAAATGTTCCAGTTTGGAAAGTATCCAGTGGACATTTTGGAGATGCTTAGTGGACATCAGGCCCACCAGTTTAAAGGCCTTGGCTTGGAAAGGCAGCTGCAACATCAGCAACAAGTTCAGCTACATCAACACCAGCAACAGCTCCAGCAGCAGCAGCAACAGCAGCAGCAGGGTGAAACCTCAGGAAGCCTCCTTTCTGGAATTGGCCTGGGATCGTTGCAAGGATCTAGAAGCAATGCTTTTGCTGATTCCTCTTCTATTTTTGCCAAAATGAGTGCCCCGCCTCCACCTGTTCCACAACAAGCTCAGTCTGCCTCTTCGCAAAGCTCACGGAAATCTAGTAAGATGGGTGTAAATAGTGGTACTGGAAGTGGGGGATCAGTGGCAGGATATCCACAGTTCTTGCGTTCTTTTCACCCAACAGAAGCAGGTCTAGCCCAGGAGCAGTTGCATCCAGGAATGGGTCGTTTTGAACACTTTGCTGGAGGGAGTGTTGGAGGAGCAACAGGTGTAATAGGAGGAGTGGTGACTTCTGCTCCTCCGCCACCACCACCACCCCCTTTACATCCAGGACTGTCTGTTCCGCAAGCTTCCCCTGGCCCCTCTTCATCATCTCCCTCACCTTCAAGCTCTACTTCCACATCTAATAACCCTCCTAGCAGCAGTGCTGTAGTTTCTCTTGGACAACAGCTGGTTGGGACCCAACCTGATGCTCGAAGTCTTCACCAGCAGTTTAGTTGCATGCTAGCTGCAAATCAATACTTTCTCTCTGGAGTGCCACCCAATGCTAGTTTGGAGCAGTTTTTGGTTCAGCAAGGAACCCACAACCATCTTAGTTTGGGTTTAGGACAGGGCAGTGCCGACACAAATTCAGGCCTAGCTCCACCCCCCGCACTTCACCCCTCTCATACCCATGGTCACCCCTCACCTCAACAGCAACAACAGCAACAACTTCCACCACACACCTTACCCCACCCTCATTCTCACCCTCATTCCCATCATCCTTTACATCCAGGAGCTCAGCCCTCCACACTGGGTGGGTTTGATTTCCAGGGAATTCCAGTCCTATCTTCTAATCAGCTGGCTTCTTTGATGCAGCAAGAAACTGGCTTGCCCCTTCCTTTACCTCTCCATTTATCACTTTCAAAGGAAGAAGGGAAAGACACAGGTGGTACAGGTGGAAATGCAGGGGGGGGTGGAGGAGGCAGAAGAAAGAAAGCTATGGCTGGGTACTTGCCTCAAAGGAAATCTGACAGCAATAATAATAGCAGTAATAACTGTCATAACAGCGGAGACCCCAGCACCAACTCTGAGGGACATGGTCATAATGCAGGCTCAGGACTTGTTGGAGGGGGAGGAGGGGTCAGTATATCAAATCTTAATGATGACCATTCCTCACTTCTCACCTCAACACCACCGTCTTCTACCTCCTCAGTCGTTTCCTCTTCTTCATCTTCAGCCCCTTCCTCAACATCTGCCTCAGTCCTGGTGACAAATGATTCTCAAATTTCTAAACCTGACACTTTAGGATCTATAGCACCAACTGTGACACAGCCTGAACCAGAGCCCCTCTATCATTGCGGAGAATGTGGGAAGACATTCACTCATCTGTCAAGTCTGCGAAGGCATCTACGCAGCCATGGGTTGCCTTCTGCAGGTGGCAACCATATTACAAACCCCAATTCAAATCACAATCAGCACCATCAGTCTGAGACCAATCTCCCCCACTCAACCCAGGATGTAACTTCTCAATCCAATCCACATCATCAGCAACCACAACAGCAGGCTCTCCAGCAACAGTCATGCTCAGTCCCCACATCCTCATCATCTTGTCCCAGCCCAGAGAAGACTCACTGTTGCACTGAATGTGGCAAGAGGTTTAAGAAAAGGGGTCATCTCCTTCAGCATGGTGTTATCCATTCTGGAGTTCGGCCTTTTTCCTGCCAAATTTGTCAGCGTTCTTTCAACCGCCGCGAGTCACTCACACGTCATGAGAAGATTCATGAAGATAAGCCTTTTCGGTGCCCAGCCTGTGGCCGATGTTTTCGTGAGAGCACATCTCTGCTGAATCATGCAGCTTCAGGTACATGTGGCAAGCCTGGACGGGGCTCGAGATCCAAGGCGAGTAATAGTGGTGACAATAGTTCTCTGACTGTTGGAGGAGAGGACTCGTTTGGGCTCAAAAGCAGTAAAACTGGAATGATAGCTCCAGGGGCATACCAAGGGGGACAACTTACAGGTGAGACGATAGTATATGATAAGACTCAGGAAGAAGAGGGAGAATGTATAATGGGGGTTGATGAGGATGAGGAGGAAGAGGAAAAGACTGCATTATCTTGTGGGAACATATTTCAACAGGGAAGAGATGGGGATGCAGACAGGAGTAAATCTGAAGGAAAGTATGATGCTGAATTTTCAAGGAATCGTTACCAAGTATCTTATCGGGGTGATGACTACCGGGCAGATTACAAGCAACATCGTTCCCATGTGAACCCATCTCCTTGTTATGCTGGGGAGTCTTCCTGTGGTAATGGAATGGCTGGGCCAGCACTCAGGAAAGCCCCACTAGCCCCTACTCTGCACCCGCACCCTCAGAGCCAAACTCAACAGCAGCAGCACCAACAGCAACCACATCTTCCTCTGTCCTCTTTGTTGGATGATTCAGAAGATGATGTTACCAGTTCTGTCAGCAGTGCAATGTCGGCTATTGCTGCAGCTGCCGCAGCCTCGTGTATTCCAGGGGAGCATAATAATGCGGGAAGTCGAGAAGAACGTAGAGATATTATTGGGGGTTTGTTAGGGGGTCTAGGCTTTGGTTCTCTTGGTGTCTCACCAGGTGGCCCCACATCTACATCTGGGGTGGATAAGATGTTCAGATCAGGTGAAAATGATGGATGCATGGGAAATGGTATGATGAGTTTAACACAGCCCAGTGAACAACACCCCCAACAGGCCCCAAACATCAAACCCAAGAGGCCTCGTAAGCCACGGCCAAAGAAAGAGCCCAGATCCGACGGTGAGGGCACTAAACGAAAACGTAACACCCAAAGTGGAGGTGGTGCTGGGAAAGATGGGACTGAACGACCATATCTGTGTAGTGTCTGTGGACGTGGCTTCAGCCGTCGTGAAACTCTTCGCCGGCATGACCGTATTCATACAGGGGAGAAGCCTCACCGCTGCCCTATTTGTGGCAAAAACTTCCGCGAGGCATTTCACCTCAGCAAACACCGCACAGTTCATTCAGGCGAGAAAAACTATAAATGTGGCTTATGTGGAAAAGATTTTGGTTATGCACAGAGCCTGAAGAGACATGGAAAACTCCATGAGAAAGGGCATTTTGGAGATGAGGCAACAGCAGCAGGAGCATGCAACAGTAACAACAGTTCTGCTCCAACCCCAGGGGCTAGCATGAGCCAAGCAAGTGATCAAGGAAATTCCTACTTTTATTCTCAGGATAAGACTCAAGGGTCCAGCAGCCAGCCACCACCCAGACTCTACACTTGCGCGGTTTGCTGGAAGGCTTTCCGACATCACTTTCACTTAACGGCTCATCATCAAGCTGTTCATGGAAGTGGGGAGAAGCTTTTTTGCTGTGAAGTGTGTGGAAAGGCTTTTGCATATGCTAACAGTTTAACAAGGCACAGACTGTCTCAACATGGTTTGCCTCGAACTAGGCAGGCTAACACACCTGGAGTTAGAGATGAATCCGGAGTACATGCAAGTAATAATTCAATACCTGAGAGTGAAGTGGCCACAAATACCCTGCTTCAGCTTGTGCCTCCTAGTGGAGCTCATAGTGGTCCTCAGACCCATTCTGCTGTCCCACAAACACAACAGCCACCCCCTCCTCAGTCTTCATCTTGCCTTTCTCCTCTGTTCTACCTTCCAGAAACAAGTCCTTTAAATACTCATGCTTCCTCACTTTCCCACATCCCCCCCAATCATTCCACTATAAACCATAACCACCAACAGGCTACAACTATTAAAGGGGAGCCCCTTCACCAAACTGCTTCAGCCAGCCTTCTCACTCCTTCGTCCCTTTTTCTGCCGCCCTCCCAGCTGCAGCAGCACCGTCATGCAGTTGATATGAAGACTTCTAATATGAATCTCCAAAACCATCAAACACAGTCTCATGTAAGAAAACAAAAGATAAAAAAAGGAAAAGATTCAAGCTTATCCAGAGAGGCAAAGGGAGAGAAGGATAATGCAATGTGCATGTCTGCCCAAAGGAAAAATCATAACAGAGCTAAACGAAAGAAGAGAAGATTCCACCAACCGCTGCTGAGGAAGAACCTGGCACAGTTTCTTCAGTTGAGGGGAATGCAGAGTTCGTGGCATGGAGGTACACTAAGCTTTGGATGTCTGTCATCTTTAGGAGTTCCCCAGAAACGCTTTCCATGCCCCTATTGTCCAAGCACCACATTTCCCCGACAGGCTGCACTGTTGGTACATTGTGCTATAAGACACCCTCCAAGATCCAGTTCCCGCCAAGCACGTTTGGTGTGCCTTGTCTGTGGGAAGCGCCATCGACGCTTATTTGCAGCACTTGGTCATCGAACATTCCATCTTGTCCAAGGGTCTTACTCTTGTTCACGATGCCCGTCGCATTTTTGGAATGGAATTCTCCTAAGGAGGCATAAGATTGCTTGCCGTGGTGCTGGGAGAGGTGGTTTGAAACTAATATCTTTGTTAAAATCAGTAGGAAGAAAGAGAGAAGAAAGGCAAAATAACAGAAGCATAGCGTTAACTGACCCTAGACTGTAAAATACACTCATAATTGAGAAGTTCAGATTTAATTGGGAAAAGGCTGTTGAGAATACATTTTGATGATTCAGGTCCATGTATTCTTACTGAATATTGTTGAGATACAAATGATTTTTATGTTAAAATGTACCTTTACATGGATTAAGAAAACACAAAAAGACTTCAGTCGAAGCATACCTGTAGACAAGGACTTCCAGAGACTTGTTTTATATATGACTGTTCTCACAACTTCAGGCCCACGGTTTTGTCCCTAATTGGTTGACAACGTATGGAAATAATAGATGTATAGCAATATCAGTGAATTTATCCTAATAGTATTGTCTGTTCTAGTTGATTTCTGTCATTATCAAATATTAATTTTATGGTCTTGTCTCTGCTGTGTGCTATGTGCAGTTTTTATACGAGTTGTTTGTTTTTTTAAAAGCGTACAACATGAAACATTTGGTTTGGAACTGTTGAACTTTTTGTTAAAACTTCATCAATATCTGTTAGATATACTCACAATGTTACCCGCTTTGTCACTTGGATTGTGATTTTACTTACTGTATTTTGGGAGGACACTTTGTAACTATAAGCATCAGAGTCAAATTACATAACACTGGCAATAAAAATAAGGGTGGTTTTAAAAAGAGGAAATAGAAAATGCATTTAACCCAACTGACTTGTGTATGGTCCTTTCCAAAAATGCATATTCAATTTTAACTAGCAAAACTGAATAACTGTAATTACATTTTTTGGACTGTCATACCAGATTGAAATGAGAAGACAGGTGGGGAAAATACAGCTTGTAGTATAAAATGTATATTAGTGTTTTAAATGTTTTAGGCTAAGCATAATTTAGATTTATTGTTTGCTTGACAAAGAGAAGGGAGGGATGTGGCAGGGGTAGGTATTTTTTATTTTTCTTAATCAAATGTAACAATGTGATTGTTCACTCTTTCCACATCCCAGTCCTCGATGTAGTTCCTGAAGTATACACATGGCCTAAAACCATGTTCATACTTGCTATTCTAGGTTTTCTTTAAATAAAACCTCAATCTATTTCAATGCTTTTAAATAACTGTTTGATATTTCAAGAAAAAAAGAAGCTTCAAAGTACTTAATGATACATTTGTATGGAAAAAAATAAAAACTGCAGTGTAAGTGGAAGCTTAGCGATGCTTTACTTGGCTGCATCAGAACTAATGAAATGTGCAGTGCCAGGTGTTCTGCAGGGGTTTCCTCCTTGCTCACATGCTGTAGCATACCGTGGGCACCACGCCAGACTCATGTACAATGAGCTCCAGTGCCTGGAGAGATGCAGTATCTGTGTCTCCAGGGTTTCTTTGTTACCAGTGTCACCTTTTATATATGGCTAAAGTTATATATTTTTTATTGAATTTCTTTTGTCAAAAACATTCTTTCATACACGTTTTTTCCAATAAAAAGCAATTACTAGTAATAGTTGTATATTCATAGCAGTTTTGCTCTTGTTTCAGTGAAATCCTAGAAATGACAGCAGATTTCAAGTGCAAATGCATCAGGTCTCCACTAGGTGGGAGTAGGATACCAAAGTTTGGCGAATTGTCACATGTCACATATGTACTTGTAATATGCATTTTTCTTTGGTAGAAATTTGATAGTGCCTCTAGTCATTTTCCAATTGTATGTAACTTGCCTATATTAATACTTTCATAATTATCTATAAACTACATCAAAGCAAAAACTATATGAGCACCATTTATGTGATAGTGTTGCTGCACTCATGCAAAATACAAATGAGGTAGAGCAGGAATGTCAAACTTCAGTCCTGGAGGGCCAAAGCCCTGCACATTTTTGGGTTTCCTCTCATGTAAAACACACCTGATTCAACTCCTTGTGCTAATTACCACATAGCTCTTGGTCCAAGTCATTTGTGGTACAACAGGGAAAGAACTAAGCTACACAGGGCTCTCGCCCTCCAGGACTGGAGTTTGACACCCCTGAGGTAGAGTGCATAGTGCTGGCTCCTGAAAAGTCATCTCCTTTGGCAGCAGGGTGTACCTTCTGACAAAATAATTTTTACAGTACATGAGTAAACTGCTTTTTTTGTCTGAATGTTTTCTCTGACATGGAACTGCTGTCTGGTAAGTAAGCATTCACTAAACGATATATAATTTCCAATGGGGTCTGGCACGTTAATGTGTCCTTTCACTGACGTAGATATGTTCCTGTTCATAATACCCTTCTTTGCCAGGGATTTCTTATCTGCTTTCTTCCGGGACATTTTGGTTTCTTTCTCAAATATATTGTGCTTTTCCCAGAACTGCAAGTGGTTTGAGGACAAAATGACTATAAAGTGTTGTAGGTAATGGGGACTTTTGTTTAGCAATTTTGAGGCATTTGTTGCACTGCGATTACATGTACTTTGTATGACTATTAGTGTGTATTCACCTTACATGACCCCTGTCATTGTAGGTAACTAATACTATTTCTCCTTAGTCTACCCTTGGGTTTCTTGGTTAGTAGGATCTATATATGTTTGTTAGCTGCAATCAGCATCTAAAAATAATAGCTTTTCCTACAAAAATATATAAACCTGGTGGAGATAAACCTAAATAACACGGAACATTTATTGATTTAAAAAAAATTTCAAATGGGGTTGTCGACTAAACACTAACGAAAATGACCGAATGCATCGCCGTAGCTATTTGTTTCTTCACAGCCTCACGCGGCCTTCGCATGGGGAAAGTTGTAGGCGGAGCAGTTGACCTACTTTTGACCAATAATATCATAGAGAAGGCAGAGAACGACCTACTTAGAACCAATCACTGCGAGGCTTGCATTTCAGTGGGCAGCACCCACGCGTGGTAGGTCCATGTGCGCTGCAGCAGCTGGTCTAAAGGTAACAGCGGTTGCTAATTGTGTCGGGAATACTGCCGGATCTTTTATTACGTTTTAGGCATTTTAAATGTGAATGTATACCGAACATACATGATTTATTACGATCTTACGTCTGCTACTATACGAATTACACATGCATACATTTTGTAATAAAGTGCAGCACTTATTTAAAAAAATACGTGTCTACGATTCGACAATAAACAATAATGTAGATGCAGATGATTACTAATTTGTATGGATATATAAAATATATGGTGTATATAATATACAAATTAGCATTTATTAAGTACTGTATGTGGTACACATAGCTTCACCACTATATTTATGCTTGCCAGCATGTTTCAACCACGTGTATAGGTACCGAAGGCAGCATCAGAATCAAAGCAGTAAGTAGTGGGTTAATTAATTGGGCAAGGCCGAAAGGAAATTAGCATTTTATTCGTTATACCATTGGCTGGATACCACGGAGTGGCGTGTACTTGTGGCTCGTGGGGCGGGGCGTGTAGGGGTGTGCTTTTCATGAATAATGATTGACGCCGCCCCCCAGCGCCGTTCCCCCGTGAGAGATGATGTCACGAGTGTGGCTCGTGTTCGTTCCAGCTGACTCCAGCCGCTGCTCGAGCAGCCTGCATGCAGAAAGGCGTTGGAGAAAGAGTGAGTGTGTGAGGGAGGGAGAGAGAGAGAGAGAGAGAATGAAAAAATAACGAGTGAAAGAGTGAGGGAGAACGAGAAAGCCATAAATCGCTCGCATTGCCATTTATTTTTACATTTTATATTTGAACGGAAACTCAGAGCTATAAAAGGACAGACTCGACTCTATAGTTTTGTTGTCGATTAACAGGATTTTGCATAGCTTAAAGTTATCATTATCAGGTTAGTTTTTGGTGCATTTACACAACGCTGTTCAGGCTCTGTCAGTCTCACGGTTTGTTTATTCTTTTTAACACTCCATGGACGCCTGTCATTATCAAACAATTTTATTTTTGGAAGACTGTTTTTGTCGCGAAGAAAATAAGCTACATTTAAATAGAAACAATAAATAAATCAGTTATTTTGGGGGAGGCGAACTCGAACAATACGGAAGAAAATCAAGCAGGAGCAATTTTAAACAACTTTGTTTACACCCGAAAGTGTGCGTGTGAGTTTGCATATCAGGAAGACGTGAGAAAATACAAAATAATATTTATATCTAGATTTTTTCAACCTGAAATCGATTTTCCTTTGCGATTGGAGCGCTTTAACATTTCTGCGCCGTTTAGATTTTGATTGACCAAATAAAAGCAATACATTTATATGCATCCAGCGTTCTTTGACGCTGCATCCGAACCCAGAGAAGATCATTTTATTGTAAGCATTTGGTGTATTAATTGCACCACGGGTAATACGTAATATTATTCCATATTTGATAAACTGCCTGTCACATATGTGCACTGGGGGCTTGAGCCATAGCGTACCAGCAATACATTTTAGAGTTTATTTGCATATTATATATACATTAATTATATTAATAGGTCGATAATCGAACGATCTGAAGGCAGTTGGTTTGGATAAGTGAACTCCCTCCTTCTTCAGCTCGGTTCAGCTCATCAGGAATCAGAAGCCGTCTAATGATGTCTAGGCCACTGTCTCAGATTCTTCCCCCTGACCTCCCTGCTGGAGCCAGCCCGCAATTCGGGAGTGGCAGCCAGGCGGGTGGTGCTCCGGGCGGGGGACACCTGAGCTCCATGGCCAGCCTGAAGTCCCTTCTGCAGCTCCCAATCAAAGCAGACCAGCGCGGGAAGGATTGCTGCGAAATGAAAGGTGGGTTCGTGCGAAATCAATGTGCATTTTTGTCGATGCGATTTATTCTTCCATTTTTTCCTGTATACTATCAAATAAGTTTAGTTATGATCTCCCCTTGCATTCGCTTTTTTTTCTCGAGCGGAGAACCGAAAGCGAGACACCGCTTCTTTGGTCGCCATTACCATTCTGGTATGCCAGTCTTTAAAGTGCCAAATTCTAAGTTATGCTTAGCTGAAATGAGAAGATTCACAAGCACGCCGTGCTTTCCTCGTCTCACGAAATAGAGGGAAATAATATAAAGCCATTTTACAAGATTTAAGATTGTGGAATGTGGAGGAAAAAGTCTGCAATGAATATTATTTCAAGATTACCATTATAGCGCCCCCTGGTGTTGCATGCTTAAAGCTGAGCGCCTTTCCCATGGTCGTCATTAAGTGCGTTGACCACTACTGTGACCACAACTGAGTTGGATCACAAAAGGTCAACTTACATCATCCTTATTGTATTGCTTTAATTAAAACGGAAGAATATGGATTTCCCTCCTTCACTGAACTTCATTTGTGTTGAAGTTAGTGAATTTCTGTCTTGTTGCAATGCAATAGTAGATGATATTTCTAATGTTAGGTGCTCTCCTGTAAAGGCAAAACATTTCCATTGGACAGTCAGCAGAACACACCAGATACTTGTATAGAAAATGCCACATTGTTAGGGTTTATTAATTTTCCTACTCAAATCTGAAGGAGATTAGTGGTACCGACTTAGTATGTGTTTGCCCCCCCAGACAAAGAGAAGCCCCTGGCCTCGGACGAGGACTCGCTGGGTGGAGCCGGCGGTGGCAGCGGCTGCACCCTGAGGCCCACTTCACAGTCAGCCTTCCTGGGTCCCCTGTTGTGGGAGCGTACCCTGCCCTGTGATGGGGGCCTCTTCCAGCTGCAGTACATGGACTTGGAGGAGTTCCTCACCGAGAACGGCATGGGCTGCATGCACAGTAGCAGCTCCAGCTCTGCCCAGATCCCCTCCCAGAGCTCCCAATCTGCTGTCCCTAGCCAGAGCTCCCAGTGCCCCCCATCCTCCCCGCCACCCTGCTCCTCATCCTCCTCCAGTTCCTCATCCTCCTCTTCCTCTTCTCTGCTGGGCCTGGAGGTGCCGCAGGCTACACAGGGGCTCCTGGGCACGCCAGAAGCCTTGCGTGGTGAGTTTGCCCTGGGCAGCCATCACGGGCGTGGTGGCAAAGCGCGACACACCTGAAGGGTGGTAGCAGCAGTGACTGAGGCATGGTAAACTGGGGGGAGAACAGATGGAGAAAGAAAGAGAACAGAGAAGGGATTTTGAGAGAGATGGTAGAATTTAGCTGGGAATGTATTTTACATGGAAGAGATGTGCATTGCTGTATGTAATATTAATTAAAATCAAATCCTGGGGGGGCATCTGTGATACAGTGTTTGTGGTTCCGTGGTTAACAGGTTTTTGATGTGGAGGATGGGGTCACTGTTATTTTCTTGTATTCTAAGTCAGACATGCACATGTGGATGGACATTTCAAGATGTGAAGAATGACCAGTGCATAGAGCATTTCATCGACACTGAGGCTGCTGTTTTTAATCTGCATTAAATTTGGTGGAGTGCGGCGGTTGGGGTGCAGGGGGTTCGTACAGTAGATTCACATGTGGTGCAGTGAGGGGCCTGACTGCCAGAGAGTGGCAGGAGCTGGAGGAATGTGACACACCATGCGTGTATAAATGTATAAATTAACAAGAGAGATAAAAAGAACAGGAGGTGGTTGGTAAGAGGTCTCGGCTCTGTGTTGTACTGTAGCTCAAGGAAAGCGAGTGGGGAGAGTGTGTATACTGCGCCTGTGTGCATGGTGCGCGTGCGTACCCGTGTGTCTCTCTCCCTTTCTTCTGCTCTCTCTCATACGCTTGGTCCATGTGCAGGCAGCTGGTCACGTGCTAATGCAGAAAGCAATGGAGCGAGAGTGTGGAGAAAGAGAGGGAGGGGGCCAGGGAGGGAAGGAGGGAGGGGTGGAAAAAAAATGGAAATAGCGAGCAAAGGGGAGCAGGGGCATTACAGGGTACTGAAATCTAAGGATGACTGGATCCTGTTGGAGGTGCACTTCAGCTCAGCCCTGGTCTGATGTGGGGGGGGGGGGCAGGGTGGGAGAATAGCCCTTTTCTTGGAGTACAGCAGAGAAGGGAAGAGGAAGGGTTGGACACGGGACTCTGTCCTGTGGTTACAATACAAAGGAAGGGGACCTATATTGTTAAAATGGGCTGGGTTCAGGGCAAAGGTTATGTAAGTAGATACCTATAGGATGTTATGTTAATGTTATATTACAGAGATGCTGGCTGTAGGTTTGCTAATTTATCCCAAGCGTCTCCCCCTGGTGGTCTCACTGTCACGCTCATAATTAACATGCAAGCCACAGAGCTTCTGCTGACTAGGTCTTGCATTTAGTGACCCTCGTTTTGTGAATATATGGATGCAGAGTTGTATGTAAAGTCCTTGCAATGTGAGAATCCCTCAGTGTAAAGATAAGGCTGTAATCTGTGGGAAAAGCTTCTTATGGACAGAACAGTAATTACTGTTTGCCAAGAGATTGCTGACAGCTTCCCTGCATATTAATATTTCAGGCAAATTTTTGAGGCCATCTCTCAGTGACAATGTTCATTCTAGCACAATAAAAAAGAAACATATTTGTAAATTTACCTCTTCATGCACTTTTTACATTTGAAAGAACAACTGATGAATCATAAGAAATGAGAAGTAGGATAAACAGGATTTAAGTGTTTGTTTTGGATCCAGCCAAACTGACCAAGGATCAGTATCAGGCAAGGGCTCTGCTTTATGAGCTTTGGCTCGTAGCTCAGCATTGCTGCCGCCTAGCGGTTGCTTTCTGCTAAAGCCTACACAAACTGACTGTAGATATAACCACTTTCTAGATCCTTGCGCTGGGCACATGGTGCTGATTCGTTTGCATTTGTCTCTCTCCTGCAGGTGGCCAGGCAGCCCCTCCTAACCCTTCAGCTTCATCGTCCTGCCCACCGCCCCCTGTGCCCCCTTCCACCAATGCTGCGGATGTAATGGTGAACTTTGATCCAGACCCTGCGGATTTGGCATTGTCAAGTGTGCCGGGCCAGGAGGCCTTCGATCCACGGAGACACCGCTTCACAGAGGAAGAACTCAAGCCACAGCCCATGATCAAGAAAGCCCGTAAGATGCTGGTGCCGGAGGAGCAGAAGGTATGGCAACTGCACAGGGCTGACTCAGCTGGGTCACCAATGAACAGTGAGCCATTTCTGCTGCCCAATGTCAATCTTCACCCAGCTGGGATGGATGTCAGTGAGCCCATATTAGCATGATGATGCAAGACAGGACATGTTCTGTCCTGCTTATAGCTGCATTATATCAAATTGATGCTGCTTTGCATTTATTTAGCAGATGTAATGTACCAGTGAGGAAAGTTGGGGGGTCAGAGAGCAGGGTCAGCTAGCATCCCTGGAGTCACTGTGGTTAAAGGCCTTCTTCAAAGGCTCAACAGTGATATGATTAATCTGACAGCTACGGGATTTGAACCTATGACCTTTCAGCTCTGGGCACAGAGGCCTAACACTGCCCTGTTTTTCCCAATTATGCTACTGATTGCCATTATGGAATATATGTAACTTTCATTTATTAGGTCTTCTTATCATCCTGAACATAAAATAATACCTCGACTTACCTAGGAATGGAAAAAGCACTTTATATAGTTTGAGTTCTCAAAATTGCTACTTAATACAAAACACAATGTTAGTTGACTAGCTTGGTGGTGCATAAATGGACAGTCTCAGCTGGAGCAGCGATCTGGGCTGCAGTCCACATTAACCCCCTTCTGCACCTTCCCCCATCTACAGGACGACAAATACTGGAGTCGGCGGTACAAGAACAACGAAGCAGCAAAGCGGTCGCGGGACGCACGCAGGCTGAAGGAGAATCAGATCTCGGTGCGGGCGGCCTTTCTGGAGCGGGAGAACGCGGCGCTGCGGCAGGAGGTGGCTGACATGCGCAAGGAGTTGGGCCGCTGCCGCAACATCCTTAACAAGTACGAGAGCCGGCACGGGGACCTGTGAACTGCAGTGTTGCCAGGGGGCCAGCGACTGGGGGCCGAGCCACCCTCCTCTTTTCTATCGCAGACCTTGTGTCTGTTTTTTTTTCCAGTGGGGGAACGCCATGTGAACAGATGGAGGGCGGTGGTGGGAGATGTGTGAAAGGCAAAGATGGTTGGGCAGGCATTTTACAGAGAGTGTGAGAGCATTTTGACATAGGAAAACTGTGTATTTTTATATCTGCAAAGAGAGAAATTTGAGAGGAGCCTTTGGAAATAATTTTGTATATTTTATATATGGGGAGGGATTGGGGCAAAGAGAGAGCAACTATACGATGTTTTAAAACCGATTTTTGTCAAATGATATATTTTAAATAATGAACAGCTGGATGACACTTTGAAAAGCGAGGACAGGAAAAAATGAAACTTTTGGGCTTAGATGGAAGAATGTAAAGTGGATGACCGGTGAGAAAAGAAGTATACTTGAGTTAATCTGAAAAACAAAATTAAAATGGTCAATTTTAATTTTGTTGTGGGTTCAGTCAAGCACTTAATTTGTTATCCTTTTTATTATTTTCTTGGAATAAATCTATGTTTGTCTATTGATAAGGTATTGGGAGAGACAAGTATACTTTAAACACTAATCCCTACAAAAAAACTATATATGCAAAGATATATGTTTGTACGTACTCAGAGAGTATTGTCATGTACATATTAAAATGGTTGACTATGTATTGATTTATATACACAAACACACAACACAAACACCTCACGCTTACACACACATGTCTGTACAAAGGCCACTGAGAGCACGCTCCTCACCATGACCTTGTATGGATAGGGTGGAAGTAAATGTGTTTTTTTTTTTTTTTTTAAACTTTGTTCATTACTTGTTCTCTCTCTGTTCAGTGTGTGAAGTGAGTGAAACTGGTTTAGAATTTCTCACCCAGGTTAAGTTGGCAGTGAGCAAGATGCCTGTTAACTTGGTGCCACCAAGTGTGTGTTATGTGCCAGTGTGAGTATCATCTTCACTGCTCATCTTGGCCCCCCCAAAACCGAACATTTTCTACAAAACCTGCCTGTTTTTTAAGAACCAATTTTTTCCTACCACACCCGATATAGTATGTTTATGACTGTTTTAACCTAATGATTTTCCCAGTAATGCACCACAATGCTAATGTAATGTATATATATTTAAGAATTATTGAATATGAAAATATATGCTTTCATATATTTTCTTGGACATGTGAACGTTGAAGACACATGCACGCATATGTAAGAGGTGTAGTTCACTACCAACTCACCTTGGGAGGAAGATTCTAGTAAAACCCAGTGTAGAACAGTGCTGAGTTTCAGAGCTCTTTGTTAAATTAGCTATAAGCATTAAATATGATTTTCAAAATTTATTGTTACTATCTTAATTATGATTGCTATTGTTGTTGATGATGTTGTTATTACTCTTACATTCTTACTTTTTTTTTTTTTTTAAAGCATTTCTTGCAATGGTTCTCAGAAGGAATGCATTTTTATCTTCTGTTTTAAATCCCTTGTATTTCAAGATCGTTTTTCTGGCTATGCTGTCTTTGGTTGTGTTCCCCTGTCTGCACCAACACTGAGATGGTGCTGAACCCTAGAGTGTATTGCTGTAGTCATGTCCTTGTATTTGAAACTGATTATAACAAAACAATGGACTTTCCTGCTGAGCGGATTTGAACCTCGCAGCCTGTACATTGTCAGCTGCAGTGACCAGGTGCTGTTTACACTCTATGGGACTCTTGGATCAATATTGTGATACTTGGGTCCATTTGTAGATTCCCATAAACACTTTACAGTACTATTTGTTATGTACATGTGTTAGCATGCTACAGTGTTCGTGGGCATTGAATGCTGAGGGGTTTGCTGCAGTACAAGCAGGGTTTCGCACAATGTCCTTATATTTCTCCCTATTGAAGTGGATTATAAATACATATTTCATCTGTATCTGAAGTAGTTCGCTACAGCGCTGCTCATTTTGGGTTTGTACACAATTAGCTTGCATTGCACTGTGTGGTAAACACAGAAGTCCAGACTTCTTTTGGCATTTTCCGAATAGTCCTCCATGTTACCCATTGTCACTAGTGGCCAGAATGGAGCTGTGTGAAACATGTGACGCGATATGATTTCCTTATTTGTGGATAAAAGGATTACTGCAAACAAGTGTCACTGACAAAATGTTACAGTGTAGAACTTGTGCCAGGCAATTGACCAGAATGTGCCTCTGTCAGTCATACCTCTAGGTACATGACTATACATGCTGACATCGAACACAAATGTTATCCAATGCTTATAGAAGACTGAATTAAATGACAGTTCAAAACCAGTACCAAAGATCCTGGTACATTATTATTGGGTCTGGTTTGCCCATGAAATTTGTGATTGCTAATATAATTATTTTGACTGCACCCTGATTTTTCCCAGTCTTATCAGATGCTACAAACAATGAGGAATGCAATGACAGGCAGGGAAATTTAGCATCTTTCCACCAGGCAGGGTTTACCCCACAGCTGCTTGTAGAACACTTAAATGCAGAAGACACTGCAGCCTTCATGAAGTATGGGAGCTGCAAATGTATCAGATTTCCCATTAGAATTGCAGAATGCTTAATAACCTTCTTGGTGTTAATGTTACGGTGCACTTTTCAATATGCGGTGAGAAACCCCATCAGACGGTTCGAGCTGATGTCGGGGAATCGCAAATAGGATGGATATTTGTGGAGTTGCCCTTTTGTAAGGAGGACTGCTTTCTGTTCATGGCCTGCCATCTGGAGGCAGTTTTTGGTACCCAGGCGAATGGCAGCATTAGCCAAATGCTACTTACACATGCAGTGCATGAGATTAATTTCACTTAGAAAAGCAGTGCACATACTGTACTGAAAGTGAGTATTAGGCACGACTGTGGATGAAAATTTCTCTAGGGTTGCTATGGTGACAAAACCTGTGGAGTGTAGTACTCACAGCTGTAGTCATAACAGAATGACTAAATTCAGCCTCTGGCTGCTCTGCCCATGAGTGTCAGTTCATACTGACAGTCCAGTGAAAGGAAAGAGTTACTGTATATATTTTCACAGTTTTGTTACTGGCTTAGAATAACAGGCAAGCAGCAATTTGACTAATGTGCCAGTTTCTGACCATTAGAAAAACTCATGAAGACACTGTCAATCTCAGCAGTGGCTTATGAAGTAGTAGATTAGTCCTCTGTAAAAGGTAATCTTATACAGAAAGTTGTTCTCTGATTATGAAATTCAAATAGCATAGATTAATAAGCATTTTTATCCATCCCAGAAAAACGCAGGTGCAGAGATAAATTCATTCATCAGGAAACGTATTTCAGCACGTTCAACTTCTGCTGCAGTATTGCCACAAGGCAGAAGCATATGTAATGATTTGCAGGAAAGTTCTGTGAAATTGGTGTGTGCAGAGTATGATGATCAGTATGGATTGTGAAGTGAGTGCCTATTCTGTTTATGTAGTATGTGTATGCTTAGCTAGTATGTTGGGAATGATAATGGTGGCTATGAGGGTGGTGCACTGGGTCAGTGGTTCTCAAACTGGGGGGCGCACCCCTAAGGGGGCGCACCGATGGAATAGCCTCAGGGGCAAAAACATCTCTTCACAGACTGGACGATTAAACAAATAAAGCAGCGCAACATTACAGTAACTAACAATATATAAACCACTACCTTACGTGTACTATTAGAGCATTTATGTAATTTATTTAAACTTTTATTTTACCAGGTAAATTAACTGAAAACCAGTTCTCACTGCTTTACGTGATATTCAGGAGAAATAGCAGATAACGCATCGAAACTGGGATACAAACGTCATACAAGGTCACGTTCTTCAGCCAATAAGGGCAAAGTTGTGTCGTCACGGAGGCAGTTCCAGTTTGTTCAGCCGGCTGAGAGGTGCTGTACGATCTTATGTTGTCTTGCTCTTGCAAGGTTTTTGTACCATGTGACATGGTGACGCGTGACAACGTTTTGCAGCGCCGGACAAAAAAAATCTAACCATATCATGAAAAACGAGGTTTAAAATTTTCTACATGAAGTGCAGGGAGACTATCAATTAATGGGTATGATTTAGTACTGTTTTGTGCTATAGTATAGGCTGAAACCTGCGGTTATCATTAAAAACAAAATGCGGTAAATGTAAGACAAACTTTACTTTGTGTACGCCAATGAATATTAACAGGAACGTTAAATCTGCATTTGCATAATTTCAAACTTATGCTGGACTTTTATTTTTAATTGATTGCTCTTTTTTCACCCACAGTGGTGAAATTGCACCATTTGTATTTTGTAATTGCATTTGTTTCGCTCAATTAGAAAAGGGAGTTGTATTTCAAATTAAGTTTGAATCTGAACCTATGTAGTTTGAATGGGGGGGGCTCAATAATGTTCCTATCTAGAAAAGGGGGGCCCTGCAGAGAAAGTTTGAGAACCACTGCACTGGGTAATGCTGCTGCCTCACACCTCCAGGACTGGAGATGAGAGTCCTGCCTCCACTCTGTGTGCAGTTTGCGTTTTTTCTCCTGGTCAGGCAGGGTTCACCCTCCCACAACCCAAAGACATGCAGTCAGGTGAACTGGTGTCTCTGAGTTGTATGTATCCCTGTCATGTGCCCTATGCTGCAGGCCCCTCTGCATCGCTGGGCAGGATTTGCAGGTGAAATATTGAAGGATAATTGTCACTATATTTTCCTGTGTGTATTGTGTAAAAAAGACACATTTTTTTAAAGGCAACAGGAGCTGATACCAGCTTATATGAAATCTAAAAGACCATTTTAAGTTTTTAAATTGGCTGCATCAAAACTATACAGTTGAAGCAGAGCCTGGTACTGACTAAATCATTTAAAAAAAAAAAAAAAGCTTTCACAGCTGTGTAGTCTGTTGCATAAACCTTCAATTTGTGGAGTTGATTAGAAGTAATTTCCTGACACCTGCTCTGTCAGGCAAGTCCAAACACATATGAACGAGAAGCACGATCCTTCTGTGATGAGAAGAAACACAGAGGGATGCAGAAATCATGTCACTGACACCTGATTCCACAGGGATGGCACTTTTCTACACAATTTAAAAAGAAACGAAAAAGTTTGTTTCTCCAGCAGTGATGAAACATGCAGAACTAATAGTGGCAGCAGATAGAACAGCGGTTAAGAACATTAGTCAGCTGAAATACCAGGAAAATTGTTCTTGTACCATTGAGTAGGCTTCTAGACCTATACAGCTGTAAAATCAATTGCAGATGGCTAAATTTAAAATGTGATGTATCAAGAAAGCAACGAAGAAATTGAGCTGGGAGTGCATGGTGTGGCATTCCAAAGTGCACGCTACAGTATAATCTTTAAATACTATCGTATCCTCAGAATTCAAAGCAGGTAACTTCTCTGTAGAATAGTAAGTGGCGACAGGGTGACCTACCTGAGCATGGTTCTCATGTTTAGTCTCAATGGTGGGTAGGTGACCTGCCGAACTGCATCTGTGTTTCTCGCAGTCTCTCTGTGTCACTCTGCCTGTATTCATGAATCAGTGTGATGTTGCAAAGTGGGAAATGTTTTAACAGTTTACTAGTGCTTGATGGTACATTTTTACTGTGGTGATAACATCCTTTTACTTTTGCTGTCCACACTAATCATCCATGAATTTTCCAAACACTAATAAGGGGTCCTGAGGACGGGGCCTGGAGTTTTCCCTAGGCAGCAGCCTAGGTTGGATGGTGAGTAAAAACACATTGTAGGAGTACATGCAAACTTGATACATAGAACAGATTATTCCCTTTTTTTCCAAACTTGGAGATGCAAATGTTATACTTTTTTGTAACAGAAATTTGGATTCTGCACATCTAGGTGGGCAGAAGTGTTTATTTCACCTAATAGGGGGTAGTGTGTGGCTCTGTGGATTAGGACTCAGTACCTGTGATTGGAAGATCATTGGTGCAAATCCAAGCCAGCAGTTGCTCTAAGGAGTGCTTACTCTATTGTATGCCGCTTAGGACAAAAGTAAGTTCTTATTGTGAACACACTCTGCAGTATACACTTTGTTTTATAACTTGCCTCTGAAGTATTAAATTATCTTCATTTTGCTCAAAATCCAAATCTGGGATCTAGATGTGTATTTCATAACGTATTTGATGGTGTACACTAGGGGTGTAACGGTACACAAACAGTTCGGTATGTACCTCAGTTTTAAGTCACGGTTTGGTACGTTTTCAGTACAGCTGAAGTAAACAAAAACAAAACATAAACTGCATCTTTTTTTTCTTTATTAAACAGTGGTTTACTGAACAAAGTATGACTGTCTTTCTTAAATAAAAAGTCTCTGTCAGTACTGTTGCAACCTACTAATAAAAAACTAAAATTCACTTAAAAGTAAATCAAAATAAATATTCTCTCAAGTACATAAAAATAAAATAAATATCCATTAAGGTGCTCATTTAAAAAATTAACTGTACCTGATCTGCACTCTATGCACATTTGAAGCTTTCAGCTTCATGTGCAACAAATATTGTCTCAAAAAATAAAAAAACATAAAATAAATATGCATTATAGAGCAGCATTTACAAAACATCTCTTCTGTACTTGTATTCATGTTAACTTCCTGCTTCACATTAGGACACGTGCGTAGTAGTGCGGCTTCATCCGTTCCTTTCCAAATATTGCTTGGGGGAAACAAACAAATACACAATGGTTCCGCATATGCGTAATGAACTGAAAGACCCCTACCGAAAAATTTTGGTACAAATACATGTACCTGTATCTCAGTTTGACCATTGTTCCCAGTTTGAGCAAAGAACATTGTTAATTTAGCACAGAACACACTAGATGAAGAACTACATCTTGGCAGACAAAGAAATTCCTTAGTTAATTTAACAATCTCTGTATTTTTTTTCTCCTTTGGTGACTTCATATGGACAGCCCATTAGTAGAAACAACACGCTCCGCAAGAAAATGAAAACACAAAACAATAGCTTTTGTGTATACACTATAGGTTCCGGATAATTTCTCTCAGCTCAGAGCAGACGGATGACGGCGTGCCAGTGAGATGATAGCAACACTTTGTATTTCTAATTGCCAGTGAACGTAAGATTCAAGACCACAGAAGGAAACAGGGAATTGCTTGCTTTTAACTTAGTGGTATTTCCTTGCATTGAATATAGCCAATCCATTCTAGAAAACAAAGACTGGGAGCTTAATATTTGTGTAAATCTGAATAACGTATCCTGTAATTCAGCCTAAGCCCAACTGAATCAATTAATCAAATATAAAGAGACTCCTGACTGATTGCTGGACACATGATGGGTTACATATGCATGTAAAGAAAAAAGTACAGCCAAATGGGAGTAAACTGAAGTAATGAGCAGAGAATGATCTCTCTTTGTTAAAGCAGCCATGGTGAAGATGAGTCGATTGATAGGGACCCCTTTGAGGACACAAGGTGACCATTTTACTGTTCAGCACTACCCCAAGCAGGTGGAGGTGGAGTGGCTAGTAATTATCAATCTGTTTGGCCACAGCCACCTATTATGTCCGGTATTATATACAGTATATAATCATGTGACGCAAAGTGCTCAGATGATACAAATGAATACGCAATTTGGTGACAAGATAAATAATAGCTAACGAACAATATTTCATAAATGATGTAATTAATACATTTTCAACGTTAATTGTCATTTAAAATGATTGATTACATTTCATACCCTGATGTATACTGTTTTTATCGTGTCCCACAGGGCAGGTCCTGGCAATTAGTAGCAATCAGTGCCTTCACCTGCCCTGCTCCATTTAAAACTCCTTCTGCCCTCACACTCAGTGTGAAGTACTTTTTGCTTTCCATGAGCTTTACAAAGTGGTTCAGCGATGTGGCTTCTCCGAATGCCTGCCTGCCTTCCTGCCTGGCCACCCTACTTGTTTCACGATGTGTTTAGCCATGCCCTCTCCCAGAAAACTAGTCCTCCATTCCAGCCAAATACAAAGATTTCCGTGACGTCTTTAGCAAGTCACAAGCTTTCGGGCTGCTGTCCCATCGACACTCCGACTGTGTCATCAACCTGCTGGTGGACGCTCTGCTCCCCAAGTGACATCTGTTCTCTCTGTCCCAGCACAAAGGGGAGACCATGTCTGTGTACAAGGTATTATCCAACCCTCCACTTCCCACGTAATGTCTGATGTCAGGCACCAACCATGCACTGACTACTGGGCCCTAAATGCTGACACGGTAAAATGGTGGAAACTAGAGATGCACAGATTGCAATTTTCTTGGCCGTCTGATTTTTTACCAGGTGTGACCTGCCAATACTGATTTTTGCCAGTTCTGATTTTCTCTCTAAGAATTATAATTGGCAGCATATAAAAACAAAAATCAGCTTTTCTTCAATGCAAAATTTTATTTCCATAATAAAAGAAATTGTTAAATTTAACAACTTTCCCTAAACTGCACTACGTTACAGGATCTTCTCTCACTTAAACAAGGATGTGACTGGATAGAGGTACAAATAACAATTAACTAAAAATGAGTTGCTGTACAACCAACTTTATCTGACTTTATCAGCAGGTGCAACAGATTTAAATAGCAAAACAAATGTCAGTTACTTATATTATTTTCTAATGTTTAAATTCACCAGATAACAGGACATTGAACTTTTTCTCTTTTTTTGCTAATCTTAAAATAATAAAAGTCCATAGGTTACAAACCTCCAAATAAAACTGAAGTGTACAGTTCCAAATAATACATTTCCGAATAATAATAGGTAAGGGGTAATATTATTAATACCAACATCGCATGTTATGCACATACAATTCTTGCATCACTAGTAAGGTAGATCAAGCTTTTTCATACCTTCATACTGTACGGACATTATAGCACAGGGGGTTAAAGCTTTGCTAAAACATTTTTTCTCTGTCACAGGAAAAAACCTTAGCTAGCTTTGCATTTTTAATGATTATTCATTTTCAAGATTATGTAGTATATGTTTAATAATCAGTTTAAAGTTTACCTCCAATGTTTTGCCACGTTTTCGTGGTGGTTACCCCATGGTTTACTTTGGCTTCACATGTATTACAAATTGCAGTCTTTGTGTCGTCTTCACTCAAAGTGAAGAACTTCCATGCTAATGTCATGTTAGCGTTTGGCTGTGAGTGTGCACTTGACTGTGAAGCTATTGCCTGCGCCGCTGTGCATATGACGTGTGGGGCGTGCATGAAACGGACCACTTCAGTATTGGAAATATATGAGACTGATTGGTTGGTCTTTGGTCCAGGCCAAGCATGCTGAAAATCAGCCGATTCCAATCCCTGGCTAATTGATCGGTACATCTCTACTCGGAACCTTTGCTGCTTATACCATTAGTGCTGGAGCAGCTTCAAGATGCCTGGATCTTCACAAAGGTGGATTTGCAGAGTCCATGCAATGTTGTTCGCATCGTAGAGGGAGAAGGGTGGAAGATTTCCATCACTAACATAGGACAGTTTGAGTATTGAGTATGGTTTGGCCAATAGTCCAGCTATATTTTATTCTTTCATGAATGAGGTCTTGGCAAGCATGATTAACAATTTTATGATAGTCTACATTGATGACATCCTGGTTTGCTCTTCTTCCCCAGAGCAACATGTCCCCCATGTTTGACAGGTGCTATAGAGCAGGGTTTCTCAACCCGGTCCTCGGGGACCACCAGACGGTCCATGTTTTTGCTCTCTCCCAATTCCCTGCCAATTGGGAGAGAGCAAAAACGTGGACCGTCTGGTGGTCCCCGAGGACTGGGTTGAGAAACCTTGCTATAGAGTCTCTGGGACTACCACCTGTTCAGAAAGGGGGAAAACCAGAGCACCATGACATTCCTGGGTATTTGATTCATCTAGGAGTGTTGACGTTAGAAGAACAGGTCCAGTGACATGGAGCTTGGATGAGTCTCTGCTGAAGGCCAATCGGTAAGAAATCCCTCCTTCAGAGTGCCCTCCAGGTACAGTGTCTGTCTCTCCAGCCTTATGTTCTGCTACCATCCAGTGGGTACACACCTCCTGCAGTTCAGGTCACCCAGGCATTGCCTCCACCACCCGGCTGGTTTTGCATCGCTACTGGTGGCCAAGTTGATGATGATGATGATAATAACTTTTTATTTCGAACATATACAACAAACCAATATATACACATATGTATATACACGCATGCCTATATATAGGTACACACACACTGTGTGTGCCGCAGACAAAATAAAATCTTAACATAAAATGAAAAAGAAAAAATCGTTAAGTCCAAAATGGAGTAGGAGGAAGTATGTTCATACTTATTAATCCCTACCCCATGCTCAACACTCTATCGAATCGCCATATTCTTTGTTACCCCCACCTCCCCTCATTACTCACCCCATACTAAAAGGAAAAAAAAAGTATGAGTTTAACTACAGTGGCAGCAGAATTATATATTCCATCAGTAACCCAGTTCATCAGTTTCATAATTTTCCAAAAGCAGGTATTGAAAAGTTTTTTTAAACTGAATAATGCCTGAACATTGCTGTAGGTCCACTGGAAAACTGTTCCAGAGTTTTACTCCACAAATGGAAATACAAAAGGTTTTAACCATTGTTTGTGCGTTGAGTTCAAATTTAACTTTCTCCTCAGTTTATAGTCCCCTTCTCTGTCAAAAAACATCTGCACATTTCCTGGCAACATATTATATCTGGCTTTATACATAATTTGTGCAGTTTTATATTTTATAAGATCCATAAATTTCAAGAATTTTGATTTCAAGAACAAAATGTTAGTGTGGTCTCTGAATCCTACTTAATTAATAATCCTAATTGCTCTTTTCTGAAGTTTACATAATAGTTGAAGTGAAGTTTTGTATGTATTTCCCCAGATTTCCACACAGTACTCCAAGTATGGCAATATAAGTGAACAGTAAAGTATACGGAGTGATTTGTAATGCAAAAGATGTTTTGCTTTACTTAGAGTGGAGATGCTTTTTGACAATTTAGTTTGTATATGGTTTATATGCAGTTTCCGGGAGATTTTATTATCTATTGTCACACCCAGAAATTTCTACTTCAACATTATTTATCAACAATTTGACTCCAGAATCTTTTTTACAATTTCCAAATAACATAAATGTAGTTTTGTTAAAATTTATTGATGACTTGTTTCTATCAAACCATGTTTTCAGTTGGATCATTTCTTGTGTGACAATTTCCAAAAGCTGCTGTGAATTCTCTCCAGTACAAAAAATATTTTATAGATCTTTTACATATATCATTGATGTACAGAATAAACAGTTTTGGTCACAATACTGACCCCTGTGGGACTCCACAAACAATGTCCAGGCACTCTGACTGATATTCACCAATTTTCACAAATTACTGCCTGCTTCTCAAATAACTCTTGACCCACTCCAACACCACTCCTCTTTTGCCATAGTGCTATAAGTATAATATTTCATGATTAATTGTGTCAAATGCTTTTTTTTGGTCAATGAAAACTCCAACTGTCTTTGATCTATATTATTAGTAATACTTTCAATTAATTCCATTAATGGCATTGATGTTGATCTGTTTGATCTGAAACCATACTGGCTGTCGGTTAATAGTTTATGTTTATCTATGAATAAGTCTGTTAAAAACTTTTTCCAGTATTTTTGAGAATTGTGACAGTAGAGAAACAGGCCTATAATTTGTGAATTGATGTCTATCTCCATTTTTGTACTTTAGCTATTTTCATTTGTGTTGGAAATGTACCAGTTTGCAGAGACAAATTGCAAATGTATGTTAAAAGTTTAGAGATACCATCAATAACTTAAAAAAAAAAATAAAAAATTCATATCGATGTCATTAAAGTTCGTGGATGTTTTATTTTGTGATTTCCCAACAATGTCAATTATTTCCTTTTCTTCCACCACCATTAAAAACATTGAATAAGGATTACGTTCCATGGGTTTGGTTGCCTTCTCTGCGCAAATTCCCATATCAGGGATTCTATCAGCCAAGTCCGGTCCAACAATTACAAAGAATCTATTAAATTCATTAACCACCTCATCCATATCACTAATATTTATATCATTATTAGTGAAATACAGAGGGTAATTTGACGACCTAAAACTATTTTTAATAATACTGTTTAATGTTCTCCAAATCCCTTTAATGTTATTTTTGTTCAAATCTAATAATTTCTTATAATATTCCTTTTTACAAGACTTCAAAATACTAGTTAGTTTATTTTTATATTTCTTATATCTATTTTCAGATTCTCTACTTCTGCACTTTATAAATTGTCTATATAAAGTATTTTTCTTTTTACATGCATTTTGTCACGCCCCGCTCCGTCCGCTCCCGGTGTGTGCCACGCCCACCTCGTAACCTCGTGTTCAGCCCTGAGTGTGATCACCTGTGTGCTGTTAGGTCTAGCTTGTCTTTTGTATTTAGTCCTCGTCTGAGTCAGTCTTCCCCAGATCTGTCATTGTAGTGTCCGTCAATGTCCGTACCTGTCAGTCTTCCGTCGAATAAACCCCATTTACCTGACTTCCTGGCTGCTCTCGCCTGCTTCCCTGCTCGCCTCCAAGCTGAACGTGACACATTTTGTAACCTTTTCTGATCCATGGGCACTCTGCGTATTTTTGTTTTTTTGTCATTAATTAAAAGACCACTTACAGTTTTGTTTTCTATTTCAATAGTAAATATATTGTCTATTAATGTTGCAGACTGAGCTGTAATCCTACTGGGTTTAGTGATGACTGGACATATTCCCAAGCTGTACATTTTATTGATAAACTCTTCTGTCATACTATGTTTGTTTGGATTTAATAGGTCTATGTTGAAATCTCCACAAATTAATGTGACTTTTTGATTTGATTTAGTAAATATTTTATCTACCCACTCCTTAAATGTTTCAATATTAGTACCCGGTGTCCTATATATATACAACTTACAATGACATTTTTCTCTTTTTCCATATCAATTTCTATTGTTAGACACTCTAATATACACTCACCTAAAGGATTATTAGGAACACCTGTTCAATTTCTCATTAATGCATTTATCTAATCAACCAATCACATGGCAGTTGCTTCAATGGATTTAGGGGTGTGATCCTGGTCAAGACAATCTCCTGAACTCCAAACTGAATGTCAGAATGGGAAAGAAAGGTGATTTAAGCAATTTTGAGCGTGGCATGGTTGTTGGTGCCAGACGGGCCGGTCTGAGTATTTCACAATCTGCTCAGTTACTGGGATTTTCACGCACAACCATTTCTAGGGTTTACAAAGAATGGTGTGCAAAGGGAAAAACGTCCAGTATGCGGCAGTCCTGTGGGCGAAAATGCCTTGTTGATGCTAGAGGTCAGAGGAGAATGGGCCGACTGATTCAAGCTGATAGAAGAGCAACTTTGACTGAAATAACCACTCGTTACAACCGAGGTATGCAGCAAAGCATTTGTGAAGCCACAACACACACAACCTTGAGGCGGATGGGCTACAACAGCAGAAGACCCCACCGGGTACCACTCATCAACACTACAAATAGGAAAAAGAGGCTACAATTTGCACGAGCTCACCAAAATTGGACAGTTGAAGACTGGAAAAATGTTGCCTGGTCTGATGAGTCTCGATTTCTGTTGAGACATTCAAATGGTAGAGTCAGAATTTGGCGTAAACAGAATGAGAACATGGATCCATCATGCCTTGTTACCACTGTGCAGGCTGGTGGTGGTGGTGTAATGGTGTGGGAGATGTTTTCTTGGGACACTTTAGGCCCCTTAGTGCCAAATGGGCATCGTTTAAATCATTTCATCTTGTCTGTATTAGCTTAGTCATATCATCTTGTTTGTTTGACTTATCTGCCGGCCCCTGGAGGATGGGCTCCCCCTTTGGGTCTGGTTCCTCCCAAGGTTTCTTCCTCTTAGGGAGTTTTTCCTTGCCACCGTTGCCTTTGGCTTACTCAATGGGGGGTCCTTACGAGGCAGAAATGTAAAGCGCATTGAGACAATGTAATGTTGTGATAATGCGCTATATAAATAAAATTGAATTGAATTGAATTAAATGCCACGGCCTACCTGAGCATTGTTTCTGACCATGTCCATCCCTTTATGACCACCATGTACCCATCCTCTGATGGCTACTTCCAGCAGGATAATGCACCATGTCACAAAGCTCGAATCATTTCAAATTGGTTTCTTGAACATGACAATGAGTTCACTGTACTAAAATGGCCCCCACAGTCACCAGATCTCAACCCAATAGAGCATCTTTGGGATGTGGTGGAACGGGAGCTTCGTGCCCTGGATGTGCATCCCACAAATCTCCATCAACTACAAGATGCTATCCTATCAATATGGGCCAACATTTCTAAAGAATGCTTTCAGCACCTTGTTGAATCAATGCCACGTAGAATTAAGGCAGTTCTGAAGGCGAAAGGGGGTCAAACACCGTATTAGTATGGTGTTCCTAATAATCCTTTAGGTGAGTGTATTGTCCACTACCACCGTCATTTTTTCCACCAACTTGTATTTTACATTTTTGTCCACAAACAAAGCCACACTCCCACCATTCTTGTTTTTTTCTCTTCAAAAACTTGAGTTTATATCCATCTATTTCAAAGTCCACTGCTTTCTCCATATTAATCAATGTCTCAGATATTACAATCACACTGAATGGGTATGCAAATTTACTTAAATATTCTCTTATGTTATAAAAATTGGCATATAAACTTCTACTAATAAAGTGGATTATGGACATTTTACAATCAGCCTTAACAGTTTTATTGTAATGTTCTTCAATATAATAACAGCAGGTGTTACTGATGTTAAAAAAGTTCAATTCTGGGTCAATGTCCTGGTCTATGAAACGTGAGTTGTGTCCAGTATTTTGAAGTGATTTCAGCTCCAAACTTTCAGGATCAGCAATCCTCTGTGTTAGGAGTGTATGTTAAATTGTTAAATTAGTTCCTTGTGTCATTACTTAATGTGTTGTGCTTTAGTTTCCATTATTACCTTGATATTTTGATGACTGTAGATTATTTGTTCAGCTCCTTGCAGTCTATAGTCCATGTGACTTGTATTTTCTTTTGGATAGTGTATCACATGATGCTCATTAGTATTTTTCCAGATCCTCGATATGTCTAATAACCAGCACTTTGGCTTCCTCCGGTGTTCCGTTTAGTTTAATAAATATTTTACAGTTTGTAGTCCAGGTTTTTTTAATTTTACCCAGTTTCTTCAGGTGTTGTGCTTTCTTAGCTATGTCAGCATTGTGTTTAGTTAAATGGTCATTCATATCCTCCTGAGACCCAAGGGAAAAAGTGTCCTTCGATTGTAGGTTATTTGTCTTTGGAGGAAATAAGATGTCTTACAATTTAGATTTTTTCAAATTTATACTTATTTTAATTTCACATCATGTCCTCTTTAGTGCACAACAAGAATAAATACGTTTCCCAATATCAGTGAAAAAATAAATGCAAAAATACAATGTCCACTACAATGGACATACATGAATAGGTCGGGTCTCAGGAGGATATACACGTTCAATCCCTTTAGTTTTCTCCCCTGCTTCAGCAGTGCAGTCTTGTGCTTCCTGTTTACAAATCTTACGATGACAGCTGGTTTGTTGCTAGCGTTTTTCCTGGGCATGCCTCGATGTTACCACAGTCCAGGTCGATCCCTTTTGACTGCATGAAAGCAACCACCTGTTGCTCCATGGAAATAACATCCAGCTCCCCATGCTACTCTCTGCTGTCAGCAGTCATGGCTCGATCGTATGACCAAGGTTTTATGTGGAGCCCAGTGACGATCACGTCGTTCATCCTAGTGTACTGCTCCAGGTCTGTGACCCTACTTTCCAGGTAAGCAATCCGCTTCTCCTTCTCTGCATTCTGAATGCAAAGTGCCTTTACCTCCTTGTCAATGTCCAGGATACTTTTCTGCTGTAGCCTGACAGTGGAAATTTCTTTGGCTACACCCTTCCAGTGAGTCCTGGGGTATCAACCGCCCTTGTTTCACCAAGACTTCCAGCCCAGTGAGGTCCCTGCAATCGAGGATTGGCAACAGCAATGTAACGGGGTCTGGGTGCAGGCGCTCCATTTATAGGCATTACATTTATCTACAATTTACATTTTATGGGAAATGATAATAACTGGAGAAAAAGTCTCATGTTTTTTGGGTCTGTTTTTTTGTTAAAAAAATACTAGCTGTAATTTGGCAATAGGTGAATTCAGTATAGGAAACATAAATGACAAGTCTGCAGATTCAAGTATGTGACCCTTAACCTATTTGTGTGGGGCGAATTCAGTCTTCATTTAGGGTGCCATGCAGATGGCTTGCAACATTGGTGTCACACCCTGCTCCGTACGATCCCGATGTGTGCCACGCCCCCCTCATTACCTCGTGTTCAACCCTGATTGTGATCGCCTGTGTCCTATTAAGTCTAGCTTGTCTTGTGTATTGTCCGTCGATGTCCGTACCTGTCAGTCCGTTCGTGCAATTAAACCCAGTTTCCCTGACTTCCTGGCTCCGATCGCCTATTTCCCTGCTCGCCCGAGCCCGAACGTGACAGAATGACAAGTCTCTTTAACAAGCTCAGCGCTACCGGGGAGGTTCTCCCTATGGAGAACGAAGTGATCGCCTGGACGAACCGGCTTGATCGCCACCCGGATCCCGTAGCCCGCCGGCTGGTGGATAGCTGCTGGGAGCTCCTCGACAGGAGGTTCCACACCGGCGAGGAGCAGCTGCTCGAACAGGTGGGCGAACACCTGCAGCAGCTGAGGGAGAGAGCGGCTGTTTGGCTACCCCACCCGGGGTATGCCACCCGGGAACCGCCCCCCGACTCGCTACCGGCCACCTTCCCGGTCTCCAAAAGGGCTGGGAATAAAACGCGCAACCCTGAGCTTCACGCGGCTATGGCCGCTCAGCTTCCCCGCTGGGGGGAGCTGCCCTGGGTCCCAGAGGGCTCCGCTCTCCCCCACGCCAAGAAGAGATGCCGTGGAAAAGGGAGGAAAGCCCATCCGACGACGCTCTTCTTGGGAGCGTGCTCACTTCTCCCCATCTTGGAGGACACCTATGTTACCGGTGAGCCCCATGACGAGGAGGACCTGCCTCCTTTGGAGGCTGGGGATGACCGGCCAGAGCGCTGTCCCGGGAGAGGGATCAGTGCCGTCAGAGACGCCAGTCCCCAGATCCCTAAAGCGCGGAAAGGAAAGGCGCATACGCGCTCAGCACCCCTCCTGCCTGCTCCGGACCTGTCCGATCCGGACCTGCATATTCCGGATCTGCCCGCGGCTGCGCTGCCTGCTGCCGCCGCCGATCTGCCCGCGGCTGCGCTGCCTGCTGCCGCCGCCGATCTGCCCGCGGCTGCGCTGCCTGCTGCCACCGCCGTTCTGCCCGCGGCTGCGCTGCCTGCTGCCGCCGCCGATCTGCCTGCAGCACCGCCTGACCCGCCTGTCCAGCCTGACCCGCCTGTCCAGCTTGACTCGCCTGTCCTGCTTGACCCACCTGACCCGCCTGCAGTCCCTGCAGCTGCCACCACTCTGGCTGCGGCACTCGCCGCGGTGCCCCCGGCTGGCCGCGAGATGGCGGCACCCGCCGCGGCGCCCCCTGCTGGCCGCGTGATGACGGCGCCCGTCCTGCCGGCTCTTGACCTGCCTGTCTCGCCTGTCCTGCCGGCTCTTGACCTGCCTGTCTCGCCTGTCCTGCCGGCTCCTGAACTGCCTGAGGTGGCCGCTGCGGCGCCCCCTGCTGGCCACACGCCCACGGCCCCGTCCGAGACCGCTTCTCCCGTCCTGCCCGCGGCCCTACCTGAGGCCGCATCTCCCGTCCTGCCCGCGGCCCTGCCTGAGGCCGCCTCTCCCGACTCGCCCGCGGCCCTGCTTGAGGCCGCACCTCCCGTCCTGCCCGCGACCCTGCTGGCTGCCCTACCTACAGCCTCGCCTGTTGCCCCCAGGGAGGCTCTGACTCACTCGCCCTTACCCCAGCAAAGCCGACGCCCCCCAGGACCCGCCTCTCTGTATCCGGCAAGGGACGGGGACATAGGCGTAGGGCCCGGGTCCCGCCCGCCCTGCCCCCTGGCTTGCCCGTTCTGCCCCTGGCGGTGGCTCGGTGGCTGCCTGCGGGTCCTCCGGCTCGGGGTCGGCAGTCCCCTCCGGGTCCCCCCCTGGATCCTCGGTGCCGGTCCTCGGTCCCGCCTCCGGGTCCTTGTCGGCCGCCTCCGGGCCCCCCTGCTCCGGCTTGGCGTCGGACGGCGCCTTCGCCGGCTTCGGCTGCGCCTCCGCCTGCCGCGGCTTCCCCCTCCTGCCTGCCTTCACTGGTGTTCCCTCCTGCTCCCTCCGTGTCCCCTCTGTCACTCCCTCGTCCCGTTCCCTTGGCCCCTGGGTGGTCCCCTCCTGCTCCCTCATCCCTCTCCCCTGCGGCCCCTCCGGCCGCTGCCCGTCGCCCGCCTGGGCTCCCTCGTGCTCCCCTTGTTCCTCCTCCCTTTCCGTTTGTCCCGCTTTTCTCTGCTCCTCGTCCCTCTCTGTTTCCTTCGTTCACTCCTCGCCCCTTTGTTCCGCCTTTCTCCCCTTCTTCTGTCTCCCTTCCTTGTCTGCCTTCCCTGTTCTGTGTCGTCTCTTGTCCTTCCTCTCGTCCTTGTTCTTCTTCTGTGTCTCCGTTCTGTTCCCTGTTTTTGGTTGACGTTCTGCTTTGTTTTCCAGGTCCTGTTTTCCCGGTTCGTCTCGTCCGTCGCCTCTCCTCTGGCGCGCCCGGTGTGCGAGCCTTTGGGGGGGGTTCTGTCACACCCTGCTCCGTACGATCCCGATGTGTGCCACGCCCCCCTCATTACCTCGTGTTCAACCCTGATTGTGATCGCCTGTGTCCTATTAAGTCTAGCTTGTCTTGTGTATTGTCCGTCGATGTCCGTACCTGTCAGTCCGTTCGTGCAATTAAACCCAGTTTCCCTGACTTCCTGGCTCCGATCGCCTATTTCCCTGCTTGCCCGAGCCTGAACGTGACAATTGGCATAGATTGAGATATAATCAACATCAACCCAAACATTTTAAAGGCATTTGAGTGGCTGTTTACTAAGTTTTAAAGCATCCAACATATCTTTTCCAAAACATTATCAGAGCACTTTTCCCAATTTTCATAAGTTAAAAAAAAAAATCTCACATATGACACCTTAATTACATTTACGGTATAAATATACAGCATTTTTAAATCCCATTCAAGAAATACAAAATACTGCTGGTAGTTTCCTTGCTATAACCAAAAGATCTGATTACATTACTTCAGTATTAACCACTGATTATGAAAAAGCCCTATATATACTGGGAAAGCTATTTTAACATATGCTATTGCTGTGAGTATAAACACACTGCTATGTCTAGCTTAAATTCTCTTAAATAATCTTGTTTCAAATATGATCACTAGAGGGCAGTGGTTAGGATTTAGATGCACTATTGCTGTACTGTAAAGAATGCAGCAAGGAGATGGCTAAGGAAAGAGCTGAGAATCAATCTTTGTGCTTGTGCATCTTGCTCCTCCTCCATTATACAACACATTTACCAGGGCCATTAATATCCCTGTTAAGTAGCCTTGTTCTTTTGTCACTGTTCCTGTATGCCTTTGCACTAAAGTTCTACTTGAAGTTAGTGAGTACATATAGTACATATAGTAAAGCTAGATTAGGTTAACCAGTATTGAAATTAGATGAGTAATGCAGTACAATATTTCAGTATTGATCTGCGTATCCTAATTAGACACTCTCAAAAATATTTATGGGAAATAACACAGTGTTCAGTTTAGTAATTTCATTTATTTTTATATAAGGCCCATTATACAGAATAATTCAAAACCAGGGAAAAGGGAGAAAGAAAGAAAGAAAGAAAGAAAGAAAGAAATGGATTAATAGATGATAGCCCACCTCCAAGTCTCCACCTTGACCACAAAGGGGAGAAGATCAATTATCTGCATTACATTTTACCCAGCCTGATATGCTGGCTATAAAGGACAGAAGTCATAATGAAAGAGGCAAGCATTCTCAGATCAAAGCCAATGATTTAATTGGGCCAAAGCACAAGATAAACATTGTTTGATGGACAGCAGAAATGGTGCGACTCTACACTACATGTACTCTAATTTTTAATCCATAAACAACTTAAACTTCTTTTAATTACTTGTACAGCTAGATGTTTTATCTCAGATTATCTCACCAAATATCTCACATCAGCCACATCCTTAACCAGTTCACTACCAGCAGTCTGTACTTCATATTTTAAAGGTGGAAAAAACCTCCAGACAGTAGTCCAGTAAACCTTAGTATATGCATTTAAACCCTGCATTTCATTCTAACATGGATACTATGATTCATGATTCAGCCAGACAGTCACATATATTTCACACACTGCATCCAGCAATATATTTCCACAATTATGCATTCCATATGGGGGAGGGGGACTTCTATGGCTGATTTGTAGGATCAGCTTGTCATATCCTGCCCGCCACATCCAACTGACCCTGCTGTCTCCTCCCTGGTGTGACCCTAACAAGCCATGCCTGTTGTTCGTTTGTCTTACCTCTTGTTCCTGCCCTCGTGTTGCTCTCCCTCGTCAGTCTTGTATATAATTCTATATACTTCCCAGTCCTGTGTTCCCCAATCCAGTCATTGATGTCATTCCCTCGTGTCATCTCTGCCCTGCCTCCTCCCGTTTTGATCCCTCGTGATCTTGTATATTTCCCATTTATGTTCTGTAAATTTAATAAAACACCTTTTTTTTCGGCACAACATTGCCTTTGACTGATCCATTTCTCCATTTCATGACACAGCTTGCACCATAGCTGACAGTGTGGGTTGCACTTATGGATAAGGGTCCTATTATACCCTTAGGAGGAGGAGGAAATCATATGTTTTATGGGAGGAATGGAGCAACACCTCATGCAGCTTCGCCCGCTGGCTCCTCACAGCTCACCACCGATCTGTCTGCCGGCTCCTTGCAGCTTGCCACAGTCAGTCTTAATTTTGGTAGCTACTTTAGATTTATACGCCCTTTACATGAAAATGCACATTAGTTTTAGTCACATTTTATTAATTTCTATCTTCATAGTTTTAGTCTAGTTGTAATCCATGAAAAGTAGTTGGCTGAACAGCATCCAAACCTTTTAGAGTCTTATATACCTGGATCATGTCTACCCTTAGTCTCCTTTGCTCGAGGCTAAACAGATTCAGCTCAGCTAACCTCTCCTCATAAGACATTCGTCTAAGACCAGGAATCATTCTTGTAGCCTTACGTTGCACCTTTTCCAAGGCAGCAATATCCTTCTTAAGGTATGGTGACCAAACCTGCGCACAATATTGTAGGTGGCGTCTTACCAAGGAATTATATAATTGTAGCATCACTTCCCTTGACTTAAACTCCACACACCTAGAAATGTAACCCAACATTCTATTGGCCTATTGCTTCCCCACACTGGCAAGAGTGGGAAATGGAAGCATCGACATACACACCGAGATCTTTCTCGTAATTGGCTACCTTTATTTCAGTGGAACCCATAAAATATCTGTACTTTATATTTCTGCTCCCTGCATGGATTACCTTACATTTATCTATGTTAAATTTCATCTGCCAGGTATCAGCCCAGTGGCTAATTAAATCTAGATCCTGTTGTAGCCTCTCTGCTGCTAGTTCAGTATCTGCTACACCACCCACCTTGGTGTCATCTGCAAATTTAACCAGTTTACTGTATTGGTGTCAATATCATTAACGTAAATTAGGAACAATAGTGGTCCTAAAATTTAACCCTGCGGTACCCCACTATGACTCTAATAACTACTCGCTGCTTCCTGTCAGTTAATCAGTTTTCGATCCAAGCTGCTACAGTTCCTAAAATCCCTGCAGCTTTGAGCTTAAGCAAGAGCCATTTGTGGAGGACAACTTCAAAGGCCTTCTGGAAATCTAAGTTGATCACATCGTAGGCCTATTTGTGATCAATTTCTCTTGTAGCTCCTCAAAGAGCTCAAGTAAATTAGTTAAACAGGATCTACCTCTCCTAAATCCATGTTGGCTATCCCTCAGAATGTTATTTGCATCCAGGTAATCTACCATTTTCACTTGGATTATAGCTTTCCTTATTTTTCCAGTAATGCTAGTTAAACTGATTGGCCTATAGTTTGCTGGATTCCTTCTATCCCCTTTTTTGAATATGGGCATTATATTAGCATGCTTCTAATTAGAAGGTACCACACCCACAGGTAAGGATATCTAGAATTTAAGTTAAAGGTTGGCTAATAATATCCCTCATCTCTTTTAAAACTATAGGCAAGATGCCATCAGGGCCCTGCGATTTATTTATTTTGAGTTTAGCTAGGCTTAGTACCACATCAGCCTCAGTTATACATATATTGGTCCAAGACGACGCTGTATTCGTCCTAAATGGTAGTTAGTTACTCATGTTCTCTACTGTGAACACCTGTGTAAAATAATCATTAAACTCATTTACTATATCAATTTCATTTTCAATTATAAGGCCCTTACTATCCTACAAATTAGTGATTTCAGCTTTTAGAGCTAAGATGACTTTTATTGTCATCTTAAGCCTCCAATGCAATTTTTCTTTCTACATTCCTCTTAGACAGTCTAATGTTGTTTTTTAACTCAACCTGTAGACTTAGATACTCCTGTTTAGTTTTGAAATCATTAGTTAATTTCCATTTGTGGAAGAGAGCCCTTTTCCTCCTATTCTTAATTTCCATAGTTAACCACCTTGGTTGTAGTTTCCTAGATTTAGTTTTGCTGGAAACAGGTATGAAGTCCTTGCAACAATGTGATTTTAAAAAATTCCCATGTCTCTTCAACTGTTTTGCTATTTGTTATCCAGTTTACAGTTTCTAGTTTCAGTCTCATACCATTACAGTTAGCCTTCCTAATATTGTATACTTTTAATTTCGACTTTGCTCTTCGGACACTAAAATGAACCTCAAATTTAACCATGTTATGAACACTACCGTCCAATGGTTCTAAAACCTCTAATTTTCCAATCCTATCCTGGTTATTAGAGAAAACAAGATCAAGAAGGGCTTCTCCCCTGGTAGGGGTATTAACAAACTGAGCAAAAAACAATCCTGTACTAATTCCACCATCTCATGTTCATTTACAGAACAGCCAGAGGCTGTGTCCCACTGTATCCGAGGTAAATTAAAATCACCCACAACCACCACATCATTTTTATTACTCATAATCCTGATATCATCATACAACATTCTGCTTTCCTCTGCAGCTACATTAGGTGCTCTTTAACAAACCCCGACAATTAGGCCATTTGAGTTTTTAGCATCTAGTTTTATCTATACAGCTTCTGTACTTTTATTTTTATCAGTGAGCACCCTTGCCTGCAAGTTCTCTTTTACGTATACTGCAACACCACCTCCTTTCTAGCCTATCCGGTCTCTACGGAACAACGTATAAGCATCCATATTATATTCTTCACCATCATTGTCTCTCATCCATGTTTCAGTTATTCCTATAAAGTTGTAAGTGTCTGATGAAATTAAAGCCTCTAAACTTTCTGGGGGGGCAGGGAGGTTAGTTAAGTATGTAACTGGGGGGAAACGGAAAGCCCCAAAAAATCATATTATAAGTAGGCACTGTAATAGGCCTACCCTTTGTTGTCTGTATTTAAACGCCAGGAGTATTAGGAATAAAATTCATGATTTAGAGGCTCTTATCTCATCAGACTCTTATGATATTATAGCAATAACTGAAACGTGGTTGAGTGATAAGGATGGACAAGAATATAATATGGATGGTTACACATTGTTCCGTAAAGACCGTATAGGTAAAAAGGGAGGTGGTGTTGCAGTATATGTAAAGGAAAACTTGCAGGCAAGGGAGCTTACTGATATAAGTAAAAGTACGGAAGCTATATGGGTAAAATTAGATGCTACAAACTCAAATAGCCTAATTGTCGGTGTTTGTTACAGAGCACCCAATGTAGCTGCTGAGGAAAGCAGATTGTTATACAGTGATATTAGGATTATGAGCAATAAAAATGATGTGGTAGTTATGGGTGATTTTAATCTACCGGGGATGCAGTGGGACATTGTTGCTGGCTCTTCTGAAAATGAACTTGAGATGGTGGAATTAGTACAGGATTGTTTTTTTACTCAGTTTGTTAACACCCCTACCAGGGGAGATGCCATTCTTGATCTTGTTTTGTCTAATAACCAGGACAGGATTGGTAAATTAGACGTTTTAGAACCACTTGACAGTAGCGATCATAACATGGTTAGATTTGAGGTTAAGTTTAGTGCCCGAAGAGCAAAGTCCAAATCAAAAATATATAATGTTAGGAAGGCTAACTTCAATTGTATGAGATTAAAACTAGAAACTGTGAACTGGATGGAGTTAAATAACAAAACTGTTGAAGAGGCATGGGAATTTTTTAAAAGCACATTATTGCAAGTGCAAGAGGACTTCATACCTGTTTCCAGCAAGAATAAATCTAGGAAATTGCAACCTAGGTGGTTTAATAGGGAATAAAGTATAAAGTAAGGAGGAAAAGGGCTTTGTTCCAGAGATGGAAAATAACTGATGATGACATAATAAAGCAAGAGTATCTAAATCTACAGGCTGAATTAAAAAATGACATTAGACGAGCTAAAAGGAATGTCGAAAGGAAGATCGCATTGGAGGCTAAGGATGACATTAAAAGTTTCTTCCAGTATTTTAACTCTAAAAGAGCTCTAAAAGCTGAAATTACTAATCTGCAGGATAGTAAGGGTCTTATAATTGAAAACGACATTGACATAGTAAATGAGTTCAATGATAGTTTTGCACGGGTATTCACTGTTGAGGACACTAGTAACTTACCAGTTCTTATTACTAATCCAACATCGTCTATAACTAATATATATATAACTGAAGCTGATGTTTTGCAAAGCCTAGCTAAGCTCAAAATAAATAAATCACAGGGCCCTGATGGCATCTTACCTATAGTGTTAAAAGAGATGAGGGATATTATTTGCCGACCCTTAACATTACTGTTTCAAAAATCCTTATCTGAAGGTGTGGTACCTTCTGATTGGAAGCATGCCAACATAACGCCCATTTTCAAAAAAGGGGATAGAAGTAATTTGTCAAACTATAGGACAATCAGTCTAACTTGTATAACTGGTAAAGTTATGGAGGCTATAATCAAAGAGAAAATGGTAGATTACCTGGACTCAAATAACATTTTGAGGGATAGCCAGCATGGATTTAGGAGAGGTAGATCCTGTTTAACAAATCTGTTGGAGTTTTTTGAGGAAGCTACTCAGGAAGTTGATGATAAGAAGGCCTATGATGTCATCTACTTAGATTTCCAAAAGGCTTTTGATGTTGTTCTCCACAAGAGGCTCTCACTTAAACTCAAAGCGACAGGTATTTTAGGAACTGTAGCGACCTGGATTGACAACTGGTTAACGGATAGGAAGCAGCGAGTAGTTATAAGAGGCTCAATGTCACAGTGGGCCTGCGTTCATAGTGGGGTACCGCATGGTTCAATTTTAGGACCACTTTTGTTCCTAATTTACATAAATGATATAGACACCAATATATACAGTAAACTGGTGAAATTTGCAGATGACACCAAGGTGGGTGGTGTAGCAGATACTGAACTAGCGGCTCAGCAGCTACAGCGGGATCTTAATCTAATTAGTGACTGGGCTGACACCTGGCAGATGAAATTTAACATAGACAAATGTAAGGTACTCCATGTAGGGAGCAGAAATATAAAGTACAGGTATTTTATGGGACCTACTGAATTAAAGGTAGCTGATTATGAGAAAGACCTTGGTGTGTATGTTGATGCTTCCATGTCTCATTCTCGCCAGTGCGGGGAAGCAATAAAAAAGGCCAATAGGATGTTGGGGTATATCTCCAGGTGTGTGGAGTTTAAGTCAAGGGAGGTAATGCTAAGATTATACAATTCCTTGGTGAGACCTCACCTAGAATATTGTGTACAGGTTTGGTCACCATATCTTAAAAAGGACATAGCGGCCTTAGAAAAGGTGCTGCGTAGGGCCACAAGAATGATTCCTGGTCTTTGAGGAATGTCCTACGAGGAAAGGTTAATTGAGCTAAATCTGTTCAGCCTCAAGCAAAGGAGACTGAGGGGGGACATGATCCAGGTCTATAAGATTCTAACAGGTTTGGATGCTGTTCAACGGAATAGTTACTTCAGCATTAGTTCAAATACAAGAACTCGTGGCCATAGGTGGAAATTAGCGGGAGAACATTTCAAACTGGATTTAAGGAAGCACTTCTTTACACAGCGTGTAGTCAGAGTATGGAATAGTCTTCCTGATAACGTAGTGCAAGCTGAATCCTTGGGTTCCTTTAAATCAGAGCTAGATAAGATTTTAACAACTCTGAGCTATTAGTTAAGTTCTCCCCAAGCGAGCTCGATGGGCCGAATGGCCTCCTCTCGTTTGTATAGTTCTTATGTTCTTATATTCTTATTAATTTTGTTTCTAATACTCCTAACATTTAATATACAGACCACAAAGGGTAGGCCTTTTACACTTTTAATATTTATTGGGGCTTTCTGTCTCTCCCAACCTAAATTCATAACTAACCTCCCTGCCCCCCCCAGTCTCTGGTTTAAACATTCCTCAACTACTCCACACATACGCCTCTCCAATACACTGGTTCCCCTCTGGTTCAGATGCAAGCCGTCCGGCTTGAACAGGTCCCACCTGTTCCAGAAGGTCTTCCAATGCCCCATAAACCTAAACCCCTCTTTCCTACACCACCATTTTAGCTTATCTCAGCTAACTTAGCCTGGCTTGCCCGTGGCACGGGAAGTATTCAAGTCCATTTTCGGGTGTGGCTTCACATGCAAGATTGAAGGACTGTGGAAGTTGTTCAAGAAACTTTGTGGTGAATAATGAGGCTATGGAACGACCAGTAGTGTACTTCAGAGTCTGTGCCAATCGGATGTTATATTGTATTTCACACGTTAACAAGTAACAATCTGAAAGTAGAGATTTCTGACTATGGGTCCTGCCCAGTAGAGGTCACCGCCATGCCTCCAGCGCCTGGCCTAGGTTAGTCTTTCACTCTACCCGGTCTCCTGAGGTCCGACCCAGGAAGGGCCACACCAACTTCTCCTGAGCAGGGGTGGCTAATCTTATCCAGAAAGGGCCTTTGTGTATGTGGGTTTTTGCTGCAACTCTCTAATTAGATTACAAATTAGAGGATTGATTGAACAGCTGGTCTAAAGGTTAACCCAAAAACCTGTACAGTATATGTACTGGCCCTTTGCGGATAAGATTGGCCATCCCTGCTCTAGAACCTAAAAGAGGCCACCAGTTTTCCCACACCTCCATAGCAGTACCTCCAGAGACCTGTCTTCACCTCTGCCATGCCTCCAGAGCCTGTCTTCTTCACTGCTGTGCCTCCAGAGCCCTTTTTTGCCCCTGCTGCACCGATAGAACCCATCTTCGCCTGAACAGTGCCCCCAGAGGCTCTACACCGGACTCCTACCTGGTCTTCCAGCTCCTGGCCCATGCTTCTGGCTCCCAGCCCAGAGAAGGCTGTTCCACTGATGCTCCAGGATCCCAGCATGTGCTTTGGGTGCTAGGCTCAGGGGAGGATGCCTGGCTTCCAGCACAAGAGGGGCCACATTGCACACGTCTGGCCCCGTGGCTACAGTACCACCTGAACCCGATCCAGGAGTCCCACGTTTGCCTTGTTCATCTCCAGGTATCCTGGCTTTGCCTTGCTTGCATCCAGGTTTCTTGGCCTCACTCTGCTTGCGTCCAGGTATCTGGGCCTTACCCTGTCTCCTGATGTCCGACCAGCACCCGCATCATCTCCTAACAGCCCAGCAGCACCCACCTCATCTCCTCATATCCTGCCAGCATCCTCCTCTTCTATTGACATCACCCTGGTGACTGCCTCTACTCCTGACATCGCCCTGGCATCCTCCACTTCTCCTGGTCCACCACTGGTCCTGGGCGATCACCAGTATCGGCTGGGGCCCAAGAGAGAGGCTGGCGGAGTCTCCATCTTCCATAGGGGGGGAGGGGGGCACACCATTTGTGGCGGCCGACTGGATCTCTGTTCTCCAAATGTTGCCCATCCAGGCGTCTCTCCTGCTGAGGTCCAGAGGGAAGACCCCACAGTGCCTTTCTGCTCCTCCTCTGCAGTTTCCTTGGCGGCCCCCTGTTCTTGGCCTACAGTTTCCTCAGTGCTCTCCAGCTCTGCTGTCCCCTCAGCACCCTCCTGCTCCTGTTCCTCTGGCCCCTCAGTGCCCTCCAGTCCCGCTGGTCCCTTAGTGCCCTTGTAATGAGCTGAATGTCAGGGAAAGGAAGGAGAAGCAGAGGGAGTGATTATTGGCAATCAAGAATTCCATCCAAGTCCCTGTTTGTGCGCCACTGTAATGAGCTTGCGTTTTTAGCTGAGGTTGTTTGTACGACCTTGGAGGATTCCTTCTGATGGTTATTCTACTCATTCACAGGTGTGCCTGTAGTCGACTCCACTTACAGACAATAGCCAGAGCTGGCGGACAGGACTCGGCACTTTATTCAATTAAATGTGCAAAACACATAAACGTGCTCCCCTTTTCCCCATCCTCCCCTCTGCTGGTTTCCTGTGTTTGTTCTCCTCACGCTACCACCGTATCCATCCGGCTGTGCGCTCCACGCACACAAACTCCTCCCTCATCATGTGGTTAGCCCTGACATTTAGTTAGTTACACCTTCCAGACTTGTGGGCCCTCCGAGGTCCTGCGGCCCAGACAGGCCCCGCCTCACCAAGGAATGGGCCCAGGAGAATCCACATCTCAGGGTCTAGAAGACTCCCCGGACACCCCCTGTTTTTGTTCTATATACCTAGTCTCTTAGTCCCTGTCCCATTACCCTGGTCTGCCTTTGTTTGACCCTGGCTTGTGTCCCCCATGGTCCTCTTCTGGGTTTCTTTACTTGTGGTTCCTCTACCTCTCTGTCCAGTCCTGGAGTATGTTGTGTTAGTTGTCCCCTTTGCTGTCCCTAGTCTTGCCTAGGTCTGTTTTGTGCTCTGGGTCTTGTCCCGTGCCCTGAGTTGGACTCCGTATGGTTCTCTCTGGTGAGGTGTATTCCATCCTGTCCTGTCCTGTCCAAGTTGTCAGTCCCTGTAGTCTTTTGTGGTGTTTATTCCATGTGTCCTGTCGGTCCTGCTATGCTATCTAGTCCGATGTTCCATCTGTCCCCAGCCCTGTGGGTCTACCTTGTCATTCAGTCACCTTGGTTCCCTCCGCTGTTGTACGGGGTTGGGGGGGAGGGGGGTACTGCCCATCCTTTCCATCTGATCCTCCTGTCTCCTCCCTGGCATGACCCTAACAAAACATATCTGTTGTTCATTATTCTTACATCTCGTTCCTGCCCTTGTTAATCACTCCAGCTACCTCTCTTTGGCAAAAAAAATCCTTATGTTAAACACAGAAAAAACAGAAGTTCTGGTAATTGGTCCCAAGGATGGACAAAATAAGTTTCACCACCTCAACATTGGTGGCCTTCCTACACAACCTAACACAATGGTCAGAAATCTCGGTCTTCCAGTTGATTCAGAATTATGTTTCGATGCTCACATAAGAAGCATTACTAGAACTGCATTTTATCATCTACGGGACATAGCCAAGCTTTGGAACATGGTCTCCCTTCATGATGCAGAAAAATTAATACATTCCTTTATAACTTCCAGACTGGACTACTGTAATGCCCTTCTTTCTGGTTGCCCATCTAGATCCTTATATAAACTTCAGCAGGTACAGAATGCAGCAGCCAGAGTTCTCACAAACACTAAAAAAATTGATCACATTAGCCCTGTCTTATCCTCCCTTCACTGGCTTCCAGTTAAGTCTCGGATTGACTATAAAATACTGCTATTGACTTATAAAGCACTGAATGGCCTTGCACCAGAATACCTTAGTGAGATGCTGGCCTTATACAACCCTCCGCGTTTGCTTTGTTCTCAAGGCACAGGATATCTGTTAGTACCTAGGGTACAAAGAGCTACGGCAGGCTGCAGAGCATTCTTCTATAGAACTCCTCAGCTGTGGAATGGTCTTCCACCGGATGTGTGGGATTCAGGCTCACTCTCAATATTCAAGTCTAGATTAAAAACGGACTTATTCAGTCTAGCCTATAGCATACCTGTCAAGTTTTGGATTTGAAAATAAGGGAAATTTTCCGGCACCCACTGCAAGCCATCCCACCACCCCAACCAAGCTCCAGTATCCCTTACATTTTAAGACAGGTGTACAAGAAATCTAAAATAACCACTTGTCATTTACATTTTATTTTCATTACACATTTCCTTTTAATTTCTCATGTTCACTCATGTGGCTCTCTGGCATTCATTAATGACTTATTATACAGATTTGTTGCAGACTTTGTATCCTTGTTGAAGTCGTCACAGAAGGTGTTTTTCGCACACAACATTGCCATTTTAACCTCCACATTTATGACCTGGTTAATGTTGTAAATGACCTGCAGACTACTGCAGGTGGCAGTTCTCGCGAGGCTACTGACAGTATAGTTTGGAGATACAGATGATTTTTTTTTTTAAATGATATTATAATACGGGAGATTTCCGGGAAAATACTAATATGGGAGGACGGTGGGAAAGAGGGGTAAAATACGGTAGTTTCCCGGCCAAAACGGGAGACTTGACAGCTATGGCCTATAGGGACTCCAGTCCTAGCTTTAGCTAATTGTTCACCCCCAGTTAGATCTGTAGTGTGTAGGTGTAGAGCTGGGTGGGGATCGGTGCCACTGGCTTTGGATAAACTGAGCTGTCAGTGCTGTCACTCTAGCTTCACAATCCCTTTGTGGAAATGGAGAGCTGAAATTTCAGGGACTCCCCATGCCTGCATTCCCACTTGCCTCTCCCTCCTACTTATGCTGCCATAGCCATATCTGCTGGAGCTTATACATTGCACTTACATATTGCACTCACCTAACTGTTAATACTGCCTACTGTCTCCCCTACTTTGACTAATTGCATATATTTTTTCCCCTACCCCTCCTAAGGTATGCTGCCTGGAGACCCCAATTTATCAAGATATCCTGCACACCCTGCTACATGCAACGTCTCCACTACCCATTATGTCCTTCTGTCTAGCTCGCCTTCTGCCTGTGTTGTCCTCCATGTATGCCTGGCTGCCTTACTACTGGCTGCCTGGCGATCTGAAGGAGCGCCAACACCGGCTTGTCATCACCTCCCTGCTCCCTGGTTGTGATTCATATCTTGTGACTTAACCTGTGTGACTTGGCACTTAGCTATCTCCCCGATTTGACTTTCCTTCCCGGCCCCAGGAGTATGGGCTCCTCCTTTGAGTCTTGTCCTTCCCAAGGTTTCTTCCTTCTAGGGAGTTTTTCCTTGCCACTATCGCCTCTGGCTGTGGTTGTGAAAATGCGCTAGACAAAAAAAAATTTGTTGTTGTTGTCATACCCTCATGTCACCTGTGCCCCACCTCACTCCATTCCTCCTATTTTGATCCCTTGTGATCTTGTTTATTTCCTGTTTAGGTACTATGAGTTTAATAAAACCCCTTTGGACAATTGTCCATTTCGTGACACAGCTTGCACCACAGCTGACAGTGTGGGTTACACTCAGGGGTAAGGGTCCTATTATCATGAATAACTGTATACTCTACAAGCTCATCAGCAAAGGGAAACCCCTACTAGGGTAAGAGGTAGGTAACCTGCAGAATTAATTACTGCTTTCTATGTGCTGATATATTCAGCTGATTCAGCTTTTCAAAATAGATGATGGGCTATAAGTACTTACGTATATACAGTCTGTCCACATATAACTCTAAGACGGATTAACAGTGGCACCACAGAAGGATAAGTTAATTGATAAGTTAAGCAAATATAACAAAGTCTAGGTTAAGAGCACTACTGCCTGATCTGCAGAGAAAATAAGCTTTCATTACTGGACTTACAGAAGAAAGATCTCCAGCCAGATTGCTTAAGAAAAATCAGCATCCATCCATCCATCCATCCGGCCATATTCCAACCACTTATACAGCTATACAATACAGTCAAAGGGAAAACCAAATTAACAAAAAAACTCACACATAGTTAAGCTAAGACTATAGACAGTTAATATCTGAAAAGGTGAAATGAAGCAGGTGGCTAGACTGATGATGACTGATGATGAATCACTAAAGTGATTTAGTGACCAAATGATGTGATAATATTTTGTATGGGTTCCGTGGGATCAGTGGGGCTTAATGACATTCCTATCTGTGTGTGGAAGAAGGTTTTCTCTGTAGTGAGTAAAAATACTTAATTAACAGGCTTTATAAAAGTACAGACTACAGGGAGCACTTATTACAAGCAGACCTCAAACTGCTGTCAGTCTGTTTCTATGCCTGTCCTGTGAACAGAAAAGCTTAGCCTTTGTAAATGCAGTGATTGTCCTCTTATTTTGCATTATCAGTGTTTTCTCTAAGCTTGTTACTGCGTGATGGCTGCTTTCAGCATGTACTCACTGTATAAACTTTATATTGGTTTTGATTGTGCTGCAATGTCATACAACCAAAGAATTGTTTCTTTATTTCTTCTTCTCTCCCAGTGCGCTGCTAGTAAAGAAAGAAAGCAGAAATAGGACACTGTGCCTTGGAAGCGAGCAAAACATTTGTTAGGGGATTGATGGGGCCACCACAGCACAAAGCCTAAAAATAAAGCATTTGGTCTGGTAAAAAGGGGGGTCGCAGTTCTCAGTACTTGGTTTGTAGGTCAAACGGAACACACAAAGGGGATGGTAACTCGAGTAACTCTGTCATCTTCATCATCATCATCCATACCCTTAATAACTGCTTATTCTTGTCAGGGTCATTGCCTATAACAGGCAGTATACTGCATAAGGCTGGGGTCAAAATTCCCTTTCAATTGGGAAGGAGCTTGGGTGCAATAAATGTGTGAAGATGCACCTTGTTTTTAATGACACCATCAGGATTGCTCTCTCCGTCTTTGCTTAACAGACAACTTAACAGATTTTTTAAAAAGAATTTAACAATAGAACAGATTAACTGTAACACAATAAAGCAAACAAGAATTTCTTCTGTTCTCCAAATAGTTACTGATGTTTTGTTGGACGGCTACAAGAAGACAGCTTCAGTTCCCAAACCTCTTCTCAGGGGCACCTCGGCTATTCCAGTTATTCATTAAATTTTATGACCAGCTCAATTAATGAACTTAAATAGTTAAATAGCTCAAAGTGGTATTCATTAGCCGAACATGGCATGCCAGTGGCTGAGGCAATAAATTCTTAGGTGTATTTGATGGCTGCTGTAAATAACTGGGGTGACTTTAGGAGAGATTTTGAAATGGCTATGCTGACACATTTTGACAGACATAGTTTTACACCAAAAGGAAGATCATTTTAACATAATTTTATTTGAACTGCCTATGATTTTTGCACAGTTCAATGCATTTTCATTAGTAAGCCTTTATGTATAAATGTACAGTACAGAATAATAGAAGCAGAGCTCAAAAACAGTTACTATATGGTAGTATTTATATAGGAAAGGAGAGAAATATCTCAAATACGGTAAACCAAACTAGAGGACATGCTGCAGTTTTCTGTCTGGTGCCCATATATGCTAAATTGTACAAACAGGCTAGAATACCCAGCATGCCTTGAGGGCTGCAGCTCATGCTCAAAATAGAGAAGTGGTTTAATTCCTAAAAGCAGACGTCTGATTCCCGGCAGGAAATGGTCAGCTCACACAATGCATGTGTGAAGTCCACACTGCCGCTTCTTGTGTAGAGATTTTAAGGCTGCTCTAGGGTTGCCAGACTGTGGGAGAAGAACAGACACCATCTGGCAACTGTTTCTTAAACCTACATACTGCTTGGCGTGTCTTCCATTTTCTATTTCACACCAAACTATTGATACTAGGCTATTCGAATAACATCATGTGGAGGAAGAGAGGGGTCTGGTCTTATTTTCATGTGTATTATTTGGTAGGCCATGATTCCCAAAGGCAGAACAGTAAGGCTGTAGGCACTGGCTATACAGGCTTTTGCACTTAACCTCTGGACTCCTGGAGTTTGCTTACCATAGCAACACACAGTGGTGTAGACAGACAATGCCAATTAAGCCAAGTCCAGCAAACTCTGGATGAATCGCAACTTGTTTTTTAGCTGTATAAACAACAATTCATGAAGCAGTTAGGGAGAAACAGGCACCTAGATCCAAGGGGATACTAAACCCAATTTTCAATTAACCACTAAGGGTTATTTTTCAATTAATGGTTTTTCCAGGCAAGATGCTAGAATACATAAGAAGAGGCTTGGACATCCTAGACAGTGGAAACCCAGTGAGATACCCATTCTCATCCATCCAGCCATCCATCCATCAGTCGATCGATTATCTTAGTCTGGGTGGTGGGATGGTCTGCAGCCTATCCTAGGAAGCCTTGGGTAGAAGGCAGGGGCACACCCTGGTGGGAATGCCAGTCAAGTATAGGGCACAGACACTCATACAGAGAAGTATACTCTGCAGGTAATTTAGAGACATCACCCGTTTCAGTTGTTCATTATTCCTGATGTTTACTGTATATAGGATACCCAACCTCATATGTGGCCATGTTCCATTCCATGGCTATTTCTGTCTTCTTTGTGCATTTTCTTCATTCAAATACCAAAAGGGCTATTCTTCTCTCCTCCCCTCTGTTTTTGTTAAATCCTGCTCATGTCTCTGCTCCTTTCTCCAATGCCAGTGTCACTTGGCTCAGTTTTCCATGTGCATTGACCAAATCTCACACAATGAAAAGGAAGAATGATGATTGTGAATGACATAAAGGTGCATGCATTTGTAATTAACTGCTTAATATTACCCGCCCCGTAACCATATGCAGGACAAGCTGTTAAAAAATGGGTGGATGGAAATCAGAAAGCTTTATGCTTCATCTCAAACTAGACGGCTTGACTTTGTTTGCTGATGGAGTATCAATCGAATAACAAAGAATGAGACATATTTTTAGTAATAAGAAATACTCTGCAACTCAATTTGCTCAATTTTAAATATGTTCGTATGTGCATGTTTGTGTAGGCCCTATATATATATACATGATATGGCATGCCAAACAGGAAATATTTAATAATCTTTGATATACATGGAATGAAAGCCGATATATATGGAATGAATACCGATATACAGTATATACACAATGAAACTCCGAATATATGGAATGAAAGCTAATGGTATAGCCGTTGGTGAACAGATTGAGTGAACGCTAAAAATTGCCTAAAAAGTTTTTTTTAATATTATTATCTTTGGCGTTTATATGATGAACAATTTCTCTCTTTACACCGAATGCCTGTATAATTTATATTTTGAAGAACTGCTGTTCGTACGCTAAAAGCTAAGATGATATTGAATGAAAAGTATGATATTGTAATGAACCTACAATAGCGTCGGAGGCTGTAACGGGAGAATAGACCACCACAAGACTTCAACTACAGTTAAAGATAATTTTATTCAGTACAATTAATGCAGCGACCCATCGGATCGGGTCTGGGTTCACAAAGGGTTCGTCCCTGCTGTCTCCCCGTAGCAAACCAACCCTTCCAAACGTGTGTTAACCCACGTTACCACACAGTGGATCCCACAGCACACAACATCCCTATTAGGGCACGGCAAAGCATGTGAGCGGAGTGGAGCGTGTGCGAGGAGCGGAGCGGGCGGAATTTAGTAAGAGCGCGGAGCGGTTTTTTAATTAAGGCTGGAGCGGTCGCTCTGTCTCGCTCCAATACCTCTCAGATTATGATTCTGAGGCATGCCCAAATCTACCCAGAATTCATCTGTACAATTATCAAGACTGTTACACAAATTGGCCGAGATGAAATTCGCAAAGTATTTCACAAAGGAAACTGATAAATCATGCAAGTGTACTATTCTTATCAAACGTATAGATGACAATAATGTAGAGCAAGAACAACAATGTGGTGAAACTGTTTCAGTGAGTAAAGATTCACTTTGGAATCATTTTTCTCAGAAACATGAGTGTGCTACGCGAACAGGCGGAAGCCAGAGCAAAACGTGAGCAAGTTTTATATGGTTGTAGTATATCAAGTCTATAAAGTAAATTAAAGTATAAAAGCCTATAAAGTAAATATTGGTAATCAAATAAATCCGTTTTGTCATTCAAAATAGGTCTAATAGGATTTTTTTTATTTCACGTAACGCTGTATGTGAAATTTTATTTTATAGAGACGCAGCAGCAGCATCGACAGAAAAAAAACTGAGGAATTTAAAACGTGGATGCTTAGCTTGTATAGTCTTTAGGCTATTAAGCTCACTGATTCCTTTATTTTTAAGTCTATTTTTGTTTGGAATGCCATTGCCAAACCTATCCGTTATTGCCTATATGTTGCTTAAAAATAGATATTTTCTGTTCTGAATGGCAATGTTGCCGTTGCTCATATTTCTTTATGATATAAGGCTTCGGTTTAAGGTGAAATTTGTTAGGCATGCAGATTATTTGTCCCTCTTTTAAATTGGAGCGATTTGACTGGAGCTGGAGGAAATTTTAGTGGAGCAAGGAGTGGTGTTGAGCGGAGCGGCGTAGTGCGAATTAGAGTGGAGGAGCGGCGGAGCCAACAGCCTTGTGAGCGAAGAGCGGGAATTCTCACCGCTTCATTCCGCTCACATGCTCTGGGCACGACACACCAATAGCAGTACAATACCCAGTACCTCCTGGGACGGGACATGCTGGTGAAGCTGGGGACCTCGATCCTGTGTAGTGCAGACGGACTGGTGGTCACCCTACCGGAGGGCACTCGCCTGCAGTGCGACGCCCGCTCCGCGGGCTTGGGACAGTGGGGTACAGCCGGTCCACAGTCAGGCCCTGGCAGATATCTATTGGGTCCTACTGGAACCCAGCCTGACTGGCATCCTGGCGGCCTACTCAGCGTGGCGGCCCTGGATCTCGCTCCTAGAGCCCTATGTGCCCCCACCTGACCCTCCTGATGTGATTAGTACTGATTGGTATGAGGAACTGTTTGTTGAGCAACTAGAAGGCCGGCAGTGGCAAGTTGCCTCTGAGAACTTATATGTGGGTCCCGAAGGGGTAGCCTCAGCCACACTGCTCACCCCAGAACAGCTGCCCAGGAAGCTGTCCCACATGTCTCTCCCGTGATCCATTCCATATATTCCGGGTTTCATTGTATATATATCGACATTCATTCCATATATTCCGAGTTTCATTGTATATATATCTGCTTTCATTCTATATATTCCAGGTTTCATTGTATATACAGTATAGCGGATGGACAGTACTGTGTGGATACCAGATTTAATGAGACTCAAATAATACATACGTTCTAATAAACTTTATAAAACTATAGCTTTCATTTCTGTTGATGAATGGTGCAGCCATCTTGAATTCTGAGGTTGGGTTGCAGAGGTTCCTATGATTTTTCAAGTAGGAATTCAGGGGTTGGTTCAGCTGAAATTTCTTACTAGGAACTCAAAAATTCCCAGTTCACATTGTTACATTACATCCTAAGACATTTATTTATTTATTTGGTTATTTGTTTGTCGGTGTTTTAATACATTGTATATCTATGGATGCATTGTTATTTGTGATACTATTGTGTTGTAGGCTGCTTGTGCTGTTCTGCTGTCCCTCTCTGTTCCCTTCTGTTAACATGGGATGAACACATCTAGGGGGAGGAGACTAGCCTGTTAGCAATACCTATTTCTTGGCCGAGAGACACCAAGGTTCCGAAGCTCCCGTTCCACCACATCCCAAAGATGCTCTATTGGGTTGAGATCTGGTGACTGTGGGGGCCATTTTAGTACAGTGAACTCATTGTCATGTTCAAGAAACCAATTTGAAATGATTCGAGCTTTGTGACATGGTGCATTATCCTACTGGAAGTAGCCATCAGAGGATGGGTACATGGTGGTCATAAAGGGATGGACATGGTCAAAAACAATGCTCAGGTAGGCCGTGGCATTTAAACGATGCCCAATTGGCACTAAGGGGCCTAAAGTGTGCCAAGAAAACATCCCCCACACCATTACACCACCACCACCAGCCTGCACAGTGGTAACAAGGCATGATGGATCCATGTTCTCATTCTGTTTACGCCAAATTCTGACTCTACCATTTGAATGTCTCAACAGAAATCGAGACTCATCAGACCAGGCAACATTTTTCCAGTCTTCAACTGTCCAATTTTGGTGAGCTTGTGCAAATTGTAGCCTCTTTTTCCTATTTGTAGTGGAGATGAGTGGTACCCGGTGGGGTCTTCTGCTGTTGTAGGTTGTGCGTGTTGTGGCTTCACAAATGCTTTGCTGCATACCTCGGTTGTAACGAGTGGTTATTTCGGTCAAAGTTGCTCTTCTATCAGCTTGAATCAGTCGGCCCATTCTCCTCTGACCTCTAGCATCAACAAGGCATTTTCGCCCACAGGACTCCTGCATACTGGATGTTTTTCCCTTTGCACACCATTCTTTGTAAACCCTAGAAATGGTTGTGTGTGAAAATCCCAGTAACTGAGTAGATTGTGAAATACTCTGACCGGCCCGTCTGGCACCAACAACCATGCCACGCTCCAAATTGCTTAAATCACATTTCTTTCCCATTCTGACATTCAGTTTGGAGTTCAGGAGATTGTCTTGACCAGGACCACAGCCCTAAATGCATTGAAGCAACTGCCATGTGATTGGTTGATTAGATAATTGCATTAATGAGAAATTGAACAGGTGTTCCTAATAATCCTTTAGGTGAGTGTATATCAACTTTCATTCCATATATATCGGGTTTCATTGTGTATATATCGACATTCATTCCTTATATATCGGGTTTCATTCCATATATATCAAAGATGATTAAATATTTCCTGTTTGGCATGCCATAATATGTTATATATTATAATATTTTATCCATCCATTTTCTGTACCTGCTTGTCATATTCAGGGCTGCAGAGTACACTCACACATAATTGAGGCCTATGGGCAATTTGGCAACTACAATTCACCTGAGCCTGTAATTGGACTGTGGGGGGAAACCTGAGTACATGGAGAAAACCCCACAACATCTCAGGGAGTACATGTAAACTCATTAACCTAACATGCCACGGCAGAGACTCAAATCTCAAATCTCGGTCCCCAAGGTGTAAGACAACAATATTATATGAAAAATCAATTTTGCACCATCTTGTGGAGACCTCATGAACATTTAGTGGCTGACACCTCTGATGCTCTTTATTTCAGCATTCTCTGTATTTTCTTGTCCTGTAGTTTTTCACCCTCCATGGATGGAGTGCTGTTTCTTATTTCCTGAGTATAACATGTCCAATACTCTTCACGTTAGGGAGATTCAGCACTTGCCATGCTGTTTTATTTCTGTTAATGCTGTGTGTTAGGTGAACTCTGAACTAGGTGACTACTCTTGAATGCATAATCTGTGCTAGAGCACTTGATCAGAATCCATTTTCTATCATTATCTTGTGGTCAAAATCAGAAACGTATTCCCTATGAGTAAGGATGCCCCCTGCAGATTCCTGTATTCTGAATCTCAACTGTTCTCTGAGCATTCTCTTCTCTGTCTAATTTATATACTTATCACAATCCCACTGATACTTTTCTGTTATGCTGCTTCAGCATTTACAGTGGTTGTTAGGTTGGTGAAGTCTGTTTAAAAGTCAGAAGCAACATAAAGACTTGTCTGTCATGTCAGTTTTAGCAATACTCATCTGTGATGTGCAGCCTATCAGCATCCTATACCTCTCCCCGCTTACGTATCTTCTGTCAGGAAAACAAGATCTGGCAGTACCCTCATCCCATCTGTCACGCTGAGTCTGTGTGTGTGTGTTTTTCTTATAGACGTGTTTGAGGGGATAGTGCAAAAAACCTGTGTGCCTGTACCATACAAGTTTCATACCGCCACCTGCTGTCCAGTGAATGAGAGACAACAGGTTGTCACTATGTGTTTGAATCACACTGCTTCCATCTGCAGGTCATGCGCAAATCTGCAGAATCTAACACTAAATTTCAGTACAATGATGCTGCAGTATGTTTCTATTCTGAAGCATTTAAGGCCAGGCAGGTTTTCATCTCCATTAGGTGTTTTTGCGCACAGAAGCACTGAACAATGTATTTCTTTCTGTCTTTCTTACTTCTGTATAGTAACAAGAAAATCTTAGCTACGTCTCTCTTTTTTCACTTTGTGGTCAAAAAACAAAGTTTGCTGTGGACAACACATTTCTGCCAGTTGCCCCTCAAAGTTCATGAAGTACTTTTCTGGTTATTTTCAGAGACATGCTGGCAGATTCTCCCCGTATAACGGTTCCCTGTCACTCCTCTGTCTTATCTTGTAATTTCCTCCTTTGAAGTGCATATGTTAGCTGTCACTGTGCTCATTAATTTCTCTATTTTTGTTCTTTATCACATGGCAATTCCAACTTCATTGTGTTGCAGATGAGTTTGATGTCCTTTTGGGCTTGTTCCCTGTAGTAAAAGCACCTCTAGTAAAAGCCATCAGTACCCACATCGATCTACACAAAGGTGGGGAAACGGCTGTCAGTGCAAACAGAAATGCCTCAAAAATTTTCCCACTGCTTTCCACTTTACTGTTCTTACTATCTCTCCTTTTGCTTGTGGGTCATTGTGACTTTCATCTGATGTTTGCTTCAAAAAACAATATGTATTACAGAGTAATGTCACTTGTCTCGCATAAGAACATAAGAAATTTACAAATGAGAGGAGGCCATTCGGTCCATCAAGCTCATTTGGGGAGAACTTAACTAATAGCTCAGAGCTGTTAAAGTCTTATCTAGCTCTGATTTAAAGGAAGCCAGTGTTTTAGCTTGCGCTACACTAGCAGGAAGACTATTCCATACTCTAACTACACGCTGTGTAAAGAAGTGCTTTCTCAAATTAATTTTAAAATGTTCTCCCGCTAATTTCAACTTATGGCCACGAATTCTAGTATTTAAACTAATATTGAAATAGCCATTTGCCTAAACAGCATCTAGACCTGTTAAAATCTTATATACCTGGATCATGTCCCCCCTTAGTCTCCTTTGCTCGAGGCTAAACAGATTCAACTCAGCTAACCTCTCTTCTTAAGACATTCCTCTAAGTCCAGGAATCATTCTTGTAGCCATACGTTGAACTCTTTCCAAGTCAGCAATGTCCTTTTTAAGGTATGGTGACCAAACCTGCACCCAATATTCTAGGTGGGGTCCTTCCTAGGGAATTATATAATCGTAGCATCACCTCCCTTGATTTAAACTAGAGATGTAACCCAATATCCTATTGGCCTTTTTTACTGTTTCCCCACACTGGCGATAGTGGGACATGGAAGCATCAACATACACACTGTGGTCATTCTTATTATCAGCTACCTTTATTTCAGTGGAACCCATAAAATATCTGTACTTTATATTTCTGCTCCCTGCATGGATTACCTTATATTTATCTCTGTTAAATTTCATCTCTCAGGTATCAGCCCAGTCTCTAATTAAATCTAGATCATGTTGTAGCCTCTCTGCTGCTAGATCAGTATCTGCTACACCACCCACCTTGGTGTCATCTGCAAATCTAGCCAGTTTACTGTATGTATTGGTGTCAATATCATTAATGTAAATTAGGAACAATAGTGGTCCTAAAATTGAACCCTGCGGTACCCCAGTATGAACGCAGGCCCACTGTGACATTGTGCCTCTATTAACTACTTGCTGCTTCCTGTCTCTTAACCAGTTTTTGATCCAAGCTGCTACAGTTCCTAAAATCCCTGCAGCTTTCATCTTAAGCAAGAGCCGTTTGTGGGGGACAACATCAAAGGCCTTCTGGAAATCTAAGTAGATCACATCGTATGCCTTTTTGTGATCAATTTCTCTTGTTCTTCCTCAAAGAACTCAAGTAGATTCGATAAACAGGATCTACCTCTCCTAAATCCATGTTGGCTATCCCTCAGAATGTTATTTGGATCCAGGTAATCTACCATTTTCACTTGGATTATAGCTTCCATTATTTTTCCAGTTATGCAGTTAAACTGATTAGCCTATAGTTTGCTGGATTACTTCTATCCCTTTTTTTGAATATGGGCATTATATTAGCATACTTCCAATCAGAAGGTGCCTGTCACACCCACCCGGTCACACCCACTACTGATGTCAGCAACTACAGCCGGTCCTGCCCACGGAAGATGGGACTCCCTATATTGCCCCACATCGGCAACAGGTCGGTGCGAGGTATTGTTGGCATGCCACAACTGAACACTCTAACTCTCTGTCTTTCCTACAGTTACGTTCCGTCCGTCTGGCCCTCCCCGAGTTACCCGCACCTCCTGCCTGCCCTCCTTCCCGTCCGTCCGTATGTAGTGATCATAACATGGTTAAATTTGAGGTTAATTTTAGTGTCCGAAGAGCAAAGTCGAAATTAAAAGTATACAATATTAGGAAGGCTAACTGTAATGGTATGAGACTGAAACTAGAAACTGTAAACTGGATAACAAATAGCAAAACAGTTGAAGAGACATGGGAATTTTTTAAAAGCACATTGTTGCAAGTACAAGAGGACTTCATACCTGTTTCCAGCAAAACTAAATCTAGGAAACTACAACCAAGGTGGTTTACTTTGGAAATTAAAGTCAGGAGGAAAAGGGCTCTGTTCCACAAATGAAAAATAACTAATGATTTCAAAATTAAGCAGGACTCTACAGGTTGAGTTAAAAAAATAACATTAGACTCTCCAAGAGGAATGTAGAAAGAAAATTGCATTGGAGGCTAAGGATGACAATAAAAGTTTCTTCCAATATTTTAACTCCAAAAGATATGGGGGATGTCACTCAACTCGGAATTTCCGAGTTCCGAGAGAAAAACGAACGCACCATTACATCACGTCCGACAATCTCCCGTTCGAGCTACCCACATCTCGGAACAAACATGGCTGCCTCCATGAACACGTTGCTGTGTGTTGTTGCTTTATATTTTAGCAAATTTGGAGTTTTCCAAATGGAGAAAATGGAGAAATGAAGATTTTTCCGAGAGACAAACAAGACACACGAACTAGTCAAACCAACAAGAACAACAACAACAAATTTATTTTTGTATAGCGCATTATCACAACATTACATTGTCCCAAAGCGCTTTACAGCATCCCCACCCAAAGCCCCCAGTGAGTAAGCCATAGGTGACAGTGGCAAGGAAAAACTCCCTAGAAGGAAGAAACCTTGGGAGGGACCAGACTCAAAGGGGGAGCCCATCCTCTAGGGGCCGGCAGGGAGAGTCAAATACACTTAAATCTGAAACACAAACGGGGAGCAGGGGGGAGATGACAAGCCGGTGCCACCACTCCCTCCAATCGCCAGGCAGCCAGAAGGCAGGGAGCGGGTCAAACAAGGAAGATGACACAGGCAGAACGGCAAGCTGGATGCACGGTCGTCATTGGTAATGGCGACGTCACATGTTGCAGGGTGTGCTGGACATTTTGATAGATTGAGGGCTCCAGGCAGCACCCCCCAGGAGAAGGTGGTGGAAATAAATGCAATTAGTCAAAGTAAGGGAGACTATAGGCAGTGCTAAAAGTTAGATGAGTGCAATATGAAGTGCAATGCTCCGGCAGATATGGCTATGGCAGCATAAGTAGGAGGGAGAGGCAGGTGGGAATGCAGGCATGGGGAGTCCCTGAAATGTCAGCACTCCAATCCCACAAGCAATTGTGAAGCTAGAGTGACAGCACTGTCAATTCAGTTTATCCAAAGTCAATGGCACCGATCCCCACCCAGCTCTACACCTCACACTATAGGTTTAACTGGGAGTGAGAAGCTAGCTAGAGCTAGAACTAGTGTCCCTATAAGCTAAACTAAACAGGTGTGTTTTTAGTCTAGACTTGAATATTGAAAGTGAGCCTGAAACCTGCACATCAGGTGGAAGACCGTTCCACAGCTGAGGAGCTCTATAGGAGAAAGCTCTGCAGCCTGCCGTAGATCTTTCTACCCTAGGTACTAACAGATATCCCGCACCTTGAGATCGAAACAAGCGTGGGGGATTGTATGTGGTCAGCAGATTATTAAGGTAGTCTGGTGCAAGGCCATTCAGTGCTTTATAGGTTAACAGCAGTATTTTATAGTCAATCCGAGACTTAACTGGTAACCAATGAAGGGAGGATAAGACTGGTGTGATGTGATCAAATTTTTTAGTGTTTGTGAGAACTCTGGCTGCCGCAGAGTAAACCACATTAAAAGTTTTATAAAATATTTTAATACATTCATATCGATATTCTTTTTTCGATCGGTAAACAAACTACAAACAAACCAAGTCGCCATGCATGTTGAAATTACATCACAGGGGCAACTCTGACAACAAAATCTTGTCCGACTTCAACGTCATAAAAGGGGCGTGTTTCCGACGGGAAGTGACGTTTTTTGTGACGTTTCGTGACGTTTTCATCCGAGTTCCAACTTGGAGAGAAATAATCAAACGCACCATTATATATCCTGAAGATTTTATGGTGCGTTCGTTTTTCTCTCGGAACTCGGAAATTCCGAGTTGAGTGACATCACGTCTGACAATCTCCCGTTCGAGCTACCCACATCTCGGAACAAACATGGCTGCCTCCATGAACACATTGCTGTGTGTTGTTGCTTTATATTTTAGCAGATTTGGAGTTTTCCAAATGGAGAACATGGAGATTTTTCCGAGAGACAAACAAGAAACACGAACTAGTCAAACCACATTAAAAGCTTTATAAAATGTTTTAGTACATTCATAGCGATATTCTTTTTTCGATCAGTAAACAAACTACAAACAAACCAAGTCGCCATGTTGAAATTACGTCACTGGGGCAACTCGGACAAAAAATCTTGTCCGGCTTCAACGTCATAAAAGGGGCATGTTTCCGATGGGAAGTGACGTTTTTCGTGACGTTTCGTGACGTTTTCATCCTAGTTCCGACTTGGAGAGAAATAATCGAATCGAGTTACACGCATGACGTTTGTATCCCCAGAAGTTCTGATGCGTTATCTGCTATTTCTCTCGAATATTTTACCTGGTAAAGTTTAAATAAATGACATAAATGCTCTAATAGTACATGTAAGTTAGTGGTTTATATATTGTTAGTTACTGTAATGTTGCGCTGCTTTATTTGTTTAATCGTCTAGTCTGTGAAGAACGCATTCAATTAAGAATTGCATTGTACTCTGTATATGACAATAAAAACTTTGAATCCTTGAAGTAAATGTATTTGATCTTTTTCCTGGCAGCTATCTTTTTACACAGGTCCAGTATACACAATAGTTTATTTTCCCTGCTAACAGTTTGTATCAGGAGTTGGTTGTGGTAAAAGAAGTAATGTGCATGCAGGTGAGATTTGCATAGATTTATCTACCCCCTTCTGGCAGTGCTGCCATTGCAGTCAGGTCTCGCACACTACAAGCAGAAGTTGTCCGACTTGGCTGCAGTCAATTTATACTCCACCCCTGCTGCCGCTTGCAGATCTCGCTCCACGCCATGTCAGCTGCAGACAGACCTAAGCCCAAGTCGAACGCAGCCATTAAATGAACTGTCGTGAGTGACAGGCACTCAGGAAAAGGGTAGGGCCACATTTCTTGTTCCTGATTGGACAGTAGCCATGTCACTCCAAGGGTACTGTCCAATTACAAACAAGAAGTGTGGTTCTACCCTTTCCGTTTTTTGAAATGCCATTGTGTTTCCTGTAATGTTGTTTTGTTTTTTGAAATGTCGTTGTGTTTTCTGTAATGTCATTGTGTTTTCTGTAATGTCATTGTGTTTTTTGAAATGTCATGTTTTCACCTTCAGGGCCACCGTAAAAAGAGCTCTAAAAGCTGAAATCACTAATGTGCAGGATAGTAAGGGTCTTATAATTGAAAATGAAATTGATATAGTAAATGAGTTCAATGATTATTTTACACAGGTGTTCACAGTAGAGAACATGAGTAACTTACCACCATTTAGTATGAATACAAGCATCGTCTATGACCAATATATGTATAACTGAGGCTGATGTGGTACTAAGCCTAGCTAAGCTCAAAATAAATAAATTGCAGGGCCCTGATGGCATATTACCTATAGTTTGAAAAGAGATTAGGGATATTTTCAGCCAACCTTTAACTTTAATTTTCCAGAAATCGTTATATGCGGGTGTGGCACCTTCAGATTGGAAGCATGCTAATATAACGCCCATATTCAAAAAAGGGGATAGAAGTAATCTAGAAAACTATAGGCCAATCAGTTTAACTAGCATTACTGGAAAAATAATGGAATCTAAAATCCAAGTGAAAATGGTAGATTACCTGGATCCAAATAACATTCTGAGGGATAGCCAACATGAATTTAGGAGAGGTAGATCCTGTTTAACGAATCTACTTGAGTTCTTTGAGTAAGTTACAAGTGAAATTAATCACAAATAGGCCTACGATGTGATCTACTTAGATTTCCAGAAGGCCTTTGATGTTGTCCCCCACAAATGGCTCTTGCTTAAGCTCAAAGCTGCAGGGATTTTAGAAACTGTAGCAGCTTGGATCAAAAACTGGTTAAGAGACAGGAAGCAGCAAATAGTTAATAGAATGATTATAAGAATGACCTCGGTGTGTATGTTGATGCTTCCATGTCCCACTCTCGCCAGTGTGGGGAAGCAATATATATAATTCCTTGGTAAGAACCCACCTAGAATATTGTGTGCAGGTTTGGTCACCATACCTGAAGAAGGACATTGCTGCCTTAGAAAAGGTACAACAGAGGGCTATGAGAATGATTCCTGGTCTTAGAGGAATGTCTTATGAGGAGAGGTTAGCTGAGCTGAATCTGTTTAGCCTCGAGCAAAGGAGACTAAGGGGGGACATGATCCAGGTATATAAGAATCTAACAGGTCTGGATGCTGTTCAGCCAAATGGCTATCTCAATATTAGTTTAAATACTAGAACTCGTGGCCATAAGTGGAAATTAGCGGGAGAACATTTTAATACGAATCTGATGAAGCACTTTTTTACACAGCGTGTAGTTAGAGTATGGAATAGTCTTCCTGCTAATGTACTGTAGCACAAGCTAAAACCCTGAGTTCCTTTAAATCAGAGCTAGATAAGATTTTGACAACTCTGACCTATTAGTTAAGTTCTCCCCAAACGAGCTTGATGGGCTGAATGTTCCCCTCTCGTTTGTAAATTTCTTATGTTTCTTATCTATCTATCTATCTATCTATCTATCTATCTATCTATCTATCTATCTATCTATCTATCTATCTGGTGTTTCATTAAATAATATGATTACGTGAAAAGAGCAGTTGTACTCTATATTAAAACGCATATAAATGAAATAAAACAAAAAACCAAAAAACAATTAGTTCACTTCGAGTGTGTACCTGTTCCATAGCGAGTGTCTGCACCCACGCATTTGTAAAATGAGCCATTCAAATATTGTTTAATATTGTTGTCCTTAATGAACATTATGTTCGAGCATAAGGGTGTCCATAAGTGGACATGGTACGGACATGCCCGGGGCCGCAGGTAGATGATCGATTTTATAATTATATCAGCTGATCAGCGGCCTTCTGTCTTGGAAGAGAGGTGAAGAGAGGGGCAGAGCTGTCAACTGATCACCACCTGGTAGTGAGTTGGCTCAGGTGGCAGGGGAGGAAGTCGATCAGACATGGCAGACCCAAGTGCATAGTAAGGGTCTGCTGGGAACGTTGGGCAAAGGCTCCTGTTAGCCACCTCCGGTAGAACTCCAACTGCATGCCGGAGGGAGGTTGGGCACATTGAGTCTGAATAGACATTGTTATAGACCTCCATTATGGAAGCGCCTGTACGGAGCTGTGGCTGCAGGGTGGTTGGTGCCAGTCGTGGCGGTAACCCCTGTACCTAATGGTGAACACCGGCTGTGAGGGGGCTGTCAATCCTTGCGGTTTTCCCTACCCCCAGCTGATTCACCATCTGCGCAATCTCAGTGAGATTGGGTGGATCACAGCTGATTGGAGGATCAGCTTCCAGAACCATGGACAGATTGCAGTTGCCACCAAGTTGTGCGCTGCAACTCCTCTCGATAATATCCAGGGTGCCCTGCAAGATGAAACACCTCCTTCTGGGAACACTGGCAACATCAACACAACCCTCGGCAACCTTCAGGGTCTTATCACGGAAGATCTCCTACATTACATTAGAGTCTGCAAGTCTTGAAGCTCCTCACACAAACTGCATGCAAACTCATCAGAAACAGCTGGATCTTGGAGTCCGGCCAAGTCCGGTCTCATTCTCCTAGTAGGTGGTAGCCTACTGGATCTAATCTGAGTCTTCAGAGTAACAACAACCAGTCTGTGGTCAGAATTCACAAACTGGGCACTTCTGTAGACCCTGCAGTTTTGCAGGAGCCTCCAGCATCTGCCCATGAGTGTTACAGCGTGGTGGTGCAGGGCAGGGAAACAGGCATGGGAGTCCGAACGTATGGGGCAAAACAGTATTTATTGGAGGCGACACACTCAGGAACACAGAGAACTTGCGATATTACGACGTTCTTGACCAGACTAAGGAAAGACTGACAGGGAAGCACTGAAATACACTGAATCATTACACATAACTAGAGACAGCTGGTAAACAGGAGGATTCCACACAAGGTAAATGAGGGGGTGTGGCACACAGGAGGATCAGCAGAATCAGGGTGTGACAACGAGGATGTGATTGATCTTCTTCGCCGCACCACCAGTATTGGAGTACAAGGTCCAACGATGCGGCTCAGGGTGTTGGAACCAGGATCCCGCGATCCGCAGCCCCTGACCTTTCGCAAAGTCAAGGAACATGGAGTCACTTTCACCCCAGTCTCCAGACGCATGGAGACCGACACAATCCTCAAAGCCAGCCCTGTCAGTGCCGGTGATCAAATTGAAGTCACCCATGACCAGAGGAGTGTCACCTTGTGGGCACCCTCCAACCACTGAGCAAAGTTGCGAGTAAAATGTCTGCCTCAACGAGACATCACTGACCATGGTCAGAGCATGCACTTAGACAACAGACAAGACACCCAAAGAATGCCTTAGCCTGAGTCTCATAATACACTCATTGAAAGGTGTAACATCAGACACCATCGGGAGGAGCCAATCCGCTACAGCAACAGCTACTCCCTGAGTATGGCAGCCATCAGACCGACCAGACCAAAAGTAGGTATAGCCACCCAAAGTACAGAGATCAGGCCTTGTTTATATTGAGCAGTTGTGAGTTGTTTTACGGTAGCTGGAGTGCCAATCCCGTCACCATCCCCCAAAAATTGTTTCTGTGCAAGTTGGAGGACCACTTGCAGAGCCAGATGCAATTTAATGTTATATATTGCCAAAAATATTGGGACACCCCTCCAAATCATTGTATTCCAATCACTTTCGTAGCCATAGGTATATAAAATCAATCACCTAGGCATGTAGACTGCTTCTACAAACATTTGCAAAAGAATGGGTTGCTCTCAGCAGCTCAAGTGTGGTACTGTGATAGGATACCACCTGTGCAATAAGTCCATTCGTAAAATTTCCTTGCACTACATATTCCACGTTCAAGTGTTGGTGTTATAACAAAGTGGAAGCAATTGGGAACAACAGAAACTAAAATGAATACTGAGGTGCACAGTGTGCAGAAATCGCCAACTGTCTGCAGATTCAATAGCTACAGACTTTGTCTGACTTTCAGATTATCTCAAGAACAGTGCACAGAGAACTTCATGGAATGGATTTCCATGGCTGAAGAACTGCATCCAAGCCTTACATCACCAAGTGCATTGCAAAGTGTCGGATGCAGTGATGTAAAGCAGGCCGTCACTGGACTCTAGAGCAGTGGAGACGTGTTCTCTGGAGTGAGAAATCACGCTTCTCTGACTGGCAATCAGATGGACAAGTTTGGGTTTGGCAGTTGCCAGGAGAACTTGCCTGACTGCATTGTGCCAAGTGTAAAGTTTGATGGAGGAGGGATTATGGTGTGGGGTTGTTTTCCAGGGATTGGGATTGGCCCCTTAGTTCCAGTGAAAGGAACTCTTAATGCTGCAGCATTCAAAGCCAATTTCATGCTTCCAATTTTGTGGGAACAGTTTGGGAATGGCCCCTTCCTGTTCCAACATACTGCGCACCAGTGCACAAAGCAAGGTCAATAAGGACATGGATCAGCGAGTCCAACATCAGTGCCCAGCCTCACAAATGCTCTCCTGGAAGAATGGTCAAAAGTTCCCATAAACACACTCCTAAACCTTGTGGACAGCCTTCCCAGAAGAGTTGAAGCTGTTATAGCTGCAAAGGGTGGGCGAACTCCATATTAAAGCCTATGTATTAAGAGTGGGATGTCATCTTTCTATATTGGTATATATAAATTCTTTCACTAAAAATAAAAAGATTTAAAAGGCTGAATGTTAATTGTATATCAGATATAGTAAAAATGTTTATGGATTTAATGCTGCGTTCTATTTACCTCAGAGGTTGGAATTACATCACATCCGGGTTAACCTCATTCCAGTACAAGACAGAAAGCTATTTAGCAATACCAAGGACCTGTTTCAAAAAGCAGGATTTCTTGCCTAGATGGATAACCTGTCAGATTTAAAGTACCCAAGTTCAAATAGCCTTTAACTTCGTTCACTTACATTTATCCCAGACTACATTAAATCTAAATAATAAGTTATCTGCTTTCTGAAACAGACTCCAGTTCCAGTCAGGTTCCATATTAGCCATTGTCAGCAATGAAACACCTCCATAACATAATGTGATAAAAGCACATTATGCATTATTTGGCGTATACAAACACCATAGCAACATACTGTATAACGGATGGACAGTACTGTGTGGATACCAGATTTAATGAGACTCAAATAATACATACGTTCTAATAAACTTTATAAAACTATAGCTTTCATTTCTGTTGATGAAGGGTGCAGCCATCTTGAATTCTGAGGTCGGGTTGCAGAGGTTCCTATGATTTTTCAAGTAGGAATTCAGGGGTTGGTTCAGCTGAAATTTCTTACTAGGAACTCAAAAATTACCAGTTCACATTGTTACATTACATCCTAAGACATTTATTTATTTATTTGGTTATTTGTTTGTCGGTGTTTTAATACATTGTATATCTATGGATGCATTGTTATTTGTGATACTATTGTGTTGTAGGCTGCTTGTGCTGTTCTGCTGTCCCTCTCTGTTCCCTTCTGTTAACATGGGATGAACACATGTAGGGGGAGGAGACTAGCCTGTTAGCAAGACCTATTTCTTGGCCGAGAGACACCAAGGTTGGGGATAAAAGCCTGGCTGCTCCTATTGCTCACAAAGAGATTCACTCCTCTGTTGCCTCAGACTGGCTGCTGCTCCTCTTCCTCCTGCTTCTACTGCTCCTACTCCAAGATGAGTGTGCTGTAAACTCACCATTTGTATTTTCTTTTTTGTGAATAAGCCTTTTTGGGAACTTTGTAGAGAGGTGGGTGCTATTTGTTTGAGCTTACTTTGTCTCCTGTTTTTGGTTAAGTAGGGAGTGAGGGCAGTTTCTGTTTTTAATTTTGTATTTTTGTTTTGAGGTAAAGTAGTTCCACTCCAAATAGTTATTATTGGTTGGCTTGTTATTTTGGGCTTTCCCTCTCCTGAGGTTTGTTTTATTCTTCTCATTCTTTGTAAATAGCTGTCTTGATTAAAACTTTTGTGGTTTGTCTGAAGCACAGAGAATTTCTCCCTTTTTTTCTTAAGTTGCCCTAACCACTAGACTTAATAATAGTAGTGCAGGGTGCCATAATAGAAGCAGGGGCTCGTCCAGGATTATTTAGGCTTTATCTGTTTTGTCCCAGCATTGAACTGCTTGGCTCTTGTTGGGAGGTGAGTTGGTAAGTCTGGCTGTTTTCTTGTGGTGTGGGCGAGGACTGAGTGCTACATTGCTATGTCTTTTGACCTGATTAGATTTATGCTCTTCCCTAGCACTGAGCAGCTACCTCAGTATTGTATAGATGACTTGCAGTAGATTGCAGTTTTCTTCTTTTGATATTTAAAGTTCCTCGTTATTCAGCTAAGTGTGACATCAAAAAACAGCTGTATCATCAGTTAGTAGAGCAGGTTATCTTGCCTGAGGAGTCTGAGGAACAGAATGGGGCTACTGCAGCGAGTGCCGCTGTGCCACAGGCTACTGCATTTGCTGCAGAGGCTGGTGCTGCCACTTCAGTAGTGGACTCTGGGATAAAACCTATCCTTACTCTTGGGTCTCCAAATTCTTGCTATGATCCAACAATGGCACTGAAGCTTAAGGAATAAGATCTGGAGATTAAGAGACAGGAGCGTGAATTACAGAAGCTTTCTTTATGTGAGGTGGAGTTGATGACAGTTGGCCCCCTCTATTCAGATAGCTGGGACAAGCACATGAAGTCACTGGATCTTGTGTGACAGACTTGCAGGTGCTGCTCTGACACTTAATCTTGCAAAGTGTGAGTTTGCAAAGGCAGTGATCACCTACAGTCAGGACCATAAATATTTGGAGTTTTTCAATTTTTGAGTTCTGTACATTAGCACAATAAATTTTAAAAGAAACAAGTCAGATGCAGTTGAATTACAGACTTTTAGCTTTAATTCAGTGGGTAGAACAAAAACATTGCATAAAAATGCGGGGAACTAAAGTAATTTTTCTACACAATCCCCTCCTTTCAGGGGCTCATAAGTAATTGGAAAAATTAATATAACTGCAAATAAAATGTTCAATTCAATTCTTTTTAACTTAGTTGAAAACCCTTTGCAGGCAATGACTGTCTGAAGTCTTGAACTCATGGACATGACCAAACGCTGGGTTTCCTCCTTTTTAATGCTCTGCCAGGCCTTTAAGGTAGCAGCTTTCGGGTTCTGTTTGTTTGAGGGTCTGAAGTTTAGTCTTTAGCAAGTGAAATGCATGCTCAATGGGGTTGAGATCAGGTGATTGACTTGGCCATTCAAGAACATTCCACTTCTTTGCTTTTATAAAGTCCTGGGTTGCTTTTGCTGTGTGTTTTGGGTGATTGTCCATCTATATTATGAAACGCTGCCCAATGAATTTGTCTTTGGATTTGAGCAGACATGATGTCTCTGAACACCTCAGCATTCATTCGGCTGCTTCCATCCTGTGTTACAGCTTCAAGAAACACTAAAGACCCAGTGCCACTGGCAGCCATGCACGTCCAAGCCATAACACTGCCTCAACCATGTCTTACAGATGATGCGGTGTTCTTTGGATCATAAGCTGTTTATGGTAGACTTGCATATTGATACACCTACCTCCTGGAGAGTGTTGTTCACTTGGTTGGCTGTTATAAAGGGGTTTCTCTTCACCATGGAAATTATTCTGCGATTATCCACCACTGTTGTCGTTGTCCGTGGACGTCCAGGCATTTTTGCGTTGCTGAGTTCACCAATGCTTTTTTTCTTTCTCAGGATGTACCAAACTTTGGATTTTGCCACCCCTAATGTTGTGGCAATTTTTCTAATAGTTTTTTTCTGTTTTCGCAGTCTAAGGATGGCCTGTTTCTATGGGCTGATATTTGTGCCACTAGAAACTGAATATGAATTTTGTATATTTGAATCTGCAGTTATCCGCATTACAAAACTTGTATTAGGATGAATTCGCGGACGATTATGTCACCCACGTGGCATGGAATTAATCCTTTTACTATACTATTCTGGGAAGTTGTAATTGTGGATTAATTCTGATCGCGTGTGGACTGATCATCCTGAAATTCAGATCAATCGTCCATGATTCACCCCGAATGTTACTAGACTGCACAAACACATTATTTACCGATCCCCTGTAAAACCTAATTTTGCCATAAATAACTTGGGCTCATAAAAAGAAGCCAGGATACTCATCTGGGCCATTAGATCGGCAAGCAGAACGCTTATCTTGGTTTCGGGAGATGGGGGGGTGGTCGGTATACAGCACCCTATATTGCCTTTAGGGGGGAACAGGGAGGCATTGCGCAAAGACACCTGGCGCCAGGACACCTATCTTACTGTATTATCGCAAGCAGCATCACTCGGACAAAAGGGGGAATTTGGTAACATATTGCCTGTGGGGAAGGGGTGAGCCTGGCCAGCTTACCCCCTGCCCGCACGCAACGCTAAATTTACTATGAAGGAAGGGGGAGATCCCAGTACTGACCGGAGCTCAGCCGTGGGATAGAGCGCGCATCTCCCGGCACTTTCTCGGGACTCACGTGTTGGTCTCCTGCCAGGACTGAAAAGGGCTCCCCAGTCCGTGTGTGAAGGTGGGTGATGATGGCACTGTCAGGGTCAGCCCCTGCTGTGGTCCTTCCATGTCCCTTCCCCGTTTGACCAGCAAGTGTTGCTGGTCATCCCGTTCTTTATGTTAGTCTTTGTTCTCTGCTGTTACCTGTCTGGTCATGTGGCTCAATGTGTTGAGCATATGGTTGTCTGTGTACCCTTCTGGCCCGTGTTTGAATCCTGCCTCCTCTGTTTTTGTATTTTGGCTCCCTAGTGTTTCATTTGAGTTTCTTTAGTTCTTATGTCTGATTTTGTAGTTGGTTTTGGTTTTGTTCCTTGTGCCCCTGCTTGTGTCTTTACCTGTTTAAATTCCCTAGTGTTGGTTTCTGTTTTCCTGTTTCCTTGGTTAATTCTTAGTTTCCCTGTTTTGTTCCTTTGAGTTTATTAGTTTCACCTGTGCCCTGTTTTCCTGGTCTGTTAATTAGTCTCACCTGTCCTGTGTTAGTCTTATTACCCAGTTTTGGTTTCTGTATTTAAGTCCCTGCTTCTGGTCTGGGGCTCGTTCTTCGTACGTCGCTAACTCAGTTAGCTGGATTTGATTGTTGATGATTTGGCATGATCTTGGATTGTTTGGTTCTTCGAAGCTCATCCTGGACTTGCTGTCATAGCAACAGGTGCTATGGGAGCAGGCTTATTTCATGTAAACAGGATTAGATCGCGGCTTTATAACCGGAGGAGATAGGGAAGTCTGTCGCAGCCATATCTTGTCCATTTTTACGACAGCAACCTGTTGCGGAAGGTGCAAGAACAATTCGCAGAGCTTTTCGAATTAATTGCGTATTGCGGGATAGACAGGATCCTTTGGCGCAGCGCGAAAGTGTAATTGTTGAGAGATATCATTTTTCTCATGAGGGTGTTATTTACATCATTAATTTGTTGGAACCCCACATTAAGTGCTCAACATGGAGGAGTCGGGCTTTGACAACTGCACAGACTGTGTGCATTGCCCTGAGATTCTTTGCGAGTGGCACTTTCCTTTACACTATTGGAGATGCAGAGAACTTAGTGAAAAGTGCTGTCTGTCGTGCCATTTGCAAAGTTTACCTGGCACTCAAGCAGTTTTTAAGGGTTTTTGTGGTATTTCCAAGCCACTTAAGACCCCAGGTAGTAAAGCAGAATTTTTTTGCTATTGCAGGTACATTTATAATTGTTAATGACATGCAATCATGATCATGCCAAAAAGTATGACTAACAGTATGTGTCCTTCAGGCTTCCCTAACGTGATTGGTGCCATAGATTGCACACACATTCCCATCAAGGCCCCACCAGGCCCCAATGAAGGGGATTTTGTAACAGAAAGGGGGTTCACAGTATAAATGTGCAGGTATATTACTATTACAATTTATAATATTCCAGATTAGTAATATATTACATAAAAAAAAAAAATGGATCAAAAAGTATGCAGTTGACTGACTAAAATCTCTTAGATGGTGTGTGACGCTATGTTCCATATAACAAATGTGGAAGCAAAATGGCCAGGATCAGTGCATGACTCAAGAATTTTCAGAGTCACATTTATGCACATTATTTGAATGTGGTAAGGGAACATATAAATGTGAAGCTCACAGTATTACACACACTTATGCTGAGCCTAACAAAACTGCATTTTTCCATTATACAGGGGATTTTGACGGGATCTTGCTTGGAGACAGGGGCTATGCCTGCAGGCAGCATTTTATGACGCCCTTCTCTGACCCAAACCCTGGACCACAAACCCGTTACAATGCAGCTCTAGCCAGGACAAGGGCACGCATTGAAATGACCTTTGGGCAACTAAAGGAAAGATTTCAGTGTCTGAAGGGTTGCACCTGACAGGGCCTGTGACAAAATTGTTGCATGTGCCATCCTCCACAATATTGCCACCATCAGAAAGGAGAGGACCCCTGTGGTGGAGGTGCAGCCTGATGATGACCTCCAGCCAGTGCACTTGGACCAACCTAGTGGCAGAGCTGCACGGGACAGAATTGTGGAGCACCATTTTTGAATGTGTAAAATAAGACAAGACAAATATGCTTAGTTCCTGGAGTTTTATTTAAACAATTTTTTATAAAGAAAAGCCAGCAAGTCATCTTTTGCCTGCAATAACAGATAGTTATGTAAAGTCAGCAATACTACTCTGTGTCAAATGGTGTATTAGCACTTACTCTGAAAGTCTTTTTGAAGCAACTCTATCTCTAGTGCAATTTTTCTCTTTTTGAAGTTGTCGAGTTCAATTTCTCCTCTTAATTTGTGTTTTTTCAGGTCAAAATACTCGATTTTTTGTTGAAGATGCTGTTTATATAGGGAACGGATGTCACCCTGTGTCATTTTGTGAAAGAAAAAAAAAAAAAGGGTCAAAACATGCCTCAAGCAACAAAAGTAAAAAGTAAAAGTACAACACTGTCCATCTCTGTATCAGTTCTTTGTGCAGACTCTTCTGCAAGCCTTTCTGTATGCCTTTCTCTAGGTGTGGACTCCTGCAACTCATATTGCAGACAAAGAATAGGTACACAAGTATATACAAATTAGTGTAAAGTTATTTTATGCACTTACAGGTTCTTCCTCCAAAGGACAGTCATCTGAGAGGGTTTCTTCACTGTCCTGTGCAATGGAAATAAATGGGTATTCCAAAGTGTTGCACTCTCTTCCCTTTATGCAAGTTAGAAAAAGTACACAACTTACTGCATATGCTTCAGCTACCACTTGCTTGGGAACAGGTAAAAATGTTGGTGTATTATGTAAAACTGCACAAAAGAAGAAAAAAATAAATAAAAACAAATAATTTTCATTACAATTTACTACACTATAAAAAATATGTGATCAATAACTCATGGCAACATTTTATATTAACTAAAAGTTTAGAAGTCTTCACTTTCACAAATGGTTGAAATGACTGTACCAGCCATTTGGATTATACTTCATTTAATGCAGCAACAAATAATTTTACAGTGTACTAAGAGAATTGAAAGCTCATTTAGCCTACCAGCAATGAAGGTGTTGCTGCTACTGGTCCCTGGCTTTGGGTCTGAGGAAGAGCTGCCCCCAGGGATGCCCTCCACAATGGTTCGGTTTTCATTCAACCCAAGGGCCAGCTCCTCTGCTGGGGTATATTGTGGTGGTGCAGGACCACCACCTGTTTTTTTTTTCAGCCTTTTTCTTGGTGGCTGTTATAAACAGACAAACACATTATTTAACAGTGGCTTTTAAAAAGGAAAAAAAGTGGCTTTTTAAAATAAAGACAGTATAAGAATTAAAGGCTACCATTTTGTAGAATATTCTTGTACTTCACTTTCACTTGTCCCCATGTTCTAGTGGGTCCCGTGGTGGCTCTGACATAAAAGAACAAAGTAAATATGAAATTATTACAATGCAAAAATACACACTGTAGAAAGTAATAGAAACATCTACCATGGACAGCACTTACGCATTTAATTTGTTTGCTACTTTTTGCCAGCCCTCTCTCCTGGCTTTTGCAGACTTTGAGGTGTTTCCTGTCGTTTTAATTAAAGACTCAAATTCAGCATAACCTTCCATTAAAAGCTCTTGTTCTGCTTGGGAGAAAAACTGGGCACGTTCTTTGGCCATGCTGAACAGCCAATAACAGCGTTGCTAATCATTGTTTCTACTATCGATACATATCCCCTTTTAAACCAACACATGAACGCGCAATTATCTCAGATAACTCAATCCAGCGATACTAATCATAAACAACAGGTGTGTTCGAAGAACCCAATTAGCCGGATCATGATTAGCACGATGATATGATCTTGGATGTCTCATTTGATCTCGGATGTTTTAAGCAACGTATGAAGAACGAGCCCCTGTTCTTTAGTGGTTCGTTGATTGTTTTTGTTTGATGGTTGCGATGTTTGATGGTTTAGATATTTTCAGTGTTCTACGTGTATTTGGTTTTTGTTATTTAGTATTGTTTTTAAGTATTGGACTCTCGGGAGGGTGGGTGACGCCTGAAGGCTATTTTGCCGGCCTTGGTCGAGTCAGAACACCGGTAGTGCGGTCAATAAGCTGACTCCCACCTGGGTTGTCTCAGTTGTGCGTACAGAACACCCCCTTCCAAGTTGACATTGCTGGAGATCGGGCCTGTTTGACTGGGATTGAGCTTGTGGGACGTGCCCTGTTCAGGGGGGACACAACAGTGAGCTGCTCTGAATATAGTCTTATTATTTTAGAAGTTGTTGATTTACGTATTGGTGGTGTTTGTTAGTTGGACATTCGACTAGGATAAGGAGGTGTACTGAGTGTGGGTGGCTGAACCCACATCCGGAGGCAGAAGGGCTGCTAGACAAGGGATCTAAACAGTCAGGACAGATTAAAAATGGACCGTGAGTTTGATCGGGAGCTAAATGACGGGGGATGGCCGCCCCCGGAAAATGCAGTGTGGAAGCCACTAGTAAAGGAGATCCAGGTGGTGAAGGAAGCTATAGAAGGGGCAAGTGGTGAAGGAGATAAGGATAAGGAGGTAGCTGACGCCTGGGAGCGTATGTGTGCAGTGGTCCGGGGTGCTGGACAACAGATAGGAGACAGGCGCTCATTGGGAGAGCTATTGTGGAAAACGGAGAGAGAGCATGCTAGGCAGAGGGAGCATTTGTGCATTTCCATAAAACGTCATTGACAGTAGTGGAAGTGCGGGTTGGTAAATTTAGAACTTTGATAAATCTTAAAATAATGTATTTGAATAAAATATTGTGATTAATAGATTTTATGGATTATAGAGACTAAGTTTAGAGATAAAGGGTATTAAAGCACATCTTTGTGAGAAAAATAACAGTTTATAGACAAAAGGTTTTAGTATATGTGTGCCCGTAGATTATTGGGTGCAGTGTTAGGGATTTTAGTTAGGAGAGGAAATAAGTAGAAAATAAATAATAATAATAATAATAAAAATAATAATAAATAATTTAGAGCCACACATCAAGGTGAAGTAGCTACAGTCAGGGAATAGAATTCAAAAAAAAAAAAGAAGAAGAATAGAGCAAGGGTTGACTGTGAGGAACTGTTAATTTTTAGACAGGAAAACAGTTCAAGTGACAGTAGAGTGCAGAAAAGCATTAAAATGCAGGCCCCGGTAAAGGCAGCAGAAACACCTTACGCTTAAAGCGAGGATAGAAAAGATGTCTAAAAAGTTGGGGAATAGAACAAAGGCCCTGGTAACTAAGTGGCCTAAAGGGGGCACATGGGATGTGGCAGTGTGTGAGGAGATGGAGACTCTGATAAAGTATCATAAGGCTAATAAGAACACAGAAAGGCGTAAAAAGAAAAGGAGTGAGGAACTGGAGGTACTGAGGTTATTTAAAGCAAAGGGAGAGGCCTGGAGAAGGGAGCAGAAAGCCATGAGAAAGGCACTAAATGAGAAGAAGGGGGGTGAGAAAGAAGAGATGAGGCAGGAAGAAATATGGCCACTGTCATATCAAAGTCAGTGTCCGCTAGTGGAAGCCCCCCCCCTCCTTCATACATGGGTCAGTTTCCAGTAATAGAGGGGAAGGTAGAATTCAGAGGTGAGGTGACACAGAAGGATGAAGGAAGTAGGGAGCAGAAAGGAACGGCAAGTTGTTTAGATGGATACGGGGAAGTGAGTGCATTGCTGCGGCAGACAGTGCAGGAAGGACTGCGAGGGAGTGAGAGAAGAACAGAAGGCCAGGCATGTGGGCCTGAGAAACAAGGGAGTGAGATAAAGGTGGGGTACGGAGCAAGTGGTAGTAATGCAGAAGGGCTGGTGCATCTGCTGGACACCCCTAACCCTCCATCTAAAGGATGGAGTCAGTTTCAGGAGAAGGAGACAGAAACAGAGAGTGAGGAAGGAGTAGAGGAAGATAATGCAGATCATAGAATAGTGAGAAGCAGGAGGGCTGTGAAGCCCCCCACCAGGTACACTCCGATGCTTCCGCTGAGGGTGAACGGAGCACAGACACAGTATGTGCCGTGGGCAGGACAGGATCTGGAGGGCCTGATTCTCAGACTCCCAGTTCTGGCAGAAGGGGCTGGAAAATGGATAAAAGCATTTGAGGAGGAAACTATGGGTCGGCTCCTGGCGATGGGGGACATAAAGGCGGTTCTGGCTCGCGTTTTTGGGGTAGACGGAATGGAGAGACTGCTGCGAAGCAATGGCCTGGCAGCGGCGACAGGGACTCCTGTGAATGATGCATGTCACTCTGACGGTTACTGTGCTAACTGCTGGCATCAGCTGCGACTAATGTTTCCTCCACGGCTGAGTGTGGTTGAAATGAAGGTGGAGCCCATCAAGGAGGGGGAGAGCCCAGCTGCCTATCTGCAAGCTCAAGAAAAGCGACGGCACACTGAGACGGAGCAGGACCTGCAGAATCCGGTATTCAGAGAGAGGAGGAGGACTTTGCTAAAGAGCGTGAGAGGGAACTGACAAAGAAATGGAATCAGATGCAGCTGGAGGAGCTGACCGCTAAAAAGAAAAAAGTCCAGGCACCAGTGGTCTCTCCAGACCCAAGCCCCGGGGGCAGCCTGTGGACAGCCGACAGTCCCCTGTCGCTGGGGCCCCCCATGATACTAATTGGCCTCAGGTCCCTAATTGGAACAGAGTGAGTAGATACAATGGATGGGGGTTTCCTCAAAGGGCACCCATTTACCCACAAATTTGATGATCCCAGACTCTGGAGAGATTGGGGAACAGGCTGGTTCAGCTGGTGTGCTGGAGCTGTGATCAGCCAGGACACACCTGTATGTTCCAAAATCTTGTTTAGTGGAAGTTCAGATAGGTTACAAACATGTAAATATGCCCATACTAATATTAGAGCATATCCCAGTGAATTTGTCAGGCAGAGATGCTTTGTGTCAGCTGCAGATAGACATAAAATGTACAGAGGGGGGTGTAGAGGTGCTCAGTGGACAGTACAGCCTTCTGCGACAAAATTTGTTGTTCAATAGGGGACAGCATAGTTCATACGGGATTGAAGATGTTACTGATAAAGTTGGGGAAATTCTAGAACAGTGGGGCCCATTTATACAGGAACAATATAGCAATAGGCTGAATTGGACATAGAACAAACATACTTGTTTGTTGCGATGGAGAGATTTCAGTGTGAGGGAATGCAGGCTGCTACCGAAGGTGAGTTGGTGAGAGTCAGTGGAGTGCAGAGTATGTAGGAGACTTAAGAGGTTTGTGGCTGTGGAGCATGATAGGAGTGCAGTGTGAAGGGAAATAAAGTGTAGAGGAATGTTGGCAGGAGACAAAATGTGGAGGTTAGTTTATGATTTGTGTGCAGCGAAATAGTTAGTGGAGGATCAATCAGTGGAAGATCCCAGTCCTCACACCCTGCTAACAGATGTGCCACCCAGTGCAGAGTGGTTCACAGTTGTGGATTTGTAGATGGAATTTTTCAGGGTGTCCCTAACACAACAGTCACAGTTTTTGTTTGCGATCACCTATAGGGGTCAGCAGTTCATCCATGCGAGGATACTGCAAGGATGTGAACACATGCTTAGGGCAGATTTGGATGGATTGAATTTAAGAAGCACATTGCTACAGTATGTGGGTGATCTGCTCTGTGTTATATGCACAGGCACTGAAGCCGCCGTTGCTGAAGGTCTTACCGAAAGGGGGGCTTGAGGTGCACAAAGCTAAGCTGCAATACTGATAAGAACAGGCTGCATGCTTGGGGGGTGAGTTCAGCCACGGGAGGGGCCCTTATGAGGCCTCTGTGTGGAAACAAAGGGGATGCTAAGGACTCTGAGGGTCTGTTTCACAACCGTGAGGGATTTTTGGTTGTGCCTTTGTCGTGTGGTTGACACCTTAATAATGCATGCCCATTGCGCAAGGGGGAAGTGCTAGGAAAAAAAAAAAAAAAAACAAGGTTTATGAGTTGAAGTTGTACATGGGGTGTCTAACTCAAATATGCAAAGTTATTCTCAAGCAGGAAGAGGGGAAAGCAAGACGGCAAGAGAAGAACAGACACAGGAGGTTTGCAGGCAGGGTATGCAGTGGTGGCCAGACAAGGCCAGGATTATGTAACCTTGAAGGCAGACAGGCTGGGGGGAGCCCAGTCAGCCCAGAGAGCCGAGGTGATAGCGGTTATCGAGGCCCTGAAATTAGCAGAAGGGAAAGAAGCTACCATATACTCAGACTCAGCATATGCTGTAGGCGCAGTGCATGTGGAACTCACCCAATGGCTGAGGGCAGGATTCTTGACCGCAGGAAACAAGCCAATAAAACACGAAGCAGAAATGAGGGAATTGGCAAAGGCCTTGATGCTTCCCAAAAAAGTGGCAGTGGTCAAGTGCAAGGGACATGAAGGGTCAGGAACAATGGTAGCGAAAGGAAATCAGGCCGCAGATGAGGAAGCAAAGAGGGTCACAGGGTACGTGGTGTCCAAACAGATGATCACGGTAGAGGAGGAAGTTCACCAGAATTACCGACTGACCCTGGAGAAAGCGTTGGGATTGAGACATGCGTTCGGAACTGTGTATCATCCGCAGTCCCAGGGAAAAGTGGAGCGAATGAACCAAACAATAAAACAAAAATTGGCAAAAATCTGCGCGCAGACCAAAATGAATTGGGTTGACGCTTTACCACTGGCAATGATGTCAGTGAGGTGTTCCATAAACAGGGGGACCGGGTTCACCCCCTTTGAGCTCCAGACAGGCAGGCAGTTCCCAGGACCCCAGAAAGGGTTAACCTGGACCCCCGACGAGAAGGGGGAGCAAAATCCGAGGGCATATTATGATTGTTTGCAAGGTCTCGTTGCAGATTTCTCTAAACAGATCCAGGAGGCGAGACCAGAGAACCAGCCAGCCAAACCACACACGGCGTAGTGGGTCCTACTGAAAGTCATCAAACGGAAGTGGTCAGAGCCCAGGTGGACGGGCCCCTTCCAGGTCACTGAGAGGACGTCACACGCGGTTCGTCTGAAAGGCAAAGGTGACACGTGGTTTCACTGGAGCCAGTGCGCGGCTGTGGAGGAGCCAGGGAGAACCACGGCAGAGATCCAGGAGGCCCTTAGGGAAGGAATCCAGGGCGTCAGTTCGGCTGAACTAGACGCAACTCAGGTCTCAACAGAAGGGGCAGAATAATCCCCTGACCTGAGCAACCAGAGCAGGGTAGTCCACCCCTGCTCCAACGACCAGAAAGAACAAAAGCACCTCATCCACCGCCAGACAACACTAGGACCAGGATGGAGATCAAGATAAAAAGGGGAATGTTGGGGGAAACAAGTGTGTTATGTGTGATGCTTAAAATGCTTAAAATGTTAATGATTAGTGGTTTGTGAGCCATGCCAGCCATGGACCCCGAAGGGGGGCCGCGCCTGTGGCGGGCTGGGAGTGGAATTTCCCTGAAGCTCAGGGTTTTTGCCCTCCTTCCTAGGCTGGATGGACAGATTGTGTGTGGAACTCTTTGGAGTCCTAAAGGGGGGAGTGTGCGCTATGTTTGGGGAAGAATGCTGTACTTACATTCCCAATAACACAGCACCAGACGGCTCAGTGACCAGGGCACTCGAGGGTCTCCGGACCCTCTCCAAAATGATGCATGCACAATCCGGGATCAATAACATCTGGGATGCTTGGCTGACCTCGGCGTTCGGACAGTGGAAAGGCTTAATGAGCTCGCTTTTATTATCCTTTGCTACTTTTGCTGCGATTTTAGTTACTTGCGGGTGTTGTTGTATTCCCTGCCTGCGCGCACTGTCAGTTCGTCTCATCACTACCGTGATAGAGAAGCAGGATGACACCTATGCGCAGATGATGCCTCTCCTGCCTGTTGGGCCGGAGAGGGGCAAAGGTCATTTGGACAGCTTTGAACTACACCTCCCCCGCCAATAGGGTGATCTCCTTGCGGAGATCAAAAGGGGGAATGCAAAATTTCATAAATAAGGGAAAATACTACTAATCAGCATAATCAGGGTGATCTCCTTGCGGAGATCAAAAGGGGGAATTGAGGGAATAATTAATAAAATAAAGGGAATGATTCTATAAGGCTGTAACTAATCAAAACAAGAACTGACTGGCGCGCCGGCAAGGCAAGGCTACCTAATCGTAACAGATAGGGGGGGCGACAGAGAATATCAGCGGCCCCTACTTATCTTTTAGCCTTCCAGAAGGACAACTACTGTACGAGCCGGCTGGAATCACACATGTGGTTGTCACGTACACGGAAGGTACTGAGAAAGGGGGGGGGGGGATGCCCAAAGGGCTTTAAAAGGGATACAGCTGATACATATGGCAGAGCCTCCTCCTGTACATGCGGAATGTATGTCAGACGGCCGCTCCCGGATTGCAATCTGTCAGACAATAAACCGGTGATTTGCAGCTTCTCCCCGTGTCAGCTGTGAATCTCTTCTCATCCACGGACCCGGTGGAGACGCCGTGCTCCAACAATATCCCTTGTGGTACAAGGTTATTTTGCATTGCTTTTAATTGATATTGATTTTAATGCAAAGTTATCTTGTATTACTTGTATTAAAGTGTTTTTGAGTGAACCTATGCGTGCCTGTTTGTTCCTTCGAGAGCCCTATATCCCTCTCTCATCGAATTTAATAGATTGAATCTGAATTCCAGTAACTCGAAATAGCATTTATCCTACCTCAAAATTCAGTTCGCAAATTCAATTTCAATCTAGTGTGACACACATCCGGGTCCTTGAGAAAAAGTAATCGACCGCAGATTCACAACGCAACTCATTTCCACGTTTACGGCAGTTCTGTAGGTCGGGGTAAAGAGGAGGCGTGTGCCGGTATGTCAGAAAAACAAATGCTGGATTTACAGGTTTGTCATTACCTTATGATACATATGAGAATAAGCTTTATATACACAAGCGATAGCATAAACATTAACCATATGTCTGGTTAGTATATGGTAGTATATGTGGTTAAATGAACGATTTCTGGCACTGCTAGTTTATGTTAATATGGTAGACTAACGCAAAACTAACTAGGGATATGTATTTTACTTCTAGTTTAGTTTAAGTTATGGCTCGCCTGTTCATTTCATGTGGCTTTCTAGCAGTGTTTATGCTAAATATTTTTTCAAATATTCATCTTGCTGATATGAGGCAGAAATCAGTATTAATTTTATGTGAGTATGGAACATTATTTAGCACTTCATAATGCATAGAGAATGTACACTCACCTAAAGGATTATTAGGAACACCTGTTCAATTTCTCATTAATGCAATTATCTAATCAACCAATCACATGGCAGTTGCTTCAATGCATTTAGGGGTGTGGTTCTGGTCAAGACAATCTCCTCAACTCCAAACTGAATGTCAGAATGGGAAAGAAAGGTGATTTAAGCAATTTTGAGCGTGGAATGGTTGTTGGTGCCAGACGGGCCGGTCTGAGTATTTCACAATCTGCTCAGTTACTGGGATTTTCACGCACAACCATTTCTAGGGTTTACAAAGAATGGTGTGCAAAGGGAAAAACATCCAGTATGTGGCAGTCCTGTGGGCGAAAATGCCTTGTTGATGCTAGAGGTCAGAGGAGAATGGGCCGACTGATTCAAGCTGATAGAAGAGCAACTTTGACTGAAATAACCACTCGTTACAACCGAGGTATGCAGCAAAGCATTTGTGAAGCCACAACACGCACAACCTTGAGGCGGATGGGCTACAACAGCAGAAGACCCCACCGGGTACCACTCATCAACACTACAAATAGGAAAAAGAGGCTACAATTTGCACGAGCTCACCAAAATTGGACAGTTGAAGACTGGAAAAATGTTGCCTGGTCTGATGAGCCTCGATTTCTGTTGAGACATTCAAATGGTAGAGTCAGAATTTGGCGTAAACAGAATGAGAACATGGATCCATCATGCCTTTTTACCACTGTGCAGGCTGGTGGTGGTGGTGTAATGGTGTGGGGATGTTTTCTTGGCACACTTTAGGCCCCTTAGTGCCAATTGGGCATCGTTTAAATGCCACGGCCTATCTGAGCATTGTTTCTGACCATGTCCATCCCTTTATGACCACCATGTACCCATCCTCTGATGGCTACTTCCAGCAGGATAATGCACCATGTCACAAAGCTCGAATCATTTCAAAGTGGTTTCTTGAACATGACAATGAGTTCACTGTACTACAATGGCCCCCACAGTCACCAGATCTCAACCCAATAGAGCATCTTTGGGATGTGGTGGAACGGGAGCTTCGTGCCCTGGATGTGCATCCCACAAATCTCCATCAACTGCAAGATGCTTATCCTATCAATATGGGCCAACATTTCTAAAGAATGCTTTCAGCACCTTGTTGAATCAATGCCACGTAGAATTAAGGCAGTTCTGAAGGCAAAAGGGGGTCAAACACCATATTAGTATGGTGTTCCTAATAATCCTTTAGGTGAGTGTATAACTGAAGCTGATGTTTTGCAAAGCCTAGCTAAGCTCAAAATAAATAAATCACAGGGCCCTGATGGCATCTTACCTATAGTGTTAAAAGAGATGAGGGATATTATTTGCCGACCCATAACTTTACTATTTCAAAAATCCTTATCTGAAGGTGTGGTACCTTCTGATTGGAAGCATGCCAACATAACGCCCATTTTCAAAAAAGGGGATAGAAGTAATTTGTCAAACTATAGCCCAATCAGTCTTACTTCTATAACTGGTAAAGTTATGGAGGCTATAATCAAAGAGAAAATGGTAGATTACCTGGACTCAAATAACATTTTGAGGGATAGCCAGCATGGATTTAGGAGAGGTAGATCCTGTTTAACAAATCTGTTGGAGTTTTTTGAGGAAGCTACTCAGGAAGTTGATGATAAGAAGGCCTATGATGTCATCTATTTAGATTTCCAAAAGGCTTTTGATGTTGTTCCCCACAAGAGGCTCTCACTTAAACTCAAAGCGACAGGTATTTTAGGAACTGTAGCGACTTGGATTGATAACTGGTTAACGGATAGGAAGCAGCGAGTAGTTATAAGAGGCTCGATACTAAGCCTAGCTAAACTCAAAATAAATAAATCGCAGGGGCCTGATGGCATCTTACCTTTAGTCTTGAAAGAGATGAGGGATATTATTAGCCAACCTTTGACTTTAATATTCCAGAAATCGTTATCTGCGGGTGTGGTACCATCAGATTGGAAGCATGCTAATATAACACCCATATTCAAAAAAGGGGATAGAAGTAATCCAGCAAACTATAGGCCAATCAGTTTAACTAGCATTACTGGAAAAATAATGGAAGCTATAATTCAAGTGAAAATGGTAGATTACCTAGATGCAAATAACATTATAAAGGATAGCCAACATGGATTTAGGAGAGGTAGATCCTGCCTAACGAATCTGCTTGAGTTCTTTGAGGAAGCTACAAGTGAAATTGATCACAAAAAGGCCTATGATGTGATTTACTTAGATTTCCAGAAAGCCTTTGATGTTGTCCCCCACAAACGGCTCTTGTTAAAGCTTAAAGCTGCAGGAATTTTAGGAACTGTGGCAGCTTGGATCAAAAACTGGCTAACTGATAGGAAGCAGCGAGTAGTTATTAGAGGCACTATGTCACAGTGGGCCTCCGTTTATAGTGGGGTACCGCAGGGTTCAATTTTAGGACCACTATTGTTCCTAATTTACATTAATGATATTGACACGAATACATACAGTAAACTGGTTAAATTTGCAGACGACACTAAGGTGGGCGGGGTAGCAGATACTAATCTAGCAGCAGAGAGGCTTCAACGGGATCTGGATTTAATTAGCGAATGGGCTGATACTTGGCAGATGAAATTTAACACAGATAAATGTAAGGTAATCCATGCAGGGAGCAGAAATATACAGTACAGATATTTTATGGGTTCCACTGAAATAAAGGTAGCTGATTACGAGAAAGATCTCGGTATGTATGTTGATGCTTCCATGTCCCACTCTCGCCAATGTGGGGAAGCAATAAAAAAGGCGAACAGAATGTTGGGTTATATCTCTAGATGTGTGGAGTTTAAGTCAAGGGAGGTGATGTTACACTTATATAATTCCTTGGTAAGACCCCACCTAGAATACTGTGTGCAGGTTTGGTCACCATACCTCAAGAAGGACATTGCTGCCTTAGAAAAGGTGCAACGAAGAGCTACGAGAATGATTCCTGGTCTTAGAGGAATGTCTTACGAGGAGAGGTTAGCGGAACTGAATCTGTTCAGCCTTGAGCAAAGGAGACTAAGGGGGGATATGATTCAGGTCTATAAGATTCTAACGGGTCTGGATGCTGTTCAGCCAAATGACTATTTCAATATTAGTCTAAATACTAGAACTCGTGGCCATAAGTGGAAATTAGCGGGAGAACATTTTAAAACAAATTTGAGGAAGCACTTCTTTACACAGCGTGTAGTCAGAGTATGGAATAGTCTTCCTGCTATTGTAGTGGAAGCTAAAACCATGGGTTCCTTTAAATCAGAGCTAGATAAGATTTTAACAACTCTGAGATATTAGCTAAGTTCTCCCCAAACGAGCTTGATGGGCCGAATGGCCTCCTCTCGTTTGTAAATTTCTTATGTTCTTATGTTCTTATGTAAAACATCAGCTTCAGTTATATATATATTAGTTATAGACGATGTTGGATTAGTAATAAGAACTGGTAAGTTACTAGTGTCCTCAACAGTGAATACCCGTGCAAAACTATCATTGAACTCATTTACTATGTCAATGTCGTTTTCAATTATAAGACCCTTACTATCCTGCAGATTAGTGATTTCAGCTTTTAGAGCTCTTTTAGAGTTAAAATACTGGAAGAAACTTTTAACGTCATCCTTAGCCTCCAATGCGATCTTCCTTTCGACATTCCTTTTAGCTCGTCTAATGTCATTTTTTAATTCAGCCTGTAGATTTAGATACTCTTGCTTTATTATGTCATCATCAGTTATTTTCCATCTCTGGAACAAAGCCCTTTTCCTCCTTACTTTATACTTTATGTCCCTATTAAACCACCTAGGTTGCAATTTCCTTGATTTATTCTTGCTAGAAACAGGTATGAAGTCCTCTTGTACTTGCAATAATGTGCTTTTAAAAAATCCCCATGCCTCTTCAACAGTTTTGTTAATTAACTCCATCCAGTTCACAGTTTCTAGTTTTAATCTCATACAATTGAAGTTAGCCTTCCTAACATTATATATTTTTGATTTGGACTTTGCTCTTCGGGCAGTAAACTTAACCTCAAATTTAACCATGTTATGATCGCTACTGTCAAGTGGTTCTAAAACATCTAATTTACCAATCCTGTCCTGGTTATTAGACAAAACAAGATCAAGAATGGCATCTCCCCTGGTAGGGGTGTTAACAAACTGAGTAAAAAAACAATCCTGTACTAATTCCACCATGTCAAGTTCATTTTCAGAAGAGCCAGCAACAATGTCCCACTGCATCCCCGGTAGATTAAAATCACCCATAACTACCACATCATTTTTATTGCTCATAATCCTAATATCACTGTATAACAATCTGCTTTCCTCAGCAGCTACATTGGGTGCTCTGTAACAAACACCGACAATTAGGCTATTTGAGTTTGTAGCATCTAATTTTACCCATATAGCTTCCGTACTTTTACTTATATCAGTAAGCTCCCTTGCCTGCAAGTTTTCCTTTACATATACTGCAACACCACCTCCCTTCTTACCTATACGGTCTTTACGGAACAATGTGTAACCATCCATATTATATTCTTGTCCATCCTTATCACTCAACCACGTTTCAGTTATTGCTATAATATCATAAGAGTCTGATGAGATAAGAGCCTCTAAATCATGAATTTTATTCCTAATACTCCTGGCGTTTAAATACAGACAACAAAGGGTAGGCCTATTACAGTGCCTACTTATAATATGATTTTTTGGGGCTTTCCGTTTCCCCCCAGTTACATACTTAACTAACCTCCCTGCCCCCCCAGTCCCTAGTTTAAACATTCCTCAACTACTCTACAAATACGCCTATGATGTCATCTACTTAGATTTCCAAAAGGCTTTTGATGTTGTTCCCCACAAGAGGCTCTCACTTAAACTCAAAGCGACAGGTATTTTAGGAACTGTAGCGACCTGGATTGATAACTGGTTAAGGGATAGGAAGCAGCGAGTAGTTATAAGAGGCTCAATGTCACCGTGGGTCTGCGTTCATAGTGGGGTACCGCAGGGTTCAATTTTAGGACCACTATTGTTCCTAATTTACATAAATGATATAGACACCAATATATACAGTAAACTGGTGAAATTTGCAGACGACACCAAGGTGGGTGGTGTAGCAGATACTGAACTAGCGGCTCAGCAGCTACAGTGGGATCTTAATTTAATTAGTGACTGGGCCGACACCTGGCAGATGAAATTTAACATAGACAAATGTAAGGTACTCCATGTAGGGAGCAGAAATATAAAGTACAGGTATTTTATGGGACCTACTGAAATAAAGGTAGCTGATTATGAGAAAGACCTTGGTGTGTATGTTGATGCTTCCATGTCTCATTCTCGCCAGTGCGGGGAAGCAATAAAAAAGGCCAATAGGATGTTGGGGTATATCTCCAGGTGTGTGGAGTTTAAGTCAAGGGAGGTAATGCTAAGATTATACAATTCCTTGGTGAGACCTCACCTAGAATATTGTGTGCAGGTTTGGTCACCATATCTTAAAAAAGACATTGTGGCCTTAGAAAAGGTGCAGCGTAGGGCCACAAGAATGATTCCTGGTCTTAGAGGAATGTCATACGAGGAAAGGTTATTTGAGCTAAATCTGTTCAGCCTTCAGCAAAGGAGACTGAGGGGGGACATGATCCAGGTCTATAATATTCTAACAGGTTTGGATGCTGTTCAACGGAATAGTTACTTCAGCATTAGTTCAAATACAAGAACTCGTGGCCATAGGTGGAAATTAGCGGGAGAACATTTCAAACTGGATTTAAAGAAGCACTTCTTTACACAGCGTGTAGTCAGAGTATGGAATAGTCTTCCTGATAACGTTGTGCAAGCTGAATCCTTGGGTTCCTTTAAATCAGAGCTAGATAAGATTTTAACAACTCTGAGCTATTAGTTAAGTTCTCCCCAAGCAAGCTCGATAGGCCGAATGGATGGCCGAAACGTTTGTATAGTTCTTATGTTCTTATACAGGGTTAAGGTTTCTAGTAAAGGTGGCTGACCCAAGTTCCAACAACTGTCATTATTATAGTTATTTGTATGCTCTTTACATGTCAAACTATAATTTCCTTTTACAGCATAAAAAAAATACATTATTTAAGCAAGGAAATTATTATAATGTCAACTGTTGTCAGGAAACTTGCTTAATACTCCATGCAACATTTAATGTGCATTTTTGTCTGTCTGACTATTACTCTGCATTGACTGTACACAGTGCTTTTGTAAATAATTTTAGACTGTTATGTTTTAATATCCTTTAATGTACAGAGCTAGCGTAAACAAGCACTTATGTGTGGAGATTAGACGAGACAGTGATTTCCCGGGCAGCTTTGTGACTGTTCAGCCAATCCCTAGCCGATATTCATCTGTTTGAATCTGAGCGCCAGAAGGGCGGCTGGTAAATCTTCACATATTCTGCTCAGCCGTAGAATCTGGCTGCACAGGAATTCCTGTCCACGCTTATTGTCAACATTTACGATCGAGGAAAGGTTGAATGTACTTTTTATACAGTTTACCGTTATTATCACGTTATGATGGCTAAGCTGTATTCCTAGTTTGTGTGTCAGTATGTGATAAAGCTGTGAATCAAAGAGGCAGGAACAAATAGCTTCTTAAAAAATACTTTGTCACGCCCCGCTCCGTCCGATCCTAATGTGTGCCAGCCCACCTCGTTACCTCATGTTCAGCCCTGATTGTTCTCACCTGTTGCCTGTTCCGTTTGCCTAGTCTTGTGTATTTAGTCCTCGTCTGAGTCAGTCTTCCCTAGATTCGTCATTGATGTTTGCTGTCGTACTTCCCCGGTCCTGTTGTTATCCGAATAAATCCCCGTTCTACCCTGCTTCCTGGCTCCTCTCCCCTGCTTCCCGGATCGCCGGTGCCCGATCGTGACACTTTACAACACCTAAAAACAGTCAGGTCAGAAACAACACTGGTGTTAGACTAAGATCGATTTGTGAATTAATTCACAAATGCATTTTGGCAAATTATGCATGGTGATAGCCGGGTGTCAAACTCCAGTCCTGGAGGGCCGGAGCCTTGCACATTTTTGGGTTTCCCCTCATTTAAAGCACCTGATTCAACTTCTTTGTACTAGTTACCACATAGCTCTTGAGCTATATTATTTGTGGTGGAACAGGGAAAGAACTAAGCCACACAGGGCTCCGGCCTTCCAGGACTGCAGTTTGACACCCTTGCCACGGAAGAATGAAACCAGTGTTTGTTCAACTGTCTGTCAGACAGGTAGCACTAAAGAGTCCTGATATTCCAGTGTGTCCGGTTTCCCAGATTTGGCGCCCCTGCAGCTGGGTCTTGTTGCTGCAGCAAGATACACATTATAGGCTCACTTACACACAAAATTGGCGGGCTGGGGCCTCATTGGCTAATATGAGCGCATGCGCAATTGTATGTCTTGGAAAACCACGTGTCTTTTGGCACGCCATCCCTTCATCTCCATTTGGTTAACGTGAAGATCTACTAACGAAGACGCAGAAAAATCGGTAAGAAATTGAACATAAGAACATAAGAACTATACAAACGAGAGGAGGCCATTCGGCCTATCGAGCTCACTTGGGGAGAACTTAACTAATAGCTCAGAGTTGTTAAAATCTTATCTAGGTCTGATTTAAAGGAACCCAAGGATTCAGCTTGCACTACGTTATCAGGAAGACTATTCCATACTCTGACTACACGCTGTGTAAAGAAGTGCTTCCTTAAATCCAGTTTGAAATGTTCTCCCGCTAATTTCCACCTATGGCCACGAGTTCTTGTATTTGAACTAATGCTGAAGTAACTATTCGGTTGAACAGCATCCAAACCTGTTAGAATCTTATAGACCTGGATCATGTCCCCCCTCAGTCTCCTTTGCTTGAGGCTGAACAGATTTAGCTCAAATAACCTTTCCTCGTATGACATTCCTCTAAGACCAGGAATCATTCTTGTGGCCCTACGCTGCACCTTTTCTAAGGCCGCTATATCCTTTTTAAGATATGGACACCAAACCTGTACACAATATTCTAGGTGAGGTCTCACCAAGGAATTGTATAATCTTAGCATTACCTCCCTTGACTTAAACTCCACACACCTGGAGATATACCCCCACATCCTATTGGCCTTTTTTATTGCTTCCCCGCACTGGCGAGAATGAGACATGGAAGCATCAACATACACACCAAGGTCTTTCTCATAATCAGCTACCTTTATTTCAGTAGGTCCCATAAAATACCTGTACTTTATATTTCTGCTCCCTACATGGAGTACCTTACATTTGATGATGTAACCAAGTAGATATAACTTTAAACATGGCTACCTTACACTACGAACTCCCATAGAACGCTGTAATAGCTCCAATTACTGCCACTCCAGAACACGGCTAAGACAAAGCGATATCACCTAGTTACACTACAGCTCAACCGATTACGCTAATAACCCCCTCCCCCCCCGCAGATAGCCTGTCGTTCAGCCAGAAAACCACAACTACCTACCATCCGTCCACCAATATACACCCAAATACCCTCCACCAATTAGCATCCGCTCAACACCACTCCTCGCTCCACTAAAATTTCCTCCCACTCCAGTCAAATCGCTCCATGCTCGCTCCAATTTAAGAGGGACAAATACAGTAATCTGAATGCCTAACAAATGTCACCGTACACCGAAGCCTTATATAATAAACCGTCGGTTTTTTACGCGCCGGGTGTGAGAATGTGTTGATGAGCAAGGTCTGAGGGAAGTGGGGATTTGGAAGGACAGGAGCTACTGTATAAAGGTAAGGCACAGAAGATGCTGAGAACACAGAATAAAAGCTGAGTAGGTCGCATGAAAACAACAATACCTGACACAGAATTTGGGGGCTCCTACGGCCTAGGAGCTATTGAAAAAAAAACCCAAATTAGAGAAAAAAAATCATATCAAATACTAGAGATGAGCCGGATACTCGGCTGAAACGAGTATCCGGTACGGATAAAGCACTTTTGACGAGTACGAGTATCATACGAGTAATACAAGTCAATATCTGTGCTCGGATTGAATAAAAATTCTCATTGGGTAGCTGACTGTGTCTGCGTTCTGTGATAGACTAGTCACAGCGCCCCTCCCCTACACACATACAGATTTATTGTGTTGCTGTGTCCCGCTCTGCTCACTCACACACAGAACACTGAGAAGAGAAGAGAACAGCGCTCTCTCTCTCTCTGTCGCTCCCTCAGTCACTCAGGATCGCGGGTTTTTTTCCGTTAACGTTTAGGGTTTCTTCAGCTTCAGGTTTGTTTGTAGAATGCGACTCGCGTCTCTGCCTGTCGGAGTTTTTTTTTTCTTTTTTAAACCGTCAGCTGGCTCTAGCCAGTTTTTTTTTACTTCACGCACTGAGTGTCTGACACTTTCTTGCTGTATTTTATAAAAAAAAATAAAGGTAGTTGTGGTATAATTAATATTACAAATTAAGCTACACACACAAACACACACACGCACTCCCCCCCCTCTCTCTTTCTCTCTCTCTCTGTCTCTCTCTTACTCACTCACTCACTCACACACACTCACACATACCTGGTGTGGAAATAAAAAAAATAAAAAAGAACCAAAAAAAAAGAAATCACACTGATCATAAAAAAATTAAAAGTTAAAAAAAGAAAGTTATGTTGAGATGAAAACTCTTGTTCATTACATTTTACTTCATAATTGCAACCGCATGTGTTGTATTCATTGTTGCAAAACTTGTTCTGTATATAGTTCGTTTGTTATCGTGATCAAAACCACTGATCTGAAGCTCAATGCTGATGCTGTCATGTAAATAGTTTTCTAATCAGCAATAAATATAACAATTTCTGATCAACCCATATCAATTGCATGCTTAAAATAACATACCGGTTAAAGCCCCACCCATTTAAAGACAACCCGACCCACTTCCAGGTCAAACCCCGCCCACTTCCGGGTTAGGCCCCGTCCATTCCGAGTACAGATACAGATACAGATAATTCATATGGTTAACAGATACGGATACAGATACAGATAATGCTGTACTCGCTCATCCCTATCAAATACCCAAAGGGTTAAAGTCGAATTAAAGTGGCTGTGTCCTATAGACCTCAGGTGGAACTACAATTAGTGCTAGGTTTTGGGTCGCAGGCTCCCATGGCCTAGGAGCTATTGACAAAAAAAGGCTAATTTTAGAGAAAAAAAATCATATCAATTAAACAAAGGGTTAAAATCGAATGAAAGTGTCACGTCTGCTGTCCGGCAAACAGGCAGGACGCGGGGAAAGATAAGGCAAGCAGGCGAGGATCCAATAAACGAGTTTATTCCAGGTGGACAGGACAACACGGTACCCAACATTAATGACGGATGTGGGGAAACTAACTCAGACGCGGACTAAATACACAGGATAGGCAGAAAACAACAGGTGATGACAATCGGGAAGTAACACAAGGTAACGACGGGGGCGTGGCACACACGAGGATCGGACGAGCCGGGCATGACAGAAAGTTGCTGTGTCCTATAGGCCTCAGGTAGAACTATAATTAGTACTAGGTTTTGGGTCGCAGGCTCCTACGGCCTAGGAGCTATTGAAAGAAATCTACCCACTTTTTCCTTTTAAAATGATACTTTAAAATACAATAAAGTGTTAAAAACGAGTAAAGTTCTCCGTGTCCTGTGTATGTCAGGTAGTTCTAGAATATGCACTCATTTTGGAGTTACTGGGTCCCATTGCATTGAAGCTATTGCAAGCAATCAGTATTTTATTATTCTGACAGTAATTTGTTCCCATGCAAACGTACTCCCATCTGGAACAACCCTGACATACTACTAAACAATAATATCATAAATTTCCCGGATTGGAGTTGTAAAGGTATTAAATACTTGGAACATATATTTGAAGAAATAGACTTTATCCCCTTTGACTTATTAGTTAAAAGACATGGGATTAACAAGAATAGATTTTTAGAATATCAACAAGTTAAATCTATAGTAAAAAGGAAATTCAAGTCTACTCAAATCAAATTACAAATACCACCAAGGGTGGCAGAATTCCTTAATCTCAAAACCCCCAAATTACTGTCTAAAATATACAGGACACTTTCTAAAATGGATGATTCAATATCCCTTCCTATTGCAAAATGGGAGGCAGATTTATCAATCAGCTGGAACCACAATTTCTGGTCTAAGACATGCTTAAAAACCTTTGAACTGATTAGAAGTCCCAATTTACAATTAATACAATACAAAATCCTGCATAGAGTGCACTATACAGGGCATCGGATGTTCAGGATGGGTTTTACATCTTCTAACAACTGCTCACACTGTCAAGGGGATACACCTGACAATTACATCCATGCTCTTTGGTTCTGTCCACCTGTTCAGATGTTTTGGCGCAGGATTTGTGAGGACTTATCAAAGTGTCTGAAATGTACCATTCCAGCCTCTCCTTCAGTCTGCTTGTTGGGTGACTTAGATGGTGTCACTACCGAGATTAACACAACCCACATGGCTTTCACCGCTTTATGCATTGCTAAGAAGACTGTCCTCATGAACTGGAAAAATAAAAATAACCTTAATATCAACCAATATAGAGAGAGTTTGCTGGACCATATTAGTCTTGATACAGCTTCTGCCGCCACATTAGACCAATCTCTCTGGGCTCCTTTGATCAGCTCCATCACCTAGTGGCGGTGGGGGGTCGCAGGTTTGTCCCGCTTCGGTCTTTGTTGTTGGTGTGGGGGGGGGCCTATGGGCTTGGGGTGTCTGGGGGTTCCCTGGGGGGGGGGGGGTTTCTGGGGGGGTTCGGCGCTGGGACTGCGGTCCTGGCCTGGATGGGGCTTTGGTGGCTCTTGGGTGGTGTCTTTCTGGCGGCTGCATGCAGCGCTGCTGGGGTAGCCTGTGCCGGCGGACGTAGGGTACCAGCCTGGCGGCCGTGCTGCTCCTGGGTGGGTCCGGGGCGGGCTTGGGGTTCTGGGGGCGCTCTGCCTCCGGGCTGGGGTTCCGGCTGGGCTGGGGGGGCTTGGGTCCTGGTGGGTGGGTCGCCGGGGTGTGGGCTGGCGCGTGCACTGGGGCCCGGCCCCGGCGCGGGGACCTTCGGCGCATTGGAGGGGCTGGGGGCCTCTTTAGCTGGTGGGGAGGTTGTTACCATCTGCCCGCAGGTGGTCCCTGCCTTAGGGGTATCCACTCTGCGGGGGTGGGGGGGAATCCAATAGAGTAGGAGAATGGACCAAACCTGGGTGTCTGTTGTCTTATGTAGTCTGGGAGTTGACTGAATGGTGGGGTGGGTGTAGTTTTTCCCTCTGTGGTGGGGTCTGGTTGGCTGCCCCGGGCTCTGTGGTGCCCGGTGGTGCCGCTGCTCTGGGCCCCCGGACTGGATGGGCCTCGGCTCTCCCGCCCTGGGTGGATTTCGGGGAACGGGGGTGCTTATGGGGGTCAGCGGGGGGGCTGGCTCCAGAGGGGGGGTACTTTGCCCCCCCCGATCCTTTCCTCCCCATCCCTAAATGCTTCCCTCCTCCCGCTCCGTCACCCCAACACACATATAGGGCTTTGAGGTGCAGGTGCGTCGCTGGGATGCAGGGGATTCCTCCTCTGTCCCCCCGTGGCCACCTGTGTCTCAATCACACATCACAACTTAGACACTCTCATTACTTACTCTCTCATGACACATACATTTAGGGCCTTGGGGGTGGGCACAAGGAATAGCGTCCATAGGGCGGTCTGTTCATTCAGCCTTACCTCTGGTGCCAGTGCCCACTTCTCAATTTTAAGTTGCATATAGACATTGAGGGTTCTGGGGAGGGGCCGAGCTGACACCAGCTGCTGATTGGCAGAGGGTGGTTAGCACCATGCCCTTCCCCTGTTTTAAAGCACTTTAGAACAACACGCACCAACACCACATATGAGCGGGCGGAGGGAAGCATGGGGTCTTTTCACACCCACGTTCTCTGTTCACCATCTGGGGCCGGGGGCTGGGAGGAGCTGGCCGTCCGGTCGGGGTCTGGGCTGGTGGGCTTCTCGGCTGCTGTGGGGTCCAGGGTGGTCTTCTTGTCCCCATGCCAGAGGAAAAATGGGATCCATCTCCGAGGTCTGGTGGCGGATTGCCCCTCTGGGGGCGGTGGTGCCTAGATCTCGGAGTATAGAGTATATATGGGGAGTGTGAGTGTGTGTACGGCGTTCATTTCTGTGTCTTCATGTTGGGCGAATGGGTGAATATTTGTTTATGTGTGCATGAGGGTGGGAACGTATGCTTGTGTATGTGTGTGCCTGTCTGTCTATACGTATGTGTCAGGTTGGGTCTTAGACTCCACCTGAAATAACATCTCAGGCTCTATTACCCCCCGCCACACTCCCTGCTGGTGGATGAGGCCCCCGGCCGCCGATGCGTTGGTGGTTCTCGATGTCTGGGGCTGGATGCTCTGGTGTGTGCTGGCTCACTCTCGGCGGTTGCCTGCCGGGGCCTGGCCCTTCCGGCTCTGTCGGGGCCCTGGCTGGGGGGTGGGGGGTCCCTTGGATCTCTGGGCCCGGGGTCCGGTCTGCCCTGGTGTGGCCGGCCGCCGGCGGGGCCTGCGTGCTCGTCGCCACGGCCCCCTGGGGCTCCTGTGATGTGGCTGCCGGATGGGCCCCCTCCGGAGCGCTCCTCTGCCCTTTTCTCGGTGGGGGCTGCAATTGTCCCTGCGTTGGTCCTCCTGGGGTTCCCGTGCCCTGGGGGGCCTCTGGATATCTGGGGCCCGGGTCTCCCCCGTGTCGACTTCATGTCCTGGGTGGGCGGGGCTGTGGCTCCCCACACACACTACTAGACAATTACTTGGAGAAACCTTAGGAACACCAGCGCGCTGACACACAGGTGTGCACACAGGTGCTCACGGACACGTGCTCACGGACACACACTGTCTTGATCGGCTGTTGTTTCTGGGCATGGGTTGTAAGGCTGGTTGTGTGTGCTGTTCAATAACATTTAACGTTTGATGGTCGTTGTGATTAGTACAGATGTTGTATGTTGTCTTTCTCTTTTCAACAGACATGGAAGCAGATTATCTGTTTTGTTTTTTTCTTGGGTTTTTTTTTTTTTTTTTTGTTTTTCTTTTGTTTTTTTTTTTCTGTTTTCTTTCCATTCCTCTTCCCTCCTTCTCCTTTGTCCCCCCCCTCCCTCTCCTTCTTTTGAGGAAGTAATGGTGCGTTCGATTATTTCTCTCCAAGTCGGAACTCGGATGAAAACGTCACGATACGTCACGAAAAACATCACTTCCCGTCGGAAACACGCCCCTTTTATGACGTTGAAGTCGGATAAGATTTTGTTGCCCGAGTTGCCCTTGTGACGTAATTTCAACATGGCGACTTGGTTTGTTTGTAGTTTATTTACTGTTCGAAAAAAGAATATCGCTATGAATGTACTAAAATATTTTATAAAGCTTTTAATGTGGTTTGACTAGTTCGTGTTTCTTGTTTGTCTCTCGGAAAAATCTAAATTTCTCCATTTTCTTCATTTGGAAAACTCCAAATCTGCTAAAATATAAAGCAACAACACACAGCAACGTGTTCATGGAGGCAGCCATGTTTGTTCCGAGATGTGGGTAGCTCGAACGGGAGATTGTCGGACGTGATGTCACTCAACTCGGAATTTCCGAGTTCCGAGAGAAAAACGAACGCACCATAAATAAAAATATAAAATAAAATAAAAAAAAATAAATAAATAGTCATTTAAAAAAAAAAAAAAAAAAAAAAAAATAGATACAGTCCCCCGCAGAGGGGGGGTGGAGGAGGGAATATAAAAAAAAAAATAAAAAAAATTCACTGGATTTTGTTTATTGTTTTGGCCGGTGTCACTCCTGAAGCTCACCTTTTCCCCAAATATACACAGTGTTATCATCAAAAAAAAAAAAAAAAAAAAGACAGTAATTTGTTGACGGTCCCTAAATCAGCGGTGCACGAGCACCTTCGGGGCTGTGGAATTGATCTGGCCGTCTTTCGACCGCCTTATGCCGGCTAGCATGAGTGAAGCACCGCTGCTAAGTTTGGAGAATGTGGATCTGAATATCCGTCGAATATCCAACCTAAAACTTATTTCACCTCAGTGCCACACCGAACAGAAAATATTTATTTTTAAACAACATATAGGCAACAACGGACCATTTCCTGCCGACATAGGGACGTAGTAAAACGTACACTACGTGCGCTGACAGCGATAAACCAATCGCAGCACATTACGTAAAGCCGCGTACAGAGATACGCTTACCTCCGCCACGCCTACGGCAGGTAGGTATATTGTACTAGAGACCTGCACAGGACGGATTTTTCAGTCCCGCTCCTGCCCGCTCCCGCAAAAAATATATATTATTTTCTCCCGCTCCCGCCCGCAGTATTCAAGTTTTATCCCGCTCCCGCCCGCAAAATCACGCAGGTAAACATATAAGTAGTTTTATTTTTACCACTTCTTCCCGCTACTCTGTTATTTGTTTCACTTGCTACCCTTTTGAGTATATATAAAAAAGAAACGGAAAATAAACAAATATGATTCGTTTTATTTGAGTTTAATTAAATGGAATAATGAACATAGACACGAACGAGGAGCTTTTCAGAACATGCCATCCCGTCCAAGCACCAGGCTGATTCCTTCTTGGGGTGTCCGGTTACGTCCCCCGGCACTCAGAGCGCGGCAATTGTAGTTTCTGTAAATTGTTATTATTTTAATTTAGTCGTTGTTGCTTTTGTGCAGTAGATAAATAACAGAGTCAAAAAACAACGTGAGTGTATTTTTAAATACGTAGTAGAATAAGGTTTAACTAAACTGACTGTTTTGCTTTTCTTACCTTGTTTTTCCATGCGCCGAATAATACGGTGTGCCTTATGGTGCGCAAAATACGGTAATCACAACGACCACCAAACGTTAAATGTTGTTGAACAGCACACACAACCAGCATTACAACACATGCCCAGAAGCAATAGCCGATCAAGACAGTGTGTGTCCGCGCGCTGGTGTTCATAAGGTTTCTCCATGTAAATGTCTAGTAGTGTGTGTGGGGAGCCACAGCCCCGCCCACACAGGACATGAAGTCGACACGGAGGAGACCCGGGCCCCAGATATCCAGAGGCCCCCCAGGGCACGGGAACCCCAGGAGGACCACCGCAGGGACAATTGCAGCCCCCACCGAGAAAAGGGCAGAGGAGCGCTCCGGAGGGGGGTCATCCGGCAGCCACATCACAGGAGCCCCAGGGGGCCGTGGCGACGAGCACGCAGGCCCCGCCGGCGGCCGGCCACACCAGGGCAGACCGGACCCCGGGCCCAGAGATCCAAGGGCCCCCCCAGCCAGGGCCCCGACAGAGCTGGAAGGGCCAGGCCCCGGCAGGCAACCGCCGAGAGTGAGCCAGCACACACCAGAGCATCCAGCCCCGGACATCGAGAACCACCAACGCATCGGCAGCCGGGGGCCTCATCCACCGGCAGGGAGTGTGGCGGGGGGCAATAGAGCCTGAGATGTTATTTCAGGTGGAGTCTAAGACACAACCTGACACATGCGTATAGACAAACAGGCATACACATACACAAGCATACGTTCCCACCCTCATGCACACATAAACAAATATTCACCCAACATGGAGACACAGAAATGAACGCCGTACACACACTCACACTCCCCATATATACTCTATACTCCGAGATCCAGGCACCACCACCCCCAGAGGGGCAATCCGCCACCAGACCCCGGAGATGGACAAGAAGACCACCCCGGACCCCGCAGCAGCCGAGAAGCCCACCAGCCCAGACCCCGACCGGACGGCCAGCTCCTCTCAGCCCCCGGCTCCAGATGGCAAACAGAGAACGGGGGTGTGAAAAGACCCCATGCCTCCCTCCGCCCGCTCAGATGGCGCGTGTTGTTCTAAAGTGCTTTAAAACAGGGGAAGGGCATGGTGCTAACCACCATCTGCCAATCAACAGCTGGTGTCAGCTCGGCCCCTCCCCAGAACCCTCAATGTCTATGTGCAACTTAAAATTGAGAAGTGGGCACTGGCACCAGAGGTAAGGCTGAGTGAACAGACCGCCCTCCGGACACCATTTTGTGTGCCCACCCCCAAGGCCCTAAATGTATGTGTCATGATAGAGTAAGTAATGAGAGTGTCTAAGTTGTGGTGTATGGTTGAGATACAGGTGGTCACGAGGGGACAGAGGAGGAATACCTCCCTTGCATCCCAGCGACGCACCTGCACCTCAAAGCCCTATATGTGTGTTGGTGTGATGGAGGAGGAGGAGGGAAGCATTTAGGGATGGGGAGGAAAGGATCGGGGGGGCAAAATACCCCCCTCTGGAGCCAGCTCCTCCGCTGACACCCGTAAGCACCCCCGTTTCCCGAAATCCACCCAAGGCGGGGGGCCCAGGCCCATCCAGTCTGGGGCCCAGAGCAGCGGCACCACCGGGCACCACAGAGCCCGGGGCAGCCAACCAGACCCCACCACAGAGGAAAAACTACACCCACCCCACCATTCAGTCAACTCCCAGACTACATAAGACAATAGACACCCAGGTTGGGTCTATTCTCCTCCTCTATTGGATCCCCCCCCCCTGCAAAGTGGATACCCCTAAGGCAGGGGCCCTAGTGCACGCGCCAACCCACACCCCGGCGACACACCCACCAGGACCCAAGCCCCCCCATCCCAGCCAGAACCCCAGCCCGGAGGCAGAGCGCCCCCAGAACCCCAAGCCCGCCCCGGGCCCACCCAGGAGCAGCACGGCCACCAGGCCGGTAACCTACGTCCTCCGGCACAGGCTACCCCAGCAGTGCTGCATGCAGCCGCCAAAAAGACGCCACCCAAGAGCCACCAAAGCCCCATCCAGGGGTGCGTTTCTCGAACAACGACGGAAGTTAGCATTAACGATGCATCGTACTATGGTAGTTCAAACTAACCAACATCCGAACAACGACTGTTTCTCGAAACCGTCGTGCCACAGTTGTTCGAACCACGTTAGTTAGTTAGGACTTATGTAGTTGGAACTACAGTGGTTCCAGCGCTGATTGGTCAGACTCACGGCAAGTCGTGCACAACAACTAACAACGCACTTTCACAGCTGGTCGCATACAAACACTCGCGAACTGTGTAAAATATATAATAATCACACACACACACATATATATTTATTTGTGACATCAATTTCTGTCAGTCACATAACGCCAATAAAATGAAAATTAGCAATCGCGGAAAAATAATGCGACGCTCCTTGGAGTGATAAACAGAATAACTTTTATTCCGACGTTGTCGCTTACAAAATATTGTTATACTGGCTGACTGGAATACACAGGTGTGTGTAATAACCAAACATTACAGACGTAATTTCCCGAGAACAAAGGCATGGATTTGTATCTGGCCGCTGTAGTGTCATTCTGCTCTTCCATAATGGCAATGACAGCTGTCAGTGAATAAGGAGTATTTCATCAAAATGCTGTACTCTTTTCTAAGGCGACTGTTGTCCCTCTAAAGTTATGTGTAATGAAGAAACTGCACAACACCCAACGGTCTGCATAGGGCTACAAATACACACATGTATACACATACAAGGGATAATGAAAGTTGTCCTTCATCATACTTTGTGGTTGTCTGTGACCTCCAGAGGAATACTTAAGTAAATTAGGAAATTGGGCACAGGTGGGAAATTATGTGCTGCTTCAACATGCTCTACACCACTTAAAGCCAGTGGGAAGAGGTCCTATATCCCAATGTTAGTATGGCACGAAAGCCACAATTTACAGCCGCAGAGCTGTCTGTATTAATAGATGAGGTGGAGAGGAATAGGGCAATCCTTTTCTCCAGGCTCAAAAATGTGACCACAAACGCGGACAAGAAACGAGCTTGGGAGGACATCACAGACAAAATAAATTCTGTGGGCCATGGCTGGAGACGCACAACGGTGGATGTGAGGGGGAAGTGGAGGGACTACGCCAGTGTGACCAAGAGGAAGGCTGCAGGGCTCAGGAGGGAGCAGGAGAGGACTGGTGGTGGGAGCACCAGTCTATTTCCTCTCACTCCTGGGGAGGAGCGAGTCTTGGCCATTCTAGGGCCAGAGGCACTTGAGGGAGTCCCAGGAGGCATAGATGTCTGTTGTCTATGCATCTCTCAGGCATCAATGCTTTCTACCCCTCGGCCACCTCCTCCTGGCCCAGCAACATCTGACCCCCTGCAGTGCAATCCTAAGGCGTACTCCATGCCGGGCCCCTCCACATCTGCCATGCCTCTGCCAGGCCCCTCCACATCTGCCATGCTTCTGCCAGGCCCCTCCACATCAGACCCCCTCCGGCGTGGCCATCACTCCCTTAGGGCTGCATTTTCCCCTGAGTCCCCTGAATCCTCTCAGCCTGGGAGCTCACCCACCCCCATCCATCCCGCTGCCTCGCCACAGCACACCCGCCGGCGCAGAAATATTCGCTGCCAGTGCAGTGAAGAGCTCCTCAGGTCTGAGAGTGAGAAAAAATCCATTCTGAGAGACATCAGGGAGGAACTGGTGGCCCTGAGGGAACAGAAGGAGAGACACCATCAGGAGGTGATGGCCTACCGGAGGGAGAAATTGGCCTTACTGGCCCAACAGGTCAGCAGACCCAGAGTCACACTGCACCTCCCAACCTCCGACAGTAAGTTCATCTAACGATGTATTAGCATTACAGAATGTGCTGGTTACCTACTGACTGCTGCTATTATCCTTTAACAGACACTGAGTGACCATGCCTGCCATGACCGCCATCCCTTCACCTCCCACAGCTAGCCATGTAATCTGCTGGTCTGTGGCCTGAGCATGCTACCAAGCCTTTCATCAGTGCCAGCTGTGCTGTTGGAGTTTGTAATAATTTTTTTTCCCTTCCTGTTGGTTGCTCTGACTGTCATGTAGTGTGGCTTTGATGCAGGAATGCTGACATTCCTTGAATGACTTGACAGTGAAATAAGTATTTGACTTATTTGACCCCACCACCTAGACACTAGATCACAAATATGGGCAAAACATCTTGGCCTACGTATCATACACTTTCATGTAGTTTCAAACAGAAGAAGCAATAAGCTTGGGAGAGGATGAGCATGCTGCTGCTTTAATACAAAACCATAACACAATGTTGAGGGACTGACAGTTGCTATTCCTTGAACATCCATCCCTCATTGTCATCACCAAAATGATCAGGTATTTAACCAAGGTGCACCATGTCACCAACTACTATGAAATGTAAGTGAAATAGTCTGCTCCTTAACTCAAAAATCATTGCTGCTACTAACGATTCAATCTGCACAGATATGCCCATCAATGAGGACTGCTTTTCAATCTACTCCAATTAAGTGTGTGGTTCCCTGCTCATTATAAATGCTGTGTGAAGATGTGAGGGTTGTAGAGCAATGGCAGCATTGCAGCGCATCATGGAGTTGAACCACCGTCGCAGACGGCGTGGTGAGGTGGCGTATAGGCATGCGTTCATATGTACTACTTTTGATCCCCTGGAGGTCCTTTCGGATGATACTATTATCCGAAAGTATCGCCTCACTCGTGCGAAGATAATGGAGTTGCTGGATTTTGTTCAGCCTCATCTTGCCAGGCCCACTAGGCGTAGCTACGCCTTAAGTCCAAGTATCCAGCTTTTGGCTGCACTTCGCTTTTACACCTCGGGCAGCTTCTACACTGCAAATTGTTCTGCACTTGCCAATCCAGAGGTGAGTAAGGAAAATTCTGAATGGCTGAATTGAACATATCTAATTCTATCTGTGGAGTTTGTTTGAATAGGTCAAATGTAGGAAAATCAACGAGTCTGCTTCTTCTGTTAATTCCATAAGTGGTTTTGAGGGATGCCTTTAAAGTATCTGTGCTTGCTTTGTCTATTTCAAGACACTGCCTAATGTGCTTCTCTAGAGTTCTTTTAACAAACTTAGTCTCCTCAAAATGTATTTGCATATCCTCAAAGGTGCATTCACAATGTCTACATTTGCTATAGGTGAAGCCAGCAAGCTCGTGCTGGGCAAGCGTGTCTCCACATATGGTTGTTACAGCACCAAACAAGTCCATTTCACCATTTGGTGTTTTAATCTTAATCCCATTATATAGCAAAATTAAATCTTCTAGAATTCTTTTTAGAACAACATCAACATCCCACTGAAAAACATCATTGGCCTTTGCAATAGCAAGGAGTCGTATTGCGGCTAACTTTGACCTAAATTTTGGATCAATATTACCTAAGGTATAATAAACCATTAACAATTTATTTGTAGAAGTATGTGATCCTAGGGGGTTGCATAATTCAATTTCATCTGTGTACAAAATTATTTGCAATGCATTAGGCCTAATGGAATATAAAGGATGAGATTTAAAAAGGCTCCCATCAGTAAAGTCATACAAAAATCCCTCTTTACTTCTCTGTGGTGCAGTGTTCAACATGGTGAAGATTCTAGAATTAGATAATAACTGCTTTATACTTTCAATTAGTGATACATAGAAAAAACTTTTGTTTCTTATGGCCATGACCTTTGAAGAACCTTGCTTCACCCAACAAATTCTCTGAGACACTACTACTTCTTCTGGGTTCACTGGACGGAGAAGTTCATGAATAGTTCTATTCTGTCCATATGGAGTAGTGGAGAAAGGATCTAAGAAAGTATCAAGTGTAGCCAATGCCTCATCGTGAAACTCAGTGGTTGTCTCAGGATGTTTTTCAAACACTCCTCTCAATCTGTCCCTCAGGGTATCCAGGAGAGCAGCTTGATACCGTTGCACCTCTGAAATGATACTGATGGCCGTTCTCTGTAAAAATATTTCAATTAGTCTTGATTTATTTCTTTGAATACCATAACATGAAGGACTTTAATATACAGTACATGCATTTAATAACACATTGCAAATATTACCATTTCAAAAGAAAAGGCTATCAATTGTATCATTTATTGACACTTCCGGCCAAGCTTACCTGTGACAAGTAGCACTGTTCCCGGATACTGATTGCAAAAGCTGCCGCAGATTTGACCATATCAGGTTTGGTTATGGATGTGTGAAGACCAGCTTCTTCCTTTAATAATCATTATAATAGATTAAGAATGGCAAGAATATTAGTTCAATTAAGAAACTGAAGATATATTTATACGTACATACACATACATGTATAACCTAGTGTTGTAGTTCTCGAGACCGGTCTCGAGACCAATTTTTTGTGGTCTCGGTCTTGTCTTGGTCTCGACTATTTGGTCTCGGTCTTGTCTTGGTCTCGGACATAGCGGTCTCGATGGGATGGGGAAAAAAAGAGAAAACTGCACATCCTCACAGAACAGTATCATTATTTATTACGTGCCTCAATTCAAATGCAACCAGTCAGATGCATCCATTTCAAAAACGTTACATTTTATACATTCTCCACGGACACTGCCAGTGCTTCACAGTCCACACACATCATACACATCGTATCATACATCGGCAAAAAAATGTCCGAAAATGTCCGCGAAGTCTATAGCATAGTTATAATTCAAATAAATTAGGTATTTTACATTGATTAGAAAGCACGGTCTTGGAGGTGCAAGTCAATCTGGAGGCTCATTCTCTTCAATTCAAAGCAAAGGATCATTACATAGCTGTATTCATAGCTTACCCGAGGCCTCTGTCCCTGGTATAAGAGACTTAATATGAACATCTTTCTGGTACATCCCATCTCTTTCCCTTGACGAGGTCTGATAAAATGGTTATAGGAGAGGATTGCTGAGAATATTATTTTCTATCAGGTCTCGTAACTATGACAAATCTGGGAGATTTTAAATGAGAGACATATGGACATACGGACAATATAATTGAAAAGATAACATGAATTTGATTTAACGAGTAATGACACTTTACAGCAATGCCTTTTTTCTCTACAGTTGATCTGGGTAATGTGATGTCGATTCTAGCCCTAGTCTGTTTTCGGTCTTGGTCTTGGTCTCGCCTTAGTGTGTCTTGGTCTTGGTCTTGGACTTGGTCTTGGTACCCTCAAGTCTCGGCAGTGTCTTGGTCTTGATACCCTCCGGTCTCGGCAATGTCTTGGTCTCGGTTTAGGTGGTCTTGACTACAACACTAGTATAACCACGCACACACGCACACACACACATACAACTGTGAAAAAATTAGGAGACCATTTCATTTTTTAAAACATTTTCTTTTTTATGGCATGATTCCGTATATAGTATTTGCTGAACTCCATCATGAGCACAGCTGATGGAACTTAATAAGCTGAATGAGATGGAGATTAAAGATGCACTGAAGCTGTGATGAAGAATGGACATTACATCACACTGTATTTTGGACAATGCAAATTAATCTTCTGAATGACAATTTTATGCTTTGTAATTAGTTATATGTGCTCTCTAGTTTATAAATGTTCATTTTACAGATACATTCCTGTGTATATACACATTTGTTTAATGAGTGATTATTAATATCGTGGTCTCATTGTCTGAGTGTGTATATGTATATATCCCCCCCCCCCCCCCAGGACGATATAATATATAACAAGACAAACTTACGAGATCAGAAGAGTGGGCCTCAGGATTTTCAAGTGGAGTGACATGTGCCGTTGCTGCCCTAGTTCTTGTCACCGCAGGAGTGGAACACTCAGAAAAAAATTTCCGACCCTAGTACAGCTGTTGTGGGTGCTGTTCTCCATCCACTTGGTGGGCATCCAGTCGTCAGATACAGAGGGTGTGACCGTTTAATATGACGAAAGAATGAGTTGAATACTCTGAACTCCTGGTTACATCCATCAATTCAACAGAAAACCCAAAAATCTGGACTCCGGCCGTGTATTACATTAATGTGGCTAAGGAGCAACTTTAGCCGTAAAGCAACATATATAAAACAAATCATACACCGCCACGCTGCCATGGTACAGCTTGCTGTTGTCTCCGGACTTAAAAGGAGACGCCATGTGTTGCTACTGTTTTCTGACCGTTATTTTTTTCCCTCACTGAAGATTTTGGAAATGTCTCTGATTGGCTGACCCTACCCGAAACTTAACCAATAATAGGCAATCGTGCCTAAAACTAACTAATCAGTGGCAGAGTAGGGGTCAGCTAACGAAGAAGCATTTTCAAAGTGACCGGAGTACAGTGCAGTACAAGGTGAGTAATGAGTTAACATTATAATTTTCTTTTAATGAAAAACATATTTAAGACCATGACTTAATGTATTTTTAGTCCAATGTCTTTATGTTGTTCAAACATATTCTTATAGAATATTGAATTTTGTATCGTCTTGCTCTATGCTCATAAAGAGAGTTGCAAGCTAGCAACTATGCCAACGTGAGTGTGAGTGCAAGAACATTTGCTTAGTAGCTAATCTTTTTTTTCGTCTAGCGACGTTAACGTTTGGGAACAGACACGCAACAGGAAACTCAGCATGGATGATTTGGACAATACCACATTGTCTGTGTTAGAAGGCAAGTCGTGTTTAACATAGTTCTGCATAAATAAATATATAATTTAAATATCAATACTGTGATCGCGGCATAAAGCATAGCAGCAACGCCGTCGTTTATGATTACGTTATGGTCTAATGATTTACTTCAAAGCGCTAACAACATAATATCTACGAGCAGCGAGGACGGCGTGAAAGTAAAGTGTTGGAAAAAAGACTGTGGAATCATCTTAACATTTAACGTGAGTGGACAATCGTGATCGTCAGTTACCACGATTATTCAAACGCGAATGGTCAAACGACAGTCGCAAATTGCGATCGGTTAGTCAGTCATGTGGTAATGTTCCCGTCACTGACATACATTTAATAATAGCCGCCTTTTTACAAACAGATGGACAGAGACGATTACTGTTTAATTCGCAATAGGGGCAAAATGTCTCATGCTTTTTCAAAATTTAAAAATAAACAGCTGACACAAACATATAAACAATAGGTGCATTTATAAAAAATTTAATCATCAGTGTGTGTTGGGCCCAATTCACACCAGCTTGAGTCAGTTAAGAATGTTGCAAAATATGGCTGTTAGCTTATGAAAGATTACATTTTTCTTGTTTTGCATTGCACTATCCTATTTATAGTGACAGTATACACTCACCTAAAGGATTATTAGGAACGGTGTTTGACCCCCTTTCACCTTCAGAACTGCCTTAATTCTACGTGGCATTGATTCAACAAGGTGCTGAAAGCATTCTTTAGAAATGTTGGCCCATATTGATAGGATAGCATCTTGCAGTCGATGGAGATTTGTGGGATGCACATCCAGGGCACGAAGCTCCCGTTCCACCACATCCCAAAGATGCTCTATTGGGTTGAGATCTGGTGACTGTGGGGGCCATTTTAGTACAATGAACTCATTGTCATGTTCAAGAAACCAATTTGAAATGATTCGAGCTTTGTGACATGGTGCATTATCCTGCTGGAAGTAGCCATCAGAGGATGGGTACATGGTGGTCATAAAGGGATGGACATGGTCAGAAACAATGCTCAGGTAGGCCGTGGGCATTTAAACGATGCCCAATTGGCACTAAGGGGCCTAAAGTGTGCCAAGAAAACATCCCCCACACCATTACACCACCACCACCAGCCTGCACAGTGGTAACAAGGCATGATGGATCCATGTTCTCATTCTGTTTACGCCAAATTCTGACTCTACCATTTGAATGTCTCAACAGAAATCGAGACTCATCAGACCAGGCAACATTTTTCCAGTCTTCAACTGTCCAATTTTGGTGAGCTTGTGCAAATTGTAGCCTCTTTTTCCTATTTGTAGTGGAGATGAGTGGTACCCGGTGGGGTCTTCTGCTGTTGTAGCCCATCCGCCTCAAGGTTGTGCGTGTTGTGGCTTCACAAATGCTTTGCTGCATACCTCGGTTGTAACGAGTGGTTATTTCAGTCAAAGTTGCTCTTCTATCAGCTTGAATCAGTCGGCCCATTCTCCTCTGACCTCTAGCATCAACAAGGCATTTTCGCCCCCAGGACTGCCGCATACTGGATGTTTTTCCCTTTGCACACCATTATTTGTAAACCCTAGAAATGGTTGTGCGTGAAAATCCCAGTAACTGAGCAGATTGTGAAATACTCAGACCGGCCCGTCTGGCACCAACAACCATGCCACGCTCAAAATTGCTTAAATCACCTTTCTTTCCCATTCTGACATTCAGTTTGGAGTTGAGGAGATTGTCTTGACCAGGACCACAGCCCTAAATGCATTGAAGCAACTGCCATGTGATTGGTTGATTAGATAATTGCATTAATGAGAAATTGAACAGGTGTTCCTAATAATCCTTTAGGTGAGTGTAATTAATCCAAAGGTATTCTAAATGTACTATACTTTCGTAATAGGTAATGCGTCACCAGATGTGTCCCGTGTATTTATTTATTTTCTTTGCCTCCACATCTCCAATAGTGTGAGAATCCTACTGACCAAGACTCCAACAGCTGTAGTGGATGTGGGATTGTGCCATCAACCAGTGCCATTCCGCCATCTCAGCCTCAGAGCTCCACTCCCATAAACAAAATGATGGCTAAAACAGTGAAATTACCAGATCCACCAGAATATGTGGTGTGCACAAATTCACAATTAGACATGGTGCGCAACCAGTATTTTGCATTGCTCCGAAATGGAAAGGAAAAGGACTGCAAGATGTCAAAGGAGCTTAGTTGCAGACTTATAAGGAACACAATCACGAGCATGGTTGCAATCCTTCGTGCTAGTCCCCTGGGAAAGGAAGTGCCATATCCCTCCAAGCACGAACTGAGAGTAATGTCACAGAAGATCATAGACTATTATCCTATGCTACGGGATGGTGGAGACATGCCGTATGTAAGTGTTAATTTTTTTATGTTTCATTTTATGTTGTATAAAACCTAAGATTGGATAGGGGGTGTCAACAACAAAATATATAACATTCTTTTTCCGCAGCTGACCATCTACTCCAAAATGTACAAGCGACTCCAGAATATGAAGTCACCAAGGAAGAGGCAGGGTCCTGTGCCACAACGAGGGGTTGCAAAGAGGTCTCTCTTTGATACAAGTATAGAAGATCAGACAGATTTAGATTCAAGTGATTCAACAGCTTCAACTGTAATTTTTCCAAGCAACGACGACCTTAGTGATGCAAACCTTAGTCCAGGTATGTGCTAAAAGTGTGATATGATTTTTTTATGCTGCTGATGCAAAAGTGTTTACATCTTCTGTTTGTATCAGCATGTCATGACAGTCTGAAGCTCCAAGCAAGGCACTACAAAACACTGAGCAACATGTACAATAAACCCAACTCAAAACCCAACCAAATCAACGTTGCTCAACTTTTGGACCTTGAGTTTGAAGCCAGACAGGCCTTCATTGATTCAGATGCATTAAGGGAAGAAGAGAGAGCCACAAAAATCTTTGAGGCATATCCATGCTTCAAAGATACTCAAAATGTAAGTTTCTTAGCTCATGGTAATTTTCTGTGCTTGTTTCTATGCATGCTGTGTTGAATCAAACATGCACAGTGGTAGAGTAACTGTAAGCACAATGTCTTGGGAAGGCAATGGACGAGCTGCGTCATCTCATGGATGGCACCAACTACAAATACATAGATGAAACAAAGGGAAGATGGGCAGACTTCTGCGAAAAGGTGCAGTTCTATGGTGTGTGGAAGAAGGCCCTCAAACCCCCTTTCCCCTTGAGCCTGCGGGGAGGTAAGTTGCTGAACAAATGCAATGTAATCTGTGCAATGTAATCTCGCGAGCTGTAGTTCGAACTACACAACTTAACGACAGTGTTTGCGAACATTCGTTCGAACTATGGTTTCGAGAAACACCTGCATCGTTTAACGATGCATCGTACCACGTAAGTCCGCAGTATCGTTGCCTATGTAGTTTGAACTATGGTTTCAAGAAACACCTGCGTCGTACTTACATAGTTCGAACGACGGAACGATGCAACGATGGTTTTGAGAAATGCACCCCAGGCCAGGACCGCAGTCCCAGCACCAAACCCCCCCAGAAACCCACCCCCAGGGAACCCCCAGACGCCCCAACCCATATGCCCCCCCCCCCACACCAACAACAAAGACCGAAGCGGGACAAACCTGCGACCCCCCACCGCCACTAGGTGTTGGAGCTGATCAAAGGAGCCCAGAGAGATTGGTCTAATGTGGCGGCAGAAACTGTATGAAGACTAATATGGTCCGGCAAACTCTCTCTATATTGGTTGATATTAAGATTATTTTTATTTTTCCAGTTCATGAGGACAGTCTTCTTAGCAATGCATAAAGCGGTGTAAAGCCATGTGGATTGTGTTAATCTCTGTAGTGACACCATCTAGGTCGCCCAACAAACAGACTGAAGGAGAGGCTGGAATGGTACATTTCAGACACTTTGATAAGTCCTCACAAATCCTGCGCCAGAACATCTGAGCAGGTGGACAGAACCAAAGAGCATGGATGTAACTGTCAGGTTTATCTCCTTAACAGTGTGAGCAGTTGTTAGAAGACGTAAAACCCATCCTGAACATCCGATGCCCTGTATAGTGCACTCTATGGAGGATTTTGTATTGTATTAATTGTAAACTGGGGCTAGAGAAGATTTTAATAACTCTATTTATTAGCTATTACAAGAATTCTCCCCAAACAAGCTTGATGGGCTGAATGGCCTCCTCTCATTTGTAAATTTCTTATGTTCTTATCTTCTTAAGCACAAAATGGTATTTATTAATTTCTTTTTACCCATGGCTGGTCAAAGAAAAGAAAGACCTAGCATGGAGACAGGTGACAGATACAGTTAAAGCTGTGTAATATACACAGTAAATAATGTAAATGTAAGATCACAACACTTGATATAAAAATAAATTCACTTAAATTTAATGAAAAATAAGACACCGATTGCACTATGAAATCAAAAGACACTCGTGGTAGGAAACAATGGGAGCTGAGAAAGAAGATGGTGCCTGAGGCTGCAGTGGCATATTTTATTTTACAGTACAGTAAGTTTCTTTTATGTGAAATAGCGCAGTATAGGTATTATATCTACTTTTTTTTAATTTATTTATTATTTATTTTTTATTATATTCCCTCCTCCACCCCCCCTCTGCGGAGGACTACTTTATCTGTATCTATTTATTTATTTATTTTATTATTATTTTTTTTTTATTATTATTATTATTATTATTATTATTTTATTTTTTTTTTATTTAAAAAAAAAATTATTTTATATTTTTATTTACTTCCTCAAAAGAAGGAGAGGGAGGGGGGGGGACAAAGGAGAAGGAGGGAAGAGAGGGAGAGAGAGGAATGGAAAGAAAACAGAAAAAAAACAAAAGAGAAAAAAAAAAACAAGAAAAAAACAAAACAGATAATCTGCTTCCATGTCTGTTGAAAAGAGAAAGACAACATACAACATCTGTACTAATCACAACGACCATCAAACGTTAAATGTTGTTGAACAGCACACACAACCAGCCTTACAACCCATGCCCAGAAACAACAGCCGATCAAGACAGTGTGTGTCCGTGAGCATGTGTCCGTGAGCACCTGTGTGTCAGCGCGCTGGTGTTCCTAAGGTTTCTCCATGTAATTGTCTAGTAGTGTGTGTGGGGAGCCACAGCCCCGCCCACCCAGGACATGAAGTCGACACGGAGGAGACCCGGGCCCCAGATATCCAGAGGCCCCCCAGGGCACGGGAACCCCAGGAGGACCACCGCAGGGACAATTGCAGCCCCCACCGAGAAAAGGGCAGAGGAGCGCTCCGGAGGGGGGCCATCCGGCAGCCACATCACAGGAGCCCCAGGGGGACGTGGCGACGAGCACGCAGGCCCCGCTGGCTGCCGGCCACACCAGGGCAGACCGGACCCCGGGCCCAGAGATCCAAGGGCCCCCCCACCCCCCAGCCAGGGCCCCGACAGAGCTGGAAGGGCCAGGCCCCGGCAGGCAACCGCCGAGAGTGAGCCAGCACACACCAGAGCATCCAGCCCCGGACATCGAGAACCACCAACGCATCGGCAGCCGGGGGCCTCATCCACCAGCAGGGAGTGTGGTGGGGGGGAATAGAGCCTGAGATGTTATTTCAGGTGGAGTCTAAGACCCAACCTGACACATACGTATAGACAAACAGGCGTACACATACACAAGCATACGTTCCCACCCTCATGCACACATTCGCCCAACATGAAGACACAGAAATGAACGCCGTACGCACATTCACACTCCCCATATATACTCTATACTCCGAGATCTAGGCACCACCGCCCCCAGAGGGGCAATCCGCCACCAGACCTCGGAGATGGATCCCTTTTTTCCTCTGGCATGGGGACAAGAAGACCAATGTAGTGGAAAATTACCACCAAGCATGATGTCCGATGGTTACTAAGGAAGTTAGGCTGCAAAATAAGGTTGCCATGCTTGAAGAAACAGATGCAAGAGACTGGGGAGGGATTTTTAGACCTTACCCATGTTAAGCTAGACAAGAGATTAATTTTTATTCCATATATGGTAAATATAAGATGCTTGTGCTAGACAAAAAGCTTGTCCTGAGCATAGAATGTGCAAAAGCAGACATGGGTCTTCCGGTTGTGGTTGCAGAGAAGGGTCATTTGTCTGTCAATATAAAATGAAAGCAGCTGCGTCTGCTTTTTGGAGAACTTCTCAGAACTGTCTGTGGAGAGTCTCCCCGAGCTCGCATAGAAAGATATCTCAATAAATGAAACCAAGCTAAACCATTGGATTCATCTGTTCCTTCCTACCTCCAAATTTCCATAACAGACTTGGGGGCTCGTCCGGGATTCGGTTGCACGGGGACCGCCAGGACCTTCAGAAGGACGCGAGTCCTAGAAGGACGACGAGGTACCCGTCTGGAGTCGAGGACAGAGAATTTTAGCCTGACCCATTGCAGTTCCTGAGGCCTGCGGTCCCCCGTCACTCCGACCGGACTAAAAGGTAGGACAAATTTTGTGGAATAGAAAATTGTTGCGGTATCTTTCTAAAGATTCGACTGGGAGAGTCGTAAAATAACCAGGTTCGACTGGGAGAGTCGTAAAATATCCAGGTTCGACTGGGAGAGTCGTAAAATAACCAGGTTCGACTGGGAGAGTCGTAAAATATCCAGTTTCGACTGAGAGAGTCGTAAAATATCTGTATCACGTGCGGTGAGATGTGAAATGTGTTTTGTCTGCAGACTAGATAAAATAAGATTGTATGAATGTAACGTGCACGGTATGAATGTGTAAGGCTTGTGGTTTGGATGAGTGTGCCGAGAGTGAAATTAGAAACCTGACAAGTCAAGAATGTCAAATAAATGAGCTCATAAGTTTTATACAGTGTACAAAAATCCAACCATCTGAGAAATGTAAATACCACTGTTAAAGAACTAGAAATACTCATTGGTCTCTATCTGAGGATGGGTCTGTGCCAAATGCCTGGAAATCGAGCATACTGGGAAAATGACGCCAGGTGTCCTATGGTAGCAGATAACATGTCCCGCAACCGATTTCAAACCCTGCTGGGATCTCTACATTTCACTGACAATACAGATTTATTACACAGAGATGCAGAAGACAAGTGCTGGAAGATCCGTCCATGGCTTGAAATGTTTCGCAAACAATGCCTGGATATCGTCCCAGAGGAGTACAACTCTGTTGATGAGCAAATGGTACCCTTCAAGGGGACACACAGCCCAATAAGGCAGTATGTGAAGGGAAAGCCCCACCGCTGGGGATTGAAAATCTGGGCCCGGTGCTCATCCTCTGGTATGCTCCATGATTTTGTTGTTTATCAAGGTGGTACTGGGAAGAAGACTTTACTTGGGATTGGAGGAGATGTTGTGGTGAAGTTGTGTGAAACTCTGCCAGCTGAGCAAAACTACAAAGTTTTTTCTGATAACTTCTTCTCCTCAGCCCCACTTGTGCTCACACTTCTTCAGCGACAGATCTACTTTGTAGGAACACTTCGTGGAAATCGCTTAGCAGGTTGTCAGCTTGAAGATGAAAAAAGTCTTGCCCAGAGAGGCAGAGGATCTGTTGATGCCAGGGTGAATAAGGAGGAGAGCATGGTTATTGTGAAGTGGTATGACAACAAATCTGTTACCCTCATCTCATCCTATTGTGCAACTGAGCCTCAAGATACAGTCCGTCGCTGGAGCAAATCGGACAAAGCATTTGTTGAGGTCAAAAGGCCACACATTGTGAAGGAGTACAACACATTCATAGGGGGTATTGACCTGCTTGACGCCTGCATTGCAAGGTACAAGTACCACATGAAGTCACGGAGGTGGTATCTCTACCTGTTCTGGCAAACCATCATGCTCGGTGTTGTCAACGCATGGTTGATTTATCGTCGTGACTGCAAGCTACTTGGTGTCCAAAAGCCACTGAAACAAAGAACCTTCCAGGCAGAAGTTGCCACAAGCCTGATCCTTTGGAAATCACACAGGGGGCGCCCATCACAGAACATCTCATCACCACCTCCACCACCCAAGAGAGTTCGTGTTGGAGTTCCAGAGGATGTCCGGACTGATGAGGTTGCACATTGGCCGGTAAAATGTGAAAAGCGAGGTCGGTGCAAAAATTGCAAGGTGAATGCAACTACCACCCTCTGTGAAAAATGTGATGTACGTCTTTGTTTCACAGAGGAAAGAAATTGCTTCAAAAGTTACCATTACCAAAGGTAAACTTCTAACAACTGCAATGAAAAAAGCCATTTGAGCAAGTTATTGACTTTATGTAACATTCTTTTCTATTTTGGCACAATGTTTTTATATGCTCATGTTTTTAGTTCATTACACCTCTCTAATGTTAATGTTTTTTCAGTGACATGTTCAATTGTACCTCCAACATTGGGCTGATTTTTTATTTTTTTTTCCCAAGAAGCTTGTTGAAGTAAACCAAGACGTGTTACCATCATTATCCATGTTAAGAATTTGAAAATAAAAAGGAAATTCTGTTTTTAAAAGCAAGAAAGTGTTTACAGAATTACTTTCTAAATATGGAACAAATGTACCTTGTATGCCCAATGTGACGCATATGTGACATTTCAGATCTGGGCCAGTAGGTGGTGCTATTACAAAAAAAACTTCAGAAATGTGTTATATATGATTCATTTGATATAACTTACAACCCCCGTAATTTTCATGAAAGTAGAAATAGGTCTGGGTTCTTAAGGGTTAAACAAAATTAAGCAGAAATTAAGGTGTAAAAGGTTCCGCAAACATATAGTTTAAGGGAGAGGCTGAGACAAAGACCTCCGTGTACTGTAGATTATCCCCACGACTGCTTTGTCCCTATTATCAGAACTGCACCCCGAATTGAGATTTATGTTACTGGGATGTGCATTTGGCATACATAAATTACACAAAAATAACTGTTTTGTGATGTCTTTTGTAAAAGTCTGCATTGTTGCAATGAAGAACTTGCTTTGCAAAATAACACAGGCATAGAAGTTTTCTACTGTGTGACGATTTTAATATATATATATATATATATTCTTTCCTTGCAAAAAAAAAAAATCAGTACTGAAAGTCTGGTGCGACAAAATGGGAAATAACAGTAGCAAGTCAAATTGGGCTCCTGATCCGGCTTATGATCCGGAAGGTGAAACAGCATTTGAAAGGGACATGCGTAAACGTGATAAGGGAAATAATGGTTTACTACGGGGTAAAACATGTAGGGAAGCAGTAGAGGAAAGAACTGGAAAGGACTTTTCGGAGATGTGTGAAATGTGGGCGAAAAGGACAGTGTTGTGATCGGTGAGCAAGCGAGCCGAGAAGCAGGCGAAGCAAGCCGAGAATGCAGACAAACGGGGTTTATTCGGCACAAGACAGAGACACCAACTAACATTAATGACGGATCTGGGGTAACAGACTCAGACGCGGACTAAATACAGCAGACAAGCCAAACTAACAAGGAACAGCTGGGCACGATCGGGAAAGCACACGTGGATAAGGAGGGGGCGTGGCACACATCAGGAGCGGACGGAGCAGGGCGTGACAGAACCCCCCCCCAAAGGCGCGCACTCCGGGCGCGCCAGAGAGGAGGCGACGGACGAGACGAGACCGGGGAACAGGACCTGAAAGACAAAACCAAAAACCATCAACGAAGAACAGGAAACAAGACCGAAACACAGAACAAAAACAAGGACGAAACGAAAGACAGGACCCGACAAAGAACAGGAAACGCGGACAGGCAGACAGAGAAAGGAGACCCAGAGGGGACAGAAAACGGAGGAACAACAGGGCGAGGAGTGAACACAGGAGACACCGAGGGACGAGGAGCAAAGACAGGCGGGACAAAGGGACCAGAAGGGAACGGAGGAGACACAGAGGGACGAGGAGCAGAAACAGGCGGGACGGAAGGAAAGGGAGGAGGAAGCAGGGGAGCCCAAGGGAACCCAGGCGGGCGAGGGAAGGCAGCCGCAGGGGCCGCAGGCGGAAGGGAGGCCGGAGCAGGAGGGGACCACACAGGGGACAAGGAGACAGACGGAGGGACCGACAAAGGAAACGAGGAGGGAGCAGGAGGGAACCCCGGCGCAGGCAGAAGGGGGAAGCCGCAGCAGGCGGAGGCGCAGCCGGAGCCAGGGAAGGCGCCGTCCGACGCCCAGCCGAAGCGGGGGGGCCCGGAGGCAGCCGACGAGGCGCCGACGGAGGGACCGCAGGCGGGCGACGAGGCACCGGAGGGGGACCCGGAGGCGACAGCCGAGCCGGAGCCGTAGGACCCGCAGGCAGCCACCGAGCCACGGCCAGGGGGCGCACGGGCGAGCCAGGGGGCAGGGCGGGCGGGACCCGGGCCCGACGCTTGTGTCCCCGTCCCCCACGGGAAACGGACAGGCGGGGTCCTGAGGGGTGTCGGCCTCGCTGAGGCAAGGGCGTGGGAGTCAGGGCCTCTAAGGAGGCAACAGGCGCCGCGGACAGGACTGGAGAGCTAGCCTCAGGCGGGGCCGCGGGCAGAGCGGCGGCCTGGACAGGCGAGCAGGGCTGGGCCGACCGGACAGGCGAGCAGGGCTGGGCCGACCGGACAGGCGAGCCGGGCAGTTCCGGCGAGCAGGGCTGGCCGGACAGGACAGGGGAGACGGGCAGGACCTGCGAGCAGGGCTGGCCGGACAGGACAGGCGAGATGGGCAGGACCGGCGAGCAGGGCTGGCCGGACAGGACAGGCGAGACGGGCAGATCAGGCGAGACGGGCGAGACAGGTAGGTCAAGAGCCGGCAGGACAGGCAGTTCAGGAGCCGGCAGGACGGACGAGACAGGCAGTTCAGGTGCCGGCAGGACAGGCGAGACAGGCAGGTCGAGAGCCGGCAGGACAGGCAGGACCGGCGAGCAGGGCTGGCCGGACAGGACAGGGGAGACGGGCAGGACCTGCGAGCAGGGCTGGCCGGACAGGACAGGCGAGATGGGCAGGACCGGCGAGCAGGGCTGGCCGGACAGGACAGGCGAGACGAGCAGGACCGGCGAGCAGGGCTGGCTGGACTGGACGGGCAGGTCAGGCGAGACGGGCTTGGGCAGGCGGCCAGCAGGGGACGCCTCTGCGGGCACCTCGGGCGTGCGGCCAGCAAGGGGCGCCTCTGCGGGCACCTCGGGCGTGTGGCCAGCAAGGGGCGCCTCTGCGGGCACCTCGGGCGTGCGGCCAGCAAGGGGCGCCTCTGCGGGCACCTCGGGCGTGCGGCCAGCAAGGGGCGCTGCAGGGGGCGCCGCCGTCACGCGGCCAGCAGGGGGCGCCGCAGCGGGCGCCGCCATCATGTGGCCAGCAGGGGGTGCCGCGGGTGTGGCTGCTGGCGAGCAGGGCAGGACGGGTAAGTCAGGCAGTTCAGGTGCCGGCAGGACGGGCGCCACCGTCATGTGGCCAGCAAGGGGCACCTCGTCAGGCGCTGCAGTCGTTTGGCCAGCAGGGGGCGCCGCAGCAGGCGCCGCCAGCACGCGGCCAGCAGGGGGCACCGCGGCGGGTGCCGCAGCCAGAGTGGTGGCAGCTGCAGGGACTGCAGGCAGAGCAGGCAGGACAGGCGGGTCAGGTGGGTCGAGCCGGACAAGCGAGTCAAGCAGGACAGGCGGGTCGGGCTGGACAGGCGGGTCAAGGGGTGCTGCAGGCAGATCGGCGGCGGTAGCTGGCAGCGCAGCCGCGGGCGGATCGGCGGCGGCAGCAGGCAGTGCAGCCGCGGGCATTGCGGCGTCAGCAGCCGCTGTGGCTGCAGGCGGTGCAGCGGCGGTGTCAACCCAGGCGGGGAGCAATGAGCAGGCCCCCAGGAAGACGGTCGGGGTCTCCTCCAGTGCTTTCCCCTTGCGCCTTTTCTTTTTCCTTCGGCCGGGGCCAGTCAATTGAGGCGGGGTGATCACAGAGAGGTTGAGCGGCTGCAGGCGCTTCTCCGTTACCCCCTCGACGAGCCGCCGGAGTTTCTCGCGCACTTCCGCCTGTATGCGCTCTGCTGTGAGCGGGGTGATTTCCTCCAAGAGGATCCCGCTCTTACTGGCTAACTCCAGCAAGCCGGAGTCCTCCCGGACCTCCGGCTGGTCAAGCCAGTAGAGCACCTCCCGGAGCAGGTCGATGCGTTGATCATCGCTCTGCGGAGGTGCGTTGGGGAGATCCGTCATTCTGTTGTGATCGGTGAGCAAGCGAGCCGAGAAGCAGGCGAAGCAAGCCGAGAATGCAGACAAACGGGGTTTATTCGGCACAAGACAGAGACACCAACTAACATTAATGACGGATCTGGGGTAACAGACTCAGACGCGGACTAAATACAGCAGACAAGCCAAACTAACAAGGAACAGCTGGGCATGATCGGGAAAGCACACGTGGATAAGGAGGGGGCGTGGCACACATCAGGAGCGGACGGAGCAGGGCGTGACAGACAGGTGGCAAGTGGCCAAGAGATGGGTCTTTCGACCCTGCGAAAATAAGGATGGTAAGAAGAAAGATAAAGAAGCGAGAAGGCTGTTGTGGATGTTGTAGAAGTAGTGAAGGTGAAGAGGAATGTTTGGAAATGTGGGAAAATGTGGCAAGACAGATCAAAATAGAGGCTGAGAGACGCAAGAATGAGGGAATCATGGAAAAAATAGGTGAGGAAAAAGCAAAGGCAGTCCAAGCACAACAAAGTTTGAATATGTTGTTAAAAGAGAAAGAAGATAGAGGGGAAAAAAAAGAAAGCGGAAGACAGCTGCATCTACCCACCCCTCCCTTCAGCGCCGCCAGCTCCCCCTGCTCAGGAAATCCTGCCACCTCCAGCGAGACAGGATCTGCCCCCTGAATACTCACCAACGCAAGCCGCAAGAGCTGCAGATTCGGCAGAAGATGAAGAAGACACTCCTCCTCGAAGGAGTGAGCGTATTCAACAACGCATGCAACAGCCTCTGACTGAAGAGCAAAGGGCACCTGTTGGATTGCCAAGACAGTTCCCCTTGGTGGAAATGCCAAACCCCAGAGACGAAGGGATGGTACAGGTGCAGAGGAACTGGGATCTAAGTGAACTGAAGGAGGTGGTCAACAGTCTGCCAGACCCAAACCAAGTGGGAGGGGCCCCCACCCCAGTGGGGTACAGATGGCCCGCAATGAAGAGGCGAGGGGACTGAGTGACCAGGAAACGGCCAGTTCCTGTCCCTCACAGAGACATCAAGGGAGGACCCCATGATAACCCTCGAGATTGATCATGCTGTTGTCTTCTTAGTGGACACAGGAGCTACCAAGTCCACAGTGAAAGACACAGACCTCCCTGGAGTCCCTAAGTCTGGAAATCATGTGACAGTTGTAGGGTCCTCTGGCCTACCCCACACCTTGTTAGAGACTGTTCCGTTATCCATTGCCACAAGGTCCGGTCCTGTCCATCACGCCTTCCTGTTGAATAACCACTGTCCAGTTAACCTTTTGGGCAGAGACCTACTATGTAAACTGCAATGCAAAATTGATTTGGACGAGAGGGTAGTCCACCTGACCTCTCCCCCACTTGGATTGTATGTCTCCCAAGAAAGTAAGCCATGCTACGCTGCATGGGTCCTCACTGATAACACCATTGGTCGAGAAAAGGTGCTACACTCACTTGAACAACCCCCTATCCTCCATTGCACGGCTCTCTATAGTTCACACTGCGACCATGAGATAAGGGAATGGATGATGTTTTTCCTGGAAGAACAGAAACCCCCTGAGACCGTGTTAATGAAGTTTCTGTATGTAAGCGCGTCCATGGCCGGCATGTCTGTCCAGCTCAACCAAGATCAAAGTACATGGATCTTCGATCATCATATGCCCCATGTGTCACTGGGAAAAACTGACGCCCACCAATGGAAAGACCTAGGCCCATGGATCAAAGACTGCGAAGACAGACAAGACTGGATTCCAGTCGAGGATGGCCGAAGTATTACTACTGATGGAACCATTCAAAGACATACCATCTCCCTCACAGTAGATGTCAGGAGAGAAGCTTTCCTCTCAAAAGAACATCGTCAGACCAAGAACCTACCAGCCCCACCAACTGAACCTGAGTGGCTGTCTGAGATACCAGAAACCCTATGGGCAAGTGGCAAGAATGACTTTGGGAGAATCTGCACCGCAGCACCACTGCAAATCCAGCCAAAGTCCAACCACAGACCAGTAAAAGCTCAGTACCCACTCTCACCTGAGGCAGAGAAGGGTATCACCATGGTGCACCAAGAACTGGTACAAAAGGGGGCTCTGAAGGAAATTCCCTACTCCCCCGTTAATTCTCCGATCCTGCCTGTGCAGAAGGCAGATGGATCCTGGCGGTTTGTACAGGACCTGAGGGGGGTGAATGACGCCATACATCCCACGTGCACCTATTGTTCCTAATCCAGTAACTATCCTATCATCCATACCACCTCAGGCTCAGTGGTTTTCTGTTATTGATCTAGCAAATGCATTTTTCTCTGTCCCTGTTCACCCAGACTCACAGTACTGGTTCGCGCACACCTTTAGAGGCAAGCGTTATACAGTACGTGGACAGTGATGCCCCAGGGGTACACTGAGTCACCTAGCGTTTATGCTCAAGAATTAGGAAAGAATTTAGAGGGGTTCAAGCCCCTGGGCGGGAGCACCCTAATTCAATATGTAGATGACCTGCTGTTGTGTTCCACCACTAGGCAGAGTTGTGAGCAAGATACCAAAGCGCTGTTGCTGTTTCTAGCCCAAAATGGCCATAAAGCCTCAAAGGCAAAACTGCAGTTAGTCAAACAGGAGGTTCAATATCTCGGACATGTCCTCAATCACCTAGGCAGACGCCTAGGTCTAAAATGGGTAGAAGGGATTCGCAAGGCCCCCATCCCAGATACTAAAGGGCAATTGATGAAATGGATGGGAATGGTCGGCTACTGCCGTCCCTGGATACAGGATTTTGCTGAAAGATCCCAACCTTTACTAGACCTTATGCATGGGGGACAAGGACTTATGACAGACTGGACTGGACGACTAAGGCCGAGACGGCGTTCTCTGACCTTAAACAAGCGCTATGCGATGCGACCGTTTTAGGAGTACCAAATTTTTCCAAGCCATTTCAATTGTATGTGGATGAACGGCGTGGTTTCATGACCGCTGTCCTTGGCCAGATTCATGGTGACAGGTTGCGCCCCATTGCGTATTATTCCAAACATCTGGACACAGTGGCCAGCTCTCTGCCAGCCTGCCTCAGAGCTGTGGCAGCCACTGCGGAGGCAGTCCTCATGTCTGCAGATTTAGTCCAAATGCATCCCCTTGTGGTGCACACCTCGCATGCTGTGCATGCCCTAATAACGCAGGCTAAAACATCTCACCTTACCACTGCGCGTCTGATTCACTACCAAAACATCCTGCTTACTCTCGCCAATGTGACCCTCCAAAGGTGTTCCACAATAAACCCGGCCACACTTCTTCCCACTGAAATGGAAGGCTCCCCTCATGACTGTGTTGAGGTTGCTCAATCCCTCGCTAAGCCTAGATCAGACCTGGGTGAAGACCCATTGCCAAATTCTGAGTTCATTTTTGTGGATGGGTGCTCCCTTAGGCTCCCTGATGGGAGCCCATCTACCTCTTACGCTGTGGTTGCGTCAGAGGGCCAATTGCTGTCTGGAGGTAAGTTACCGTCCACCTGGTCAGCACAGGCTGCAGAGCTGTTCGCCCTAGCCCAGGCCTGCCGCCAGTTCGCAGGTGAGGATGTCACGATATTCACAGATTCCAGGTATGCATTCGGGGTATGCCATGACCATGGAGCCCTCTGGAAACAGAGGGGCTTCCTCACCAGCACAGGTAAACCAATACAGCACCATGAGTTAGTCCAAGACCTCCTTTCTGCCATCCAACTGCCTCACTCCATTGCTGTGGTTAAGTGTAAGGCTCACAAGGGGTGCTCTGACCCGGTCAGTATTGGTAACTTCTGGGCCGATTGGTGGGCTAAGAGGGCAGCCTTACACACTGATGCCCCAGTGGCACTCATGCCTTCACGGGTATTACATGACACTCACACCCTCCTTGATGTCCAGTCGGGTGTGACAGAGGGGAAGAACACATAGTGGAACAGGGTTAGCTTCATTTGAGGTGCTCACGGGAGACCAATGCCGCTCCCATACCCGGGAGGCACGCTCATGTTAGAAACTGTTGATGGCGATTTACTAACCTATGTGTCTAGTTTACAGTTTTCCTTGAAGAGGATCCATAGCCAGATCAGGGCTGCTCAGGTCGGACCGGAGCCAAATCAGCCAGAGACCATAGGACCAGGAGAGTGGATCCTGATCAAGGACCTGCGCCGGAAGCATTGGCATCAACCGAGGTGGCGAGGACCATACCAAGTCCTTCTCTCTACACCTAACGCCGTGAAGGTCGACGGTATCTCCTCCTGGGTCCATCAGTCGCACTGCAAGAGATCTTTAGTCCTCCTGAAAGACTATGATTTGGAGACGTAGATTGGGCTCAAATTCATCCACGGGCGTCACATCATCAGATGGTACAGCTTATGCAGGACGTTTCACCACAGAGGAAGAAGCAGCAGACAGCACGTTCTGCTGCCTCCCATGCCCAGCTGGAATGGACTGCTCCTGGGAACCCTTACTCCTCGGACGAGGACGACGTCAGTGTGTGATACAAGAATGATTTTGTATCAAAGGGGGGGATGTAGTGGAAAATTACCACCAAGCATGATGTCCGATGGTTACTAAGGAAGTTAGGCTGCAAAATAAGGTTGCTATGCTCGAAGAAACAGATGCAAGAGACTGGGGAGGGGGTTTTAGACCTTACCCATGTTAAGCTAGACAAGAGATGAATTTTTATTCCATATATGGTAAATATAAGATGCTTGTGCTAGACGAAAAGCTTGTCCTGAGCATAGAATGTGCAAAAGCAGACATGGGTCTTCCGGTTGTGGTTGAAGAGAAAGGTCATTTGTCTGTCAATATAAAATGAAAGCAGCTGCGTCTGCTTTTTGGAGAACTTCTCAGAACTGTCTGTGGAGAGTCTCCCCGAGCTCGCATAGAAAGATATCTCAATAAATGAAACCAAGCTAAACCATTGGATTCATCTGTTCCTTCCTACCTCCAAATTTCCATAACACCACCCCGGACCCCACAGCAGCCGAGAAGCCCACCAGCCCAGACCCCGACCGGACGGCCAGGTCCTCCCAGCCCCCGGCCCCAGATGGTGAACAGAGAACGGGGGTGTGAAAAGACCCCATGCTTCCCTCCGCCCGCTCATATGTGGTGTTGGTGCGTGTTGTTCTAAAGTGCTTTAAAACAGGGGAAGGGCATGGTGCTAACCACCCTCTGCCAATCAGCAGCTGGTGTCAGCTCGGCCCCTCCCCAGAACCCTCAATGTCTATATGCAACTTAAAATTGAGAAGTGGGCACTGGCACCAGAGGTAAGGCTGAATGAACAGACCGCCCTCTGGACGCCATTCCTTATGCCCACCCCCAAGGCCCTAAATGTATGTGTCATGAGAGAGTAAGTAATGAGAGGAATACCTCCCCTGCATCCCAGCAACGCACCTGCACCTCAAAGCCCTATATGTGTGTTGGGGTGACGGAGCGGGAGGAGGGAAGCATTTAGGGATGGGGAGGAAAGGATTGGGGGGGGCAAAGTACCCCCCCTCTGGAGCCAGCCCCCCCGCTGACCCCCATAAGCACCCCCGTTCCCCGAAATCCACCCAGGGCGGGAGAGCCGAGGCCCATCCAGTCCGGGGGCCCAGAGCAGCGGCACCACCGGGCACCACAGAGCCCGGGGCAGCCAACCAGACCCCACCACAGAGGGAAAAACTACACCCACCCCACCATTCAGTCAACTCCCAGACTACATAAGACAATAGACACCCAGGTTGGGTCCATTCTCCTACTCTATTGGATACTGGCTAACTGATAGGAAGCAGCGAGTAGTTATTAGAGGCACTATGTCACAGTGGGCCTCCGTTTATAGTGGGGTACTGCAGGGTTCAATTTTAGGACCACTATTGTTCCTAATTTACATTAATGATATTGACACGAATACATACAGTAAACTGGTTAAATTTGCAGACGACACTAAGGTGGGCGGGGTAGCAGATACTAATCTAGCAGCAGAGAGGCTTCAACAGGATCTGGATTTAATTAGCGAATGGGCTGATACCTGGCAGATGAAATTTAACACAGATAAATGTAAGGTAATCCATGCAGGGAGCAGAAATATACAGTACAGATATTTTATGGGTTCCACTGAAATAAAGGTAGCTGATTACGAGAAAGATCTCGGTATGTATGTTGATGCTTCCATGTCCCACTCTCGCCAATGTGGGGAAGCAATAAAAAAGGCGAACAGAATGTTGGGTTATATCTCTAGATGTGTGGAGTTTAAGTCAAGGGAGGTGATGTTACACTTATATAATTCCTTGGTAAGACCCCACCTAGAATACTGTGTGCAGGTTTGGTCACCATACCTCAAGAAGGACATTGCTGCCTTAGAAAAGGTGCAACGAAGAGCTACGAGAATGATTCCTGGTCTTAGAGGAATGTCTTACGAGGAGAGGTTAACGGAACTGAATCTGTTCAGCCTTGAGCAAAGGAGACTAAGGGGGGATATGATTCAGGTCTATAAGATTCTAACGGGTCTGGATGCTGTTCAGCCAAATGACTATTTCAATATTAGTCTAAATACTAGAACTCGTGGCCATAAGTGGAAATTAGCGGGAGAACATTTTAAAACAAATTTGAGGAAGCACTTCTTTACACAGCGTGTAGTCAGAGTATGGAATAGTCTTCCTGCTATTGTAGTGGAAGCTAAAACCATGGGTTCCTTTAAATCAGAGCTAGATAAGATTTTAACAACTCTGTGGTATTAGCTAAGTTCTCCCCAAACGAGCTTGATGGGCCGAATGGCCTCCTCTCGTTTGTAAATTTTTTATGTTCTTATGTTCCCCCCCACCCCCGCAGAGTGGATACCCCTAAGGCAGGGACCACCTGCGGACAGATGGTAACAACCTCCCCACCAGCTAAAGAGGCCCCCAGCCCCCAATGCGCTGAAGGTCCCCGCGCCGGGGCCGGGCCCCAGTGCACGCGCCAGCCCACACCCCGGCGACCCACCCACCAGGACCCAAGCCCCCCCAGCCCAGCCGGAACCCCAGCCCGGAGGCAGAGCGCCCCCAGAACCCCAAGCCCGCCCCGGACCCACCCAGGAGCAGCACGGCCGCCAGGCCGGCAACCTACGTCCGCCGGCACAGGCTACCCCAGCAGAAGTACTTAACGTAGTTCTTCATGTCATGACCTGCTCATACGATACTTCTGTGTGCCATGCCCCCTCATTACCTTGTGTCTATTCCTAATTGTATTCAGCTGTGTCTCCATCCAATTCCCAGATCTGTCATTAATGTAACGTCTCATATTGTTGCCTGTCTACCACGAATAAACCCCGTCCTTTAGATCTTCGTTCACCTGATTCCTTATTTGCCCTGTCCTACCTGCTCGCTGAACACTGAACATGACAGAATGACAGATCTCCAAGAAAAGTACCCCCCCTGACCAAAGGTTTCTACGTCGGTCTGGTTGATGAGGTAAACTACTGGCTCAATTAGCCTGAGGTAAATGACGACCCCATGCTGCGAGCCCTCGCTTACCAGACGTGGGATCTCCTCAAAGAGGGATCCTCATCTGAAGATGCTTATCTCGCGGAAGAGGTAAGCGAGAACATCCTGTGGCTGAGAAGTGGGGTGGCAGAGGTTAACCTGAGGCAAGTTGCCTTGGACAGTGGATTGCCCAGCGGCCCGCCATCTGAGTTGCCTGAGGTGCCTTCAACTCCATTGAAAGTAGCAAGGAAGAGGAGGCAAAAAAGCTGAAGATGGGAAGATGATCTGGAGATCTTCTTAGGGGCTGTGTCAGTTTCCGCTGCCTGCCCTGCTGCGCGTTTCGCTGTTTTCGCTGCGCCATTTCCCGAGGCACACCGCTCAGCCACGCCCACACCCACGTGTAACCCCGAAGTCCGCATTGCTACCGCTTCCGCTGAGAGGAAGCCAGAGGTTTGTTCACTAGCCGTTTCATCCCTGGCTGTGACGTTCTTTACCCTCCAGGGTCTGTTTTGGAGGGTGATAGAGGATCCAACAGTGCCAGACTCCCCTGAGGTGACCCAGCTGTGTATGGGAGTTTGCGGCATTCACCCCGACCTCATCACCCTGTGAGCTGGACCGAATAGCGGAGAACCTGCGGAGGCTGCTCCAGTTGAGGACAGCGCAAGCTCCCTCAACAGTCCCGGTGGAGGACACCCTGGCCCCAGCGGTTCCAGTCCTAGTGGTGGAGACCTTGGTTCTTGATGCTCCTGACCAGCCTCTTCCTGTGCTGCCTGACCGCCCGCTGCTCCACCCGAGGTCCCGGCGCCTCCCGCGCCCGAGGTCCCGCCTGCGCCTCTTGCTACGCCCAAGATCCCGCCCACACCTCCTGCTCCACCCGCGCCTAATGTGCCGGCTCCACCCATAGAAGCTCCGGCTCCAGCTCCAGTCCCCCTGGCTCCAGATCCAGTCCCCGAGGAGGTCCTGGACTATCAGATCACCGCTCCTCCTCCCTTGATGGAGGGAGAGGAGGATCTTGAGTGGGACCCCTCGGGGACCTCCCTAATGGCCCCAATGGTCTCCTTCAGGAGGACTCCTCCGCCATCGCCTCAGCAGGGTTGATCCCGGCCAGGTCCCCACCTGCCGGTGTCCCGGAAGGGGAGAGAACACCTGCGTAGGGGTTGGGTCCCGCCCGCCCTGCCCTCGGTCGCCTTGGCTGTGGCTGCAGGGGCACCAGTGAGTCCTCCAGCTCCTGCTCGGTGGTCGCCTGCGGGTCCCTCTTCATGGACTCGTCAGCCACCTTCGGCCCTGCTTCTGATGCCTAATCAGTCGCCTGTGGGTTCCCCCACTTTGACTCGTCAGTCGCCTGCAGGTCCCCCAACTTCAACTCGGCGATGGATGGCGCCTTCGCCTGCTGCTTCCCCTCCCTTCTTGCCTTCGCCCGGGTCCCCTCCAACTTCCTCCTGGCCTCCCGTGGTGCCCTCTCTAACTTCCTCTTCGCCTCCTCCCGCCTCACGGTTGCCTGCTGACCCTGCGGCTGCCGATTTACACCTGCTGTGGTTCCCTCGGGCTCCCCGTTGTCCGCCGTTCTCTATCTTTCTGCCTCCTTCCTTTGTCCCTCCTGTCTCTGCTCCTCATCCCTCTGTGCCTCCAATGTTCACTCCTGGCCCTTTCGTTCCTCCCATTGCTGTTCCCCCGATGTCTCCCTCTCTGATTTGTCTGTCTGCATTCCCTGTGCTCTGTCAGGTTTTGTCATGGTTTCTGCCCTTGTGCTTGTTTTGTGTTTCTGTCCTGTTCCTGGTCTCCCGTTAATGGTTTTCACTTTTGTCTTCCAGGTCCCGTGTCGTCCATCACCTCCCCTCCCTGGTGTGCGCACTTTTGGGGGATGGTTCTGTCATGACCTGCTCGTACGATCCTTCCATGTGCCATGCCCCCTCATTACCTCATGTCTATTTCTGATTTTATTCAGCTGTTTGACGTTATTTCTGGCTTGTCCTGTGTATATCAGTTGGCATCTCTGTCCAATTCCCAGATCTGTCATTATTGTAAAGTCTCATGTTGTTGCCTGTCTGCCCCGAATAAACCCCGTCCACTGGATCTTCATTCACCTGATTCCTTATTTGCCCTGTACTACCTACTCGCTGAACACCGAACGTGACACTTCATTCATTCATTTCTCAACATTTATTTGGGGCCGGGTGACAGGGGCTGCAATACAGAAAGCTGATGCCCTGTAAACACAGGCTCTGTACCCCATTCTTCTGAAGCACTCCCCACAGGACCCCCCAAAAGACACAGTTGTATGCCTTTTCTAAGTTCACAAAACACATGTAGACTGATTTCGCCCATGACTCCCATGAATCCTCCAGTATCTTTGTGAGGGTGAACAGCTGGTCTAGCGTTCTACAACCAGGATGGAATGCACATTGTTCCTCCAAGGTTTTACCAACAGACGGACTCTTCTCTGGGACCCTGGCATAGACCTTCCCAGGGAGGCTGAGGAGTGTGATCCCCTGAAGCTGGAAAACATCCTCCAGTCTTTTTTAAAAGACCACCCCAGTCTGCCAATCCAAGGGCACTGTCCCCAGCCTCCACGCAATGTTGAAGAGGCATGTCAACCAAGACAGCCCAACAAGGTCAAGAGCTTTCAGAAACTCAGGGGGAATCTTACCCATCCCTGGAGCCTTATCACTGAAGAGTTTTTCGACTACTTCAGTGACCTCAGCCATAGTGATGGACTGAGTCTTCCTCCAAGGATTCAGGTGGTCCTTGTAATATTCCTTCCACCACCTGACTGATCTCCATTTGAGTTCAGCAGTGTTCTATCCCAGCTGTACGCAGCATGAGTAAGACACTGCGTCCCCCTCCTGAGTCTCATGTTGTTTTGCCCGGAATCTTTTCAAAGCCAACCTAAAATAATTTTCCATGTCATACCAAACTCCTACCACACCTGAGTATGTGCTTCCACAACCACTAAAGCCACATTCCACCTGGCATGCAGGTACCTGTCAGCTGTTTCAGGAGTCCCACAAGCTAACCAAATTCAGAAAGCCGCCTCCTTCATCCTGACAGCTCCCTTTACCACTGGTGTCCATCACTGGCCACAGCTCCACCTATCCACCTCAGCAATGGAAGCCCGGCCCATTGCCCATTCAGACTCAGACATTCTTCAACCTCCAGTTGAAGGTTTATTAGACAGAGACCTCTGCCAGATGCTCCCAGCAACCCTCACAATGCATTTGATGTCTACCAGGTATATCCGGCATTTTCCCCAACCAACTGATTCAACTCAAAACTCGGTTGTAATCAGTTGACAGCTCAGCTCCTCTCTTCTCCTGAGTGTCCAACACATGTGGATGCAGATCCAACATAACAATAACAAAATTAATCTTTGAACTGCGGCCTAGGGTGCTCTGACGTCAGGTGCATTCTTATGTTCGAACATGGTGTTTTTTATGGACAAATTGTAATTAGCACGTAAGCCCAATAACAAAGCACCACTTGGGTTAAGATCGGGCAGGCTGTTCCTCCCCGACATACCCTTCCAGATTTTACTGTTGTTACCCTTGTGAGTGTTAAAGTCCCTCAGTAGAACAATGGAGTCCCCAGAGGGGGCACCTTCTAACACCCCAACTAAGGTCTCCTAGAAGGCCAGATACTCTGAACTGATGTTTGGTGCATAAGCACAGACAAGAGTCAGAGCCTGTTCCCAAAGTGAAAGAGAGGCGGCCTTCTCATTGACTGGGGTAAACTCCAACATACTGACACCAAACCAGGGGACTTTGAACAGACCCCCACCTGCCCAGCACCTCTCACCATGGGCAACTCCAAAGAGGAGCAGAGTCCCGCCACCTCTCCAGGAGGTAGGTTCCAGAGTCCAGGTCGCGTGTTGAGGTGAGCCCATCCTATATCTAGTTGGTATCGCTCTACCTCTCACACCAGCTCAGGCTCCTTTCCGACCAGAGAGATTATGTTCCATGTTCCAAAAGCCAGATTTGGTAGCCAATGATTCCACTGAGCCCCTGCCTTTGACTGCCACCCGATTTACCTTGTACCTGACCTCCACGGTCTCCCCTGTAGGTAGTGGGCCCACAGAAGGGCGAACCCATGTTCTTGCTTCAGGCTATGCCCAACTGGGCCCCATTAATAGAGACCCAGCCAGTAGGCACTCGCCAGCAAGCTCTCCCCCAGGCCTGGCTCCAATACTTATTATAGTTGTCCATCATATTATATGACTTGCAGCGCTGCCCATTCTCCTGCAACTGTTACCCTAAGTGACATACCCAATAACATCCTACTATGTCCACTTTCAGGCATCCCTTGATAACTGTATTATTTATTATGGTTCTTGGATGTAAATACAATCAGATGTGACTCAATTAGGCGTATCTTGATGTAAGACTGTATTAAGCAACAGTGATATTATTTGGTCATGGACCCTGTATGATTTTGGAAAAATTCCATGTTATGAACATGAATTGCCTGCACAAACTTAATAATAATTAGATTATTCTATTTGTCAATCCATCAAGGTAGATAATTAAGCAGGAGTCTGTGCATATGCTATGTACTGATCAGTTAACTTCAGTTATGCTCCTCTGCTGCTAGGGATTTGTGCATACACATAGTTGTGCAGCTTCTGCATACACATAGTCGGGAGTATTAGTAAACATACACACATTTCTATGCAGAGGAAGAAATTGATAAATACCATTCTGTGCATAAAAGTGAGCAAATGCACAGATTATACATAAAACTGTTAATATACAGGGTTGATAAATGAGACCCCTGGATCTCTTAAAATTTTTAAACAAATTGTTCCAGTATTGAGGCAGCACTGCATAGTGCTGGCAAAGGGAAAGGCAGCCTCAGACACTTGATCTTGTCAGCATGATAATCCAGAAATATTTGTCTAAATCTACAGGCTGAATTAAAAAATGACATTAGACGAGCTAAAAGGAATGTCGAAAGGAAGATCGCATTGGAGGCTAAGGATGACGTTAAAAGTTTCTTCCAGTATTTTAACTCTAAAAGAGCTCTAAAAGCTGAAATTACTAATCTGCAGGATAGTAAGGGTCTTATAATTGAAAACGACATTGACATAGTAAATGAGTTCAATGATAGTTTTGCACGGGTATTCACTGTCGAGGACACTAGTAACTTACCAGTTCTTATTACTAATTCAACATCGTCTATAACTAATATATATATAACTGAAGCTGATGTTTTGCAAAGCCTAGCTAAGCTCAAAATAAATAAATCACAGGGCCCTGATGGCATCTTACCTATAGTGTTAAAAGAGATGAGGGATATTATTTGCCGACCCTTAACATTACTGTTTCAAAAATCCTTATCTGAAGGTGTGGTACCTTCTGATTGGAAGCATGCCAACATAACGCCCATTTTCAAAAAAGGGGATAGAAGTAATTTGTCAAACTATAGGCCAATCAGTCTAACTTGTATAACTGGTAAAGTTATGGAGGCTATAATCAAAGAGAAAATGGTAGATTACCTGGACTCAAATAACATTTTGAGGGATAGCCAGCATGGATTTAGGAGAGGTAGATCCTGTTTAACAAATCTGTTGGAGTTTTTTGAGGAAGCTACTCAGGAAGTTGATGATAAGAAGGCCTATGATGTCATCTATTTAGATTTCCAAAAGGCTTTTGATGTTGTTCCCCACAAGAGGCTCTCACTTAAACTCAAAGCGACAGGTATTTTAGGAACTGTAGCGACTTGGATTGATAACTGGTTAACGGATAGGAAGCAGCGAGTAGTTATAAGAGGCTCGATGTCACAGTGGGCCTGCGTTCATAGTGGGGTACCGCAGGGTTCAATTTTAGGACCACTTTTGTTCCTAATTTACATAAATGATATAGACACCAATATATACAGTAAACTGGTGAAATTTGCAGATGACACCAAGGTGGGTGGTGTAGCAGATACTGAACTAGCGGCTCAGCAGCTACAGCGGGATCTTAATTTAATTAGTGACTGGGCTGACACCTGGCAGATGAAATTTAACATAGACAAATGTAAGGTACTCCATGTAGGGAGCAGAAATATAAAGTACAGGTATTTTATGGGACCTACTGAAATAAAGGTAGATGATTATGAGAAAGACCTTGGTGTGTATGTTGATGCTTCCATGTCTCATTCTCGCCAGTGTGGGGAAGCAATAAAAAAGGCCAATAGGATGTTGGGGTACATCTCCAGGTGTGTGGAGTTTAAGTCAAGGGAGGTAATGCTAAGATTATACAATTCCTTGGTGAGACCTCACCTAGAATATTGTGTACAGGTTTGGTCACCATATCTTAAAAAGGACATAGCGGCCTTAGAAAAGGTGCAGCGTAGGGCCACAAGAATGATTCCTGGTCTTAGAGGAATGTCATACGAGGAAAGGTTATTTGAGCTAAATCTGTTCAGCCTCAAGCAAAGGAGACTGAGGGGGGACATGATCCAGGTCTATAAGATTCTAACAGGTTTGGATGCTGTTCAACCGAATAGTTACTTCAGCATTAGTTCAAATACAAGAACTCGTGGCCATAGGTGGAAATTAGCGGGAGAACATTTCAAACTGGATTTAAGGAAGCACTTCTTTACACAGCGTGTAGTCAGAGTATGGAATAGTCTTCCTGATAACGTAGTGCAAGCTGAATCCTTGGGTTCCTTTAAATCAGAGCTAGATAAGATTTTAACAACTCTGAGCTATTAGTTAAGTTCTCCCCAAGCGAGCTCGATGGGCCGAATGGCCTCCTCTCGTTTGTATTGTTCTTATGTTCTTATGTTCTTATGTCTGATCTTTCTCCACCTTTACAACCCATTGTCGTGGTGAAGATCTGAACTTTTTCAAATCTTGAAACAAATTGCAAGGTGATTCATTAAATTGACCTCTCACATATTGGAAATTTCTTGACTGACTGCTTTCAGCTTTACATTAATTTCATCCAAAAAAAAGCCAATTCACTCAATATATGAAGGATTTTTTCCCTCCACTCTGTCATAAAATCCCATAATAGCAGGGAGAAACCACTGTCAAAATGATCTGCAAATACCTCTAATTTCCCCACAGCCAAGTTACCAGAAAGAATCAATTCACCACAGTTACCAGCATAAGCCTCCAAAGGATGTGATATGTGATGTGGTGAGCTGCCTGGGGATTCTACATTCTGATCACACCCATAGCTGAAGCTACAAGCTGCAGAGTAGGGCCTGAAAGTGCCTGGCTATGAATGACACTCATTTTATTCCTGCACTGATTAGGGAGATGAGCTGCAGCTGAGTATAATTTAGCTGGACCACAGGGTGCTGATTTGCAATTAGCATAACCAGGAGTTTGTGGAAAGCACAGAAGGGCCAGCAAGCTCCACTGGGGCGGGCATCCATCCACCCATCCACCCATCATCTTTGAATATCTTCAAATGAATATGTACAGAACTAAACAATCAATAACAAATCAATAGCAACAACTGATTCTGAATAGCTGCCTTTTTCTTGTTCTATATGTGATGCTTGGTTTTTGTAGAGCACAGAAAAATCTGTGTTTACAGCTGGAAGCTAGTCTATGCAATTGATATGATAAAAAGAACCAGGTGACAGTTACAAGGAATGTACATAATGGTGTTAGGCAGGGTGATGGCGGGCTTTTAGTTCTGTAGCTGTCTTCTAAATCTCCTTTAATGATACACTGTAATGAGTTTGGGGTGTGAATGTGTGTGTCCAGTGATGGACAGGCATCCCATCCAAGGTGTCCTCTGCCTTGTTCCCAGTGTTTCCTGTGATTGGCTCCTGACTCATCATGTCCTGGCATCGGATAAATGTGGACAGAAAATTTGTCACTGTGAGATAGTATGGTGTGGGTATCCCAGGGTCGGGAGAATCAGATTATAAGGAAATTTCTCCTCTTCCCCATTGCTTTATTATATTTATTATGTTTTCTCCCAGCCCTTGCACCCATATCCTAATGCCCACACCCAGTTAGGTAGCCCTTTCCTTGATTCTATTTTTATTTCTCCCCATAATTTTGAAAAACTTGTATCACTATAATCCCTATACTTACTGGTCCTAGTTGATGTGGTGCCTTAGGTGAGCCTCCCTGCCAGTGCATTTAATCCGAGGCAAAGTGAAATTGGCTAGCAAGGTGGCACCCCCACAGAAGAGGGATTGACCACATATTCATCACAGTCTGCTCCTTTAGCAACTGATTATTACATTCCACATGCTCACAGAGCCTTAATTAGTCATCACATCAACTAACATTGTGAGGGTAAAAAATTCCATGTCAGGCATTTAAGAATAAGAGGTAAGTTATATATAAGTTATATATAAGTTTTGATTATATAATCTTAACCATAAAATATATATACATATACATACATATAGACATTTCCTCACTCCCTTTTCTAACATGAGGCTGAATTTTAGCAGGGTTTATCTGCTTAACTCATATTAGCCATCTTCCAAGATACCGGTTCAGAGTTTAACAATGTAAATTCCACAAAGTTTCTTAACCCTAGTTCAATTATAAAACTCCAAAATACAACATTGTTCGTGAAAAACAACATTGTTCGTGAGCTACCCCTCGTTGTCCCCTCCCTTTCCGGGACACTGGAAGCCTCGGGCGTATCTCCAGGTGGAGACGGCGTTGGGACTTCGGCCCCAGGAGCATGAACCGCTGGGACAGGCAGAACAGGTGGAGCCGCCGGGACAGGCATGACAGGCGGAGCTGGAGAGGCCGCAGCGGAAGCCGCCTCGGGCGGAGCAGGAGGCGGAGAGGCCGCAGCGGAAGCCGCCTCGGGTGGAGCAGGAGGCGGGGAGGCCGCAGCGGAAGCTGCCTCGGGCGGTGCGGCAGCAGCAGGCGGGTGGTCTGCGGGTGTCTCCAGGACCTCAGCAGGCACCTCACCAGGGTCCTCGGGTGGAGCAGCAGGAGGGGCTAGGCCAGCGAATGCTGCAGCGGGCGACACCTGTAAGGGCAGAACACAGACGGGCGGAACAGGGGACCCAGGAGCCTTGGGTGGAGACCCGACCTCAGGTGGAGCCTCAGGCGAAACAGGCAGGTTAGGCAAGACGGGCGAATCAGGCAAGGCAGGAGGCGGGACAGCAGGAGCCTCGAGCGTGGGCGAAGCTGCAGGCGTTGCAGCGGGTGAAGCCATGGACAGAGCATCGGGCGCGGCCGCAGGCGACGCCTGGACCTCGGGCGTGGGCAGAGCCACAGCAGAGATCGCGGACTCTGGGTCAGCAGGGGGCGCCATAGCAGCAACCGCCGACTCTGGGCCAGCAGGGGGCGCCGTAGCCAGAATGGGCAGCAGCATGGCAGGGGCCTCCGAGGGTGCAGCGACCGGGACTGGCTGGTCAGGCCCTTCTAGCATGATCTGGGTAATCACACAGACAGGCAGGACAGGTAGAACAGGTGGGACAAGAGCCAGTGAGACAGGCAGAACGGGCGGAGCTGCAGGTGAAGCTGCAGCCAGCGAAGGCGGCGGGACTTCAGGCGTGGGCAGAGGCGGAGCTGTAGGCGAAGCCGGGAGCTCGGGCGGCACAGCAGGAACCGCCGACTCCTGGCCAGCAGGGGGTGCCACCGCAGCAACCACCGACTTGTGGCCAGCAGGGGGCACTGCAGCCAGAGCCTCGCTGGATGGTGCAGTAGCCGGCGGGACCAGCACCTCAGCCTGGACAGGAACAGGCAAGTCCGCTGCAGGCAGGCGGGCTGCGGGCGTAGCGGGGCCAGCAGGTGGGCGGGCGTAGCAGTGGCAGCAGGCAGGCAGGCTGCGGGCGTTGCGGTGGCAGCAGGCACCGCCAACTTGTAGCCAGCAGGGGGTGCTGCAGCAGGCACCGCCAACTCATGGCCAGCAGGGGGTGTTGCGGCCGCCAGACCAAGAAGGACGGGCGGGACAGGCAGATCAGGCATGATGGGCGCCGGCCGGAAAGGCAGATGAGGCACGTCCATTATGGCCGCCAGGGTAAGCGCCATTGAAGCGGGCACAATCCACAATCGGGGTAGCACGTGTAGGTAATGAGGGGGCGTAGCACACACGAGGATCATACGAGCAGGTCATGACAATTAGCATAGGGAACAGAGGTGTCAAAAGTAATCACATTCATTACGCAGGTAGAAGTATAGATACTACAGTTTAAAAATACTTCTGTAGAAGTTGAAGTATCATCTCTAGCTTTTTACTCAAGTAAAAGTGTAAAAGTGACTTCCGGTTATGGCGTGCAGCTGATAAGTCGCGCGAACTGGGCTCGCTGCTGAATACTCGTTTAAATTCTTTCAGAAAGGCTAGAATTCATACATTAAGTGTTTGGAAAATCACTTTGAAGTTGCCGGGACAAAATGCCACCCAAAACCACCAAACCTGCACAACTTTCAAAGCCATCTGGGCAGATGGAGGAGGAAGGCAAAGTGCAAGCTAGCAAGAAGCTAGCCGAGCCACAGAGTGAAGATAACGCCGCCACAAACGACGATATCCTATGCACAGTTCAGTCTTTGAGAGACGACTGTTCGAAACAATTCACTGACACTGACACAAGCGCAACGAATGGGAGCAGCTGAAGAGAGGATCTCGCAAGCTGAAGAGGACGTATCAGCCCTTCAGCACAAAGTTAATAAACTCGGAGAAACAGCAGAATTTCTACGGAACAAGGTGCAGGACCTGGAGGACAGAGGAAGGCGTTCTAATCTGAGACTAATTGGCCTGCCAGAAAAAACGGAAGGATCCAATATGTGTGCCTTCATTGAGAATTTTTTCCCCGCAATTCTGAAAGATAAGTTCGGATCCCCACCTGCCATTGAACGAGCGCACCGCGTAAGACAAGTAAACCCGAAACGCCCTCTACTCCAAGAGCGATCGTGATAAAGTTCCTGAATTACCAGGACAGGGAGAAGGCTTAGAGAGCGGCTAGGAAAATGAAGGAGTTAAGATACGAAGGGCAACGGATCAGCTTGTTTCCAGATCTATCAGCTGAGACTCGGCAGCGGCAACGACAGTTTGACGGAGTAAAGGCACAACTTAGAGGCATGGAAATTCACTACGGGATGCTTTACCCAGTGCACCTGATAGTCACGCACGCCGGCCAGCGTCATGTCTTTAAAACTGTTGCGAAGGCAGAGGATTTTGTTCGATCAGTACGTACCAATGCTTAAACATTCTAACACAAGTAAGTGTTGACTCATCAGTACTTGAACTCTGTGTTTAGTTATTAAGGGTACGCGCGTTTATCCATCTTTTTCAAATTGTCAAGATGTTTATATTTACGTGCAATTGAGATTTTGATTGTATTCCAACAGAACCGAAATATCTCGACAAATTACCTTGCCGGTTTAAATGTAGTTTAAATTGATTTTTCCTTTCACCAATATTTTCATCAATATGAGTAAACAAGTTCATGTATAGAGGTGCACATGTCCATTCAAACTAGAGCGATGTTCCATAGGGTGGGACTTAGCTTTAAATCAGAGCCCAGTTCTTTTTTGGGTAGCGAGCCCAGGGCTGATAGTAATGAGAGTTGGCTTGCTGAATGTTGCTCCATATTATATGTTTCATAACCAAGGTTCATTGTAAGGGGTGTTGTTATGCTTTCCAATTGGGGGAATGCAGGCGGGGGGAGGTGGTGGGGGTTGTTCATGTTACCCGTTTTTTTCTCTTTTTCTCACTATCTCACTCTTTCTGTTTTACATTCTATATGGTATGCCCAGGCACAGCTGTATCTATATGGTTATATGAATAGGTAAATGATTAATAATTCGGAGATAAATATTTGCAGCTGGAATGTAAGAGGATTAAATAATTTGGTAAAACTAAAACAAGTACTAGGTCGATTAAAACAAATGAAATCAAACAATCTTTTTACAAGAAACTCATTTATTAAAAGAAGATGTTAGTAGAGTTACTAAGAGATGGCCGGGACAAGTTTTCAATGCATCTTTCACCTCTCGAGCCAGGGGAGTCATGATTCTTATACATAAGTCCATTCCATTTCAGTTAAAACAGCAATATGTAGACCCGTTAGGGAGATATATCATTCTTAATGGTACAATTTTGACATCACTTATTAATTTAATAAACATATATGCTCCTAATGTAGATGACCCCTCCTTTTTTCAGAATTTCTTTTTCACTGTCTCAGCTTATACCGGACATTATGTAATTGGAGGAGATTTTAATTGTATACTAGACCCCGCGAAAGATCGCTCTTCAGGAGTAGATAGTACCCATCAACAGTCTAAAAAAATTATCTTGAAATCTATGACTGACTTAAATTTAGTTGAGATTTGGAGATATCTCAATCCAAGCAAGAAAGAATACTCATGTTTTTCGAGTACATATAAAACATTTTCAATAATAGATTATTTTTTAATTTCCAATGGTTTAGTGGCGAAGGTAGGTAAAAGTTGGTATGATAGTATCCTACTGTCCGACCATGCCCCTGTTCTGTTTACAATCCAATTAGACAATTTTGTACTGCCCCCTCCCAGATTTCGATTTCAAGCAAGTTGGCTTTTTGATCATGATTTTGTAAAATTTCTGGATAATAAAATAGAACTATTTTTTTCAGTTAATACGAATCAAACAAGTGCCTCAGTTAAATGGGAGGCCTTCAAGGCATATATTAGAGGGGAGATTTTAAGTTTTACAAGATATAGATCCAAAATTTATCGAGCACAATTAGTAGGCCTGGAGAAGCAAATTAAAGTACTAGAACAGCAGCTCTTTACCAATAATGACCCTTCAAAGCAGAAAGAACTTCTTGTATTGAAAGCCAAATATAATGAAATAACTAGTAGTAAAATATCTAAGAACTTAATGTGGCTAAAGCAGTCATATTATGATCAGGGGGAAAAATCAGGAAAACTTCTAGCGTGGAGAATTAAGAAAATACAAACAGATAGAGCCATTAATTCAATTTTCTTAGAGAATGGGGAGACGACTGTAGACCCAATGGAAATAAATAATGTTTTTAAACTCTATTATGAAAATTTGTATAAATCGGAAAACACCAACAATTCAGAGGGGCAAAATAATTTTCTTGATAAAATTCAATTTCCAAAATTATCAGAGGAGACAAGAAGTAATTTAGAAAGGAATTTAAGTATAGAAGAGCTCTCAGAGGCTCTACAGGACATGAGTAATGGTAAGGCTCCGGGACCGGATGGCCTCCCAATGGAAATTTACAAAACATTTGGAGGGAAAATTCTACCACACTTACTTGAAATGTTTAAGGAATTAAGATAGTCACGAATATAAAAGAGATTATTTCAATTAATTATGACCCATTAATAAAAAAAGTCATGGACTCGCTCGAGAGATGGAATGCAATGCCAATCTCAATGATTGGACGTATAAATATTATATCAATAAAATGTCAATTTTACCTAAATTCTTGTATCTCTTTCAGTCAATTCCTCTTCCTCTTCCAGCTACATTCTTTGTAACACTGAAGAAAATGTTCATAGGGTTTATATGGAATAACAAGCGTCCTCGGTTACGGCTGTCCCTACTTTATTTACCATACAGTATGAACGCGGAGGGCTTAAAGTACCAAATATAAAACTTTATTATTGGGCAGCTCAGTTATGCTCTGCTATGTATTACTTTATAGAAACAGATCCTCCTGCATGGACAGATATAGAAAAAAATGGAATAACAATCCCATTAGAGAGTTATCTTTATTCTTCCTCAATTAAAAAGCTTAAAAAATCTACGCATAATCCTTTTCTTAGAAATTCTATTGGTGTATGGTATGAAGCTCATGATTTTTTGCCTGGCTGGTACCGGTTGTTGGTTTTGATGGTACGTTCCAGCACCGAAAACCCTGCTCTCCCCGTCCCCGCTGGCGTGGGGTGAATCTGCGGAACCTGCGCCCTGTGTGTCGGGCTGCCGAGACGGCTGACGATACGGATGTACCGCTTCCTATCAGGATTGGCCTGGTTAATGCTAGGTCCCTAACAAACAAAACTTTTATCCTGAAGGATATTTTCACTTCCCGAGGATTGGACTTTCTCTGCCTGTGTGAGACGTGGCTGAGTGCTGGTGAGTGCAGCATCTTCTCTGAACTTTTACCTGACGATTGCTGCTATTTTAATTCCCCGCGGATGTTGGGCCGAGGAGGGGGAATAGCAACGATCTTTAAAAATCGTTTTAGGTGTAAGCAACTATCAATACGGTTCTCATTCGCCAGCTTTGAACTCAGTGTGTTTGAGCTGGGCTGCTCTCGCACTGTGTTGTGTGCGGTGGTTTATCGCCCCCCAAAATACAATAAAGACTTTGTGAATGACTTTGCTGACTTCTTGGCTGAATACATGCCATTATATGATCATGTTCTTATTGTGGGAGATTTTAACATTCATGTGTGTTGTCCTGATATGCCCATGGTAAAGGGTTTTTTAAACCTTATCGATTCTTTTAATCTTGTGCAATGTGTGGCCGGTCCCACACATGAACGTGGACACACACTTGATCTTGTTTTATCTCATGGTCTGCCTGTTTCTAACTTAGAGATTTGTGATGCTGTGTTTTCTGACCATATGCCTGTGATATTTGAAGTTGCCCTCGTCTGTGCCACAGTTAAACCTCGCACTGCTGCTCGTCGCTGTCGTGTTATTAACTCCTCCACTGCTGAGCAGTTTACAGCAGTGTTTAACCAGAACTGTAAAATCCCGGAGCTTTTCAATAACCAGACTGAGGAGCTTAGTTCATGGTTCTACTCCACCTGCCGGACTGCATTGGACACGGTGGCTCCATTAAAAACCAGACAGCCTAAAGCTAAATCGGAGCCCTGGCTGAACGACACGACCAGAGCTGTCAGACGCGAGTGTCGCCGAGCTGAGCGCAAGTGGAAAAAAGACAGACTGCAAGTCTCTTTTCAGATATTAAAGGACTGTTGGTGCCATTATCAATCAACTGTAAAAGAGGCCAAAAGAAAACACTTTTCTGACTTAATTCTGTCAAATTGTCATAATCCTTGTGTTTTATTTAAGACCATTGATTTTGTTCTTAATGCACCGCAGACAAATTTTATCGAGCCCTCCCCTGTAGCATGTGAGAATTTTTTACGCTTTTTTCTTGAGAAGGTCTCCTTCACTAGGGCTCAAATCTCTCCTTTTACTCTTGACCCTTCAGTCTCTGTTCCCTGCCCCGCCGTGTTTGACAGGTTTGAGCCTGTGACTTTGTTCTATTTAGAGGAGATTGTTGGTCGTTTGAAGCCTGCTGGGTCTCCAAACGATGCTGTCCCTCCTAAATTCTTTAAACAGGTTCTGCCCACAGTTGGACCTTTGGTTCTTAAACTGATAAATCACAGTTTGGTGTCAGGTGTGGTCCCTATGGATTTTAAACATGCGGTAGTCAAACCGCTGATTAAAAAACCTTCTCTTGACCCCACGGTTCTTGCAAATTACAGGCCTATCTCCAAACTGCCTTTTCTTTCTAAGATTATTGAAAAGATAGTTCACAGTCAATTGACATCTTTTTTGGAAAAGGAAAATGTTTCAGAGGTTTTCCAATCTGGTTTTAAATCCTTACACAGCACTGAATCAGCCCTTTTAAAAGTTTTTAATGACATATTCTTAGCTACTGACTCTGGCGATTGTGTTGTTCTTTTATTATTAGATTTGACAGCTGCGTTTGATACAGTGGATCATGCCATTTTACTTTCTCGTTTGGAGCAATGGGTGGGCCTCAGAGGCACAGCACTAGACTGGTTCAGGTCCTATTTGGCGGAGCGAACCTTTTGTGTCAGTCTAGGTGATCATGTGTCCCACTCCGCTCGTCTACTATTTGGTGTCCCACAGGGCTCAGTTTTAGGCCCCCTCCTCTTCTCGTTGTATCTACTCCCTCTTGGTTTTATACTAAGAAAACATGGCATTGCTTTTCATTTTTATGCTGATGACTGTCAGATCTATGTCCCTTTAAAGAAAAAAGGCACATACTCTGTGCAGCCATTACTTCAGTGTCTCGATGACATTAAAGCCTGGATGGCTCTTAATTTTTTAAAATTTAATGATAAGAAGACTGAGGTGATGGTTTTTGGTAACCCTACTGGGGCCCCCAGTGTGTACTTAGATTCCTTAGATCAGTACAAAAAGCAAGTTGTTAGAAACCTGGGGATTAACATGGACGCTGAGCTCAAGTTTGACAGTCAGATTAAGGCAGTCGTAAAATCAAGCTTCTTCCAGCTGAGGCAGCTGGCTAAAATAAAGCCAATTCTTACCCGGCAACATTTTGAGATCGTAATCCATGCCTTTGTGACCACCCGGCTGGATTACTGTAATGCACTATATATAGGGGTCAGTGCTTCATCCATCGCTCACCTCCAGAGGGTGCAAAATGCTGCCGCTCGTCTTTTAACTGGCACTCGGAAGTTTGAGCACATTTCCCCTATTTTAGCTTCACTCCACTGGCTGCCCATTTCTTTTAGGATTCATTTTAAAATTCTTTTGTTTACTTTTAAAGCCCTTCATGGCCTTGCCCCATCCTATCTTTCGGAACTGATACTACCTTATACGCCCACCCGCTCTCTCCGGTCTGCCGATCAGCGGCTCCTCATTTTACCCAGGACTAAGCATAAACTTACAGGAGACCGTGCTTTTGCTGTGGCAGCTCCCAAACTGTGGAATGATCTCCCGTTAGAGATCAGACAGGCCTCTTCTTTGTCTGTTTTTAAATTACTTCTGAAAACCCATCTCTATACTCTGGCCTTTAACACCTAATGAGATGTTTGTTGTTGCGCTTTTATTTTTGATTGTTTTAGTTAGTTATATATTATGTTTTTATGTTATTATGTTTTTATGTTCTTTGTTTTATCTATTTGTTACTGTACAGCACTTTGGTCCTGTACAGGTTATTTAAAGTGCTTTATAAATAAAGCTGGATTGGATTGGATTGGATTTTTTAGGTGAAACAATTAAACTTTCAAGTCTGTCGCCAATCTGGGGTAATACAATATTTGTGCCTGGGAGAAATGATGGGGGATTTAAAAATTGGATGTACAAGGGAGCAAAACAAGTAAAAGATTTATATAAGGATGGTATAATGATGTCGTTCCAACAATTGATGAGAGAATACGATATTCCTCAGAAACACTACTTCAAATATCTACAGATAAGAAGTTTTATACACTCTGAAATGAAAACTTATTCAGTACCTTCATTGTCAACTATAGAAGAACATACTTTGAAACATTTAAGGGATAAAGGCAATTTATCTTTTTTTTATAATACACTTTTAAAGGGCTCAAAAGAAAGTTCTATGTCCTATTTAACTGCATGAAAAAATGACCTTCAGCAAGATATTTCTAAAGATGAATGGATGGATTCTTGTTTGTTTGCGCAAGTATGTAGTGTCAATACTAGATGCAGATTACTGCAATATAAATGGCTCATGCGGACATATATTACCCCGGCCAAATTACATAAATTTAATCCAAATATTCCTGATAGCTGCTTAAAATGTAAACAAGACATTGGAACCCTTTACCATTGTATGTGGGAGTGAATTGAGATTCAAACATTTTGGAAGAATATTCTGGTTATGATTGGTAAATTAACTGAAGAAAATATTCCTTGTGATCCCAAACTCTGTTTATTTCATATATACCCAGTCAATTTTGTGGTGAACACTAATAAACGTAAACTAATTGACTTTAGTCTGCTTCAGGCCAAACGGGCTATTGCTTTAAAATGAAAGGAGATACAAGGGCCGTCATCTATCCTCTGGTTTAAAGAAATGACTAACAACCTCGCCATGGAAAAGCTGACTTATGCAGTTAAAGGGAAACTTAAAGACTTTTACAATATTTGGACTCCATTTTTATGTTATTGTAACCAAGAGGACTTGACAGCAGGAGATGACTGATATTCAACATTCTTCTCTTTGTACTTGGTATCTCCATTACATAATGTAATTTCCTTTATAATAACTAAATACTCCGAAAAGGTTAAACTCCAATTGTTAAATGGATGGCTGTGAACGCTGGTATACCAAAAGTAGTTGAGATGTGTTTTTTTTTTTATTAAAAATTATTTTATTTTTAATTTTTTTTTACTGTGATTGTTCTGTATTTAAAACAAATGCAAATAAATATATTTGGGGAAAAAAAAAGTGTAAAAGTACAAAAGTAAAAGTAATGTAAGGGGTAAAAAATGCCATTAAGGATAAAAGCTTTTAAAAAAGACATTTTTCTAAAGGCCATAATTACTGTTAATGTTGAAAAATTTGGGATGCACTAGGCTAATGCCTACATGCCGCATACATGCCCATTGAAAATGAACGCATTTTAGTACAATGAAAATATATTAAAGAACCATACAGATCTGTCCATTAAAAATGCGTCTATTTTCACACGGCATCCTGCAATTCGGCACGCGTGATCACTCGTCTCCCTGCAAGCGCCTTTTCAGATTTTTTTAAAACGTTGTTGCGCTTCATATAATATCCACCAGGTGGCGCAAGGAACAACATTCTGTAGCCAAACACCATGGCCAGCTCTAGGGGGCGCCAGCGCGGGATCTGACAGAATTCTCGCGAGACCATTGAAATAACTCCGCAAGTTTTTGTCATATACACATTTAAAAAACACCCTCAGAAACCTTCTACTTTCCAAATACACTCACCTAAAGGATTATTAGGAACACCATACTAATACAGTGTTTGACCCCCTTTCGCCTTCAGAACTGCCTTAATTCTACGTGGCATTGATTCAACAAGGTGCTGAAAGCATTCTTTAGAAATGTTGGCCCATATTGATAGGATAGCATCTTGCAGTTGATGGAAATTTGTGGGACGCACATCCAGGGCACGAAGCTCCCGTTCCACCACATCCCAAAGATGCTCTATTGGGTTGAGATCTGGTGACTGTGGGGGCCATTTTAGTACAGTGAACTCATTGTCATGTTCAAGAAACCAATTTGAAATGATTCGAGCTTTGTGACATGGTGCATTATCCTGCTGGAAGTAGCCATCAGAGGATGGGTACATGGTGGTCATAAACCATGTACCCTCACCTAGAATATTGTGTACAGGTTTGGTCACCATATCTTAAAAAGGACATAGCGGCCTTAGAAAAGGTGCAGCGTAGGGCCACAAGAATGATTCCTGGTCTTAGAGGAATGTCATACGAGGAAAGGTTATTTGAGCTAAATCTGTTCAGCCTCAAGCAAAGGAGACTGAGGGGGGACATGATCCAGGTCTATAAGATTCTAACAGGTTTGGATGCTGTTCAACCGAATAGTTACTTCAGCATTAGTTCAAATACAAGAACTCGTGGCCATAGGTGGAAATTAGCGGGAGAACATTTCAAACTGGATTTAAGGAAGTACTTCTTTACACAGCGTGTAGTCAGAGTATGGAATAGTCTTCCTGATAACGTAGTGCAAGCTGAATCCTTGGGTTCCTTTAAATCAGAGCTAGATAAGATTTTAACAACTCTGAGCTATTAGTTAAGTTCTCCCCAAGCAAGCTCGATGGGCCGAATGGCCTCCTCTCGTTTGTATAGTTCTTATGTTCTTAAAGGGATGGACATGGTCAGAAACAATGCTCAGGTAGGCCGTGGCATTTAAACGATGCCCAATTGGCACTAAGGGGCCTAAAGTGTGCCAAGAAAACATCCCCCACACCATTACACCACCACCACCAGCCTGCACAGTGGTAACAAGGCATGATGAATCCATGTTCTCATTCTGTTTATGCCAAATTCTGACTCTACCATTTGAATGTCTCAACAGAATTCGAGACTCATCAGACCAGGCAACATTTTTCCAGTCTTCAACTGTCCAATTTTGGTGAGCTCGTGCAAATTGTAGCCTCTTTTTCCTATTTGTAGTGGAGATGAGTGGTACCCGGTGGGGTCTTCTGACCACGTGGTGCAAGAACAACAACCTCCTGCTGAATGTAAGCAAGACCAAGGAGATTGTTGTCAACTTCCAGAGAGACCACACCCAACATCTGCCACTGACCATCGACGGTGCTGCTGTGGAGAGAGTAAGGAGCACCAAATTCCTGGGGGTGCACATCAGTGAAGACCTCTCCTGGACCACCAAAACTGCAACACTGGCAAAGAAAACCCAGCAGCGCCTCTACTTCCTGTGCAAACTCAAGAAGGCAAGAGCTCCACCACCCATCATGACCATCTTCTACAGAGGAACCATTGAGAGCGTCCTTTCCAGCTGCATCACTGTGTGGGGTGGGAGCTGCACTGAATACAACAGGAAAGCCCAACAGCGCATTGTGAGCACAGCTGAGAGGATCATTGGTGCACCACTTCCCTCCCTGAAGGATATATACACCACCCGCCTCACCCGCAAAGCCATCACAATTGTGAGTGATGCAAGCCACCCCGCACACGAACTGTTCAGCCTCCTGCCCTCTGGAAGGAGTTATAGGAGCCTCCGCTCCCGCACTACCAGACTCAGCAACAGCTTCATCCACCAGGCTGTGAGACTACTAAACTCTTTCCCCCGACTGAAACTACCTCTGAACTACCTCTGAAATATACAAATTGCAAAATCAGCTACTATTATTATTATTATTATTATTATATTATTGTTGTATTATTATTATTACTATTACTATTACAGCTGCTATTACTATTACTAGCATTACTATTATTGAATTTCTCTGCACAGAAACACTTTTTACAAAACTGGAAACACTTTATATATCTCTATCTTAGTACCAAAAGTATATGCCTTAAGCTGCCTGCACTTTATACTTTATACACTTTATACACTTTATATACTGTTACTCAGTACTTAGGATGTGTTTTTTGTTGTGCTTGTGCACTTCACTGTTTGTCCTATCCTGTCATGTCTTTTGTCTTGTCTGCGCATGGGACAGTGAGAAACGCAATTTCGATTCCTTTGCATGTCCAGTGCATGAGAAGGAATTGACAATAAAGCTGACTTTGACTTTGTCTTCTGCTGTTGTAGCCCATCCGCCTCAAGGTTGTGCGTGTTGTGGCTTCACAAATGCTTTGCTGCATACCTCGGTTGTAACGAGTGGTTATTTCAGTCAAAGTTGCTCTTCTATCAGCTTGAATCAGTCGGCCCATTCTCCTCTGACCTCTAGCATCAACAAGGCATTTTCGCCCACAGGACTGCCACATACTGGATGTTTTTCCCTTTGCACACCATTCTTTGTAAACCCTAGAAATGGTTGTGCATGAAAATCCCAGTAACTGAGCAGATTGTGAAATACTCAGACCGGCCCGTCTGGCACCAACAACCATGCCACGCTCAAAACTGCTTAAATCACCTTTCTTTCCCATTCTGACATTCAGTTTGGAGTTCAGGAGATTGTCTTGACCAGGACCACACCCCTAAATGCATTGAAGCAACTGCCATGTGATTGGTTGATTAGATAATTGCATTAATGAGAAATTGAACAGGTGTTCCTAATAATCCTTTAGGTGAGTGTATATATAGGTAGAAACTAAATATATTTTTACAGCTTCGTGATACGAATAGAAAGAACAAGAGTGACTGACTTAAGCGTCTGCGTCTCGAAGCAGCTCTGATCAATTTTTTTTAGGTCTTCTTAAACTACTGCAAGATTGCAGCACACTTGACAGGATGCCAACATCTTGAAAAGATGTCACAATAAATGTTATTAACAAAAGATTAAAAGTGGAATAATAAATACACCAGAATCCTGATGCATAACGTTGCTACTTTGTGGTCCGAGTTCATTTGGAACAAATTAAAATATCAATTGGAATATAGCCTGGACTATGAGTAACAAATATTGGATAAGTAATAACAATAATAAGTATACTTTTAAAATAAATATATTATTAAAAATGGCTTCTCAAATGATGAAATTTAGTCATACACTGAGCTGTTTTACTAGTGAAGAACTTTTAAACATGATAAAAATTGAAAGAAGAAAAAAATCATGAGGGAAATTTGTATATATGAAAGTACATGCTGACATTTGCAGATGTGCCTAATTGTTAAGCATGTTTTTAAACCCTGCAACTTCTGTAACATGGTTTCCCACTCCAAATGGAGAATGACCCAACCCCAAAATAATCGGTGTGCATCGTTGTCTGTGTACTTGACAACACGATTCTGTCATTAAAAATGCCCCATCTTACTTCCATGAAAAGTCATTAAAGCTAGAAAACTGAATACCGAATATGAGGCTAACTTAACCGCGGTGCAGTACCGTTGTTCGGGCTTGTTTTACTATCAGTACAGTCATTTCCGGGTCATGGCGTTTCTATTAAATGAAAAAAACAAAATCATACATGAGCGCTTGTTATCCGTTTGTTCCTTTTTTGTTTTGAGAACAAAATGGGAAATCGGAAAACGAGCCATTATCCGTTTTGTCGTTTTGGTTTTGGAAACAAAAACTGATAAATACGAGTGGTTTTCCATTTTTCTTGTTTTGGTTTCATATTAAAAACGGATGAACGAATGATACACGGGTTCTGCTGCTTTGCCTCTTTTTCTCTACTATGAATGTGGGGATCGGTGGATTGTCATTCCCTGTTTCACTGCCAGGATTAATTGTATAGAGCGAGGGGTTTTATTATTTCTGTGTGTTTTAAGACTGTTTTTGGGTTGGGACGCCATTAGGGAGGAAGGGAACTTTGTGGTGGCATTTTGTATTGTGTGCAGCAGCAGGGCGCTGGTATGTGTGCATGGGAGTTGTAGTGTTTTTGTTCCAGGCTGCCATCTTCTGCCTGACTGCTTAACCTTCTACCCTGTGTGGACCAGCCCAGAGGTTTTAATTTGCCGTGTGGATGGTGTTTTATTGTGATTGTTAATAAAAGACTATAAGTGGAGTCACATCTCTTGCTGCCTTGTATAACGGACCTGAGTGCCTTTTTGGAGCTTTACTTAGCTTAGGAACTATTTCCCTGGGTGCAATTCCCAGGGTGGCGTAATTGGTGTCTTAACGGGTGGTTCCCCCAAACTCTGAGCCCAGCGCTGCAACACAACATTCATTTGGATAAATAAATAAGAAAAAGCTATTTCTGGCTCCTTTCATTGAATATGTAGCAACTTTCATGTGTATGAATGAGCCATTGTCACCTGGCCACGTCCCTACCCCCCTTTAATGGCACTGATGGGGACGTATCTGGATCGCGTTTCACCGCTGCGCTGTTAATCCAATTACCATGCGAATGCGATCTGAATACGCGCTAATGCGGCTATTTAGAATGTGAATAGCGATCTTCGGGTGAGAGCGGTACTACACGCCCCTGATGCCGATTTCACCCAATTTTAAAAACTGTAATACTTCCGACAATGGACGTTTTGAAAAGAAGACAGATTACGGATTTAGCCAGTGTTTTTTTCATGATTGTACAGATGTAAGATTTCAGCGAGATATAAACTGAAATAGACGCGAAAACTCGACGACGATGCACTGGACCCCCAAGAGTTAAACAATGCAGTTAGTCCCTTTTGCTGGCCAAGCATGGCTGAAGCTCAATCGGTGGCAAGGCCACTTAACTTGTCAAATGGTACAGTAATTCAAATTTGTTCATTGCCAAAACAACTTGCTCAAACAAATCATCACCTTTGGTATGGCAAGCAATATGGCTTGCAAAGACAGCAATGCCTCGGTCGTTTCAAACTCAGCAGTGATTCCGCGCTCAAAGATGGCTATTTGGGCCATGGAGATTGTCTGTTGTTTCACAGCAGGCAGCCAGAGAGAAAAGTGGATTGTTTCTCGCGCCATATCGTCATTATGTCTCGCGCCATATCGGTAATTCATTCTGTATGTAATGGCAAAGTATTTATAATTTCGTTTCTTTTTTATTAAGTTAATTTAGAAAAAAAAAGTTTGGAGCATTTTTTTCGTTAAACGTAAGCTTTTTGTTTCTTAAAGTAAACACCAAGCGGCAGACAGTGATTTGACCTACTCTGTTTCAATTTGCCTTCTCAAATCACGAATTGGCTAAAATGAAATCTATAGATGTAAAATAATAGATATAAATAATAATAGATATAAATGTGCGCTATTAGGTGCATATCCAATCATTTGTGCGGAGAGTGAAAGCTAAAACACGTTTTTCGGACATGACGCAAGCGCGATCAGAAATTCATTGTAAATTTCAACATTTTAAAGCAACATCAAATGAAGATACGCATGTTTGACAGATAGCTCGACTTTTTCAGGGAACAACCCTGGACAGGGGGCCAGCCCATCACAGGGCACACTCGCACACCATTCACTCACACATGCACACCTACGGGTAATTTAGTATCCCCAATTAGCCTCAGCATGTCACAGAGACTCGAACTCGAGTCCCAGAGGTGTGAGGCAACAGTACTAACCACTGCACCACCATGCCGCCCCGATATCCTAAACAATCAAGTTTTTATTATATGACTGACAACGAATACAACTGTTAAGTATCAAAAGTGTCACGCCCAGCTCCGTCCGCTCCTCGTGTGTGCCACACCCCCTCATTATCCACGTGTGCTTCCCCAATTGTGCCCAGCTGTTCCCTGTTATTTTGGCTTGTTTCATGTATATTAGTCCACATCTTCCTTAGTTGGGTGTCCGTCATTGATGTTAGTCGATGTTGTTTACCGTGTTGGTCCTGTCTATGCCTAGTAAAACCCGTTTGCCTGAAAGTGCTTGACGAAGGTTGTTGGGTAGTGCATTTTTCCCCCGGAGCTGTCAAAGTTAACAGAACCTGCCCAGAACAGCGAAACGATCTGCCCTTGGTTTCCCGTCTGGTCCTGTTGAGACCAGATACAGTTTATTCTCGGTCTCTACTGAAATATGATTTAAAAGTACATCTGGAAGGATTACCCCCTGCATGAGAGACTGGCGAATATGATGATGGTGATGAGAACGGGAGGTGTTTCTTGGTGTTTCAGGCAATCTCAAATGGAATGATGTCATGACGGAAGGATGAGAAAATGCTGAATAATCTTGATTCGGCGAATTTTCACTATGGAGCATCGAATTCCTCACCACTGGGTTGTTGGTTAATCCTACAGATGCTGAGCCCGCTAACTGGTTTGTAGGTTGAGAGTCCGGACAGTTAATGGTGTAGAGGCTGAAGAAGGAACACCAAAATCAGCATTACAGCGACAGCGAATGGTCTTCGTGAGCAGACTGAGGAGATGACCACATCTCAAAAGACTTGGCAGTCCATTTGAGTATCCACAGACGTTGAAGGAACAATGGATGGATCTGTGGATGTGGATTGATCCGCTGTCGGAGGATGAGTTTTCTCACTGAAACGCGCCTCCAACAAACCAATCCTTGCCTCTAAATTCAGAAGCCTTCTTGTGAATTCTGATATCTGTTCCTTGGAAACAGTGACTGCAGCAGGACATCTACGTTCAATTAGAACAGCCTGTAGATGGTAACATTAAAATTAGTTGTGAATATGATGTTCACACCGCAGACAGGCATATGAAGCTATACTGCACATGGCGCTGCTTGCGTAATAATAAATTAGCAAATACCCACTGATTTCTTTTTTACAAGTCGGGTAGTCCCTGTTTTATTTTTGGTCTGTGGGCTCTGCTTGTTCACTTTGCCAGAATTCTATTGAGACAATATGTATGACACATTTCTGATGATTGTATATTTCTGATCACTTGAATAAATAAGCTTTTTTGGCATTGTTGTTGTTGAGAATATGCTGTTATCAAAAATATATAATAATAACAAAAATAACGTGTCCCGTTGTAAAGTTGCTGCCGTATTGTGTACAAAGTTGTAGCAATATGAGATCCTAATAGTCTATTTTGAGAATAAAGGCATAGCATTATGTGCGTTTGAGTGGCATATTAAAACAAAAATCTAAGAAATAATTGAGAAAACGGTGGTCTATGCTGGTGTATGAATGGCCTTCAGAAGTTAAATTAAAAACTGCAGAGCATTGTATTTCGTAATTGCATGTTGGCCTATTCTTGTGATTCATAAACTATTACTGCGCAACTAACGAGTAACACAGCGCAGATATTCCTTGCTTCTTGGACTTTGCACCCTAGCAATACCTTATGGCTTTCACAACCCTTCAAATTACAAGATCTAACCTCACAAATGTTGATGAGAGGAGGTCGTTCGTGTCACTTTTAAACGTGCCAATTCACCTTCCCCCACCCTATGAATAAAGGTGAGAAGAGCAGGCTTGTGGTGTGTTCCATTTGCCCTGGGAACTCGGATTCCGAGTTTCGAAGCCGGAAGTGATGACATGCGCGCTCCCGTTTCTCGGAGATCCGAGAAATATCTCAGATAACACAGAGGATCCCGAGTTCAGAATCGAAGATGGCTGCGCTCTTTCTCAACAGAAGGGAAAGTTGTAGCTTTATCCTGTTTAAGCACTACTTCTCATTTGTGGCTCATTAAATCGGTCGCACACACTATATCGTCCAATTTATCTGTGGACGTGTTGCTATGGAATTTTATACGTGAAGCACCGCGTGTAATGTGTTATCAAGTGATATTGCTAACAATGGCTACCAATGAACCATTCTAGAATTGGATTTCATGATTAGTCGGATTATTTGTGGGATTTAAGGTAGTTCGGGCTAATTGTAAGTGAACGAAGATAAAGGCCATTTAAACTGAGGTACCTTAAATCCGACAAGTTGTCCGGCTAAGCAAAAAATCTTGCTTTTTCCATATGGATCCATGGTATTAAGAACATAAGAACATAAGAAATTTACAAACGAGAGGAGGCCATTCGGCCCATCAAGCTCGTTTGGGGAGAACTTAGCTAATAGCTCAGAGTTGTTAAAATCTTATCTAGCTCTGATTTAAAGGAACCCATGGTTTTAGCTTCCACTACAATAGCAGGAAGACTATTCCATACTCTGACTACACGCTGTGTAAAGAAGTGCTTCCTCAAATTTGTTTTAAAATGTTCTCCCGCTAATTTCCACTTATGGCCACGAGTTCTAGTATTTAGACTAATATTGAAATAGTCATTTGGCTGAACGGCATCCAGACCCGTTAGAATCTTATAGACCTGAATCATATCCCCCCTTAGTCTCCCCTGCTCAAAGCTGAACAGATTCAGTTCCGCTAACCTCTCCTCGTAAGACATTCCTCTAAGACCAGGTATCATTCTCGTAGCTCTTCGTTGCACCTTTTCTAAGGCAGCAATGTCCTTCTTGAGGTATGGTGACCAAACCTGCACACAGTATTCTAGGTGGGGTCTTACCAAGGAATTATATAAGTGTAACATCACCTCCCTTGACTTAAACTCCACACATCTAGAGATATAACCCAACATTCTGTTCGCCTTTTTTATTGCTTCCCCACATTGGCGAGAGTGGGACATGGAAGCATCAACATACATACCGAGATCTTTCTCGTAATCAGCTACCTTTATTTCAGTGGAACCCATAAAATATCTGTACTGTATATTTCTGCTCCCTGCATGGATTACCTTACATTTATCTGTGTTAAATTTCATCTGCCAAGTATCAGCCCATTCGCTAATTAAATCCAGATCCCGTTGGAGCCTCTCTGCTGCTAGATTAGTATCTGCTACCCCGCCCACCTTAGTGTCGTCTGCAAATTTAACCAGTTTACTGTATGTATTCGTGTCAATATCATTAATGTAAATTAGGAACAATAGTGGTCCTAAAATTGAACCCTGCGGTACCCCACTATAAACGGAGGCCCACTGTGACATAGTGCCTCTAATAACTACTCGCTGCTTCCTATCAGTTAGCCAGTTTTTGATCCAAGCTGCCACAGTTCCTAAAATTCCTGCAGCTTTAAGCTTTAACAAGAGCCGTTTGTGGGGGACAACATCAAAGGCTTTCTGGAAATCTAAGTAAATCACATCATAGGCCTTTTTGTGATCAATTTCACTTGTAGCTTCCTCAAAGAACTCAAGCAGATTCGTTAAGCAGGATCTACCTCTCCTAAATCCATGTTGGCTATCCTTTATAATGTTATTTGCATCTAGGTAATCTACCATTTTCACTTGAATTATAGCTTCCATTATTTTTCCAGTAATGCTAGTTAAACTGATTGGCCTATAGTTTGCCGGATTACTTCTATCCCCTTTTTTGAATATGGGTGTTATATTAGCATGCTTCCAATCTGATGGTACCACACCCGCAGATAACGATTTCTGGAATATTAAAGTCAAAGGTTGGCTAATAATATCCCTCATCTCTTTCAAGACTAAAGGTAAGATGCCATCAGGCCCCTGTGATTTATTTATTTTGAGTTTAGCTAGGCTTAGTATCACATCAACCTCAGTTATACATATATTGGTCATAGACGATGCTGTATTCGTATTAATTGGTGGTAAGTTACTTGTGTTCTCTATTGTGAACACCCTTGAAAAATAATCATTAAACTCATTTACCATATCAATTTCGTTATCAATTATAAGGCCCTTACTATCCTGTAAATTAGTGATTTCAGCTTTTAGTGCTCTCTTGGAGTTAAAATATTGGAAGAAACCTTTACTGTCATGCTTAGCCTCCAATGCAATTTTTCTTTCTACATCCCTCTTTGATAGCCTAATGTCATTTTTTAACTCTGCCTGTAGACTTAGATACTCCTGCTTGATTTTGAAATCATTAGTTATTTTCCAGTTGTGGAACAGAGCCCTTTTCCTCCTGACTTTATTCTTAATTTCCTTAGTAAACCACCTTGGTTGTCGTTTCCTAGATTTAGTTTTGCTGGAAACAGGTATGAAGTCCTCTTGCACTTGCAACAATGTGCTTTTGAAAAATTCCCATGCCTCTTCTACTGTTTTGCTATTTAACTCTGTCCAGTTTACAGTTTCTAATTTCCGTCTCATACCATTAAAGTTAGCCTTCCTAACATTGTATACTTTTAATTTAGACTTTGCTCTTTGGACACTAAAATTAACCTCGAATTTAACCATGTTATGATCACTACCGTACAATGGGTCTAAAACCTCTAATTTTCCAATCCTATCCTGGTTATTACAAAAAACGAGATCAAGAAGGGCTTCTCCCCTGGTAGGAGTATTAACAAACTGAGTAAAAAAACAATCCTGTACTAATTCCACCATCTCAAGTTCATTTACAGAAGAGCCAGAGACTGTGTCCCACTGTATCCCAGGTAAATTAAAATCACCCATAACCACCACATCATTTTTATTACTCATAATCCTTTCTTGTCCAGTTTTGTTATCATATAATATTCTGCTTTCCTCTACAGCTACATTAGGTGCCCTATAACAAACCCCGACAATTAGGCCATTTGAATCCTTAGCATCAAGTTTGATCCATACAGCTTCTGAATTTTTATTTTTATCAGTGAGATCCCTTGCCTGCAAATGTATTGCTACTTCTGGGGCAAATGGAACGCATCCGACTTGGTTTTTCCGAGTTTTTACCGGATGTGACGTAATCTCGGATTCCGAAAATCGGATCCCGAGGCAAATGGAAATCGCCATTGGCTCTGGGGGGGTTAAAATGTAATTCAAGATATTTTAAATTACTGCTGGTTAAAAATACTACTTACAGGCCTAATCACAGTGAGGTGGTGCTCATGCTGAATGGCACAGACTGTATGGACTATTTAAATTGAGTGTTCCTTTAACCATATTTGATTTTGATAATGAACAGGTTGTCAAGTTAGCAAAATACACTCACCTAAAGGATTATTAGGAACACCCGTTCAATTTCTCATTAATGCAATTATCTAATCAACCAATAACATGGCAGTTGCTTCAATGCATTTAGGGGTGTGGTCCTGGTCAAGACAATCTCCTGAACTCCAAACTGATTGTCAGAATGGGAAAGAAAGGTGATTTAAGCTATTTTGAGCGTGGCATGGTTGTTGGTGCCAGACGGGCCGGTCTGAGTATTTCACAATCTGCTCAGTTACTTGGATTTTCACGCACAACCATTTCTAGGATTTACAAAGAATGGTGTGCAAAAGGAAAAACATCCAGTATACGGCAGTCCTGTGGGCGAAAATGCCTTGTTGATGCTAGAGGTCAGAGGAGAATGGCCCGACTGATTCAAGCTGATGGAAGAGCAACTTTAACTGAAATAACCACTCGTTACAACCGAGGTATGCAGCAAAGCGTTTGTGAAGCCACAACACGCACAACCTTGAGGCGGATGGGCTACAACAGCAGAAGACCCCACCGGGGACCACTCATCTCCACTACAAATAGGAAAAAGAGGCTACAATTTGCACAAGCTCACCAAAATTGGACAGTTGAAGACTGGAAAAATGTTGCCTGGTCTGATGAGTCTCGATTTCTGTTGAGACATTCAAATGGCAGAGTCAGAATTTGGCGTAAACAGAATGAGAACATGGATCCACCATGCCTTGTTACCACTGTGCAGGCTGGTGGTGGTGGTGTAATGGTGTGGGGGATGTTTTCTTGGCACACTTTAGGCCCCTTAGTGCCAATTGGGCATCGTTTAAATGCCACGGCCTACCTGAGCATTGTTTCTGACCATGTCCATCCCTTTATGACCACCATGTACCCATCCTCTGATGGCTACTTCCAGCAGGATAATGCACCATGTCACAAAGCTCGAATCATTTCAAATTGGTTTCTTGAACATGACAATGAGTTCACTGTACTAAAATGGCCCCCACAGTCACCAGATCTCAACCCAATAGAGCATCTTTGGGATGTGGTGGAACGGGAGCTTCGTGCCCTGGATGTGCATCCCACAAATCTCCATCAACTGCAAGATGCTATCCTATCAATATGGGCCAACATTTCTAAAGAATGCTTTCAGCACCTTGTTGAATCAATGCCACGTAGAATTAAGGCAGTTCTGAAGGCGAAAGGGGGTCAAACACCTTATTAGTATGGTGTTCCTAATAATCCTTTAGGTGAGTGTATATTGCGTGTACCGGAGCCTGCGTGATCACTGCATTTTTTAGCCTTCTATGAGAAGAGACGGTTACTCTGTAATTTATGGTCATACAGACAGAAGCTAAACATAATTCAAAACTGTAAAATATTTCATGAAATATATTTTTTTCTGTTTTATACCATTTCATTGATTGATTCGTTGTAAAATAATGCTTACATTGTCCTTGAAATAGGCTATAGGAATTAAAAGAATCCATAAAGGCTTGCTTTATGTTATGTTTGTTTATTAACCTGTGTTTTTTTTTCATCTACAGAAAAAAGTAAACGATGTTTGATGGTTAAGCTCCAGCTTATAGCGAATGTTTTAACGGGTTTTCAGCTTTTAAAATGTATGTTTTCTAACAGGAAATAATACACCCCAACATACCCCTTATATTTAACGATCAAAAAATGCTCCAAACGTTTTTCTAAATTAACTAAAAAAACTAAACTAAATTAGACTAAATACAATCACTTTGCCAATACATACAAAATTGAACTAACGGGGAAAATATTTTTGTCCCGTCAATTGCTTCGATATCACTGTCAGTCACCGCTCTTTCGAGAATGAACCCAGCATAAATATGCAGATGTAAATATATATATTTAGCATAGCCAAATGTATTATTTTAAATTACTGCTGGTTAAAAATACTACTTACAGGCCTAATCACAGCCTAATCACTTACAGGCCTAAAGCACAGACTGTATGGACTATTTAAATTGAGCTGTACAACGTTTTATATGTTCCTTTAACTATATTCGATTTTTGATAATGAACAGGTTGCTATGTCAAGTTAAAAAAGTGGAATAGAGCTCTGGAAGTGGAACAGATACCTACGAGATCAAATGCGGATATCGCGTTATTCACGCTCACGTGCTGTGTTGCTGATAAACAAGATATAGTTTCAGTTCTGTTGCTTTTATATGGAAATAAATACGATACACAAGACATGATATTAGATTAAAAAATAAAACATTTTAGAAGAGAATGCAACATCACAGTTGTTTGAACAACTGTGTCCTCAGCCAGTCGTTTCCCAACGATTCCGCGCAGATTTGGCTCATCTCAAACGAGCCTTTTACTGTACAGTAGCTCGCGGTGATGTTCGCTGCCGCTTCAGTTCAGTGCGTTACATGACTGCCCCCTACTGATCATGTCTTTCCTGTGTTCACGGGAAATACTGCGGTGTCACGCGAGATCACTTTCCTTCCCGCGCGCAATTTGAATGGCCAGATCTGTATATGTGTACTACTGAACATTAACATGTATTTCATGGAGCAGAAGATATGATGACTAGATGCCTATAAGTATCGTAATGGTGCAAAAAGTCAAACTTCAGTGGCATGTTATCAATAACCTTTATTGGAATGTAAATGTACATCCAAGCTTAGCTGCAGGAATCCTTGAGGGCAACGGATATCAGATAACAAAACTGGACAAGAAAATTAGTGTACCCAGGGTAGGCTTGTATGGTTGTCTGTAGACAGAGTTGCCAAAATGAACGATTAATCCAAGTGATTAATCAAAAAATAAAAATAAAAAGATCAGTGTTGGGTGTAACTGTAATAATATTACTTTTTTCAGTAATTAGTAGTGTAAGGCATTACTCGTCTGAAAATGGTAATATTGTTACAGTTTTCCCGAGCTAGTTACTTGCGTTACATTTGCCAGTAGCACCTTCATCACACACAAGGCACACAACACAGAGAACAGAAGGGAAGGGGAGGGGGGCGTGAATGGAACAGTGATTGGTCTGGGTTTGGCACGAGGTATCATTTACCATCACCGATTGGTCGACACCAGGCAGCCGGCAGCAGAGCGGCACCCGCAAAGACAGATGGGGAAAAATGGAAGCGTCAACAACGGCAAGCTCTTTTTCAGAAGAAGGTTCCCAGCAACAGAAAGCTAGTTTCGACGGGTGGAGATTCAGTCATTATTTTGAATATGTTCAACGGAAGGAAAATAACTTGACGGTGAAGTGCACACTCTGCCCGGGGAGAAAGCTGCTCTCCACCGCTTGTAACTCTACCTCCAACTTGAAGAAGCACCTGCAGCGACAGCACGGACACATCAAGCTCGTTGCGAAGCGACAGAGTGACATGAACGAGCAGCCCCACAAGCAGCAAAAACTTTCATTTGAACATAAAGTACTACCAACATCAAAATCCGAGATAAATAAGCTTGTTGCCTCGTACGTAGTAGAAGAAATGTTACCTCTTTCTACCGTCGAATTGCTGTCTTTTTGAAAGATAATCTGCAAAATACCGATAGCAGGGACAGACCAACCGTTTTCCGACAGGAAAACCTTCGCAATGTATCTAGATAAATGTTACGCCATGATGGAAAATGAGCTGAAGAAAACGTTTGAGAGCACTGAGTATGTGTCAACGACCGCTGACATCTGGACTTGTCACAACAAAAGCTACATAGGCATGACTACCCATTGGATTGATCCAAGCAACTTCCATCGTGAAAAAGCAGCCCTTGCCTGCAAAAGAATCAAAGGATGACACACATATGACATTGTGGCCACTGAAATTGAGCAGGTTCACTCATCTTATGGACTGTCAGAGAAGGTCACAGCAATAGTCACAGAAAATGGATCGAATTTTGTTAAGGCTTTCAGGTCAGTTGAATAATAGTTTACTTACTTGTACTTATTTGCAAATGTATAAGTTAATGAATTGTTTAATTTGATTGCATTAATCAAGAAGACACATGATATGATTACATTTTAACTGAATAGGCCACACATTATAGTTTTTTTTTTCTTCTTTCACTTCTCACATTCAGGGAGTATGAGCCCAAGCCAGCAGCAGCAGCAGCAGCATCCGATTCAGAGGACGAGGGATCAGGGGAGGATGAAGAAGTGTCATTCACCGATGTACAAGAAGTGCTCTCCATGGAACAAGAAGACCCAGGACACTTTACTCTCCCCCCTCACTTAAGATGTGCCTCGCACACACTTAATTTGATATCAACTGTTGATATTGAAAAATGGTTGACAGTGACAAACAAAACAATTTACAGAAGTGCCACTGAAAAGTGCTCTGCCCTCTGGACTAAGGCCAGCCGGTCTACAGTAGCTGCAGAGCTAGTGGAAAGCCTTTGTGGAAAAAAGCTCATGGTGCCTACAGTGATGAGATGGAACTCTTTCCACAATGCAGTTGCACGAATAACTGAGATATCCACTACTTTGACAAATAAGCTGACACATTCAGAAGCTCATATTTTGCACCAGAAAAATGCATTACAGTAAATGTCAACTGTATTTTTCATTTATTTACTTTGAGTATTTGCTTTAACTCATTTCAACAACCTACCTCTCCTCTGCACTGTGTTTTGCTTTTTAACAATTTACCTCTCCTCTACCCCCCTCCAATGGGCTCACCACCTGTAGGAGGGGCCATAGGGGTCGGGTGCAGTGTGAGTTGGGCAGTGGCCGAAGGCGGGGACCTTGGCGGTCCGATCCTCGGCTGCAGAAGCTAGCTCTAGGGACATGGAATGTCATCTCTCTGGTGGGGAAGGAGCCTGAGCTGGTGCGCGAGGCTGCGAGGTTCCGACTAGATATAGTCGGGCTCACCTCGACGCATGGCTTGGGCTCTGGAACCAGTCTCCTCGAAGGGGGTTGGACCCTCTTCCACTCTGGAGTTGCTCATGGGGAGAGGCGCTGAGCTGGGGTGGGCATACTTATTGCTCCCTGGCTGGGCGCCTGTACATTGGGGTTTACCGCAGTAGACGAGAGGGTAGCCTCCCTTCGCCTTCGAGTGGGTGGACGGGTCCTGACTGTTGTTTGCGCTTATGCGCCAAACGGCAGTTCAGAATACCCACCCTTTTTGGAGTCCTTGGAAGGGGTGTTGGAGAGCGCTCCCCTCGGGGACTCTCTTGTTCTGCTGGGGGACTTCAATGCCCACGTGGGCAATGACAGTGAGACCTGGAGTGGCGTGATTAGGAGGAACGCCCCCCCCCGATCTGAACCCGAGTGGTGTTCTGTTGTTGGACTTCTGTGCTCGTCACGGATTGTCCATAATGAACACCATGTTCAGGCATAAGAGTGTTCATATGTGCACTTGGCACCAGGACACCCTAGGCCGCAGTTCGATGATGGACTTTGTAGTCGTGTCATCGGACTTGCGGCCGCATGTCTTGGACACTCGGGTGAAGAGAGGGGCGGAGCTGTCAACTGATCACTACCTGGTGGTGGGTTGGCTCCGCTGGTGGGGGAGGAAGCCGGCCAGGCCTGGCAGGCCCAAGCGCATAGTGAGGGTCTGTTGGGAACGTCTGGCAGAATCCCCTGTCAGAGGGAGTTTCAACTCCTACCTCCGGCAGAACTTCTCCCATGTTCCGGGGGAGGCGGGGGACATCGAGTCCGAATGGGCCATGTTCCGCGCCTCCATTGTGGAGGCGGCTGACCGGAGCTGTGGCCATAAGGTGGTCGGTGCTTGTCGCGGCGGCAATCCCCGAACCCGCTGGTGGACACCGGTGGTGAGGGATGCCGTCAAGCTGAAGAAGGAGTTGCCAAAATGAACGATTAATCCAAGTGATTAATCAAAAAATAAAAATAAAAACTCCTGATCAGTGTTGGGCCTTTTTGGCCTGTGGGACTCCGAAAGCAGCTGATGAGTACCGGCAGGCTAAGCGGAACGCGGCTTTGGTGGTCGCTGAGGCAAAAACTCGGGTATGGGAGGAGTTTGGCGTGGCCATGGAGAATGACTTCCAGACGGCTTCGAGGAGATTCTGGTCCACCATCTGGCGTCTCAGGGCGGGAAAGCGGAGCAGCATCAACACTGTTTATGGTGGGGATGGTGCGCTACTGACCTCAGCTCGGGACGTTGTGGGGCGGTGGAAGGAATACTTCGAAGACCTCCTCAATCCCACTGACACGCCTTCCAATGAGGAAGCAGAGTCTGGGGACTTGGGGGTGGACTCAACTATCTCTGGGGCAGAGGTTGCTGAGGTGGTTAAAAAGCTCCTTGGTGGCCGGGCCCCGGGGGTGGATGAGATCCGCCCGGAGTTCCTCAAGGCTCTGGATGTTGTGGGGCTGTCTTGGTTGACACACATCTCTGGCATTGCGTGGACATCGGGGGCGGTGCCTCTGGATTGGCAGACCGGGGTGGTGGTTCCCATCTTTAAGAAGGGAGACCGGAGGGTGTGTTCCAACTATAGGGGGATCACACTCCTCAGCCTCCCTGGTAAGGTCTATTCGGGGGTGCTGGAGAGGAGGGTCCGTCGGATAGTCGAACCTCGGATTCAGGAGGAGCAGTGTGGTTTTCGCCCTTGCCGTGGAACAGTGGACCAGCTCTATACTCTCGGCAGGGTCCTGGAGGGTGCGTGGGAGTTTGCCCAACCAATCTACATGTGCTTTGTGGACTTGGAGAAGGCATTCGACCGCGTCCCTCGGGGAGTCCTGTGGGGAGTGCTCCGGGAGTACGGGGTGCCGGACTGCCTTATAAGGGCTGTTTGGTCCCTGTATGACCGGTGTCAGAGCTTGGTCCGCATTGCCGGCAGTAAGTCGGACTCGTTCCCGGGGAGGGTTGGACTCCGCCAGGGCTGCACTTTATCACCGATTCTGTTCATAACCTTTATGGACAGAATTTCTAGGCACAGCCAGGGCGTTCAGGGTGTCCGGTTTGGTGACCTCAGGATTAGGTCTCTGCTTTTTGCAGGTTCTGTTGACTTCATCAGACCGTGACCTTCGGCTCTCACTGGAACAGTTCGCAGCCGAGTGTGAAGCGGCTGGAATGAAAATCAGCACCTCCAAATCCGAGACCATGGTTCTCAGCCGGAAAAGGGTGGAGTGCTCTCTCCAGGTCGGGGAGGAGGTCCTTCCCCAAGTGGAGGAGTTTAAGTATCTCGGGGTCTTGTTCACAAGTGAGGGAAGGATGGAGTGGGAGATCGACAGGCGGATCGGTGCGGCGTCAGCAGTGATGCGGGCGCTGCATTAGTCTGTCGTGGTGAAGAAGGAGCTGAGCCATAAGGCAATGCTCTCGATTTACCGGTCGATCTACGTTCCTACCCTCACCTATGGTCATGAACTGTGGGTAGTGACCGAAAAAACGAGATCGCGAGTGCAAGCGGCCGAAATGAGTTTTCTCCGCAGGGTGGCTGGGCTCTCCCTTAGAGATAGGGTGAGACCATGGTCATTCGGGAGAGACTCAGAGTAGAGCCGCTGTTCCTCCGCATTGAGAGGAGCCAGATGAGGTGGCTCGGGCATCTGCTTAGGATGCCTCCTGGACGCCTCCCGGGTGAGGTGTTCCGGGCATGTCCCACTGGGAGGAGGCCCCGGGGAAGACCCAGGACACGCTGGAGGGACTACGTCTCTCGGCTGGCCTGGGAACGCCTCGGGATCCCCCCAGAGGAGCTGGAGGAAGTGGCTGGGGAGAGGGAAGTCTGGGTTTCCCTGCTGAGACTGCTGCCCCCGCAACCCAACCTCGGATAAGCGGAAGTAAATGGATGGATGGATGGACCTCTCCTCTACACAGTGCTGGTAAGGCCAGTCTTTTTTATTTATGGATATATTTTTTTGAGGAAGTTAATATTTTTTTTGTTTGTACTTGTTAATCGACAATCAAATAGATTTTTTGCACTAGATGGTTTTTGTTAAACATTGAGGAAGTTAATACAATCGAACCTCGATACAACGTACCCCGTTTATAACGTTTACACCAATACAACGTTCAAATTTCAATGTCCCCAATTCGCGTAATGCATTATTCCATTTGCCGGTATCGCTTAGAATGTACACCTTTACAGCGTAAGCTTCGATATAACGTATGATTTTCAGAGGAAAATAGGCAAACTGACCTTCGTTACAACGTATAGCCTCATCTTCCGAGCGCGCGCACAATTCAGAATCGGCTGTTGCCGGCCATCTACATCGCTTAGCAACGCCTAACTCAATGAACCTATCCTCACGAAGCATTCCACGCCGGCGGGACTCCTTGAATGCAGCCCCAGTTTTTTCATGGTTTTGCATGGTGTCATGGTATCGAAATTTACTTCAGCCAATTGAATCATACAGGTGCATAATTTTGGTTTGACATTAGGTTACAGTAAGGCGATTTGAACGATAACGCAAAATCCACTGCCGGCTTATGTCGGCTGTCTATGAGTAACTGATATTAAACTAGTTTGAAGAATATAGTTCCTATTCAGAATAAGAACTATATTCTTCAAACTACACAAGCTGTATGTCATAGTGTTAACTTGAGGGGTGTTTTATAAAAGTTTTTTTATATACATTTTGTGTTATATCATTCATTTTGAGGGACTTGGTTACAACGTACTATGGTTATAACGTACAAATTCTTAATGTCCCCCGAGGTACGTTGTAACGAAGTTCGACTGTATGTTCTTGTACTTGTTATAAATTGACAATCAAATTGATTACTATTTTTGAGAGTAATATGTAATATATTACTTTTTTGAGTAACTAGCCCCAACACTGCTCCTGATTGATACCTTCCTGGTATGTACTATGCTCGATTCTATAGCTAATCACAACAATGTTAAAATTTACCTAGAAGATGTAACAAACACTTTCTACATTAGGATCTACATCAGTAAAGCACAGTCAAATGCAACAAAGTGTTACCAATAGGCTTTGTTCGGCTGCAAAAGTATCTGGTTCTCAAAGTTCTTTGAGCCAATGCATGCCCTTCTTGGCCTGAAGATCAGCCCTGCAACACTAAACAGTCTTTCACAGGCCGCCGAGGCAGTGAGTGCCGTGTTAAGCTTAAGTGATAGCTGGCACACAGCTGGGAAGGATTTCAGTACCTCTACTGTGTCTTCTGGGCACCCAAGGTACGCATCCAGTTGCTGGGTCGTTTCAACAGGGCCAGTCTTCTTCAATGTAATACATACAGTAAACTGGTTAAATTTGCAGACGACGCCAAGGTGGGCGGGGTAGCAGATACTAATCTAGCAGCAGAGAGGCTTCAACGGGATCTGGATTTTATTAGCGAATGGGCTGATACTTGGCAGATGAAATTTAACACAGATAAATGTAAGGTAATCTATGCAGGGAGCAGAAATATAAACTACAGATATTTTATGGGTTCCACTGAAATAAAGGTAGCTGATTACGAGAAAGATCTCGGTATGTATGTTGATGCTTCCATGTCCCACTCTCGCCAGTGTGGGGAAGCAATAAAAAAGGCCAACAGAATGTTGGGTTATATCTCTAGATTAGAGGTCGACCGATATATCGGCCGGCCGATATATCGGGCCGATATTTAGCATTTTTTAATGTATCGGCATCGGCCGATATCCGAGTGCACTACGCCCAGTGTTATTGTTGCTGTGGAACACGTCACCCATGCTGCCTTGTGCAGGACCACAGCCAGAAGTTTTGGAAGAGTCCTGGGATAAAACGGTAAGGCTTAAATTCTGATCTTTCAATGACCTGTTTATTTAAGTAGTTTGCTATGAAATGTTGCTTTAAAAGAAAACGCGAATTACGCTATTGGGAACTGGGGTAATGATAATGAGCCTTCAACCAACTGTAGCTTACAGGTAACATTAAGGATCATTGATTCTAATAGAGTTCGTTTTGTGCCCTTATTGGTGGGCTCACAGTGTTTTTTAATCGTTAAAAATCATTTTAATTGTTAACATTTTAATTATTACCATATCAGCCCGATGTTATCAGTTATGTTTTTTTTCTTGTGTCAGAGAGTTTCACTCTGTGAGTGTGTGGGGCGGAGCAGGCAGCTCTCAAATACTGCAGCGTGTGTGAGAGTTGCGTTACTCTGCCCTGATCACAGACAGCGCCGTCCTCGGAGACACCGAGCTGCTAAGAACAATGCATGGCGGAGAAAAGTGTTTGTTCGAAAGCGTGGTTACCATTTACTTGAGCTGATACTGACAATGGTCCTTCTGTGCAACTTTTTTTCATTTGAGACCGGAGATTCAAACAATTTGTCAGACGTCTAGATAAAAAGTGCATGACTTTGCGCAGTTAGTTTCCTCATTAAACATGTCTATCCTTTATACGGGCTTATACGTAGACAACGTCACAATCACTAGGGGCTTATGTTGTCCTTGCATACAAGGCTGTGCAATACGACAGTTATTTTATTTTATTTTCTGGGATCACTAGATTCTGATTGTGAATTTGGCTTTAACCTATCTGTCTGCTAACAACAGAAACAACATGTTAGTGTACACTACTCATCATACCATGATGCACTTAGTGTTTTTTTTTCTTCAAAATGTATTAGAGTGTAATTGTTTTAATGTGCATGGAATACTGGAATTGTAGAATGAATTGAAGATGAAGGTACTATAATAAAAATTCTTTTTTTTTTTTTTTTTCCCTCCTCCCCCCCCCCTCTGCGGGGGACTACTTTATCTGTATCTATTTATTTATTTATTTATTTATTAATTTATTTTATTATTATTTAATTTTATATTTTTATTTACTTCCTCAAAAGAAGGAGAGGGAGGGGGGGGACAAAGGAGAAGGAGGGAAGAGAGAGCGAGGGAGAGAGAGGAATGGAAAGAAAACAGAAAAAAAACAAAAGAAAAAAAAAAAAAACAAGAAAAAAACAAAACAGATAATCTGCTTCCATGTCTGTTGAAAAGAGAAAGACAACATACAACATCTGTACTAATCACAACGACCATCAAACGTTAAATGTTGTTGAACAGCACACACAACCAGCCTTACAACCCATGCCCAGAAACAACAGCCGATCAAGACAGTGTGTGTCCGTGAGCATGTGTCCGTGAGCACCTGTGTGTACACCTGTGTGTCAGCGCGCTGGTGTTCCTAAGGTTTCTCCATGTAATTGTCTAGTAGTGTGTGTGGGGAGCCACAGCCCCGCCCACCCAGGACATGAAGTCGACACGGAGGAGACCCGGGCCCCAGATATCCAGAGGCCCCCCAGGGCACGGGAACCCCAGGAGGACCACCGCAGGGACAATTGCAGCCCCCACCGAGAAAAGGGCAGAGGAGCGCTCCGGAGGGGGGCTATCCGGCAGCCACATCACAGGAGCCCCAGGGGGCCGTGGCGACGAGTACGCAGGCCCCGCCGGCTGCCGGCCACACCAGGGCAGACCGGACCCCGGGCCCAGAGATCCAAGGGCCCCCCCACCTCCCAGCCAGGGCCCCGACAGAGCTGGAAGGGCCAGGCCCCAGCAGGCAACCGCCGAGAGTGAGCCAGCACACACCAGAGCATCCAGCCCCGGACATCGAGAACCACCAACGCATCGGCAGCCAGGGGCCTCATCCACCAGCAGGGAGTGTGGCGGGGGGGAATAGAGCCTGAGATGTTATTTCAGGTGGAGTCTAAGACCCAACCTGACACATACGTATAGACAAACAGGCGTACACATACACAAGCATACGTTCCCACCCTCATGCACACATAAACAAATATTCACCCATTCGCCCAACATGAAGACACAGAAATGAACGCCGTACGCACATTCACACTCCCCATATATAATCTATACTCCGAGATCTAGGCACCACCGGCCCCAGAGGGGCAATCTGCCACCAGACCTCGGAGATGGATCCCTTTTTTCCTCTGGCATGGGGACAAGAAGACCACCCCGGACCCCACAGCAGCCGAGAAGCCCACCAGCCCAGACCCCGACCGGACGGCCAGCTCCTCCCAGCCCTCGGCCCCAGATGGTGAACAGAGAACGGGGGTGTGAAAAGACCCCATGCTTCCCTCCGCCCGCTCATATGTGGTGTTGGTGCGTGTTGTTCTAAAGTGCTTTAAAACAGGGGAAGGGCATGGTGCTAACCACCCTCTGCCAATCAGCAGCTGGTGTCAGCTCGGCCTCTCCCCAGAACCCTCAATGTCTATGTGCAACTTAAAATTGAGAAGTGGGCACTGGCACCAGAGGTAAGGCGGAATGAACAGACCGCCCTCTGGACGCCATTCCTTGTGCCCACCCCCAAGGCCCTAAATGTATATGTCATGAGAGAGTAAGTAATGAGAGTGTCTAAGTTGTGATGTGTGATTGAGACACAGGTGGTCACGGGGGGACAGAGGAAGAATACCTCCCCTTCATCCCAGCGACGCACCTGCACCTCAAAGCCCTATATGTATGTTGGGGTGACGGAGCGGGAGGAGGGAATCATTTAGGGATGGGGAGGAAAGGATCGGGGGGGGCAAAATACCCCCCCTCTGGAGCCAGCCCCCCCCGCTGACCCCCATAAGCACCCCCGTTCCCCGAAATCCACCCAGGGTGAGAGAGCCGAGGCCCATCCAGTCCGGGGGCCCAGAGCAGCGGCACCACCGGGCACCACAGAGCCCGGGGCAGCCAACCAGACCCCACCACAGAGGGAAAAACTACACCCACCCCACCATTCAGTCAACTCCCAGACTACATAAGACAATAGACACCCAGGTTGGGTCCATTCTCCTACTCTATTGGATTCCCCCCCACCCCCGCAGAGTGGATACCCCTAAGGCAGGGACCACCTGCGGACAGATGGTAACAACCTCCCCACCAGCTAAAGAGGCCCCCAGCCCCTCCAATGCGCCGAAGGTCCCCGCGCCGGGGCCGGGCCCCAGTGCATGCGCCAGCCCACACCCCGGCGACCCACCCACCAGGACCCAAGCCCCCCCAGCCCAGTCGGAACCCCAGCCCGGAGGCAGAGCGCCCCCAGAACCCCAAGCCTGCCCCGGACCCACCCAGGAGCAGCACGGCCGCCAGGCCGGCAACCTACGTCCGCCGGCACAGGCTACCCCAGCAGCGCTGCATGCAGCCGCCAGAAAGACGCCACCCAAGAGCCACCAAAGCCCCATCCAGGCCAGGACCGCAGTCCCAGCGCCGAACCCCCCCAGAAACCCCCCCCCCCCAGGGAACCCCCAGACACCCCAAGCCCATAGCCCCCCCCCCCACACCAACAACAAAGACCGAAGCGGGACAAACCTGCGACCCCCCACCGCCACTAGGTGATGGAGCTGATCAAAGGAGCCCAGAGAGATTCGTCTAATGTGGCGGCAGAAGCTGTATCAAGACTAATATGGTCCAGCAAACTCTCTCTATATTGGTTGATATTAAGGTTATTTTTATTTTTCCAGTTCATGAGGACAGTCTTCTTAGCAATGCATAAAGCGGTGAAAGACATGTGGGTTGTGTTAATCTCGGTAGTGACACCATCTAGGTCGCCCAACAAGCAGATTGAAGGAGAGGCTGGAATGGTACATTTCAGACACTTTGATAAGTCCTCACAAATCCTGCGCCAAAACATCTGAACAGGTGGACAGAACCAAAGAGCATGGATGTAATTGTCAGGTGTATCCCCTTGACAGTGTGAGCAGTTGTTAGAAGATGTAAAACCCATCCTGAACATCCGATGCCCTGTATAGTGCATTCTGTGCAGGATTTTGTATTGTATTAATTGTAAATTGGGACTTCTAATCAGTTCAAAGGTTTTTAAGCATGTCTTAGACCAGAAATTGTGGTTCCAGCTGATTGATAAATCTGCCTCCCATTTTGCAATAGGAAGGGATATTGAATCATCCATTTTGGAAAGTGTCCTGTATATTTTAGACAGTAATTTGGGGGTTTTGAGATTAAGGAATTCTGCCACCCTTGGTGGTATTTGTAATTTGATTTGATTAGACTTGAATTTCCTTTTTACTATAGATTTACCTTGTTGATATTCTAAAAATCTATTCTTGTTAATCCCATGTCTTTTAACTAATAAGTCAAAGGGGATAAAGTCTATTTCTTCGAATATATGTTCCAAGTATTTAATACCTTTACAACTCCAATCCGGGAAATTTATCATATTATTGTTTAGTAGTATGTCAGGGTTGTTCCAGATGGGAGTACGTTTGCATGGGATTAATGAAGACTCAGTCATTTTAAGAAACTCCCACCATGCTGTCAGAGAAGAGCTGATACTGATGCTTTTGAAGCATTCATGTCGTTTAATGTTTGAGCTAATGAATGGTAGATCCGAAATCTCTATGTTATTGCATAGAGCCTGTTCTACGTCTAGCCAAGGTTCATTAAGAGGGTATGTTTTAGCCATCCTGAGATGTTTTGACACTACCCAGACATGTGCTCTTGTTTATTTCGGTCACAATGGGCGTATTCACATATTTCTTTACCCAATACTAAGTGTCGGATTATCATGTTATTATCATGCGAATAGCGCGATTTGCAAGTGGGTGGGCGATCAGAGCCGCTTCGAGACGCAGACGCTTAAGTCAGTCACTCTTGTTCTTTCAATTCGTATCACGAAGCTGTTAAAATATATTTAGTTTCTACCTATATATAGGTAGAACCCCTTGGGACCGGCGATTTCGGTCGGCCTCAAAAAGGTTCTTGCAAACCATACGGAGTATCAGGAGGGGGAAGCAGCTCCTGGTTCCTACTATTTATAGTGGGGGGGGGGGCTGTTGACCTCACCTGGGGACATCATCCGGAGGTGGAAGGAATTCTTTGAGGACCTCCTCAACCCTGCCTCAGATACATCTACGCATACTGCCTTTGAGACATCTGAGGGCACAGAGCCCGAGGGTGCTTGGGGGGGCTTGCCCATCACTGAGGCTGAGGTGGCCGGGGTGGTTAACCCCTTGGGACCGGCGATCCCGCCGGCGGGATCTGACAGAAATTTCGCAAAACCGTTTAAATAACTCCGCGAGTTTTTGTCATATACACATTTTAAAAATACTCTCAGAAACCTTGGACGGTCTACTTTTCAAATATATATAGGTAGAAACTAAATATATTTTTACAGCTTCGTGATACGAATTGAAAGAACAAGAGTGACTGACTTAAGCGTCTGCGTCTCGAAGCGGCTCTGATCGCCCACCCACTTGCAAATCGCGCTATTCGCATGATAATAACATGATAATCCGACAGTTAGTATTGGGTAAAGAAATATGTGAATACGCCCATTGTGACCGAAATAAACAAGAGCACATGTCTGGGTAGTGTTTACACTGATCGGCTACAATATAGCACACGGATACGTCTCTGCCGCTGAAGCTTTGCGCCAGTGTTGCCACTTTCAGCAGCGAAGCTCATACCTGTGTTCATAGCTCAGTGGGCTAAGCCTGTGTGCCTGCAATCACGTGGTCGCCGATTCAAACGCAGCGTATTTAGAACGTGAATAGCGATCTTCCGCTGAGAGCGGTCCTACACGCTCCCGACGCAAGTAAAACAAAGAAAGATGACACGATTTGCTTTTTTGCCTATTTAACCTAATTTTAAAAACGTTAATACTTCTGACAATGGAAGTTTTGAAAAGAAGACAGATAACGGATTTAGTCAGTGTTTTTTTCATGATTCTACATAATGATTTCAGCGAGATATAAACTGAAATACACGAGAAAGATACGCGGTCGATGATGCCCTCGTCCCCAGAGCGTCAATAATAGTCACTGCATCATATTTATCGCTTTCTATATTTATATAGTCACAGTTTTTCATTTTTCATTCCATCTATCAATAAACTGTGAAAGGGATTTTATTGTTGCTACTTTTCTTGCGTTTCAAACTGCCTTTCCAAAGTGATGGGTGTGGGGTGCAGTGACATTCCAGACTGATGGGCCATTGACAGTATGCAAACTACTACAGGTGTGAGGACACCTATCTCATCAATATTCATTGTGAAGACCACTGACTTTGAGAAAAAGAGTGTCACTCCAAAGTGCTAACACTTTAGTAATCAAACTACATAAAATTTCAGAATGTCACTTTCACCTATGTGTAGCCAACCCCTGTGTCTATAAGCTTCAGAGCTCAAAAGTCTTACCTAGAAATGTCTATAATGTGATTTTTTACAATTTCTCAGCATGTCTGAAAATAGGTTTTTGAAAAGTATATGTTTAAAGTTGATTTTAACAAAAAATAGAATAATAACATTCTAAGAGGTCTCAGATTATTGGTGCTGAGTTTGTGCTGAATAAAAGCAAATGTATCACTTTGGGATAAATGTTTTTTAGATAGGTGAAATATTTTAAAATGTCAAGGCATGTCAGACTACCTCGAAAGTGAAAAAAAGGCCTCAGGCCCCAGGGGGTTAAGGAGCAGAGGGTACGGGACCCCCGCATTGTCCTTGGTGTGGCAACCCCACTATTTGCTGACGAGCGGTAGAAAAGCTGGGTGGGAGACCCGGGGAATTCAGGACCCCCGAACTCTAGATTGGGAGAAGGGAATAAGGTCCCCCTCTCTAACAAACAAAAAAAAAAAAAAGAAAGGGTGAATCAAAGCACCAGCTTGGGTGCAGTTGTACTGGTTTGTGTGTGAGCAGGGTTGTGGGGTCTTCCTGTTCAAGGTGCTCGCTCTATGTTGGTTGAACTTGCCCGTGGCTCTGCTGTCACTGCTTGCGGTCTTACAGTTTGTCAGAACCGAAGGGGAGTTCTCAGCAATTGGACGCCCAAAAGCGTGCCAGCCCGGCCGCACCCGCTGACTCAGTACAGGCAGGGCCGACAGGTACCTCGGGCGTTCATTACAACTGCCGAGCAGGACCTCGCCTAGGGTGAGTTCTAAGAACACCCCTAGCTTGGACTCTCGGGAGGGTGGGTGATGCCGGAAGGCTATTTTGCCGGCCTTGGTCGAGTCAGAACACCGGTAGTATGGTCGATAAGCTGACTCCCACCTGGGTTGTCTCAGTTGTGCGTACAGAACACCCCCTTCCAAGTTGACATTGCTGGAGATCGGGGGGGTTTCGGCTGGGAGCGGGCCTGTTTGACTGGGATTGAGCTTGTGGGACGTGCCCTGTTCAGGGGGGACACAACAGTAAGCTGCTCTGAATATAGTCTTATTATTTTAGAAGTTGTTGATTTATGTATTGGTGGTGTTTGTTGGTAGGACATTCGACTAAGATAAGGAGGTGTACTAAGTGTGGGTGGCTGAACCCACATCCGGAGGCAGAAGGGCTGCTAGACGAGGGATTAAAACAGTCAGGACAGATTAAAAATGGACCGCGAGTTTGATCGGGAGCTAGATGATGGGGGATGGGCGCCCCCGGAAAAGGCAGAGTGGAAGCCACTAGTAAAGCAGATCCAGGTGGTGAAGGAAGCCATAGAAGGGGCAAGTGGTGGAGGACATAAGGAGAAGGAGGTAGCTGATGCTGGGGAACGTATGTGTGGGGCGGTTCGAAGCGCCGGGTGTCGAGTAGAGGATAAGCGCTCACTGGGAGAATTACTGTGGAAAAAGGAGAGAGAGCATGCGAGCCAAAGGGACGAAGCAGCAGGGCAGAGGGCGAGAGCCAGTATAGTGCAGAAAGGGAAGTGGAAAAAAGAGGAAGAGAGGCATGAGAGGGAAAGGAGGGAGTGGGCGAGGTTAGCCCTATTTTGGCAGGAGACAAACCACCTCCACAGTGAGGAAAAGGAGGAGTGTAAGTCGCTCCCTCCTGCAAAAGAAACACAGATAGATTGTGAGGACCCTCCCCCGGCATATACAGGTCAGAGGGCGTTCTCAACAGCGCCCCCGGCCCATGGGTCCCCCGTGATTAATGTCACAGGAGGAACCCTCCATGTTCACACATATGCGATTCAGGAAGTCTCAGATGACCTTAAGGAACTGCAGACCCAGTCGTTGAAGCTGCAGGTGGGCGAAGCGAGGCGAAAGGCTAAGGAAAACAAAAGGAAAGGGCAGGGAAAGCAGAGGGTGGCAGGGGTTTCCCCAGAGGGACCACCCATATACCTGCCCGGCCCTTGGAACGGGCCACCCACCTACCAACAGGGGAGGTGGGGCCAGCAATGGGGAATGGGCCGAGGCGGTTGGGGCCGGGAATACAGGGGCCGGGGCTGGGGAAGGGGTGCTCCGCAAAGGGGACCGCCGTCAGGTGTCTGTTACAGGTGCGGGGTGGAAGGACACTGGGCCAGGACTTGCCCAGCAGCGGTCCCAGCCAATGTCCATGGCAGGGGAGGCCCTCTTGGAAACCAGGTGATGGCCCCCAACCCCCAAGTGGCTCCCACGGCAGGACAATATCCGGCAGTGGAAGGAGGGGAGTGGGACTGGTACCCCTCCTCACCGTGACGGTTCTCGCGAGCGGCCCGGGATGCAGGGGAGGCAGACCCTATGCTGTCCCTTATGGTCATGGACAAAGAACTGCCATTTCTGGTAGACACGGGAGCCACGTAGTCCACTCTTAACGTGGTTCCACAACAACATCATCTGTCTACCTCAACAGTGACCGTTGTGGGTTTCTCGGGGGAAGAACAGAGACTGCCAGTGCTTCTTCCGTTCCAGTGAACCTCCTGGGACGGGACATGCTGGTGAAGCTGGGGGCCTCGATCCTGTGCACCCTGCCGGAGGGCACTCGCCTGCGGGGTGACACCCGCACCGTGGGCTCGGGACAGTGGCTGGTACAGCCGGTCCAGAGTCAGGCCCTGGCAGACATCTATTGGGGCCTACTGGAACCCAGCCTGACTGGCATCCTGGCGGCCTACTCAGCGTGGCGGCCCTGGATCTCGCTCCTAGAGCCCTATGTGCCCCCACCTGACCCTCCTCATGTGACCCTTTCCTACGATAGGGATAGTACTGATTGCTATGAGGAACTGTTTGTTGAGCAACTAGAAGGCCGGCAGTGGCAATTTGCCTCAGAGAACTTATATGTGGGTCCCGAAGGGGTAGCCTCAGCCACACTACTTACCCCAGAACAGCTGCCCTGGTACATGATGGGACAGGAAGCTGTCCCACATGTCTCTCTGGCCCTCCATCCCAAACACCAGGCTAAGGATTTGGGCCCGATGGTGAAACGGGCCAGAGAAACTGAGGACTGGGTACAGACCCAGATCCCACAGGTCTTCTTCTCGCCCTCCTGCAGTACCTATCGCATACAGGTCACAACACAGGACACAGCCCTCCTGCAACATGAGCAGATAGCTAGAGATCACAGGTGTGAAAAGATGGACCACCCAAAGGTGGCAGCCCTTCTGGCGTCTCTGCCAGATTCGCTGTGGTCCACCAGCCCCACAGATGTAGGTCTAATATCCTGCACGCCAGTGCAGTTCCAACTTCAATCAGGGGAGGGTCCCCTCTGGCTCAGACAGTACCCGCACAACCCGGCGGCGGAGGAAGGTTTAGCTGAGACTATAGAGGGCTTCTTGCGGGCCGGGGTGTTAGAGCCCTCCACGTCTCAGTGGAACACCCCCATCCTCCCAGTGGCAAAACCCGGCACAGGCAAATATCGGATGGCCCACGACTTACGCGCCATAAACAACCTCCTGCTGACCCCTACTGTTCCAGTTCCCAACCCATATGTTGCCCTAACTTATCTGACCCCACAACAAAAATGGTTCACATGCATTGATCTAGCAAATGCTTTTTTCTGTTTGCCCCTAGCAGAGGAGTGTAGGGACATATTCTCATTCACTTACAGGGGCTGTCAGCTGCGGTACACCCGCCTGCCTCAAGGGTTTGCCCTTTCTCCAGGTATCTTTAACCAGGTCTTGAAGCAGGCTTTGCAGGGGTGTCCTCTCCCGGACGGTGTCACTCTCGTCCAATACGTGGACGATCTTTTGATCGCGGACCCAACAGCAGAGGCGGCCCTACAGGCCACCCAGTCAGTGCTGCGCCTTCTGTTAGAAAAAGGCTTTAAGGTCAGTAAAGACAAATTGCAGATTGCTAGGACAGCAGTGACCTTCCTAGGACGAGTGTTGTCGGGGGCAGGAACAGGCCTCTCCCCAGCTCATCGGTCGGCTATCTTGCATTACCCAAAGCCCATCACGGTAAAAGACATGTTATCTTTCCTAGGGCTCACAGGTTACAGTCGCACCTACATTCCAGATTACACGGGGCTTACACAGAACCCTGAGGGCGCTTGTCCGAGAACATGGCCTACGTAACCTCAGGATGCCCCTTAACTGGGACCAAGCATCTGAGGAGGCTTTTATCACCTTAAAGCAGAGGCTAGCACAGGCCGCGGACCTAGCCCTCCCAGATTACTCTCTCCCGTTTCACTTGGATGTTTCTGAAACAGGAGAGGTTGTCTACGGCTTCCTGTTTCAGAGAAAAGGGGGAGAGAGGAGAGTGCTGATGTACGTCAGCGTAAAACTCGATACTACAGAAAAATGCACAAGGCACGTGGCGGGAGTGGCCAAAATTATTCAGAAAACAGCACACATAGTGATGGGACATCCGCTGCACATTCTGACCTCGCACAGTGTAGTGACTTATGTGAATTCACAGACGTTTACCATGACGTCACTCAGGCAAGAGAGACTTAGTAAAATACTACAGGCACCTAATCTGAATTTTTCTCACAAAGGGATCAACATGGCAGTCCACATGAGCGGGGGAGAACCACACGAGTGTGAGTACCGAGTACAGAAGGAGGAGAAAGTCAGACCAGACTTAGGGGCAGAAAAATAGAGAAAACAGATCTTCACAGATGGGTGTTGTTTTAGAACAGACACAGGAGGTTTGCAGGCAGGGTATGCAATGGTGGCCAGACAAGGCCAGGATTATGTAACCTTGAAGGCAGGCAGACAGACTGGGGGGAGCCCAGTCAGCCCAGAGAGCTGAGGTGATAGCGGTTATCGAGGCCCTGAAATTAGCAGAAGGGAAAGAAGTTACCATATACTCAGACTCAGCATATGCTGTAGGCGCAGTGCATGTGGAACTCAGCCAATGGCTGAGGGCAGGATTCTTAACCGCGGGAAACAAGCCAATAGAACACGAAGCAGAAATGAGGGAATTGGCAAAGGCCTTGATACTTCCCAAAAAAGTGGCAGTGGTCAAGTGCAAGGGACATGAAGGGTCAGGAACAATGGTAGCGAAAGGAAATCAGGCCGCAGATGAGGAAGCAAAGAGGGTCGCAGGGTACGTGGTGTCCAAACAGATGATCACGGTAGAGGAAGGAGTTCACCCGAATTACCGACTGACCCTAGAGAAAGCGTTGGGATTCAGACATGCGTTTGGAACTGTGTATCATCCGCAGTCCCAGGGAAAAGTGGAGCGAATGAACCAAACAATAAAACAAAAATTGGCAAAAATCTGCGCGCAGACCAAAATGAATTGGGTTGACGCTTTACCACTGGCAATGATGTCAGTGAAGTGTTCCATAAACAGGGGGACCGGGTTCACCCCCTTTGAGCTCCAGACAGGCAGGCAGTTCCCAGGACCCCAGAAAGGGTTAACCTGGACCCCCGACGAGAAGGGGGAGCAAAATCCTAGGGCATATTATGATTGTTTGCAAGGTCTCGTTGCAGATTTCTCTAGACAGATCCAGGAGGCGAGACCAGAGAACCAGCCAGCCAAACCACACATGGCAGAGTGGGTCCTCCTGAAAGTCATCAAACGGAAGTGGTCAGAGCTCAGGTGGACGGGTCCCTTCCAGGTCACTGAGAGGACATCACACGCGGTTCGTCTGAAAGGCAAAGGCGACACGTGGTTTCACTGGAGCCAGTGCGCGGCTGCGGAGGACCCAGGGAGAACCACAGCAGAGATCCAGGAGGCCCTGAGGGAAGGAATCCAGAGCGTCAGTTCGGCTGAACTAGACGCAACTCAGGTCTCAACAGAAGGGGCAGAATAATCCCCCGACCTGAGCAACCAGAGCAGGGTAGTCCACCCCTGCTCCAACGACCAGAAAGAACAAAAGCACCTCATCCACCGCCAGACAACACTATGACCAGGATGAAGATCAAGATAAAAAGGGGAATGTTGGGGGAAACAAGTGTGTTATGTGTGATGCTTAAAATGCTTAAAGTGTTAATGATTAGTGGTTTGTGAGCCATGCCAGCCATGGATCCCGAAGGGGGGCCGCGCCTGTGGCGGGCTGGGAGTGGAATTTCCCTGAAGCTCAGGGTTTTTGCCCTCCTTCCTAGGCTGGATGGACAGGATTGTGTGTGGAACTCTTTGGAGTCCTAAAGGGGGGAGTGTGTGCTATGTTTGGGGAAGTATGCTGTACTTACATTCCCAATAACACAGCACCAGACGGCTCAGTGACCAGGGACCTCATGTATAAACGGTGCTTATGCACAAAAATGTTGCGCACGCCCGTTTCCATGCTTAGGTCGAGATGTATAAAAACTAAACTTGGCATACCGCCACGCACATTCTCACGGCAACCCCAGACAAGGCATACGCAAGTTTCTGCTCGATTTGGCAAAATGGAGGCACCTACTGGCAAAAGAGTGCTACTGCAGTTTCACTGTGTCAGACTCACAATCATGACGCGGACTTTATCAAATACACCGACATTAATTATATGTTGTTTACAACTGTACGGCACCTGATTTTTTTTTTTATCAATTTGTAACAATAAAACGGTGCAGAAAATGACCGAACTATTACAACTACCATGGCAGCTCTTGCGTTATTGGAAGACATAGCTTATAATGATGATGATGACTGGCTTCTAAGTCGATTAAGATTTACGTTTTCCCAACATAGTCGAAGCTATCGACTGCGCGCACATTGCTATAACCTTCAGTGAACGAATTTGCTTATGTAAATGGAAAGCACTTTCACTCTATTAATGTACTCTATTAATGTATTGGGGGCACCTCTTGTACTGTTGTCTGTAAGAATAAACAAACAGAATAAATGAAAGTAACACCGCATCTGCGCCCTACGCGTTATTCATAAACATGCAATTAATTCAAACAAGTATGGTACGAGAAAAAATCACCCGCGATGACATCGGCGTCCCCCTCACCCGATAAAAGTGTGTCCCCAATCATCGCAGCAACTAGTTGCTCAAAGGGTATGAGACCGGGAATTCCGCTACCTCCGCCTGTGCTGTTAAGACTCTTAAGGTGAGCGGCCGCTCGTTTTTCCCGCCGTCGATTTTAATGTCCTACCACTTCTTTTTAATTTCGGCCACCGTGCGAATTTCGGAACCAACACTTTAAACTGACTCCGCCACGCTGTGCCACTCCGTAAACTTTCGTTTATTGCTGATGCCACTTATACCACCAAATAATATCACATTTCTTTTCTCGATTTCTGTTAACATGACCTCCACTTCGCACTCGCTGAAATACTTCTTTTTCCCTCGTGGTTTATCCATTGTTGTTTAAGAACAACATAGAACAAAGCGGACGTTTATAAAGATTTACATATGCAAATATACATAATTATGGGCGGGTCGGGGGGGTGGCTGTGGGCTCGTTCACGTACGTAAAATTTCACGCTCATTCGGATTTATAAAGGGAATGTGCGTAGATCTGTGCGTACACACAGTTTTATGCATCTGGATTTTTTCTTGCTTACGCACATTCCTAGTTTTGTCTGTACGCCATGTTTTAGTGTGAATTATATGCACGTCGTTATACATGACGCCCCAGGGCACTCGAGGGTCTCCGGACCCTCTCCAAAACAATGCATGCACACTCCGGGATCAATAACATCTGGTATGCTTGGCTGACCTCGGCGTTCGGACAATGGAAAGGGTTAATGGGCTCGCTTTTATTATCCTTTGCTACTTTTGCTGCGATTTTAGTTACTTGCGGGTGTTGTTGTATTCTGTGCCTGCGCGCACTGTCAGTTCGTCTCATCACTACCGTGATAGAGAAGCGGGATGGCACCTATGCGCAGATGATGCCTCTCCTGCATGTCGGGCCGGAGAGGGGCAAAGGTCATTTGGACAGCTTTGAACTAAAACTCCCCCGCCAATAGGGTGATCTCCTTGCGGAGATCAAAAGGGGGAATGCAAGATTTCATAAATAAGGGAAAATATTACTAATCAGCATAATCAGGGTGATCTCCTTGCAGAGATCAAAAGGGGGAATTGAGGGAATAATTAATAAAATAAAGGGAATGATTTTATAAGGCTGTAACTAATCAAAAGGAGTGGCTGACTGGCACGCCGGCAAGGCAAGGCTACCTAATCAGAACAGATAGGGGGGCCGACAGAGAATATCAGAGGCCCCTACTTATCTTTTAGCCTTCCAGAAGGACAACTACGAGCCGGCTAACGAGGGCAAGTGTCAAACATGTGGTTGTCACGTACACGGAAGGTACCGAGAAAGGGGGGGGATGCCCAAAGGGCTTTAAAAGGGATACAGCTGATACATATGGCAGAGCCTCCTCCTGTACATGCTGAATGTATGTCAGATGGCCGCTCCCGGATTGCAATCTGTCAGACAATAAACCGGTGATTTGCAACTTCTCCCCGTGTCAGCTGTGAATCTCTTCTCATACATGGACCCGGTGGAGACGGCCTACTCCAACAATGTGCGGGTTTCAGGCTCACTCTCAATAATCAAGTCTAGACTAAAAACACACCTATTTAGTTTAGCTTATAGGGACACTAGTTCTAGCTCTAGCTAGCTTCTCACTCCCAGTTAACCCCCTGGGGTCTGAGGGCTCTTTTCCACTTTCGGGGTAGTCTGACATGCCTTGACATTTCAAAATATTTCACCTATCTAAAAAACATTTATCCCAAAGTGTTACATTTTATTCAGCACAAACTCAGCACAAATAATCTGAGACCTCTTAGAATGTTATTATTCTATTTTTTGTTAAAATCAACTTTAAACATATACTTTTCAAAAACCTATTTTCAGACATGCCGAAAAATTGTAAAAAATCACATTATAGACTTTTGAGCTCTGAAGCTTATAAACACAGGGGTTGGCTACACATAGGTGAAAGTGACATTATGAAATTTTATGTGGTTTGATTACTAAAGTGTTAGCACTTTAGAGTGACACTATTTTTCTCTGTCAGTGGCCTTCACAATGAATATTGATGAGATAGGTGTCCTCACACCTGTAGTGGTTTGCATACTGTCAATGGCCCATCAGTCTGGAATGTCACTGCACCCCACACCCATCACTTTGGAAAGGCAGTTTGAAACGCAAGAAAAGTAGCAACAATAAAATCCCTTTAACAGCTTATTGGTAGATGGAATGAAAAATGAAAAACTGTGACTATATAAATATAGAAAGCGATAAATATGATGCAGTGACTATTATTAACGCTTTGGGGACGAGGGCTTTCGTGTATTTCAGTTTATATCTCGCTGAAATCATTATGTAGAATCATGAAAAAAACACTGACTAAATCCGTTATCTGTCTTCTTTTCAAAACTTCCATTATTGGAAGTATTAAAGTTTTTAAAATTAGGTTAAATAGGCAAAAAAGCAAATCGTGTCACCTTTCTTTGTTTTACTTGTATCGGGAGCGTGTAGGACCGCTCTCAGCTGAAGATCGCTATTCACGTTCTAAATACGCTGCGTTTGAATCGGTGACCATGTGATTGCAGGCACACAGGCTTAGCCCACTGAGCCATGAACACAGGTCTGAGCTTCTCTGCTTAAAGTGGCAACACTGGCGCAAAGCTTCAGCGGCAGAGGCGTATCCGTGTGCTATATTGTAGCCGATCAGTATAAACACTACCCAGACATGTGCTCTTGTTTATTTCGGTCACAATGGGCGTATTCACATATTTTTTTACCCAATACTAACTGTCGGATTATCATGTTATTATCATGCGAATAGCGCGATTTGCAATTGGGTGGGCGATCAGAGCCGCTTCGAGACGCAGACGCTTAAGTCAGTCACTCTTGTTCTTTCTATTCGTATCACGAAGCTGTAAAAATATATTTAGTTTCTACCTATATATATTTGAAAAGTAGACCGTCCAAGGTTTCTGAGGGTATTTTTAAAATGTGTATATGACAAAAACTCGCGGAGTTATTTAAACGGTTTTGTGAAATTTCTGTCAGATCCCGCCGGCGGGACCGCCAACCCCAGGGGGTTAAACCTATAGTGTGAGGTATAGAGCTGGGTGGGGATCGGTGCCATTGGCTTTCGATAAACTGAATTGACAGTGCTGTCACTCTGGCTTCACAATTGCTTGTGGGATTAGAGTGCTGACATTTCAGGGACTCCCCATGCCTGCATTCCCACCTGCCTCTCCCTCCTACTTATGCTGCCATAGCCATATCTGCCGGAGCATTGCACTTCATATTGCACTCAACTACCTTTTAGCACTGCCTATAGTCTCCCTTACTTTGACTAATTGCATTTATTTCCCCTACTTCTCCTGGGGGGAGCTGCCTGGAGACCTCAATCTATCAATATGTCCAGCACACCCTGCAACATGTGACGTCGCCACTACCAATGACGTCCGTGCATCCAGCTTGCCGTTCTGCCTGTGTCATCTTCCTTGTATGACCCGCTCCCTGCCTTCTGGCTGCCTGGTGATTGGAGGGAGCGGTGGCACTGGCTTGTCATCTCCCCCCTGCTCCCCGTTTGTGTTTCAGATTTAACTGTATTTGACTCTCCCTGCCGGTCCCTGGAGGATGGGCTCCCCCTTTGAGTCTGGTCCCTCCCAAGGTTTCTTCCTTCTAGGGAGTTTTTCCTTTCCACTGTCGCCTATGGCTTACTCACTGGGGGCTTTGGGTGGGGATGCTGTAAAGCGCTTTGGGACAATGTAATGTTGTGATAATGCACTATACAAAAATAAACTTGTTGTTGTTGTTTGACTTTGTATATAAGGTGCTAATAAATCTTTGAGGTACAATAGCTAGAGCGATATCTGTCACGTCTGCTTCATGAGCGGGGAGCAGGGAAGCAGATTCAGGAGATGAGGATCAAAAAAACAGGGTTTATTGACAAAGTGGGGAGCAGCACAGGACAAATGTTAATGACGGATCTGGGGATACAGACTGAGATAGGTCTTAAATACACCAGATAAAACAAATTGGCAGAAAAAATCTGGTCACAATCGGGGTAGCACACGTGGTTAAAGAGGGGGCATGGCACACACGAAAATCATACGAGCAGGTTATGACAGAACCTCCCCCCAATCGTGCGCACTCCGGCCGGAGCCGGAGGGACCCCTGGTGACCACGAGGCAGGAGCAGGAAGAGACCCTGAAGGGGGCAAAGAGACAGACTGAGGGACAGGCAGAGGAGCTGAGGAGGTAGCCAGAGGGGACCACGGTGGGAGCGAAGAGGGAGGGGAAGCTGCCGCAGGCGACAGCAAAGCCAAAGCAGGTAAAGGTGCCATCCACCGACGAGCGGCAGTGGGGGGACTCGCAGGCGACCAACGAAGGCGTCGGAGGTGGGACCGAGGGCGGTTGACGAGCCGGCAAAGGGGGACCCGCAGGCGACCGCCGAGCAGGAGCTTGGGGAACCGCAGGCGACCGCCAAGAGGGAGTCGGAGGGGCCGCTGGCACCCCAGGAGCCACAGCAATGGGGACAGAGGGCGAGCCAGGGGACAGGGTGGGCAGGACCCAACGCCTGTGTAAGTGCCCCCTCCCCCTTGGGGAAACAGGTGGGGACCTGGCCGGGATCCACTGCGCTGGGGCGATAGTGGAGGAGTTCTCCTCCTGGAGGAGTCCATTGGGGCCATTAGGGAGGTCTCCGAGGGGTCCCATTCAAGCTCCTTCTCCTCCAGGGGAGAAGGAGCGGTAGTCGGGATGTTTGGGACTACTTCGGGGACTGGGATTGGAGTCCTGGGAGCTGGTGGTGCTGGAGTTGGGTCAGGAACTAGGACGGGCAGAGCCGGGACATTGGACGCGGGTGGAGCCTGGACCGGGACATTAGGCATGGGCGGAGCCTGGGCCGGGACCTCGGGTGGAGCAGCAGGCGGAGCCGGCGGGACCTCGGGCACAGCAGCAGGCGGAGGCGGCGCCCCAGCCACTGGGACTAGCGGGTCCGGCTGCCCAGGAATGGGCAGGTCAGGCACGGACAGAACAGGCAGGTCAGGATCAGGCAGCACAGGCAGGGCAGGATCGGGAAACACTGGAACAGGCAGGGCAGAAACTGGGAGAACAGGTGAATCAAGGACAGGCAAGGCAGGAGCAGGTGCCTCAGCAGAGAGCTGAGTGGGGACCTCAGCGGGGAACGTTCAGGGAGCTCTGGGAACTGAGCGGGGAGCTCCGGGAGTTCATAGAGCTCTGAGGACTGAGCGGGATGCTCAGAGAGTTCCTGGAGCTTGGGGAACTGAGTAGCAGGAACTATAGGAAGCTCAGTAAGTTGCATTGCAGGAACTGCGGACCCCAGAACAGGAACCTTGGGTGGCAGCACCAGAACAGGAACCTTGGGCGGGGCCAGAGCAGGAACTTTGGACAGAGCCAGAGCAAGAGCCTTGGAAGGTGGCGGCACTGGAACAGGAACTTTCTACATAGCCACGGGCCCTGCTCGCTGCAGGATCCTGGGGACCCAGGGAATGGCATCCTCGGTCGCCCTCAGCCCTTTAAAAGTCAGGCGCGTCCTAACAAAGGGGAGAAATGCAGGCGTGGCTGCCGCAACAGCTGGCATACGGACGTCAGGTGCCTGCTTGTGAGTAGCGGTGGTGGCGACCTCAGTTGGCAAGAACACTGCCGGGTCCAGGATCGGGAGGGGCACCCCCCGATACCCAGCAATGGAGATAGCAGAGAGCTGGGTAGCGCCGACCAGAGCATGTGAGTGGAGTGGAGTGGAGCGGAGCGTGAGCGAGGAGTGGAGCGGGCAGAATTTGGTCAGAGCGTGGAGCAGTTTTTTTTTATTAAGGCTGGAGCAGTCGCTCTGTCTCCCTCCAATTTCGCCACGATACCGCTCACACTACGATTCTGAATTACCTTTCTCAGAAACATGAGTGTGCTACACGAACAGGCGGAAGCCAGAGCAAAATGTGAGCAAGTTTTACTGTATATGGTTGTAGCATATCAAATCTATAAAGTAAATAAAAGTAGAAAAGTCTATCAAGTAAATATTGGTAATCAAATAAATTAGTTTTGTCATTCAAAGTAGGTCTAATAGGATTTTTTAATTTCACGTAACGCTGTCAGTGAAATTTTATTTTATAGAGACGCAGCAGCAGCATCAACAGAAAAAAAATGAGGAATTTAAAACGTGGATGCTTAACCTGTATATTCTTTAGACTATTAAGGCCCACTAATTAGCCCACTAATTCCTTAATTTTTATTTTTCCCTATGTTTGTGTGGAATGCCATTGCCAAACCTGTCCATTGTTGCCTATATGTTGTTTAAAAATAAATATTTTCTGTTCTGAGTGGCAATGTTGCCGTTGCTCATATTTCTTTATTATATAAGGCTTCCGTGTACGGTGACATTTGTTAGGCATACAGATTACTGTATTTCTCCCTCTTAAATTGGAGCAAGCATGGAGCGATTTGACTGGAGCGGGAGGAAATTTTTGTGGAGCGAGGAGCAGTGTTGAGCGGAGCGACTTAGGGCGATTTAGAGCGGAGGAGAGGGCGGAGCCAACAGCCTCGTGAGCGTGTAGCGGAAATTATCACCGCTCCACTCCACTCACATGCTCTGGTGCCGACAAAGATCTCTGACGTTTCCTCCCGCTGACAAAAGGTCCGTTTCTTCTTTCTCCACTTCCCTTTAGCCGGGCTCTGGGACACCTTAGCTGATGGCTGGTCGTGCAGCCCATCCTCGACAGTCGCCTGGTTTGCCAACCATACCCGTATTCTCTCCCGCAGCTGCTGGAGGTTCTCCAATAATTCCTTCCACTCTTTCGCTTCGCTGGGTAGGGACATCCCCTCAAGGATGTCCCAGCATCAATTGAGCGCGTAGCTGACCTCAGTGTCTTCTCAAATGCCAGGCTGTTGCAGCCAATAGAGTATCTCATTGGAGATCGCAAGGTACTCTTCTTCTGTGGCGCTGAGCTTTTTTCCTTTGAGATCCGTCATTCTGTCATGTCCGCTACAGGAGCGGGGAGCGAGGAAGCAGATTCAGGAGACGAGGATCAAAAAACAGGGTTTATTCACAAAGCGTGGAGCAGCACAGGACTAACATTAATGACGGATATGGGGATATGGACTCAGACATGGACTTAAATACACCGGATATAACAAACTGACAGAAAACATCTGGTCACAATCGGGGTAGCACACGTGGCTAATGAGGGGGCGTGGCACACACAAGGATCGTACGAGCAGGTCATGACAGTATCTTTCGAAAAGAATTTCCTCCAGGAGCAATAACGGATCTTGCCAATCACGCAAAACCCTCTCAGTATGAAATTCTCTTATAATTTGCACACCAATTCGTCACTCCTTCATGAATGGCAAGGCCATGGCTGATTGGATTTCAACGCACGGACACTGATTACATGTGTGAGTTAATCCTTGTTTACACAGAACAAACCTGCACAGAGCGGTGGCCTGTACTACGAAGCGGGTATCTTTGCAAGTAACTTGATGACATGTGGTGTAACTTCATGATTAACCCGTACTACAAAAGGTGGGTAGGTGTCATGGATAGCACTGAGGAACCCCCATCGTCGTCTCAGCCATGCCCCTCCGGGGGTTCTGATCGATAAGGCTTCCCCGAGGTTTTCGCGTCCTGTCAACCAGTTTTTCTGGCCGTACCGGTTGCTCCCGTTCCAGACACTCCTCTCCCAGCTGTGTCTTGTTTTCCCCGGTTTCGGTTTCACTATATCAGGCAACTCGGTTCTCTGATCAGTGCAAGATCTTCATGGTGGGCCCTGAGTTTGAGCACTTTTTCCAGTGTGTGTTTCCCTGTGTTCTGACCTCTGATACGTTTCCTAGACTCCGAGTTTCTGCCTGCCCCCTTTCTGGACCGATGCCGATCGCCCGACCTCAGCCAGGACCCTCGACTGTGTTTTTTGCCTCTGCCTCTTTCTGGACCGATGCCGATCGCCCGACCCCTGCCTGGATTCCCGACCGTGTTTTGCGCCTCTCCCTCGTCTGTACCAAAGCCAATCTTCCTATCCCCCCGCCTGAGTTTCATCTACATTCTCGGGCTCTGCCCTTCGTGACTATGACTTCTCTAAGGAACGAAGTAAATAAACAACAGGACTTACAGCTTTGCCGCGTCAGTGTCCATCTTATTGCCTTCTCACCAGGTAGGTTTTAGTCGAGGCATGCTGCTGTTATGCAGAACTAGCCTACTATCACTGACTGGTGAGAGAGGTGTGGCCACTGTGGTGCATCCAATGAGAACGCAAAAAATATGTTCTCTGGAGCTTTTAATAAAGGGCTTGAAACAAGGCTCTGTACTTGTATGCTTGTGTGTGTGGTTGGGTGTCTGAACACACACAACCAAAAATGCCCAGCACGTTATATTGCTTTTCCTTCTCCGTTACAACTAAACCCACGTTCTAAAGGAAGAAAGAAAAAACATGGCAGGGGTAATGTCCAGCTTACGCTTGCCTCAGTCTGATTCCCTATTGGTCACGTATTGCCGGTAAGTTGTCCAATGACAGCAGGAACTGGGCGGAACTTGCAGTCCAATCCAATCCAGCTTTATTTATAATGCACTTTAAACAACCTGTACAGGACCAAAGTGCTGTACAGTAAATAAATAAAGAAAAATAGATAAAACAAAACAGCAACATAAAAAATAAGAACAAAATAAAACACATAATAAATAACAGATCTATAGTAAAACAATATAAAAGAACATATAACTAACTAAAACAATCAAAAATAAAAAGCTAAAGCAAACATCTCATAAGGTGTCAAAGGCCAGGGTATAGAGATGGGTTTTCAGAAGTGATTTAAAAACAGACAGACAAGAGGCCTGTCTAATCTCTAAAGGCAGATCGTATGCAGGGTGCAAGCTGAGCAGAATAAGCACACTAAACCCGCAGCCCTTCAGCACAGCCGCCCCCAAATTTGCATTGTCAAATTTGTATAATTCAGAAGGGGCTGCCCGGGTCTTAAGATATGTCTGGAATAGCAGGGAGAGGGATAAGTCGAGCAAAGTCCTTCACTTGAACATCCGCTGCTCAGACTCGTCCGTCCGCTCCTGGGATGACCTTGGTATCACGGCCTACTGACCAAAGTGCTCTTGGCAGGTGCGGGTCCACTATCAAAACTACTGCACCCAACTGCAGTTGGGGGGCATCCTTTTTCCACTTAGAACGAGTCTGAAGAGCTGGGAGATAATATTTAATAAAATGTGCCCAGAATTGATCTGCAAGAACCTGTGAGTGCTTCCAGCGACGGCGGCTTAGGAGCTCTGCTTCGGTGTACTCTGCCTAAGGCAATAACGGGTCAAGCCGCCCCATCAGCAGAAGATTTGGGGTAACTGGGTCAGGATCAGCAATATCGGTTGATACATAGCCCAGTGGCTTGGAATTTAGAATCCCTTCCATTTCAACTAAAACCGTTCTTAGGACCTCTTCTGTAACTGTTTGGGCTTGCACCATGGTATATACTGTAATGCAGCCTTGACCGATCTGATCTCTCGTTCCCAGACCCCTCCAAAGTGAGGTGCACCGGGGGTATTGAATCTGAAACTGATCTGATGTTCAGCTAATTGCTGTTGTAGTATGAGGTGCAATGACTGAAATGCTTCTTGGAGCTCTTTCTCACCTCCTTTAAAGTTTGTGCCCTGATCCGATAAGAGCTCTGCTGGTTTTCTTCTTCGGGCAATAAATCAGCAGAGGTCCATTAAAAATGAGTCGGTGTCCAAGTTGGATAAAATATCTACATGGACAGCTTTCGTGGTCAGGCATTTGAACAATATCCCCCAACGTTTCTCGTTGCGCCTCCAGATCTGCACCATGAAGGGCCCAAAGCAGTCCACGCCTGTTGAAAAAAATGGGGGCTTTAACAACTGCAGCCGTGCAGGGGGTAGGTCTGCCATCTTGGGCACAGATGGGCTTGCTCGCCATCTCTGACAGTCGGGGCAAGAATGCTGATGCTGCTTAACAGCCTCTCGTCCATGTAAGATCCAGTATTTTCACTGAAGTTCCGCAAAGAGACGTTCTGCGCCTGGATACTTAAGGCTTTTGTCAGTGTCCTGGAATATCAACTTAGTGATCTTGTGGGCTGGATCTAAGACTATTGGGTGAATGGCATCACGTTCAAGCTCATCATTGCGGGGGAGCCTACCTCCTACATGGATCAACCGCACTGATGCATCATATTCCGGTGCTAGCGTGACCAGCCGACTAGTAGAGGATACCAGTTTCCCTGCTGCCAGGTAGTTGTAGTCATCACTGAAACTGTCCAACTGAGCTTGCCTAAGAATGTCTCTCTCTGCTGCTTGATAGTCTTCGGCGGAAGGACCAGGCTGCTTACCTGCCGCCCCATGGTGGGTAAGGCGACTTCCTCAACCAACCCCCTGAAGGAGGAAATCTGCTCATAATCTGGCAATGGGGGGTTAGTAACCACCTCGGTTAGACCACAGAAAATGGGTTTTTGTAGTTCGGTGGAATCTCCCTGAGCATCTGCAGCTGGTTTGGTGGGCCAGAGTTCTGGAGAAAGCAACAGAAAGGCTGGTCCGTCACACCAACGGTTTCCTCCTGCCAGATCCCTCAAGGTCTTCCCCCAGGTTATGTCGTCTGCTGGGTTACTGGCAGAATCAACATAACGCCAGGCTCCAGCATCGGTCAGCTCCTGGATTTCTGACACTCTGCTGCCGACAAACACTTTAAACTGGCACGAATCAGACTGGAGCCAGGTGAGCACTGTCCTGGAATCAGTCCAGAGAATCACATCATGTATGGTTATGGTAAGTTCCTTTAACAGAAGTGCTGCTAGTTGACTGCCCGTCAGTGCAACACACAACTCTAATTGTGGCATTGATAGCTGACGCTTGGGGGCCACCCTTGATCGTGCAGTCAGGAATGCCACTTCCACCTGTCCCTGGGTACCTTCAGTCCGTAGGTAAGCAACGGAGCCGTATGCTCGCTCCAAAGCATCACAGAAGATGTGTATAGTTTGGTGACCACTGGAACGGTCAATTGCAGGGCTTACATAACAACGAGGCAGGGTTAGCTGTGGGAGATGCTGTAGCTCTTCTACCCATGCCGACCATGCCTGGAGGGCATCCTCTGGCAGGGATGGGTCATCCCATTCTCTCTGTTTACTCCACAGGTGCTGCACTAAAGTCTTGGCCCTAGTGGTAAAGGGGATAAGGAAGTCTAAAGGGTCATACAGACTGGCCAGCACTCTGTATATATTTCTCATAGTAGGGATGGGATATTCCACCAGGCAGCATTTGTATCCCAGGATGTCAGAATGACATGACCAGCGAAGTCCCAGGGCTTGCTCTTGGGGGTCCACCCCTGACCCATTAAGCCACAGCACACTGCTGCCTGACCTTGATTCCTTTGGCAAGTGACTAATGACTTCAGGAGTGTTACTAGCCCACTGACGAAGTTCAAACCCACCTGCAGCCAGCACCGCTTGCAACTGGTCGACTAAGTGTTTGGCTATATCTTTGGAAGGCAGGCTCCTCAGGCAGTTGTCCACATAGAAGCAGCGTTCCACTGCTATCCGAAGATCTTCCCCTGGCTGACTATGGTCAAACACGTGCTTCTGGAGAGCAAATGTTGCACAGCATGGCCTACATGTGGTACCGAAAGGGAGAACCTGCCAGTCATATATACTGGGTGGTTCTTCTTTCTGTAGGTCCCTCCATAGAAAACGAAGAAGAGGCTTGTCCTCCGTTAATAACCTCACTTGGTGGAACATGCCTTTTATATCACTGCTGAAGACTATAGAATGTTCCCGGAATCTCAGCAGGACACCTAACAGACTCGATGTCAAGGTCGGTCCAGGCAGAAGCAGGTCATTAACCCCCTGGGGCCTGAGGCCTTTTTTCCACTTTCGAGGTAGTCTGACATGCCTTGACATTTTAAAATATTTCACCTATCTAAAAAACATTTATCCCAAAGTGATACATTTGCTTTTATTCAGCACAAACTCAGCACCAATAATCTGAGACCTCTTAGAATGTTATTATTCTATTTTTTGTTAAAATCAACTTTAAACATATACTTTTCAAAAACCTATTTTCAGACATGCTGAGAAATTGTAAAAAATCACATTATAGACATTTCTAGGTAAGACTTTTGAGCTCTGAAGCTTATAGACACAGGGGTTGGCTACACATAGGTGAAAGTGACATTCAGAAATTTTATATGGTTTGATTACTAAAGTGTTAGAACTTTGGAGTGACACTCTTTTTCTCAAAGTCAGTGGTCTTCACAATGAATATTGATGAGATAGGTGTCCTCACACCTGTAGTAGTTTGCATACTGTCAATGGCCCATCAGTCTGGAATGTCACTGCACCCCACACCCATCACTTTGGAAAGGCAGTTTGAAACGCAAGAAAAGTAGCAACAATAAAATCCCTTTCACAGTTTATTGATAGATGGAATGAAAAATGAAAAACTGTGACTATATAAATATAGAAAGCGATAAATATGATGCAGTGACTATTATTGACGCTCTGGGGACGAGGGCATCATCGACCGCATATCTTTCTCGTGTATTTCAGTTTATATCTAGCTGAAATCATTATGTAGAATCATGAAAAAAACACTGACTAAATCCGTTATCTGTCTTCTTTTCAAAACTTCCATTGTCAGAAGTATTAAAGTTTTTAAAATTAGGTTAAATAGGCAAAAAAGCAAATCGTGTCATCTTTCTTTGTTTTACTTGCGTCGGGAGCGTGTAGGACCGCTCTCAGCGGAAGATCGCTATTCACGTTCTAAATACACTGCGTTTGAATCGGCGACCACGTGATTGCAGGCACACAGGCTTAGCCCACTGAGCTATGAACACAGGTATGAGCTTCGCTGCTGAAAGTGGCAACACTGGCGCAAAGCTTCAGCGGCAGAGACGTATCCGTGTGCTATATTGTAGCCGATCAGTGTAAACACTACCCAGACATGTGCTCTTGTTTATTTCGGTCACAATGGGCGTATTCACATATTTCTTTACCCAATACTAACTGTCGGATTATCATGTTATTATCATGCGAATAGCGCGATTTGCAAGTGGGTGGGCGATCAGAGCCGCTTCGAGACGCAGACGCTTAAGTCAGTCACTCTTGTTCTTTCAATTCGTATCACGAAGCTGTAAAAATATATTTAGTTTCTACCTATATATATTTGAAAAGTAGACCGTCCAAGGTTTCTGAGAGTATTTTTAAAATGTGTATATGACAAAAACTCGCGGAGTTATTTAAACGGTTTTGCGAAATTTCTGTCAGATCCCGCCGGCGGGATCGCCGGTCCCAAGGGGTTAAGGTTATTACCCTGGTAGGTGAAGGAACAATTAAAGACAATCCGATTTTTCTCATTATGACTCATTCAACGGTTTGGTTCGTTGTGCATCTGTGTATTGGACATCACAATTCTGTCATTAAAAACGCCCCACCTTCCGTAAAGTTATTAAAGCCAGAAAACTGAATATGAAATATGAGGCTAACTTAACCGCGGTGACAGGTTCCTAGTGTGGAAGTAAAATTGGACATTAGTAGGCCGGGAGGGGAGGCATTTTGGGTCTGTTATGTCTTAGGCCTTAGGCCAGAAGAGATTGTTTTGAATACTATGTGACTTCGCTTTGTGATAGCTGCCTGCAGTTGGCTCCGCAAAAGCTCGGACCTTGGAGAGGCAGACAGTGGAGCAAAGGGGGGGAGAAACCACTTGCAGGAAGAGACTCGAAGTCGCCCCAACTGGTGACTAATAGCCCGTTCGATCACCTGCAGATGGATTTCATTGAGCTAACGCCATGCAGGGGATACGAGTATTGTTTGGTGATTGTAGATCTGTTTTCCAGATGGGTGGAGGCATTCCCTTGCCGTCGCCCTGATGCTCTGAACGTGGCTAAATGTCTGCTGAAGGAGGTGATTCCTCTTTTTTTTTTTTTCCCCTCCTCCACCCCCCCTCTGCGGAGGACTACTTTATTTGTATCTATTTATTTATTTATTTTATATTTTTATTTACTTCCTCAAAAGAAGGAGAGGGAGGGGGGGGGACAAAGGAGAAGAAGGGGGGAAGAGAGAGAGAGGAAGAGAGAGGAGTGGAAAGAAAAAAAAAAAAAAGGGAGAAAAGAAAAAAACAAAACAGATAATCTGCTTCCATGTCTGCTGAAAAGAGAAAGACAACATACAACATCTGTACTAATCACGACGACCATCAAACGTTAAATGTTGTTGAACAGCACACACAACCAGCATTACAACACATGCCCAGAAACAACAGCCGATCAAGACAGTGTGTGTCCGTGAGCACGTGTCCGTGAGCACCTGTGTGTCAGCGCGCTGGTGTTCCTATGGTAAATGTCCAGTAGTGTGTGTGGGGAGCCACAGCCCCGCCCACCAAGGACATGAAGCCGACACGGAGGAGACCCGGGCCCCAGACATCCAGAGGCCCCCCAGGGCACGGGAACCCCAGGAGGACCACCACAGGGACAATTGCAGCCCCCACCCAGAAAAGGGCAGAGGAGCACTCCGGAGGGGGGCCATCCGGCAGCCACATCACAGGAGCCCCAGGGGGCCGTGGCGGCGAGCATGCAGGCTCCGTCGGCGGTCGGCCACATCAGGGCAGACCGGACCCCGGGCCCAGAGGTCCAAGGGCCTCCCCACCCCCCAGCCGGGACCCGACAGAGCCGGAAGGACCAGGCCCCGACAGGCAACCGCCGAGAGTGAGCCAGCACACACCAGAGCATCCAGCCCTGGACATTGAGAACCACCAACGCATCGGCAGCCGGGGGCCTCATCCACCGGCAGGGAGTGTGGCGGGGGGCAATAGAGCCTGAGATGTTATTTCAGGTGGAGTCTAAGACTCAACCTGACACATACGTATAGACAAACAGGCGTACACATACACAACATACGTTCCCACCCTCATGCACACATAAACAAATATTCACCCATTCGCCCAACATGAAGACACAGAAATGAACGCCGTACACACATTCACACTCCCCATCTATACTCTATACTCCGAGATCCAGGCACCACCACCCCCAGAGGGGCAATCCGCCACCAGACTTCGGAGATGGATCCCTTTTTTTCCTCTGGCATGGGGACAAGAAGACCACCCCGGACCCCACAGCAGCCGAGAAGCCCACCAGCCCAGACCCCGACCGGACGGCCAGCTCCTCCCAGCCCCGGGCCCCAGATGGTGAACAGTGAACAGGGGTGTGAAAAGACCCCATGCTTCCCTCCACCCGCTCATATGTGGTGTTGGTGCGTGTTGTTCTAAAGTGCTTTAAAACAGGGGAAGGGCATGGTGCTAACCACCCTCTGCCAACAGCAGCTGGTGTCAGCTCGGCCCCTCCCCAGAACCCTCAATGTCTATGTGCAACTTAAAATTGAGAAGTGGGCACTGGCACCAGAGGTAAGGCTGAATGAACAGACCGCCCTCTGGACGCCATTCCGTGTGCCCACCCCCAAGGCCCTAAATGTATGTGTCATGAGAGAGTAAGTAATGAGAGTGTCTAAGTTGTGATGTGTGACTGAGACACAGGTGGTCACGGGGGGACAGAGGAGGAATACCTCCCCTGCATCCCAGCGACGCACCTGCACCTCAAAGCCCTACCTGTGTGTTGGGGTGACGGAGCGGGAGGAGGGAAGCATTTAGGGATGGGGAGGAAAGGACTGGGGGGGGCAAGTACCCCCCCTCTGGAGCCAGCTCCCCCGCTGACCCCCATAAGCACCCCCGTTCCCCGAAATCCCCCCGTGACCACCGGTGTGGGTTTTGTTAATCTCTGTAGTGACACTATCTAGGTCGCCCAAAAAGCAGACTGAAGGAGAGGCTGGAATGGTACATTTCAGACACTTTGATAAGTCCTCACAAATCCTGCGCCAGAACATCTGAGAAGGTGGACAGAACCAAAGAGCATGGATGTAATTGTCAGGTGTATCCCCTTGACAGTGTGAGCAGTTGTTAGAAGATGTAAAACCCATCCTGAACATCCGATGCCCTGTATAGTGCACTCTATGCAGGATTTTGTATTGTATTAATTGTAAATTGGGACTTCTAATCAGTTCAAAGGTTTTTAAACATGTCTTAGACCAGAAATTGTGGTTCCAGCTGATTGATAAATCTGCCTCCCATTTTGCAATAGGAAGGGATATTGATTCATCCATTTTATATTTTAGACAGTAATTTGGGGGTTTTGAGATTAAGGAATTCTGCCACACTTGGTGGTATTTGATTTGATTGGACTTGAATTTCCTTTTTACAATAGATTTAACTTGTTGATATTCTAAAAATCTATTCTTGTTAATCCCATGTCTTTTAACTAATAAGTCAAAGGGGATAAAGTCTATTTCTTCGAATATATGTTCCAAGTATTTAATACCTTTACAACTCCAATCCGGGAAATTTATCATATTATTGTTAAGTAGTATGTCAGGGTTGTTCCAGATGGGAGTACGTTTGCATGGGATTAATGAAGACATTTTTAGAAACTCCCACCATGCTGTCAGAGAAGAGCTGATACTGATGCTTTTGAAGCATTCGTGTCGTTTAATGTTTGAGCTAATGAATGGTAGATCCGAAATCTCTATGTTATTGCATAGAGCCTGTTCTACATCTAGCCAAGGTTCATCTAAGAGGGTATGTTTTAGCCATCCTGAGATGTTTTGGAGCCTGTTGGCTAAGAAGTAGTGATGAAAGTTAGGCAGATCTAGTCCTCCTTTGTCCTTGGTCCTTTGCAGCGTTTTTAAGCTAATAGGCGATGGTTTATCTTTCCAAAGGAATTTAGAGATAAGAACATAAGAACATAAGAACTATACAAACGAGAGGAGGCCATTCGGCCCATCGAGCTCGCTTGGGGAGAACTTAACTAATAGCTCAGAGTTGTTAAAATCTTATCTAGCTCTGATTTAAAGGAACCCAAGGATTCAGCTTGCACTACGTTATCAGGAAGACTATTCCATACTCTGACTACACGCTGTGTAAAGAAGTGCTTCCTTAAATCCAGTTTGAAATGTTCTCCCGCTAATTTCCACCTATGGCCACGAGTTCTTGTATTTGAACTAATGCTGAAGTAACTATTCGGTTGAACAGCATCCAAACCTGTTAGAATCTTATAGACCTGGATCATGTCCCCCCTCAGTCTCCTTTGCTTGAGGCTGAACAGATTTAGCTCAAATAACCTTTCCTCGTATGACATTCCTCTAAGACCAGGAATCATTCTTGTGGCCCTACGCTGCACCTTTTCTAAGGCCGCTATGTCCTTTTTAAGATATGGTGACCAAACCTGTACACAATATTCTAGGTGAGGTCTCACCAAGGAATTGTATAATCTTAGCATTACCTCCCTTGACTTAAACTCCACACACCTGGAGATGTACCCCAACATCCTATTGGCCTTTTTTATTGCTTCCCCACACTGGCGAGAATGAGACATGGAAGCATCAACATACACACCAAGGTCTTTCTCATAATCAGCTACCTTTATTTCAGTAGGTCCCATAAAATACCTGTACTTTATATTTCTGCTCCCTACATGGAGTACCTTACATTTGTCTATGTTAAATTTCATCTGCCAGGTGTCAGCCCAGTCACTAATTAAATTAAGATCCCGCTGAGATGGCGAAGTCCAGAGATCTAAACCAGTCAGGTGATGGTTTACTTGGAATCATTGCAAATAAATAATTAATTCTTGGTAACACCATCATTTTTATTGATGCAACCCTTCCCATGAGTGATATGGGCAGGGACTTCCATCTAACCAGCTCATCCTCTACCTTCTTTAAAAGTGGGATGTGGTTTAATTTAGTTAAATCTGCCAGCCTAGGTGAAACATTAATACCTAAATATTTAATATCCCCAGATTGCAGTGGAGTGGAGGAAGAGTTTCGAAAGGAGCAGTTAATTGGAAGAACTGTAGATTTTAAACAGTTTATTGAATAATCTGAGACTCTTGAGAAAGAGTTTATTAATGTAATTACCTCAGAGAGAGTGGTTTGTGAATGCTGGAGAAAGAGTAACACATCATCCGCATAAAGACTGACCTTATGTTCCACATTCTTGCATTTGATGCCTTTAATCACTATAGCCTGTCTAATTGCTGCTGCTAGTGGTTCAATAAAAATTGCAAACAGTGAGGGGGAGAGAGGGCATCCCTGCCTGGTGCCAGAACAGACAGAAGATAGAGGATGTTTGGTCATTTGTCCTAACACATGCTGTTGGGGAACTGTATAATATTTTTAACCAGTTTATGAAAGAAGTTCCAAAACCAAATTTGTGTAATGTTGCAAATAAAAAACTCCAACTAACTCTATCGAATGCTTTTTCTGCATCTAGAGACAATATTGTGATTTGAAGGTTTTTATTGCACGAATAGTCTATCAGATTGAGTAATCTACGTGTGTTTGTTGATGAGTGCCTCCCTTTTATGAAACCAGTTTGGTCAGGATGAATTATGTGAGGGGTTATCTTCTCTATTCTTTTTGAGAGAGCTTTGCAGATTATTTTAAGGTCAACATTACATAAGAACATAAGAAATTTACAAACGAGAGGAGGCCATTCGATCCATCAAGCTCGTTTGGGGAGAACTTAGCTAATAGCTCAGAGTTGTTAAAATCTTATCTAGCTCTGATTTAAAGGAACCCATGGTTTTAGCTTCCACTACAATAGCAGGAAGACTATTCCATACTCTGACTACACGCTGTGTAAAGAAGTGCTTCCTCAAATTTGTTTTAAAATGTTCTCCCGCTAATTTCCACTTATGGCCACGAGTTCTAGTATTTAGACTAATATTGAAATAGTCATTTGGCTGAACGGCATCCAGACCCGTTAGAATCTTATAGACCTGAATCATATCCCCCCTTAGTCTCCTTTGCTCAAGGCTGAACAGATTCAGTTCCGCTAACCTCTCCTCGTAAGACATTCCTCTAAGACCAGGAATCATTCTCGTAGCTCTTCGTTGCACCTTTTCTAAGGCAGCAATGTCCTTCTTGAGGTATGGTGACCAAACCTGCACACAGTATTCTAGGGTAATTATTTAAAACAGGGGAAGGGCATGGTGCTAACCACCCTCTGCCAACAGCAGCTGGTGTCAGCTCGGCCCCTCCCCAGAATAATAATAAGGGATATTGGACGATAGCTGGTAGGCAATATAGGGTCTTTGCCTGGTTTTAGCAAGAGACTAATGTTGGCAGAATTCATATTTGGTGGTAGTCTACCATTTTCCTTGGTTTCCTGCAACATTCTGTAGAATGTTGGTGACAGAATTGTCCAGAATTCTTTATAGAATTCTACTGGAAATCCATCTGGGCCTGGAGCCTTATTATTGGGCATACTGTTCAAAGCTTCCTGGAGTTCACCTGGTGTCAGCGTAGAATCCAGTGCCATCGTTTGATTATATGATAATTTCGGAAGGGTTATACTATTAAGAAACTGATCAATTTCGTCTTTAGATGGGTTTATCTGTGGCGAGTATAAAGATTTGTAAAAGTCCCTGAAAGTGTTGTTTATTCTTTCAGGGTCATATACTGTATCCCCAGTTAAGTCTTTAACAGCACATATAGTTGTTTTTTCTTTATTTATTTTTAACTGGTTTGCTAGAAATCTACCTGATTTATTACCATATTCATAATTTTGCCAGCGAAGTCTTTGAGCTAAGAATTGTGTTTTTTTATGAATAATTTCATTTAATTCTAATTTTGCTTTACGTATTTTGTTCAGCATTTCCTGTTCCTGGGATGATACATAAGCTTCTTCTAAGGATTTGATGGTTTCTTCTAATTCCTGTATATACTTATTTTCTCTTTTCTTTTTATGTGATGAGAATGAGATTATTTTACCTCTCATCACAGCTTTGCCTGCTTCCCAGAGAACAGATGCTGATGTTCCAGGCAGGTCATTATAGTCTAAATATAAAGCCCACTCTTTTTTGAAATAGTTAATAAAATCTCCATCTTTAAGCAATGATGTATTAAATCTCCAGTTTCTAATTGTTGGAATGGCTTTCTTATTTATTAGGGTTAAAGATACAGGAGCATGATCGCTGACAGCTATAGGGTGTATCTCAGTGTCTGAAATGTCACTCAGCAGTGAGCTACTGACTAGGAAATAATCCAGACGAGAGTAAGAGTGATGGACGTGTGAGAAGAAAGTATATTCCCTACAGTTGGGGTGAAGAGAACGTCATGCATTGCGAAGACCATAGTCACTCATGTACTGCTTAACTATATTTATGGATTCCCAATTGCGCTGAGCAGCTGTACTGAGCCTGTCCATTTCTTTATTTAGTGCGAAGTTGAGGTCGCCCCCAAGAATGAGTGCGCTATCTAGGTGTTCAGAGAGTGCGGTAAAGAAAACGTGGAAGAATGAAGGGTTATCAACATTTGGACCATATATACTAACAATACATAACTTTTTGTTAAGTATAGATAATTTAATGATTATAAATCTACCTTCTGGATCTATAATTGTGTTGAGTAATGTGAAATTAACATTTTTATGTATTAAAATTGCTACTCCCCTTTGCCTAGAGTTATAACAGGCTGAGAACACATTAGGAAACTCAGGTGTTTTAAGTTCATCTGTAGCTGTGTTTAGGTCTATGAGTCTCTTGTAATAAAACAACGTCTGCCTGTAGTTTTTTAAGCTGGCTAAATATTTTTAACCTCTTCTCTCTGGAGCCAGCTCCATGCACATTCCATGAGACAAACCTTAGTGTGCCCATAGACATGTGTGTGTAGCTAATATTGTACGTGCCAATGAGTTAGATACGAGCGAGCGTGTGAGCGCTTGTGTGCGTGTGTATCCTATATGTCTGTGTGCACTATAAGGTCGGAGTGGTTGTGGTGAAGCTGAGTACATATGTACATGGTCATTTCGTGCAGATGTGTAAAAATCGAGGGTGTTGTGTGCTACTGAGTAGAAATTTAAAGCAGGTGATCGGTGCAGGGAAAGCAGGGAGAAGTGAAAAAGACAAACAAAGGGGCACGCGAGTAAGGGTATAAGTGAGAAATATAGAAACGAAAACATTGTTAGCACTGTCGCGCTACGGATTGGGAACAGAACTTTGCGTCGCTCCAGAATCTCTTTGGGGAACTGGTCGTTTACGCCAAAGTCCGTTCCTTTCAGCTCCCTGCCGCGACTCTTCACCTGCTGCTTCTGCTTGAAATTCCCGAATTTGGCCACAATAGGACGCGGTCTCAGGGCACCAGGCCTCTTAGCTCCCAGCCGATGGACTCTGTCAAAGCAGATGTTTCCCACAGTGTCCTCTGGAAGCTTCAGGTGGGTCTTGATAAATGTTTTAACCGTAATTTCTGCGTCCTCTTCAGCAGATTCCGGGATACCTGAAAACATCTGGTTATCTCTCATGCTACGGGCTTGGAGATCGATGACAGTCTCTTTTATTTTTTTATTTTCTTCTTTTAGATTGGTCACATTCTCAGTTAGAGACTTGACCGAGTCCCGTAGTGAGGCTTTTTCAGCAGCGAGTGTTTCCACCTGTTGCTGGCTGAATTCCAAAGACTCCCTCAGGGATTTGAACTCCTGATGTAAAATCTCGACCAGAGACAACCTCGCGTCGAAGCTGGACAATCGCTTGTCGATTGACTCCAAGATGTCGGCAAAGTCTTTACTAGTCGGCGAAGTTGTTCCGGGGGAGTCTGCCGGGCGACTCCTTTTGGATGACGGCGTCTCGCTTTTGCCCGGGGAAGATGTATTTAGGTTCTTCTTCATGACTATAGCGTCGAAGTACCAGTCAATGTATTCTTCGAGTGATTCCAACTTCCCCTCGCTGTCCTCGCTGTTCATTCAGGTTTTCCGCCAAGTCTCCGGCGTCTGACGTCACTTACAGCATTTCCGGTTCAAAATCAACCTGTTGCCCTCGATGGGACATTCCATCTAAAATCACCACAGACAATGGTCCTGCGTTTGTCGCAGAGACCCTGGCAAAATTGTCCCGTTGGATGCAAATTGATTTGAAACATTATTGTGCCTATCACCTAGTGTTGTAGTCAAGACCGCCTAAACCGAGACCAAGACATTGCCGAGACCGGAGGGTATCAAGACCAAGACACTGCCGAGACTTGAGGGTACCAAGACCAAGTCCAAGACCAAGACACACTAAGGCGAGACCAAGACCAAGACTGGTCGAGACCAAGACCAAGACTGAATACAGACTAGGGCTAGAATCGACATCACATTACTCAGATCAACTGTAGAGAAAAAAGGCATTGCTGTAAAGTGTCATTACTTGTTAAATCAAATTCATGTTATCTTTTCAATTATATTGTCCATATGTCTCTCATTTAAAATCTCCCAGATTTGTCATAGTTACAAGGCCTGATGGAAAATAATATTCTCAGCAATCCTCTCCTATAACCATTTTATCAGACCTCATCAAGGGAAAGAGATGGGATGTACCAGAAAGATGTTCATATTAAGTCTCTTATACCAGGGAGGGAGGCCTCGGGTAAGCTATGAATACGGCTATGTAATGATCCTCTGCTTTGAATTGAAGAGAATGAGCCTCCAGATTGACTTGCACCTCCAAGACCGTGCTTTCTAATGAATGTAAAATACCTAATTTAATTGAATTATAACTATGCTATTAGTGCTGGGCGATAAAACGATCGCGATTTTTTATCGATAAAAAATAAGGACGATCACGATGATACACACAGACTATAAAACTCGATCAACCAAATTTGCTCCATTTTAGAGAATGCGCTGAGACAGACAACTCAATGGCCTATCAAGCAGAGGTTTACTGAACGCCAGCACAACAGCCAATCATCGATGACGTTGTAATTTTGCCCATCCTCCCTTAAAGAAGCAATGGGTGCGTTCGACTGCAGCTGACGCAACGTGGAGCGCGATCTGCCGGCGGCTGCAGGGGTGGAGTATAAACTGACTGCAGCCAAGTCGGACAACTTCTACTCCTCGTAGTCTGTGAGACCTGACTGCAATGGCAGCACAGCCAGAAAGGTGTAGATAAATCTATACAAATACAAATAAATGTCTTCTTCACAGATTGGACGATCGGTATGTCTTTCTGATAGGTATGTCTTTCTGATAGGTATGTCTTTCTGATGGGCATGTCTCATGGGAATGTCTTTCTGATCGGCATATCTCATTGGTATGTCTTTCTGATGGGTATGTCTGACGATTAAACAAATAAAGCAGCACAACATTACAGTAACTAACAATAAATAAACCACTAACTTACGTGTACTGTTAGAGCATTTATGTAATTTATTTATAAACTGTAATTTTGCCCATCCTCCCTTAAAGAAGAACGAATCATCCAAGGCCACCAAAGTCACATACGGTGTCCCACAGGGATCAGTACTGGGCCCACTACTGTTTACACTATACATGCTACCGCTTGGTAACATTATTAGAAAACATGGTGTTGGGTTTCATTGTTATGCAGATGATACACAGTTATATATATCTGTTAACCCTGATGATACATCACTCCTATCTCAGTTAGAAGATTGTCTGTTAGATATTCGGTGCTGGATGGCAAAAAATTTTCTAATGTTAAACACAGAAAAAACAGAAGTACTGGTGATTGGTCCCAAGGCTGCAAGAAATAAGTTTCACCACCTCAGCATTAGTGGCCTTCCTACACAACCTAACACAGTGGTTAGAAATCTTGGTCTTCTAGTAGATTCAGATCTATGTTTTGATGCTCACATAAGAAGTATTACTAGAACTGCGTTTTATCATCTACGAAACATAGCCAAGCTTCGTAAGATGCTCTCACTTCGTGATGCAGAAAAATTAATACATGCCTTCGTAACTACCAGACTAGACTACTGTAATGCCCTCCTTTCTGGTTGCCCGTCTGGTTCCTTAAATAAACTTCAGCTGGTACAAAATGCGGCAGCCAGAGTTCTCACAAACACTAAAAAATTTGATCACATCACACCAGTCTTATCCTCCCTTCATTGGTTACCAGTTAAGTCTCGAATTGACTATAAAATACTGCTGTTAACCTATAAAGCACTGAATGGCCTTGCACCAGACTACCTTAATAATCTGCTGACCACATACAATCCCCCACGCTTGCTTCGATCTCAAGGTGCGGGATATCTGTTAGTACCTAGGGTAGAAAGATCTACGGCAGGCTGCAGAGCTTTCTCCTATAGAGCTCCTCAGCTGTGGAACGGTCTTCCACCGGATGTGCGGGTTTCAGGCTCACTTTCAATATTCAAGTCTAGACTAAAAACACACCTATTTAGTTTAGCTTATAGGGACACTAGTTCTAGCTCTAGCTAGCTTCTCACTCCCAGTTAAACCTATAGTGTGAGGTGTAGAGCTGGGTGGGGATCGGTGCCATTGGCTTTGGATAAACTGAATTGACAGTGCTGTCACTCTAGCTTCACAATTGCTTGTGGGATTGGAGTGCTGACATTTCAGGGATGCCCCATGCCTGCATTCCCACCTGCCTCTCCCTCCTACTTATGCTGCCATAGCCATATCTGCCGGAGCATTGCACTTCATATTGCACTCATCTAACTTTTAGCACTGCCTATAGTCTCCCTTACTTTGACTAATTGCATTTATTTCCACCACCTTCTCCTGGGTGGTGCTACCTGGAGCTTTCAATCTATCAAGATGTCCAGCACACCCTGCAACATGTGACGTCGCCACTGCCAATGACGACCGTGCATCCAGCTCGCCGTTCTGCCAGTGTCATCTTCCTTGTATGACCCGCTCCCTGCCTTCTGGCTGCCTGGCGATTGGAGGAAGTGTTGGCACCGGCTTGTCATCTCCCCCCTGCTCCCCGTTTGTGTTTCAGACTAAACTGTATTTGACTCTCCCTGCCGGCCCCCGGAGGATGGGCTCCCCCTTTGAGTCTGGTCCCTCCCAAGGTTTCTTCCTTCTAGGGAGTTTTTCCTTGCCACTGTCGCCTATGGCTTACTCACTGGGGGCTTTGGGTGGGGATGCTGTAAAGCGCTTTGGGACAATGTAATGTTGTGATAATGCGCTATACAAAAATAAATTTGTTGTTGTTGTTGTTGTATTTAAACTTTATTTTACCAGTAAATGAACTGAAACCAGTTCTCACTGCTTTATGTGCTTTTCGGGAGAAATAGCAGATAACGCATTGGAACTTCCTGGGATACAAACATCATGCGTGTGACTAAAATCTTCAGCCAATAAGGGCAAAGTTGTGTCGTCACGGAGGCAGTTCCAGTTTGTGCTGCGCGGTCTGTCTCAAGTTGTCTTGCTGTCGCGAGGATTTTGTACTATGTGACATGGTGACGTGTGGTGACGTTTTGGAACATTTCTTTGCCGACTTCGCTATTATGCGATGTGTATGAAGTGTGTGGACTGTGTCCATTGAGAAAATGTATACAATGTAACATTTTTAAAGTAGATGCATCTGACTGGTTGCATTTGAATTGAGGCGCGTAATGAATAATGATACTGTTCTGTGAGGATGTGCTGTTTTCTCTTTTTTTTTTCTTCTCTTTTTTTCCCCATCCCATTGAGACCGCTATGTCCGAGACCAAGACAAGACCGAGACCAAATAGAGTCGAGACCAAGACAAGACCGAGACCAAATAGAGTCGAGACCAAGACAAGACCGAGACCACAAAAAATTGGTCTCAAGACCAGTCTCGAGACCAAGACCGGTCTCGAGAACTACAGCACTACTATCACCCCTTGAGTGGGGGCATGGTGGAGAGCCTGCCCTGGGTTGATGCCCTGCCCCTGGCTTTGTTATTCATGCGAGCCAGGACACACCGCCAAACAGGGTTGGCTCCTTTTGAAGTGTTGACAGGAAGGCCAATGCGTGTTTTGTCTCCCTCGCGATATGTCACACTGGAAACTGTGGATGGGGACTTGCTGACTTATCTTACAGGTTTGTGGCAAGCGATAGGTGCAGCCTGGGACCAGGTTCGTGCCTATTGGAGGACTCCAGAGGGAGAACCACTATGAGCTGTGACACTGCTTGACCCAGGGAGCTGGGTGTTGGCTCGTGACCTGAGGTGGAAGAGATGGAACACGCCGACATGAAGGGGACCGCACCAGGTCCTGATGCGGGCTCCCCCTTGTCCATTCGGGGATGATCCTCTCCTTCCTGCCTGGCTCTCCGAACCACAGCCCCAGGTTGTCAGCAGCATGACCACCAACGCCGACTCTGCTGGTCGATCTCGCCTACCCTCACTCGAGAACAAGACCCCGAGATACTTAAACTCCTCCACTTGAGGCAGTACGTCTTCCCCAACCCGAAGAGGGCAAACCACCCGTTTCCGGCTGAGAACCATGGTCTCGGACTTGGAGGTGCTAATCCTCATCCCTGCCGCTTCGCACTCGGCTGCGAACCGCCCCAGTGCCTGCTGGAGATCCCCAGCAGATGAAGCCAGCAGGACGACATCGTCTGCAAAAAGCAGCGAGGCAATCCTGAGGTCACCAAACTGGACACCCTCGACGCCTTGGCTGCGCCTAGAAATCCTGTCCATAAATATGATAAACAGGACCGATGACAAAGGGCAGCCCTGGCGGAGCCCAACACGCACCTGGAACACGTCCGACTTATTGCCGGCAATGCGGACCAAGCTTCTGCTCCGTTCGTACAGGGACCGGATCGCCCACAACAGTGGACCCCGGACCCCATACTCTCGAAGCACCCCCCACAGAGCACCTCGGGGAACCCGGTCGTAAGCCTTTTCCAAATCCACAAAACACATGTAGACTGGATAGGCAAACTCCCAGGCCCCCTCCAGTACCCTTGCAAGGGTATAAAGCTGGTCCAGCGTTCCACGACCAGGACGAAAACCGCATTGTTCCTCCTGAATCCGTGATTCGACTATCGATCTCACCCTCCTCTCCAGTACCCCGGAATAGACTTTCCCAGGGAGGCTGAGAAGTGTGATCCCCCTGTATTTGGAACACACCCTCCGATCCCCTTTCTTAAATAAGGGGACCACCACCCCGGTCTGCCAATCCAGCGGCACTGTCCCTGACCTCCACGCACTGTTGAGAAGGCGTGTCAGCCACGACAGCCCCACAACATCTAGAGCCTTCAGGTACTCCGGGCGGATCTCGTCCACCCCCGGGGCCCGGCCATCACGGAGTTGTTTAACCCCCTGGGGCCTGAGGCCTTTTTTCCACTTTCGAGGTAGTCTGACATGCCTTGACATTTTAAAATATTTCACCTATCTAAAAAACATTTATCCCAAAGTGATACATTTGCTTTTATTCAGCACAAACTCAGCACCAATAATCTGAGACCTCTTAGAATGTTATTATTCTATTTTTTGTTAAAATCAACTTTAAACATATACTTTTCAAAAACCTATTTTCAGACATGCTGAGAAATTGTAAAAAATCACATTATAGACATTTCTAGGTAAGACTTTTGAGCTCTGAAGCTTATAGACACAGGGGTTGGCTACACATAGGTGAAAGTGACATTCTGAAATTTTATGTAGTTTGATTACTAAAGTTTTAGAACTTTGGAGTGACACTCTTTTTCTCAAAGTCAGTGGTCTTCACAATGAATATTGATGAGATAGGTGTCCTCACACCTGTAGTAGTTTGCATACTGTCAATGGCCCATCAGTCTGGAATGTCACTGCACCCCACACCCATCACTTTGGAAAGGCAGTTTGAAACGCAAGAAAAGTAGCAACAATAAAATCCCTTTCACAGTTTATTAATAGATGGAATGAAAAATGAAAAACTGTGACTATATAAATATAGAAAGCGATAAATATGATGCAGTGACTATTATTGACGCTCTGGGGACGAGGGCATCATCGACCACGTATCTTTCTCGCGTATTTCAGTTTATATCTCGCTGAAATCATTATGTAGAATCATGAAAAAAACACTGACTAAATCCGTTATCTGTCTTCTTTTCAAAACTTCCATTGTCAGAAGTATTAAAGTTTTTAAAATTAGGTTAAATAGGCAAAAAAGCAAATCGTGTCACCTTTCTTTGTTTTACTTGCGTCGGGAGCGTGTAGGACCGCTCTCAGCGGAAGATCGCTATTCACGTTCTAAATACGCTGCGTTTGAATCGGCGACCACGTGATTACAGGCACACAGGCTTAGCCCACTGAGCTATGAACACAGGTATGAGCTTCGCTGCTGAAAGTGGCAACACTGGCGCAAAGCTTCAGCGGCAGAGACGTATCCGTGTGCTATATTGTAGCCGATCAGTGTAAACACTACCCAGACATGTGCTCTTGTTTATTTCGGTCACAATGGGCGTATTCACATATTTCTTTACCCAATACTAACTGTCGGATTATCATGTTATTATCATGCGAATAGCGCGATTTGCAAGTGGGTGGGCGATCAGAGCCGCTTCGAGACGCAGACGCTTAAGTCAGTCACTCTTGTTCTTTCAATTCGTATCACGAAGCTGTAAAAATATATTTAGTTTCTACCTATATATATTTGAAAAGTAGACCGTCCAAGGTTTCTGAGAGTATTTTTAAAATGTGTATATGACAAAAACTCGCGGAGTTATTTAAACGGTTTTGCGAAATTTCTGTCAGATCCCGCCGGCGGGATCGCCGGTCCCAAGGGGTTAACCACCCCGGCCACCTCAGCCTCAGTGATGGGCAAGCCCCCCCAAGCACCCTCGGGCTCTGTGCCCTCAGATGTCTCAAAGGCAGTATGCGTAGATGTATCTGAGGCAGGGTTGAGGAGGTCCTCAAAGAATTCCTTCCACCTCCGGATGATGTCCCCAGGTGAGGTCAACAGCCCCCCCCCCCACTATAAATAGTAGGAACCAGGAGCTGCTTCCCCCTCCTGATACTCCGTATGGTTTGCAAGAACCTTTTTGAGGCCGACCGAAAGTCACTTTCCATGGCCTCACCGAACTCCTCCCACGCCCGGGTTTTTGCTTCTGCGACCGCCCGAGCCGCGTTCCGCCTGGCCCGCCGGTACCCGTCAGCTGCCTCCGGAGACCTCTGGTGTCCACCATCGGGTACGGGGGTTACCGCCACGACAGGCACCGACCACCCTGCAGCCACAGCTCCGTACGGCCGCTTCCACAATGGAGGTCCGGAACAGTGTCCATTCAGACTCAATGTCCCCTACCTCCCCCGGCATGCAGTCGGAATTCTGCCGGAGGCACGAGTTAAAGCTCCAGCGAACAGGAGCCTCTGCCAGACGTTCCCAGCAGACCCTCACTATGCGCTTGGGCCTACCAGGTCTGACCGGCTTCCTCCCCCACCACCTGAGCCAACTCATCACCAGGTGGTGATCAGTTGACAGCTCTGCCCCTCTCTTTACCCGAGTGTCGAGACCCGAGTGTCAAGACGGAGGGCCGCAGATCAGTTGATACGATTATAAAATCGATCATCGACCTGTAGCCCCGGGCATGTTCGTACCATGTCCACTTATGGACACCCTTATGCTCGAACATGGTGTTCATCATGGACAAACCATGCATTGCACAGAAGTCCAATAACAGAACACCACTCGGATTCAGATCAGGGAGGCCGTTCCTCCCAATCACCCCCTTCCAGGTCACACTGTCATTGCCCACGTGAGTGTTGAAGTCCCCCAGCAAAACAATGGAATCCCCCCGCGGCACGCCAAATAGCATACCGCTAAGGGAATCCAAGAAGGCCGGGTACTCCGAACTGACATTCGGCGCATAAGCGCAGATGACAGTCAGAGACCTATCCCCGACCCGAAGGCGCAGGGAAACAGCCCTCTCGTTCACCGGGGTAAACTCCGGTGTTAATGCACCGAGCTGTGGGGCCACCAATAGCCCCACCCCAGCCCGGCATCGCTCACCTGCCGCAACTCCAGAGTAAAAGAACGTCCAGCCCCTCTCCAGGAGATTGGTTCCAGAACCCAAGCTATGCGTTGAGGTGAGCCCGACTATATCTAGTCGATACCGCTCAACCTCACGCACAAGCTCAGGTTCCTTCCCCACCAGAGAGGTGACATTCCTTGTCCCGAAAGCCAGTTTTGTCAGCCGGGGGTCGGACCGCCAGGGCCTCCCTTGGCCGCCACCCGATCCACAATGCACCGAACCCCTGACATTCCCCTTGTGGGTGGTGGGCCCACCTGGGGACAGTCCCGCGTGCCTCTTTCGGGCTAAGCCCGGCCGGGCCCCACGGGCCAAGGCCCAGCCACCAGGCGCTCGCCAACGGGCCCCTCCCCCAGGCCTGGCTCCAGGGTGGGGCCCCGGTGACGGGACTTTAGTTTTTAACTTTTTCATGGGGTTCTTTTGGATTGCTCTTTGTCTGGCCCCTCCCCTGGGACCTTTTTGCCTTGGGAGACCCTACCAGGGGCTATTGCCCCCGACAACCTAGCCCCCAGGTTCACGGAGGCACGCAAACCCCTCCACCACGATAAGGTGGCAATCCAAGGAGGAGATGTTAATCATACTTATGTTAATCATACTAATCATATGTTAACCATGTATTTTCAGCGATTCAGGGACAATACGTCAATGTGTTAATCATTAATCAATGGAACACCCAAACATTAACAATGATTCAGTGTCATATAATTAATATCTATATACATATCTCAAGTAGAGTCTAGAAGCCGAGGCTGTCTCCAGTAAGTTGCGTATAATGGGTGGACTTTACCTTGCTACCAAGGTGAACCAATGGAGCAGGAGAATTGTGTTTGTTATACGTTTCAGCTTAGTTTGTTGATGTTTCATGACCAATCAAGACTTAGAAGTCCTGGGAGTTATGATTTAATACTCGGTCGTGAGATATTTTAGACCAAGTTTAATGACCATGAAAATGTACGTATGCATTTTCTCCATCTGCAATATGTTGCCAACAAGCCTGCCTGCTTTTGTTGGCTGCAGTGGTATTGATATTTCTTTACAGCGTTGATTTAAACTCCTCATAACCCTGCATAATTAGCATGCAGTCTTCCTTGCGCTGCCGAACGTGCTCCGTTTATGCGAACGCGCACAAACTCCAATGCAGTTAACACCGATTTAACAAATCAACTTCTTAACTGGCGTCGTAGTACTGATTAGCCCCGATTGAGTCAACCTGATTTTGTCAACCTCGCGTTCGCAAATTACTTCCGGGTTAAGTCTGATTTGGTTAAACCCCCTTCATAGTACAGGCCACTGGTTTGAGGATTTGGATATGCTGCTATGACAACACATCCAACAAGAGTTTCGAAAAACCGACAGATCAAGGATCATGCCAAATCGTCAACAATTACATCCAGCTAGAGTAATCCACGTATGAAAAATACCCCCCAGGTATCTTGGTCCAAGTAATGGAGGATGAGAGGTCAGCACCTGTGGCCTGTACTACAAAGCAGGTTTACTGGCTTATCGGGGTAACTTTGCGAGTAACTTGATGACGTGTGGTATAACTTCGCAATTAACCCGTACTATGAAAGGTGGGTAGGTTTGCTGCTGCTGTCACGATCGCGGGGCATGCGAGCCGAAAAGCAGGCGAATGGAGCTGTGAAGACGGACAAATGGGGTTTTAATGAGAACGGAATCGCAGACAGGCACAAACATCGAAACAATACAATGACGGATCTGGGAAAGACTGACTGAGACTCGGACTAAATACAAAAGACAAGCTAAGGGTAACGAGCAACAGGTGGGAACAATCAGGCAGAAACAGGAGGTAACGAGGTGGGCGTGGCACACATTAGGATCATACGGAGTGGGGCGTAACAGCTGCCATGGCAATTTACGCTAAGTCTCAAAACTGCTCCGAGCAGTTTTTGTTCTTGGTTAAGTCAAGGTTTCTGCGTAAGCCAGCCCTATATGAGCACCGCCCCTCCAACTACAATTTCTCCGAAGACAATGCCGGTGTTCTGACAAAACATCCTACCTACTGAGACGTGCTATCGAGCCTTTCTGCGCATGTGCAGTTCCACCGTCTTGGGATTAGGGTTAGGTTTTAAGGGTTAGGGTTACGGTAAGGGTTTTAGGGGTTTTGGGGGGGGGGTTAGGGTAAGAGTTAGGGTTAGGGCTATTGATTAGCACTACGGCAGGATGTTTTGATAAAGTAGGATGTTTTGTCAGAACGCCGGCGTACCTGGATGATTTGTACGACATTGGCACACGAATCGTAAGAGGCTCTCTCTGTCAATATGTATGAAATGGAGCAATGGCATATAATATGCATACAATGTATTAATTAATAACTGTTACAAAGAAAGTTATTTTCAAAACCCAAGGGGTGTGCATTGTTCCCTGTTGTCCACTGATCAAAGCACACTTACATAGATGTGCCTGTCTTGTCTAGTTTTAAAGTTATTAACCCATTCATGTATTGTCCCATTGCACAGTATACGGATACATTCGAACATTCAAAAATTAATTAAAATTCGTATGTAAACTTTGAACTTTCTTTACAGCGTTGATTTAAACTCCTCATGACCCTGCATAATTAGCATGCAGTCTTCCTCCGTGAAACATGGAGATCGCGCCATGAGTCAAACGATGCCTTGCGCTGCTGAACATGCTCCATTTATGTGAACGCGCACAAACTCCAATGCAGTTAACACTGATTTAACAAATCAACTTCTTAACTGGCGTCGTAGTACTGATTAGCCCCGACTGAGTCAACCTGATTTTGTCAACCTCGCATTCGCAAATTACCTCTGGGTTAAGTCTGATTTGGTTAAACCCCCTTCGTAGTACAGGCCACTGGGGCAGTCAATCTGACACATACACAAAATACAAAAGGTAAACACACCGGTAAGGTCCGAGGGAGTTGAGGGCAGAAGACTGCAGGAGCTAGGAAGGAAATTAAGCAAAGGCTGGATATGGAGGACACAGTGAGAGTGCTCATTATGTTGCATTCCACAAAACAATACCCCGCACTTAGCACTCTCTGTCCTTAAATGCCTAACATGGCCTTTTTTTTCACCCCCACAATGTTAGTTATTAATTGCTATGATTGCTATGATATGATGAGTTTTTATATAACATTATGCTTTAGGAGCATATGGAGTTGGCATTACCTATTAATGTATTGCTTCCTGTCCTTCTCCCAATCATACAAGTTGCAAGCATCCTGAAGCCCATTGTGAAAATCAAAGGACTTGAGAAAATCATGGACAGGAAGCAAAGAATAAACCCCTAAGTCTGGAGATGTGAGGCCACAGTGCTGCCATATTATCTTGCTCTCCATTAAGTATCATAATGATTACATTATAAATTCCAGTGAAGTTGGGCACCAGGCCAAGAAAAAAAATTCAGCATGTAAACTGAAATATGAAAATATGTTTACATGAAAATAAAGTAGCTATCATAAATAAACAAATAAATAAATATCAAATTTGAGCGTGCTTTATTAGTCTAAGCGTCGCAACAAGTACTTATTACTAACGCGATAGCTGAACTGACGACACTAAATACTCACATTACAAGTCACTTTACCAGAGGCAGAAAGCCTTTCTTTAAAAAAAAGAAAAACTGTCTATATGTTTTAACTAAACTACATCTTAAATAATTATCATAATCATATTATTAATATTATTAATATTATTATTATTTATTGTTGTTGTTATGTTCTTGTAATTATTCAAATGCCTACTGTACTATGTGGAAATATTACACAACGATAAGTTTAGTATTCAACACGTGTGGAAAAGAGTGAAAAAAATGAAGGGTGTGTGGTGGGGGAGAAGGGGGGCAGAGAGGCGGGTTGCTAGGTAACGCGGTGTATATACTGAATTCCAACTAAATATTTGTGGTAAGACAGATTTAGGGAGGGAGAGCGCTTGCTAGCTCGCTATCTACGTGTTGCTAGATGTAGACAGACTCTTTGTAGAATATTGTACTGTATTGCCATTTACACGGGAAAGCCTACAACAAGCATTCAGGAATGGAAGGGATCTTTGAAAGAAAGGGACACTGGCTGGGTAGAAAGGTGACATGTTCGTGAAAAACAGTAAGTGTTGCATGTTCCTTATATTTATTTGGAACAGACACGTGAGTTTTAAGACACGGTGTACATTTCGTGTTGAAAAAGAAATGTTAATGTGAGATGCTACGATTTCCACTGTCAGCCGCGGAGCTGCGTCGTAATGATTACAATCTGGATGGCAATCCTGACGTATAAAGCAGCAGTAAGCGATGCTTTGACCCTTCTGTCATTGATGCCCATGAACGCGTCCAGACGCTGTTCTCATGCCACACAGGGACACACGCAGTCTAAAAGACTCCGTGGCCAACGCACACGTGCGTACTGACACACGCACCGGGCACCGGACAATTTGCGCATTACTAATCGCGGTAATTTATCAGTAAATAACACATGACTTATATCACAAATGATGCGTCTTTGTAGTTTGCAGAATACAGGCCTTTTCCCCACATTATACACCGGCACTTTTGTGCATTTACCTACATGAACTGTAATGTCTATGTCTGTACTCTTAGTCATTTTTTCATTCACATCTCTTTTTAGCGAAAAATGTAGATGATCCCTTATTTGTATAAGGTATTTATTCGTGCACGATAAAAAGGATCACTCGAACTTTAATTGCATATGAGAATTTATTAGAATTCGTGCTTATGAATGGCTGAATTAATTAATGTATCTGGTAACCGGAGATCTCCAAGGCATATTTATTTTATAATATCGGTTTAATAACGAAGAATGTTTTGATTGTATCTTGCGTCTCTGTCGAAATGAACACTTATTGACTAACTGTAACCTATAAAATTCTGCTGTAAACCTTCATGGTTGTTGCCTACGGTTTTTTATAAATGGCAGTCAAGTTAATTTTATGTTTATAACTGTTGAATATTACAATCAAACCTAAATATTTTCTGCTTTATAAGGTTAATATGTTACTCATAGCCATTCTTTCTCATATTATACAGTCATTTCAACCTTCTGGTTAAGTTAACAAAGCGGGCGCCTTGCACATTTTAAAAATCAATTTTTTCTTCTTTAGATACTGTAGGGAAAAAATTCAGCTATTAAATACTGGCTAAAGTTTATATGAATATGTACGCCTGATGTAGATTAAGCCCCAAACAAATGTGTGAAATGTGTTATGACACTATAGTCCAAGAAAAATATCTTTTATGCTATTTGCACATTTTATCGTATCCAAAGAAATTAAAAAAGCATGCAAGTCACTGCTGAATTCATTACCATTTTAATAATGCTATACATTATGGAAGACCTATCCATACTATTAAAACCCTCACGACTTATCCTTCCTTTAACCCGACGAGACTATAATAGATTATAAGAAATAATTTGGAGCAGTAGTCCCGTGTTTTCCCGACTACTTAGAAAAAACAGTGATTTTGTATGTGTTTGTTTCCCTCATTGAAATAACCTGGCCTAATTCTGCTCCTAAGAAGTCAGAGGAACATTTGGGCAATACGACTGGGTAAGAGCTCTCACAGACAAACTAACACTGGACTTTACGCCTTACGGTCTTACGAATATTTATGGCGCCACTATATATGCGCCACTAAATATTCGCTTTAGTTACCTCTCAGTGTGCGACGATACATTTCTCTGTTGTATAACACTGGTCAGCGGTAGATTTTAGTATGTGTGTGTGTGTGTGTGTGTGTATGTATGTATGTATATACATACTGGAGAAGATTATGATTTAGTAATTTAATTATGTGTGTTTCAATTAAGCAGTGAAACATTCACAACAGTATAATTTAATATTGTTTCTTGTGATTTTCTTGCGGTTAAATGGCTTCAGATGATAAATGTTTTTGTGGTCTCTGTCAGTCTTTAAGGGTCCTGAATAAAATTTAATTACACGTAAGTGGACGCTTCTGCTGACTGTGCTTACGCACACGCTGACATGACGGGGTGCCTTCCTCTCCATATTTGTAGGTCTTATCCCGTTTTCTTGTTTTGCTATTGCTTTTTATGGGTCGTCTATTTGCCTTCCTCTTCCGTACTCCGTCTCTTTTTCCCGCTCCCTCTGTGGTCTCTCCTAACCTCTTTGTGACCCACCCCCCGCACATCACGCAGAGCAGTCCCACCCCCTTTCCCTTTAATGTGTCTCATTAGGGGATGCTGATACAGAACAGGAGGTGGCCTTTAACATGATCACAGACCGATGTTGCGAATGTTTCTTTTTCTTGTATATTCAGACGGGTAACACTGAGACAGCGTATTAACTTCAGCTGTGACAGCAGCACAATTCTAATTCAGCTCGCAATTATAAAGATTGGGAAGTAACAGCATGTGCACCACAGGCTTTGTGGACCGTTGTGTCTGTGAAAGAATGCATTATGAAATATATGTAATGCATTCAAAGAGAGCAATATATCTGAAAATTAACTCCACAGGCATATGCAATTTTATGATTAACATATTTTCCGAAAAGGAGGTGGTGCCTTGCAGTGTCATTTCAATTAAACTGTATATTTATATTTTTTCTGGGGCAATGTAGCTAGTGAATCTGCACAATTTCAGAATTTTAATTTTGAAGGACAGAATGTGTGCCGATTTATAATTATAGTCTTATGAAAGTAAATAAGGGGCACAGAAATTGACTTATGCGCCTGTTTTCATCACAGGCTCAAAATTCCAGCAACAATGTGGTGAAATGTCATTGATTTAGCAAAGATTTATTTAATGCATTGGTGGGAGGTGCTGGCTGGCATTTAAGTCATGTGACTCTTCTACCAGCCAATAGGAAAAAAGTAGGGCTCATGCTGAAAGATGCTGGGGGTGATAATCTTGGAGGGGTGGAATATGGCAAGGGTGATTGAATAAGGTGAGGACGGCTCCCAGAGCTGGTGCTAATCTCATCAAGACATAAGTAACAACACTTGGAGACCCAGAGCACCTGGAAACAATCCTTCACACTCACAACACTGGAAACATATAGTCCTCATTCTCATTTGCCCCACTATGTGTGAAGAATCACAGTTTTTCACAATATAATGCTTAGCTGGATGTGTTTAGCGTGCAGCCTGCAGTTTCATTTCCAAAACACAAGTGGAGAATGTGATTCCAGACCGCCAAAGGAATGTGTCTCAGTGTTTAAACTACTGCCATTATTTGATTACAAGACAAAAAAAGAGACGTTCATTTTCTTACAACCATTCAGACTGAAATGTGTTGAAAAAGACTAAGACATTTGCATGTATGACTTTAAAATTTTTCAGATCATGATTTTCATTTGCATTTATAGCAAGTATAATATAAAGAAGTACTGTGTCAGATAAACACACACATCAAACAAACAGGCTGTACAGTTTAAGAAACCTGGTCACTGTGAAACTTGACAGGAACTTTTTGGAAATATCAAATCAGAGAAGGATGATGTTGGCATGATGACTGTGCGTGGCAGACGCAGATGAATGATTTCCCATGAGACATTACAGTTAATAGTGTCTCTTTGGTGCAGTGAGCACAAGATCCAGGAACCTTGTTCCCTTTCCCACAACACTGTTATTTCACATCCACTGTTTATTCAGACTGCTTGTTGCAATTAAATGGAATATTAAAGTTAATTTAATCAAGACTCAAAACTTGTAAGGTGTTTTTCAGATTTCACAATTAACCAATTATTTAACAATTAACATTTTCAAACTCTGATCTAAAGGCATAATTTTAATTATTATTGGTCTATCCCCAGCAGACTCTGTTATACCAATCTGTTACACCAGATCCCCTGCGACCCTGAATAGGATAAGCGATTATAGAAAATGGATGGAATGATTTTCCAGATGTGTATTTCATTCAAAATACATTATTTTTTTTCTTTATATACAAGACATATAAAGTGTTGCACACTGTTATGATATTTCTGAATATCAGGGCCCTGATGGCATCTTACCTATAGTTTTAAAAGAGAGATATTATTAGCCAACCTTTAACTTTACTATTACAGAAATCCTTATATGATGCTGTGGTACCTTCTGATTGGAAGCATGCCATACTCAAAAAAGGGGATAGAAGTAATCCAACAAACTATAGGCCAATCAGTTTGACTTACATTACTGGAAAAGCAATGGAAGCTATAATCCAAGTGAAAATGGTAGATTACCTGGATTGAAATAAGATTCTGAGGGATAGCCAACATGTATTTAGGAGAGGTAGATCCTGTTTAACTAATTTACTTGAGTTCTTTGAGGAAGCTACAAGAGAAATTGATCACAAAAAGGCCTACAATGTGAGCTACTTAGATTTCCAGAAGGCCTTCGATGTTGTCCCCCACAAACAGCTCTTGCTTAAGATGAAAGCTGCAGGGATGTTAAGAACTGTAGCAGCTTGGATCAAAAACTGGTTAACAGACAGGAAGCAGGCAGTAGTGTTTGGAGGTACAATGTCACAGTGGGCCTGCGTTCATAGTGGGGTACCGCAGGGTTCAATTTTAGGACCACTATTGTTCCTAATTTACATTAATGATATTGACACCAGTACATACAGTAAACTGGTTAAATTTACAAATGACACCAAGGTGGGTGGTGTAGCAGATACTGAACTAGCAGCACAGAGGCTACAACGGGATCTGGATTTAATTAGCGACTGGGCAGATGATACCTGGCAGATGAAATTTAATGCAGATAAATGTAAGGTAATCTATGCAGGGAGCAGAAATATAAAGTACAGATATTTAATGGGTTCCACTGAAATAAAGGTAGCTGATTACGAGAAAGATCTTGGTGTGTATGTTGATGCTTCCATGTCCCACTCTCGCAGTGTGGGGAAGCAATAAAAAGGCCAATAGAATGTTGGGTTACATCTTTAGGTGTGTGGAGAATGTATGAATCTGTAATTTGGATGGAAATGCAGTAAATGTAACCTCCTTATTGGTTTACTCATACAAAATACAGTTTCAATGTCAAGTATTATTTGTTTGCATTATGAATGACCATCCTTGAATAGAATAAACAGCTTATTATACTTTTTTAAAATAATTTACCTAATATTACTATAGTACTTTCACATGATTATAAATACTGTAAATGGTACAATTTGTACTAATTTATTAAGTTGTAATTATTTAAAATAATTTTACTGAAGGTGAGCAAATAAAAAAAAAGTTTAAGCTGTAAGGGCTATATCAAGTATACATAAATAAACTGGGAGCAGTTTTCTTAAATATTATATTCTATCAAGTCACTCAGTGCAAAAGTTATGTTCTTTTTGCTGGAGCATTTTGAAAGACGATGTAGATTAAAGAACAAATGATAGTTCCCTTCATGCCCTCCAAATTTACACATTTATCTTCTTACCTTTCTTGAGTCATCAGTGTAAAGCATTTCATTAAAATGCCCTGAATGTAGCTGTGTGCATAATTTGCATACAAAAGTGCTTCTCCGAGATTCAGTTTTCCGTATTCCTAGCTGTAAGGACACACTGTGCCACCCTCCATCATGTCAAAGGAGCTTGACACAGGGGAAGATGGGAAAGTTTGACTAAATGAGAACATGCCATTCAACCCAGTGTAGCTTGTGATCACTGGGGAGTGAGAATGCCTTGCTTGCTCTTTTTACCTGCCAGTGATCTTGCTGTTCACTTCTGGAGCCAATGTGCACTTAAGTATGGTGCGCCAAACTGGATTCTGGCGGCACAACCAGGTATTTTATTTACCCACATCTGAGAGCCTGGATTTCATTTGGACCTCAGCAAGATGCTGCAGTTCTGCTAGAGGACTGTTTAGTTATTTACGTGGTATTTGGTGTGCTCCAGTCTTTATAATGTCTACAGATTAACTGAAGGGTAGATTCTTCCAGGTTCTCCTCTTGTAGTTAAAGTCTTTATCTAAATGTAAGCAGAGTTCTGTTCTTTCCCCACAGCCAAACTTGGGTCAACCCGAGCTATGGATAACTAGCCTGCTTTGGTTCTTAACATTATGGGCGACAAACTGGATCCAACATATATTACATGCATTGGATGCTCCATTTATGTGAACACTTTAAGATTCTGCTTGAGAGGTTAGAGAACTGACTGGTTTATCCTCAGATGTTTAGCTCCTAAAAATAATATGCCATGGGGAAAAGCAGTGGCCAACATCTGCTCTTTAATGGGTTCTTGGTAACATATTTCAACAGTAGTTACATAGTTCCAGTGAACAATTGGGACCCTTGAACATTATTGCAGATATTGTGGTTATGGAAAGTGTATGGTATGCTACCCACAGAGCGCAGACTTTCCTTTGCCCCATACTGTAGATTTCATGACAATTCTGAGGGAAACAGGTGGCAGCTTTAACTCCCACACTACTCAACAGAACAATCTTCAGTACTGGTGACTGGGTGCCCGTTACTCTATAAAGTACAGAATTGCTCAAATTTGCTGGGGGATAAGTTCAATTTCATACAGAATATTTGAATATTTGTTCAGGAATGACTTGTTCATAAGTATGATGTTTGTGATGTTTTAAAAATCATATGCCGGAAGATTAGCCGTTTGTAACTAGCTGTAGGCATTGTGGTGGATGTAGTGTTTTTGTTAGTTTGACCTCAGAATGATGCTGCATTAATGCAGTTAAGCCCATTCTGTTCAATCACTTTCATATTAATGCCTATGTCATCCTCAGCAGATTGGTGCCTTTTTTCCATTCATGTTGAGTTCTGGACTTTTGATTTGTATGTACTTTTGATCCACTGCCCCGCTAACGGCGTCAAGGAGTCCCGCAGCTCTGGTCCGTGCATCCGGTCTCTTCGGACGACACGCGTGAAATGATTTTCAAGGCGTGCACTGTGTGCAATGTGCACTGAGAACACGCACACTCACGCAGACACACATTTCAAAATGGCGACATCAACGGGGCCACATGCGGCCCTGTTATTTCAAATAAGACCCTTTAACCATAGCGGTTTTAAAGTAATGAAACTCTTTTCATCCAATGTGTTATTTACAATAAAATACCCTAAGCATTTCGACAATAACAATCAAGGAATAATGTGGCCAATCCTTGTTAAAATGAGCATACGGCATTACCCCAAAAGCGGTGCCACTAATATTTTAATCTAGAAATAATTCTCTTTAACATAAATGTACTGTTTAATACAATGCATATGAATAAACTAGATGATAAGTTTTAGGGAATCGATTTATGTGTTTTTAACATAAATTTAGAAGCATGGGTGTGGTACGGTCTCAGCACATACCGCTAGATGGGGCTGTCTACTCTTCTTTTTTTGTTAACAGGTTCATAGCAGGGTCAGTGAAACAGCAGGGGTTCCGCAGCAATTATATGCACCTGTTGACGGATGGTTGGTGGTACTCCAGTTCGTAAATGGAAGGAGGTGATCAGGGTGTCGTAAACCATCGCTGCCTGCTTACCCGAAACCAAAGAATAATGATTATAAAAACAGATGTCACAAGCATCCCCCACGAAGCAGGCCCTTATTAAGAGGCATGAGAGACATTGTGTAAAATAAATTTTGCTTCAAGATTCAAATACGGAAGGTAACCGACAAAGTTTTGCAGATTTCATAAAACAAGACACCACAAGGAGTGCGTTCGACCCAGAGATCCTCAGCCTAAACTAACATGGGCGCCTCGCAAGCCAGCGAGACAGCGGAAGCAGTGCACTCTGGATAACAGACCCCCGCATCTATCAAGAAAAATTAGAGAAATTTTTGGACAAAGTGTGGTCGGATTTCTAATTTAAATAAAAGTCCATCTCTGACACACACTCCTGATTTGTTTCGTTACATTTAGATAAATTTAGCTACATTTGGCTAATCAATGGAATAAAGTACTATAACTTAAACGGTGTATGACAAAATAGTAACCGAGGTGAAATCAGTTTTAGGTTGGATATTTGACCGATATTCAGATCCACACTCTACAGACTTAGCAGTGGTGCTTCACTCACGCTAGCCGGCATAAGGCGGTTGAAAGAAGGCCAGATCAATTCCACAGCCTTGGAGGTGCTGGCGCACCCGCTGATTTAGGGAACGTCAACAAATTACTGTCAGAATAATAAAATACTGATTGCAATAACTTCAATGCAATGGGATCCAGTAACTCCAAAATGGGTGCATATTCTACAACTACCTGACATACACAGCACACAGTGAATTTTACTCATTTTAAACACTTTATTGTACACTGCTCAAACAAATTAAAGGAATGCTTATTAATCAGAGTATAGCATCAAGTAAACTAAACTTCTTGGATATTCATCTCATCAGTTAAGTAGCAGAGGGGGTTGTTAATCAGTTTCAGCTGCTTTGATGTTAATGAAATTTACAACAGGTGCACTAGAGGGGCAACAACGAGATGACCCCCAAAACAGGAATGGTTTAACAGGAGGAGGCCACTGACATTTTTCCCTCCTCATCTTTTCGGACTGTTTTTTCACTAGTTTTCCATTTGGCTATTGTCAGTGTCACTACTGGTAGCATGAAGCGATACCTGGACCATACAGAGGTTGCACAGGTAGTCCAACTCCTCCAGGATGGCACATCAATATGTGCCATTGCCAGAAGGTTTGCTGTGTCTCCTAGCACAGTCTCAAGGGCATGGAGGATATTCCAGGAGACAGGCAGTTACTCTAGGAGAGCTGGACAGGGCCATAGAAGGTCCTTAACCCATCAGCAGGATTGGTATCTGCTCCTTTGTGCAAGGAGGAACAGGATGAGCACTGCCAGAGCCCTACAAAATGACCTCCAGCAGGCTACTGGTGTGAATGTCTCTGACCATACAATCAGAAACAGACTTCATGAGGGTGACCTGAGGGCCCAACGTCCTCTAGTCCACTGCCCGGCACCGTGGAGCTTGATTGGCATTTGCCACAGAATACCAGAATTGACAGGTCCACCACTAGCGCCCTGTGCTCTTCACAGATGGGAGCAGGTTCACCCTGAGCACATGTGACAGACATGAAAGGGTCTGGAGAATCCGTGGAGAACATTATGCTACTTGTAACATTGTTCAGCATGACCAGTTTGGTGGTGGGTCAAAGATGGTCTGGGGAGGCATATCCATGGAGGGATGCACAGACCTCTACAGGCTAGACAACAGCACCTTGACTGCCATTAGGTATCGGGATGAAATCCTTGGACCCATTGTCAGACCCTACGCTGGTTAGGTGGGTCCTGGGTTCGTCCTGGTGCACGGCAATGCCCAGCTTCATTTGGCGAGAGTATTCAGGCAGTTCTTGGAGGATGAAGGAATTGATACCATTGACTGGCCCCCATGCTCGCCTGACCTAAATCCAATAGAACACCTCTGGCACATTATGTTTCAGTCTATCTGATGCCACCAGGTTGCACCTCAGACTGTCCAGGAGCTCAGTGATGCCTTGGTCCAGATCTGGATGGAGATCCCCCAGGACACCATCTGTTGTCTCATTAGGAGAATGCCCTGACAATGTCAGGTATGCATACAAGCATGTGGGGACCACACAAACTACTGAGTACAATTTTTGAGTTGCTGCAATGAAATTTCGGCAAAATGGACTAGTCTGCTGCATCACTTTTTCACTTTGATTTTTGGGGTGTCTTTGAATTCAGTCCTCTGTAGGTTGATAATTTTCATTTCCATCAAACAATGTGGCATCCTTTCATTCCTAACACATTACTCAGTCCATATCAGCATAGATATCCAGTATGGTTTTTCCCCTATTGAGATCTGATGTGTTTTCAAAGTGTTTCTTTATTTTTTTTGAGCAGTGTATTTTAAATTATCATTTTAAAAGGAAAAAGTGGGTAAATAGATTTCTTTCAATAGCTTCTAGGCAATGGGAGCTTATGACGCCCAAATGGGTGTAAATTATGGTACTACTTGAGTACTATAGGACACAGTAACTGTCATGTCCGTTGCGTGAGCGGGGAAGCAAATCCAGGAGAAAAGAATTCAAGAACGGGGTTTTATTAGGGCAGATGGAGAGCAGTACAGGACGAACGTTAATGACAGACCTGGGGAAACAGACTTGAACACGGACTAAATACAGGACATGACCTCAGAATAAACGCAAGACAGCTGATACGCTGGGAATTGACACGGGGTTAACAAGGTGGGCATGGTCCATGAGAGGGCTGGATGGAGGGACATGACAGCAACTTTAATTCGATTTTAACCCTTTGTTTAATTGATATGATTTTTTTCAAGTAGCTCCCAAAACCTAGTACCAATTGTAGTACTACATGAGGCCTATAGGACACAGCAACTTTCATTCGATTTTAACCCTTTGTTTCCTTGTGACAGTAACTTTCCAAAAATTTCTTAGAGGTGCTAGCGGGTTTTATTAACATTGAACGTCATTAGGGTGACACAATTTCACAATAAAAATACATATACAGTGCTTGAAAGGATACAAACAAAAGTTGCTGTGTCTTATAGGGCTGAGGTAGTACTACAGTTGGCACCAGGTTTTGGGTTGCAGGCTCCTACGGCCTAGGAGCTATTGAAAAAAAACCCAAATTAGAGAAAAATAATCATATCAAGTACACAAAGGGTTAAAATCGAATGAAAGTTGTTGTGTCCTATAGTGCTCAAGTAGTAGCATAATTTGCACCCATTTGGGTGTCATAAGCTTCCATTGCCTAGAAGCACTTTTTCCTTTTAAAATGGATAATTTAAAATACAATAAAGTGTTAAAAAAATTGTAATTCACTGTGTCCTGTGTATGTCAGGTATGTGTAGAATATGCACCCATTTTGGAGTTACTGGATCCCATTGCAATGAAGTTATTGCAAACAATCAGTATTTTATTATTCTGACAGTAATTTGTTGACGGTCGCTAAATCAGCGGTGCGCGAGCACCTCCGAGGCTGTGGAATTGATCTGGGGTGAGTTTCCCGAAGCCTTCTTAACGCTACGTCGTTCTTAAGTTCTGTGTTAAAAGATAGAACTAACGAACAACGTAGCGTTAAGAAGGCTTCGGGAAACTCACCCCTGGCCGTCTTTCAACCGACTTATACGGGCTAGCATGAGTGAAGCACCGCCGCTAAGTCTGGAGAGTGTGGATCTGAATATCCGTCAAATATCCAACCTAAAACTGATTTCACCTCGGTTACTATTTTGTCATACACCGTTTAAGTTATACTGTAGTACTTTATTCCATTGATTAGCCAAATGTAGCTAAATTTATCTAAATGTAACGAAACAAATCAGGAGTGTGTGTCAGAGATGGATTTTTATTTAAATTAGAAATCCGACCACACTTTGTCCAAAAATTTCTCTAATTTTTCCTGATAGATTTGAGATGCGGGGGTCTGTTACCCAGAGTGCACTGCTTCTGCTGTCTTGCGAGGCGCCCATGTTGGTTTAGGCCGAGGAGCCATCTCTAGGTTGAACGCACTCCGTGCGGTGTCTTGTTTTATGAAATCTGCAAAACTTTGTCAGTTACCTTCCATATTTGAATCTTGAAGCAAAATGTATTTTACACAGTATCTCTCGTGCCCCTTAATAAGGGTCTGCTTGGAGGGGGATACATGTGACATCAGTTTTTATAATCATTATTCTTAGGTTTCGGATAAGCAGGCAACGACAGTTTATGACACCCTGATCAGCCCATTCCATTTGCGAACTGGAGTACCACCAACCATCCGTCAACAGGTGCGTATAATTGTCGTGGAACCCTCCGCTATTTCACTGACCCTGCTGTGAACCTGTTAACAAAAAAAGATTAGACAGCCCCACCTAGCAGTATGTGCTGAGACTGTACCACACCCATGCTTCTAAATTTGTTAAAAACACATAAATTGATTCCCTAAAACTTATCATCTAGTTTATTCACATACATTGTATTAAACAGTACATGTATGTTAAAGAGAATTATGTCTATTTTAAAACATTAGTGGCACCGCTTTTGGGGTAATGCCATATGCTCATTTTAACAGGATTGGCCACGTTATTCCTTGATTGTTGTTGTCTAAATGCTTAGGGTGTTTTATTTAAAATAACACATTGGACGAAAAGAGTTTCATTACTTTTAAACCACTATGGTTAAAGGGTCTTATTTGAAATAACAGGGCCACATGTGGCCCCGTTGGTGTCGCCATTTTGTAATGTGTGTCTGCGTGAGTGTGCATGTTCTCAGTGCATATGCTCAATTGAGCCCGCCTCATTTCGCGCGCATCGTTCGAAGAGACCGGACGCACGGACCAGAACTGCGGGACTCATTGGATGCCATTAGCGGGGCAGTGGATCTTCGCGTTAGGTGATACACTTTTCTATTTTTCATTTAAATAAACTGTTAAACTGATAATGGCTTTTCCTCATTTTTTAAAACTTGTGTTAAAATATTTGAGTGTTTTGTTTCTTGTAAAATGACGTGCTGTATGTTAATTGGGTTTCATTCAGGGGTTTGTTTAAAACTCAGCATTTGTATTTGCATTACTTGCTTAAATTTCGCCTGCTCTGGCTTTCCTTTCTTTAAAAAGTTAAACAAAGTTTGGGTTTTGTGCCGTTTTGTGTTTAAAAGTTAATGTGCTTTAACTTAAAAAAACGTTAAAAGCGCTACACAGCCCTAAACACTATTAAAGCCTAAATTTTAAACCCGAAATATCACATTAACCTATAGGATTATTAGGAATTCAACAAGGTGCTGAAAGCATTCTTTAGAAATGTTGGCCCATATTGATAGGATAGCATCTTGCAGTTGATGGAGATTTGTGGGATGCACATCCAGGGCACGAAGCTCCCGTTCCACCACATCCCAAAGATGCTCTATTGGGTTGAGATCTGGTGACTGTGGGGGCCATTTTAGTACAGTGAACTCATTGTCATGTTCAAGAAACCAATTTGAAATGATTCGAGCTTTGTGACATGGTGCATTATCCTGCTGGAAGTAGCCATCAGAGGATGGGTACATGGTGGTCATAAAGGGATGGACATGGTCAGAAACAATGCTCAGGTAGGCCGTGGCATTTAAACGATGCCCAATTGGCACTAAGGGGCCTAAAGTGTGCCAAGAAAACATCCCCCACACCATTACACCACCACCACCAGCCTGCACAGTGGTAACAAGGCATGATGGATCCATGTTCTCATTCTGTTTACGCCAAATTCTCACTCTACCATTTGAATGTCTCAACAGAAATGGAGACTCATCAGACCAGGCAACATTTTTCCAGTCTTCAACTGTCCAATTTTTGTGAGCTCGTGCAAATTGTAGCCTCTTTTTCCTATTTGTAGTGGAGATGAGTGGTACCCGGTGGGGTCTTCTGCTGTTGTAGCCCATCCGCCTCAAGGTTGTGCGTGTTGTGGCTTCACAAATGCTTTGCTGCATACCTCGGTAGTAACGAGTGGTTATTTCAGTCAAAGTTGCTCTTCTATCAGCTTGAATCAGTCGGCCCATTCTCCTCTCACCTCTAGCATCAACAAGGCATTTTGGCCCACAGGACTGCCGCATACTGGATGTTTTTCCCTTTGCACACCATTCTTTGTAAACCCTTGTGCGTGAAAATCCCAGTAACTGAGCAGATTGTGAAATACTCAGACCGGCCCGTCTGGCACCAACAACCATGCCACGCTCAAAATTGCTTAAATCACCTTTCTTTCCCATTCTGACATTCAGTTTGGAGTTCAGGAGATTGTCTTGACCAGGATCACACCCCTAAATGCATTGAAGCAACTGCCATGTGATTGGTTGATTAGATAATTGCATTAATGAGAAATTGAACAGGTGTTCCTAATAATCCTTTAGGTGAGTGTATATAGCCATTGTTCTAATACAGGCTTTAAAATTACTCATTTTAATTTTAGCTAGGGTTGTGGAGGGTGTGATGGGGACCACCAACGGCGGCTGTGAGGTGGGGAGGAGGAGGGGGGTGTGGCAGCTGGACCCGTCAATCATTGGGGACCAAATGTCCCCACAACGTGATGAATACCCATTTTTTTACCTTATGGGGACCAGCATTTTTCCTATAGAAATGAATGAGTGATCCCCAAAAAGATATGATTACACAACTGTGTGTGTGTGTGTGTGTGTGTTTGTATGTATGTATGGACTAGCCCCTGCCTCTCATCAGTCCAGATGAAAGGGTGCTATTCACTCACTTTATTCAGAACCCTTTAAGTGCAAATTATTCAATTTGCCTGAAGTAGAAACCATAATTTGAGGGAGATGAATAGGGCACATCCACAAATGTCTGAAATTTTACTATGGCAGAACAAATGAAAAAGACTGATTTTCATTCTGCTGTACTATTTTGTTTCAAGAACAGTTTCACTAAACACAAAATGACTATCCTTCCCAGCACTGTTTTTTGGCCATCCCTACAAAAATTATTTAAGTGTGATTAAGCTCTTTAGAGAAAGCTTTCTAGTCTCATGTTAGCCATTCATGGCATCCTATCACTGCAGCCTACAATGCACTAAAGTGGAAGGGTCAACATCCCTCATCTGACTGACTGGAACTGTTCCAGCAGCAAGTACTAATATCCAAACCCAGCATCACCTGGCCCATTATCTCACTCTAAATCCATGACCTGAAGACATGCACTTTCATGCTCGCTAAGCAAATGCTACCCAAAGCAGCTTAAGATTCTGAACCTCTAGACTCTGAATTAATTGAGATTTAGGCAAATATTGATGAGATTTCTTCTTCACTTCCATTTGGGGGACAGCTGAAGAAGTTGTTCGATCTTTGTAACCTCAAAAGAACAGAAACTGTTGAAGTTATTCCCAAGATGACAAGGCAGTATGCATATTTCCTGTCCACCTGTAAGAAGCAATCAGCATTATGCAAGTCATTTGACTGGGGATAAGGCTTCCTAGTGGAGGTAAATTACAGGGCATATGGGAGATGTCACCTTCAAATATTCAAATTCAGGCAGGCTAAGACCAGGGTGCCATCAAATTATCCTTAATCTTGTTCATTGGTTTGAGTTATGGGTCTTGTAAAAAAATATTATAATAATAATAATAAACATTTTTTGTAAAGAATGTGATATATGGATATATTCACTATTATCTAGACTATTCTTCATCCTTTATTTCCAGTAGCAATTTATGGCAAACTGCAAATTAGAAACCAGAAAGTGCCAGGGGAGACCCTCTTTTTAAAAATAAATGTCTCGGTTTTATCAGAAAATACTGTTTAAATTTTGGTAGACATTAGCCTGCATTTGAGTTCTAAAACAAACTGGGGAAGAAATGTCTGTAGGTGATCTAAGAGAGCACCTTTCTAATTTTGAAAATCAAAGGATTCTTTGTTCAAGTGCATTCCCTTGGATACATAAAGCACTCCCGGTAATGAACAATATGAGTCTGATCTCGTTTCTGCCTGGGACTTTTTTTTAAAGCTTTACCACTGTGTCATATCCTGTTCTGAGCTTAGCTGTTTCTCTGCGTACAGGGCAATGTAATGAAGCTTTGCGGAAAATTTCTTCCCGTGTCCCTTTGCATCTATGAACTTTGTGAACTGAATAAAACATGGTGTTTGTTTTTGCCTTGATAATCTCTACATTGACCATAGTGAATGAGTAGAAAAATTAGTGTTTATACATGTGTGCCCACTGCCATTACAGTCTCAGCAGCTGCAGGTTCAAATTTAAACTTTCTTCCCATAATTGCATTCTTGCGGGTATCTTACAGATATTACAGTTTCTTCCAGTGTCCATAGACATGGTATTTAGTTCAATTAGTGGTGATAAATTGTCTTTTGTAGAGCCGATATATTTTTTTCTTTTACTATAAATCATTCTATCTAGTAAGTCTAGTCTAATTATAATTTATTTTTACTGTTCTAAATCAGGGTGGTATTTGAATTGTATTACAAATTACTTACAGGCGTTCTAATTTTTTTAAGTCAGGTACACATGAGAGGGATGAGATAATAAAAAAAATGTTTAGAAATGTAAATAAGCACAGTCATACATTTAGGTTGGGGAGGCATGGTAGTGCAGTGGTTAGCCTTTTTGCCTCACAACTCTGGGATGTGGGTTCAACTCTCTGCGAGGATTCCATGCATGGATTTTGCATGTTCTCCCTGTGTCATCGTGGGGTTTCCTCCCAGTACTCCAGGTTCCCTCCACAATCGAAAAACATGCCGAGGCTAATTTGAGTTACCAAACTTGCCCATAGGCGTGCATGTGTGTGTGTGCCAGGCAATTGGGTTGGAATTAGGGGTGCACCGATTGCAGTTTTCTGGCCGATCAACGATCACCGATCCTTAGGCAACCTTACCTGCCGATCTCGATTTTTTTTTGCCGATCTTGTTTCTTTCATAACTAAAAGACAGTTACTTCAATGTTTCCATTTTTATTGAGTAAATTGATATGAATACTCACAAAACATGAGGTAGTGTCCTCAAATATAAACGAACATATAAATGAGCATTGCTGTTTGAACTACAAAATCATATTTTTTCTTCCAGACTTTAATTTCTCTAATTTTGTAAAAAAAAATATATATATATAGCTGTTATGACACACTTGTCCAAAAAATAGGGAGGGAGGCAGCCTGCACTGCACCTCTCTCGGGAATGGGAGAAAAGGCTGATTTAACCCTCTGGGGCCTAGGGGTAGGAAACACACTTTCACTGACTGAGGCATGATCACACATTTCATCACACTTAATTCATGGCAAATAAATTATTTCTTATATATTTGTTTTGCCATTACACTCATCTTTATTTTAATATATATTGTAAATATGTCAGATTTTTGTTAAGTTTGAAATTTGACATCAAAGTATAGACATTGCAAAATGCAGTTTGGAACACTTGCAGAAACATTATAAAAGTACATAGTAAGCAATGCTGGCAGTTTGTTTTGATCCCAGATATCTGATCACCAAAGTCTTGGCTACATGAAGATGACTAAATGGTGTAGATGCAACATTAATTTGGATAAATAAATAAGAAAAACCTAACTCATGTAACTATTTCTGGCTCCTTTCATTGAATATGTAGCAACTTTCATGTGTATGAATGAGCCATTGTCACCTGGCCACGTGCCCAACCCCCTTTTATGGCGCTGAAGGGGATGTATCTGGATCGCGTTTCACCGTTGCGCTGTTAATCAAATTACCATGCGAATGCGATTTGAATACGCGCTAATGCGGCTATTTAGAATGTGAATAGCGATCTTCGGGTGAGAGCGGTACTACACGCCCCCAATGCAGGTAAAACAAAGTAAGATGACATGGTTTACTTTTTTGCCGATTTAACCTAATTAAAAAAACTTTAATACTTCCGACAATGGACGTTTTGAAAAGAAGACAGATTACGGATTTAGCCAGCGTTTTTTTCATGATTATACATTAAGATTTCAGCGAGATATTTATAAACTGAAATAGACACGAAAAGTACGCGAAAAGTACGCGATGTCGTCGACGACATACTCGACCCAAAAGAGTTAAAAGCATATAACTAAGATCGGTGGATCTCATGGGAATATGGTCGATTTCTGATCCCCTCAAATTAACGTGATCGAGGCCGATCGATCGGTGCGCCGATCGATCGGTGCACCCCTAGTTGGAATCCCATCATGGGTTGTTCCCTGCCTTGTGCCCGTAGCCTCTGGGATAGGCTCACCCCCCCTCCCCCGCGACTCTGAATTGGACAGGCAATTGTTTCAGAAAATGGATGGATGGATGGATACATTTAGGCTGGTAAATCCAGTAAAGGCAGGAGGTGATTACATACAGTTTTCCCCCTGTGTGGAATTGGAGTACTGAAAATCCCCATAATGCCATTGTTCACCAAGGAGAAATCCATTATTATGTCGGCATTTCTTATCTCACTAAATGGCCTGTAATCCCCTTAATCTCTCCAATCTGTACCCTCTTCAGCACTATAGCTCTAACGTCTACAGTATCATTATCCATTATGAAATTATCCTCCTCCTTGCCTTTGTTTCTGATATCTTCATTCAGTATGATGCATTCAGATGCTGCTTCTGAAGAATGCGCTTTTAGGTTGGGTTTCATATCCTAGGTGATGTCCTGTTTTGCACAGATGTCACTAACATAATTTGTCTCAAAATGTCATTAATATATGTAATGTATGTAGTATTGTATAGTGGCATGTCTTTTTGAAGATTCATTAATGGGCATGATAAGAAGAGGACGGAAAAATTCTGTTTTTAGTCACAGCTATTTCTCCAACCAGCTGCTTTGTGACTCAATCTTTGTGAGTAAGAAAGTGAATTGGCAGTCCTGTGAACCAGAGGGAATATCAGCTTCCCTTTGCTTCCTGGCCAATAATGACAGCATTTTGAGCATTTTATCAGTGGCTGTTTAAGAACAACGACACTGGGTTACGAGTGGCTGATTGATAGTATGCACATGAAATGAGGCTCTTTGCATTTTCATCCATCCATCCATCTTCCAGCTGTCTGTCCTGGACAGGGTCATGGGCATTGGGCAGCACAAAGCAGAAGCAGACTCTGCTTGGAATACCAGTCTATTGCAGCGCACACATATGCAATAATATACACTGCTCAAAAAAATTAAAGGAACACTTTTTAATCAGAGTATAGCATCGAGTCAATTTAACTTCTGGGATATTGATCTAGCCCATTAAGTAGCAATGGGGGTTGTTAATCGGTTTCAGGTGCTTTGGTGTTAAAGAAGTTAACAACAGGTGCACTAGAGGGGCAACAATGAGACGACCCCCAAAACAGGAGTGGTTTAACAGGTGGAGGCCACTGACATTTTTCCCTCCTCATCTTTTCTGACAGTTGTTTTCACTAATTTTGCATTTGGCTACAGTCAGTGTCACTACTGGTAGCACAGGGCTAGACATAAGGATTTAGGAGGGCACAGCCACTTTGGCCTTGGCTATTCATATTTTTTCTAGGGCACAAGACCATTAAGCCTGGGCACAAGGCCAAAATCTGGAGTAAATTAGCTAGTGTACAGTGGTATTGTTTTTTGTGAAGTCATTGACAAATTAAAAATTTTAATTTGAAAAAATGTTTTTTTCATTTATTTAAATTTCATAGGACACCTCGGGCCTTGTGGAGGAATTTTATTTCCAGAAAGGATGCATTTTTTTATTTTCAAAAAAGCAGAAACTTTCCAAAAAGGCATTGGGCCAATACTGAGTCACTAATTACCAATTACTGTAATTACCAAGTTTAGTCAACCTACGCAATACGATCTTCGATTTGAGACAGAATATATATATATATATATATTTATAGATATATATAGCTTTATTTCAAAAAACAAAATCCAACAATAAAGGAGCCGTCAATATTTTTGTATTTGTTTGCTCAGAACACCCGTATTCTTTTAGTGTACATGACAATTGACTTGACGTTCGTTTTTTGCACACTGCACGCTACCAGTCCTATATCCTCCCAGCAGAGCTTGGTACTTCTCTGAGTCAAATCTGCTCTGCCTCGGCAAATGTTTTTTTACAACACCATCTGACACTTACCTGAACAAAGTAGATAATTTGCAACATTTTGCGGCAGTAGCCGCGAGTTCAGCTTGCTTTCTTTTACGTTCTCGATCTTTGCAAGGCATGGTGACAGCATAAGCAGCAGACGACAACTACACAATGACTACCGAAGAGGACACCTATCTGTTATTCGGAAACCGTCGGATGGCTTTTCCAATCAAAAACGTAACCCCCGATGATGCACCATTGTCATTGCTGTGGCACCATAGTAGGCTGGACGATACATACCGTACCAGCCAATCATGTGACGAACACATGATCGTATTAGTCCAGAATTCATTGCGGTTCATTCAGTAGGGAATTACGAGATGTGCGGGTCGACCTCGTTTCTCGTATCGAAGGTTGGGTTCGGGTTCAGTACAGATGCATCGATTGTTGACGAGGTAAAGTGGACCGTGTCGTGCGCAAGTCTTTTGTGTAATGAACGTTACTTTCGGTAAAAAGGGGGCATACGGCCAGACAAACATTAAAGGCAGGCCAATCTTGGCCGTAAGGTACTTCAATTTTGAGGAGGCGTGCGGCCAATTTTGAAAGGCACGACAGCCATTGGCCGCGGCTTATGTCTAGCCCTGGTAGCATGAGGTGATACCTGGACCCTACAGAGGTTGCACAGGTAGTGCAACTGCTCCAGGATGGTGCATCAATATGTACCATTGTCAGAAGGTTTACTGTGTCTCCCAGCCCAGTCTCAAGGCCATGGAGGACATTCCAGGAGATAGGCAGTTACTCTAGGAGAGATGGACAGGGCCGTAGAAGGTCCTTAACCCATAAGTAGGACCAGTATCTGCTTCTTTGTGCAAGGAGGAACAGGAAGAGCACTGCCAGAGCCCTACAGAATGACCTCCAGCAGGCCACAGGTATGCATGTCTCTGAGCAAACAATCAGAAACAGACTTCATGAGGGTGGCCTAAGGGCTCGACGTCCTCTAGTGGGTCCTGTGTTCACTGCCCAGGACCGTGGAGCTCAATGGGCATTTGCCATAAAATACCAGAATTGGCAGGTCCACCACTGGTGCCCTGTGCTTTTCACAGATGAGAGCAGGTTCACCCTGAGCACATGTGACAGAAGTGAAAGGGTCTGGAGAAGCTGCAGAGAACATTATGCTACTTGTAACATTGTTCAGCATGACCAGTTTGGTGGTGGGTCAGTGATGGTCAGGGGAGGCATATCCATGGAGGGACACACAGACCTCTACAGGCTACACAACGACACCTTGACTGCCATTAGGTATCAGGATGAAATCCTTGGACCCATTGTCAGACCCTACGCTGGTGCAGTCGGTCCTGGGTTCCTCCTGGTGCATGACAATGCCCGGCCTCATGTGGCGAGAGTATGCAGGCAGTTCCTGGAGGATGAAGGAATGGATACCGTTGACTGGCCCCCATGCTCGCCTGAACTAAATCCAATGGAACACCTCTGGGACATTATGTTTCAGTCCATCCGACCCCACCAGGTGGCACGTCAGACTGTCCAGGAGCTCAGTGATGCCCTGGTTCAGATCTGGGAGGAGATCCCCCAGGACACCATCCGTCGTCTCATTAGGAGCATACCCCGACATTATCAGGCATGCCAACAAGCACGTGGGGGCCATACAAACTACTGAGTACGATTTTGAGTTGCTGCAATGAAATTTTGGCAAAATGGACCAGCCTACCGGATCATTTTTTCACTTAGATTTTTGTGGTGTCTTTGAATTCAGCTCTCTGTAGGTTTATCATTTTCATTTCCATCAAACGATGTGGCATCCTTTCATTCCTAACACATTACCCAGTCAATATCAGTATAGATATACAGCATGATTTTTCCCCCATTGAGATCTGATGTGTTTTCAAAGCATTCCTTTAATTTTTTTGAGTAGTGTATACACACACACACACACACACACAGCACCCTCCACAATTATTGTCACCCCTTGTAAAGATTTGTAAAAAGGGTTAGAAAAAGTCCACCTTTTGGTGAAGCAGCTTCATGTCACACTGAAAAAATAAGAAAAATGCAACCTTCATTAACATAAATTTATTCCAAGAAAAAACAAAAATTCATCAAGAAATAATTATCTTTAACAAAAACACATGTGCCACGATTATTGGCACCCCTGGAAATTATAGTGAACACAATGTAACTGAAGAATGTTTCCCCTGTAAATTGTACATCTTTGAGTTGAGTGGAGTGAATAGGAACCTTCAAGCTGTAATCCATGACTTCCTGGTTAACAGGGATACGAACATGAGGTGACAAAATTCCCTTTAATATTTTTTTATTTTGGTTCCCATATAAACCAAATAAAAGGGGTAGTGTGTTGACCTTCAGGGAATGGGTATTAAAAAACTAGCTACTCGCCTTAAAATGCCCATTTCTATTGTTAGTAACTGTTACCTGTTACTGTTACCTGCCTGGAGGAGAACCCAAGTTTATTTTTCCCCCATGTACAGTGAGCAATAAGCATGAGGTGGGTTTCGCATAAAAAGGATGGCTATAATGAAATGAGCCTTATTCCAAATGCAAAATATGGTGGAGGTTCCAGCCAGACAGTGATCCTAAGCACATGTCCAAATCAACACAAAAATGGTTTGCTAACCGCAAAATTAAGCTTCTGCCATGATCATCTCAGACCTCTGACTGAACCCCATTGAAAAACTGTGGGCTGAGCTGAAGAGGAGAGTGCACAAGAAATGGCTTAGGACCCTGGATGATCTGGAGAGATTCTGTAAAGAGGAAAGGCCCCTGGAGGATGGGCTCCCCCTTTGAGTCTGGTCCCTCCCAAGGTTTCTTCCTTCTAGGGAGTTTTTCCTTGCCACTGTCGCCTATGGCTTACTCACTGGGGGCTTTGGGTGGGGATGCTGTAAAGCCCTTTGGGACAATGTAATGTTGTGATAATGCGCTATACAAAAATAAATTTGTTGTTGTTGTTGTTACTTAGTGCGGGGCGAGTGCGGAAGCAGGTTAACGTAGCCGTAAATATGAATAAACAGGGTTTATTCAATGTTTAACAGGAAGGAACAGCACAACGCGACAAACAACAATGACGGATCTGGAAAACCAAGGCAGACGTGAACTAATATACACAAGACAGACTGACTTAAACGAGCGACAGGGGAATACAATCTGGAATTAACACGAGGTAATGAGGGGGGTGTGGCACACACAAGGATCGGACGAGCCGGGCGTCACAAATGGACTCAGATGCCCTACTTAGTATTCTCCAACCTTATGAAATGTTATAAGAGAAGACTCAGTGCTGTTATACTGGCTAAGGGAGGTTGTACAAAGTATCAAAAGTGATAAAGCATCAAAGGGTGCCAATAATCGTGGCACATGTGTTTTTGTTAAAGATAAGGTGAATATTTTCTAATTCAATGGATAGTGATAGTGATAGTGATAGTGTTGCGCGGGTCGGCTTTTTTTAACACCCGCCCCAAACCGACCCATCAGGAGATCCAAACCGCCCCACCCAACTAGCTAAAATACGTGTGAATAATGACCCAATACCTGACCCGACCCGAGGAAAAAAAAAACCACCAGTGAGCCTGTATTGCCATGGAACCTACCAATGAATTAAGTGTCATTTGTGACACTGTAACCCATAGATGGCATAGATTTGTGCTAGATTCGCATTGAACAGGGTTACCCCAGTTCTGGCAGAATAAATTTCCATGACTTTTCCAAAACTTTTTCAGGACCACAAGAAAATTTTCAAAAACCCACAAGTTTGCTTTGATTTGATGATCATGCAGTTTCAGATTGTAATTGTCCTGCCCCAATCGTCTGCTCCTTCCGTGTGCCACGCCCCCTCGTTAACCTAGTGTGGAATCCCCGTGTGATTAGCTGTTTCTGGTTGTTGTCATTAGTCCTCTGTATTTAGTCCGCGTTTCAGTTTGTTTCCCCAGTCCGGTCATGTAATATCACTGTGTGTTTTCTTGCCTGCCCCTTTTTTTATTTTATTTTTAAAAAAAAAACCCGTGTTCCCCAATTTCCTGACTGCCGCTCCTCTGTCTATGCATCCCGCATATGGCACGACAGTAATACTACAATTTTCGGTATGATAATAGCTAATCTGCTTACCTAATAAACACAGATGGTGGACAACTTTCACCAATGTGCAAATAGCGTTCAATTATTAAGAAAATTTATCCCAATATTTAATATTATACGTACCTTATGATTGGTAGAATGGCCCCAACTGGATTACCAGTCATTAGATTAGAGCAGTCCTGTGGTCATTCTAATTGATTTTTGCTAACATGCCCTCAGCTTGGTGTCCAGTTGCACAACTCTCATTTTCTTATTGGAAATGGCTGCTTTTTGCTAATGGATGGTATAAGCATCACATAGATGAAATTAGGTCAATATAGTTTCAATTATAAAAATATTTTCCTGGATGTGCACAGTTAAGCATCACTTTGTGGGGTAACTGAATAAAAATGGGCAAGCAATTTCACAGAAACAATAGATCAATCACAGGATGTGCTTCTAGCCTAGTACTGTGCTTTTTATACCACTGGCATTCATCAGCAATTCACTTATCTGAAAACAAACAGCCAGAGCTCCTGTTAAAGGCCATTACGGGCTAGCTAATGGTGAAACAAGCTCCTTTGGTGCTGGTATTCATGTTAAAACAGAGCCTTGGCATATGTAGAGCTAGAGGTGGGCGATAAATCGATTTTATTGATTAATTCAAATTTACAGTTCAGGACGATGTGTTTTTATGAAAATCGGTTTTATTACTTACACTACTCACAATAAGTTAGGGATATTGTTATTTACATGAGTGCTTTTCCTATTTGCTCTGAATTTTAATGAAATAAGTAAAAGTTCCCTTTGATATTACTAATAATGTATGAGAAGAAACACCATTTTCATTAGTTTAATATTTATTACCCCAAAAATTTAGACAATAACAGGGATAGCCCCAAATAACAAAAATTGACAATGTCAGTAGCGGGTGTTTCCACCATTTGCCACAATGACAGCTTGACAGCGACGTCTCATGCTCCTCACTAGCCTCATGATGTTGTTCTGAGGCAATGCGTTCCACTCTTCCACAAGTGCTACACGCAGTTCTGCCAGGTCACGTGGGGGTGGGGTACGATCAACCAGTCTCTGCTTCAACTGGTCCCAGACGTGCTCTATGGGGTTCAGGTCAGGGGACATTGATGGCCATACCATATGAGAGGCTTCAACGGGATCTGGATTTAATTAGCGAATGGGCTGATACTTAGCAGATGAAATTTAACACAGATAAATATAAGGTAATCCATGCAGGGAGCAGAAATATAAAGTACAAATATTTTATGGGTTCCACTGAAATAAAGGTAGCTGATTACGAGAAAGATCTCGGTATGTATGTTGATGCTTCCATGTCCCACTCTCGCCAGTGTGGGGAAGCAATAAAAAAGGCCAACAGAATGTTGGGTTATATCTCTAGGTGTGTGGAGTTTAAGTCAAGGGAGGTGATGTTACACTTATATAATTCCTTGGTCACCATACCTCAAGAAGGACATTGCTGCAACGAAAAAGGTGCAACGAAGAGCTACGAGAATGATTCCTGGTCTTAGAGGAATGTCTTATGAGGAGAGGTTAGCGGAACTACATCTGTTTAGCCTTGAGCAAAGGAGACTAAGGGGGGATATGATTCAGGTCTATAAGATTCTAATGGGTCTGGATGCTGTTCAGCCAAATGACTATTTCAATATTAGTCTAAATACTAGAACTCGTGGCCATAAGTGGAAATTAGCGGGAGAACATTTTAAAACAAATTTGAGGAAGCACTTCTTTACACAGCGTGTAGCCTGCTAGTGTAGCGGAAGCTAAAACCATGGGTTCCTTTAAATCAGAGCTAGATAAGATTTTAACAACTCTGAGCTATTAGTTAAGTTCTCCCCAAACGAGCTTGATGGGCCGAATGGCCTCCTCTCGTTTGTAAATTTCTTATGTTCTTATGAGGCACTTCAATCTCCTGAAGTCAAGCTGTGACAATTCTGCCACGATGTGGTGGAGCATTATCATCCATGAACAGAAAGTTCGGGGTGTGCTGGCGGAATTGGGGGATGATGATGGGTTCTATGAACGTGCAGTGACTGAGCCATGTACAATAACCAAGTCTGTTTTGCGCTGACTGGTGATGCCTGCCCAGACTGTTGTACCTCCTCCACCAAAGCAAACCCTGGGGACCATGTTGACCTCAGCGTATCGCTCACCTCGCCTTCTCCAGCAACGCTGACGACAATCATTTCTGTGCAAGGTGACCCGACACTCATCAGTGAACAGGACGGTAGACCACTGCTGCATTGTCCAGGTCAAATGGTCTTGTGCCCACTGCAAACGTTCACGGCAGTGTCTTGGTGTCAGTGCAGTCACCTGCAACGGTTGTCTGGCATTCAAGCCAAAGCGGTGGAGTCGGTTGCGATTGGTTTGTCTGGAAACCCTAGTACCCCTCGCATCTCGTAAACGGGCCTGCAGCTGTGTGGCAGTTGCATGACGATGTCTGAGTGCATTGGTCCTTAGGTACTGGTCATAGTTGCGGTCTGTCATGAACTCTGCCAGTAGTTCTGTGTCTTGATGCAAGTCTGCTGATGACACTTTGAGACACGCTAAGTTCACGAGCAACATCTGACTGCCTGCCACCGACCCGAAAGCGCGCCATGGCCAGGTGGCGCTGCTTGTCCGTTAAGTGACGTCGTGTTTTCATGGCTGTTTGAATGATGAACTTGGAATGACTTACTGACAATACCAGCTTTTTATACCCACCATCCATCCATCATCTGCCGCTTGTCCGGGGTTCGGGGGCAGCAGCTTCAGGAGAGGCACCCAGACCTCCCTCTCCCCAGCTACCTCTACCAGCTCCTTAGGGAGGACACCGAGGAGTTCCCAGGGTAGCCGAGAGATATAATCCCTCCAGCGAGCCTTGGGTCTGCCCCGGGGCCTCCTCCCTATAGGACATGCACAGAAAACCTCTCCGGGTAGCCGCCCAGGAGGCATCCACACCAGATGTCCAAACCACCTCAACTGGCTCCTTTCGACGTGAAGAAGCAGCGGTTCTACACTGAGGCCCTCCCGGATATCCAAACTTCTCACCCTATCCCTAAGGGAGAGCCCAGACACCCTGCGGAGAAACCTCATTTCGGCCGCCTGTATTCGCGATCTCATTCTTTCAGTCATTACCCATAGCTCATGACCATAGGTGAGGGTAGGGAAGAAGATGGACCAATAGATTGATAGCTTTGCTTGTTGGCTCAGTTCTTTCTTAGCCACGACGGACCGGTTAAGCGCCTGCAAAACTGTAGACGCCGCTCCGATTCGTTTGTCCAGCTCCCGATCTCGCCTACCCTCACTCGTGAACAAGACCTCGAGATATTTAAACTCCTCCACTTGAGGCAGTACGTCTTCCCCGACCTGAAGAGGGCAAACCACCCGTTTCTGGCTGAGAACCATGGTTTCGGACTTGGAGGTGCTAATCCTCATCCCTACCGCTTCGCACTCGGCTGCGAACCGCCCCAGTGCATGTTGGAGATCCCCAGCAGATGAAGCCAACAGAACGACATCGTCTGCAAAAAGCAGCGAGGCAATCCTGAGGCCACCAAACTGGACACCTTCAACACCCTGGCTGCGCCTAGAAATCCTGTCCATAAATATTATAAACAGGACTGATGACAAAGGGCAGCCCTGGCGGAGCCCAACCAGCACTTGGAACACGTCCGAATTATTACCGGCAATGCGGACCAAGCTTCTGCTCCGTTCGTACAGGGACCGAATCGCCCACAACAGGACCCCGGACTCCATACTCCCGAAGCACCCCCCACAGAGCACCTCGGGGGACCCGGTCATAAGCCTTTTCCAAATCCACAAAGCACATGTAGACTGGATAGGCAAACTCCCAGGCCCCCTCCAGTACCCTTGCAAGGGTATAAAGCTGGTCCAGTGTTCCACGGCCAGGACGAAAACCGCATTGTTCCTCCTGAATCCGAGATTCGACTATCGATCTCACCCTCCTCTCCAGTACCCCGGAATAGACTTTCCCAGGGAGGCTGAGAAGTGTGATCCCCCTGTAGTTGGAACACATCCTCCGGTCCCCTTTCTTACATAAGGGGACCACCACCCCGGTCTGCCAATCCAGCGGCACCGTCCCTGACCTCCACGCACTATTGAGGAGCCGTGTCAGCCACAACAGCCCCACAATATCCAGAGCCTTCAGGTACTCCGGGCGGATCTCGTCCACCCCCGGGGCCCGGCCACCACGGAGCTCTTTAACCACTCTGGCCACCTCAGCCCCAGTGATGTGCAAGCCCCCCCCAGCACCCTCGGGCTCTGTGCCCTCAGATGTCTCAAAGGCAGTGTGCGTAGATGTATCTGAGGCAGGGTTGAGGAGGTCCTCAAAGTATTCCTTCCACCTCCAGGTGATGTCCCCAGGTGAGGTCAACAGCACCCCCCCCCCCCACTATAAATAGTAGGAACCAGGAGCTGCTTCCCCCTCCTGATACTCCGGATGGTTTGCCAGAACCTTTTTGAGGCCGACCGAAAGTCACTTTCCATGGCCGAACTCCTCCCACGCCCGGGTTTTTGCTTTTGCGACCGCCCGAGCTGCGTTCCGCCTGGCCCGCCGGTACCCGTCAGCTACCTCCGGAGACCCCTGGGCTAATAAATTAACATATGCTATTAACGTCCCTTCTTGTAGAATTAAAATACATTATTAACGTCCGTTTCCAATGTTAATAATATAGTTTAAATCGATCACCAAAATAATAAGTATATACTGTAAAAAAACTCTATTTCTGTTCGGTCGAGTTAAAGTCCGGGCTGTGTGTGAGGATTATGTAATATCTGGTCCATTGATTCGTTGGAGGAGGACGCTTTTTTGCGCGGAGAGGATGCAACGCTCGACATAAGTACATTTATTTACAGTTTACATTTTACTCTTTTATTCTATAGATTTTTATAATTCCGTGATTCAGCAAATTACAATTAACTTGCTTTGGTAACACTTGTATTGTGGTACATTGGGAAAAGTTCCGCATCGCCTTTGTCAAGCTTTGAAGTGTGCAAAGTAATGCAGCGCTTTTGGCTTTCACTTGGGCAAAGTTACGCGGGGCTTTGTTTGGGCAAAGTTATGCGGGGCACTTGTCGGCCTTGTTTGAGCAAAGTTATGTACAGTACTTGTCGGCTTTGTTTGGGCAACATTATGTACGATGACTTGTCGGCTTTGTTTGGGCAAAGTTATGCGGGGCACTTGTCGGCTTTGTTTGGGCAAAGTTATGCGGGGCACTTGTCGGCTTTGTTTGGGCAAAGTTATGCGGGGCACTTGTCGGGCTTTATTTGGGCACAGTTATGCGGGGCACTTGTCGGGCTTTGTTTGGGCACAGTTATGTAGGGTTATGGTTAGAAACAAAATGTTTCTTATGACCCATAAGTGGTAATGCATTTAGAAAGAAAGACGCTATCCCAAAACACTGCTAGTTACACTGCGGCCATTTTGGATAGGTTTTGGATAGGTTTGGCACAAGTCGTGTGAATAAAATATAGATTTTCCTACAAATGTGTGGTGATTTTGTGTGACAAAATGTTACTTATGACCCATAAGTGGTAATGCATTTAGAAAGAAAGACGCTACCCCAAAAAACACTGCTAGTTACACTGTGGCCAGTTTGGATAGGTTTTGGATAAGTTTGGCACAAGTCGTGTGAATAAAATATAGATTTTCCTACAAATGTGTGGTGATGATGTGTGACAAATTGTTACTTATGACCTATAAGTGGTAATGCATTTAGAAAGAAAGTTGCTACCCCAAAAAACACTGCTAGTTACACTATTGCCATTTTGGATAAGTTTCAGATTAGTTTAGGTTAGCTTTTGGATAGGAAAGGCTCCCAGTTGCACCATTTGCTCTTTCCTCCGTAAAACCTGTTGGGCTGCATCAAATGATATGAAATTGGGCACACATGTAGAAAACAAGTTTGGGAACCAGATTTCTAAAATTGGACCTATTCCATCATGTAGTTTTTGAAATATTTACAAAAATCCAAGACACAAAGACAGGTTTTTGTATTTTCCAGCTGTTTTTGTTATATTCGCATGTCCATAAATTATACATAGGTTATTCATTTCGTTATTGAACTTCCTACAATCAATTGTAAAGGGGTCAACTTTGCTTTTAGGTATCAGGCATGTGTCTGTGACTTTTATATCTGAAGTTATAAGGTAATTATTCCAAAGAGGGAAGAAATGCCCCCCCATGCAAGGGGCCCCTGGTTCACTCCATAGGGTTAAATACATCGAACTAATACAGACAATGGAAAACAGCCGTGAAACACTGGGAATCGACATGACGTTAACGAGGGGGGCATGGCACAGAAGGATCAGCACGATCGGGGTGTGACAGAACCCCCCCCCAAAGGCGCGCACACCGGGCGCGCCCCAGGGGAGCGGAAGGACGAAACCGGGGACACAGGACCTGGAAAACAAAAGCAAAAAAAAAGTCAACCAGACACAGGGCACAAGACAGACACACAGAACACACACAAAGACAGGAGCTCAGACAACAAACGACAAACCACAGGAAAAGCCAACAAGCACAGGGGCAACACCAACGGGAGGAACAAAGGGGCCAGGGGCAAACAAAGGAGAAACAGGAGGACAAGGAGCAGACACAGGGGACACAAAAGGACCGAAAGGCACAGAGGGACTGGGGACAAACACAGGAGGCACAAAGGCAGGGGGCACAGAGGAGAAGGGCAGGGGGAAATGGGGAGCCGCAGGGAACCCAGGCAGGCGACGGGCGGAAGCCGCAGGGGCAGCAGGCGACCGCGAGGCCGAAGCCGAAGGGACCCTAGGCGAACGCGAGGGGGGAGCCGGAGGAAACGCCGCAGGCGGCAAGGAAGAGGGCGGAGGGACTGACGAACGGGGCAAGGAGGAAGAGGAAGGGGACCCAGGCAAAGGGGAAAAGGGAGCAGCAGCCGCGGCAGACGAAGGCGCAGCCGCCGCCGGCCAAGGCGCAGGCGACCGCCGACCCGGAGATGGGGGACCCGCAGGCGACCCGTGAAGCGCCGGAGGCGGGACAGCAGCCAGCCGACAGGGCGCTGAAGACGGGACCGGAGACGACCTCCGAGCCGAAGGCAGGGGGGCCACAGGCGACTGCCGAGCGGGAGCCGGAGGACCCGCAGGCGACCGCCGAGCCACAGCCAGGGGAATCAAAGGCGAGCCAGGGGGCAGGGCGGGCGGGAACTGACCCCAACGCCGGTGGCCCCTCCCTTTTCGGGAGACTGAAAGGCGGGGACCAGGCCGGGACTTGTTGTTCTGGGGCAACGGTGGAGGGGTCACTGGGGAGGTCAAGGGGGAAGTCACTGGGGAAAGCACGACAGGAGTCACAGGGAAAATCAAGGGGGCCAGCGAGATCACCATCAGTCTGGAATGTCACTGCACCCCACACCCATCACTTTGGAAAGGCAGTTTGAAACGCAAGAAAAGTAGCAAAAATTAAATCCCTTTCACAGTTTATTGGTAGATGGAATGAAAAATGGAAAAACTGTGACTATATAAATATAGAAAGCAATAAATATGATGCAGTGACTATTATTAACGCTCTGGGGATGAGGGCATCGTCGACCGTGTATCTTTCTCGTGTATTTCAGTTTATATCTCGCTGAAATCATTATGTAGAATCATGAAAAAAACACTGACTAAATCCGTGTGCTATATTGTAGCCGATCAGTGTAAACACTACCCAGACATGTGCTCTTGTTCATTTCGGTCACAATGGGCGTATTCACATATTTCTTCACCCAATACTAACTGTCGGATTATCATGTTATTATCATGCAAATAGTGTGATTTGCAAGTGAGTGGGCGATCAGAGCCGCTTCGAGACGCAGACGCTTAAGTCAGTCACTCTTGTTCTCTCTATTCGTATCATGAAGCTGTAAAAATATATTTAGTTTCTACCTATATATATTTGGAAAGTAGACCATCCAAGGTTTCTGAGGGTATTTTTAAAATGTGTATATGACAAAAACTTGCGGAGTTATTTAAACGGTTTTGCAAAATTTCTGTCAGATCCCGCCGGCGGGACCGCCGACCCCAGGGAGTTAAAGCTAAGAACTCAAGTTTGTGCGTGGTGTAATTCCTTTCAGATGGGGAAAGGCTCCTGCTGACAAAAGCGACAGGGCGTAGACCATCCCCTTGATCCTGATATAATACACCACCCAAACCCTCTTTGCTAGCATCAACATGCAGAGTGTAAGGTAGCTGAGGATTGGCAAAGGCCAGAACAGGTGCTTCTGTGAGACTCTTCTTGAGCATCTGAAAAGCTGCCTCGCACTTCGAGTCCCACCTGGAACCAAATTGCTCCGAAGGATGGAACAGTTGCTTTGGCGCATCATCCTCCTTGGGCTTTCCAGCACATTTACCTTTTCAGGATTGCTGACCAGGTTTCCCTGCAGTGATACAGCCCTTCAACAGCTGGTTCAGCGGAAAACTGATTTTGGAATAATCTTTCACGAAACGCCGATAATATCCACTAAAGCCCAGAAAAGAGCGAAGAGCAGATATGTTCTTGGGACGTGGCCAGGACAACACCGCCTCTACTTTGGAGGGGTCCGTAGCAACACCATCTCTTGAGACAATGTGTCCCAAATAATTCACTGAAGTGCAACAAAACTTACATTTGTCTAAGGACAATTTAACCCTCTGGAGCCTAGGGGTAGGAAACACACTTTCACTGACTGGGGCATGATCACACATTTCTTCAAATATCATAAACTTAATTCATGGCAAATAAATTATTTCTTATATATTTGTTTTGCCATTACACTCATCTTTATTTTAATATATATTGTAAATATGTCAGATTTTTGTTAAGTTTGAAATTTGACATCAAAGTATAGACATTGCAAAATGCAGTTTGGAACACTTGCAGAAACATTATAAAAGTACATAGTAAGCAATGCTGGCAGTTTGTTTTGATCCCAGATATCTGATCACCAAAGTCTTGGCTAAATGAAGATGACTAAATGGTGTAGATGCAACATTCATTTGGATAAATAAATAAGAAAAACCTAACTCATGTCACTATTTCTGGCTCCTTTCATGTGTATGAATGAGCCATTGTCACCTGGCCACGTCCCCAACCTCCTTTTATGGCACTGAAGGGGATTTATCTGGATCGCGTTTCACCGTTGCGCTGTTAATCAAATTACCATGCGAATGCGATTTGAATACGCGCTAATGCGGCTATTTAGAATGTGAATAGCGATCTTCGGGTGAGAGCGGCACTACACGCCCCCGATGCAGGTAAAACAAAGTAAGATGACATGGTTTACTTTTCTGCCGATTTAACCTAATTAAAAAAACTTTAATACTTCCGACAATGGACGTTTTGAACAGAAGACAGATTACGGATTTAGCCAGTGTTTTTTTCATGATTCTACATTAAAATTTCAGCGAGATATAAACTGAAATAGACGCGAAAAGTATGCAATGTCGCCGACGACATACTCGACCCCAGAGAGTTAAGTCCTTCCTCTTTCAATCTGTCCAATACCTTTAACAACCATTGCTCATGTTCCTCAAGTGTTCTCCCGAATACAATGAGGTCATCTCCAAGAGGTTCATGTCTCCAACTATTCTCTCCATTGCCCGCTGAAATGTGGCTGGTGCCCCAGAAATCCTCTGTGGCATTCTCTCGAACTGCTAAAAACCAGCCGGACAAATGAAAAGCAGTCTTTTCTTTGTCAGCCTTCCCTAAGAGTATCTGGTAATACCCGCTCCTCAGATCTAGCACAGAGAACCACTGGCTACCACTCAGGCAGGTAAGAGCATCCTCAACACGTGGCATTGTGTCTCTCTCTCTCTCTAAACCGTTTGCTCCTCTTGGGAGCATAGGGCCTCGACAACACTCCTCCAGCGAACTCGATTCTGGGCGTCTCTCTTCAGCTGAGCCCATGTCCATCTGGCTGCCTTCATCTCTCGCTCAGTGCAGCGTCTCTACGTCTCCCTTGGCCTGCCTACTTTTCTCTTTCCCTGTGGGTTCCACTCCAGGGCCTGCCTTGTGACATTGTCCGGGTTCTTGCGCAGAGTGTGGCCTATCCAGCTCCATTTTCTGTTTCGGATCTCTTGGTTAATGGGGGTCTGTTTTGCTCTTTCCCACAGGGTAGCATTAGAGATCTTTTCTGGCCATCTGATGCGTAGGATAGTGCGAAGGCATCTGTTGATGAACACCTGTAGTTTGGTGGTTGCTGTCTTGGTCAGTCTCCAGGTTTCTGAGCCATACAGTAAAACTGCTTTCACACTGGTGTTGAAGATGAGGATTTTTGTCTGTCTGGAAAGTGCGGTAGATTTCCAGATGGACCGCAGGGTATTGAAGGCATATCTGGCTTTGTTGATGCGGCTTTTGATGTCCTCGTCTGCTCCTCCATCCTTGCTCACCACACTGCCCAGGTAGACAAACTTGTTGACATCACTAATGTTGGATCCTTGTAGTTGGATTTGATCTTGCTGCTTATTGTTTATCCGTATGGTTTCTGTCTTTTTGGTGTTGATCTTGAGCCCAACTTTGCCTGCTTCCTCTGCGAGTCTGTTCAGTTTCTGCTGTGCATCTTGTTGTCGGTGAGACAGTAGGCTGACGTCATCTGCGAAGTCGAGGTCTTCGAGCTGCTTAGTGAAGGTCCATCGAATTCCTGTGTTGGCATTCTTGGTGGAAATCTTCATGATCCAGTCCACTACCAGAAGGAAGATGGTCGGCGACAACAAGCAGCCCTGCCTCACTCCAGTCTTGACCTCAAAGGGCTCTGTCAGCTTGCCTTTTTGGATAATCTGGCATGTGGAACTGGCGTACAGTTGCTGGATGATGGCAATAAACTTGGGTGGAATCCCATAGTGTGCCATGAGGTTCCAAAGAACCTCCTGGTCCACGCTGTCAAAGGCCTTCTCGAAGTCCACGAAGACTGAGTAGAGTGGGGATTGCCATTCAAGGGACTGCTCTATGATGATGCGCAGAGTGGCGATGTGGTCGATACACGACTTGTCTTGCCGAAAGCCTGCCTGTTTGTCCCTCAATCTCTTGTCTAGAGCCTCCTTCAGTCTCTCTAGCATGATGCGCGTCAGGATCTTGCTGGGAACAGACAGGAGCATGATGCCTCGCCAGTTGTTGCAGCTGGATAGGTCACCTTTCTTGGGGAGCTTGACGAGGTGCCCTTGTCTCCATTCATCAAGCACTTGTTCCTGTGTCCAGACTTTCTGTAGCAGGGGGAGGAGCATGTTGGTTGTTGTGAAGACATCGGCTTTCAGGGCTTCTGGGGGTATGCCATCTGGGCCTGCTGCTTTGATATTCTTCACTGCCTTGATGGTCTCTGCTTTAGTGGGAGGGTTGGTTTTTACATCTAGAAGGCTGTCTGCTGTGGTATAGTGGAGGGCTGTTCTGGTGGGGGTCTGTTCAAGATTTTTGTGAAGTGCTGAGCCCATCGTTCTCTCTCCTGGTTTTCAGTTGTGATGGTTTTCCCGTCTTTGTCTTTCACAGGGCACATTGGTTGCGTGTTCTTGCCTGCAAGAGTCCTGATAATTTCGTACAGCCTCTTCATATCTCTCTTTCGCCTGCTGCTTTCTCTGCCTCCTCCGTTAGGTCATGGATGAATTTCCTCTTGTCTGCTCTGGCACCCCTCTCTACTTTCTTGTTTGTTTCTTGTCTTTTCTCCTGCTGGTCATGGCTGTGGTTGATCCTCTGTTTCAGTACTTTCCTCTCTTCCATGAGGTCCCAGGTGTTTGCCGTCAGCCACTCCTTGTGCTCTCTTGTCTTCTTTCCCAGGACTTCTTGGCAGGCGTCTGTCCAGGTCCTTTTAATCTCCTGCCAGTGTTCCTCTATTGTCTCCTCAGCCAAGTCTGCTAGTGCTTCAAAATGGTTTTTCAGGCTGCATTGGTACTCTATGGTTTTTCTGGTGTCCTTCAGGCTCTGGACGTTGTACTTGAAGGAGGATCTCTGTGCTTGGTCCTTGTGGGCTCTCAGTTGCAACTTGACGGTAGCCTGTACTAGATGGTGGTCCGATGCAGCGTCTGCTCCTCGGTTCACCCTCACATCTAGAAGGCTTCTTCTCCACTTGCGGCCGATAGTGATATGGTCTATCTGATTCTCCGTTTTTCCATCCTGGCACTGTGTACTGGCCAGGAATTGTTCTTTTGTTCAATGTCCTGTAATCTACACACATTTTTCTTGCGTACCACTCCACACTTTTTATTGTGTACAGGTTTGGTCACCATATCTTAAAAAGGACATAGCGACCTTAGAAAAGGTGCAGCGTAGGGCCACAAGAATGATTCCTGGTCTTAGAGGAATGTCATACGAGGAAAGGTTATTTGAGCTAAATCTGTTCAGCCTCAAGCAAAGGAGACAGAGGGGACATGATCCAGGTCTATAAGATTGTAACAGGTTTGGATGCTGTTCAACCGAATAGTTACTTCAGCATTAGTTCAAATACAAGAACTCGTGGCCATAGGTGGAAATTAGCGGGAGAACATTTCAAACTGGATTTAAGGAAGCACTTCTTTACACAGCGTGTAGTCAGAGTATGGAATAGTCTTCCTGATAACGTAGTGCAAGCTGAATCCTTGGGTTCCTTTAAATCAGAGCTAGATAAGATTTTAACAACTCTGAGCTATTAGCTAAGTTCTCCCCAAGCGAGCTCGATGGGCCGAATGGCCTCCTCTCATTTGTATAGTTCTTATGTTCTTATGTTCTTATGGGGGAAGCATAGGGACTTTGTGACTCTGAGATAATACCAGCTTTGAGGAGATTGTTAAGATGTTCCCTCACGTCTGCAACATCCCCTGGAGGTAAACATCTGGAACGCTCTCTGAAATGCTTATCATATGTCACATGAATGGAGTGCTCTATGCTCCTTGCACATTCGACATCAAATTCACCTCGGGAGAAAACCTCTTGTCGCTCCAGAATCTTTGTGTATCGGTGAATCACCGAAATTAAATGCAGCTTGAGTCAGCTCAATCAACTCTGTTATTTTTCTTCAGTGGATCTTTATCCACAACATCCACTGGAAACAGATGTGCAATTGGCATGCCACATTTCAGTGTTACCTCACGAGTGGACATATTCCTCACATTAAGGCCCAATCCCAATTCTATTTTCTACCCCTTTGCCTACCCCTCACCCCTTCCCCTTGCCCCTTGAAATGAAGTGGAAAGGGGTAGGGTTAAAAAAATTCCCCTAAGAAATGGGACACCACTACTACACTGTTATACGTCATCATCCATTGTCACTACCTCCTAACGTTACGTCAGAGGACAGACGCCGATGTTTATCACAAATTCCAAGATGTCGCCGTCAGCATCGTAGCATGTAAAGATTACTCACTCCCAAAGTTTTTTTGCGCCGTATTTGGACTTTAAAAACAGATGTTCGTTTTCACCTCGAAAACGTATGAGCTAGGGGTGGAGCCGAACCCGAATACGGTATTCGGAAAGGCACAAATAATGTGTTTTTTACGAATACTTATTTCGAACAAATACTTTAAAAAATATTTGTATTCGGGAACAAGAAAAACTTTATATCAAAAAGCTGCGTTTCCTCTTGAGACCGCAGTGCATGCCCGGATGAGTGAGTGAGTTCAGGAGTCGGGGGGGGGGGGGGAGGTAAAAGAGGTGACTAACACAGGCTGCTCCAACAGCAACAGAGAAGGCTCGGCTGAGCGAAAAAAGACTTAACTATCACTATTTTTGTTGAATAGATTTTTGTACCTTAACTGGGTTCCGGAGGCAGTTTATAACTTTCGGGAAGCGGAGTTTGATCGGGAGATTATTCCATTACGCTGCATTATTGACGTCTGCAGTCAGGTGCTCTCATGTTCGCTCTGTTTACGTACTGTAGCTCTGTTAGCTCGGTAATTTAGACAATAGGCTGTTGACAGAGTAACGTTAACGTTTGGTTAAAAAGGTTAAAACAATAGTTGTGTAGTTGTGTCGAATTGTATGCACTTGTAGGAGTTATATGGTACGTTTAAGTTACTCTTTCTACTGCATATCCATAATTATTATAATGGATATAATTAAAGAATACTTACACTATAACGTAAATTAGAAGTGCAACGCAAAAAACTGGATTTTTACGCCTATTTTGAATTTTACTCGAATACAAATACAAATACTTTTCCCCCCTCAACAAATACAAATACAGATACAAATACCGGCTGCTTTGCACACCCCTAGTATGAGCCATCGGGTTTCCTCAGCTGTCCCTATACAGAATATAATTTACAAAAATGTTGTCATGTTGCAATAAGTACGAATAGTGTAAGCACCGTTCATTTACATGTACACATATGGCCGTAAGCAAAACAAAACAACGCGTTACCACATGCAGTCAGTTACCGGGTAACGTTATATGACATAAAAATATATTTCCTAATATTGTGCAATCAGTGCTATCCGCAAGCAAACTTTAGCGATTTTTTTTCAAACGTTTCTTTACAGAACATCACCGTAAACACAAACACAAGATTGATGGTAATATACATGTAATGAAAAAATGTCATAAAAATCCTTATTAATGGCAAAAATTACTTAACATTTATGGGTCTGCTTGCTCGAGTGGGCAGCCATGTTGTAAATTTCTCTTAGCCCTTCGTTTGAAGTGAGGTCCCGAAAAATCTTCGTTTCGAGGGCTATCTAGCCCTTCCCCTTACCCCTACCCCTCCAATCAAAAGAGAATTGAGACACCCCTACCCCTACACGTGAACGCGCCAAACGGAGGGGTAGGGGAAAGTGTAGGGGTAAGGGGTAGAATTGGGATTGAGCCTAACTGTGATACAAGGCTTATGAACATCTGTAGCATTCTTAAGGGTGGGTAACACCATAAGCTCATCTGAAAACGGCCCTCCTCCAGAATGATCAACTAGGACCATGGGAGTTGACAGACGACCAGAAAACTTAGGGATACCAGTAACAGCAGCAGTTCCCCCTGGGGGTAAGGTCATAGGCGTAGCTTTAGCAAGCCACACTATGCCTCTTTCCATCTCAGCAACATCATTTGGGGATTCTTGAAATCTCCGGTAGGCCTGTTTAATCTCAGGATGCACAGTCATGGTACTCAGAAAATTCTCACCCCAAGTTTGCAAGCATTGAACAGCCGTCTTACCACAGATGTATTTGTCCCTACGATGATGGAAACCTCCCCTTTGATGGTTGGGCCAGGGCACACAAACACAAGTGTCTCAACTGTCTCTGCTACTCCAACTACATCACTATTAAACTCCAGTTTCAAACACAATTTGAATACGTAACGTAACAGTTTGGTCTCCGCAAGGAGATCACCCTATTGGCGGGGGAGTCGTAGGTCAAAACTGTCCAAATGACCTGTGCCCCTCTCCGGCCCAACAGGCAGGAGAGGCATCATCCGCGCATAGGTGCCATCCTGCTTCTCTATCACGGTAGTGATGAGACGAACTGACAGTGCGCGCAGGCAGGGAATACAACAACACCCGCAAGTAACTAAAATCGCAGCAAAAGTAGCAAAGGATAATAAAAGCGAGCCCATTAAGCCTTTCCACTGTCCGAACGCTGAGGTCAGCCAGGCATCCCAGATGTTACTGATCCCGGAGTGTGCATGCATCGTTCTGGAGAGGGTCCGGAGACCCTCGAGTGCCCTGGTCACTGAGCCGTCTGGTGCTGTGTTATTGGGAATGTAAGTACAGCATACTTCCCCAAACACACTCCCCCCTTTTCGGCTAGTAGCATATCTAGCGCCAGCCGGTTTTGGACCGCCATCAGAGAAGTAGGGCCTAATTGCTCAGCCAGGCCTGCCACTGTGTCTCTAGTAAGGTTGGACAGGCGCAAAATGTTATAGTGCACATAGTTAATGCGGTCTACATTTTTATTGGGAGTGATGGGGAATATGGCCGCCACAATAGGGATGTTTTCAAATCCCGCAGCGACCTGGTCAGCCAATTTGAATTCATCTGGCACTCCTCTCGGGATCCCTATAGCGTCGATGTAGGTGGGTGAATCTACCGTGGGGTCAAAGTTGGGTGCCTCGCGTCTGCGTCTAATCAGTAGGCGTCCTCGTCGCCTCCCCACCAGTTTCCCACCTGGTGCACCAGTAGTGACCTGCTGTGTATTGGGACGTTCCCCTATCAGGACTAACGGTGCCATTAGCCTTACCATGGCGCATACCCCGTGACCGCTGAGAGGCATTCTAACTAGTAACTTATCCCGGCCACAGAACCAGTAGAGGCCAGAACGGGCCCAATGCCCTATGTAGTTGTTACTGGAACCATTGTGTATGATATCACGACACCACTCGCTGGGAATGTCCCCCACGCGGGGACCAGTACCCGCGAAGCTAAAGCAGAGGTATTCCGCTTTACCTGGACGGGGAGTGAATGGTCCTACTTTAGTCCTGTTATCTATGGGTGGAAAAAGGGATGCCAACGTGGTGCAGTCCCCCGGTGTGACCTCCTTGGTCAAGGCTAACATGCAGGCATAGCCCCAGGCGTCCGAGGGATGCAATGGGGCTGGTTCCGTATAGAGCTGGGGTCTGGCTGAAGCACAGGCCACACAGCCCTCCATCTGCTGTTCTCTGGCGTTCTGCGCAATCCAGGCCAGCCAGATGTTGCCGTTCTTGTACCCTGTGGCTAGTTCTAGAATGTCTAGGGGATTCAGTCTAGTGTAATCGACCTGGAGCACTATAGTATCGTTAGTGCCTTGGACCGGGGTGGTCACTTGAGCCATAGTGGGCCCTCTAGTGGGCTGTGGGGCAGTCTTAGGAGGGTCTACAAATAGGATACTCACCACGCCCCAGGGGTCCTTTCCAGACTGATCCACGCCCAGCAGGATATTCAAATCGTTTCCCTCATCCGGGGGGTGATAATACTGTCCTATCGACAACGCCAGCGGATTCAAACTGGGTTTTCCAGTATACCCTTCCCTGGAGAAGGTGATGTTAGTCCACCAGCTCCTTGCGGACCTTGGCCCATAGGGCTCCCAGGGTCCGGTGTACTTAGCCACCCTGTCCCAGCTTTCACACGGTCGGGCTGCGGTCCAACCGGCGCGACACCCTAAATGATGTTGCTGGTCATAACAGAGCCATACGTCGTATCCTCGGTACGACGCGTTCTGGTACTGACAATTTATTACGTCACATAAGTCAAACAGGAAAGTGGTGGGGGTGCCTCTTATGTACTGGAGTTGCAGAGGTGCCTCTCCTCGGTAACCTACGCACATGGCCGCTCTTGTTTGGACAGTGGAAAGCAGTATTATCATATCCATAATCTTTAACCCTTTAAACATTTTAAGCATCACACATAACACACTTGTTTCCCCCAACATTCCCCTTTTTATCTTGATCTCCATCCTGGTCCTAGTGTTGTCTGGCGGTGGATGAGGTGCTTTTGTTCTTTCTGGTCGTTGGAGCAGGGGTGGACTACCCTGCTCTGGTTGCTCAGGTCAGGGGATTATTCTGCCCCTTCTGTTGAGACCTGAGTTGCGTCTAGTTCAGCCGAACTGACGCCCTGGATTCCTTCCCTAAGGGCCTCCTGAATCTCTGCCGTGGTTCTCCCTGGCTCCTCCGCAGCCGCGCACTGGCTCCAGTGAAACCACGTGTCGCCTTTGCCTTTCAGACGAACCGCGTGTGACGTCCTCTCAGTGACCTGGAAGGGGCCCGTCCACCTGGGCTCTGACCACTTCCGTTTGATGACTTTCAGGAGGACCCACTCCGCCGTGTGTGGTTTGGCTGGCTGGTTCTCTGGTCTCGCCTCCTGGATCTATTTAGAGAAATCTGCAACGAGACCTTGCAAACAATCATAATATGCCCTTGGATTTTGCTCCCCGTCCTCGTCGGGGGTCCAGGTTAACCCTTTCTGGGGTCCTGGGAACTGCCTGCCTGTCTGGAGCTCAAAGGGGGTGAACCCGGTCCCCCTATTTATGGAACACCTCACTGACATCATTGCCAGTGGTAAAGCGTCAACCCAATTCATTTTGGTCTGCGCGCAGATTTTTGCCAATTTTTGTTTTATTGTTTGGTTCATTCGCTCCACTTTTCCCTGGGACTGCGGATGATACACAGTTCCAAATGCATGTCTCAATCCCAACGCTTTCTCCACCGTCCGGAGGTCCTCGTTCTTAAAGTGGGACCCATTGTCTGACCGAATCCTGTTGGGAAACCCGTGTCGTGGTATATACTGATTAATCAGAAACTTTATCACGGATACCCCATCCTCCTTCTTTGTGGGCCATGCTTCTGGCCACCCTGAGAATGCGTCCACACACATCAACACATATCTGAACCCTCTCACTGGAATCACCATGTCTGTATAATCTATAACGATTTCTTCCCCTGACCTGGTGCACATTGGAAACTGTCCTTTCTCAGGCTTGACTGTGGGTCGCGAGTTATACAAGGTGCAGGTAGCGCAACTCCGTACATATCCCCCCACCGTCTCTTTCATAAATGGATGCCACCAGCTTGTCAGATTCTCTAACATTTGTCTCACCCCTGCATGACCCACCCCGTGGGCTTCTGCCAAGATTGTCTGGCGAAGACCTGGGGGAAGGGCTGGCTTCCCTTCCTTACTCTGCCATAGCCCCTCCTTCTTTTTTTCCTCTGGGGAGGCCTTGTCCTGTTCGTGCTTAACTTTCTCTAGGGTCAGTCGGTAATTCTGGTGAACTTCCTCCTCTACTGTGATCATCTGTTTGGACACCACGTACCCTGCGACCCTCTTCGCTTCCTCATCTGCAGCCTGATTTCCTTTCGCTACCATTGTTCCTGACCCTTCATGTCCCTTGCACTTGACCACTGCCACTCTTTTGGGAAGCATCAAGGCCTTTGCCAATTCCCTCATTTCTGCTTCGTGTTTTATTGGCTTGTTCCCCGCGGTCAAGAATCCTGCCCTCAGCCATTGGCTGAGTTCCACATGCACTGCGCCTACAGCATATGCTGAGTCTGAGTGTATGGTAACTTCTTTCCCTTCTGCTAATTTCAGGGCCTCGATAACTGCTATCACCTCGGCTCTCTGGGCTGACTGGGCTCCCCCCAGCCTGTCTGCCTTCAAGGTTACATAATCTTGGCCTTGTCTGGCCACCACTGCATACCCTGCCTGCAAACCTCCTGTGTCTGTTCTAAAACAACACCCATCTGTAAACCAATCGTCTGTCTTCTCTATTTTTTCTGCCCCTAAGTCTGGTCTGACTTTCTCCTCCTTCTGAACTCGGTACTCACACTCGTGTGGTTCTCCCCCGCTCATGTGGTCTGCCATGTTGATCCCTTCGTGAGAAAAATTCAGATTAGGTGCCTCTAGTATTTTACTAAGTCTCTGTTGCCTGAGTGACGTCATGGTAAACGTCTGTGAATTCACATAAGTCACCACACTGTGCGAGGTCAGAATGTGCAGCGGATGTCCCATCACTATGTGTGCTGTTTTCTGAATGATTTTGGCCACTCCCGCCACGTGCCTTGTGCATGCGGGGTGTCTTTTTTCTGTAGTATCGAGTTTTATGCTGACGTACATCGGCACTCTCCTCTCCCCCCCTTTTTTCTGAAACAGGAAGCCGTTGACGACCTCTCCTGTTTCCGAAACATCCAAGTGAAACGGGAGAGAGTAATCTGGGAGGGCTAGGTCCGTGGCCTGTGCTAGCCTCTGCTTTAAGGTGATAAACGCCTCCTCAGATGCTTGGTCCCAGTTAAGGGGCATCCTGAGGTTACGTAGGCCGTGTTCTCAGACAAGCGCCCTCAGGGGCTGTGTAATAGAGCTTAGATCGGGCCCAAAAAATTAAACCCGACCCTACCCGAGCCCGTGCACCTTGTGTCCGAGCCTGACCCGGTCCGACACATTAACTGTAATTATGAGCCCGAGCCCGATTTAAACCCGACTATTTTTTAATACGTGAGCCGTTGTAACAGACGTTCTCAACTACAATTCTAAGTTGTTTGAACTACAGAAATTAGTTTAGATTTATCTTAATGAAAAATGCAACAAGGACGAAGCATGTAAACTGCATTGTTTGTTTATTCAGAATGGATTTTTGAGACACGTTTAGAAGAAAAGCACGTTTTCACTTATCCAGTTCGCTTGCTGCTGGAATCAGTTTGTGTGCTCGGCATCGAACTTTAAGTAAAGGGTTAAGAAAAAGGTTAAATCCTTCCGTAAGCAGCCAACGAGGTATGTGTTAATTAAGTTTTAGTTAAGTTTGTTGTATTTAGCCATGTAAATGTAAATGCTAACTGAGGTTCGTGTTAACTGTATATGAATTCTCTAAGCTGTCTTTATTGTTATTTATGTTTATATTTCATTTGAATTTCAATGTTTGTTAGCTAATATTGTAAGTAAATGTGCTTGATTTTGTGTTTCCGTATCTGTATTTAGTTCTCACGTCTGCCATGATGGTGATAATAACGAAGCCACTGTCTTTCGAATAAACCGTCGGCTCAGTTAAATGCAAAGGACTCTTGTGCTCGTGTCTTACGGGAGGGAGCTACATTTATAATTATGGCATAGCTCTCCACCCAATTAGGCTAATTAAGTAATGATTTAAAAAAAAAAAAACCACACACAAATGCTTGATCATGGCCCCGCCCGGCCCGGCCCGAAGATAGTGGCAGGAAATATCGACCCGACCCACGGGTCGGGTCGGGTCGGGTCTGGGCTCAGGCTCGGGCAGAGAATCTAAACTCTACTGTGTAAGTCCCGTGTAATCTGGAATGTAGGTGCGACTGTAACCTGTGAGCCCTAGGAAAGATAGCATGTCTTTTACTATGATGGGCTTTGGGTAATGCAAGATAGCCGACCGATGAGCTGGGGAGAGGCCTGTTCCTGCCCCCGACAACACTCGTCCTAGGAAGGTCACTACTGTCCTAGCAATCTGCAATTTGTCTTTACTGACCTTAAAGCCTTTTTCTGACAGAAGGCGCAGCACTGACTGGGTGGCCTGTAGGGCCGCCTCCGCTGTTGGGGCCGCGATCAAAAGATCGTCCACGTATTGGACGAGGGTGACACCGTCCGGGAGAGGACACCCCCGCAAAGCCTGCTTCAGGACCTGGTTAAAGATACCTGGAGAAAGGGCAAACCCTTGAGGCAGGCGGGTGTACCGCAGCTGGCAGCCCCTGTAAGTGAATGAGAATATGTCCCTACACTCCTCTGCTATGGGCAAACAGAAAAAAGCATTTGCTAGATCAATGCATGTGAACCATTTTTGTTGCGGGGTCAGATTAGTTAGGGCAACATATGGGTTTGGAACTGGAACAGTAGGGGTCAGCAGGAGGTTGTTTATGGCGCGTAAGTCGTGGGCCATCTGATATTTGCCTGTGCCTGGTTTTGCCACTGGGAGGATGGGGGTGTTCCACTGAGACGTGGAGGGCTCTAACACCCCGGCCCGCAAGAGGCCCTCTATAGTCTCAGCTATCCCTTCCTCCGCCGCCGGCTTGTGCGGGTACTGTTTGAGCCAGAGGGGACCCTCCCCTGCTTGAAGTTGGAACTGCACTGGCGTGCAGGATATTAGACCTACATCTGTGGGGCTGGTGGACCACAGCGAATCTGGCAGAGACGCCAGAAGGGCCGCCGCCTTTGGGTGGTCCATCTTCTCACACCCGTGATCTCTAGCTATCTGCTCATGTTGCAGGAGGGCTGTGTCCTGTGTTATGACCTGTATGCGATAGTTACTGCAGGAGGGCGAGAAGGAGACCTGTGGGATCTGAGTCTGTACCCAGTCCTCGGTTTCTCTGGCCCGTTTCACCATCGGGCCCAAATCCTTGGCCTGGTGTTTAGGATGGAGGGCCAGAGAGACATGTGGTGGCAGCCCCTGTAAGTGAAGGAGAATGCTTCCTGTCCCATCATGTACCAGGGCAGCTGTTCTGGGGTAAGCAGTGTGGCCGAGGCTACCCCTTCGGGACCCACATATAAGTTCTCAGAGGCAACTTGCCACTGCTGGCCTTCTAGTCGCTCACCAAACAGTTCCTCATACCAATCAGTACTATCCCTGTCGTAGGAAAGGGTCACATGAAGAGGGTCAGGTGGGGGTACATAGGGCTCTAGGAGCGAGATCCAGGGCCGCCACGCTGAGTAGGCCGCCAGGATGCCAGTCAGGCTGGGTTCTAGTAGGCCCCAATAGATGTCTGCTAGGGCCTGACTCTGGACCGGCTGTACCAGCCACTGTCCCGAGCCCGCGGTGCGGGCGTCGCACCGCAGTCGAGTGCCCTCCGGCAGGGAGACCACCAGTCCGTCTGCACTACACAGGATCGAGGCCCCCAGCTTCACCAGCATGTCCCGTCCCAGGAGGTTCACTGGAACGGAAGAAGACACCACGAACGGGTGGAGAAAGGTCTGTTTTCCCACTGCAACCTTCACCGGTTTAGTCACTGGCAGTCTCTGTTCTTCCCCCGAGAAGCCCACAACGGTCACTGTTGAGGTAGACAGATGATGTTGTTGTGGAACCACGTTAAGAGTGGAATACGTGGCTCCCGTGTCTACCAGAAATGGCAGTTCTTTATCCATGACCATAAGGGACAGCATAGGGTCTGCCTCCCCTGCGTCCCGGGCCGCTCGCGGGAACCGTCATGGTGAGGAGGGGTACCAGTCCCACTCCCCTGCCTCCACTGTCGGATATTGTCCTGCTGTGGGAGCCGCTTGGGGGTTGGGGGCCATCACCTGATTTCCAAGAGGGCCTCCCCTGCCGTGGACATTGGCTGGGACCGCTGCTGGGCAAGTCCTGGCCCAGTGTCCTTCCACCCCACACCTGAAACAGACACCTGACGGCGGTCCCCTTTGTGGAGCACCCCTTCCCCAGCCCCGGCCCCTGTATCCCCGGCGCCAACCGCCTCGGCCCCTTCCCCATTGCTGGCCCCACCCTCCCTGTTGGGAGGTGGGTGGCCCGTTCCAAGGGCCGGGCAGGTATATGGGTGGTCCCCCTGGGGACACCCCCGCCACCATCTGCTTTCCCTGCTCTTTCCTTTTAGCTTCATTAGCTTTTTGCCTCGCTTCGCCCACCTGCAGCTTCAGTAATTGTGTCTGTAGTTCCTTAAGGTCGCTCTTTTCCTTATCTGCCTCCTCTTGTGCCCTCTGCAAATGGTGTAGTACATGCCGGTCCCACACATGGGAGTCTGCTCCCGGGAGTTCCGGGCTGCCCAGTATAGCTGACCTAACTGCCTCTGGGACCCCCTCCATTACTGCCCGCCTAAACCACTCCCGCTGCACCCCTTCCTGCCCCGGGTGGCACCCGGTTCGACGGGTCCAATCCTCCTTACATTTATCCAAATATTCTCTAGGGTGAACCTTAGGATCCCATGTAAACTTTGGGAAGGCTGCTCCACTAGGGGCGGGGAACATTTCCCGCATGGCATCACCCAAGCGCATCACCACCATCGTCAGACACATATTGTCTGCATATGTAATAGTCCCTGCTCTGTCTTCTACGCCCTGTAGGGAATGTTTAGTCAAGCAGCGGGCTGCCACCGCCCGGAAATCTCCCAGTGCAAGCGTCATCCCCTGAGTGAGTTGGTCTAACTTCTCCATCCACTGTCCTCCCCCCTCTGCCGGGGGGGGGCATTTTATCTGCCAAGGCCTGCACATCTCCTATAGAGAAAGGTTTATACCTTTCCCTTCCACTGCCTGCTCCCCCCAATAGGGGGAGCTGCTTGCCTCTGGAGCGCATGGCCGTATCTATTTCCAGACGGGCCTGGCAGTCCCTCTATGTATTCCTCGCTGAGTCCATCTATCTGTAGGGCCACTTCTGTCTCCTCCTCCTCAAGTAACCCTAACAACTGGCCCAGCACCTCTACTCTCTTCTGCGTCGGGCCGCTGGGGCCTAGCTCTCTCCCTGGTGTGACGGGTTTAGCGCATGCCCCTCCCCCTAGGTTTTCTGCCTGTTCCCTCAATACTCTGTTACCAAATGCTGGCTGCCCTTGTGCCCTTGTATTTTCATGGACATCTGACCTATCTCTTTTCACTTGACTAGAGCCCTCCGATCCTACGTCTGAGTCCCTGTCTGACTCCTCCTCTGTCTTCCCAGACCGGACACAGTCTGAGACTTCCTGAGTATCCTGTGTTCGAATGTGGAGGGTTCCTCCTGTGACATTGATCATGGGGCACATATGGGCTGGGGGCGCTGTTGAGAGCGCCTCCCTGCCCTTATACGCTGAGGGAGGATCCCCATGTTTTACTTGTTTTTCTTTTAAAGGAGGGAGTAACTTACCCTCCCCTTTTTTCTCACTATGGAGGTGGTCTGTCCCTTGCCAAAATATGGCTAATCTCGCCCACACTCTCCTTTCCTTCTCATGTCTTTCTGCCTCTTTTTTCCACTTCCCTTTCTGCACTATACTGGCTGTCGCCCTCTGCCTTGCTGCTTCGTCCCTTTGGCTAGCATGCTCTCTCTCCTTTTTCCACAGTAATTCTCCCAGTGAGCGCTCATCCTCTACTCGACACCCGGCGCTTCGAACCGCCCCATACATACGCTCCCCGGCATCAGCTACCTCCTTCTCTTTATCTCCTTCACCACTTGCCCTTTCTATAGCTTCCTTCACCACCTGGATCTGCTTTACTAGTGGCTTCCACACTGTATTTTCCGGGGGCGCCCATCCCCCGTCATCTAGCTCCCGATCAAACTCGCGGTCCATTTTTAATCTGTCCTGACTGTTTAGATCCCTTGTCTAACAGCCTTTCTGCCTCCGGATGTGGGTTCAGCCACCCACACTTAGTACACCTCCTTATCCTAGTCGAATGTCCTACCAACAAACACCACCAATAGATAAATCAACGACTTCTAAAATAATAAGACTATATTCAAAGCAGGTTACCGTTGTGTCCCCCCTGAACAGGGCACGTCACACAAGCCCAATCCCAGTCAAACAGGCCCGCTCCCAGCCGAAACCCCCCCCGATCCCCAGCAATGTCAACTTGGAAGGGGGTGTTCTGTACGCACAACTGAGACTACCCAGGTGGGAGTCAGCTTATCGACCGCACGACCGGTGTTCTGACTCGACCAAGGCCGGCAAAATAACCTTCAGGCGTCACCCACCCTCCCGAGAGTCCAAGCTAGGGGTGTTTTTAGAACTCACCCTAGGCGAGGTCCTGCTCAGCAGTTGTAATGAACGCCCGAGGTACCTGTCGGCCCTGCCCGTACTGAGTCAGCGGGTGCGGCCGGGCTGGCCGGCTTTTGGGCGAGAACTCCCCTTCGGTTCTGACAAACTGTAAGACCGCAAGCAGTGACAGCAGAGCCACGGGCAAGTTCAACCAACACAGAGCGAGCGGCGAGCACCCTGAACAGGAAGAACCCACAACCCTGCTCACACACAAACCAGTACAACTGCACCCAAGCTGGTGCTTTGATTCACCCTCTCTCTCTCTTTTTTTTTTTTTTTAGTTAGAGAGGGGGACCTTATTCCCTCCTCCCAATCTAGAGTTCGGGGTCCTGAATTCCCTGGGTCTCCCACCCAGCTTTTCTACCGCTCGTAAAATTCTATTTCCCTGCGTGGGTCCCGTACCCTCTGCTCCCTAAAATTCTATTTCCCTGCGGGGGTCCCGTACCCTCTGCTCCTTAAAATTCTATTTCCCTGCGGGGTCCCGTACCCTCTGCTCCTTAAGGTTCTATCTCTCTGCGCACGATACCTAGACACAATGCATACACAACACATAGACAACACAATATACTGTATAAACACAGTGCGTGCAACCTCTCCTCCGTCTTACTTTACCGACGGGCCACTGGACACTTCAAACTGCTCAATTTGACATATCCAATGTGCAGATTTTGATGTAACAGGCTCTGCTTACCTCTTCTAGTCAGCGCCTCGCAGTTCTCTGTGTCCAAGTAGGCCGCGTCACCCCTTAGCCGAATCCTGCGAATCTCCTGGGGATCCTGGACGAGCCCCCAAATTGTTGGAGCAGGGCGTCTCCACCGGGTCCGTGGATGAGAAGAGATTCACAGCTGACACGGGGAGAAGTTGCAAATCACTGGTTTATTGTCTTGACTGATTATAATCAGGGAGCGGCCGTCTGACATACATTCAGCATGTACAGGAGGAGGCTTTGCCATATGTATCAGTTGTATCCCTTTTAAAGCCCTTTGGGCATCCCCCCCCCCCTTTCTCGGTACCTTCCGTGTACGTGACAACCACATGTGTGGTTCCAGCCGGCTCGTACTGTTCTTGGCCTTCTGGAAGGCTAAAAGATAAGTAGGGGCCGCTGATGTTCTCTGTCGCCCCCCCTATCTGTTCCGATTAGGTAGCCTTGGCTTGCCGGCGCGCCAGTCAGTTCTTGTTTTGACTAATTACAGCCTTATAGAATCATTCCCTTTATTTTATTAATTATTCCCTCAGATACTCCTTAACACTGAGTCCCCATATCTCCAAACAATCAATCGGAATCAATGGCATGTGTTTAACCCCCTGGGGTCTGAGGCTTCTTTTCCACTTTTGGGGTAGTCTGACATGCCTTGACATTTCAAAATATTTCACCTATCCAAAAAACAATTGTCCCAAAGTGTTACATTTGCTTTTATTCAGCACAAACTCAGAACCAATAATCTGAGACCTCTTAGAATGTTATTATTCTATTTTTTGTTAAAATCAACTTTAAACATATACTTTTCAAAAACCTATTTTCAGACATGCTGAGAAATTGTAAAAAATCACATTATAGACATTTCTAGGTAAGACTTTTGAGCTCTGAAGCTTATAGACACAGGGGTTGGCTACACATAGGTGAAAGTGACATTCTGAAATTTTATGTGGTTTGATTACTAAAGTGTTAGCACTTTAGAGTGACAATATTTTTCTCAAAGTCAGTGGTCTTCACAATGAATATTGATGAGATAGGTGTCCTCACACCTGTAGTAGTTTGCATACTGTCAATGGCCCATCAGTCTGGAATGTCACTGCACCCCACACCCATCACTTTGGAAAGGCAGTTTGAAACGCAAGAAAAGTAGCAACAATACTGACTAAATCCATTATCTGTCTTCTTTTCAAAACTTCCATTGTCGGAAGTATTACACAACCTTTTTACTTAACTGTATTACACAACCTTTTTACTTAACTGTAAATTTTAAACTCATCTAGCTAATAACTTAAAATACAAAGAGAGCCTTCCTTCCTTCCCGCGCTCCCTACTCCTTCTCCTTTTTTTTCAGCCCAGCCCCCTCCAAATTCCAAGCGTTTTGACAGGCTAACCCCTAACCAATCACACGTTGTTATATATATACTGTATATATAATATAAATATATATATATATATATATTTTTTTTCTTCCCTGAACTAATTTTAAACAGCCTTATTGTCTCCATGCTGAACGTATATAAAATCAAAACCACTGTTAAGCATTAAAACTAAACTTCATAAATTTACTAACTCTGCCATTACATACAGTGCCTGACAAAAGTCTTGTCGCTTAACCAAGTTGTAGGAACAACAAATAATAACTTGACCTGTAGTTAATCAGTTGGAATCAGAAATGGCTTATAAGAAAAGGCAAAGCCCTCTAGATTATGCTTATTATACCAAAATAAAGCTTTGCATCATTCATTGAGTTTTGTCATGGAATTAGGACAGAAAGGTCAACTTTTGCCTGGACAAAAGTCTTGTCATATACAAAAATAATGTAGAAATTATACATATACTTCATTTAGAATACACAAACATGCTACAATAACATCAGAACATAAAGCCATGGTGCCTTGGAAAAAAAAATAATAATGTGTATGACTCCCATGAGCTTGGAGGACCACATCCATACGTCTTGGCAATGACTAAAATAACTTGTTGATGAAGTCATCTGGAATGGCAAAGAAAGCAGTTTTGCAGGACTCCCAGGGTTCGTCTAGATTCTTTGGTTTCGTCTTCCAAGCCTCCTCCTTCATCTTACCCCAGACATGCTGAATAATGTTCATGTCTGGTGACTGGGCTGGCCAATCCTGGAGCACCTTGATCCTCTTCAGTTTCAGGAACTTCAATGTGGAGGCTGAAGTATGAGAAGGAGCACCATCCTGCTGCAGAATTTGCCCTCTCTTATGGTTTGGAATGTAATGGGCAGCAAGAATATCTTGATACTTCAGGCTGTTGATGTTTCCATCTACTCTGCAGATCTCTCGAACACCCCCATGGATGTAACCCCAAACCATGATTTTTCCTCCACCAAACTTGACTGTTTTCTGGGTGAATTTTGAGTTCATGCGGGTTCCAACAGGTCTCCTGCAGTATTTGCGGCATTTGGTATGTAGTTCAATGGATGATTCGTCAGAAAAATCAACCTTCTGCCACTTTGCCTCTGTCCATCCTTGCTGCAAGCTGTGGGCCTTGGAAAATTCAACATGCTTTTTTTGTTGTGTTCTTGTTAATGCTGGTTTCTGAGCACTAATTTGGCCATGGAGACCACTGCGTGCGAGAATTCGAGAAACTGTTCTTGTAGACACAGCGGTTTCTGGTGATCATTTCTGATGTAGCTCTGCTGCAGTCGAAAAAGGGTTGGCCCTGGACTTTCGAAGTAACAAATGGTCCTCTCAAAGAGTTGTCTTACGGGGTCTGCCTGACCTGGGCCTGTCATGAACATCACCAGTTTCTTCATATCTTTTTTTAATCCTCTCCACTTGATGTTTGGATACATTAATGACGTCTGCCACCTCAGCACTTGGTCTGTGGCTGAATCTTTGGCATGTTGTCAGAAGTCAGGTTGCACTTTAAGTGAAGGTCTGGTTTGCTGGGGATCTTTTTATACACACCTGGGATTATGTTAATTACAATATTTGTCACAGGTGAACCTCTAATCTGTGATTGTTTGAATCATTAAAAGACATGACAAGACTTTTGTCCTTGGAAAAACAGGTGTTATGGACTTTAACAAGCTGTGAACATCAGGACACTTTTTGACTGTTTCATTTTGCACCCAGTTATTAATGTGAACGCCCTTGGCATTAAATTGATCCATTCATTGTAACAATTGATTGATTAGAAATAAAGTTATATGCCTTTTTAAGTTACTATGTCCTTATGTGACAAGACTTTTGTCAATGACTGTATAACCATTTTATTAAAATAAATGCAATGCAATTGCCAGGGGTACTACACTAGCTTCACAATCGCTTGTGGAATTGGAGTGCTGAAATTTCAGAGATTCCCCATGCCTGCATTCCCACTTGCCTCTCTCTCCTACTTATGCTGCCATAGCCATATCAGCTGGAGCTTGCACATTGCACTTCATATTGCACTCACCTAACTGTTAGCACTGCCTATAGTCTCCCCTACTTTGACTAATTGCACATTTTATTTCCCCTACTCCTCCTGGGGAGTGCCTGGAGACCTCAATCAATCAATCAAGATGTCCAGCACACCCTGCTACATGTGACGTCGCCACTACCCATGACGTCCTTGCATCCAGCTCACCGTTCTGCCTGTGTCATCTTCCATGTATGACCCGCTGCCTTACTTCTGGTTGCCTGCGGTTTGGAAGGAGCTTCGGCACCGGCTTGTCATCTCCCCACTGCTCCCCGGTTGTATCTCAAATTTTATGATTTGGACAGTGACTCAGCACTTAGCCATCTCTACTATTTGGCTCTCCCTGCCGGCCCCTGGAAGATGGGCTCCCCCTTTGAGTCTGGTCCCTCCCAAGGTTTCTTCCTTCTAGGTAGTTTTTCCTTGCCACTGTTGCCTATGGCGTACTCACTGGGGGCTTTGGGTGGGGATGCTGTAAAGCGCTTTGAGACAATGTAATGTTGCGATAACGCACTATACAAAAATAAATTTATTTATCATTATATATTATTATAAAAGTTTCTTCCAATATTTTAACTCCAGAAGAGCTCTAAAAGCTGAAATCACTAATTTGCAGGAGAGTAAGGGCCTTATAATTGAAAATGAAATCCATCCATCCATCCATTTTCCAACCCGCTTATCCTACTGGGTTGCGGGGGGTCCGGAGCCTATCCCGGAAGCAATGGGCACGAACATAAGAACATAAGAACTATACAAACGAGAGGAGGCCATTCGGCCCATCGAGCTCGCTTGGGGAGAACTTAACTAATAGCTCAGAGTTGTTAAAATCTTATCTAGCTCTGATTTAAAGGAACCCAAGGATTCAGCTTGCACTACGTTATCAGGAAGACTATTCCATACTCTGACTACACGCTGTGTAAAGAAGTGCTTCCTTAAATCCAGTTTGAAATGTTCTCCCGCTAATTTCCACCTATGGCCACGAGTTCTTGTATTTGAACTAATGCTGAAGTAACTATTCGGTTGAACAGCATCCAAACCTGTTAGAATCTTATAGACCTGGATCATGTCCCCCCTCAGTCTCCTTTGCTTGAGGCTGAACAGATTTAGCTCAAATAACCTTTCCTCGTATGACATTCCTCTAAGACCAGGAATCATTCTTGTGGCCCTACGCTGCACCTTTTCTAAGGCCGCTATGTCCTTTTTAAGATATGGTGACCAAACCTGTACACAATATTCTAGGTGAGGTCTCACCAAGGAATTGTATAATCTTAGCATTACCTCCCTTGACTTAAACTCCACACACCTGGAGATGTACCCCAACATCCTATTGGCCTTTTTTATTGCTTCCCCACACTGGCGAGAATGAGACATGGAAGCATCAACATACACACCAAGGTCTTTCTCATAATCAGCTACCTTTATTTCAGTAGGTCCCATAAAATACCTGTACTTTATATTTCTGCTCCCTACATGGAGTACCTTACATTTGTCTATGTTAAATTTCATCTGCCAGGTGTCAGCCCAGTCACTAATTAAATTAAGATCCCGCTGTAGCTGCTGAGCCGCTAGTTCAGTATCTGCTACACCACCCACCTTGGTGTCATCTGCAAATTTCACCAGTTTACTGTATATATTGGTGTCTATATCATTTATGTAAATTAGGAACAAAAGTGGTCCTAAAATTGAACCCTGCGGTACCCCACTATGAACGCAGGCCCACTGTGACATCGAGCCTCTTATAACTACTCGCTGCTTCCTATCCGTTAACCAGTTATCAATCCAAGTCGCTACAGTTCCTAAAATACCTGTCGCTTTGAATTTAAGTGAGAGCCTCTTGTGGGGAACAACATCAAAAGCCTTTTGGAAATCTAAATAGATGACATCATAGGCCTTCTTATCATCAACTTCCTGAGTAGCTTCCTCAAAAAACTCCAACAGATTTGTTAAACAGGATCTACCTCTCCTAAATCCATGCTGGCTATCCCTCAAAATGTTATTTGAGTCCAGGTAATCTACCATTTTCTCTTTGATTATAGCCTCCATAACTTTACCAGTTATACAAGTTAGACTGATTGGCCTATAGTTTGACAAATTACTTCTATCCCCTTTTTTGAAAATGGGCGTTATGTTGGCATGCTTCCAATCAGAAGGTACCACACCTTCAGATAAGGATTTTTGAAACAGTAATGTTAAGGGTCGGCAAATAATATCCCTCATCTCTTTTAACACTATAGGTAACACGAGGCAGGGAACAACCCTGGACAGGGGGCCAGCCCATCACAGGGCACACTCACACACCATTCACTCACACAAAGCACACCTATGGGCAATTGAGGAACTCCAATTAGCCTCAGCATGTCTTTGGACTGTGGGGGGGAAACCGGAGTGCACGGAGGAAACCCCACGACGACACGACACGACACAACATGAAATTGATATAGTAAATGAGTTTAATGATTGTTTTACACAGGTGTTCACAGTAGAGAAGATGAGTAACTTACCACCATTTAGTGCGAATACAGCGTTGTCTTTGACCAAAAAAATCAACTATGTCACCATACTTTGTTTTACCTGCATCAGGGTTCGTGTAGTAGCTCTGTCACCCGAAGATCGCTATTCACATTCTAAATAGCTGCATTCAAATCGCATTCGCATGGTAATTTGATGAACAACGCAGCGGATACATCCCCATCAGCGCCATAAAATGAGGGGAGGATGTGGCCAGGTGTCAATGGCTCATTCATACACATGAAAGTTGCTACATATTCAATGAAAAGAGCCAGAAATAGTGACATGAGTTAGCTTTTATTTATTTGTCCAACTGAATGTTGCAACTACACCATTTAGTCATCTTCACGTAGCGAAGACTTTGGTGATCAGATATCTGGGATCAAAACAAACTGCCAGCATTGCTTACTATGTACTTTTATAATGTTTCTGCAAGTGTTCCAAACTGCATTTTGCAATGTCTATACTTTGATGTCAAATTTCAAACTTAACAAAAATCTGACATATTTACAATATACAGTGGTACCTCGGTTCTCGAATTTCTTGAAAGTCGAACAAACCGGTTTGACCTAGAACTCGATCTGAATATCATAAGTCGAACCGTGAACTGACCTAATATAAATTGTACGCGCCAGGAAATGAGTCATGCTACAATGCAATTCTTACTTGAATGCCTTCTTCACAGACTGGACGATTAACCAAATAAAGCAGCGCAACATTACAGTAACTAACAATAAATAAACCACTAACTTACGTGTACTATTAGAGCATTTATGCCATTTATTTAAACTTTATTTTACCAGGTAAATTAACTGAAAACCAGTTCTCACTGCTTTACATGATATTCAGGAGAAATAGCAGATTACGCATCGGAACTGCCTGGGATACAAACGTCATGCGTGTAACTAAACTCTTCAGCTAATAAGGGCAAAGGTGTGTCGTCACGGAGGCGGTTCCAGTTTGTGCAGCCGGGTGTGAGGTCGCAATGCATCTAACCATAATGCATTGCGTCAGGATCAGAATGCGTTGCTTTAAGCCAGCGCTGTAAACAAGTCGAACGTACCCAATGACTGGACTGGGGAAACAAACTGAAATGCGGACTTAATACAGAGGACTAATGACAACAACCAGAAACAGCTGATCACATGGGGATCCCACACGAAGTTAACGAGGGGGCGTGGCACACGGAAGGAGCGGACGATCGGGGCAGGATAGGGGTAATATTGGGATAAGATCTTTATCGTTTTGGAAGCCATTAAGAAAAAAATGCTCTTCTTGTTTTATCCTGTTCATTTTGTGTTTAAATGCTTAAAAAAAAAAAAAAAAAAACATATTTAGGTGTAATTTTGGGGGGCCGGGAACCAATTAATTGGTTTTCCATTATTTCTTATGGGAAAAATTTGATCAGAACTCGAACTTTTTAGGATTCGATCCGGCGTCCGGAACGGATTAAGTTCGAGAACCGAGTTACCACTGTACATTAAAATGAAGATGAATGTAATGGCAAAACAAATATATAAGAAATAATTTACCATGAATTAAGTTTATGATATTTGAAGAAATGTGTGATCATGCCCTAGTCAGTGAAAGTGTGTTTCCTACCCCTAGACCCCAGAGGGTTAGCTAGCATTACTGGAAAAATAATGGAAGCTATAATGCAAGTGAAAATGGTAGATTACCTGGATGCAAATGACATTCTGAGGGATAGCCAACATGGATTTCGGATAGGTAGATCCTGTTTAACGAATTTACTTGAGTTCTTTGAGGAAGCTACGAGAGAAATTGACCACAAAAAGGCCTACTTGATCTACTTAGATTTCCAAAAGACGTTTGATCCCCCACTAACGGCTCTTGCCTAAGCTCAAAGCTGCAGGGATTTTAGGAATTATAGCAGCTTGGATCGAAAACTGGTTAACTGACAGGAAGCAATGAGTAGTTGCTGCACAATGTCACAGTTTGCCTGCGTTCATAGTGGGGTACCGCAGGGTTCAATTTTAGAACCACTATTGTTCCTAATTTACATTAATGATATTGACACCAATACATATAGTAAACTGGTTAAATTTGCAGATGACACCAAGGTGGGTGGTGTAGCAGATATTGATCTAGCAGCAGAGAGGCTACAACGGGATCTGGATTTAATTAGGGACTGGGCAGATGATACCTGGCAGATGAAATTTAATGCAGATAAATGTAAGGTAATCCATGCAGGGAGCAGAAATATAAAGTACAGATATTTAATGGGTTCCACTGAAATAAAGGTAGCTGATTACGAGAAAGATCTCGGTATGTATGTTGATGCTTCCATGTCCCACTCTCACCAGTGTGGGGAAGCAATAAAAAAGGCTAACAGAATGTTGGGTTATATCTCTAGGTGTGTGGAGTTTAAGTCAAGGGAGGTGATGTTACACTTATATAATTCCTTGGTAAGACCCCACCTAGAAAATTGTGTGCAGGTTTGGTCACCATACCTCTAGAAGGACATTGCTGCCTTAGAAAAGGTGCAACGAAGAGCTACGAGAATGATTCCTGGTCTTAGAGGAATGTGTTATGAGGAGAGGTTAGCTGAGCTGAATCTGTTTAGCCTCGAGCAAAGGAGACTAAGGGGGGACATGATCCAGGTATATAAGATTCTAACAAATCTGGATGCTGTTTCAAGAATTTGAAGATTCTAATCTGAATTTTTCATGCTCAATATTCCACATGGTAGTGAAATTCAATATTTAAAAGATAGATTTGTAATGTGTCATGTAATGAGCAATAAAAAGCAAAGGAATTCATTTTGTCATTAAAGTATTTGTCTGTTTCTCCTTGCTTTTAGATTTTTTTTATATAGCCTCGCAAATCAACACTGGTGTTCCTGCACATGCGTTGTCCCAATTGGGGATTCCAGTCAGAAACTATGGTAACTTCAACAGGCTAAAAAACATGATGGGAGCAGATGGAGGATTGTGGTACAATAAACTCAATAAATGTCCTGACCCCAAACAGGGCTCTACGGGCAGGGTCTGCAAGTGTGTGTTAACATAATTAAAAATAATAGCGCAATATTATTTCAAAATTGATTGCATGAATTAATGCGTTATACACATAAATTCCAAATCAGGTGACAAGAATGAAGTGCTAATGCTTTATTTACTGATGCTGTGTGAGGCATTAATGTGTCTCCTGTGAACATCACTGGCTAATGGACGGTAAGAGAAGCATCTTATTACAGGCCAGCAGTCATTTTCCCATTGGTTTCTTAGTGGTGGTGAATCCATGGCCCTGTTGATGGGCCAGCTTTCTCTGTTGGCATGTTGAAAAAGAATAGGGGTGTTGACTCACCTCCATGCCGAAAGAGGAAGGGGCAGGAGAAAATGTAAATGCCGAGAAATGAGGAGCATGGGCTGTTTGAGGCTTATTCATATGGGACGGATAAATCCTGTCTATTTTAACCTGGCTACCTTTATTTTACAGGCTTTATATAAAAGGAGGAATAACCCGCGGTTGACATATGGAAGACAGCCGGAGAAGGTAATGCTTTATGCCTTATTCTGTGCAGTACTGTGTCATATGTTGTGGGCCATCTCATATACACTCACCTAAAGGATTATTAGGAACACCATACTAATACGGTGTTTGACCCCCTTTCGCCTTCATAACTGCCTTAATTCTACGTGGCATTGATTCAACAAGGTGCTGAAAGCATTCTTTATGTTGGCCCATACTGATAGGATAGCATCTTGCAGTTGATGGAGATTTGTGGGATGCACATCCAGGGCACGAAGCTCCCGTTCCACCACATCCCAAAGATGCTCTATTGGGTTGAGATCTGGTGACTATGGGGGCCATTTTAGTACAGTGAACTCATTGTCATGTTCAAGAAACCAATTTGAAATTATTCGAGCTTTGTGACATGGTGCATTATCCTGCTGGAAGTAGCCATCAGAGGATGGGTACATGGTGGTCATAAAGGGATGGACATGGTCAGAAACAATGCTCAGGTAGGCCGTGGCATTTAAACGATGCCCAATTGGCACTAAGGGGCCTAAAGTGTGCCAAGAAAACATCCCCCACACCATTACACCACCACCACCAGCCTGCACAGTGGTAACAAGGCATGATGGATCCATGTTCTCATTCTGTTTACGCCAAATTCTGACTCTACCATTTGAATGTCTCAACAGAAATTGAGACTCATCAGACCAGGCAACATTTTTCCAGTCTTCAACTGTCCAATTTTGGTGAGCTCGTGCAAATTGTAGCCTCTTTTTCCTATTTGTAGTGGAGATGAGTGGTACCCGGTGGGGTCTTCTGCTGTTGTAGCCCATCCGCCTCAAGGTTGTGCGTGTTGTGGCTTCACAAATGCTGTGCTGCATACCTCGGTTGTAACGAGTGGTTATTTCAGTCAAAGTTGCTCTTCTATCAGCTTGAATCAGTCGGCCCATTCTCCTCTGACCTCTAGCATCAACAAGGCATTTTCGCCCACAGGACTGCCGCATACTGGATGTTTTTCCCTTTGCACACCATTCTTTGTAAACCCTAGAAATGGTTGTGCGTGAAAATCCCAGTAACTGAGCAGATTGTGAAATACTCAGACCGGCCCGTCTGGCACCAACAACCATGCCACGCTCAAAATTTCTTAAATCACCTTTCTTTCCCATTCTGACATTCAGTTTGGAGTTCAGGAGATTGTCTTGACCAGGACCACACCCCTAAATGCATTGAAGCAACTGCCATGTGATTGGTTGATTAGATAATTGCATTAATGAGAAATTGAACAGGTGTTCCTAATAATCCTTTAGGTGAGTGTATATACACTACTCACAATAAGTTAGGGATATTGTAATGTAGTGATGAGTGCTTTTTCAATTTGCTCTGAATGTTAATAAAATATGTAAAAGTTCCCTTTGATATTATTAATAATGTATGAGAACACCATTGTCATTAGCTTAATATTTATTACCCCAAAAATTTAGACAATATCAGGGACTCCTCACTAGCCTCATGATGTTGTCCTGAAGCAATGCGTTCCAGTCTTCCACAAGTGCTACACGCAGTTCTTTCAGGTCACGTGGGGGTGGGGTACGATCATCTAGTCTCTGCTTCAACTGGTCCCAGACGTGCTCTATGGGGTTCAGGTCAGGGGACATTGATGGCCATACCATATGAGGCACTCCAACTTCCTGAAGTCAAGCTGTGACAATTCTGCCACGATGTGGAGTATTATCATCCATGAACAGAAAGTTGGGGGTGTGCTGGCAGAATTGGGGGATGATGATGGGTTCTGAAAGGGCGTACACAGTTCACAGAGGCGGCATCACCTGAAGTAACGGTTTCTAACCGCTTTCAGGTGCTTCCAGCTTTAGAGCCGGAAGAGACTGGGGAGGCAGGTGGGCCCTTGGGCACCAAGGAGCCACCTAACCCCAGTAGGAGGGAGGTTGTGGTAGTAGGGGATTCAATTATAAGAGGTGTAGATAGTTATGTGTGCACCCGTGATAGAGGGTCCCGTACGGTGTCTTGCCTGCCTGGTGCCCAGGTAGGGGACCTTCCAGATCGAGTGGACAGGCTTTTGGCCCCAGCCGGGGTGGATCCAGTGGTCGTGGTGCATGTTGGCACCAATGACATAGGAAAGGGCAGAAGGGCTGTTCTGCAAGATAAATTTATAGAAGTCGCGGATAAGCTTAGAAGCAGAACATCCACGGTGGTATTCTCTGGAATACTTCCCGTGCCACGTGCAAGTCAGGCAAAATTAGCTGAGATAAGGGGATTAAATGCGTGGCTAAAATGGTGGTGTAGGAAAGAGGGGTTCAGGTTTATGGGGCACTGGAAGACCTTCTGGAACAGGTGGGACCTGTTCAAGCCGGACGGGTTGCATCTGAACCATAGGGGAACCAGTGTATTGGGGAGGCGTATGTGCAGAATAGTTGAGGAATGTTTAAACTAGGGACTGGGGGGGCAGGGAGGTCAGTTAAGAATTTATGTGGGGAGAGACGGAAAGCCCAATTAAATATTAAAAGTAGACACTGTAAAAGGCCTACCATTAGTGGACTGTATTTGAATGCTAGGAGTATTAGAAACAAAATTAATAACTTAGAGGCTTTAATTTCTTCAGACAATTACGACATTATAGGAATAACTGAAACATGGATGAGTGACAATGATGGTGATGAATATAATATGGATGGTTATACGTTGTTCCGTAGAGACCGGATAGGCAAGAAGGGAGGTGGTGTTGCAGTATACGTAAAAGAAAACTTGCAGGCAAGGGATCTCACTGATAAAAATAAAAATTCAGAAGCTGTATGGATCAAACTTGATGCTAAAGATTCAAATGGCCTAATTGTCGGGGTTTGTTATAGGGCACCTAATGTAGCTGTAGAGGAAAGCAGAATATTATATGATGATATCAGGATTATGAGTAATAAAAATGATGTGGTGGTTATGGGTGATTTTAATTTACCTGGGATACAGTGGGACACAGTCTCTGGCTCTTCTGTAAATGAACTTGAGATGGTGGAATTAGTACAGGATTGTTTTTTTACTCAGTTTGTTAATACTCCTACCAGGGGAGAAGCCCTTCTTGATCTCGTTTTTTGTAATAACCAGGATAGGATTGGAAAATTAGAGGTTTTAGACCCATTGTACGGTAGTGATCATAACATGGTTAAATTCGAGGTTAATTTTAGTGTACGATGAGCAAAGTCTAAATTAAAAGTATACAATGTTAGGAAGGCTAACTTTAATGGTATGAGACGGAAATTAGAAACTGTAAACTGGACAGAGTTAAATAGCAAAACAGTTGAAGAGGCATGGGAATTTTTCAAAAGCACATTGTTGCAAGTGCAAGAGGACTTCATACCTGTTTCCAGCAAAACTAAATCTAGGAAACGACAACCAAGGTGGTTTACTAAGGAAATTAAGAATAAAGTCAGGAGGAAAAGGGCTCTGTTCCACAACTGGAAAATAACTAATGATTTCAAAATCAAGCAGGAGTATCTAAGTCTACAGGCAGAGTTAAAAAATGACATTAGGCTATCAAAGAGGGATGTAGAAAGAAAAATTGCATTGGAGGCTAAGCATGACAGTAAAGGTTTCTTCCAATATTTTAACTCCAAGAGAGCACTAAAAGCTGAAATCACTAATTTGCAGGATAGTAAGGGCCTTATAATTGATAACGAAATTGATATGGTAAACGAGTTTAATGATTATTTTTCAAGGGTGTTCACAATAGAGAACACAAGTAACTTGCCACCAATTAATACAAATACAGCATCGTCTATGACCAATATATGTATAACTGAGGTTGATGTGATACTAAGCCTAGCTAAACTCAAAATAAATAAATTGCAGGGGCCTGATGGCATCTTACCTATAGTCTTGAAAGAGATGAGGGATATTATTAGCCAACCTTTGACTTTAATATTCCAGAAATCGTTATCTGCCGGTGTGGTACCATCAGATTGGAAGCATGCTAATATAACACCCATATTCAAAAAAGGGGATAGAAGTAATCCAGCAAACTATAGGCCAATCAGTTTAACTAGCATTACTGGAAAAATAATGGAAGCTATAATTCAAGTGAAAATGGTAGATTACCTAGATGCAAATAACATTATAAAGGATAGCCAACATGGATTTAGGAGAGGTAGATCCTGCTTAACGAATCTGCTTGAATTCTTTGAGGAAGCTACAAGTGAAATTGATCACAAAAAGGCCTATGATGTGATTTACTTAGATTTCCAGAAAGCCTTTGATGTTGTCCCCCACAAACGGCTCTTGTTAAAGCTTAAAGCTGCAGGAATTTTAGGAACTGTGGCAGCTTGGATCAAAAACTGGCTAACTGATAGGAAGCAGCGAGTAGTTATTAGAGGCACTATGTCACAGTGGGCCTCCGTTTATAGTGGGGTACCGCAGGGTTCAATTTTAGGACCACTATTGTTCCTAATTTACATTAATGATATTGACACGAATACATACAGTAAACTGGTTAAATTTGCAGACGACACTAAGGTGGGCGGGGTAGCAGATACTAATCTAGCAGCAGAGAGGCTTCAACGGGATCTGGATTTAATTAGCGAATGGGCTGATACTTGGCAGATGAAATTTAACACAGATAAATGTAAGGTAATCCATGCAGGGAGCAGAAATATACAGTACAGATATTTTATGGGTTCCACTGAAATAAAGGTAGCTGATTACGAGAAAGATCTCGGTATGTATGTTGATGCTTCCATGTCCCACTCTCGCCAATGTGGGGAAGCAATAAAAAAGGCGAACAGAATGTTGGGTTATATCTCTAGATGTGTGGAGTTTAAGTCAAGGGAGGTGATGTTACACTTATATAATTCCTTGGTAAGACCCCACCTAGAATACTGTGTGCAGGTTTGGTCACCACACCTCAAGAAGGACATTGCTGCCTTAGAAAAGGTGCAACGAAGAGCTACGAGAATGATTCCTGGTCTTAGAGGAATGTCTTATGAGGAGAGGTTAGCGGAACTGAATCTGTTCAGCCTTGAGCAAAGGAGACTAAGGGGGGATATGATTCAGGTCTATAAGATTCTAACGGGTCTGGATGCTGTTCAGCCAAATGACTATTTCAATATTAGTCTAAATACTAGAACTCGTGGCCATAAGTGGAAATTAGCGGGAGAACATTTTAAAACAAATTTGAGGAAGCACTTCTTTACACAGCGTATAGTCAGAGTATGGAATAGTCTTCCTGCTATTGTAGTGGAAGCTAAAACCATGGGTTCCTTTAAATCAGAGCTGGATAAGATTTTAACAACTCTGAGCTATTAGCTAAGTTCTCCCCAAACGAGCTTGATGGGCCGAATGGCCTCCTCTCGTTTGTAAATTTCTTATGTTCTTATGTTCTTATGTTCTATGATGTCTCTGAGGTAAGAACGTGCAGTGACTGAGCCATGTACAATAACCAAATCTGTTTTGCACTGACTGATGATGCCTGCCCAGATTGTTGCACCTCCTCCACCAAAGCAAACCCAGGGGACCATGTTGACCTCAGCGTATCGCTCACCTCGCCTTCTCCAGCAATGCTGACGACCATCATTTCTGTGCAAGGTGACCCGACACTCATCAGTGAACAGGATGGTAGACCACTGCTGCATTGTCCAGTTTACATGGTCTTGTGCCCACTGCAAACGTTCTCGGCAGTGTCTTGGTGTCAGTCGAGTCACCTGCAACGGTCGTCTGGCATTCAAGCCAAAGCGGTGGAGTCGGTTGCGAATGGTTTGTCTGGAGACCCTAGTACCCCGCGCATCTCGTAAACGGGCCTGCAGCTGTGTGGCAGTTGCATGACGATGTCTGAGTGCATAGGTCCTTAGGTACTGGTCATCGTTGCGGTCTGTCACTCGTGGGGCTCCACTCCTGGGTCTGTCCTGAACTCTGCCAGTAGTTCTGTGTCTTGATGCAAGTCTGCTGATGACACTTTGAGACACACCAAGTTCACGAGCAACATCTGACTGCCTGCCACCGACCTGAAGGCGCGCCATGGCCAGGTGGCGCTGCTCGTCCGTTAAGTGACGTCGTGTGTTCATGGCTGTTTGAATGATGAACTTGGAATGACTTACTGACAATACCAGCTTTTTATACCCACAGACTGTTGAAATTGATGCCATATTGAAAAAGGTTGTCTTTTGGTATTGGCCCCAATTTAAGACACACCTGTACACAATGAGACCATTACATGGAAAACACAAAATGAGGTGTGTCTATCACCCCAATACAATTGCCTCCCTATCCCAAAAATGTCTGAAGTGAAACACACAGTATGTATGACATCCACTAAGTCTCTCACAATATCCCTAACTTATTGTGAGTAGTGTTTCTGCACTCATACAAAGAGTCTTCAGTGTTTAGATTATGTATCTTTTGGCATATTTTGTTTAATTTCTGAGTGCTAGGGAGACCAGCAGGTTTAATGACAGAGTTTACCTGTGGAAGGGTCTTCTGGCTTCTGCATCAATGTGCCTGTTTACCTCTCTGCTTTTATTAATTGGTGATAAGTGCCTGTAATCATGCACAGATGTCCTCTTACTTCTGGGTCAGATTTCCCTGACCTAGAAGTAAGATGCCAAACATATGGGGGTATCTGTCCAATTTGGTTACACGTATGAGCATTGTTGGGAAACTTGGTGTGCAGCTCTGAAATGACATCGGCCCAAACCTCTGTTGAATATCATTGCTTATTGCTGGTTTAACTTAGCTCTAAAATGCTAAACCACACAGTTGGCTTCGAACATAAGCACTTCGTGCTTGTAATCGGCTGTTTACAATGCTATGATGAAGTAATGCCTTTTGACTTTTGGTAGAATCTTATTAACTGAACACAGAATTTATTCAGCAGTATTCAGTATGGGAAGTGCAATGCACTAGAGCAGCAGCTCTTTAGAGCAGCTAGACATCCAAGCGCTCTAAAGAACAATAAGAATTCTGCAATGCAGCTCCAGAACAGACATTACATTGTCTAGTAAATGTCTGAAGCGTGTGAGTAACCATCCTATTGAGCATCTCAGTCCTCTGCTTCTGCAGGTAACTGTCTGCAATCTTACCCAGCAGCAGTGCACAGAGCCCTGTCTCTGTCAGCCAGCTACCCAGCTGTCTTCTTATCCTTCTCAGTAGGAGCAGGGGCACCTTTATGCCCCATGTGGTCCCCTCCTGACTGAATACTTTTTGATTTACTTTTATATCTCCCACAATGCTTACCTGGTAGCACCTAAATTGCGCACACACACACGCACACCTTAAGTATCTAAATTCAAATACAAAACACTTAATACATAACAAATAAAACCTACCCAACTACAATAATGTAACACTGAATGACTTAACACCTTAACCCTTGTGTACATGGGTCTTTCAGGAAACACTATTATATAATTCAGGCCTTTAGCACATATTAAACTCTCACACACACACCCTTCACACATCACTCCTGCCTTCTGCATATCCCTCCTTTCTCTCCCTTTTCCCTTTTGCTGTCTCACACTCCTTTGCTGTTTACAGTCCCTTAGCTCTCTACTTACTGCTAGTCCTTGTCTGCTGGCCTGCTTTCTAGTGCCCTGACTTCCTGCTGTTCCCCTTGTCGCAGTCCCATGGTGTCACATGCCCCAATTGTTTTGGTCATGCTGTCTGCCCAAAAGTGGTAATGTTAAGCACATGAAGCCATGAGGTACAGGCAGCCTAAGAGGGAGTGAGAGAGGGGCAAGGACATCCGAGTGTCCACCCACCTGCCTGCCCCTGTGTATGGCTACACACACACATGTGTTTGTGTGTGTTCCCGCAGTGCTGTTCTCTGTACCCATCATTTATCATTCCTCATTTACGCCTCTTTATTGCTGCTGGTGCTGTTCATGTTCCAATCTGAAACTGACCCACCCATTTCCTCATCACTCTTCCACTCATGCATGACTGAATCATCCCCGTTTCCTTCTCTACTTCCCTCCTTCTGCTTGGCTCTCCCTCTATACACTCTAAAAAATAATTTGTTGGGTTTACTTAAAAAAATTATCGTAACAATTTGCATTCATCTTTTTAAGTTATGCCAACTCTGGCATAATTGAGTAAATTGAACATGTAATTTTAAATAAGAGTAATGTAACAACCAACATGATTTGATTTTACCTCTACAAACATAATTAAGTTGAACCAACTCAATATTAATTAAAATGTTCTGACAATATTAAGTTGTCAAATTGTTTCATTTAAGTTACTCAAACTTCTTTTTTTACTTATATCCTACTTATAAATATGCATGCAAATTGTTACGATAATTTTATTTAGTATTAGTACAAAAATGTTGCGCACGCCCGTTTCCACGCTCAGGTCGAGATGTATAAAAACTAAACTTGCCGTACCGCCACGCACATTCTCACGGCAACCCCAGACAAGGCGTACGCAAGTTTCTGCTCGATTTGGCAAAATGGAGGCACCTACTGGCAAAAGAGTGCTACTGCAGTTTCACTGTGTCAGACTCACAATTATGACGCTGACTTTATCAAATACACCGACATTAATTGTATGTTGTTTACAAATGTACGGCAGCTGATTTTTTTTTATCAATTTGTAACAATAAAACTGCAGAAAATGACCGAACTATTACAACTACCATGGCAGCTCTTGCGTTATTGGAAGACATAGCTTATAATGATGATGATGACTGGCTTCTAAGTCGATTAAGATTTCCAAGAGCAATCCTTTTGGAGCTGTGTGCTAAACATTACAGTATTACAAAAGCAGACGATGAGGAATTACGCTATAGGCTACCTGTTCCTTTACAAGTTCTGTCCACTCGCGTGTTCTTAGCCACAGGTGCTTTTCAGCGAGAACTTGTGGACCGATCGGGTATTTCTCAGTCAATTCTGAGTCGCGCCATGCCGGCTGTATGGGACGGCATAATTCGCTTGTCACCCAGATATATAAAATTTCCTTACACTGTGGTTGAACAGGCAAATATTAAAGCGCAATTTGCAGCGATGTCCGGTTTTCCCAACGTAGTCGAAGCTATCGACTGCGCGCACATTGCTATAACCTTCAGTGAACGAATTTGCTTATGTAAATGGAAAGCACTTTCACTCTATTAATGTACTCTGTCAATGTATTGGGGGCACCTCTTGTACTGTTGTCTGTAAGAATAAACAAACAGAATAAACGAAAGTAACACCGCATCTGCACCATACGCGTTATTCATAAACATGCAAGTAATTCAAACAAGTATGGTACGAGAAAAAATCACCCGCGATGACATCGGCGTCCCCCTCACCCGATAAAAGTGTGTCCCCAATCATCGCAACAACTAGTTGCTCAAAGGGTGTGAGACCGGGAATTCCGCTACCTCCGCCTGTGCTGTTAAGACTCTTAAGGTGAGCGGCCGCTCGTTTTTCCTGCCGTCGATTTTAATGTCCTACCACTTTCGGCCACCGTGCGAATTTCGGAACCAACACTTTAAACTGACTCCGCCACGCTGTGCCACTCCGTAAACTTTCGTTTATTGCTGATGCCACTTATACCACCAAATAATATCACTTTTCTCGATTTCTGTTAACATGACCTCCACTTCGCACTCGCTGAAATACTTCTTTTTCCCTCGTGGTTTATCCATTGTTGTTTAAGAACAACATAGAATAAAGCGGGCGTTTATATAGATTTACATATGCAAATATACATAATTATGGGCGGGTCGGGGGGTGGCTGTGGGCTCGTTCATGTACGTAAAATTTCACGCTCATTCGGATTTATAAAGGGAATGTGCGTAGATCTGTGCTTACGCACAGTTTTATGCATCTGGATTTTTTCTTGCTTACGCACATTCCTAGTTCTGTCCGTACGCCATGTTTTAGTGTGAATTATACGCACGTTGTTATACATGAGGCCCCAGGTGAGCAACTGCTGCCATGGGGACGGCTGGGTGTTACTGAAATCATGCTGGAGGTTGCTAAAGTGTTGCCAGAGGTCTCTGCTGTGCGTTCAAAGGAACTGTCCACATCACTAAATGTCAGAGTGACTACGGGGGGTTCAGCAATGTAAACTACCTTGATTCTGTCTTTGTGCTTAATGTCATTTGTTGAGGTAAGAGAAAAATATTCCTCACCAAAATCAGCATCCTTATAATGTAAAGTTTCCCTCAAGGTGAAAAGTATCTTTCACAATAGATTCAAGTTCATCCACTGTTAAAGGGATTCTATTTGGTAGGTCCAGTTTTTGAATGTCATGGTCCTTAAGTATGACCTGAAGTTTAGCTGGACAAGACATTGTCTGTAAAAAAATAAAATAATAATAATACTTGCGTTTGACTTACAGCAGAATTTTGTTTCACACCCACTAAACATTAGTTACCAGAGTAGAATGTTAACTCTGGTGATTAGCCAGCTGATACTCAATTTTTAAAAGGCATCTGTACTTTTTTTTTTTTACATTTAAGAAATACATAAACAGTCTTACAGAACTTGCACACTGCTTTGGCTTTGTACTATATAACTTTTGCAGTAAGATATGATGCTACTCATTACATCTCAAAAAATCTTCTTTTAATGTTACACTATGCATTGTCAAACCATGACATTTTCATAGGTATTTTTTCCCAAAGCAGATTGTTCTATAGGAGAACAATAAACTTATATCCTGACCAAGTTAAACAAAATAAGCTTAACCCATTTGTTATATGGTTAATGACAAGAGGAGGCTAGGCTTTTCCACTCAAGCGTAATGTACCTAAAGTAAAACTAGATTGATCAATAAATCACCGAGGTTTTAAAATAATAATTCAACATCAAGTAAAACTATTTTAACCAGAGTGTCAGCAAGTAACCCATTTTCTTTATAAAACCTTAACTCCATACGAGAGAAGCAGATGCTATTTTTGATTATGCAATTAAATGACCAGGTATGTAGGGGCTCCTACTATTTAGACAGAATTCATTGTCTTACCTTTTGCTCATGCGTGCAGGGTGTGGGAGTTGGTGACGCATGCCCAAGGAGAGAGCGCGGGTTCTCTCTGCTGTTTTAGGCACGTTATAATAAACACACAGTTTTTGGCGCTCAGCCTGTCTTGACTGCCTCTTTCCTTTTTGCTGCTGCACCACAGCTCTACAGGTACAATGGCTATTGTGCTCTTTATGGAAAATGAATGCAGTGCTTCAGGATCACCATATGCTTCCCTGAAACAATGTATGCTGCCATTGGGAAAATAGACAACTCACTTGACTCAATAACTTTAACACTTTTAGTGTTTTCAAGCTCAGAGCTTCTAAAATGTTCAGAATACCATGCATTTAAACATTTCACAATGAAGCCAACCTTTCCATTTACAACAATTATCTGAATGAGTTCTACGAAATCTGGCAAGCGTGGAACCATATGCCAAAATCATTCCAGTGGAGTAAGTAGTACCACTGTAAGACACCGTGTTTGCCATTTGCACAAACGACTCACTGGGGAACGCTGTTACAAGGGCTTTACCAATGTCTTCCCTTAGCACAGTCAGACACACATTTGATAGTTTTGTTGTCTGTAGAGACTTAGTTATGTGATTTGCATGTTGATGGTATGCAACCATTAACTGATGCTTCACTGAGAGACAACAGAATGTTTCGAAAACTGTGGGTATGCCTCACCACGCACTTAAAAAAGCTGTGCTTAGCTTCAAAGCGCATAGTCCACAGAGAAACTAGTGGACCAAATGATTTTATGAGTTGTGGATAGTGCTCAAGAAAATTGTGTTTTGGAGTAAGCCTTTCCTGAGGGAAAGCTTCCTGGAATCTGTGCCGATGCTCAGAAATCTTGCTGTCAAGAAAACAAATAGTTGAATCTGTATGAACAGATGAAAGTACAAGTTCAACTATATCCTTAAGGTTCAGAAGAACCAGCCATGTTGGTTCATTCTCTGGTATTCTTTCTCCAATTATCAGGGGGAGGAAGCAAAGCAAAGCCCAATTTTCATGGGCATTCCCTCCAACAGTTTTTTTGCAGCAAAATTCAATGGAATTGGTTGTGGAGCATCTGTTTTATCAGCCCATATGTATGGGAACGTTTTAATTAATTTATTCAGTTCATCCAGAGTGAAACATTTTCTCTTGATTAAGCTACTTAGGCAAAGTGCCAACTCCAAAGGTACAATAACTTCAAAGAGGTCGTGTAGCAAATCAGGTGGGTAGCCAGATAAAACATCAAAATGTTTTAGTTTTTCAGTTATTGGGCACAGTTCTTTTACTCTATAACAGTGAGACATACTTTTGTCTCCCTGTGCAGTCTGAACATGCACCCTATGTTCTTCCTTTGTCCTTGCACAAAAGTTTCCACTTCTAACTTCACTTACAGTACTTGGATCTGAGATCGTTCTCCAAGACAGAACCTGCAGATATGTGAACTAGAGAAACTCTCCACAAATCCTCAGAGAGAGTGTGCGCCAAGGTTGTCTGCAACAATACAAAATACGGTGCCTTTGACTCGCATGTCTAATGAAGAAATGTAAAGTTCTTCTTCTTCTAAATTGGTCAGACCTTTTAGCAGTGGTTCAAAAACAGCTCTATAACCAAACTGTTTTATATCAGCAGCTTTGCAGAGAATGGCTAGGTAGATTGATGTCAAAGATGACCTAAGCAATGGTGGTACATTAGCTAAAACCCAATACACTGCTGTAATTTTGTGCTTTTTTTCTTGAAGTGCCAAGTGGATTACACACTTCAAAAGTCATCAACATACAAAATAAGAGAAATTGCTGGATTGTTATCTGAAAGCAATTTATTGCTTTTGAAATTTCTGCCATCACAAAATGACTTGTACTGAGTTTCAGAGTTGCAATCTGTTTCAGAATTGTGTGTGAGCAAATTTAGGATCTCCTCTTTTTTCAAGACCTCATGCAAGGACTTTAAAATTGTCACGACAGAACACCCGGGTGAGAGCAGGGTCGAATCCAGAGATCAGTCCGAGACAGTTTATCAAAGCCAAAGGAGCGTCCAGAAGGGAGGTCTTGAAACCGGGCGTAGGAGAGTCGGAAAACCGGGAGATCTGTTCGATGACGTGGACAAGACACATGAGGAGGAGCCACGAGGGATGGTCAGGGCTGGTCAGGAGGGAGGTGGGAAGGAGAAGGAGGCGCGGGCAGAGGGAGTAGGGAGAATCGGGCGGAGCGGAGCTGCAACAGAGACAGGGATTAGAATCGCTCGGAAGTGTCATAACAAACAATACCTCGCACAGAGTAATCTCCGTGCGGGGTTTAAATAGACGGGTAGGCGTGGCGTTAATTTCTGGGGGTGGCACCCTTCGTCGTCATGACAGAGCCCCCCCTCTGACGACCGACACCCGGCGGTCGGGTGCAGCGTGGCGGTCTGCCCCGGTCAGGGTCTCGGCCGAGAAGGGTGGCCAGCATGGAACTGAGCGATCAACGAGGGGTCCAGAATGTCGGAAGCGGGGGCCCAGCACCTCTCCTCGGGACCGTATCCCACCCAGTCCACGAGATACTGCAGACCCCGTCCTCGGCGACGAGAATCTAAGAGGGAGTGTACCGCGTACGCGTCGCCGTCGGTCAAAGGGATCTGTGGCGGTGGATCTTGAGCATCGGAGGGGGCGTGAGCCAGACTGTAGCGAACGGGTTTCAGGAGAGACACGTGAAACACCGGGTGGATGCGGTACAACCTGGGCAGCTGCAGGCGGTAAGTAATGGGTCCCACGAGCATGATCACACAAAAGGGACCGATGTACTTAGGACCCAACTTACGAACCCGAGGTAACCAGAGGTGTTGTGTAGAATGCCAAACACGGTATCCCGGCTTATAGATCGGAGCTGTTCGGCGTTGTCGGTCGGCTCGCTTTTTGGTCTGCTCCGCCCGTCGGGACAGCTGTCGATGGGCCTGGTGCCACACCCGTTCACTACGTCGGTACCACTGATCGACGGCAGGCACATCTGAGGAAGAAGACTGCCAGGGAAAAAGGGGGGGCTGGAAACACACACTGGAAAGGCGTTATTCCCGTAGCCGAATGAACTAGAGAATTCCGTGCGTACTCTGTCCAGGGCAGGAACTGGGACTATTCATCTGGCTAAGACGAGCAGAGGGTCCGAAGTACTCTACCTACGTCTTGATTCACCCGCTCAGCTTGTCCGTTAGCCTGTGAATGGTAAGCAGTGGTCAGACTCACTTTGATGTTCATTTTGGTGCATAATGCTCGGAATGCCCGAGAGGTGAACTGAGGACCCCTGTCTGATACAATATCCTCCGGTAACCCATAGTAGCGGAATATCCACTGGAAGAGTATCTCCCCCAGTTCCAAGGCGGAAGGAAGTTTAGGAAGAGGGATTAGGCGACACATTTTAGAAAAGCGGTCTACTACCGTCAGGATGGTGGTGTGTCCTCGCGAGGGAGGTAAATCCGTGACAAAATCCATTGAAAGGTGGGGCCACGGACGAGAGGGAATAGGGAGGGGCTGAAGCAGCCCGGCGGGAGGTTGCGTCGGAGACTTACTCTGGGCGCATACCGGACAGGACAGGACGTAAATCTCGGTTTCTCGATGCCACCCCGGCCACCAATAGCGTTTAGCCACGAGACGGGTTGTTGTCGTTACCCCGGGGTGTCTGGAGCCTAGGGAGGTATGAACCCACTGAAGGATCGAGTTTCGTAGCTGAGATGGTACGTATGTACGGCCAGCTGGGCAATTCATGGGGGGGTGTGTGTCTTTCGTTGTGTTGTTGCAGTTGTCGGTCCAAGTCCCACTGGATGGGTCCAACGAAGCAAGACGAAGGTAACACTGATGTTGGTTCTTCGGTGGCTTGATGACTTGGGAAACAGCGGGATAAAGCATCTGCCTTGACGTTCTTAGTTCCTGGAATAAAAGACACTTTGAAATTAAACCGGGTAGAGAAAAGTGCCCACCTGGCTTGGCGAGGATTAAGTCGTCTCGCCGATTGCAGGTATTGCAGGTTACGATGATCAGTGAGAACCTTGAAAGGATGTTTCGCCCCCTCGAGCCAATGTCGCCATTCCTCGAGGGCTCGTTTGATGGCAAGCAATTCGCGGTTTCCCACGTCGTAATTGGACTCGGCTGGGCTGAGATTTTTTGAGAGGAAGGCACAAGGGTGGAACTTACCTGATCGGGGATCTCTTTGGGAGAGCACGGCTCCGATTCCCACCTCTGATGCATCCACCTCCACGATGAAGGGTTCGTTGGGGTCGGGTTGCTGAAGAACCGGAGCAGTGCAGAATCTCTCCTTTAGTGCGGTGAATGCCTGCGTAGCATCTTCTGACCACGCGAGTCTCTTCGTTCCTCCTCTTAGTAGATTAGTTAGGGGAGCTGCCACCGCACTAAACCCTCGGATAAAGCGACGGTAGAAATTCGCGAACCCTAGGAACCTTTCAAGTTCTTTGATTGTTTTGGGTTGTGGCCATTCGCGGATACCTTGTATCTTACTCGGGTCCATGGCAACCTCCCCTGGTCGTATGAGGTAGCCGAGGAATTTGATCGTGGAGCGATGGAACTCGCATTTCTCTCCCTTTACGTAGAGATGATGGTCAGCCAATCTTTGGAGAACTTGCTGGACATGTGTAACGTGCTGGGCTTCGTTGTCCGAATAGATGAGAATGTCATCGATGTAAGTGATCACGAACCGATGTAGTACATCTTGGAAAATGTCGTTGATAAAAGCCTGAAAGATAGATGGACTATTTGCCAAACCGTACGGCATAACGAGATATTCGTATTGTCCGGTACTGGTAAGGAACGACGTCTTCCATTCGTCTCCCTCACAGATCCGGATGAGATTATAAGCACTGTGCAGATCAAGCTTAGTAAAAATCCACGCCCTACGGAGCTGTTCTAGGGTGGAGGGGATAAGTGGTAGCGGTTCGCGTCTTTTTTGGTAATAGCGTTTAGAGCTCTATAATCAATACAAGGGCGAAGGCCACCGTCTTTCTTACCCACAAAGAAGAATCCGGCTGCTACGGGAGAGGTAGATGGACGGATGATACCTTGTTCCAACGATTCCGAGATGTAGGTCCGCATAGCCTCCTCCGCTCGAGATAAGGAGTATAATCGACCTTGAGGGAGAGTAGCTCCATCAAGGAGGTCGATGGCACAGTCTGAAGAGCGGTGCGGAGGAAGACCATACGCTTCCTTCTTGCTGAACACCTTAGAAAAGCGACGATATTCTTCGGGAATAACGGAAAGGTCCTCCGGAAGAGGGCTCTCTACCGAAGAAACTCGACAGGGTACTGACAGGCAGGCGTGGAAGCATCGTGAGGACCAGGCTTGGATTTCACCAGTTCTCCACCCTATCCGTGGATCATGTTCTCTCAACCAGGGGAACCCTAATATAATAGGGTCTTTCGGAGATGAAATAAGTAAAAATTGGATACTCTCGTTATGGCATTGTCCTACCTTTAGTAATACCGATTCAGTACAGGAGGTAACGCGACCCGAGGTTAGTGGTTCACCATCTATCCCTTTCACACATAGGGGCTGTGGTAGCGTTTCTATCGGGAAGTTGTTAGTCAACGCGAAATCTTTATCTATAAAATTTCCCGCTGCCCCTGAATCAATTAAGGCTACCTGTGGAACCCTGCCTTTTGCCCAAATAAGTTCAGTAGGTACAGTCATCTGGGTTTGTGTTATAGAGGGAATAGGAAGGTATCTCACCGGTGTCTCTCTGGAGTTGCGTCGAGGGGTTCTCACAGGGCAGGTGCGCAAGACGTGTCCTGTCTCACCGCAGTAGATGCAGAGACCCCTTCGCAGTCGGCGTTCTCTCTCCTCCGTCATCAGCGGTGCACGTCCCACAATCATGGGTTCTGACTCGTCCGATCGAGCTGGGGGAGCGGCCAGGGATCGTTCTGCATGAGGACTTGATCGTCGTTGTTCCCAGATGATGGTGTCCAGAGAGATGGAGAGTTTCACGTATTCATCAAAGAAACATGCAGCTCCTCTGCAGGCCAATTCCGGTCGGAGAGCACGCCGGTATATGACCTGGAGGCAGTCAGCAGGCCACTGTAACCTGGCAGCCAGGGTGCGAAACTCTAGGGAGAAATCTGCCGCGGTGCAATTCCCCTGGCGCAGATCGAGAAGCCGGTCACCTAGGCTTCGACCGACGGCGGGGTGAACAAAGACCGCCCGAAAGGCGTCTTGGAAATCCCGGGACGAGCGAAGCAAGGGGCTACGTTCTGCCCATAATGCCGTTGCCCATGTCACAGCTTGACCCCCCAGGAGGGAGACCACGAAGTGGACCTTATCCTCCTCAGAGCGAAATTGAGCAGGGTGGTGAGTGACATATAGTCCACACTGCATCAGGAAGGCCTGACAGGCATCGGGATCTCCCTCATACCGGTTTGGTAGGGCGATCGGAACCAGTGATCGGGGTGGTGAACCTGGGAGGGACACCGGTGCAGCTCGTTCCTGCAGTAGTTGTCCTACCAACTCAGTCATGGACTGAACCTGTTCCTGAAGTCGGTTTACCTGATCCTCCATCGACATTATGTGGGCGAGGTATTCTGTCACGACAGAACACCCGGGTGAGAGCAGGAATCCTTTATTTGGGCGAGGCAGGGTCGAATCCAGAAGACAGGCAGGGTCGAAACCAGAGATCAGTCCGAGACAGTTCATCAAAGCCAAAGGAGCATCCAGAAGGGAGGTCTTGAAACCGGGCGTAGGAGAGTCGGAAAACCGGGAGATCTGTTCGATGACGTGGACAAGACACACGAGGAGGAGCCACGAGGGATGGTCAGGGCTAGTCAGGAGGGAGGTGGGAAGGAGAAGGAGGCGCAGGCAGAGGGAGTAGGGAGAATCGGGTGGAGCGTAGCTGCAACAGAGACAGGGATTAGAATCGCTCGGAAGTGTCATAACAAACAATACCTTGCACGGAGTGATCTCCGGGCGGGGTTTAAATAGACGGGTAGGCGTGGCGTTAATTTCTGGGGGTGGTGCCCTTCATCGTCATGACAAAAATAGATATATATTGGAAGCTTCTCTGTTCCCTAGCACTGAGCAAATACTCAGTGGGCTCCACTAAACAAAAATTGTCTTTGAAATACTGTCTTCTTTTGTAAGAGGTGGAAAGAGGACCATTGGTCCCAAGAGCCAGTGTAATTGGGTTGCACTTACAGAGCTCTGCCACCATATCTGAAAGAATTATATCATTAACCTCAGAATTATGCTTCATAAGGCTTGAGCGTAAAGTCTCTTTTAGAATAGGACCTGAAGCAGAGGAAGAAATGAACTGCAATTCTTCCACTATTTCATCAATACACCTGTGAGGTACATTGTATATGCTTTCCAGTTTTAGCAATAAGTGCGCTAAATTTCTCTCAATTAAATTGGGCAACTCACTAATTTCTTCAACCTCTGCACTTACTTCGTCTTCACTCAGTGCACCCTCAGTATGTTCATCAACAGGATCATCTCCTGCATTTAAAGGATTGACATACCTCTGTAAAAGCTCAGACTTGAAGTCATCAAGTGAGTGAGGAGTGTGTTTTCAGCTCCTATGAGAACCATATGTTGGAGATTGTGTTTAAAGAGCAACATGGACATTTGAAAGATAACACTTCTGAATATGCCTCTGTTTCACGAGACAAATGGCTTCTCGACAGGTGGGTTCGCAGCCCACCCCATGTTTTAAATGAGCAATAACAATCCCAGTATAGACAAGGCATAAACACTCCACCATGGGCATGTCTAAGTCTATAATGCTTTAAGAGCACAGTCTTTCTTACGGTTTCAAATTTGCACAATTTACAAGTCCAATTCATTTTGAAATCTATTGTAATTAGTGGTTATAGAGTGTCCAGTTGCTGTATAAAACCAGTTATGGGACACTGATAAAAGTAAAATTCATACCATCTTCAATAAAATTTGTCATTTCATTATAAGACTTTAATTATAAGGTCACAAAAGGCTGACACGTGAAATGAAATTGAAATAAACTAATTTAAGACTGCTGACTCAACACTTTACCATCTTAAGAAAGTTAAGTTATCCTTAACATTAATAATACTACCGGAAGTTAGTCTACAACAAAAGCCTTAAGTAACAAAACAACATATCCTTGCACAGCTTTATGCGTCAATATAAGGTTTAAATGTAATTACAAACAATAATTTCCTTCCCAGCCCGCCTTTATCAGGCTGAACAAAGAATGTTAGCTGGGGTGGCCAACTTTAACTTGCCACAAAACGGCTTAGAACATCAAAACGTAAATAAATTTAGGAAAAATAAAATTTGCACTCAGGCGGGAATTTCATCTGCTGTGTTTTCAGTGTATAAGTAACTCAACAAAGAACTACTCGAACACGCAACGACAACGCTGAACATGGCCGCGCTGAACTTTTACACGGGTTTTCCCTCCTGTGTCTGAATACCTCACGTACCCACGCAGTCATTAACTGACGAAACTTAACTGACTGAATATCAACTGTAAATTACGATTGAAAAATACCCATTACCCTTTTACTTTTGTAGTGTCACAATTAGTGCAACTTAAATTAAATGTTACTTAACCTCATTCGGCTGCCACTCCGAAACAAATCCAATACAGATTAATATTTTTATTACCGTGTTAGCAAGCTAAAAGAAACTGTGAGCTATATGGAATTGTGTCAGCTTTACGCCAAATTACACCTAACATGGCTAAGTTTTTTCTGCAGTGTGAAAACGATATTTTGCCAATAAACTCATTGTAAAATAATAAACTTACCTGGGTAACGTAATCCAAATGAAGCACAAACTCCTCTTCGTTTCTCCTTTATGTGTGGTCACTGTGGTGTTAAATGGCGCGGGAAATTCAAACGTCGCTGAACTCAATTATACAAGTTGCGCACGCTTAATAATTTATCTTGTTGAGTGGTGATAAAATGATTTATTTAAGATACTTAAATAATTAAGTTAAGGAAGTGTTTTTTATTTTTATTTTTCACTGACTTCCTAAAATGAGTTTAACTCACTAAAATATGTACATTTGACAAACGTGACTTTTTAATGTTAGAAACCTTTTCTTTTTTAAGTTTTACCTACTATCACCATGAATGATTTTTTAGAGTGTATACACTGCCCAAAAAAATTGAAGGAACACTTTGAGAACATATCAGATCTCAATGGGAAAAAAAATCATGCTGGATATCTATGCTGATATGGACTGGGTAATGTGTTAGGAACTAAATGATGCCACAACGTTTGATAGGAATGAAAATGTTCAACCTACAGAGGGCTATATGACTATACTCCGAAAATCAAAATGAAAGAATGATGCATCAGGCTAATCCATTTCGCTGAAATTTAATTGCAGCAACTCAAAATTGTACTCAGTAGTTTGTATGGCCCCCATGTGCTTGTATGCATGCCTGAAAACATCGGAGCATGCGCCTACTGATCTCTTGGACAGTCTGAGGTGCAACTTGGCGGCGTGGGATGGAACAAAACATAATGTCCCAGAGGTGTTCTACTTTTTTTTAATGACTACAGTCAACATAACAACTGAACTAAACATTAGAACATTTCTTTTTATGACAATTATCCACAAAGTGTGTAGCTTTTGTGACTGCAGTGTATCTTTCTGGGCTTCTGGAAGAACATTTCTAGAGTCTCTTGATATGGGAAGTCAGAAACGTCTGGCCCATTTGAGAACTGCATACAGGCTGCAAGATGGTCTCCTAGCAGCCTATTGTGGATGTTTGTTTTCACCTGCAAATACATTAACCCTATGGGGTCTAGGGGTAGGAAACACACTTTCACTGACTGGGGCATGATCACACATTTCTTCAAATATCATAAACTTAATTCATGGCAAATAAATTATTTCTTATATATTTGTTTTGCCATTACACTCATCTTTATTTTAATATATATTGTAAATATGTCATAAATAAATAAGAAAAACCTAACTCATGTCACTATTTCTGGCTCCTTTCATTGAATATGTAGCAACTTTCATGTGTATGAATGAGCCATTGTCACCTGGCCACATCCCTACCCCCCTTTTATGGCGCTGAAGGGGATGTATCTGGATCGCGTTTCACCGTTGCGCTGTTAATCAAATTACCATTCGAATGCGATCTGAATACACGCTAATGCGGCTATTTAGAATGTGAATAGCAATCTTCGGGTGAGAGCGGTACTACACGCCCCCGATGCAGGTAAAAAAGTAAGATGACATGTTTTACTTTTTTGCCGATTTAACCTAATTAAAACAACTTTAATACTTCCGACAATGGACGTTTTGAAAAGAAGACAGATTACGGATTTAGCCAGCGTTTTTTTTCATGATTCTACATTAAGATTTCAGCGAGATATAAACTGAAAAAGACGCGAAAAGTATGCGATGTCGCCGACGACATACTCGACCCCAGAGAGTTAAATGTTAGGCTTTAAAAGTGATAGCTTAGAATTAGAATTTAGTGATCAGTGGTCATTGTCAACACACCACAGCACACAGTGCGCAACAACGAAATGTGTCCTCTGCATTTGACCCATATGTGACTTTCGTGACATAGCAGGGGGCAGCTAATTCAGCGCCCGGGGAGCAGTGCTTGGGGATGGTACCTTGCTCAGAGTACCTCAGTGGTGACTTGCTGGTGGGGGATTCGAACCTGAAATCTTTCAATTACAAGTGCGCTACCCTAACCATCAAGCCACCACTGCCCCTGATACCTGATACCTGCCCAAGCCACCACTGATCGCTGATAGTATGGCTGTGCGATATGGCATAAAATTCATATTGCGGTATAATTTGAACCATAGACGGTAGACGGTATATATTGCAGTATATAATTTGATCTGTAAATTTCAATATAACTGTTTTTGAAAGGGTAACAAATGTCCATAGGAAAGGCATTGCAGCAGGAAGTTGTATAATAAACTGTTAACACATTTCAAAGTAGTAGTGAACGTAGAATATTTATTGTGCAAATCTGTAATTATAGAAAAAAATATGAAAACAGTTCAGGTAATTTCCCTGGCTTTATCTTATATTAAAAACACAGGTTGGTTTTGTAAACTGTAGGTAAGCAGAAAACAAGACACAGAAACAAAAGCTACAAAACTAATACAACTAGACTAGTGTCATAACTCCATCTATATTAGTATGACCATCTCTCCCGTAAAGGTCCTGTCAGACAGAGTCCTGCATGGGTTCGGGTACCCGATGGGTGACCCGCAAATTTTGATGAAACGGGTGAAAAATATTCTACTTTGTCGGATACAGGTTCGGGTCGGGCGCAGGAGACCGCAGGTCTAAATTGCGGTTTTCAAGACATCATGTGCCAACAAAAAAATACCTTAGGGCTATATTTAAGTGACACACAAAAAAAATCGCCGCATTCAAGATGATAAAATGTAAAATCCACATCAGTTTATACCTGTACGCGCATTCCCAAAAATCTCTCCCACTTTCATTTTCAAAAAACGTGCGCGATCTCCTGCAGCTGTTTCAAATGAAAACTAGCAAGTTTAAAGTTTAAAGTTGTGGCTAATACCTCCACTAAAATCAAGTCCGACGTGTGGGACAATTTCGGAGTTATCTCAGATAACGACAAGAACTCTTTTGACGTCTTGTCTTGGTGGAGAGTGCATGAGCGTTTGTTTCCCAATATTGCTCATATAGCTAGACCTCAGCACGTCTGCGGGTCCTTGAGCAAGACCCTCAATCCCCAGCTCCCTGGGCGCCGCTACCGGTGGCTGCCCTTCGCGGACAGCTTGCTCTACAAAGAGCAAGTTGAGGGAGGCGTAAAAACAATTTCCCCACGGGGATCAATAAAGTATCAATTATTATTATTATTATTATCTATTCTCGCCATCCCAACATCCAGCGGCGCAAATGAGCGAGATTTCTCATGCGCCGGATATGTCATCCAGGAGCGAAGGAGTCAGCTGAGGCCATCAACTGTGGACGATGTCCTTTTTTACACAGTAATATAAAGCACCACACCAAACAGTAGTCTATGCCTTTGCGTAGGAACTCCAATCGGATAATCAAAGGAAATGGAGCGTGGTAAAGTTGGTTTTATGTTCGATATTCGTTCGATATTAGGATTTGCCTCCCCTATATCTTTGAAATGACACCACCAAAATCACAAAAGTCACACCATCTGTTTCAGGAGAAAATGCAGATTGTACTACAACATTGTACACTCACCTAAAGGATTATTAGGAACACCTGTTTAATTTCTCATTAATGCAATTATCTAATCAACCAATCACATGGCAGTTGCTTCAATGCATTTAGGGGTGTGGTCCTGGTCAAGACAATCTCCTGAACTCCAAACTGAATGTCAGAATGGGAAAGAAAGGTGATTTAAGAAATTTTGAGCGTGGCATGGTTGTTGGTGCCAGACGGGCCGGTCTGAGTATTTCACAATCTGCTCAGTTACTGGGATTTTCACGCACAACCATTTCTAGGGTTTACAAAGAATGGTGTGCAAAGGGAAAAACATCCAGTATGCGGCAGTCCTGTGGGCGAAAATGCCTTGTTGATGCTAGAGGTCAGAGGAGAATGGGCCGACTGATTCAAGCTGACCACCATGTACCCATCCTCTGATGGCTACTTCCAGCAGGATAATGCACCATGTCACAAAGCTCGAATCATTTCAAATTGGTTTCTTGAACATGACAATGAGTTCACTGTACTAAAATGGCCCCCACAGTCACCAGATCTTAACCCAATAGAGCATCTTTGGGATGTGGTGGACCTGGAGCTTCGTGCCCTGGATGTGCATCCCACAAATCTCCATCAAATGCAAATTGCTATCCTATCAATATGGGCCAACATTTCTAAAGAATGCTTTCAGCACCTTGTTGAATCAATGCCACGTAGAATTAAGGCAGTTCTGAAGGCGAAAGGGGGTCAAACACCGTATTAGTATGGTGTTCCTAATAATCCTTTAGATGAGTGTATAGTGACTGATGTGTTCATTAATTATTGTAGTGACGAGGCATTTTCTGCAAAACTAATAAGCCAGCGTTGGAAGCACAGCCTTTTGCTAGGGACCGTCTACAAAGCGCAAAATGCATTCTGGAGAACCAATACAAACATCTGTGAAATTGCAATAATTTCACATTTATACTAAACCAATTTGTTACACTTCAAAGGTTGTAGTAGTTGCCAGAGGTGCTCCCAGACTTACTACTGGTGGAATTTTACAGGAATATCTAACCATTAGTTTATAGTAATCCAATGCGTTTTTTTGGAAAAATACTGTAAACCACACAAAAGAATTTCTCCCATTTCAAAGGTTGTAGTAGTTGTCAGAGGGGATGACTGACTTACTACAGGTGGAATTTCTCAGAAATATCCAACCACGAGTGTACAGTAATTCAATACATTTTTTGAAAAATTACTGTAAACTACACAAATGAATTTCTCCCACTTCAAAGGTTGTAGTAGTTGCCAGAGGGGATGACTGACTTACTACAGGTGGAATTTCTCAGAAATATCCAACCACGAGTGTACAGTAATTCAATATGTTTTTGGAAAATTACTGTAAACCACACAAATGAATTTCTCCCACTTCAAAGGTTGTAGTAGTTGCCAGAGGTGATGACTGACTTACTACAGGTGGAATTTCTCAGAAATATCCAACCACGAGTGTACAGTAATTCAATAAATTTTTTGAAAAATTACTGTAAACTACACAAATGAATTTCTCCCACTTCAAAGGTTGTAGTAGTTGCTAGAGGTGCTCCCTGACTTACTACAAGTGGAATTTCTCAGAAATATCCAACCACGAGTACCGGCAGGCCAGGTGGAATGCGACTCGGGCGGTCACAGAAGCAAAAACCCAGGCGTGGGACGAGTTCAGTGAGGCCATGGAAAGTGACTTTTGGTCGGCCTCAAAAAGGTTCTGGCAAGCCATCCGGCATATCAGTAGGGGGAAGCAACTCCTGGTTCCTACTATTTATAGTGAGGAGGGGGTGCTGTTGACCTCACCTTTGGACATCACCCGGAGGTGGAAGGAATACTTTGAGGACCTCCTCAACCCTGCCTCAGATACATCTACGCGCACTGCCTTTGATACATCTGTGGGCACAGAGCCCGAGGGTGCTGGGTGGGGGGGCTTGCCCATCACTAGGGCTGAGGTGGCCAGGTGGTTAAAGAGCTATGTAGTGGCCGGGCCCTGGTGGTGGATGAGATCCACCCAGAGTACCTAAAGGCTCTGGATGTTGTGGGGCTATCATGGCTGAAACGCCTTCTCAACAGCGCGTGGAGGTCAGGGACAGAGGACACTGGGGATCTCCAGTATGCTCTGGGGCGGTTCGCAGCCGAGTGCAAAGCGGCGGGGATGAGGATTAGCACCTCCAAGTCCGAGACTATGGTTCTCAGCCGAAAATGGGTGGATTGCCCTCTTCAGGTCAGGGAAGAGGTACTGCCTCCAGTGGAGGAGTTAAAGTATTTTGGGGTCTTGTTCATGAGTGAGGGTAGGCGAGATCGGGAGCTGGACAGATGAATTGGAGCGGCATCTACAGTTTTGCTGGCGCTTAACCAGTTCATCGTGGCTAAGAAACAAGCAAAGCTCTCGATCTATTGGTCCATCTTCGTCCCTACCATCACCTATGGTCATGAGCTACGGGTAATGACCGAAAGAATGAGATTGTGAATACAGGCGGCCGAAATGAGGTTTCTCCGCAGGGTGTCTGAGCTCTCCCTTAGGGATAGGGTGAGAAGTTCAGATATCCAGGAGAGTCTCAGAGTAGAACCGCTGCTTCTCCACGTCAGAAGGAGCCAGTTGAGATAATTTGGACATCTGGTGCGGATGCCTCCTGGCCGGCTACCCGGAGAGGTTTTCCATGCATGTCCTACAGGGAAGAGGCCCCGGGGCAGACCCAGGACACAATGGAGGGATTATATCTCTCGGCTGGCCAGGGAACGCCTCGGCATCCTCCCCGAAGAGCTGGTAGAGGTAGCTGGGGAGAGGGAGGTCTGGATATCTCTCCTGAAGCTGTTACCCCCGCGACCCGAACCCCGGACAAGCGGTAGTTGATGGATGGATGGATAGTTTGTTTAACCCTCTGGGGCTGGCGGTCCTGCTGGTGGGACCTGACAGAAATTTCGCCAAACCGTTTAAATAACTCCGCGAGTTTTTGTCATATACACATTTAAAAAACACCCTGAGAAACCTTGGATGGTCTACTTTTCAAATATATATAGGTAGAAACTAAATATATTTTTACAGCTTCGCGATACGAATAGAAAGAACAAGAGTGACTGACTTAAGCGTCTGCGTCTCGAAGCAGCGCTGATCGCCTTCCCACTTGCAAACCGCGCTATTCGCATGATAACAACATGATAATCCGACAGTTAGTATTGGGTAAAGAAATATGTGAATACGCCCATTGTGACCGAAATAAACAAGAGCGCATGTCTGGATAGTGTTTACACTGATCGGCTACAATATGGCACACGGATACGTCTCTGCCACTGTAGCTTTGTGCCAATGTTGCCATTTTCAGCAGCAAATCTCATACCTGTGTCCATGGCTCAGTGTGCTAAGCCTGTGTGCCTGTAATCACAAGATTGCCGGTTCAAATCCATCCTATTTATAATGTGAATAGTGATCTTCAGCTGAGAGCGGTCCTACATGCTCCCGATGCAAGTAAAACAAAGAAAGATGATACGGTTTGCTTTTTTGCCTATTTACCCTAATTTTAAAATACTTCCGACAATGGAAGTTTTGAAAGGAAGACAGATTACGGATTTAGTCAGTATTTTTTTCATGATTCCACATAATGATTTCAGCGAGATATACACTGAAATACACAAGAAAGATACGCGGTCGACGACGCCCTCGTCCCGAGTGTTAATAATGGTCACTGCATCATATTTATGGCTTTGTGGTAGAAAAATTATAAATCAAGCACTTAGAATATAAGTCTGGACCTCTTAGATTGGTGAGTAAAGAAAATCTCTTTTATTCTAGCAAGTTCAGCAAAGCGCTCCCATCACACTCTGGCACTTGGTACCAAGTCACCTCCGGCACACAGAGCAACCAGTAGATAAACCATAACTCCCAGGACTTCTAAGTCCTGATTGGTCATGAAACATCAACAAACTAAGCTGAAACGTATAACAAACACAATTCTCCTGCTCCATTGGTTCACCTTGGTAGCAAGGTAAAGTCCATCCATTGTACGCAACTTACTGGAGACAGCCTCAGCTTCTAGACTCTACATGAGATATGTATATAGATATTAATTATATGACATTGAATCACTGTTAATGTTTGGGTGTTCCATTGATTAATGATTAACACATTGACGTATTGTCCCTGAATCGCTGAAAATACATGGTTAACATATGAGCATTGGCGGAGCGGGGGGGGTGGCTTACTGGGCTTAAGCCCGGGTTGTTGTTTCAGAAGCCCAGGGTCTTTTGGAGTGTAATTTATTTCATAGTTAGATGCCTGACTGACAACTGTATAAAACAAAAACTACACACAATATTCGAAGCACATAGCGCACAGTCGTAAATTCCCCATAATTTTGGTATGATCCGAGCTCAGGCACTAGGCGACTGAGCACAGCACTTACGCATGTGAGCGAGGGGGGAGAAGCTGCTGCCTGCGAATTTGCTGTAGGAGAAGTGCAGACAGGCAGACAGAGGAGAGCTTAAGTTTGACCAGGTACCAAAGCAAATCATTCGTACTGTACAAATAGCTAATGTAAATATGACGCTGACAAAAGATTGATATCAAACTGATCACTTGACCCATATTACGTTACTTGCTCTTCGAGTGAATCAAGAAATGGCGAAATGAAAAGCCGAACAACAATGCTGTTTTTTTAGAGAGTCTTAGGTTACATGTGTGTTTATTTCATATTTTCAGTTGTTACCCTCCACGGCTAAATAAAGCACTCTAAGGGGGCGTTCACATATCGCGCCTAAAAACGCGAGGAAAACGCTAGGCGCGTCGCTTTCTCCTTTTTTCCAAAAGCGCCCGGGCGCTTGCGCTCTGGAAGTGTCTGTCGTTGCTAAGTAACCATTCGCCGCGCTCTCCATTAATTTCAAAAATGGATTTCCACCAACGAAAAACCCTTGCTGTGACTCTGCTACAAGATTTATTTACGCAGAAAAGAAAAAAACGCCGAATTGTTTGGGTGCACCCCATTCTTCAAAAACGTAAAAAACACGGGGAATTTCACCAGCTGATCCAGGAGCTCCGCCTGGACAACGGGAGGTTCAAAGCCTATTTCAGACTTGACAAGGACCAGTTGGATTATATTTTAGGAAAAGCTGGCCCTAGCATCAGCAAACAGCTAGAGCTTCTGCCGTGAAACCATCTCTCCTGCACAACGGCTCTGCATTTGTCTGAGATAATTACCGTCATAACCGAAATAACCAAAACACAAAATTAAAAAAAATAACTGAAATAATTCTATATAAAATCTATATAAACAATAACAAATTCTATATAAATCCATTCTATAAAAACAATGATGGATTTAACAAGGAATTAGTTATACGCATTAAAATATTTTTAAGTAACTAGTACAGCAATTGTGTGTGTGTGTGTGTACATATATATATGACAAATCATAAAGTTCAGGAAATCCCTGGACCACAATAATGAGCTGCTCCTCCATGTTTCTGCTGAGGCGTCAGTGTAACGGAAAAGGCGAGGAAGCTAATTGGTTGAATCTTGTCACATGACTCGCGGTGCGCTTGCGGCATTTTGAAAAATTTGAGATGTTTCCAACTCGTCGCGGCGCAGACGCGCCTGAAAAAACTGGGCGCGTCGCACCGCGTGCGCGTCGCGACCGCGTCGCTTCCGTTATGAGCGCGGCTACATTTGAAATAATGGACTTGAGCGCGCAAAAGACGCGATATGTGAACGGCCCCTAAATCGGTTTCAGTTATGTACTGATGTACACAACGATGGACATAAGGGGCTTCTTTCACAGAAAAAAACTCAGGTAAATGTTATTTTATATATTATGCTTTGTATGTTGTTCAATATATTTCTATGCAAAAAAAGAGGAATTTCAATACACAGCAGTATATTCACAGTTGAAACCAAATATTTACATACACTTTAGGGAAAAAACATAACATTTTTTTTACTGTTAAACATCAATTTAGAGTAAACTTTTTTGTTTTATATAAATAAATATTGAAATATCTTTTGAATTAGTTAAATGTCAGAATAAAGAGAGAGAGAGAGTGAGATGTCTATTTTTTATCACTTTCATCAAATTTAGGAGTATATATACACTAAGTTTATTGTGTCTTTAATTAAGAAAACTCCCGACGATTCCATTCTGAGCTTAAGAAGCTTCTGATAGGTTAGTAGAGTCACAGCCTAATAAATCTTCAACTTCACAGCATGTTTTTCAGTCATTTCTAACCCCAACCCCCCCCCCCCCCCCCCCCAATCCCACATGCATACTACCCTTTGGGGCTAAGCCCCGGGTGTATAAAATGTCTGACTCCGCCTCTGCATATGAGTATGATTAACATGATATACATAACATATTATATTGACTACTACAACTACCTTAATAAGCTATAACTCTTTGTGCACCAGTTGGGGCGGCTTCGAGTCTCTTCCTGCAAGTGGTTTCTCCCCCCCTTTGCTCCACTGTCTGCCTCTCCAAGGTCCGAACTTCTGCGGAGCCAACTGCAGGCAGCTATCACAAAGCGAGGTCACATAGTATTCAAAACAATCTCTTCTGGCCTAAGGCCTAAGACATAACAGACCCAATATGCCTCCCCTCCCGGGCCTACTAATGTCCAATTTTACTTCCACAGCTTTCTACAGTATATGTATATGGTCACAGTTTTTCATTTTTCATTCCATCTACCAATAAACTGTGAACGGGATTTTATTGCTGCTACTTTTCTTGCGTTTCAAACTACCTTTCCAAAGTGATGGGTGTGGGGTGCAGTGACATTCCAGACTGATGGGCCATTGACAGTATGCAAACTACTACAGGTGTGAGGACACCTATCTCATCAATATTCATTGTGCAGGCCACTGACTTTGAGAAAAAGAGTGTCACTCCAAAGTTCTAACACTTTAGTAATCAAACACACATAAAATTTCAGAATGTCTCTTTGACCTATGTGTAGCCAACCCCTGTGTCTATAAGCTTCAGAGCTCAAAAGTCTTAGCTAGAAATGTCTATAATGTGATTTTTTACAATTTCTCAGCATGTCTGAAAATAGGTTTTTGAAAAGTATATGTTTAAAGTTGATTTTAACAAAAATAGAATAATAACATTTTAAGTGGTCTCAGATTATTGGTGCTGAGTTTGTGCTGAATAAAAGCACATGTAACATTTTGGGATAAATGTTTTTTTAGATAGGTGAAATATTTAAAAATGTCAAGGCATGTCAGACTACCCCGAAAGTGGAAAAGAGGCCTCAGGCCCCAGAGGGTTAATAAAAGGTCAATCTATAGACCTGTTCTATTGTGATTTTTTATTTTCAACAGAGGGTGGCTCGGTGGTTGTGCACAAGGATTGCTGGGATTGCTGCAAGAGAGTGGTGTTGAGCTGCAGCGATTGTTTGGGATTGTTTTTTGGAATGTTTTGAACATATTTTGAACGTATATTTTGAGTGTTTGTGTGCTTTACTGTCACGCCCAGCTCCGTCCGATCCTTGTGTGTGCCACGCCCACCTCGTTACCTCGTGTTAATCCCCGATTGTGACGGACCCGAAAGAAAGAACGCTTCTTCGGACCGAGGACCAATGCCTCGGTCTGCTCCAGGAAGCGCTTTTCTGGCTGAACCAGCCCGAGGTCCAAGAGGACCCAGTGGCACTGGACTTAGCCAGTCGGAGCGGCGACCTCCTGATGGAGATGTCCCCACCCGAGGACATGCACCTCATGGCGGAAGTGCATGAAAACCTCCGGCTCCTAGTACAGCGCGTGACCGACAGGAGGCTGCTGCTGGTCACGCCGCTCGCAGCCAAAGTAAGGGAGCTGCTGCCCATCCCTACGGAGACAACGCAGTCTCCCTCCGCAACCGCAAGCCGGAGAAAAAAGAGAAGGAAGCCTAAAGAGAGACCGGAAGAAGCACCAACAATCCGCCTGGGAGCTGCCTTTCTCTCCCCAGCTTCTTTCCCTGCCAGTCATCGGGGGGAGTCCCTGATCGCCCCAGACATCACCCCCGTCACGAAGTTGCCTTCGCAGGCAGCTTCCCCCTTCAGGGGAACTCGTTTGGCACTTAAAGGGGCCAGGGCAGTGCTGGACGCTATCCCGCGGGTCCTGCAATCCCTTAAAGGGACAGCGCACAGCCCGGAAGCGCCAATCCTGGAAGCCCTGGCTGAGGTGCTTGACCTCCTGCCTGATGCTGCCCCTCTGCCTGATGCTGCCGCTCTGCCTGCAGCCATCCTGCCTGAAGCTACCGCGCCTCCTGCTGCCGCACACATTTACATTTACATTTACATTTACAGCATTTGGCAGATGCCCTTAGCCAGAGCGACTTACATAAGTGCTTTAAGACTCCACAATGAATTTTTCCGGATACTAGCTCAGTAAAAACCAAGGCTATGAATACCATCGATTTAAGTAATGCAAGTATAATGCCAGAAGTGCTAATTCAGGTATTTCTGGAAAAGGTGTGTTTTAAGTCGTCTTTTGAAGACATTCAGTGACTCAGCTGTTCGGACATCTAGGGGGAGTTCATTCCACCAACTTGGTGCCAGAACAGAGAAGAGTCGGGAGGTGTGTCTTCCTTGTGCCTTGAGGGGTGGTGGGACCAGTCGAGCAGTGCTGGAGGATCGGAGAGATCGTGGTGCAGTGCGGGGTGTGATGAGGTCTTTTAGGTAGGATGGAGCCAGATCATTTTTGGCTTTGTATGCGAGCATCAGTGTTTTGAATCTGATGCGGGCAGCCACAGGAAGCCAGTGTAGGGAGCGCAGCAAAGGAGTGGTGTGGGTGAACTTGGGAAGGTTGAAAACAAGTCGAGCAGCTGCATTCTGAATCAGTTGGAGGGGACGAATGATGCTCAGTGGTAAACCCGCTAGGAGCGAGTTGCAGTAGTCAAGGCGGGAGATGACGAGGGACTGAACGAGTATCTGGGTAGCCTGTGTGGAAAGAAATGGACGTATCCTTCTGATATTAAACAGGAGAAACCGACAAGAGCGGGAAACGTTGGCGATATGAGAGGAAAAGGATAGACGATTGTCCATGGTAACCCCAAGGTAGCGAGCAGAAACCGAAGGACGGATCAGGGAGTTGTCGAGGGAGATCGCAAGGTCCAGGAGGGGGGATGAGTCAGCAGGGATGTACAGCAGTTCCGTTTTACTAGGGTTGAGTTTCAGTTGGTGAGCGGTCATCCAAGATGAGATATCAGCTAGACATGCAGATATCTTAGTGGAGACATGAGTGTCTGAAGGAGGGAACGAGAGGATGAGTTGAGTGTCATCTGCATAGCAGTGGTATGAGAAGCCATGAGAGGATATGACCTCACCAAGAGATTTGGTATAGAGGGAGAACAGGAGTGGGCCAAGAACTGAGCCCTGAGGGACGCCAGTGAAGAGACTACGTGGGGTAGATGTGAGTCCTTTCCATGTCACTTTGTATGATCGGCCTTCGAGGTAGGATGCAAGCCATTGCCAAGCCAAACCACCAATGCCAAGACTCCTAAGGATGGATAGGAGAGTCTTGTGGTTAACCGTGTCAAATGCTGCTGATAGGTCAAGAAGGATGAGGACAGATGACAGCTTAGCTGACCTAGCAGCATGCAGCTTCTCAGTTACTGCTAAGAGGGCAGTCTCTGTGGAGTGAGCTGCTTTGAAGCCAGACTGATTAGGATCCTGGAGGTTGTTCTGAGAGAGGTAAAGAGAGAGCTGGTTGTAGACTGTGCGTTCGAGGATTTTTGAAAGGAAGGAAAGAAGAGATACTGGTCGGTAGTTGCAAGTGTCCGAGGGATTTAGAGTGGGTTTTTTCAAGATGGGAATGACCCTGGCTATTTTGAATGCTGTTGGTACATGACCGGAAGTTATGGAGCCATTAATGATAGTGGTGATGAAGGGGAGAAGGTCCAGAGAGATTGTCTGGAGCAATGTGGAAGGGATTGGATCCAGTGGGCAGGTGGTAGGGTTGGAAGATGAGATGACTTTCATGATCTCATCAACTGTAAGACTGGTAAACTGGGTCAGTAAGGGGGAAGGGAAATCCTGGGTGTGTAGTGTAGTGGATGGGGAGGGAGAGAATGTCTGGCAGATTTCGCCAATCCTTTCGTAAAAGAAGGTGGCAAAGTCTTCAGCAGTCAAGCAGGATGGAGCAGGAGGAGTTGGAGGGTTGAGTAGTGATGAAAAGATATTATGGAGTTTACGGGGATCATGTGAGGATAGCTCAAGTTTTTCCTTATAAAAGGCAGTTTTAGCTGCAGTCACATCCGAAGAGAATTTGGATAGAAGAGTATGGTAGGAAGACAGATCTGCATTAAGTTTAGATTTCTTCCATGTCCTCTCTGCTACCCGCAATTCCCTTCGGTTGCTGCGCAATGCAGCTGAAAGCCAAGGAGCAGGGCGATTTTTCTTGGGGTTAAGAGACAGTGGGCAGAGGTGATCAATGGATGAGGAAAGTGAGGAGAGAAGAGTATCAGTTGCAGGTTCCAGTGCAAGGGAGGAAAAGGAGTTAAGGTCAGGAAGATAGGACAGGGTGCAGGAAGCAACAGATGAAGGGGAGACAGAGTGGAGGTTTGGTCTAGTGGGTGAGAAATGTTGAAAGCCAGGATTGGGTAAGACAGGAAGGGTGATGGTAAAGGATACTAAGTGGTGATCAGAAATGTGAAGAGGAGTAATGGTGATGCACACGAGGCTCCTGATGGAGCAGTGACTGCTGCGGCGCCTCCTGCCGGCCGCGTGCTGGCGGTGCCTGTAGTGGCGCCCCCTGTTGGCCACTAAGCCTGTCCTGCCTGTCCAGCCCTCAGCTACGCCTGCTGTCACGGTCCCCGCTCCAGTCCCCCCAGCCCTAGTTCCAGTCCCTGAGGAGGTCCCGGACAGATCAACCACCGCTCCTTCCTCCTTTGAAGAGGAGGAGCTCGAGTGGGACCCCTTGGGGACCTCCCTAATGACTCGTCTTCCCTCGCCTCGGCGCGGTCAAGCCCGACCGGAACCTCCGCCTGTCGGTGTCCCAGAAAGGGAGAGGACATAGGCGCAGGGGTCGGGTCCCGCCTGCGGTCCCCCGGGCTCCTGCTCGGTGGTCGCCTGCGGGTCCCCCGTCGTCGCCTCGTTGGCCACCTGTGGTCCCGCCTCGGTGGCCGGCTGCGGGTCTCCCCGCTCTGGGTCGTCGGTGGACGGCGCCTCCGTCTGCTGTGGCTGCGGCGTCGCCTGCTGCGGCTTCCCCTCCTTGCCTTCGCCGTGTTCCCCTTCTGCTCCCTCCTTGCCTTCGCTGGTGCTCCCTCCAGCTTCCTTCTCTGCCCCTCCGTTGGTCCCTCCGGCTACCTCCTCTGCCCCGTCGTTGTCCCCTCCGGCTCCTGCCTCGCGGTCGCCCGGGGGCCCTCCGGCTTCGCCCCCTGGGGTTCCCTTGGGCTCCCCTGGTTCCTCCTCCCTTTCCCTTTCTGCCTCCTGTCTCTGCTCCTCGTCCCTCTCTGGTTCCTTCGTTCACTCCTGGCCCTTTTGTTCCACCTGTCGGTGTTCCCCCGGTGTCTCCCTTCCTGGTCTGTCTGTCCGCGTTCCCCGTCCTTTGTCAGGTTTTGACTTGGTTTTTGCCCCTTGTTTTGTGTTTCTGTTCTGTTCCCGGTCCCTCGTTGATGTTTTTGCTCTTGTTTTCCAGGTCCTGTTTCCCCGGTCTTGTCTCGTCCGTTGCCTCCCCTGAGGCGCGCCCGAAGTGCGCGCCTTTGGGGGGGGGGTTCTGTCACGCCCAGCTCCATCCGATCCTTGTGTGTGTCACGCCCAGCTCGTTACCTCGTGTTAATCCCCGATTGTGATCACCTGTTACCTGTTATTTCGACTGGTTTCATGTATATTAGTCCACGTCTTCCTTAGTTGGGTGTCCGTCATTGATGTTGGTTCGTTGCCGTCTGCCCCGTGTTTCCTTTAATAAACCCGCTTGTAAGTGGATTATCACCTTCCTGCCTCGTCCTTCCCCACGATTCTGACATTTACCTGTTTACGTGGGTGGCTGTTTTATTTCTATTTATTGTTCTTATTTCGGTCGGCGTGAGTGCCTGTCTGTCCTGTCTGTTAATTAACAGCGCGATTATTACCAACAGTGAGCTGCGGGCGTCTCGTGTGCGGCATTTTCTGTCCGCGTTTAACTCCGTAACAAACACCCGCGGGGCGATAATAACTAATAATATCTAATAATACCTAACGTCGGTATCGTTACCCAGCGCCGGAAAAGGACAGTTACTCCTGAGCTTTGCTCGGTCGCCAGTCGGGGCAGGGAGAACATTTTTCATTTTTTTCCTGCTCCGGTAGTTACCTGCTGTGAGGGGGTTTTTGTGGTTTTTCGACCTCCCAAGAGCAACTTCGATTTCGCTTTTGTTTTTAGTTCATACTTGGTTCAGGCAGAAGTTCTTCTGGTAAGTAGTAGTAAATTTATCAGGTTTCAAATTTTAAATAAAGATAATAATTAAGTTCTGTTTTAACACAAGTAATAACTTATTTTAGTATACTTGGCACTTTACTGCATTTATCGTTACGTAAATTAATCTTTATAGTTAAATACACTATATAAGTTTACTGGGCTGGGAGTACGGGGTCATAGTGAGTTAGTTAATTATGGGGCCAGCTCAGTGTTGCGTTTGCAAGATGTTTGCCCTTCTGGACGTTAGTGTCCAGTCGGACTTCATCTGCGAGCGATGTAAGCTAGTGGACTCACTCATGGTCAAGGTTCACGACCTTGAGGAGCAACTGGCTCTCATCCAATGCAACAGTGAGTTAGAGGAGCTGGTTAATACACCGTTTAGGGAGATGGTGTGTACGCCACTAGCGGGGAGGAGGGAAAATGAAGAGCAGAGAGGTCGAGAGAGCTGGGTGACCATAGGTCATAGACGCAGGAAAAGGCGTACACACGTTACAGAGGCGGCATCACCTAAGGTGTCTGTGTCTAACAGGTTTCAGGTGCTTCTAACTTTAGAGCCGGAAGGGACTGGGGAGGCAGGTGGGCCCTTGGGCACTGAGGAGCCCCCTCCCCCCAGGAAGAGGGAGGTTGTGGTAGTGGGGGATTCAATTATTAGGGGAGTAATTATGTGTGCATGTGTGATAGAGGGTCTAATACGGTGTCTTGCCTGCCTGGTGCCCAGGTAGGAGACCTTCCAGATCGTGTGGACAAGCTTTTGGCTCCAGTTGTCGTGGTGCATGTTGGCACCAACGACATAGGCAAGGGTAGGAGGGCTGTTCTGCAGGATAAATTTATAGAAGTCGCCAATAAGCTTAGAAGCAGAACGTCCATGGTGGTATTCTCTGAAATACTCCCCGTGCCATGCGCAAGTCAGGCTAAGTTAGCTGAGATAAGGAGATTAAATGCGTGGCTAAAAGGATGTTGTAGGAAAGAGGGGTTTAGGTTTATGGGGCACTGGAGGACCTTCTGGAACAGGTGGGACCTGTTCAAGCCGGATGGGTTGCATCTGAACCGGAGGGGAACCAGTGTACTGGGAAGACGTATTTGTAGTACAGTAGTTGAGGAATGTTTAAACTAGGGACTGGGGGGGCAGGGAGGTTAGATAAGTATGTAAGTGGGGGGAAACGGAAAGCCCCAAAAAATCATATTATAAGTAGGCACCGTAATAGGCCTACCTTTTGTTGTCTGTATTTAAACGCCAGGAGTATTAGGAATAAAATTCATGATTTAGAGGCTTTTATCTCATCGGACTCTTATGATATTATAGGAATAACTGAAACGTGATTGAGAGAAAAGGATGGACAAGAATATAATATGGATGGTTGCACATTGTTCTGTAAAGACCGTATAGGTAAGAAGGGAGGTGGTGTTGCAGTATATGTAAAGGAAAACTTGCAGGCAAGGGAGCTTACTGATATAAGTAAAACTACGGAAGCTATATGGGTAAAATTAGATGCTAAAAACTCAAATAGCCTAATTGTCGATGTTTGTTACAGAGCACCTAATGTTGCTGCCGAGGAAAGCAGATTGTTATACAGTGATATTAGGATTATGAGCAATAAAAATGATGTGGTAGTTATGGGTGATTTTAATCTACCGGGTGTTAATATATTACATTTCACCTGCACTATTTAACCCAGTGTATGTGCTTCTTGTAAAAGGGGTGCGGCGGTTATGCGAGTGGTGTTGGTGTTTTTTTTTAGGTGTTTTAGTGTTTGTGTGCGTGACGGAGGGAGGAAGCTGTTGAGAGTCTCTAATAAATGTTATCAACAAATAAACGTCGTGTTTATTTCAGTTTAACATGGTAGCAGAGGATGGTTGCTAAGGATGGCAGCTAGTTATAAAGTCCCGCCGAAGTTTGATGAAGCCAGACTGTATGAGTGCTGGAAAAATGAAATCAATGTCTGGACGCGAGTTACCGACCTTGACAGAAGGAAACCGCAATGGAAATACCTGCGGAAGATTTGGACAGTGATAGCGGTATGACGACGTTAATGGCGAAGCTTGACGCCATGTTTCTAAAAGAGGAAAAGGATCGCACATATGAAGCGTATTCTTATTTTGATGGCATAACGAAGAACAGTTCAGTTTCCATGGCGGACTACATAATTGACTTTGAGCAGCGTTACAACCGGATGAAAAAATATAATATGACGCTTCCTGATGCTGTGTTGGCTTTTAAGCTTTTAGATACGGCTTGCCTCGACGAAAAAAGCAGACAGCTAGCTCTGACAGCCTGTACTGAGTTAAAGTTCTCCTCCATGAAGTCGGCTCTCAAAAGGATTTTTGGAGGGAAAACTACAGGATCATTGAATGGAATACAAGTGAACCAAGAATTTGCATTTTTCACAGAACAAAGACCGCAAGGCAGAGGGAAACGGAACGCGATGTCACAAAGTGGACTACAAAAGCAGCAATTACAGGGGACTAATCCCCTGGATAAGTTTGGTAAGAGATCCAGATGTGGTATTTGCCAGTGTACATTTCATTGGGCTAAAGACTGTCCTCATAAGAAAACTGAACAAGTGCGAATAACTGAAGATGCAAATGTAGAAGAGTGTAATATCACACTGTTTATAAAGGCCTCCATGTCAGATGCTGAGATATTCATGACTGAATCACTGGGATCAGCGATTATTGACATGGCTTTTACTCGTACTGTGTGTGGGGAGAAATGGCTAGAAAACTATATTGACGGCCTCACTCAAGAACAAGTGAACCAACTAATGCAAACAGAAACTCCAAGTTGCAGACCATTTCGGTTCGGCGATGGGAATCTGGTGTATTCCACAAAAAATGTGAAACTACCAGCTAAAATAGGACTGACAAAATGCAATATTGAAACCGAAGTTGTCCTGCTGAGTAAAACGTCACTGAAGAAGGCAGGAACCATTCTGGACATGAAAAAGGACAGTGCAGTGATGTTCAAACAATCCATTCCTCTTGAGTTTACTAGTTCTGGACATTACTGTGTAGACATCAGAGACAAAGAAGCTAAAAAAACTCAAAGTGAAGAGGAGGTCCTTACAGTGACAGAAAATATGTCTACAGATGAGAAACGCAGAGTGCTTCTGAAGCTCCATAAGCAGTTTGGTCATGCATCGGCAGACAGACTACAGAGACTTATTCACAGTTCAGGAAATAAGGACAAAGAATGCTGTACTATTCTACAACAGATAGTAAATGACTGTGAAATATGCAAGAAGTACAAAAGGACAAAGCCAAAGCCTGCTGTGGGGTTACCTTTAGCTTCAGAGTATAACGAGACTGTGGCGGTAGATCTGCACGAGTTAGAGCCAGGTGTGTGGTATCTTCACATAATCGATCACTTTACATGGTTCAGCGCTGCAAACATTGTGACTACAAAGAAGTCATCTGAAATTGTAAACTCCTTCATTCATACTTGGATTAGTGTGCATGGCGCCCCTCAGAGACTGTACAGCGACAACGGAGGTGAATTTAACAGTGAATAGATCAGAGACATGGCTGAGAACTTTAATATCGAGACAAGAACAACAGCAGGATACAGTCCTTGGAACAATGGACTACTCGAAAGACATAATCAGACACTGACTGAAATCATCTTGAAGGTCAAACGAGAGAATGGATATGACTGGCACACTGCCCTTAATTGGGCCCTCATGGCTAAGAACAGTATGTTGAATGTTCATGGCTACAGTCCGAATCAGTTAGTGTTTGGACAAAATCCTAATCTTCCTTCTGTGATAGTCGATAAACTACCTGCTTTAGAAGGCACTACTATGAGTGCTAGAGTGGGAGAACACATTTCTGCCTTACATGCTTCCAGGAAAGCATTCACAGAAGCTGAGTCTTCTGAGCGGATAAGAAGGGCAATACGTAAGCAGCTCAGGCCCACTGATGAAATGTATGTGACCGGAGACAATGTATATTACAAAAGAGGGGACTGTCCAGAGTGGAAGGGACCAGGGGTAGTTATTGGTCAGGATGGAGCTGTTGTGTTTATAAGAGATGGGGGGATTCTTGTAAGAGTGCACCAATCCAGGCTCTGTAAGATAAACATGCAGGATCAGGAGTCTCAGGATAAGCAAACTGTGAAAGACAACAGGCAAAAAAAAAACAAAACAGCTTAAGCAATGTAGCAGTAAGCTCAGATAGTGAAGAATATACAGACAGCGAACAGGAAACAATCGGCGACAGGGAGGTAAATACAGGAGAAGTGGTTCATCCTAGTGTGACACAAATGGAAAAGGATCACATTGTCTGTGATAACCCTATCTCTCCCACTGGTGTAAAGATTAAGAAGGGAGAAACTGTGACCTGTGTAAACTGTGTAGGCCAATCAGTTTAACTAGTATTACTGGAAAAATTATGGAAGCTATAATTCAAGTGAAAATGGTAGATTACCTAGATGCAAAAAACATTATAAAGGATAGCCAACATGGATTTAGGAGAGGTAGATCCTGCTTAACGAATCTACTTGAGTTCTCTGAGGAAGCTACAAGTGAAATTGATCACAAACAGGCCTATGATGTGATTTACTTAGATTTCCAGAAGGCCTTTGATGTTGTCCCCCACAAACGGCTCTTGCTAAAGCTTGAAGCTGCAGGGATTTTAGGAACTGTGGCAGCTTGGATCGAAAACTGGCTAACTGACAAGAAGCAGCGAGTAGTTATTAGAGGCACAATGTCACAGTGGGCCTCCGTTCATAGTGGGGTACCGCAGGGTTCAATTTTAGGACCACTATTGTTCCTAATTTACATTAATGATATTGACACAAATACATATAGTAAACTGGTTACATTTGCAGACGACACCAAGGTGGGCGGTGTAGCAGATACTGATCTAGCAGCAGAGAGGCTTCAACGGGATCTGGATTTAATTAGCGAATGGGCTGATACTTGGCAGATGAAATTTAACACAGATAAATGTAAGGTACTCCATGTAGGGAGCAGAAATATAAAGTACAGATATTTTATGGGTTCCACTGAAATAAAGGTAGCTGAATACGAGAAAGATCTCGGTATGTATGTTGATGCTTCCATGTCCCACTCTCGCCAGTGTGGGGAAGCAATAAAGAAGGCGAACAGAATGTTGGGTTATATCTCTAGGTGTGTGGAGTTTAAGTCAAGGGAGGTGATGTTACACTTATATAATTCCTTGGTAAGACCCCACCTAGAATACTGTGTGCAGGTTTGGTCACCATACCTCAAGAAGGACATTGCTGCCTTAGAAAAGGTGCAACGAAGAGCTACGAGAATGATTCCTGGTCTTAGAGGAATGTCTTATGAGGAGAGGTTAGCGGAACTGAATCTGTTTAGCCTTGAGCAAAGGAGACTAAGGGGGGATATGATTCAGGTCTATAAGATTCTAACAGGTCTGGATGCTGTTCAGCCAAATGACTATTTCAATATTAGTCTAAATTCTAGAACTCGTGGCCATAAGTGTAAATTAGCGGGAGAACATTTTAAAACAAATTTGAGGAAGCACTTCTTTACACAGCGTGTAGTTAGAGTATGGAATAGTCTTCCTGCTAGTGTAGCAGAAGCTAAAACCATGGGTTCCTTTAAATCAGAGCTAGATAAGATTTTAACAACTCTGAGCTATTAGTTAAGTTCTCCCCAAACGAGCATGATGGGCCTAATGGCCTCCTCTCGTTTGTAAATTTCTTATGTTCTTATGTTCTTATTACCTGGACTCAAATAACATTTTGAGGGATAGCCAGCATGGATTTAGCAGAGGTAGATCCTGTTTAACAAATCTTTTGGAGTTTTTTGAGGAAGCTACTCAGGAAGTTGATGATAAGAAGGCCTATTATGTCATCTACTTAGATTTCCAAAAGGCTTTTGATGTTGTCCCCCACAAGAGGCTCTTACTTAAACTCAAAGCGACAGGTCATTTAGGAACTGTAGTGACCTAAAATTGATAACTGGTTAACAGATAGGAAGCAGCGAGTAGTTATAAGAGGCACAATGTCACAGTGGGCCTGCGTTCATAGTGGGGTACCGCAGGGTTCAATTTTAGGACCACTATTGTTCCTAATTTACATAAATGATATAGACACCAATATATACAGTAAACTGGTGAAATTTGCAGATGACACCAAGGTGGGTGGTGTAGCAGATACTGAACTAGCGGCTCAGCAGCTACAGTGGGATGTTGATTTAATTAGTGACTGGGCCAATACCTGGCAGATGAAATTTAACATAGACAAATGTAAGGTACTCCATGTAGGGAGCAGAAATATAAAGTACAGGTATTTTATGGGACCTACTGAAATAAAGGTAGCTGATTATGAGAAAGACCTTGGTGTGTATGTTGATGCTTCCATGTCTATTTCTCGCCAGTGCAGGGAAGCAATAAAAAAGGCCAATAGGATTTTGGGGTATATCTCCAGGTGTGTGGAGTTTAAGTCAAGGGAGGTAATGCTAAGATTATACAATTCCTTGGTGAGACCTCACCTAGAATATTGTGTGCAGGTTTGGTCACCATATCTTAAAAAGGACATTGCGGCCTTTGAAAAGGTGCAGCGTAGGGCCACAAGAATGATTCCTGGTCTTAGAGGAATGTCATACGAGGAAAGGTTAGTTGAGCTAAATCTGTTCAGCCTCAAGCAAAGGAGACTGAGAGGGGACATGATCCAGGTCTATAAGATTCTAACAGGTTTGGATGCTGTTCAACCAAATAGTTACTTCAGCATTAGTTCAAATACAAGAACTCGTGGCCATAGGTGGAAATTAGCGGGAGAACATTTCAAACTGGATTTAAGGAAGCACTTCTTTACACAGCGTGTAGTCAGAGTATGGAATAGTCTTCCTGATAACATAGTGCAAGCTGAATCCTTGGGTTCCTTTAAATCAGAGCTAGATAAGATTTTAATAACTCTGAGCTATTAGTTAAGTTCTCCCCAAGCGAGCTCGATGGGCCGAATGGCCTCCTCTCGTTTGTATAGTTCTTATGTTCTTATGTGATCTGGCGCAATATAGAAAATAAAATTAAATAAAATTAACTTGATCTTTAATGAGGGGCTGGAGGTGCCGTTGGGAGGGTGCAGCGCTCCCTTAATATAATGGTAGGGGAAACACTGCGATACCTAATGGCAGTCAAGGTGCCGTTGTCTAGACTGTAGAGGTGTATCACTGACCCACCACCAAACTGGTCATGCCGAACAATGTTATAGGCAGCATAATGTCCTCCATGGCTTCTCCAGACCCTTTCATGTCTGTCATTTGGCCACCCTCATGAAGTCTGTTTATGATTGTTTGGTCAGAGACATTCACACAAGTGGCCTGCTGGAGGTCATTTTGTAGGGCTCTGGCACTGGCCTGTTTCTCCTTGCACAATGGAGCAGATGCTGCTGATGAGTTAAGGACCTTCTGCGGCCCAATCCAACTCTTCTAGAGTAACTGCCTGTCTCCTGGAGTTTCATCCATGCACTTGTGACTGTGTTGGGAGACGCAGCAAACCTTCTAGCAATGGCAGATATTGAATTGCCATCCTGGAGGAGTTGGACTACCTATGCAACCTCTGTAGGGCCAGGTATCGCCTCATGCTAACAGTAGTGACACTGACCATAGCCAAATGCTAGTGAAAAAACAGTCAGAAAAGATGAGGGGAAAAAATGTCACTGGCCTCCACCTGTTAAACCATTCCTGTTTTGGGGGTCTTCTCATTGTTGCCCCTCTAGTGCACCTGTTGTCCATCCATCCATCCATCATCTGCCGCTTGTCCGGGGTTCGGGTCGTGGGGGTAGCAGCTTCAGTAGAGGCACCCAGACCTCCCTCTCCCCAGCTAACCCCACCAGCTCCTCGGGGGGGACACCAAGGCGTTCCCAGGCCAGCCGAGAGATATAATCCCTCCAGCGAGTCCTGGGCCTGCCTCGGGGCCTCCTCCCTGTAGGACAGGCACGGAAAACCTCTCCGGGTAGCCGCCCAGGAGGCATCCGCACCAGATGTCCAAACCACCTCAACTGGCTCCTTTCGACGTGAAGAAGCAGCGGTTCTACTCTGAGGCCCTCCCGGATATCCGAACTTCTCACCCTATCCCTAAGGGAGAGCCCAGACACCCTGCGGAGAAACCTCATTTCGGCCGCTTGTATTCACGATCTCGTTCTTTCGGTCATTACCCATAGCTCATGACCATAGGTGAGGGTAGGGACAAAGATGGACCAATAGATCGAGAGCTTGGCTTTTTGGCTCAGTTCTTTCTTAGCCACGACGGACCGGTTAAGCGCCTGCAGAACTGCAGACGCCGCTCCGATCCGTCTATCCAGCTCCCGATCTCGCCTACCCTCACTCGTGAACAAGACCCCGAGATACTTAAACTCCTCCACTTGAGGCAGTACGTCTTCCCCAACCCGAAGAGGGCAAACCACCCGTTTCCGGCTGAGAACCATGGTCTCGGACTTGGAGGTGCTAATCCTCATCCCTGCCGCTTCGCACTCGGCTGCGAACCGCCCCAGTGCCTGCTGGAGATCCCCAGCAGATGAAGCCAACAGGACGACATCGTCCACAAAAAGCAGCGAGGCAATCCTGAGGTCACCAAACTGGACACCCTCGAGGCCTTGGCTGCGCCTAGAAATCCTGTCCATAAATATGATAAACAGGACCGATGACAAAGGGCAGCCCTGGCGGAGCCCAACACGCACCTGGAACACGTCCGACTTATTGCCGGCAATGCGGACCAAGCTTCTGCTCCGTTCGTACAGGGACCGGATCGCCCACAACAGTGGACCCCGGACCCCATACTCTCGAAGCACCCCCCACAGAGCACCTCGGGGAACCCGGTCGTAAGCCTTTTCCAAATCCACAAAACACATGTAGACTGGATAGGCAAACTCCCAGGCCCCCTCCAGTACCCCTGCAAGGGTATAAAGCTGGTCCAGTGTTCCACGACCAGGACGAAAACCGCATTGTTCCTCCTGAATCCGAGATTCGACTATCGATCTCACCCTCCTCTCCAGTACCCTGGAATAGACCTTCCCAGGGAGGCTGAGAAGTGTGATCCCCCTGTATTTGGAACACATCCTCCGGTCCCCTTTCTTAAATAAGGGGACCACCACCCCGGTCTGCCAATCCAGCGGCACTGTCCCTGACCTCCACGCACTGTTGAGAAGGCGTGTCAGCCACGACAGCCCCACAACATCTAGAGCCTTCAGGTACTCCGGACGGATCTCGTCCACCCCCGGGGCCCGGCCACCACGGAGTTGTTTAACCGCCGCGGCCACCTCAGCCTCAGTGATGGGCAAGCCCCCCCCAGCACCCTCGGGCTCTGTGCCCTCAGATGTCTCAAATGCAGTATGCGTAGATGTATCTGAGGCAGGGTTGAGGAGGTCCTCAAAGTATTCCTTCCACCTCCGGATGATGTCCCCAGGTGAGGTCAACAGCCCCCCCCCCCCTCTATAAATAGTAGGAACCAGGAGCTGCTTCCCCCCCCTGATACTCCGTATGGTTTGCCAGAACCTTTTTGAGGCCGACCGAAAGTCACTTTCCATGGCCTCACCGAACTCCTCCCACGCCCGGGTTTTTGCTTCTGTGACCGCCCGAGCCGCGTTCCGCCTGGCCCGCCGGTACCCGTCAGCTGCCTCCGGAGACCCCCGGGCTAATAATTCCCGGTAAGCCTCCTTCTTCAGCTTCACGGCCCCCCTCACCTCTGGTGTCCACCATCGGGTACGGGGGTTACCGCCACGACAGGCACCAACCACCCTGCAGCCACAGCTCCGTACGGCTGCTTCCACAATGGAGGTCCGGAACAGTGTTCATTCGGACTCAATGTCCGCTACCTCCCCCGGCATGCAGTCGGAATTCTGCCGGAGGCACGAGTTAAAGCTTCAGCGAACAGGAGCCTCTGCCAGACGTTCCCAGCAGACCCTCACTATGCGCTTGGGCCTACCAGGTCTGACCGGCTTCCTCCCCCTCCACCTGAGCCAACTCATCACCAGGTGGTGATCAGTTGACAGCTCTGCCCCTCTCTTTACCCGAGTGTCCAAGACAGAGGGCCGCAGATCAGTTGATACGATTATAAAATCGATCATCGACCTGTAGCCCCGGGCATGTTCGTACCATGTCCACTTATGGACACCCTTATGCTCGAACATGGTGTTCGTTATGGACAAACCATGCATTGCACAGAAGTCCAATAACAGAACACCACTCGGATTCAGATCAGGGAGGCCGTTCCTCCCAATCACCCACTTCCAGGTCACACTGTCATTGCCCACGTGAGCGCTGAAGTCCCCCAGCAAAACGATGGAATCCCCCCGCGGCATGCCAAATAGCATACCGCTAAGGGAATCCAAGAAGGCCGGGTACTCCGAACTGACATTCGGCGCATAAGCGCAGATGACAGTCAGAGACCTATCCCCGACCCGAAGGCGCAGGGAAACAGCCCTCTCGTTCACCGGGGTAAACTCCGGTGTTAATGCACCGAGCTGTGGGGCCACCAATAGCCCCACCCCAGCCCGGCGTCGCTCACCCGCCGCAACTCCAGAGTAAAAGAACCTCCAGCCCCTCTCCAGGAGATTGGTTCCAGAACCCAAGCTATGTGTTGAGGTGAGCCCGACTATATCTAGTCGATACCTCTCAACCTCACGCACAAGCTCAGGCTCCTTCCCCACCAGAGAGGTGACATTCCATGTCCCGAAAGCCAGTTTTGTCAGCCAGGGATCGGACCGCCAGGGCCTCCCTTGGCTGCCACCCGATCCACAATGCACCGAACCCCTGACATTCCCCTTGTGGGTGGTGGGCCCACCTGGGGACAGTCCCGCGTGCCTCTTTCGGGCTGTGCCCGGCCGGGCCCCACGGGCCAAGTCCCGGCCACCAGGCGCTCGCCAACGGGCTCCTCCCCCAGGCCTGGCTCCAGGGTGGGGCCCCGGTGACCCTAGTCCGGGCGAGGGAAACGGGACTGTTGTTAATTTCATTAACACCAAAGCAGCTGAAACTGATTAACTCTCTGGGGTCGAGTATGTCGTCGGCGACATCGCGTACTTTTCGCGTCTATTTCAGTTTATATCTCGCTGAAATCTTAATGTAGAATCATGAAAAAAACGCTGGCTAAATCCGTAATCTGTCTTCTTTTCAAAACGTCCATTGTCGGAAGTATTAAAGTTTTTTTAACTAGGTTAAATCGGCAAAAAAGTAAACCATGTCATCTTACTTTGTTTTACCTGCATCGGGGGCGTGTAGTACCACTCTCACCCGAAGATCGCTATTCACATTATAAATAGCCGCATTAGCGCGTATTCAAATCGCATTCGCATGGTAATTTGATTAACAGCGCAACGGTGAAACGCGATCCAGATACATCCCCTTCAGCGCCATAAAAGGGGGTTGGGGACGTGCCCAGGTGACAATGGCTCATTCATACACATGAAAGTTGCTACATATTCAATGAAAGGAGCCAGAAATAGTGACATGAGTTAGGTTTTTCTTATTTATTTATCCAAATGAATGTTGCATCTACACCATTTAGTCATCTTCATGTAGCCAAGACTTTGGTGATCAGATATCTGGGATCAAAACAAACTGCCAGCATTGCTTACTATGTACTTTTATAATGTTTCTGCAAGTGTTCCAAACTGCATTTTGCAATGTCTATACTTTGATGTCAAATTTCAAACTTCACAAAAATCTAACATATTTACAATATATATTAAAATAAAGATGAGTGTAATGGCAAAACAAATATATAAGAAATTATTTATTTGCCATGAATTAAGTTTATGATATTTGAAGAAATGTGTGATCATGCCCCAGTCAGTGAAAGTGTGTTTCCTACCCCTAGACCCCAAAGGGTTAAAAACCCCCTCTGCTACTTAACTGACCAGTAGCCTGTACTACAAAGTGGGGTTACTGGCTTATCGAGGTAACTTGTCAGATTTAAGGTAGTCTGGGAAGAAGTGAACGAATATGAAATCCATTTAAACTATGGTACATTAAATCTGACAAATTACCCCGATAAGCCAGTAACCCCGCTTCGTAGTAAAGGCCCCAGATCAATATCCCAGAAGTTCAACTGAATTGACGCTGTACTCTGAAAGTGTTCCTTTAATTTTTTTGAACAGTTTATATCCAAAGGACTAATTGCATCATTCTCACCCAGGTTTTTTTGTCTTCCCCATTCTAGGTACTCTTTGCTTGAAAGTGCTGCAGCCCTGCCATCCTGCCCACCTGTATGGCTGCGAAACCTGCTCTCTCTCTCCTATTGGCCATCATGGCCTGGACTGGGCGGGCCCGCTCCTCGCCCACTGTGCTGCTCCGTCCTCGAGAGAGAGACAGAGATCCTGGCTCCCCTGGAAGCATCAACATAGCAGTTATCTACTCTGGATCATCCTTGCACCCGGAGCTGGGGGTTGATGGGATAGGCATGGGGCCAGGGATGGGAAGGGTGTTGCCCCCTAGGGTTGGCTTCGGACACATCTCGGGGAGCCTCTCGGAGAGCGTGGTGACCCAGTATGGCTCTGCCAATATGATCTGGCTGGCGGTGAATGAGAGCAGCCCCCAGAGCCTCCTGCTGCAGCTCTGTGACCTGCTGGCCACACGGCCTCTGCAAGGTTTGGTATATGAGGATGACAGGCTCCCGTCCATGCCCAGGGGTCCCCTGGCCCCAGTGCTGGAGTTTGTTTCTGCCCAGACATCCCTGCCAATAGTGGCTGTGGGAGGTGGTGCAGGCCTGGGAAGGGAGCCACAGGTAAGTTGTTTGCTGGGATATGTGTCTGCCTTGATGAGGGATGTGTTGAGTACCGGTTCTTATACGATTGGTATGTACTGGACCATACTACAGATTTCGGTGCTGTCAGGGTCAGGGCCTGTCCGCCCCTACCCTTCGTGTCTCTATTCCGTTTGGCCAGCAGGTGTTGCTGACCATCTCGCCTTTTCACTCCCTGTCTAACCCTTCTGTGCTCCCTTGCTCTCTGGACTGCTGCATGGCTCATAGGGTTGAGTGTGTGATATGGAGGTTATAATCATATAGTCATGAGTCACCTTTTTGTTAACTTGTTTTGGTTTTATTTTCCTTAGGGTTTGGTATTGTTTTCTTTGTCGTTGCTTTGTGTTCCTGATTTTGGTCTTCCCTGTTTGCGCGTGAGTTAACTACGTTCTGCTTGGCTTGTTCCTAGTTTTTTCCTAGTGTAATCAGCCCTCTGTTATGTTCTCTAGTTTCTTGTGCCTGCCCTTTGTTAGTCCTCGTTACCTGTGTAGTTAAGTGCCTGCCTTTAATTTCCCCAGTCAGTCATTGTGTGTTCATGTTGTTGTATGTTTGAGGCTTGTTTTATAATTTTGCTACATGTGTTACTTTAGGAATCTTGTAGATAGTTCTTTTTTCCCTGTTTGCTTTTTGACCCCGCGTGGTCCTTTTTATTTTGTGTTTTTTTTTTCCTTCCTTCCTGTTTTTTGTTAATAAACCCCTTTTCTTACTAAGCCGCCAGTGGATAGTCGTCCTTTTTTCCTGTCTGCGCCATGCCACGCCATAACGGGTGCCACTTAAATGTCTGAGCTGTCGATTGTAATATTTGCCTTCTTGTGCTCAGACAACAAGCATCACTGTATCAGTTGCCATTACTAGTTGAAATTATACTTCGATGTCATTAGACACCTGCTATTAGCTAATAGCTACCTTAAACACAGTTAAATTGCTGTAATCTAAAAGGTTACAGCATTAAAGAGATTAAAGTGTGGCTCTATTTCTATTTATTTATTCCAACACCAGGATGTTATGTAGATTTGTCAAGTGTTTTGTATTACTATATGCAAGGTGTTAAGTTAAAATAGGCCTGTTGTTCAATTTTAAGTTAAAATTTGCCTTAATATTAAAGAATAGCTTTTTATTTCTATCAAGCTTTGGTCTGTGCTTTTTTTCCATTAAAAATACTGGGTCAGGCACCGCTTTAGCAGTGGCATCATTTAAAAATAATCATTTTAGCACCAGTATCAGAAAAAACCCAAATGATACCCAAGCCTAAACATTAAGTGCTGTTTGTATGGGGTCCCTTAGCTGCATTTGAGGTGCGAGCTACACGCTTAGCGTCATGGAGATGTTGCAATGCCATATTTAGTACCATGGATGTTGGTGATGGCAGTGATGTGATTCTGTTTATCACCCAAATTCCACTGGGTATTATTTTTCTGTCGTCCCCCCCGGCAGGAGAGTGGCTCAATTTACCTGCAGTTCAGCTCCTCGACTGCGCTCCAATTAGAGGTGATTTTTGAGGTTCTAGAAGAATACGATTGGACATCCTTCTCGGTTGTTTCTACACGTCACCATGGTTACCAGAACTTCCTGGCAATGATAGAGGGCCTCACAGATGGCTCCTTCATCGGCTGGGAGAAGAGGAGTGTGGTAATGCTCAACCTTACGGATGACCCAGGGGAGGCACGTACACGGAGACAGCTGAAAGAGAACGAGGCGCAGGTGAGACGCTCTGAAGGAGGCCTCTCCAGCACGGCATCTCCTCACAAGCGTCATCTCCAAACAAACAACTCTAAATTTATTTCAGGCACCAAGAAGCAAAGACGCTGATTGTGAGCACAAGATCCAGGCTTTGAGGCTCCACCCTCATATCCCTGCGCTCCGCCTTCCGTGTCTCTCCTTTCTATTTTGCTGTACATTTTTTGCTGTGTAATGCCCTCATATCCCTGATCTCTGTCCTCCGTGTCTCTCCCATCCATACTGCTGTGTATATTCCCTATGTAATGCTCTTATATCCCTGCTCTCCACCCTCCGTGTCTCTCTTTTCCATAACACTGTATGGATTCCCTGTGTAATGCCCTTGTATCTCCCTGCTCTCCACCCTCCATGTCTCACCCCTCCATATTAGTGTAGTTTACTCTATTTTCCCTGTACCTCCCAGGTGCGCCTGCTGTACTGTTCACACGAGGAGGCCGAGCTGGTGTTCAGGGCAGCCTGGGCCTCAGGTCAGGCTGGCCCCTCACACATGTGGTTCGCGGTGGGGCCTGCCCTGTCTGGCCTTGGAGTGGAGGGACTCCCCAAGGCCATCTTTGCCGTCAGGCCTCAGGGCTGGAGGGATGAGCCACGCCGAAGGATCGCTAAGGGGGTGTTAGTCCTGACCCATGCAGCTGTGACTATGAGGAAGGACTATGGGGCCTCAGCAGAACCTAGCTTTGCTGGCAACTGTCAGACGGACAGCAATCATACCCAAAGGCTGCCTGGCAGGATCAGGTGAGCAGTGCCAGCATCCAAGAATTCTATGATGCCTGTTTAATATAATTTATGACTCTGTATTTAATAGCATTAAGACAATGATGAGAAGAATAGTAGGGAATAATAATTGATGCAGTTGTGCTTCCCCTGGTTGTTAACTTGTGCCAGATTTGTTAATGATGCTTATAGTGATGCCTTTTGTACGGGGGACCCTGGGAGACATTAGATACACCCCCCCCCCCCCCCCCCGAAACCAACAACTGAACCAAATAAAACAAAAGTTTCATGAGGGGCTGTATGACACACAGGTCCAACATACAGTATAAATTAATATAGTATATCAGTGCCCAAATAATCCTGCCCCCCAGAGCTGCTTTTATTACTGACTTAATGCTGTCACTACTAACATAATGTTGTCGGTACTGACTTTATGCTGTCTCCTGCATGATGCCCAGTAACTAGGTGTATAATCCTCTTTTCCTGAGAACGAAAAAAAAAATCAAGGACGATTTGCACAGTTCCACATACAGTCAAACCTCAGATTGTGAGTTACTTGGTTTGCGAGTGTTTTGCAAGATGAGCAAAATTTAAAAATAAATTTTTACTTTATAAACAAGAGAGGTCTTGCAATACGAGTATTATGTATATGCTTTGTCTGCCGAGCGTCACAACTGAGCTGATGGTTCTTCTCTCTCTCACGCTGCGGGATTGTAGGTAATCTTTTCCCATGCTCAGTCTCAGACGGCATGCCTCACTCGTATAGTCAAAATTTAGTAGAAAAGCACCACCGGAATAAGGGTGTAGCAGTGCGAGCGATGATTCTAACGACAATGCATTGTCCACATTTTCGCGAAATCGAAAAGGAGGCAAAAGCGGCTGTCTCTGGATAGGTTCCTTATTAAAATTGCACAAAAAGAACAAGATTCCAGTGAGGCAACAGATAGCAGTGATTCCGTTAGTTATAGCGAAAATCGTCCTACAAAATAACCCTCCTCTTCTCTCTCGTCTCCCTCACACCATCCACGATTCTTTTCAAAGGTAAAGTGCAAATTCATTTGTTTTTTATATATTTTTACTTTATATTTTGTATTAATAATTTTTATATGAATATGTTTGGGTTGTGGAACGAATCATCTGAGTTTCCATTATTTCTAATGGGGAAATTCACTTTGATAAACAAGTGCTTTGGATTACGAGCACGTTTCCGGAACAAATTATGCTCGCAATCCGAGGTTTTACTGTTCATGCTTTTGTTCAAAATCGTTTCCAGAATAGCATTGCAACCTTGCCCTACAGTATAGGTGAAATGTCTCGATTGCTAATGTTAGCCCACGGACAGTCTGATTAATCAACTAATCTTAAACAGTGGAGGGTAATTCAGGTCCAGCTGAGTATTCTGTGACTGTGGCTCCCTCTGCTCAATTGGTTGGTTGAAACAAATCTTGGTCTGGACTTCTACTATTGGAACTAAATTACCCAATGAATTGAGTTATGAAGTATTGGAAACATAACAGATATTTGGAGTAGTTTTGGATCCTCAAGTAGGTGTTGGGGAAGCCCTATTGTGTGTGGGTGGAGGGATCAGCATATTCTTCGTACGAAATCCATCTTTATACCAAATCTTCTCGTGGTCAGCACGCAGCTCTGTGGAATGATGCCCTCTTCATGCTTAGCCTGCCTGCCTGCCTCCCTCAGGTACTTCAGTAACATTACACTGGGTGGACGCGATTACTCCTTCAACAGTGACGGCTACCTGGCCAACCCCTCTATGGATGTCATCTCTTATTCACTGGGGAAAGGATGGGAGGAGGTGAGCACTACAGATCAATTCAGCTGCACATAACTTTCAACACATAGTGCCACAGCAAGCAATATCAATAACGCAAGCTGATTTGGCCCCTGGAGCTCTGAGCTGTTGCCACTTTCAAATGAATTCATAAGCTGTGTTGTTCCCTATCTTGAGATTATGCTGTAGAAGGGAAGAGCGTAAAATAGCTTCTTGTTTTTAGTATGCATACAGCATCCCCTGTAAAAACAATTTTAGGGGAATGGTAGACTGTATTTTTCTGGATTTTACTAAAGAATTTGTGGATGTTTTCAGTGGATACCGTTATGTGGCATTTAGCCTGTCCCTGTGGACAAGAGAGCCATTAAAAGTAGCCCGCACATTTGCCCGAGGCAACAGGAGCTGAAGGCAGATGTTGCAGTGCCTCCCCAGGGCAGGCTCATTAGAGTGGGGGAATGAGGCCAGGGGCCAGATGAACACTAGTGCTATAAAAAATAAAACACTCATAGAAGCTGCTAAGAGCTTCAGAGGGGTCATGCAGTTATTTAAATTCATTCGAAATTTTGCCCATCACTGTGCATCCTGGAGGATCTCCGTATCTTTTCAGTTTTGGAGTCGTCTGCCCTGGACCATGGAGACTGATACTGATCTTGTGTTTTGGTGACCCTGCATGTCAATTACGATCCTGTATGCCCTATTTAGACAGTTGCATATTCACTCTTTCATCTGATCTGGCTATCGGTTTAATTGCTGCAACACCAGTCTTTCATTATCTTTAAATATCTCTATGATGAGAATATATGTGACAATCCATCCATCTTTGCCATTTGACTTGGTGAGGGTCCCTGGCAAATTATGCTAATATTATAATACTTTTCGAATCATGTAAGTAACATTAGGGATTGCATTTGTCACCTAACATAAACAGAAAAATTTGACAGAGAGTTTGCTAATAATGCTGTATATAATTCTGATTTTTTTTTACCATAGGACCTCATATTCTTCATTTGTCAGGTTAAGAAGTTGAGATCTATAAGACCATTTGTTCTTTCAGGATTTTGTTTGCTTTTTAAACATTTCAACATGGCATCTTTCCACAGATAAGGAAAACAGCAGCTTGTAAGCTGACCTCCATCAGGACACAGCCACGTCTTTCTGATCCCTTAGCATCTTTGCTGTTAAGGCTTCCTGTGGGTTGGCTCTTTCCTGCCATTTTTCCAGCTCATCTCCCAAGCCCAGCCTGCTGTAGCTTTCGTTATGATTTTATCTGGCACATAACTGACCAAACATCTGAAGGAAGCTCCTTTTATTTATTCCCCATCTCTTAATGGCCGTCCATTTTGTGCCAAGCACAGGACAGTTGTACCTCTCTGGTGGTTTTTTTAAAGCTGCTTTCCTTATTCTGTAATTTTGCAATTTTGCTTATCATGTACACCAGTTTGTTTCCTTTTTGAAATGATTCCTGATAACTATTACCATTTTATATGGCATTTCTATTACCATTTTGTATTTTCTAAGGGCAATTTGCATAATAGCTAAAAATTGCAAAACTCTGAAAATATTAACCTATTTCAAAGACTTTTTGCACGTTTAATAACAAGGTCCAGTGACAACTTTTCCGCACTATTGGAAATTGCTATTGGAAATTTTTATTTTTTTCACCCCACCCTAGTGACCAGACCTGCACAAAATATTCAAGGTGGGGTCTTACCAAGGAATTATATAATCGTAGCATCACCTCCCTTGACTTAGGTTACATGTTTAGGTGTGTGGAGTTTAACATCCTATTGGCCTTTTCCATTGCTTCCCTACACTGGCGGGAGTGAGACATGGAAGCATCAACATACACACCGAGTTCTTTCTCATAATCAGCTACCTTTATTTCAGTGGAACCCATAAAGTATCTGTACTTTTATATTTCTGCTCCCTGCATGGATTACCTAACATTTATCTATGTTAAATTTCATCTGCCAAGTATCATCTGCCCAGTCGCTAATTAAATCAAGATCCCGTTGTAGCCTCTCTGCTGCTAGATCAATATCTACTACACCACCCACCTTGGTGTCATCTGCAGATTTAACCAGATTACAGTATGCATTGGTGTCAATGTCATTAATGTAAATTAGGAACAATAGTGATCCTAAAATTAAACCCTGTGGTACCCCACTATGAACGCAGGCCCACTGTGACATTGTGCCTCTATTAACTACTCGCTGTCTTCTTGTCAGTTAACCAGTTTTCGATCCAAGCTGCTACAGTTCCTAAAATCCCTGCAGCTTTGGGCTTAAGCAAGAGCCATTTGTGGGGGACAACATCAAAGGCCTTCTGGAAATCTAAGTAGATCACATCGTAGGCCTTTTTGTGATCATTGTAGCTTCCTCAAAGAACTCAAGTAAATTAGATAAACAGGATCTACCTCTCCTAAATTCATGTTGGCTATCCCTCAAAATATTATTTGAATCCAGGTAATCTACCATTTTCACTTGGATTCTAGCTTCCATTATTTTTCCAAAAATGCTAGTTAAACTGATTGGCCTGTTGTTTGCTGGACTACTTTGATCCCCTTTTTTGAATATAGGTGTTATATTAGCATGCTTCCAATCAGAAGGCACCACACCGGCAGATAACGATTTCTGGAATAGTAAAGTTAAAGGCTATTAATATCCTTCATCTCTTTTAAAAATATAGGTAAAATGCCATCAGGCTTTGTACCACATCAGACTCAGTTATACATATATTTGTCATAGACAGTGCTATACTCATACTAAATGGTGGTAAGTTACTCGTGTTTTCTACTGTGAACACCCGTGTAAAATAATCATTAAACTAATTTACTATATCAATTTTCAATTATAAGGCCCTTACTATCCTGCAAATTAGTGATTTCAGCTTTTAGAGCTCTTTTGGAGTTAAAATATTGGAAGAAACTTTTATTGTCATCCTTGGCCTCCAATGCAATCTTTCTTCAATGCAATCTACATTCCTCTTGGAGAGTCTGTTATTTTTTAACTTAACCTGTAGACTTAGATACTCCTGCTTTATTTTGGAATCATTAGTTATTTTTCATTTGTGAAACAGAGCCCTTTTCCTCCTGACTATATTCTTAATTTCTTTAGTAAATCACCTTGGTTGTAGTTTCTTAGATTTCGTTTTGCTGGAAACAGGTATGAAGTCCTCTCGCACTTGCAACAGTGTGCTTTTAAAATATTCCCATGCCTATGAAGATCTTGTACAACCTCTGCTTCCTCTGCTTCTCCACTGGTGGAAAGAAGTCAACTGCCTTAATCTCAAGCTATCTAAGGGCTTGTCTATTTATACTGCACTGCAGTTCCTTTTTCTGATGTTCATATGCCATGGATCATTACTGAATATTAACTTTGCATCAACTGCCATGTAACACAAATACAGGTTGACATTTGACAGACACATCTGAATGAGACATCAATTTCACAATTAGGAGTTAACTTATAGGGGTTTTTACTGTAGAGTTCAGTTTGATCCTTAATTAGGAATTAGTGTAATTCTGATCCTAAAACTATTAGGTGGGCTCGTGGGAGAATGGGGTGTTGAAGCTGCGCTACCCGGCCTGGTCCCGCTACGGGGTCTTCCTGCAGCCCCCAGACGATGCCCAGCACCTGCAGGTGGTCACCTTGGAGGAACGGCCCTTCGTCATTGTGGAGTCTGCTGATGCCGCCACCGGCACCTGCATCCGTGACTCTGTGCCTTGCCGACTACCCCTCAACACCAGGTCGGGCTTCTTGATGGATGGGACAATGATGACCCATGATACCTTTCTTTCCCCTTTACCATCTGTCTCCATTTTCTCTTTCCAGTGCAGTTCTGGAAGGTGTCATACCAGTGAAACAGTGCTGTAAAGGATTCTGCATCGATGTCCTCAAACGACTGGCCAAGATAGTTGGCTTCACCTATGACCTCTATCTGGTGACCAATGGGAAGCACGGGAAGAAGATTAATGGGGAGTGGAATGGCATGGTGGGAGAGGTCAGAATAACTTAGTATTTATAAATTAAATATTAATTTGCCAAGTTTGTATTATTTAGTGCCTAAAATTGCCTTGCATCACCTCGTGTACTTTTTCAGACTGAACTGTGATCAGACTTGGACCAGACGACATGTAACATACCTTCATTTCTGACTGCAGCTCATCTTGTATCCACTAGGTGGTGTACAAGCGTGCTGACATGGCTATTGGCTCTCTGACTATCAATGAAGAGAGGTCAGAGGTTGTGGATTTCTCTGTGCCCTTTGTGGAAACGGGCATCAGCGTGATGGTATCCCGCAGCAATGGAACTGTGTCACCATCTGCCTTCCTGGGTGAGAAATTAAAGCCATGGCAGGGATTTGGCAAATAAGAGCAAGTGGGCATTCTGGGGCAGAAGTTACAGTATGAATACAGCATCAGCATTTAAATGCCATTGTGTTTCTAAGCGATCCAAGCAGTGTTTTAGTACTGAAAAAGCCACGTTTCCCTGTGAAATGACAAACCATGCTGTGTGCCCAACTATACTGCTATATAGCATTTGTTTATCAACAGGCACCCAGTACTGCAGCCTGTGAGTGTCTCAGAGGCTGTTTACCAGCTGGTGGGCTTGTCCAGTTTACCATGACTCGCAGTAATAGGTTAGTAACGATGCCCCCAGTGTCTCTAAGAGTGCTCTTTGAAGGCACTGTTCTCTGTGGTGTGTGCAGTGATTAAGAGAGTGTAGCATACAAAGGGATGTGAATCAGCAGAGCACATAAACAGCCTAAAACAGATATGGAGACTGCTGAAAATGGCCTGTAAACTGGGCACGTTTTCATAAACTAGAAAAGACAGCGGAGAAACTTGGTTTTCTTTGACTGAATTAAAAATTAACGTTTGCCTTTGCAATGTTAAATGAAAAATGATCAAGGGCTGTAACCTACATTGAACATTAAAAGAGAGAGTATTATAAATGGAACTGCTGTCAATTTAAAGTATTTACTTCATAAATATATGAAAGTCACATTTATGTGTTAAAGCATTGCATAATTTGCTTAGGTAATTACCAAAGTGATTATCGTTTGTAGATGTTTATGGTATATATTGCGGTATATAATTTGATCTGTAAATTTCAATGTAACTGTTTTTGAAAGGGTAACATATGTCCATAGCAAAGGCATTGCAGCAGGAAGTTGTATAATAAACTGTTAACACATTTCAAAGTAGTTGTGAACGTAGAATATTTATTGTGCAAATCTGTAATTATAGAAAAAAATATGAAAACATTTCATGTAACTTCCCTGGTTTTATCTTATCTTAAAAAGACAGGTTGGTTTTGTAAACTGTAGGTAAGCAGAAAACAAGACACAGAACCAAAAGCTACAAAACTAATACAATTAGACTAGTGTCATAACTCCATCTATATTAGTATGACTATCTCTCCCATAAAGGTCCTGCCAGGCAGAGTCCTGCAAGGGTTCGGGTACCCGACGGGTGACCAGCAAATTTTGATTTAGCGCAGGTCTAAATTGCGGTTTTCAAAACATCACGTGCCAAAAAAAAAATACTATGGGCTATATTTAAGTGACACACAAAAAAATCCCCGCATTCAAGGTGCTAAAACATAAAATTCACATCAGTTTATGCTTGCACACGCATTCCCGGAAATCTCTCCCACTTTCATTTTAAAAAAATGTGCGCGATCTCCTGCAGCTGTTCGAAATGGATGCTGAGGAGTTGAAAAGAAAACTAGCAAGTGTAGAGTTTAAAGTTGTGGCTAATAACTCCACTAAAATTAAGTCCGACGTGTGGGAGAATTTCGGAGTTCTCAGATAACGACAAGAACTCTTTTGACGTCTTGTCTTGGTGGAGAGAGCATGAGCGTTTGTTTCCCACTATTGCTCATATTGCGAGATCCCGACATCCAGCGCCTTAAGTGAGCGAGATTTCTCATGCGCTGGATATGTCATCCAGGAGCGAAGGAGTCAGCTGAGGCCATCAACTGTGGATGATGTCCTTTTTTACACAGTAATATAAAGCACCACATCAAACACTATACTCTATGCCTTCGCGTAGGAATTCCAATCGTGTAATCCAGGGGTGGCCAACCAGTCAGAGACCAAGAGCCACATTTTTTACTGTGTTACCGCAAAGAGCCACATCATAAACATGGGCACACATGAACATCACCCATCCCTTCCTCTCTCACACACACACACCTCTGCTCAGCCAGATTTATTGTAAATGTCACACACCAACATGATAATGACAGAAATTGACTCCTACAGTACTAACACCACAGGCCAGTCATTTTCAACAATGAACATTGTGTGCACTGTCTCACACACACAAACTCTCAGTTCAACCAAGTCCACAAACAAAAATATAATAATTTACAATAGCGTTTTTCTTTTACTATGCATGTTACTTAGTGGAACTTCTGGCATTCCTTGCCTTGAACAATCCTCTTCGAATCTGACTTGTATTCCGTTGTTGCCACTCGAAGCAATTCTTTCACATGGGTGTCAGTCAGAACAGATCGATGCTTTGATTTCACGTGTTTCAGGGTAGAAAACAGACTCACAGACGTATGTTGACCCAAACATTGACAGTATCTTAAGCGCAGCCCGTTTGACATATATTTTTCCATTGGCACACTTTTCCAGAACTCAATGATCCCTTCCCTTAAAGCAGGTTTCAGTTGGTCCTCCTCACAAAGATCGATCATCTCCAACTCAGCTGCCGCCTCATCTGTGACTAGCGGGGCTTTCAAACAATCCGTCTCCGCATTAAATGGATCGACGAGGAACGTAATCTGTGGCCTTTTCAGTTGTAGATCACGGAACCGGGTCACAAAGCTTTCGTGCAGGTTTTCAACCAGTGTTGCATATCTGGCTCTTTGCTTATTCAGGGTGGCGCTGGTGACTTGCCCGCTGGCTTTTAGCAGAGTGGGAAAATGCGTTAAATCTCCCTTTTGAATATGTGCCTTTAACAACTTCAGTTTGTTGACAAATGCAAACACACATTGCACCAGGTCAGGCAGCATTTTTAACTTACCCTGCAGGGTCAGGTTCAGCCTGTCCAAGTGACACAGCATGTCGACCAAAAAGGCCAGATCCATAATCCACTTGAGGTCCGACAGCTCGGGATAGTCCTTGTCCTTCTCTTCCATTAACAGTTTCACGGCATCCAAAAGGTCAAAGAAGCGAGAGAGTACCTGACCTTTTGACAGCCACCTCACAGTGTAGTGCAGCGGCAGGTCACCTGGAAGCCCTTGGCCCAGCTCAGCGATGAGATTCTTGAATTGCCTGTGGTTAAGCGCATGTGTGCGGATGTAGTTGACGATTTCCATCACAGGCTTCATGACGTTGTCTAAATTCAATTATTTAGACACGAGTTGTTCCCTGTGGATGATGCAGTGTAAATTCCAAAACTCGGGAAATGTTTGTTCAGCTTTGCACAGCCCCACAAGCCCGTTCACAGATCCGATCATGGCTGGCGCTCCATCCGTGGCTATTAGTTTCGGTATGGGCAGATTTGCTTTCGCAAATGCAGCCATCATTGTTTCTTTCACATCTATGCCACGGGTTCTGTCTTTTAATGGCACAATATCAAGGAGTTCTTTGATCACACAATCGTTTGACACAGACTGTGCAAATATTGCCAACTGAGGCTTGTCTTGTATGTCACAACTCTCATCCAATGCGACACTAAAATACTCACATGCTTGAAGGTCAGAGTGCAACTATGATTCAATAGCCGTGTTAATGTCCGATATTCTGTGTTCAACAGTGTGGCGGGACAGTTGGACGTCTGATACCATGCGTTTTAGTTTGTCGTTTTCAGGAGACAAGATTTCAACAACGTCACTGAGGCATTTTTTAATGAACTCCCCTTCATTGTATGGCTTTTTAGCCCGTGCAATGTTCCAAACCAGTTGATACGATGCGAGCGTCACGGTCTCTGAGCACTTCGTAAATTTTTGGAAAAACTGTACCTGCTTTTCTGCCTGACTTTTCAAAGTGACCAACTTGTACTTGCGAAGTTCAGTCCCTTTTGGAAATTCCCGGTCGAAGTTCGCATGGAGTGAGCTGAAGTGGCGCTGAAGATTTGAAGCTTTGAAATGCGCTAATGACGCCTGACATATAAGGCAGAAAGGCTTGCCATTACGTTCAACAAAAAAATATAAACTCTCCCACTCTGTTAAAAACGTCCTGTGTTCATCTTCATATTTTCGTTTTGCTGTGCATTTTCCCTGCCATTTTGAGAGCGAACTTGACACAAATTTTTTACTTAAATGATCTTGCTTCTACTGGGAAACTTTGCGGTATTTTCATCTCACGCACATGCGCAGTGACAAAAATACCGTATTGAACTCAAGCCATTGTAACCTGGCCATGTCCCCCACCCCCTTTTATGGCGCTGATGGCACTATATCTGGATCGCGTTTCACCGTTGCACTGTTCATCAAATTACCACGTGAATGCCATCTAAATACGCGCTAATGCAGCTATTTAGAATGTGAATAGCGATCTTCGGGTGAGAGCGGTACTACACGCCCCCGATGCAGGTAAAACAAAGTAAGGTGACATGGTTTACTTTTTGCCGATTTAACCTAATTTTAAAAACTTTAATACTTCCGACAATAGACGTTTTGAAAAGAAGACAAATTAAGGATTTAGCCAGCGTTTTTTTCACGATTCTACATTAAGATTTCAGCGAGATATAAACTGAAAAAGACGCGAAAATTACGCTGAGTCGCCGACGATGCACTCGACCCCAGAGGGTTAAAAAAACACAAACTTCGATATGAACGTAAGAGCCGCATGAAACCAGGCAAAGAGCCGCATGCGGCTCGGGAGCCACAGGTTGGCCACTCCTGGTGTAATCAAAGGAAATGAACAGTGCACGTATAGGTAGCCTATAAAACATTTAAAGAGGTCCAGTTAGAGAAAAATTCTTGAAGCAAAGGTCCGGAAGATCATAATGTCTAACTATTTAGTGTGATATATATTTAAGTAGCCTTAAATATATATACAGATGCTGGTCATATAATTAGAATATCTTCAAAAAGTTGATTTATTTCACTAATTCCATTCAAGAAGTGAAACTTGTATAATGTATACAGGTACATTCATTCCACGCAGACTGATATATTTCAAGTGTTTATTACTTTAAATTTTGATGATTATAACTGACAACTAATGAAAACCCCAATTCAGTATCTCAGAAAATTAGAATATTGTGAAAAGGTTCAGTATTGAAGACACCTAGTGCCACACTCTAATCAGCTAATTAACTCAAAACACCTGCGAAGGCCTTTAAATGGTCTCTCAGTCTAGTTCTGTAGGCTACACAATCATGGGTAAGACTGCTGATTTGACAATTGTCCAAAATACGACCATTGACAGCTTGCACAAGGAGGGCAAGACACAAAAGGTCATTGCAAAAGAGGCTGGCTGTTCACAGAGCTCTGTGTCCAAGCACATTAATAGAGAGGTGAAGGGAAGGAAAAGATGTGGTAGAAAAAAGTGTACAAGCAATAGGGATAACCGCACCCTGGAGAGAATTGTGAAACAAAACCCATTCAAAAATGTGGGGGAGATTCACAAAGAGTGGACTGCAGCTGGAGTCAGTGCTTCAAGAACCACTACGCACAGACGTATGCAAGGCATGTGTTTCAGCTGCCGCATTTCTTGTGTCAAGCCACTCTTCAACAACAGACAGCGTGAGAAGCGTCTCGCCTGGGCTAAAGACAAAAAAGACTGGACTCCTGCTGAGTGGTCCAAAGTTATGTTCTCTGATGAAAGTAAATTTTGCATTTCCTTTGGAAATCAGGGTCCCAGAGTCTGGAGGAAGGTCCCAGAATCCACGTTGCTTGAGGTCCAGTGTAAAGTTTCCACAGTCAGTGATGGTTTGGGGTGCCATGTCATCTGCTGGTGTTGGTCCACTGTGTTTTCTGAGGTCCAAGGTCAACGCAGCTGTATACCCGGACGTTTTAGAGCACTTCATGCTTCCTGCTGCTGACTAACTTTATGGAGATGCAGATTTCATTTTCCAACAGGGCTTGGCACCTGCACACAGTGCCAAAGCTACCAGTACCTGGTTTAAGGACCATGGTATACCTGTTCTTAATTGGCCAGCAAACTCGCCTGACCTTAACCCCATAGAAAATCTATGGGGTATTGCGAAGAGGAAGATGCGATATGCCAGACCAACAATGCAGAAGAGCTGTAGGGCACTATCAGAGCAACCTGGGCTCTCATAACACCTGAGCAGTGCCACAGACTGATCGACTCCATGCCACCCCGCATTGCTGCAGTAATTCAGGCAAATGGAGCCCCAACTAAGTATTGAGTGCTGTACATGCTCATACTTTTCATGTTCATACTTTTCAGTTGGCCAAGATTTCTAAAAATCCTTTCTTTGTATTGGTCTTAAGTAATATTCAAATTTTCTGAGATTATTGTCATATCCTGCTCGTGCCGATCCTCCCGTGTGCCACGTCCCCATCGCTGCCTCGTGTGGAATCCCCGTGTCATCAGCTGTTTCTAGTTGTGTTTAATTAATTCTGTATATTTAAATCCGTGTCTGTGTGCCTTTAGGAGTCTGGCCATTAACGTTGTGTACTTGTTGTATGTACCCGAACGTGGTTTCCTAATTAAACTCTGTGTTCACTCGACTCCTGCTTCCCCGTTCCGTGTCTCATGACATTTATAATGGAATAATATAGATTTACTGCGTTAGTCTTGCCAGATGCTTAAAATTTGGCAACCCTGAAAACATACATTTTTGTTTCACCTGAGTTGATTTATATAACAAATAACATTACTTTTATACAGTTTTTTAAAAAGTGGAAACTTCAACAAACACGAAGTTGTGGCGAGAGGAAAAAGACAGAAGGTAGATGCTTAGTCCGTGAAAGGGACGATGCACTTTTTTATTAACTACAAAAAAAGAAGAAAGAGAGAGCAAGATCTGGTTGCCACCAAGATAACCAAAAACTGTAACAGGAAGTTGAACAAGCCTTCAGAATAAGAGCACACTTGCCCTGAGAATTCTGATTGCTTATGAACGCTACACAGGCCCCCCCAGAATTCACAGAGGCAGAGGATCCCACTTCTTAGGGGGTCTGATCACCCGCCCTGACCTGCTCACAGTACCACCCACAGGAGCAGGCAAAACTTGGGCTGGGGCCAGGGCCAGTGACGGGACTGAACCGCGCGGACGACCCCTACGAGGAAGCTGGCCGAGTGGCACTGGGGCATCTAAATCTAAATGGGCCGGCTTCAAACGGTCCACAGAAACACGGTCGGCCTTACCACCCATTTCCAAAACAAAAAACTTGTCCTCAGGCTGCAGCACACAAAAAGGCCCATCATAGGGGGGGCGCAAAGGATCGCGATGGGCATCATGTCGAAGGAAAACAAATTGAGCATCTGCCAGATTTGGGAGAATATGAGAATGTGGAAAACCATGATGTGACGTGGGTGTTGGACCAAAAGTAGCCGCAGTGTCCCGAAAACCGGAGTGCTGCTGTGAGGCCGACCAAGGAACTGACGCATCTGGCAAAAAGTCACCTGGTACCCGCAAGGGCTGTCCGTAGACTAACTCAGCAGAGGAAGCCTGCAGGTCGGCCTTTGGAGCGGTCCGCAAACCCAGCAAAACCCATGGCAACCTGTCAGACTAAGAAGCACCCTGAAGAGATGCACAAAGGGCAGCCTTCAGAGAGCGGTGAAAGCGCGCACACAACCCGTTAGCTTGTGGGTGATAAGCGGTGGTGTGGTGTAGAGTGATCCCTAGCTCACAGGCAAGTGCACCCCATAGCTCGGATGTGAACTGCGGTCCGCGGTCAGACGACAGGTCGGCAGGCACCCCAATACGAGAGACCCAGGAGTTGATGATAGCCCGAGCCACATCTGCTGTTGCCGTGGAGGCTAATGGCACTACCTCCGGCCAGCGGGTTGTCCGATCAATGATCGTTAAAAGGTGCATGTAACCACGGGATGGTGGCAATGGACCAACTAAATCCACGTGGACATGATCAAATCGACGCACCGGGTCAGCAAAATGTGCCAGGGGAGCTTTGGTGTGCAGCTGGATCTTAGAGCGCTGACAAGCAAGGTAAGAAGTGGCCTAATCACGTATGTCCTTTTTCAGCCCACGCCAAACAAACTTAGCTGAAAGCAGCTTTTGTGATGCCTTATGGCCGGGATGGGAAAGGCTATGGACAGCATCGAACACCCGACGCCGCCAGCCATGCGGCACAACGGGCCGCGCAGTTCCTGTTGAGACATCACAAAGTAGTGACGCATCACCGAAGGGCACATCCTGGAGCTGCAGACCAGTATCAGCAGACCGCAACCCCTGAATCTCACTGTCAGCTGCCTGGTCCACTGCCATTAGTGCATAATCCACACCGAGGAGCACCACCACATTGTGTTTGCCAGCAACATGATGGATGTTAGTGGTGAATTCAGAAATGAACGCAAGCTGACGCTGCTGACGTGCAGACCAAGGGTCCGAAATTTTACTTATGGCAGCCACCAATGGCTTGTGATCCACAAAAGCAGTGAATGGGCACCCTTCTAACAGGAAGCGGAAATGGCGCACAGCTAAGTACAGGCCAAGGAGCTCACGGTCAAAAGCTCTGTACTTGCGCTCATTCGGGCGCAAGTGGCAACTGAAAAAGGCCAGCGGCTGCCATTCCACATTAACCAGTTGTTCATGTACTGCACCCACAGCAACATCGGAAGCATCCGTAGTGATGGCGATGGGAGCATCTGGCAAGGGGTGAGCTAGCAACGTAGCATCTACCAAGGCCCGTTTAGTATTATGGAATGCTTGACACCGCTCCGGAGTCCACTCAATCACCGCCTTAGAAGAAACACCCTTAAGTACAAAGTATAGGGGGCACATAATGCGGGCAGCTCCAGGGATGAAACGATGGTAAAAGTTAACCATTCCCAGAAACTCTTGCAAGGAGTTGACCATGACTGGCCGTGGGAAATCCCGAACAGCAGCAATTTTCTCTGGGAGCGGCACCGCCCCCTCTGAGGTAATGCGGTGGCCAAGAAAGTCAACAGAATGGACACCAAACTGACACTTGGTAACGTTTACAATTAACCCGTGAGCACTAACACATGCAAACAATGCCCGAAGATGAATCAAATGCTAATCCAAACTGGTGCTGGCAACTAAAATGTCATCTAAATAAACAAACAGAAAAGGCATGTCCCGCACAACACTGTCCATCAAACGCTGGAAAGTTTGAGCTGCATTTTTGAGCCCAAAAGGCATCCGAAGAAATTCGAACAGACCAAAAGGTGTAACAAAAGCGGTCTTAGGGATGTCCTGGGGGTGTACTGGAACCTGATGGCATCCCCTAAACTGGTCCACCTTAGAGAAAATGAGAGTGCCTGCCAAACGGGCAGAGAAATCTTGGATGTGTGGAACAGGGTACCAGTCAGGGGTAGTTGCATCATTAAGGCGTCTATAGTCCCCACAGGGGCGCCAGCCACCCCCAGGCTTGGGCACCATATAGAGAGGAGAAGACCAGAGGCTGTCAGAACGCCGAACAATCCCCAAACGTTCCAATGTGGCAAACTCCTCCCTGGCGACAGCTTTAGGCGCCTTGCTTTGGCATGCACTGGCGGGCCTGCTGTGGTTATGTGGTGCTCTACACCGTGTTTCGCCGAAGATGCAGAAAAGGTGGGAAACTCTGTCAGCCGAAGTCCTTAAACCAGGTACTGGTAGCTTTGGCACTGTGTGCAGGTGCCAAGCCCTGTTGGAAAATGAAATCTGCATCTCCATAAAGTTAGTCGCTGGAAAACATCAGCCGAAGCAGAAACACCAGACAGGTTGGAAGGGCCAGCCCCGCTGAGTATGCAAGGGAAAGAGCAAAAAGTCTCTGCATTTATCAGGCACTTATTTTTAACATCCAGTAGCAAATTGTTGGCACACAACAAGTCAGCCCCTAACAATGGAGTGGAAACAGAGGCCAAGACAAAAACCCATCGGAAACGCTGTCCGTGAAAACAGAGTTCTACTGGCCGATCCCCAAAAGTTTCAATCAAAGTGCCATTAGCAGCCTCTAGGGGAAAACCATGCACTCCTGACTGCTTGTCTAGCTGTGAAGCGGGGAGGACGCTCACCAAAGCGCCCGTGTCGCACAGAAAACGCCGGCCAGAAACGGAGTCTTCAACGAATAGCAGACTGCTTTGCTGTCCTCTGGTCCTCACGTTTCCCGGCAACTTAAAGGAGCAGGGCGGGATTCATTTCTTAGCGCGCATACCAAAACGGGCATGATAAAAACAGTGACCAGACTGAGAGGCACGCTGAGCTGCAGCAACGACACCAGGGGCAGAAAAAGTGAAATCAGCCGGTCCTCTACTGTCCAGCACGGCGCAGGACTGCCGACTGGTAATGTAAACTCTGTCCGCTTCTCTCGCCAACTCACGGAAATCTGTAATTGGGGAGCTGGCATCCGCTGTATAAATAGCTCGCGAAAAATAAAACAGAGCTGTTGTCTGCCTAGCAAAGACAGCATGTGGTCCATAAGTTCGGATGGTTTCTGATCTCCCAAGGAGGGCAAGGCGAGAAGCCGACATGCCCACTCCGGCTCTGACAACTCGAAAGTCGCTAGCAGCAGCGATTTAAAAGCCTCATGCTTGCCATCCGCTGGGGGATCCTGCAGAAAGCTCACCACCCGGGATGCTGTGGCGTTGTCCAGTGCAGCAACAACATAATAGTGTTTTGTGTCGTCCTGCGTGATGCCCCGGATGGCGAACTGGGCTTCAGCCTGTGCGAACCACACAGCAGCATTTTCACGCCAGAAGTCTGGCAGCTTTAAAGCCACAGCATTAGCTGTCATGCTGAGGGAAATCTCGAAACACGTAGAATTCTGAGAATTCTGATTGCTTATGAACCCGCTACAAAGTCTCCAATAAACTACGTCTATTTATCCAACATGTTATATAATACATACTCTGTTTGAAAACTTTTCAGCTTTATGATTTCAGGAGAGATGAGCCACTGTTAGGAACATTACCTTCGCTGCTGCTATTAACACTAATGGCACATTAGCGCAGACAAAGGGCTGCATATGCCGAACTACATCTTGCTTGGCGGTCAAAGGCGTTTGACGTTCATTGGTGTGGGAAGCGGTGGTTCTAGTGCTAAACCACTACCGAAAAGACTACAAAAGATGCGCCGGTTAAAATAGAAGCGCTCTGTCAGGTTTTAAGTAACTTTCTGTTTTGGCTATCGGTCTGGTCCGTATAGGACAGCTTCTGGATCCAGACACGGACCGCGGTCTGCCTGTTAGTGACCTCTGCTATAAAACATAATAATGTGCAGGGTAGCCTGTACATTTTATATAATTTTAGTTTTATTAACACATTTGATTGTAAGCTGGTAAGGCTATGTGTGGTCATGGCAATATCAAACATTATTTGAGTTTGGAGGTAGGCTACTACCGTTTGTTTTGTTTACAATTAGGCTGTTATTAAGCAACGTTTTCATTTGGCTATGCCTTTTCAACTGATATTGCACATGTCACCGGTCGCTTCTTGTGGCAATAAAGTTTTGTCTTTAATTTTGGCTATCTGACTGATTTTCATTGGGGTGCGGGTCGGGTGTCGGTATTTACTTATAGCGGGTCAGATCGGGTGCGGAATTTTATTTTATTTCTGTCGGATAAGGGTTGGGATACGAGTTTAAGTATGTCGGGTACGAGCGGGTGCGGTTTGTCAAAATCAGACCCGTGCAGTACTCTGCTGCCAGGTGCAGCAATAATCATATAAATTATTTTAATTAATATAAAGTGCTACTCCTGGGTTTCTGATAAAATGAATTAGGCTCTGTGTGTTTCTTCAGCGTATGAAGGTAATGTCATCCTTGAAAATGAACTGTGTCTCATGATTCCATCTCAGTTCCTTAATCACTAAGTTAAGTGTGAAATACCACCTCAAATTCAGTATTATATAACTGCATGCATATATTTCATTATGGATATGAAGAAGATAAAGGGAAAATCCAACTTTAATCTAAAATTAAACTAAAGAACAGAATGGAGAATTCAAAGACATTTCTTTGGTTGCTAAGTACAGTTGCTATATGTTACATTCTAGGCTACTGGAGTCCACTTCCCATACTGAACTCAATATTGCAAATTGGAATCAGTTAATAAGTTTGGGTATTTGCTATATAGATAAACATTTTTCAGTACCACTTTACAATAAGGCTCCCTCTTGCCCCTTGTAGATGGTAGTGACTCAATTTAAAAAAAGATTGTAATTTGTTTCTAATTGTCTATTAATGATTTGTTAAGTTATAACCTAATTAATAACCTTGTTTATAATCCATTCACAAACCCTTTATAAGGGTAGTCTTATTGTAGAGTAGTACTTTTTATTGAAATGCACCATGGCACTTTTGCATTTAGATTATGATTTTTTTTTGTTTTAGATGACTAAAATGAATGCTTGTAAACTCATTTATTTATCCTCATTTTCAGTCATCATTCAATATCTTGATTTGGATTCTTTCCACATTAACATAACATTCAAGAATATACGTCAATGAGCCAAAACATTATGGCCACCCAAGTAAAGTGAATAATGTTGAATCTAGAAATAATTATGCATGTCAGGGTCTGGGGTAGACAGTAAGCTAGCACTTGCTGCTTGTAGTTGACGTGGAATGCAGACGAAATGGGCAGAGGTCATAATCTGAGTGACTTTGACAAGGGTCATATCATTATGGCCAGATGATTGGGTCAGATCATCTGTAAAACAGCAAGGCTTGTCACCACAGACCGCCAACAGTGTGTTGGGTGGTCAGGACTCATTGATGCTAATTGTGAAAGAAGAGTATCACATGTGATACAAACCAAATGAAGAGTTACTGTGGTACTGTGGTAAATGGTAGATAATTTTGATGATGATCACAGGAGTAATGAGTCACGACCCACAGGGCATCGAGCTCTGTTGCTTATGTGGCTATTCATGGTTACTGTCAGCGGTTTGTGGTTTTTCCCTCCTCCGACCACTCTCAGGGTGTTCACCACAGCTGATTGTGAGCACCCCAAAAATCATGCCATTTCAGGGATGCTCTGACCCATTCATCTGACCATAATGATTTGGCCCTTGTCAAAGTAATTCTGGTTTTTACCACTGCTCGTTTCTTCTGCATTAAAAGTGTCAACTACAAGTATGCTAACTTAGCATCAAATATCCCAGGTTTTGACATGCAGTATTTTTATTAGAGAATCAACATTATTCACTTCACATGGGGATAGTCATATTTATTTTGGGTGATTGGTATATATTTACAATTTCTTACTTCAAATTTAATGTTGTTCTGTCACAACCATATGACACAAAATAGGTTCTTTATCTACTGTAAATGAGTTTTATAAACTTAACTTTCATCTTTAAATTTAAATGTCATCTCTCTCCTGATAGGGTGACATGCCATTTTATTGTATTATGGCTAGCTATATATAAATGAGGATTTTTTGAAAAGTGGATGACATTGTGTTTAGAATTGCTCTTATGCCAGAAGAAGTCATCTGGAGCGATCTCTCTGCATGCCACGGATTTCTGTTGCAGAGCCCTACAGTCCTGCCGTGTGGGTGATGATGTTTGTGATGTGCCTGACCGTGGTGGCAGTCACAGTCTTTATCTTCGAGTTCTTCAGCCCTGTGGGATACAACCGTAGCCTGCAGACTGGAAAGAGTAAGTGCTGCATCTTATATAATGGCTATGGTTCAGGGAAGCCATTTTCTTGGCATATATGAAATATGAATTACTCTCCTAATCATTACATTGTTTTGCATGACACACCAGTAGCTGTTAAAACTGATGTTTTATTTTCTCTCCCCCTCATTATCTGTATCTCTCCCCCCACATGTCTGGCCTCTATTTCTCCCTGCCCTCCCCCCCCCCGTGTCAGAAGTAGGAGGCTCCAAGTTCACGATCGGGAAGTCCATCTGGCTACTGTGGGCTCTGGTGTTCAACAACTCAGTTCCTGTGGAAAATCCCCGAGGAACCACCAGCAAAATCATGGTGCTGGTGTGGGCTTTTTTTGCCGTCATCTTCTTGGCCAGCTACACTGCGAACCTAGCTGCCTTCATGATCCAGGAGGAGTACATTGACACTGTTTCCGGGCTCAGCGACAAAAAGGTGGGTGACTTACTGTCATTAATAAGTACATTCTTATCAATATCAATACTATTGAATATTTACACCTGTAGGTATATTTAATCCGTAAGTATTCTGTTTGAATGGAGTAAAGGAAATGTTCACTTGTGTACAAAACCATGGCGTCACCTCAGATTGGCCTGTGTGTTTCCATGCTGCACAATGCTTTTGTCATGTTTATTGTTTCTTGAGTTGTGATGTCTGCAAGTGGCTTACTGCACCCGTCGCTGAGGGTCTCATTTATTATGCTCTACCATTGAATAACCCAGTTCCTGTTTGCTCCTGTTCATTTTCCCTTCTTCCTTTTAAAAACACATGTAAGAAAGCAGGCAAAATACACAATTCAAGGAACAAGTGGACATGTTTTTCGGCTTATTTATTAGGGCCACATCACCAAGCTTTCTGGGAGCACTTCTCAGGGAGCGAACTTGAAAACATCAAGTCTGGTATATTCCAGGCACCGTTCACATCCTCATACAGATTTAAATGTTTAAGCGGTGTAAAATGAGGGATGCAAACTGAACTAACATAATTCAGTCCTCCATTGGTTAGGGTCATTGATAATAAGGCTAAAGTAAGTGGACTAGTAGTAAATTACTACAATCTGATACTAGCATTAATTGATTTATACATCATGGAATACTGGGTGATTTAGGCTCAGATATTATATTCAAGGTAATGAGATCATGAACTTGAGATTTCTCTATCCTCAATAGCCTACCTTAATAATTTTGTAGGAGCTGTGAGCCTACTGCCTTTTAAATTAGTAAACTCAGAGGTGTTGGAGCTCATAAAGACCTCGATGATGTTAAACACAGAACGTGGTGTTTAACAATGATAATGCGCTATTAATTACTCTTAGCATGTAACAGGGGTATATTTTCTATCAGCACCTGGCAGTTACATCAGACTTTTAATATGCACTTTTCCTGCTCCTTTTTGTGGTCCTTATCATTAGCATGAGCATCCACAAATGCTGCCCCTCTTTGTGTCCTCTGCTTATTCTTCCTTCAGGCTTTATGGTTCCAAGGGTGTAGGTTTGGTTTCAACATTGGTAAGGACCAAATCTGAAAAACACACACTCACACATGGTCTCACATACATATGCAGACACACACACACGGTCTCATTCACATATGCAGATACACTCACACACATATACACACACATAATGTTTGTATTCATATGTTTGTTAGGATCATTCATTCATTTCTATGGGCATAACCCTCATACCAACAATGACAACCTTAACCTCTACCCAGTCCTAAACTTAACCATGAGTAACAAGATACCAGAAATTTTTGGTTCTTTGCAGTCACAGGTTTTTATAAAATTGAGTTTGCACATTTTCTGATGTCCAAATAACAGGTTTTTATGACATTGCGGGGATATTTGGGCCCCTCAATGCAATATATACCTAACCCACACACAGACACACTTCAAAATGGCTATCCATTGAAAACCAAAAGAAATTGATTGTGCATTACACCAGAATTGCGACCCTATCAACTAGACCAGGCGTGGTGAACATGATCCATGTAGAGCTGCTGTGGGTGCGGATTCTTGGGATGAAAATAAGCTAAAGATACAAGGATAAATTATTTGGGAACCCCAAAAAGAAACACTTAGGGACATGTTGTCCGCTAAGTGAATGTTTAATGTAACAGTGAATTAAACTTGCTTGTGTAACCAGTGTGATCTTGCATTGTGTCAGTTAAGTGCACCACAAACGAGGATTCCCAGTTGAGGTGGTTTATTCTGATAATGCACAAACATTTTAATTACTGCGTGGTTCTGCGACAGGTATTTTCAGCAATTATGATCTGCTTCTACTGGCAATTCAAACAGTGGAACAACAATATTGATTATAATATGAATATGTACTTGATAATGGACAAATATTGCAATCACTGAGCTGTTCTGGAACTGGCATTTTCAGCAATTATGATACTGGAAGTACAAAAACACTCATTACCACACGCACAAACACGGATTTGTAGCTAGCAACATAGTCTATGTGCCAAGGCTCGTAGAACAGATATGAATAGACAAATTTTCAAATTCGCAAAAAAATTGTCCATATTTAAACTCATTCAGGTACATATACATTAATATTGTTACGTGCCATAAGTTTCAAGGGGATGCCTACAGGTTCTCCGGACCTCCCGCCCTCGTCGCCATTCGCCGGCTGCATCTTCAGCTCCGCCCACAGGCCTTGTCGTCAGCAGCTAGTCCGCCATGCGACCCTTGCTCCGTCTAGCTGTCCAGACCCCGCCCACGAGTCATCCGATGCGCCGCTCGTCACTTCCGGCCCCTGGACAGAAGAGGCCACGACTGATGTACGTCAGCAGCTCTGCTCGGTGATTTTGGTTTATTGGTTTGCGTATTTGTGTATGACGGTTTTGGTTTTTGGATTCTGATTTCTCGTTTTGCCCCTTTGTACTTTCGCTTTGGTTTTATTGCTTTCCTGGTTTCTTTGATCTCTCGCCTGACTCCTGATTAGACTAGGGATCGTAACAGAAATGTAAGGGAAAGGGAGAGGGGAAGACGAGACAACCAGGGAACGGGAAAAGGGAACACAGGAAACAAAGGGATCTTTTTTGTAGATTGTAATATTTATTCACAGACACGAGGTGCAACAAACTTCGGGAGTGACCCAGGCCAAAACAACAACCAAAACAGCTAACGAACACGTCCCAAACTAAGCTAACTCTAAAGGTAAGAAAAACAAGAGGAAACGAAATGACAAAGACTAAATTTAACTCCCTAACCAAAACAACAGTAAACACCACATTCACAGAAACAACAGGCAGTCACTCCGTACGCACCACAACATAGACACACAATCTAATCGTGCATTCCATTTGCCTCGGATTCCGATTTTCGGAATCCGAGATTACGTCACATCTAGTAAAAACTCGGAAAAACCGAGTCGGATACGTTCCATTTGCCAAAGAAGTAGCAATACCATCGACCCATATGAAAAAGCAAGATTTTTTGCTTAGCCGGACAACTTGTCGGATTTAAGGTACCTCAGTTTAAATGGCCTTTATTTTCGTTCACTTACAATTAGCCCGAACTACCTTAAATACGACAAATAATCCGACTAATCATGAAATCCAATTCTAGAACGGTTAATTGGTAGCCATTGTTAGCCATATCACTTGATAACACATTACGCGCGGTGCTTCACGTATAAAACTCCGTAGCAACACTTCCACAGATAAGTTGGACGGTATAGTGTGTGCGACCAATTTAATGAGCCAGAAATGAGAAGTAGTGCTTAAACAGAATAAAACTACAACTTTCCCTTCTGTTGATAAAGGGCACAGCCATCTTCGATTCTGAACTCGGGATCCTCTGCGTTATCCGAGATCATTCTCGGATCTCCGAGAAACGGGAGCGCGCATGTCGTCACTTCCGGCTTCAAAACTCGGAATCCGAGTTCCCAGGGCAAATGGAACGCACCATAAAATGCAGTGTCCAAAGGGCGAGCAAAAGAGTAGTCAGGAGTCAGGCGAGAGTTCAAAGAAACCAGGAAAGCAAACAAACCAAAGCGAAAGTACAAAGGGGCAAAACGAGAAATCAGAATCCGAAAACCAAAACCGTCATACACAAATATCCAAACCAATAAACCAAAATCAACGAGCAGAACAGAGCTGCCGACGTACATCAGTCGTGGCATTTTCTGACCAGGAACCAGAAGTGACGAGCGGCGCATCGGACGAGTCGTGGGTGGCGGGGAGGCGAAGCAAGGATCGCATGGCGGACAAGCTGCTGACGACAAGGCCTGTAGGCGAAGTTGAAGATGCAGCCGGTATATGGCAACGAGGGCGGGAGGCATCCCCTTGAAACTTACGGCACATAACAATATAATAAAACTGTGAATAAAAATGAACAATTCCTAAAGTAATATACACATGACCTTCCACTTCCGCGAGCAATTTAAACTGAGGAGAACATCGTTTTTACAAGTATTTTAAAGTTACAGAACATTAGGTAACCATTTATGTTAACCGCACCCTTGTAATGCCTTTATAATGCATTCATAGAACATTCAGTGTACCTTCATAATGCATTTGTAAAACATTCATAAGCAACATGTAAATATATCTTAATATGGTAACATACCTGAACAGCTTTAATATGGATTAATAAATGGTAAGGCTTTACATTAATTGCACCTTCATAATGCCTTTATAATGCATTCATAGAACATTAACTGCACCTTCATAATGCATTCATAGAACACTAATAAGCAGCATGTAAATATACCACAACATCCTATAACAATTTTAATATACATTAATAATGAACATTATATTGTGGCGTCGGGCTGACCGAAGCATTGCAGCAGCAGACACACGGAGACTCGCTTGCCAGGGAGTACACCCTCTTTATTGGTACAGTAGTCCTGGAAAGGACTACATCAGGCACCCAAGGAGCACCAAACCAATTGCGCACAGAAAATACAAGGTTGTCAGACACTGAACTGTAAGATGCATACATGGTAGGAGATTTTCCGTGAGCTAAATACACGTGGGGATCGGACAGGGTACACGCAAGATACGGGCAAACATACGCGCGACGATAAGGAAATATAACCATTAACAATAACAACAATACAAGGAGTATTTACAACTACACACGGGGCATGCTGGGCCAGTGCTACAATATGATAACAAAATTTATAATCATATAAGTTTTGTCATTAACGTATATTGAAGTTGTTGATGTACAACCCCAATTCCAAAAAAATTGGGACGTTGTGCAAATTGTAAATAAAAACAGAATGCAATGATATGAAAATCTCAGAAACCCATATTTTATTCATAACAGAACAAAGAAAACAAATCAAATGTTTAAACTGAGAAAAATATAAGGTAATTTTAAATATTATGGCAGCAACACGTCTCAAAAAAGTTGGGACAAGGCCATGTTTAACACTGTGTGGGATCACCTTTTCTTTTATCAACAGTCTGTAAACGTCTGGGGACTAAGGAGATCAGTTGTTCGAGTTTTGGGAGAGGAATATTGTCCCATTCTTGTCTGATACAGGATTCTAGTTGCTCAATTGTCCTAGGTCTTCTGTGTCGTAATTTTCATTTTATGATGCGCCAAATGTTCTCAATGGGTGAAAGATCTGGGCCGTTGGCAGGCCAGTTCAGTACCCGAACCCTTCTTCTACGAATCCATTATGTTGTAATTGATGCAGTGTGTGGTTTGGCATTGTCATGTTGGAAAATGCAAGGTCTTCCCTGAAAGAGACATCGTATAGATGGGAGCATATGTTACTCTAGAACCTGGATATACCTTTTAGCATTGATGGTGCCTTTCCAGATATGCAAGCTGCCCATGCCATATGTACTAATGCACCCCCATACTATCAGAGATGCTGGCTTTTGAACTAAGTGCAGATAAGACGCTGAGTGGTCCTTCTCCTCTTTAGTCCGGATGATACAGCATCCCTGGTTTACAAAAATAAGTCCAAATTTAGATTTGTCTGACCACAGAACAGTTTTCCACTTAGCCACAGTCCATTTTGAATGAGCACTGGTCCAGAGAAGATGTCGGTGATCCTGGATCATGTTCAAATATGGCTTCTTCTTTGAGTGATACAGTTTTAACGGGCATCTTCGGATGGCATGGTGTATTGTGTTCACTGACAATGTTTTTTGGAAATATTCCTGAGCCCATTTAGTTATTTCCATTGCAGAATCATGCCTATTTGTGAGGCAGTGCCACCTAAGGGCCTGAGATCACAGGGATCCAATATGGTTTTTTGGCCTTGTCCCATACGCACAGAGATTTCTCCAGATTCTCTGAATCTCTTGATTATATTATGTACTGTAGATGATGATATTTTCAACCTCTTTGCAATTTTATACTGAGGAACTTTTTTCTGAAATTGCTTCACTATTTGTCAATGCAGTATTGGGGGATTGGTGATTATTTGCAAATTGTTCCTCCAGCTGTTGGGTTTTTGTACCACTAACATTCATGTCATGAAATTCAAAATGAGCCAATATTTTTCATGAAATAGTAAAATGTCTCACTTTAAACATCTGATGTTTTATATGTTCTGTTTTGAATAAAATGAGTTTATGAGATTTCTATATCATTGCATTCTGTTGTTATTTACAATTTGCACAACCTCCCAACTTTTTTGGAATTGGGGTTGTATGTTAGGATAAGGTATACTTACATGCTGCTTATGAATGTTCTATGAATGCATTAAAAATGCATTATGCGGGTGCAGTTAATGTAAAGCGACACCAAACATTAAATCAAAATAGATACATTTGTACACCTCTGGCACAATGGCAAGTAGAAATATTTATTATCCATGTTACACTTGTTACTGTGTAGTTTATGCTGTCAAAAAAATAACCACTGAAACCGTGCCACATGCACAATTGTACCAAACATAATCACAGATTGAACAATATCGGTAATTACTAACTGCACACTTACATTTGCTACTGAGAGGCACAAACCTAGCGTGAACCTTCACATTAAAGTAAATCTCAGTATTTTAGTTTCCGTCCCTCTCCTCTGTGAAACTTAAAAAGGACAGCAATGAGCTACTTAAATAGACAGAGAAGAAAACTAAAGGCATGACCAGATGTGAAAGGGTTTGGAGACTGCTACAAATATTGTCTGCCAATATTGAGTTGGATCATACAATGATTTTATAAATATGCATCTCTTTAGCTGAATTCGTATTTATTCAAAAGTTTAACTAAAATTATAAGTTTAATTATATTGAGTATTGCATTTGAGGTGGCGGAGCACAGACTCCTCTGAGGCAGAGATTAAGCACTCAGTTAAACCCCTTATCTCTTTGATTGGCTGACTAGTGTCCATGCAATGCTAATATAATGGTCATGTTCAAAAAAGAGGATAGAAGTAATCCAGCAAACTATAGGCTAATCAGTTTAACTTGCATAACTGAAAAAGCAATGGAAGCTATAATCTGGATTCAAATAACATTATGAGGGATAGGCAACATGGATGTAGGAGAAGTAGATCCCATTTAACTAATCTACGTGAGTTCCTTGAGGAAGCTCCAAGAGAAATTGATCACAAAAAGCCCTACGATGTGATCTACTTAGATTTCCAGAAGACCTTTGATGTTGTCCCCCACAAACGGCTCCTGCTTAAGCTCAAAGCAGCAGGGATTTTAGGAACTGTAGCAGCTTGGATCGAAAACTGGTTAACAGACAGGAGGCAGCGGGTAGTTATTAGAGGCACAATGTCACAGTGGGCCTACATTCATTGTGGGGGTACTGCAGGGTTCAATTTTAGGACCACTATTCCTAATTTACATTAATGATATTGACACCAATACATACAGTAAACTGGTTAAATTTGCAGACGACACCAAGGTGGGTGGTGTAGCAGATACTGATCTAGCAGCAGAGAGGCTACAACGGGATCTTGATTTAATTGGCCACTGGGGCTGCTCTTGAAATAAAGTAGATGTGTGGGCCTGCTTTCATAGTGGGGTACCACAGGGTTCAATTTTAGGACCACTATTGTTCCTAATTTACATAAATGATATAGACACCAATATATACAGTAAACTGGTGAAATTTGCAGATGACACCGAGCTGTGTGGTGTAGCAGATACTGAACTAGCGGCTCAGCAGCTACAGCGGGATCTTAATTTAATTAGTGACTGGGCCGACACCTGGCAGATGAAATTTAATATAGATAAATGTAAGGTAATCCATTCAGGGAGCAGAAATATAACGTACAGATATTTTATGAGTTTCACTGAAATAAAGGTAGCTGATTATAAGAAAAACCTTGGTGTGTATGTTGATGCTTCCATGTCCCATTCTCGCCAGTGTGGGGAAGCAATTAAAAAGGCTAATAGGATGTTGGGTTATATCTCTAGTTGTGTGGAGTTTAAGTTAAGGGAGGTGATGGTAAGATTATACAATTCCTTGGACCCCGCCTAGAATATTTTGTGCAGGTCTGGTCACCATACCTTAAGGAGGACATTGCTGCCTTGGAAAAGGTTCAAAGTAGGGCTACAAGAATGATTCCTGGTCTTACAGGAATGTCTTTTGAGGAGAGGTTAGCTGAGTTGAATCTGTTCAGCCTCAAGAAAAGGAGACTAAGGGGCCGTTCACATATCGCGCCTAAAAACGCGAGGAAAACGCTAGGCTCGTCGCTTTCTCCTGCTTTCCAAAAGAACCCAGGCGCTTGCGCTCCGGAAGTGTCTGTCGTTGCTAAGCAACCATCCGCCGCACTCTCCATTAATTTAAAAAACGGATTTCCACCAACGAAAAACCCTTGCTGTGACTCTTCTACAAGATTTATTTACACAGAAAAGAAAAAAACGCCGTAGTGTTTGGGTGCACCCCATTCTTCAAAAACGTAAAAAACACGGGGAATTTCACCAGCTGATCCAGGAGCTCCGCCTGGACAACGGGAGGTTCAAAGCCTATTTCAGACTTGACAAGGACCAGTTGGATTATATTTTAGGAAAAGTTGCCCCTAGCATCAGCAAACAGAGCTTCTGCCGTGAAACCATCTCTCCTGCACAACGGCTCTGCATTTGTAATTACCGTCATAACCGAAATGACCAAAACACAAAATAAAAAAAATATAACTGAAATAATTCTATATAAAATCTATATAAACAATAACAAATTCTATATAAATCAATTCTATAAAAACAATGATGGATTTAACAAGGAATTAGTTATACGCATTAAAATATTTTTAAGTAACTAGTACAGCAATTGTGTGTGTATATATATATGTATGACAAATCATAAAGTTCAGGAAATCCCTGGATCACAATAATGAGCTGCTCCTCAGTTTCTGCTGAGGCGTCAGTGTAACGGAAAAGGCGAGGAAGCTAATTGGTTGAATCTTGTCACATGACTCGCGGTGCGCTTGCGGCATTTTGAAAAGTTGAGATGGTTCCAACTCGTCGCGGCGCGGACGCGGCTGAAAAAACCGGGCACGTCGCACCGCGTGCGCGTCGCGACCGCGTCGCTTCCGTTATGAGCGCGGCTGCCGCGCGTCTACATTTCAAATAATGGACTTGAGCGCGCAAAAGACGCGATATGTGAACGGCCCCTAAGGGGGGTCAGGATGCTGTTCAGCCAAATGACTACTTCGATATTAGTTTAAATGCTAGAACTCTCAGCCATAGGTGGAAATCTCAATGACTCCCACAGTAAGGCCCCCTTCTCTGTAAAAATGGATTTTACACACTTCTTACAGCACTTTCTTTATACAGCGTGTAGTTAGAGTATAGAAAAATGTTCCTGTTAGTGTAGTGCAAGCTAAAACCTTGGGGTCCTTTTAATCATGTGTGGTGAGTTGAGCTGAATCTGTTCAGCCTCGCTCAAAGGAGATTAAGGGGGGACATGATCCAGGTATATAAGATTCTAACAGGTCTGGATGCTGTTCAGCTAAATGGCTACTTCAGTATTAGTTTAAATACTAGAACTCGTGGCTATAGGTGGAAATTAGCAGTAGAACATTTTAAACTGAATTTGAGAGAACACTTCTTTACACAGTGTGTAGTTAGAGTATGGAATAGTCTTCCTGTTCATGTACCTGTAGTGCAAGCTAAAACCCTGGGTTCCTTTAAATCAGAGCTAGATAAGATTCTAACAACTCTGAGCTATTAGTTAAGTTCTCCCCAAACGAGCTTGATGGGCTGAATGGCCTCCTCTCGTTTGTAAATTTCTTATGTTCTTATCTAGGTGCTCTATGGCAAAGTTGAGATGGGCAGCTTTATTTTTTTATGCGAGTAGAGGCTTCTTCCTTAGCAACACTCTCATAAATGCCATGTGTATTCAATTGTCTTGTAATTGTTAAAGCATGCACCTGTAACCCCAAATGCAGCAAGAAAGATGGGCAAATCTCATTTTTAAATGTCATTTTTAGTTGACTTATACTAGATTTATTCTGTTTCTTGCATTTCTTGAAGATATTTCAGAAGGGTGTAACCTTCTAGTCCAAGTAGCAGTCATGTTGAATGCTCTCCATTTTTAGATTATTTGCCTCATAGTAAATGGATGGAGCACAAGTCTTTTGGAGATAATTTTATAGTTTCCCAGTCTGAGGTGCTTTCACTACCCTCCTCCTGATGTCCTCTGAGATCTGTTTTCCTCTTGGTTTAACTGGCTTAAATTTTCCTAAATATCTCTCATTTGATTGGTCTGTTTGCTAGGTTTATTAAGCATTTCAATTATGTCCCAACTGCACCTACCAATGCAGTAGGGCACGGGTGTCAAACTGCAGTCCTGGAGGGCCGGAGCCCTGCACATTTCTGGGTTTCCCCTCATTTAACACACCTGATTCACCTCCTTGTGCTAATTACCACACAGCTCTTGAGCTGAATTATTTGTGGTAGAACAGGAAAAGAACTAAGCTACACAGGGCCCTGGCCCTCCAGGACTGCAGTTTGACACCCCTGCAGTAGGGGGCTCACTTAATTTTGTACCTACGCAAATTCCTTTTTTAATTTATTTTTTGACAGTTCTCACCAAACCATCTAAACAATTGGGGTGTAATGGTACACGGTATATTATTATTGTTCGATATGCCACTGACAGTTCAATACACACACGTGAACCATGATAATACCATATGTCATTTATCTATACATATTGGTGCAAATAAAAGTCTGTTTTTTCCTAGAAAAATACATCTAAAAAAATGGGGTTGTCTTATTTTCGAGGGCTATAATTTAAATAGCATGATGCCTGGCTGACCGAGGCATCGTGGCAGTGACGGCGAAAGACGAGAGAAGACGGTTTCTCATGAAGTTGCTCTTTAATTTACAGTCCTTAAAAGGACTGCACAGTAAGCAACAATACACAGAGGCAAACATGACAGGCAAATGCAGGGAGGTTACACACCAGACTGGAAGGCTTACGCATGGTAGGGTAATTATACAACACTAGAACACAGGATTACACATATGACACAGGTAATGGTACTTGCGACAGTTGGGAGCACAAGTAATCACAATCAACAAATACGTACAAGGGCTATTTACAGGACTTACAAAGGGCTATATACAAGGCTCACAACATGGTCAGCCATCCCAGTGACCACCATCCCCAGTCCCCACCCCAGCACTGAGACAAGTGATAATGGGGAGGCGCCGTCTTGTGGCCACGCAATGTCACCTCTGCTGCCTCAGCCAGACTCCTCTGGTAGTTGTGCTCTCGCTCCCAGCTTCAGCTTCTGCCCGTCCTGCTCCCCAGACTCCTGCAGCCACTCCCAGTCCTGTTAGTCTCGCTCCCGCTGCTCATCCAGCTCGTGGCACACCCAAGCTAGCTGGGCCTCCCAGCTGCGGCACACCTTCTCACAGCTGAGCGGCTTGTTGCGGCTGGCGAGCGGAGAGCACTCGATGTCCGACAAAGGTCTGGCAGGCTGGCAGGAGCAGCTTGAGGTCAAGCCGACTTCACGACTCACCACAATACCCTTTATGTGGGCTTGTTGCATCATAAATATTCTGCGCACTGTTGGGTTGTGCAGTTTGTAATATTGATTATCTATCTGTCTGCATTTACTTTGCTGCAATTGCAAGTGTTTACTTTTTAACAGTGATATGTTTAACTTCATATGTTTTTGTGAAATAAAAGTATTTTCCTTTACAAAGATAAGCTTTGGTAGCTGTTGCCTTGTTTCAGAGAGTGTTGACATCTTTTTACAAAGAACCTCACCATAGTGAAATAGGTGAGAAAGCACCTATAGTTATTTTTTTTACAGTAGCTCAGTCTGAATTTCCTACAAAAGTACAGTCCCAATCAAAAGTTTAAGACCACTTGAAAAATGGCAAAAAATCATATTTTGCATGGTTGGATCTTAACAAGGTTCCAAGTAGAGCTTCAACATGCAACAAGAAGAAATGGGAGTGAGACAAAACATTTTTTTGAGCATGCAATTTATTGAAAACAACGCTTAAACTGAAACAGGCTGTTTCACAGCTGATCAAAAGTTTAGGACCACACCTCCAAAAAAACCTATAAACCCCCCTAAAACAGAAATCAAACTTCCAAACATGAACTCAGTACTGAGTAGCTCCACCGTTATTGTTGATCACTTCAAAAATTTGTTGCGGCATGCTTGATGCAAGCGTTTCCATGAGGTGAGTGGGAACATTTCTCCAAGTGGTGAAGACGGCCGCACGAAAGGCATCTACTGTCTGGAACTGTTGTCCATTTTTGTAAACTTCCCTTGCCATCCATCCCCAAAGGTTCTCAATTGGATTTAGATCAGGGGAACACGCAAGATGGGCCAAAAGAGTGATGTTATTCTCCTGGAAGAAGTCCCTTGTCCTGCGGGCATTTTGTACTGTAGCGTTGTCCTGTCGAAAAACCCAGTCGTTACCACACAGACGAGGGCCCTCAGTCATGAGGGATGCTCTCTGCAACATCTGGACATAGCCAGCGGCCATTTGACGCCCCTGCACCTCCTGAAGCTCCATTGTTCCACTGAAGGAAAAAGCACCCCAGACCATTATGGTGCCCCCTCCGCTGTGGCGCGTAAAAAACATCTCAGGCGGTATCTGCTTGTCATGCCAGTAATGTTGAAAACCATCAGGACCATCAAGGTTAAATTTTTTCTCATCAGAGGATAAAACTTTCTTCCACCTTTGAATGTCCCATGTTTGGTGCTCTCTTGCAAAGTCCAAATGGGCAGTTCTATGGCGTTCAAGGAGACGAGGCCTTTGAAGACGTTTTTTGTTTTTGAAGCCCTTCAGTCTCAGATGCTGTCTGATGGTTATGGGGCTGCAGTCGGCACCAGTAACGGCCTTAATTTGGGTCGAGGATCGTCCAGTGTCTTGACGAACAGCCAATTGGATCCTCCGGCTCAGTGCTCGTGAATTTTTTTTGGGTCTTCCACTTGACTTTTTTGTTCTATAACCCTCAGGATCATTTAAAAAATTCCAAATGACTGTCGTACTGCGTCCCACCGCAGCAGCGATGGCGCGCTGCGAGAGACCCTGGTAATGCAGTTCAACAACCCGACCACGTTCAAAAACAGTTTTTTTGCCTTTGCCATCAGAACGTCATGACAGTGTGACTACCTGACAGAAAATGACAATGGATTTTAAAGGCATGTGGTCCTAAACTTTTGATCAGCTGTGAAACAGCCTGTTTCAGTTTAAGCGTTGTTTTCAATAAATTGCATGCTCAAAAAAATGTTTTGTCTCACTCCCATTTCTTCTTGTTGCATGTTGAAGCTCTACTTGGAACCTTGTTAAGATCCAACCATGCAAAATATGATTTTTTGCCATTTTTCAAGTGGTCTTAAACTTTTGATCGGGACTGTACCTTAAGTGCCAGGGGGATACTAACTTGCGGAAGTTATCTCTGCCTTTGCCATCAGAGTCATGCATGCACTTGACGATCATCTCTAATGAGCTGGCATGCTGGATGTGTTTCTACTACATATCTGAGTTCAGCAAAAGTCTTGATATTATCAACCATGCTCTCTCCAGTGCTGGTGTAATTTATCAGGCTACCAAATTGATTTTTCACATTCAATATTTCCTATACATGTAGGTACCCTGTTTATATAAAATAGAAAAGGGAAATAACTTTGTAAAAGCTTTGAGGGAATGCAAACCAAGAATACACAGACAGGTAGCTTATTTGAGGTTACACTGCATTATTTCTATATTTAATATTGCCTGTGCAGGTGCTGTACATCCTATTTACACTGTTAATTTAAAATAGATTAGACAAAGCACCTACAGGTCATCAAAGTTAAACATTGTAAAGTTTTTCTCTCCTTGATTTCATACAGTAGAGTCATAACCTAGGCTGAGTTAGGCATGCTGCTATTTTTCATTATGGAGGGCTGCTACATCGAAAAATAAAGAGTTTATTGTTTAAGTAAATGGTGATTTGATTTTACTTTCTTCTTAAATATAAATATACAGAAACTGCATCATTACCATGGACCAAAAACCACACACACCAAACCTTGGGAAAACTGTACCATTACATTCCCGCTAAACAAATATATGGAATTGATAAACTTGTTCTTCTATCTAAAAATACTGGTGCTGATTAAATAAGAAAATCATGGTAAAACAACAGAAAATTCTAAATTGCTCACTTTCAAACAGCTCAGTATAATGAACATAAACAACCTTTTTCTTTTATGCAACTATATGCATTTGCTTTGCTGATTCACCACCAGAGGGCAGACTGCTAAAGGCATACACTAACTCTGTTGGTGGAAGTTGAATAACTTAAAAATTACTCCTCTGTTACTCTGTTTTGAAAATTCTTCTCACTATTTTGTTTGCACGCTTTTATTGATAGTTATCATAGAAGAAAGATATATATTGTTTCATGAGTGTAATTTATAGTGCTCTCTTCCTTGATAATCAGCACCACTTCCTGAAATTTACACCTAATGTCATAGGCAGTAAATAAAACAAACAGCTAAGGTGTGTTTAAATTGTCCAATTTTGATATTTGAAAAGTGTCGTACAGTGGGGAACGGCTGGGCATACGGGGTATGATCTGGCACTTTTGGGGACAGTGAGGCACCACAAGGCATACGGGGTATACGGTTGGACACCTCGAGGGACAGTGGGGCCTAGCAGGGCACAGAGGGTATAGTCTGGCACTTCGAGCATAGTGGGGCACACTGGGCATGCGGGGTATGATCTGGTACCTCGGGGACAGTGTGGTATGACTGAGCATGTAGTGAATGGTCTGGCACCTCAGGGAACAGTAGGGCACAGTGGAGCACATGGAGTATGGTGGGGCAGGGCAGAGTATGGCAGGGTACAGTAGGGCACAGCAAGACACATGAACTACGGTGGGGCTTGACAGGGTATGGTGGGGAATGGCAGGACACAGTGGGTGGCAGGTGGCTCAGGATTGAGGATAAATATGTCATCCCTGTTCTGTCTGTGTGTGGAGTCTTCTCCCTCTGTTGTTCTGGCTGTTCTGGTTTCTTCCTGCTGTCCATATACATGTTGTTATGCTAACTGGCATCTCTACATTATGTGTGGTATGTGAGTATGTGAGCTCTCTGCAATGGACTGCCATTCCATCCGGGGTGTACCCATGCTTTGTGCCCAATGCTGCCTGTGATAGGTTCCCGGCTGACCCCAGTGACCCTGTCTAGGATAAGTGGTTGGGAAAAGGAATGATAATCACTTTTGGTAATGAAGTACCTAACAGATACTGCTTAATAGAGTGTAATAAGAAATTAAGGTTGTAACATGTCATTTTTTTCTGGTGATGGACTTGGTGAGGAGCATAATAATGACATTGGGGGAATTATCAGCAGGATCTACCGCAAACCCAAGCTTCTTATTTATATTTATTTCTGTGCATCCATACAAATACACAAAGTCAGTAATTGCTGAGGAAGCTGCCATTGAAACAATAAGCTACTGAGCAGTGACAAAAGTATATGACCAAAAACAAAAATTATAAACACCAGTGAAAATATTTGTGACAGAGCAACTTCAACTCTCTCTACTACTCACAAAGGCCACCATGGGTGAGGACATTATTTATTAATGCAAATAATTCCATTAAATATGTAACACGTGTGAAATATAATATGTAGTATTCTTTTACAACATGCATTATGCTCATGTAACATGCAATACTTTGTGTCTGTCTATGCTGTCCATATACTGTTTGTCTGATGCTGTAACGTGCACTTGTCTTATGTCTATGGTCATACATCGAGCCTGGAGAAACGCAATATTGTTCAGTTGTGCACTCCTTGCTCTGCAGTCTGAATGACAATAAAGTAAATTCAAGTTTTGAGGAAACGACTGATTAGAAACACTTTTCCAGCAATGACTGAAAATCCAAAGAATAATGTCATTACTCAAATCCAGCTGTCATTTTTGAGAAGAAAGCCTGGCTTTCCTTGTTTATAGCCCCACATATTACATGAAAATTACCATGAGGAAAAAAATACCAATGGGACCTCCAGGAATGAGTTACCAGTGGTGGCAGAAGTAGTTTCACCAGTTGATCAGGCAAACAATCAGGTGTATCCAGGCAAAGAAGCATTTACTATGTTGTCATTTTGAGATGTACTGAGATACTTGGGGAGGCAAAAACATGAGACCCTGCTGAGATCTGTTTTATACATCCTGCTGAGCCTGCCTTGAAAAAGAAATGGTTTCTCAAGAAAAGCAATGTGTTTCTGTAGTGATCCCTTTCTATTTATTGGAAAACCAAAGGATCAGAAAAACCAAAGACCTCACCATGGTGTTTTCTTTGCTGCAGGGAGAAAGATATTGAAGAAGTGGCTGCAGCCATATCAGCATGATTCGTGGGGTGTTGATCTCTTCTTGTACATTTCCAGTGTTAAACAAGGTTTACTTGAGTTGGCACAAAGAGGACAAGTGAAGAATGTTCAAATGGCAGACAATTCTGAGGTTGTTTGTGGGAACCTGACTTAAATTGAGTTAATGCATTTGAAAAGGGATAGCTTCAGCTGAAATCATGACTAAGATTGAGATAATTAGGGAAACCGGCCTGAAGCTCATAGTGTTTGTGCAATAAAAATCAGTTTGGAGAACGGGGCCTCATGGGAGACGTGAAGGTCAGGGCAGATAATATGGGCCAGTTATATCTTGTGGTGAATGTATTATAGTGTGGGAGCAGCCTGTCTTATCAGCAGGGATGCAGCTATAGTGCTAACTGGCGTACCACTTTCTTCTTCTCAGTTCCAGCAGCCCACAGAGCAGTACCCACCTCTCAAGTTTGGCACTGTCCCCAATGGCAGCACAGAAGAAAACATTCACAGCAACTACCCCAACATGCACCAGTACATGGTGAAATACAACCAGAGAAGCGTGGAGGAGGCCATCGCTAACCTTAAGACGGGGTCAGTTTTGCTGAGGTCACCCAGAGCTGAATGTAGCATTAATTTGTGTAAATGAATCATTATCCTCTTTATAAACCCATTAAATCCCTTGTGGCAGTAGTTTTGAAGCCTGGTCTTGGAGTTGTGGCATTTATTCAAATTTCAGACAAATTTCAGTCTCATTAACACTCAAATTTACCGTTATTGAAACCAATTTAATCTACTGGCCCCTGTACTGCTTTTAAGAGCATAATGGTCAGTTTATATCACTTTATACACTGTAGCCTGGACAAGACCGGTATACAAAGCCATCAACAAAGCTTACTGTACTAGACTTGTGCCTGGTATACGTAGTCTTCATGACCTTAATTTCTCTCTGTGCAGTAAACTGGATGTCTTCATCTATGATGCAGCTGTCTTGAACTATATGGCTAGGAAGGATGAGGGTTGCAAGGTGATGACCATCGGCTCAGGAAAGGTCTTCGCTACCACAGGCTACGGCATTGCCTTGCACAAGAACTCACCATGGAAACGACCCCTTGATCTTGCTCTGCTACAGCTTGTGGGAGATGGTAAGAAGGAAATTTCTGGAAGAAACTGGTGGAAAGAATGCATCTAGGGTCAGCTGACCAGTTTTGGGCTTCTTGTAAAGATTTCACAAAGGTCATTTGTTTATCCTACTTCGAGATGCATTGATAGCTGTTTGCCAGGAGTTCATAAATAGCTTACAGAACATTTTTAATGAGTAATGATGAGATGAGATGAGAAGAGATGAGATGAGAAAACATGGTGTGGTGTACAGTGTGTTGCTACTGCATTCTTTCATTCTACAACAACAGCATATCCCATGCAACAGTAAACAATAGTTAATCCCAGATCTGCTAAAGGAGAAAAATCAAACTTCTGCATTGACCATCTGCTAACATTTGGGACTAACTAGTATGAGATAACCAGTGTGCATTACAGTAGAACATGCCCAGTACAGTACAGTAGAAGAGTGTAATTCCACAATATTCATAATAGCAATGATGTTGAATTTAGGCAGGGTTAAGAAGTGGAAAAAAAACTTTTTCAGTCTCTGCTGCAGCAGACAGAAATGGATTTGTGCATTGCTGACCCATACCTGGTTTTTGAGAAAAATGTATTTTGTAAACTGCTTGCATCTTTCTCATACTATGTACTCATCTTAGAAATGAAAGGTAAAGAACTATCTTGTAAGAAAAGATTCAGCAAAACAACTACAGCACTACTGGAAAACACGATTAGTCACTTGGAACAGTGATAATTAAAATTTTTGTCTTGGCTCAGACACACACACATGTGCATTATATTTTATTCAGTCTTTCTCATTTCTCTTGGCTCAGGATGAGGAGCTTTTTCAGTGGCTTGCCATCGTTTTACCTTCTTCTCTCCCACAGCTTTTTTACTGTTACTAATTCTATTCTGCACTGTGTGAAAGAGGTTAATCCAACACAATATACAGGTACAGCTTCCATTTGATCTATTCCTCCAGCATCCCCTCTCTTCTCCCATCTCTAGATGAGATCGACATGCTGGAGCGCCTCTGGTTGTCTGGCATCTGCCATAACGATAAGATTGAGGTGATGAGCTCCAAGCTGGACATCGACAACATGGCGGGAGTCTTCTACATGCTGCTGGTGGCCATGGGCCTGAGCCTGTTGGTGTTTGCCTGGGAACACCTGGTCTACTGGCGGCTACGGCACTGCGTGGGCCTGTCCCAGAAGATGGATTTCCTGCTAGCCTTCAGTAGGGTAAGCCAAGCCCTGTTAGAGCCCTGTGACTCTTCTATAGCAGGTTCTTACCTAGTTTCCTGTACTTTAATGTTATGATGTTTTTGTAGTGAAGGAAACAGAAGGCCTGTTCTGTGATGCATACAGTTTACCACAAGCTCTCTGCAGACCCATATGTTTTTACATTCATTGAGGGCCATAATGACTCACAGTGTTATACATAGATTAATGCTGGCCACATTTTAATAGTTGCCCTGCTGGTTCTTGCTATTCACTTTCTCACACAGGGTATGTACAGCTGCTGCAGTATAGAGGATGAAACCATCCAAGGAAGAAGCAAAAGCAGCTTTCCCACTTCTCAACACGTCTCAATGGCGCCCCCTCCTCCCCAGTCTTATGCTGGCCCAGCAGCCATTTCCAAGCCAACGGTTGCTATGACACAGCAGCAGCAACTGCAGCAACACCAGCAGTCAGCATATGAAATGCCACTGCCAGGATCACCCCCAGTTGCCATGCATAAGTCCCCAAACAGCCCTATCCTGGGAGCCCCTCTACCCTGCTCCACTTTCCTGCCCCGTCCAGACCGGAGATTTGCTGTGGTGGACCGCTGGGTCCCTAAGCCCACCGGCATGAAAGCACTTTGTGGAATGTCTGAGATTAGACCAGTCACACAAAGGATGCCTCCATCCTGGGGAGGGGCAGAGAGCATAGGTGGGGGTGGCCTGGATGAATACAAGAGGTACTACGGTCCAATCGACCCTGAGGGCTTGAGTGCTTGTGTGGAGCCACAGATGAGTGACCCTCAAACTCCTAAAGCAGTGCAAAGATGTCAGCCACCACTCCCACCGGCTGGTACAATTTTCTACCAGGAGAAGACTGCCGACCTGGGAGCAGTTCGAGTTGCAGGAGGTCAGAGGAAAAAAAGCAAATATTTGGGAGTCCCCAAGCTCCCTCCTAAGAGTAAAGCCTTGGCCCCACTGCCCCCCGAACCAGTGACACCCACCTCTCCACCTCTGTCATCCTCATTTTGGGAAAAAAGTTGTCCCAAAAAATTGAAAGAGCCAGCTGGGCCCTTGTATGAGAACATCCTCCCTTTGGGCAAGCGAGGTGGACGAAGAGGTGGCACAAGAAATGCAGAAGGTAGGAAACTTCCCTACCCACAATCCCCCTCTCTGTCACCCTCCCTTCTTTACTCCTCCTCCACTAGTTCCTCCTCCACTTCCAGCTCCTCCTCCTCAGTGTCAGCCTCTTCCTCCCGCTCAACATCTCCTTCGTCTTCCTCAGTGATGTCACAGAGCCCCGATTGTCGAACCCATGGTGCAGCAGGACGCAGCATGGAAGATGATGAAGAGACAGAGGAACTGACAGAAGAATCCAGCCTGCTTCTGGGACAGAGCAAAGTTGAGAGATCATTCTTTCCCCCTCGTTCTATAGCTCACAGCCCCCCACCCCCCATACCCCCCCGGCAGCCGTGTTCACAGAGACAGAGGGCCTTCTCCTGTGACAGGGGCAGGAGTCGGGGCCAGCTGGCCCAGTTACAGGAATGGTGGGCGTCATGGGGGGAGCGAGAACGGGACCGGCGTGAGGACGGGGACAATGTGAGAGAAAGGAAAAGTGACCGAAAGTCCAGGAAGGACAAAGAGACCCAGAAAAAGAAGAAAAGTCGAAAGCGGAAGAAGAAGGAGGAGCGTGAGAGAGAGAGAAAGCGACGCAAGGTGAAGAAGAAGAAAAAAACTGTGAAAATCAGGAAGAGGGAGAACGTGTCCTCAGAGCGGCGGCTGGAGCTGGGCAACAAGGAGGAGGATTTCCACAGGAACATGGAGGGCAAGAGGTATTCTGTGTGGGATGGAGAGGCAAACAGAGAGCGGAGAGACCGCGAAGTGGTTGAAGGGAGCAGGAGAAGGGAGGAAGAGCATGAGGCGAACAAGAGCAGGGAGAGGTGTCCCAAGGGGGTTCCGTACTCACATTTGGGGGCCTGCGTTCGGTGCCCAGACCTCCATAAGCTGCTGGTGCGAGGAAATAGAGGAGGCGGCCGGAGCTGCGATGCCACCGGAGCTGCGGCACTCTTCCAGCCTCTGTTCCCATCATCTTATCGACATCGCAGGTGGGCATGGGGAGACAAAGAAACACGCAAAAGGGGCAGAGAGAGACGCCCCCTGCTGTCACAGGCTGAGAGAAGCCTCACCCATAACAAGGAAGGCCTGCACTTCAATGAGTGGGACTCCCAAGATGATGAGGATGAAGATGAAGACCAGGAAGATGAAAGGGAGAGGGGAGAAGGGCAGAAGAGGGCCGGTTGGGTGCGGGGGGCCCTGTCAGAGTCAGAGAGGGACAGACGCAGCGAGCTAGAGTTTTACTCCGATGAGGGCTCTTCAGGGGAGTTTGGCAAGTTTGAGCGGTACTGGGAGGGCAGCAGGAGAAGAGGCAGCGATGGCCTTTGGGATGAGGGGCGCTTATTCGGCACCTACCCAGCCAGGGAGAAGGGGGGCAGCATAGACAGCAAAGACAACTTCTTTGCTGGTAAAGGGTCAGGATGGGGCCCTGCCGTTGACATAAGGAGTCCCAGTGAGACTATGCTTCTGGGATCTGGGGGGGCAGGCAAACTGCAATGGCTGGCCAGACCCATGGCCCTTCCTGGCAGATACTGGTCAGAGGAGAAGCTGTCCATGAAAGGGAAGAAAAGGTGGAAGGGAGGTGGGAAGGAGAAGAGGAAAGCGGCTGAAAGGGAGAAAGGATACCTGCCGTGTCCTTGTTATTACACTCACATGGGTGCAGAGACCAAGCAGGATAGGCCTGCTCCTCACAGCCAGGAGGAGCTCCTGCCCATCTGCCACAGCTTTAACTACAGCCCCCTTCCAAGCCCTGCCCCCCTGAAGCCAGGCCATACCCAATCCAAATCTGACAGCCAATCTGACCTCAGTGCACAGAAAGTGCCACTGACTGATCAGGTTGCCCAGTCTTGCCTGGTGCAGGCCCTCATCCCTGCTCTCGCCCTCCCTACATCCTCGCCCCCCTCCCTCCCCACGCACGGTGCTCAGTCAGCCTCTTCATCCTCCCCAGTGGTTCCCCTTGCCCCTGACACACCCCTGTCTTCCGCCACTACTGCCAGCGCCAAGATGCAGTACCAGAGGCTGCGCTCCGTGCCCCCCCCACCCAAGCCCTGCCCCCCGCATGTGCCCCTCAAACCCCAGGGTCTGTGCTCTCGCCGCGACTCTGCCCACTTCTCCAGTGTGGAGAGTGAGGTGTGACCAAAAACAAACTGCCAATCACGGCCGTGATCCCAGCTCCCTCACACCCACAGCCAGACAAGACTGTAGGTCCACATGTCACTGGTGGGATCCTGATTGTCTTGTTCTCCAGTCAGGACAGTGCATTACAGTAATATTCACCCATTAAGTCTATGACTAATGCCGTCATACCCACAGTTTCTCCCATTTCTCCAGTGTCCTATATCTCTCCCCTCTCTCTTGTTTTTTGCCTCTAGTTATGAGCTTAACAACACTGCCCTTCCAGTCCGTTCTTAATTATTCCATAACATCTGTGAAGAGTGTTGTGGCGGATCATTAGTATTAAACCTTATCAATGACAGCTCCTTCACAATAACTTGGACTAAATGTCTAATGACATTAGCTAACACTGATGTTGATGATCACCTTAGCAAGATCAGAGGATATACATTTTCCCCCGGCAATCTTTTCTTGATCGTAAACCAACACCGCACCTTCTCTAAGTTATACTAAATTTGTTAACTAGACATAGAAATGCTGTAACTTCTGCTTTTCTTTTTCTTTAATTCCACTTTCTGGCAACTTTCATAAAATGCATTGTGTTCTGCTGTATGATCACGAAAACATCACTGCAATTCAAATGTTATTGATGTTGTGTGGCTTATACTTTAGTTCTGCCTATATGCAAAGAAGCTGATTTGACAGAGATTTCATTTCAATCTCTCATTTAATTATATTTAAATATTCACTATTTAAATATTGTTTTATCATTTCTAAACCAGACAATGTATTCATATCAGTATTTATACATTATCCAATGTGTTTTATTGACTGATTTGACAAAATATTAGTACTGTGATATACTAGTGCAGTAGTAGTAACATGTATGATCTGTGATATTTTCAACAACATAACACTGGAGACAGCAATGTAGGTAAATGTGACTTTGGAACAATGTACTACGTTGAAGCAGACGCATATATATCATAGTGTGATTATTGGTGTGCTTCTGCAGAGGGAATGTTGTGCTTTTGGCTGGTATTGCAGAGCACTGGTGGTATTTGTTTATTTTCAGAACTATTTTAACATTTTAAATCACCATTAATTTACTAAAGTGTATAGTACATGTACACACATTGAGTACATGCTCAATACATTATATAGCTTTATTTGTAATGACAGGAATAAAAAAAGAGTTCAGAAATGTCATCTATGTAGCAATTATAATTTTTAAATTGTAGTTTCCTCCGATTTGACTGTGAATGCTTTGGTGCTTCAGTAGAAAAAAGTTCTCTGTGTTGTCAAAATTTAATTTTGGTTGTATGAATCGCTTATAAAAGGCAGGAAAGACAATACATCAATACATTTCAGCGAGTTTCACTATTGAACTGGTTAATGCACTGGCCAGTTTCACTTTACTACTACTGTATTATACTGGTTATTCTGCTAGCCAGCTTCACCGTACTAATATTGTACTGGTTATTCTGCTAGCCAGCTTCACCGTACTAATATTGTACTGGTTATTCACCAGGCCAGTTTCACTGTACTACTGTTTTACTGGTTATTTACCTGGCTAGTTTCACCATATTACTACTTCACTGGTTATTCCGCCGGCTAGTTTCACTTTAAAATGAGTATGGTGTCTGTCTCCTTTATTATCTTTACAGTATTCCTTAGCTGTTGATCTCCCCTCCCCCTGTAGGATTTTTGTCTTCTGTCTTTCCGTCACTATGTATGATATAAAAATATGCTTTAAGCCTTGGTATTTTTGTGGCCGTCTGTCTTTCAGTGTCTCATCTAGCAAAAACCAGAGACCAGTAGATACTGTGCTCTTGCTCCTAGACAATTATCGGTAAAGACGAATTATTCTTGCCATTGTTGGTGATAATGTAAGTCCTATGACCATGTCACTGTTGTGAGAGTTTTGCCTGTACTGTAATTTCTTGCTCTTGGCAGGGCTCCACCATGGTGTGCGTCTCCAGCATTGCATTCTATTGATGACATCCTACGCTGCTGTCCTGCTGGACCTGGACATAATGTGTCATCTGCAGCAATCAGGAGGCCCTGCAGCGTAGGGGGACCCGGGGTTTCAGCAGACTCCTAACTTTGCTCTGTTGTGCATTCTGCCACGCTTTACTCCGCCATGGTGAGCAACACTGGATCTTGTAGAAAATGACTTGGATTTCAACTGCACTGCAGCAAAGTGTGCTGTACTGTTTGGGATATTGTACTGTGCTGTACTTGACTTAAGACAGTATAATGATGTGCTGCTGGACCACAGGATACAATACTGTACTCAACACAAAAAAAATAAAAAAATTTCCTAAGAATCTTCCATGTGTTTTAATCCTTGAGCATCTAAAAATTTATATACAAAAACATGTATAAAGTTGAAGTTATCCTTTTGTTTAGAATCAGTAATGAAACTTCACTATAACATTTAAAACACATACATATATAAAATCCAACACTACCTCACTGTGCATCTTCAACTTTCAGGAGAAGGTGGACTCTCTCATCCTAATCTTTTCCCTGGGCTGAACAATATGTTCTAAGCACGGGTCTTAATGTCTAATGAAATCTCTCTACCTTGTGATTCTGGATTGTATGCACTAGAAACTTGATGTTCCACAACTGCTTGATTACTCGAGCCGTAACCGCATTGACATGGCCCTGCTTACTAGCCTGACCAAACCAAGCTGGTTGCGTCACCACCTTCTGGTCAAAATGCACAGAGATACTGGTGTTCTGTACATGGATTATCTGAAGAAAAACCTATATTTTCCATATATTATTAATTATTAGTTGTATTGCACAACAACCAACCTCCTACTTAAAAAAGTACTATAGAACAGCTGAACGGAATAAATTTGTAATGCAAATTTACATAAGTGAATGCTAATTCCACTAGTGTTTGATACTTTTGGTCACATAATACGGCGATTCTCACAGACATGCCAGCAGAAATTAGCACACAGTAGTACAGTATATTATGATGTACACTGTGTAAACAGTAGATGAGCCTCTCTTATTCATCATTGTTGATCTCCAAACTGGGCAATGCTTTTACTGAGCCGACCCTTCTGCATTAGAAAACTGAAGCAAGCGGAAACAGTGCTGTACCTAGTCTCTCTTCACAGTACAGCTCAGGTACAGGTCCATTCCTGAATGTCAGTGGAAAAGTGCCATTAGATGCCTAGGGGCATATTTCACACTTGTAGCTCCACACTCTCCAGCAATATGAATAAAAAAATACAAAGAAGACACAAATATCCTGCTGCTTACATTTAACTGCTGGAAATCTTAGGGAACTTCTTGAAAGTGCAATGTCGATCACAAGAACACTACTTGTATGTAACCTATAACCATCTATCAATATTGCAGTGTGATAAATTGCAATAAGTTGTTTACTGTTAAGCCAATCAGCATCAAAGTTCAATGAGTTCTCCAGGTCCTGTCTAATCTTTTACATCCCTTTTTTTAAATAAATAAATAAAAAAATGGGAAGCCATTCGTGGTTATTAAATACGGTTGTTGTTCTTCAGATTGTGTTGTTATATGGTGGGGGCTGCAAGATATACAGTAGGGGGGTCTGCTGTCCTTTCCTCCCCCCCCCCCTTTAGATCCAGCCCTGGTTGCCCAGAGTCCAGTTGAATCTTTCACACCCTGTTTTTTGGATTCTTCATCCATTTTCTGAAACGACTTAATCCCAGCTGGGGTCGTGGGGGGGACCAGAGTCTATCCCAGGAACAATGAGGCGCAGGCGGGAACCAACCCTGGGTAGTCACCAACACACCACAGGGTGCACACACTCACACAACTACAGGGCCAATTTAGACTCACCAATCAACCTGCCCTGCACGCTTTTAGCGAAAACCCATGCTTCCCTTCAATTTTTTTTATGATGCGGAAGATGTTGCCATTTAGGTGGCAAAAGCGAATATCGAATATAAAACCAACTTCACCATGGTATGTTATTTTTATGTCTATAATTATTCTAACATGTATAGAAAAGTATAGATTAGGGATGCACCGTTACCCTCATATGCTCATACTCGTACTCGTACGAATTGTCCGATTCCAAGAACCGATACCACTTAATTGCAACATTACGTTAAAACTCAGATCCATGCAATTTTTATTTTTATTCATTTATTTACCTGTCAAATCAAATTTTGGCATCTAGCAAGTGATTTGTCAACCAGAAATATTTGGGAAGGATAAATGCAGAGAACCTTAGCATTACCGAATTGGCCAGTATACGTGGAGGATTTCAGCAGTTTGGACACATTTTAAGAAAAGGCACGATGACAGAATTAAAGCAGACTGTAAACTTTTTTCTGCTAAAGTGTGAAGAGGAGGAAGGGACAGCACGTCATTTAACACCAGCAATTTGAACAAACATCTAAAGACACACAATAGTGTAGAGTACATGGACTCTACTAATGCTAGAAGAGAAAGACCGCAACAACAAACTTTAGTGCAAATATTGAAAAAGTGAGAGAAAATGAAAATCACCAATATAAGTTAACCTGGATGTACGCTTTCTTCGCTCCTATAAAAAAAGACAAAAAGAAAGGCTACCAAGCGGACCAATCACAGTCTTTGTGGTCTGCGTCGCTTCAACGTGTAGTTATCCTGCGTATGATTATCTCTTTTTTTGGCTTTGGATATTTTTTAAAACAAATATCCAAAATACACCGAATGTACATACACAGTGTAAATATTGTACTTTACATTAATCCTGCATATTTCATAAAAATATCATGTGTTTACTACTTTTTGACCTTTCCAATTGTGGCGCCATAGTCTTTTAATTATTGAAAAAAAATAACAAATTTCGATTCAGAACTAGTCCATCTGTGTTTATGTATGTGAAACTTCCATAATATTATCAAAAGTATAACAGAATGTCAAAATTGTTTAACACTACGTCACAAACAACCTTCTGTCATATAAAATTTTCAACATCTGCCCAAAACATTTTGTATAGATACAATCATAAAATGATGAACAATTGTTTCCCTCTCCAAACCACAAAATTTACAAGAATACTCAATATCCACATGAAATCTTCTAGGAACACCTACCTAACAGGATATACAGGGTGAACAATTTTAAAAGAAACCTCTTTAACTTTGTTACTAATACAATATCTGTTACATGTTGCCCATACTTTGGTCCAGTTAATATGACCAAAAATTGAAGAACAATATATTCTCCCATATGGAAAGGTTTCCCTTACAATAATGTTCCTAATATATTGATTAGAGTATTTGTTTTTTCCGAACATCACTTTTACCTATGAACAGTCTCTCCCAGGGACGTATAAGACTGAATTCAGTAAATGTACATTAGCTTAACAGCTGTAAAATACCTTGAGGTACAGCATCCAGCACAAATGCGTATTCCTTGGGAGGAACTGGGAATCTACTGTAAACCTAATCAAAAATTCATCATAGGTTAGCAGATGGCCATCATCAATTAAGATTTGTCTGACCAACAGCATGCTATTATCAAACCATCTTTCTAAAAAGAGAAATTTATTTTTACAGTACCCTCCACAATTATTAGCACCCCTTGTAAAGATTTGTAAAAAGGGTTAGAAAAAAATCCACCTTTTGGTGAAGTAGCTTCATGTCACACTGAAAAATTGAGAAGCATCCAGCCTTTCATTAACATAAATTTATTGACCTAGGACAGTTGAGCAACTAGAATCCTGTATCTGACAAGAATGGGACAACATTCCTCTCCCAAAACTCGAGCAACTGATCTCCTCAGTCCCCAGACGTTTACAGACTATTGTTAAAAGAAGAGGGGATGCCACCCAGTGGTAAACATGGCCTTGTCCCAACTTTTTTGAGACGTGTTGCTGCCATGACATTCAAACTTACCTTATCTTTTCCTTAAAATTATACATTTTCTCAGATAAAACTTTTGATATGTTTTGTATGTTTTGTTATGAATAAAATATGTGTTTATGAGGTTTCCATATCATTGCATTCTGTTTTTAATCAATCCTTTATTGTCTCATGGGGAAATTCTTTTTACGCCTCCCTCAACTTGCTCTTTTTGGAGCATGCTGTCCGCGAAGGGCAGCCACCTGTAGCGGCGCCCAGGGAGTTGGGGGTTAAGGGCCTTGCTCAAGGACCCACAGACATGCTGAGGCTGGGTTTGAACCGGCGACCTTGTGATTACAGGCACACAGGCTTAGTTATAATTACGTTTTACACAACGTCCCAACTTCATTGGAATTGGGGTTGTATATTACCACATCTAAATATGTAACAGAAGTTTTGACAGGGATGCCATGCAATTCTACTATATTACACTGCTTAAGTGGTAGTAATACAGATTTGGCCACATTCATTTTTAAACCAGACACCACGGAAAATGTCTCCATACAGCACATTGCTTTACTAACCTCATTACTATTCTTCAAAAAAAAAATTCTCTACCACATGCCATAATTGAAAATATCATTTTTTGATGCATACCGCCATAATCTGAGCCACCAATAAAAATAAAAAGGGTGATAATGGACACCCCTGTCTAATTCCCAGATATATACTAAACCTATTAGTAGTTCCCTCAGCCATCTTAACAGAACTATTGCAGCCCATATAAAGTGTCTTAATTGATTTCTAAAAAAAATTCCCAAAACCAAATAACTGAATTGTTTTATACATAAATATGTGGCTGACCATGTCGAATGTCTTATAAAAATCAATAAACAAAATAAAGCCTTCATCCAATTTATACTCATTATAATCAATCATACCTAACACTAATCAGATATTGTTACTAATATTCCTTCCTCTCATAAATTCAGACTGTTCTTCATCAATTATAGTATTCAATCCTCTTTTTAGTCTTGTGAAAAAAAATCAAAGCCAATCATTTAGTATCATTATTTAACAAAACAATGGGTCTCCAATTTTCTAAATAGAGTTTGTCCTTATTTGGTTTAGGAAGCAACGTAATTAGCCCTTGTTTAAGAGTTGCAGGCAATTCACCGCGATCTATGTATTCTGCAAAGATAGAAACCAAAAAGGGAGCTAATTGATGAAGGAATGTCTAATTAAACCGTAATTCCCTGGAGATTTGTTATTTTTATGACAAAATTTAAAAAGTTAAAAGGAACACTTCTTAATCAGAGTATAGCATCAAGTCAATTAAACTTCTGGGATATTGATCTGGTCAGTTAAGTACCAGAGATGTGCACTAGAGGAGCAACAATGAGATGACCCCCAAAACAGGAATGGTTTAACAGGTGGAGGCCACTAACATTTTTCTCTCCTCATAATTTTTTTCACTAGCATGTGGCAATACCTGGACCCTTCAGAGGTTGCACAGGTAGTCCAACTCCTCCAGGATGGTGTATCAATACATGCCATTGCTAGAAGGTTTGTTGTGTGAGTATGTGGTGAGAGTTCCTGGAGGAGGAAGGAATTGATACCCATTGATGGGCCCCCACACTCACCTGACCTAAATCCAATTGAACACCCCTGGGACATTATGTTTCAGTCCATCCAATGCTGTCAGGTTGCACCTCAGACTGTCCAGGAGCTCAGTGATGCCCTGGGCCAGATCTGGGAGGAGATCCCCCAGGACACCATTCATCGTCTCATTAGGAGCATGCCCCAATATTGTCAGGCATGCATACAAGCACGTGGGGGCCATACAAACTACTGAGTACCATTTTGAGTTGCTGCAATGAAATTTCGGCAAAATGGACTAGCCTGCGGCATCATTTTTTCACTTTGATTTATGGGGTGTCTTTGAATTCAGCCCTCTGTAGGTTGATAATTTTCATTTCCATCAATTGATGTGGCATCCTTTCGTTCCTAACACATTACCTAGTCCACGTCAGTATAGATATCCAGCATGATTTTTTTCCCACTGAGATATGATGTGTTTTTAAAGTGTGCCTTTAATTATTTTGAGCAGTGTATATAGAGGGACAGCCAAGCAGAAGGAGGGAAGTAGAAAAGGAAACAGGTATAATTCAGTCATGCATGAGCAGAAGAGTAAGGAGAAGATGGGTGGGTCAATTTCAGACTGGAACATGAACAGCACCAGCAGCAATAAGGAGGTGTACATGAGGAAAGATAAATGATTTGTCAATACTACAGTACTGTGATGTCTTGTTTTCAGTCTGGCTGAGTTAGTACTGACATCTTAAAACTTCAACAGAAAAACAAGGAGATATAATGGTGTGTGACAATAAATAAGAACATAAGAACTATACAAACGAGAGGAGGCCATTCGGCCCATCGAGCTCGCTTGGGGAGAACTTAACTAATAGCTCAGAGTTGTTAAAATCTTATCTAGGTCTGATTTAAAGGAACCCAAGGATTCAGCTTGCACTACGTTATCAGGAAGACTATTCCATACTCTGACTACACGCTGTGTAAAGAAGTGCTTCCTTAAATCCAGTTTGAAATGTTCTCCCGCTAATTTCCACCTATGGCCACGAGTTCTTGTATTTGAACTAATGCTGAAGTAACTATTTGGTTGAACAGCATCCAAACCTGTTAGAATCTTATAGACCTGGATCATGTCCCCCCTCAGTCTCCTTTGCTTGAGGCTGAACAGATTTAGCTAACCTTTCCTCGTATGACATTCCTCTAAGACCAGGAATCATTCTTGTGGCCCTACGCTGCACCTTTTCTAAGGCCGCAATGTCCTTTTTAAGATATGGTGACCAAACCTGCACACAATATTCTAGGTGAGGTCTCACCAAGGAATTGTATAATCTTAGCATTACCTCCCTTGACTTAAACTCCACACACCTGGAGATATACCACAACATCCTATTGGCCTTTTTTATTGCTTCCCCGCACTGCCGAGAATGAGACTTGGAAGCATCAACATACACACCAAGGTCTTTCTCATAATCAGCTACCTTTATTTCAGTAGGTCCCATAAAATACCTGTACTTTATATTTCTGCTCCCTATATGGAGTATATGGAGTAAATTTCATCTGCCAGGTGTCGGCCCAGTCATTAATTAAATTAAGATCCCGCTGTAGCTGCTGAGCCGCTAGTTCAGTATCTGCTACACCACCCACCTTGGTGTCATCTGCAAATTTCACCAGTTTACTGTATATATTGGTGTCTATATCATTTATGTAAATTAGGAACAATAGTGGTCCTAAAATTGAACCCTGTGGTACCCCACTATGAACGCAGGCCCACACATCTACTTTATTTCAAGAGCACCATAGAGATATTGAAGAGGTAGTGGCATAATGCTGTTTTTTATGTACTCTAGTACACACCAAAAAAATGCAGAAAATCTTTTATTGACATAAGATTATTCTAGACTAAAATAACATATAATACTTATTGTTTACTTGTTACTAATGCTTCTTTCATGAAACAGAAAAGTCTTGTTCTATTGTATTTTAAATGTAGTTGTATAACCATAAAGGTATTTTCAAAACAAGTGCATGTCATTTAACACAAATTTTGCCAATTTATGTCTTTCTTTAAAATATTCATACTCTCTTCCCTCAGATGCTCTAAAGAGGTGGAGTCTAACTGCCACAGACTCCGAAATTGATACAGTAATGACAGAACCTAAAACACGCTCCAGGAAGAGCTGGGGGTGGTGGTTATGAGAAATAAACGGTTTTGAGAGACATTTACATGTGTGTTCACCGTAATCCAGTATTTTTGTTTTGTACTTGTTTGGTTTATAGTTGTTTAAAAGTACTGAATGTCACGCCCAGCTCCGTCCGATCCTAATGTGTGGGGGTGATTGTTCTCACCTGATGCTTGTTACCCTTAGCTTGTCTTGTGTATTTAGTCCTCATCTGAGTCAGTCTTCCCCAGTCTGAGTCAGTCTTCCCCAGACTTGTCATTAACGTTTGTAGATGTGCTTCCCCCGGTCCTGTCCTCAGAATAAAATCCCATTTTGTGGACTTCTTGGCTTGGCTTGCCTTGTTCCCTGTTCGCCTGCACGCCGTTACATGACACTGAAACTGTTTGTTCAAAAAATTGAGTACTGCCACAATAATAATGCTTCTGGAAGAGCAGGTGTTTGTGGAGCAACAAAATGATTGTAAACGTTTTGGAATAATAATAATTAAATAAAAGATTATAAATATACATATGTGTTCACTTTTATCCTTTACTTGGTTATGTTCTTGTTTGAATAATGGCTACTTAAAATTAATGTAAAGCTTTGAGAAAATTGCTACATACTCAGAATTAACTACATTATACTATTTATATTTTCATGTTTGAATAGTAGCTGTTTAACAAATTGAAGACATTGGGAAAAAATGTAATATGCACAAAATATGTTGTAGTAAATTAGAATGGTCTAATTCTTGCTTAAGTCCACAAACAATGTGTTATTGTTTATATTGTAGACGTGGTTAAAACGTTCTGGTCTGACTAGACCGATTTTGGACCATTTTAGAACTTGTAGTAAGTTAAGTTGTCTAAACCTCAAGACAATATTGCTTTTTCATGATGTTGTGTGTGGCTATTTTATGTGTAGGGTTATATACTAAAATTAAATTAACACATAGTATAGACATACTGTACAGAAGATGACACATTTTAGACGCCCAGGGACGTACAGAAAAGACGTGCAATTCACGTCCAGATAACGTCAAAGGCGTCAAAGACGTCGGTTCAACTTTCATTTTGGAACTATTTTTCAACCATGAGGGGTCGACGTGTCGGAGGGACTTGGGCAACGGTCCTTACACGTCGAAATGTTTGCTGGGTATGCACACAAAACGGATTTATTTGCAGGGTACAATCCAAAACCGGACTGGGGAAAAAAACTGAAACGCAGACTAAACACATTAAACTAATGACAGCAACAGGAAACAACTGGTGAACATGGGGAATCCACATGGGGTAGATGAGGGGGCGTGGCACACAGGAGGATCGGACGAGCAGGGCATGACATACACTCACCTAAAGGATTATTAGGAACACCTGTTCAATTTCTCATTAATGCAATTATCTAATCCACCAATCACATGGCAGTTGCTTCAATGCATTTAGGGCTGTGGTCCTGGTCAAGACAATCTCCTGAACTCCAAGCTGAATGTCAGAATGGGAAAGAAAGGTGATTTAAGCAATTTTGAGCGTGGCATGGTTGTTGGTGCCAGACGGGCTGGTCTGAGTAATTCACAATCTGCTCAGTTACTGGGATTTTCACGCACAACCATTTCTAGGGTTTACAAAGAATAGTGTGCAAAGGGAAAAACATCCAGTATGCGGCAGTCCTGTGGGCGAAAATGCCTTGTTGATGCTAGAGGTCAGAGGAGAATGGGCCGACTGATTCAAGCTGATAGAAGAGCAACTTTGACTGAAATAACCACTCGTTACAACCGAGGTATGCAGCAAAGCATTTGTGAAGCCACAACACGCACAACCTTGAGGCGGATGGGCTACAACAGCAGAAGACCCCACCGGGTACCACTCATCTCCACTACAATACAAAAGAGGCTACAATTTGCATGAGCTCACCAAAATTGGACAGTTGAAGACATGGATCCATCATGCCTTGTTACCACTGTGCAGGCTGGTGGTGGTGGTGTAATGGTGTGGGGGATGTTTTCTTGGCACACTTTAGGCCCCTTAGTGCCAATTGGGCATCGTTTAAATGCCACGGCCTACCTGAGCATTGTTTCTGACCATGTCCATCCCTTTATGACCACCATGTACCCATCCTCTGATGGCTACTTCCAGCAGGATAATGCACCATGTCACAAAGCTCGAATCATTTCAAATTGGTTTTTTGAACATGACAATGAGTTCACTGTACTAAAATGGCCCCCACAATCACCAGATCTCAACCCAATAGAGCATCTTTGGGATGTGGTGGAACAGGAGCTTCATGCCCTGGATGTGCATCCCACAAATCTCCATCAACTGCAAGATGCTATCCTATCAATATGGGCCAACATTTCTAAAGAATGCTTTCAGCACCTTGTTGAATCAATGCAACGTAGAATTAAGGCAGTTCTGAAGGCGAAAGGGGGTCAAACACCGTATTAGTATGGTGTTCCTAATAATCCTTTAGGTGAGTGTATATATGAAGTGTCACACCAATAATGTCTTTGCTGTCGCTCCTCAATCACTCAAACATAAATGTGTAATGATTAGGTCTAAGGACAAACTGTATATCATTCCACTTCCAAACAACATTGAAAGAGACTAAAAAAGACTAGAAAGAGACCAAAAGAGACTACAAACTGACTCCTGGGGAACTACTTCTGCAGCTTTACAGATATCAGTGCCAATTGTTGTTTTTCAGATTTATTTCCTAAAATCAATAATGATATGTTGAACACTGATTATGATATAATCTGTTAAGACAGAGTTTGAGTGAAATTCAATTTTTTGACCATGCAAGTGTTTACTTGGCTGTACTTGTGACATCACAAACTAGTAGTTGAACTTCCTGTCCAGTAGAACAATTTTTCTTGTGTTTGTATGGTGTGCTGTTGGTATAAAATTATAAATGCATTGATATACATGGACCTCTCTGTGACATTGTATAAATTTATTAAAATACTTAAATCACAATTACAAGAGTAGCCTTTTGTATGCATACACTTCATTTAATAATGTTTTAAATGGGTTTTAAATGCATGTATCATATGTTTTATTACTTTCCGTTGCAAGCATGAAGAAGTACACTTAAAAATTACTCTAAAATTTAACTTAAAGCATACTAACAAGTTCTTTAATAATGTATTTTAAAAGTATACTTTCAATGCATTGTTACATTTCAGCACACAGTTAAAAATAATACTAAAATATATTTACATAAGGCGCAAATAAATACACTTTTAAAAACAAACAAAACTACATTTCAAGTATATTTTTAGAAAATGTATTTTTTAGAAAATATATTTTTTAGGAAATATACTAAATTACAATTATTTTATGTAGCCGGTGGGTTATGAGGCTGGTGGTGACAGCCATTTTTTTCTATCTTGTGGTTCCCTCCCTCTTTTTGATTGGGCGCAGTTACACAGTTCTGCTCTGCCGCTGTTGCTAATTGGGGATTAGGACGGGCATTGATTGGGCCACCTATAAATATTCCTTAGTTGGGTACACCAGGGCACGTGGGGTCCTCCTGGCAGCAGGGTAGCTGATGCAGTTTGTGGTGTAGCAGCATTTGGGCTGTCTCTGCTTTCAGGTACGTCTCGAGTTTCCCTTAAGCTGTGTTAACTGACAAGTAGTGGACTAAGTATGTGTTAATTCTGTATGTCAGGATATTTTCATTGATCTGTTTGTATTGTTTTGGGTCCAAGTTGTAGAACATTGCATTACAGTTCGGGGTAACCCGTGGCATGTACTGTTTAGGCTGTTTTAAACTGTCTACAGTTACCCAATTGGTGGTTAAGGACTGCCTTATTCCGTGTACCGGTTTATATGCTTTTTGATAATTTAGCTTTTATTTGTGTGTTTTTATTTACAGGTTTATATGGCTGTGCTGCGTTGTTAGTTGCTGTTTTCCGTACAGTGTGAATGTGGTGCTGCTCAATTTATATATGTATTTTGTTCTCCTCTAGCCTGTGTGTGATAGCGTAAGTGTGGTAGACACTAGGTGAGATTGCTCTGTATGCCACAGGCTAGAGTGGGTTTTATTTTTATATTTTTCTTATCTTTGTTAACTCTTTAGCCCCCCTTCTTGTACCTTTAACTAACCAGGGTGTTGGGTGTACAGGGTAGCTTAATGCGTTAAGGGAGGTCACCTTGGAAGGCTGGGTTTTCTAGTCTTTGTATGAACGTTTGCAGTGCCACCCGGTGTGAAGCTCCGTTGTCCCTAACCCTTAAGGTGCCTGAATATGGTGAAGATTGTGGGGTGTTTTGGTTGCAGTGTATACTAGGATAGGTGTTTGCACAGTCACGTGTGGCCTAGAAGTCCCAGTCTCTCTCCAGGGTGTCTGTCCTCCCTGGGTTCAGCAGGCCTCTGCCCCAATGTCGTGGTGATTTTGTTCTGTTTCTTGCCTTTCTTTTTCATTAAGGTAGGGACCAATTTGACTGACGATTTAATCCAGTCACATGAGTGTGTATTAATAAAGATTGTATTTATATTTTCTTGTAAAATCTGTGTTTGTATTTATTTAAGCATTGGTCCCCTTGCTCTGACACTGTGAGTCGGTGAATTGCAAGGGGTGGCGTAGTCCGTGAATATACAGGGGTGCCACATTTAAAGTGTGTTAAAAGTTGTATTGTGAAAATAGGTAAAAGCATAGTGGTAATACAGTACACTTTTTATATATTTAAAGATTTATACAATTTTTGGTTAGTATATTTGCAATGTACTATTGAAACAGGAAATATATTACAAATACAATAAAGTATACTTTTTTTTCACTAGGGTAGGACGCCGTTTTAACATAAAATGGGTCCATTGACTATCCACTATTAGCGTCACCTCATCTCTCGCTCCACTTTCGTATACCGGTGCTGTACCAGACCAGCTCACACCCTGTGTCTGAACTTCTCTGAAGCATGACTGACCCAGAAATAAATAATTTCTACTTGAATATGGATTTGACTGCTCATTTATTTTGATGCCACGCTAAAGTTTAAGCTAAAATTAAAATATGATGCAGATTGTTTTCCTTTTTGGAGACAGCGGTGAGCAATTTCCTTGGAGCGGGATTAAAATTGACCCGAGAGGGGGGCGATAATGAGCGAAGCGGCTGTGAGTGGGGGGAGCTGGAGGAGCGTACAGTTCCATGAGCGATGAGCTCCACTTACATGCTCTGGTTAAAATGATGCATTTTGTGAATGAATGACTGTCCCATGCACTGACTGCGAACAGCTGACAGCCCCTCAAAACGCCATTTGCGCTAGCTGTCTGTCTGTCAGCAGACCCTCTGGGTGACCAAATCAAAAATGAAACTGGAGCAAAATTGGTAAATCCGGCTAATATTGATTTAATTGCACTGGAGTCTGTATTTGTCCTGAACAGTGCAGATGAGCTAAACGTATCATGATAATCACTTTCTGTTCTGCTGCATTAGCAGCAAAAACTATATATGTATTCAGCAAAGTGAGGCGGACGAAGCAAAGAACGTTTTATATTTTACCGTGCAAGCTATTAGTTTTCTATTAAAAAGTATGTAGTTATTATTTTTTTGTAATACAGAGTTTATAGAGAACTGTCATAGCAACAGTATGGATGGCATCAATAATTTAGCTGGCTCATATTTTACCGGATGTAGGCTATGTCGCATCGCCATTCTAGATATCTGAAATGACAATTGTGGATAGGAAGAAAGAGGAGAAGAATGTCTTGGAGCATAGACTGCTGTGCCCTGTTGTACATTGTGACGTTGGTGGATTGCCATTTGAGTGGGCTTTCTTATTAGAAAGTAATATCTGCTACAGTAATTAACTCAATATGACAGAAGCTCTGCTGCCCATAAGGGTCTCCGTCATTCCTCCCCATAGCTCATAAGTCAAAATAATGCTAGTAATGTGTTTATCAAAGAATGGAGGGTCCTTATTTTAGTTTAATTTTAAATCTTGCCTATAGCGTCTACTTTTTGAGTTTTCAGCTGCTCTGACACAAAAAAGCCTTATTAGTGTAGTCAGCTTTTGTTCCCAGGGCTCACTGATCCATTGCTGCACACTCAACTGCAGCAGAATTCATGCAGAGCCAATACAAATATGCTGCAATGCAATCCAAAACAAAGCAATGTTTTCCAGCAGGGTAAGCTCATCTTCAAACACAGGACAGTAATATCGTATGACGGCAGCAGCTAACATACGCATACTACCGTGTTTAATCGTTGAACACTTGAGGTTACACTGACTGACATTTCGTTATGCTCTGCCTGTATTATTCATTCTTTAACTATATATAGGCTCCCAAATATTGCTTCCATTCTCCATTATCATTCTCATTTATCTATTTACTTATCCATAAAATGTGTAAAACTTTATATTAAAAGGCAAGTGTCCATTCAGAATGGCAACTAAAACGTTTTGACGTACTATTAATGTATTGGCAGTTTTATAACGTGTTACAAAGTTCAGAGTTTAATGCTGATAAAATCTCATCCATTCTATCAACACCTTGCATCCCCAACCCCTCTTGTCAAAGCTTTGTTTTAATATGAGCCCTTATTTGTATATCTTACAACTGTACCTGTGTCACGTATGTGTTCTGTGCATTGATCCCATAGCACCATGCATGTCTTCATCCCACCCACCCCCCGATCTGCCTATAGCCGACCGATTCTCCGCAGTGCTGAGACAGAGAGTGAAAGGGGGAAGGAGAGAGACAGTGAAAGGGGGCGAGAGGGGGCAAACGCTGGGAAGAGAGAGGGGGAGAGAGAGAGAGAGGGAGAGAGAGAGAGACTGCAAAATCCGCCAAGTGCTCCTGGCGTGAGGACCTTCCTGTCTCTTTCGCATCATTCAGCGTGTCAGAAAAGGTAAGTGTCCCTTTCCTAAATAACGTCGATATTACAGCACTGAGGTAATTGTTACCATCCGTTATTGCGGGTTATTGTTACAGCATCGGCTGACACACCGTTTTGTCAATGTCCATTTACAGTCAGCGTGTGTTTTAATAGATCGTGTCAGCCTTAGGAGTATTTAATTAACGTTAACATTTGGCAAAAAAAGAAGATATTTTGTAATAAAAATCAATATATAAAGTTCAGTCATAACATTGTTTATGTGTACACCATTGCATGCCCGGGCATTACTATTATAACATGTAACGATTTAACGTTAGATGTGCCAATTTTCTTTCGGAGGTATGCATGGGGATGGTTTAATTTGTGTGAAGAGGGCATCGATGTGTCGCATTTTGTTTTCGGTATGTGTGGATTTCTGTGAAGACGGAAAGAGGGAGATGGGTATGCAGTAAGTACGTTTAAAGAGTCATACACTCAGCGCTTTTTCCTGGGGTATTGGGCACACTTCGTCTTTATGCTACCCTGTACTGTATCTGGCATGGTAACAGTTCGTGTTCGTCACTGAATGCTGTTTTAATGTACTTCGCGATTTACAATTTGAACAAATCCCAAGGTTTATTTGCATACGTGCAAGAATGGAGGGTGGCTGCTTTGTAATGGGGGTGTGACTGAATCATGTCGGTGCAGGGTGTGCGTGGACATGCATAAGTCTGATTTCCATGATTTTAATGTCCTGTCTTCCCTCATGTTATGACAACCTCACCCAGTTATTAACGCCGTGTAGCCAGTTTTTGTTAATCAAGGCCACTTTCTGTTTATTTTCTAAAACTTGCATCATAAACATTATTTATAAGCTCACTATATTGCCTGTTTCATATTGGTTAATGATGACACTGTTATTATTAAAACACCTCACATTTGCAGTAATGTTATGAGGAAACTGATTTTGATAAGTGTTGATGCAGGTGTTTGTCACGTTTTACTGCCGTTTGTCTATAAATGTATTCAGTAAAGCAGCTCCATCTAGGACAGTCAGCATTCTCCTAAAATGTCCCTTCCTGCATTTACTCTGTTCAGCCTCATATTGATTCATGAACTCTAGCACAAAGCTGGCTGGCAGCTCCAGGTGCTAGACTGAGTTATGACTCGTGAGCTCAGTCTGGCTCTTCCTGCTCCTTTTCCTAACATCCTGTTCTCCTTTTGACCCCAGCACCCACTGATAACAGGTAAATTATTGCTTGGAAGGTTTGTCATTTGCTTTAAAACCACATATAGCATGAGTTTCTACTCTCCCAACAGCTTACAGTTCAAAGGCAGAGGTCAAGATGAAGTGTTCTATTATTTTATGATATCCACAGATATAATTTATTCCTGACAGTCAATGGAATATTGAATATCTGAAAGGAAAATTTCTGTGTCTTTCTTGATGCATTTTTGGTGGACAACCATTTTCATGGAAATTATATTGTTAATAACGTAAAGAACATGTCATCCAAGGGTGACGAGTACAATCCAACGGCACTCCTGCAAATGGTATTTATAGCCTAGTTTTCTTTTATTAATGGTTCCTCCTCATTTTTTTTTGAAGATTTTCTTAGTTTAAACATACTGTTTCATAGCTGGACAACTCTGTATACAAGAACATAGTACAAACTGTGGTTTAATGTAAAAACAAGGATGTGGGGAGTTTATAAGATAATGCCCATAAGTGACATGAGTTGCAGCTTCCTCTTCTGGCTGCTGAGTGTGTTTCATTGACAAGCTTGGTCATATGTTGTCAGTATCCATTACGCCAGCAGTCAGTGGCAGAACTCTTCTTGTCACTGCTTATGTATGAGGCTTGTGGTGGGAGTAGCATCTTCTTCCATGATCTATTCTGCATGTTCCTCCTTCTCCCGGCACAGATGAGCTCGTGCAGCAGCCGGGCCCTGACACTGCTGTCTTCAGTGTTTGGGGCATGTGGCCTGCTGCTGGTGGGTGTGGCTGTTTCCACTGACTACTGGCTTCTCATGGAGGAAGGAATCGTGCTGCAACAAAATCAGAGCACCGAGGTGAAGATGTCACTGCATGCAGGCCTGTGGAGGGTCTGCTTTGTGGCAGGTGTGCCTCACTGTGGGGGACCTGGTTGGCAGCCACACATGGGGCATGTGGGCCTAGGGGTGGTGTGTGAGCCCAGAATGGGCATGTAGGCCCTGGGGGTGGGGGTTTGGGGGGCATGTGAGCCCAGGTAGCATGTTCCTCTGCTCACCGCCCCCCATTGTTTTCGCAGGTTCGGAGAAAGGGAGGTGTGTGGCGTCAGAATACTTCACAGAACCAGAAATTGAGATCACAACTGAAAATACTGCAAATATACTAAGTATGTTCAAGAACTGTTTAAACCTCCAAGCCATTTCATAAAAGGAACTATGTTGTTATTGTAATGGCACATAATTAATGATAATAATACCTTCAGCAGCACCAGTAGTATTATAAATAACAGTGGTATTCATACCTGGAAGAGGCAACAAATATGTTTTATGACATTATTTCAGCTGATTGTTTACTTCCTCGGAAAATTAGGACATGGACACACACACGTACGCACACACAGACACATACACGGGTTTGTAACTGTATCTATGTGGGGACTCTCTATTTCTATGGGGATAACTCTAATCTATAAAATGTACTGTGGGGGACAAATAAATATGAGCTTGAAGAAGCAACAAATATGTTTTATGACATTATTTCAGTTGATTGCTTATTACTCCCTCAAAAAATTAGGGGGACATGGACACACACATGCACTCAGACACATAGACCTGGACTCATATCTTTGTGGAGACCATCCATTCATTTTATGGGCAACACCCTAATGACAACCCCAGCCCCAACCTTAAGCATTAGTAAAAAAAACAAAATACAAGACTTTTGACATTTTTAGTTGTTTGATTGCATTCACAGTTTTTTATAAAATTGATGTTATCCTAGTGAGGATCAAAAAAATGCCCCACAAGGTAAAAAATTACATGTTTTTTTCACATTGTCACATTTATCACTTTGTTTTGGCATTTTAACTTTTTAGATTGCATTCACAGATCTTTCAGGGGACCTGTAACAACGTCAAAATAACAGGTTTTTAACACATTGTGGGGGACATTTGGTCCCCACAATGTAATATAAACCTAACACACACACACACACAATCATATACACACAGTCACACAGTGCAGCAATATCGGAAACACATACAAAGTCCACGCACATATAATCATACACTGTGGGTGATGTCAGAGACATATGCAAATTCAGCACAATCACACACACAATCATGTGCTACAGGTAAATTCAGAGGCACATGCAAATTTCATACATACACACATACACTGAGTAAAAAATTCATTCAATTGTCAATAACCAAGAATGATTAAAGAATTGTGAATATTAGTAAAAGTGAAAACATTAATAAACAGTAATTTATCTGTAGTTGAAATGTCACTGTGTATATTTCTTACTGAATTGTAAACCTGAGAGACGGATTTGTCTCTTCATTCATTTCTCTCATCTTTCTTTTTGGTCCAATCAGAGATGGTGAGGACGGCGACGCCCTTTCCCATGGTGTCTCTGCTCTTTGTCTTCGTTGCCTTCGTCATCAGCAACATTGGCCACATCCGGCCACAGAGGACCATTCTAGCCTTTGTCTCAGGCATCTTCTTCATCCTATCAGGTATCATAAGGCACAAACTCCTGGTTGGGAGATAGCTACTGCCCAATGGCCACAAAGCTCCTTACAATAGTTTCACAGCAAATAAACCTACAACAGCCCATATAACTTTTATCCATCATTTCCCTACTGTGTTTAAAGTCTGTACATACGTTTTACCATGGTTGCATTTTGTCATTCTGCAGAGTGTTAGATCATACTGACAGATGTTACTGATGCAGTCAGCAGGAATTTTCTACCCATGCCTGAACAGAGGTACACAATTTTAAAAGGGATTTCAGTTAGGGAGAATTTTATTCATTGATTTCAATATCGTACTTTTAAAGGAGATTCTTTTTTACAGGAAACATGGTCATTTCTTTTCCTTATCACCAGAATGTATAATATTCTTTTGTTAAATCCTGTTTGGGCAGGAACATTGGCTATAGCGTCCCATTCTGACCAGCTTCCTAATATCAGTATGTGGCCATACATGTGGATGTATCATAGTATTGTGGTTCTGATTATCACCGTATTTACCATTAGTTTTTCTTACAAAGTGTCAGTGAAAATGTACAACATTCCAATATGTGAATGTTTTTATAATACCTGAGTATCAGTGTGAGAATGTAGAGTTAGTGTGTGGATGTATACTTTTTATCATACATCTCTACTGAGTGTCAGTGTGTGGATGCAGACTGTTTATTATACATATCAGCTGAGTATCAATGTGTGGATGTAGAGGGTCAGTGTGTGGATGTTAACTGTTATTCATACTGTACATGTCTGCTCAGTGTCAGTGTGCCATCATGTCCCCTCTCAATGTCAGAGCCATTGTGATTACCACATATATGTAGAGCTTGGCTGTAGCATAATTTTTTCTACTCCAAGAGTAGCTATAGTATATGGTGGAATTAGTCTAGTGCCATCGAAAGACTTGAGGTACCTGTGTCCTATGCTCCCCTAGGGCTCAGCCTGGTGGTGGGGCTGGTTCTCTACATCTCCAGTATCAACGACGAGGTGATGAACCGGCCCCGTGAGCCTGAGCAGTTCTTCCACTACCATTACGGCTGGTCTTTCGCCTTCGCTGCAAGCTCCTTTCTGCTGAAAGAGGTCAGGGCCATCAGTGTGCTGCAGAACTCCCTTAGTCACACTGTCAGCTGCAATCAGGCATGAGACAGTGGGGGCAGGGAGGGGATTAAGAGGGCTGTCTGTTACCAACCTACAGAAAACTACCAAGATGGAAAAAAGCATGCAGCTGCATTCGCCAAGGATACAATAAATGAGAAATTTCTAAACCCCCAGTTTGTGATGACGAAACGATTGTGTATTCAGGAGTGCGCGCTGGACTGGTTTAGAAGGAATAAAAAAACTGCAGAGCTCTAGGTTTTACACCGGTAGCCTCGCAAGTTAATAGAAAAAAACAGTGGCATTCTTCCTATGTAAATCTCGTCAGCTAAAGCAAATTGCTGACATGGTTGTTTTGCGGACCCATGGATCTGGATTTGGGAGGTGCCAGTGCATCTCTACTGGATAAACAGCTTTATGCTCCCAAAACAGGTTCTGGTCTGAATAGTAGAGTAGAGCTGTCATCCATGGGTCCTAGTAAATCCAGACTGGAAGGGACAGCGTATCGTGATGTTCATATAAAGAAGTTTGCAGAAACTGCAGTGTCATATTCCATATGGACAATAAGGTTTCAGACATGTAATTATTTTACTGTATGCATTCAAATTTATTTATTGCATGAACTGTTATGTACAAATACTTAATCTAAATGTATTTGCAGATAAACCCATATAGAGAAGTAATGACCATGTAGTGTTAGCAGTCATGCTAAGTAAATCGCCTGTGTTTATAGACATGGTGGCCATGTCACAAACACCTGTATCTTGTGGTTTGTCTAGGGTGCGGGGGTGATGTCAGTGTACCTTTTCATGAAGCGCTACACAGAGGAGGAGATGTACCGGCCACACCCAGCCCTTTATCGCCCTCGACTGTCAGAGTGCAGCGACTACAGCGGGCAGTTCCTTCACCCTGAGTCCTGGCCCCCCCCACAGAGGGGGCGCAGTGCTTCTGAGGCCTCCAGCGACATTTCCATCCAGCTGAACCAGGCTATCCCACCCCCACCACCACCAAAAAACAATCCACAGCACAATCCCCCCATGGGGGGCATAGGGGCCTTCTCAGGCTCCTCTACTGGGCCAGGCTACCAGCTGCTCCCCCCGACCTCCTTCCCCCTCTCTCACACTCTGCGTTCCTCTCGCGGCCTCTCCCAGGGCCCAACCAGTGCCCCTCAGTCTCTGCCTCTGGCTACACCCCCCACCTGCGTGCCCCCACCCCGCTACCACGCCCATCTGCAGATGAGCGCCTCCCCTTGTTAGAGTTGGGTTGAGCTGAGCTCAGAGTGACACCATGATGACAGAGAGATGGACTTTAACATGCAGAGGCATTCGGTGGGAGGCAGAGGAGGGACATACATGGGAAGCTGGCTGACATGCACTGAAAGGGTGAGGAGGATCATACGCTCTGACCAGGGGGGGAGGAGTCAGGGATTAGCAAAAGAACAGCATACAGTCAAAATGTACAGGACAAGTATCGCAATCTTTGTATATACATGCAGATTAACACTGTAACAGACTGTAAACTGACTGTAGTAATGATCTTAATTGATATATCGTTATTATTATTATTATTATTATTAACCCATTCCATACCATGGAGACTTGTTACACAAACTTTTTATTTTAGAAGATAAAGTATTATTGGCAGTTGAGCTGATATTAAGATGCCCCCACAATGTCCCCAAGAATGTTTCCTGTTTCCTAGTGTCCCTGCACTTCTCTGGCTTACCACACAGCAGCCGGTTCACAAATATCCCTTAAAGGACTGAGAAGAGGAGTTATGATATTAAATGATATGATACACTAATCTCTCTCTCTCTCTGTCTATATATATATATATATATATATATATATATATATATATATATATATATATATAGACAGAGTGAGAGAGAGATAGATAGATAGATAGATAGATAGAAGTTGAGATATAGAGCTGTACAATATAGGCTGTCAAACAGCATGAAAGTAAAATACACTTTTCAGCACATACTGCATATTATTGTACATGGGCTGGGGTGCAGTATACTGTCATACTGCAGTTTAAGGAGTCATTTGTGATGCTGGGTATGAATATATGTTATCATGTCATGCAGGGGCATTGTGCAAACCAAATTTGTGGGCAGGCACCATTTCAAAACCACAGACAAGACATATGTATAAAAAATACATATGCAGATATTAATGTTCTACAAACTTTATGTAACTGTTATGTATTCAAAAATGTCCAGTTAACCTTGTTTACTGCCACTGAGATAGGAGTCGTTAATGTCATAACAACTCATTGAAGACGTGTAGAGTTTTTGATAGAAGACAGGAATAATGAGGCTTGGAGGAGGGGATTAAGAGATGTGATCTGACGGAGGAAGCTCACTTGGCCAAATTACCCTGACTGCAAATTTACTGCAAGTTTAACCATGTGTTATTCCCAGTCAATGTAGGCATGTTATTGGTTGACTGAATAATTTATTTGTTGCATTTTTACTAAATATTGGGTAGGCACGTGCATACCTATATTAATTGGCACAACACCAATGTCATGAATGATGGCCATTTTTTTGTTTCTTTAAATCCATTCAGACTAGGTAGACAAGCAGTAACACACATGAAACAGTATTAATTCAGTACTGTCAGTCATTGGATAAATCAAGATGTATTTTGATAATGTGATAATGTGAATAACTCTGAAATTTAAATTATTTTAAAATAGCACTCCGTCATGCACATAACAAATCGAAATCTCATTTTAATGCAACTCTGTTTACATGCAAACATAAAAGATTTGTATATATACACATACATATATTTATTTTTATTCAATGTTCTGAAGCAAAGCTATATATTGTAAAGTGCTACATCAGTGCCGGTCCTAGCCAATGTGGAGCCCTAGGCGAGCATCACCACCCGCGTCCCCTGTCCGAGGAAAATTGAAATTAGCTGGCCAGTCGGCTCCCCCTCAGAAGTTGACGCCCTAGGCGGCCGTGGTTGTGACACCATGCACTAGAACTGCTTCCAGCTGGGAGAGAAACACGGCATCTCATTAACAGCTGTTCCACTATCAAAAACAGTCTACTACAGAAATGTAGTTTCGTTATTTAAATTAATTAATATATGTAAATGCAAAGAGAAATGGGAGAGGTAGATTAAATTTATTTCAAACTATTATGCTGCGCATAAAGAAAATATCTGGTTTATATTATTATTTTTATTTATTTTTTTTAAATAACAATTTCATGTATTTTTAGAGGACTAGACATATGAAATATGTACAGTATATATAAATATATATGATTATACCCGAGAAATACCATTGTCTATTGAATTTTAAGCCACTTTCTACAGACAACGTCGAAGGTTTTCTCCTCAAACTACATTGTTTTTGCATTTATTTCAATCCCTTGTATCGTCTGCCCTGTTTAAATCTAATTTCTCCAGTTTCCCCGCTTTCATTGCCCTTTCCTTATTTACTTTCTTATTCCCGACTTTTCCATCGTTTCCTTCTCTATACACTCCTTCACGCAATGAGTACTGTACCTCTATTAACTGTTTATTTCTAAGAAGGATGATAATGTGTACTGTAATTATGAATATGATAAATAGAACTGACCACTCCTGTGATCGGATTTCTGCTTTGGGCATTGTCGACATTTATGTCAGTTTCTTCTACCCTTCAGTAAATCCTGAAAATGTCCATACTGTATGTGAATGTTGGAGGTTAATTATTTTATTTTATTTTTGAATGTTGGAGCTCTTTTTCGTGCATATAATAATCAAAGAGTCATGGTCTGTAATGAATGACTGGAACATTTTCCGGTGCTTATCTTCCACATAGCAGTCAATGACGTAATATTTATTCGTGTACAGAATTTTATCAGTACGAGGACATACTGTATATTCGGTTTCACGCAGCCACTTCATGTTAATGTCTTAACACGGTAACGCCGCGCGTAGCTTTACATCTCAGTCCAAATTCAGCGTGCATCCTGGAGAGCTGTGGGAAAATGGCTAATCATACGTGATAGTGCATCTTGGTGTTACGCCGAATCAGTTTTTAGTGCTGAGCTGCTGGGGATATCGGCGTAGGGCAGAGCGTATCTGAAGCGATTAAAGTTATCGGTGCATGGCATGCACGCCAGCCTGTTCGTATACACAGGCTCTGCTATATACAATTCTACATCTGTACTCCTAGAGAAACGTTTAGGTTTTTAAAATAAAGCGGTGTCGATAGCGCTACAGGGTACTCGTCGTTTTAAAATTATTATTATGGGTCCTTGACTGCGGTCAAGCTATCCGCGCTTCGCCGAAACACGGTCAAATCATCCGCATTTAAAATGTGAGGTGCACGCATAGACATGACATTACGGTATCAGCCGTACATTACGGTTTTGGTAAATAACAGACTCCTATCGATGGGGCATAGGTAAAGGGTGAGTACTCGTATGTAAAAACTTAAGTACCACTTGAAAGGCAAGGGCCTAGGCTATATATCGACCAAATTTGGTCAACTTTCACTCTAGCATTTTAAAGAAAATCCACTTTGAAATTCATGGGTTTACAGTATATGCATTTGCATAAATGAGCCAGGTTTGACAGGTAATTTCTCAGGATTTCCCCCTAAGGTGCAAACATTTCTGGTATCTCCTGAAAGGCGAGGCCCTACACTATACCTCCACCAAATTTGGTCAACTATTACTGTAGCATTTTAAAGAAAATCCACTTTGATATCCATGTGTCTACTAGTACATGCATTTGCATATATGAGCGAAGTTTGACAACTCATTTCTCAGGATTTCTCCCTAAGGTGCAAACATTTCTGGTATCCCCTGAAAGGCAAGGGCCTAGGCTACCTCCACACAATATTTGGTCAACTTTTACTTTACCATGTTCAAGAAAAGGCACTAGCATAGATTTCACAAAGAAGCCCATGTGTGAAGCAGACACGTTTTTAACAAAGTGAAGAAGGACAAGTGAGTTGGTCAAAATCACACATTTACAAACTGAACCAATTGAAACCGTCAGACATAATACAGGGTCAAATAACAAAAACAACTAAAACAAAAAATAAATGATGAATGACAAACAATTATCCTGAAACAGGTGCAAAAGTTGAGGCCCAAAAAGAGGACAAGGAGTCAAATACCAAGAAAACCTGCATGAAGGGCAGAGGAGAATCCTGAAGCAAATACCCACAGGGTCACATGTGCTTTACTCTGCAATTTCACATTTTCCTCCATCAGTACTCTACTCTTCAGTATTGCAAATTTGACAGTGCCATTGCTCCTCAGTGTGCAGAACACTTTGAGGGACTTGCGCACAAGTTGGTTGGTACCACTAGTGTTGTAGTCAAGACCGCCTAAACCGAGACCAAGACATTGCCGAGACCGGAGGGTATCAAGACCAAGACACTGCCGAGACTTGAGGGTACCAAGACCAAGACCAAGTCCAAGACCAAGACCAAGACACACTAAGGCGAGACCAAGACCGAAAACAGACTAGGGCTAGAATCGACATCACATTACCCAGATCAACTGTAGAGAAAAAAGGCAATGCTGTAAAGTGTCATTACTCGTTAAATCAAATTCATGTTATCTTTTCAATTATATTGTCCGTATGTCCATATGTCTCTCGTTTAAAATCTCCCAGATTTGTCATAGTTACGAGACCTGATGGAAAATAATATTCTCAGCAATCCTCTCCTATAACCATTTTATCAGACCTCGTCAAGGGAAAGAGATGGGATGTACCTGGAAAGATGTTCATATTAAGTCTCTTATACCAGGGACAGAGGCCTCAGGTAAGCTATGAATACAGCTATGTAATGATCCTTTGCTTTGAATTGAAGAGAATGAGCCTCCAGATTGACTTGCACCTCCCAGACCGTGCTTTCTAATCAATGTAAAATACCTAATTTATTTGAATTATAACTATGCTATAGACTTCGCGGACATTTTCGGACATTTTTTTGCCGATGTATGATACGATGTGTATGATGTTTGTGGACTGTGAAGCACTGGCAGTGTCCGTGGAGAAAATGTATAAAATGTAACGTTTTTGAAATGGATGCATCTGACTGGTTGCATTTGAATTGAGGCGCGTAATAAATAACGATAATGTTCTGTGAGGATGTGCAGTTTTCTCTTTTTTTCCCCATCCCATCGAGACCGCTATGTCCGAGACCAAGACAAGGCCGAGACCAAATAGAGTCGAGACCAAGACAAGACCGAGACCAAATAGAGTCGAGACCAAGACAAGACCGAGACCACAAAAAATTGGTCTCGACTCTATTTGGTCTCGGTCTTGTCTTGGTCTCGACTCTATTTGGTCTCGGTCTTGTCTTGGTCTCGACTCTATTTGGTCTCGGTCTTGTCTTGGTCTCGGACATAGCGGTCTCGATGGGATGGGGAAAAAAAGAGAAAACTGCACATCCTCACAGAACATTATCGTTATTTACACCTACAACCTACAGACCTACAACACTAGGTACCACTTCTTACAATCTGAGCATTAGACCATAACTTCTCCGTTGTAGGTGGCTCTGCACAGGCAGTGAACCTCAACTTCTGTAAGGTTTGGTCCTTTTTCTTTCCTTTGTTTTTGAGTCGGCTCTATGTCAAATTTGGTCACCTTTTTCATTAAACATGAGTATAGTTGTGCTCATTCATTTTTCGGAGAAGTAACAGTCTTCTGGCTTTAATCCCCTGCATATTGCTTCAGCAATTTTTTTTTAATTGGTACAATGAAAGTTGACCAAATTTAGTGGAGTTATAGTGTAGGGCCTTGCCTTTCAGGTGGTAGCAGAGATGTTTGTACCTTAGGGAGAAATCCGAAGAAATTAGTTGTCAAACCTGGCTCATACACTCACCTAAAGGATTATTAGGAACACCATACTAATACGGTGTTTGACCCCCTTTCGCCTTCAGAACTGCCTTAATTCTACGTGGCATTGATTCAACAAGGTGCTGAAAGCATTCTTTAGAAATGTTGGCGCATATTGATAGGATAGCATCTTGCAGTTGATGGAGATTTGTGGGATGCACATCCAGGGCACGAAGCTCCCGTTCCACCACATCCCAAAGATGCTCTATTGGGTTGAGATCTGGTGACTGTGGGGGCCATTGTAGTACAGTGAACTCATTGTCATGTTCAAGAAACCAATTTGAAATGATTCGAGCTTTGTGACATGGTGCATTATCCTGCTGGAAGTAGCCATCAGAGGATGGGTACATGGTGGTCATAAAGGGATGGACATGGTCAGAAACAATGCTCAGGTAGGCCGTGGCATTTAAACGATGCCCAATTGGCACTAAGGGGCCTAAAGTGTGCCAAGAAAACATCCCCCACACCATTACACCACCACCACCAGCCACCACAGTGGTAACAAGGCATGATGGATCCATGTTCTCATTCTGTTTATGCCAAATTCTCACTCTACCATTTGAATGTCTCAACAGAAATGGAGACTCATCAGACCAGGCAACATTTTTCCAGTCTTCAACTGTCCAATTTTGGTGAGCTCGTGCAAATTGTAGCCTCTTTTTCCTATTTGTAGTGGAGATGAGTGGTACCCGGTGGGGTCTTCTGCTGTTGTAGCCCATCCGCCTCAAGGTTGTGCGTGTTGTGGCTTCACAAATGCTTTGCTGCATACCTCGGTTGTAACGAGTGGTTATTTCAGTCAAAGTTGCTCTTCTATCAGCTTGAATCAGTCGGCCCATTCTCCTCTGACCTCTAGCATCAACAAGGCATTTTCGCCCACAGGACTGCTGCATACTGGATGTTTTTCCCTTTGCACACCATTCTTTGTAAACCCTAGAAATGGTTGTGCGTGAAAATCCCAGTAACTGAGCAGATTGTGAAATACTCAGACCGGCCCGTCTAGCACCAACAACCATGCCACGCTCAAAATTGCTTAAATCACCTTTCTTTCCCATTCTGACATTCAGTTTGGAGTTCAGGAGATTGTCTTGACCAGGACCACACCCCTAAATGCATTGAAGCAACTGCCATGTGATTGGTTGATTAGATAATTGCATTAATGAGAAATTGAACAGGTGTTCCTAATAATCCTTTAGGTGAGTGTATATGCCAACGCATGTACTGTAAAACCATGGATTTCAAAGTGGATTTTCTTTAAAATGCTACAATGAAAGTTGACCAAATTTGGTCGAGATATAGCCTAGGCCCTTGCTTTTCAGGGGGTACCAGATATGTTTGTATATTAGGGGATAATCCTGAGAAATTAGCTGTCCAACCTGGTTCATAACATAAAATTAAATGGATTTCAAAGTGCATTCTATTAAATGGTATATTAAATCTGACCAGATTTGTATAGGAAATAGCCTTGAACGTTGCCTTTCAGATGCCATATGACTTGTTCATACATTATGGGAAAGTAAGACATTAATTGCATTTAAGTATATCTTGTACTTTGTACATACGAGTACTCACCCTTTACCTATGCGCCATCGCTTGGAGTCTGTATAGCTGATACCGTAATGTCATGTCTATGCGTGCACCTCACATTTTAAACGCGGATGATTTGACCGTGTTTCGGCGAAGCGCGGATATCTTGACCGCAGTGGAGCACTGCGGGGCGTAAATGCTTTTGAAATCATTAAATCGTTTCACTTCCATAATCTCATTGTGTATAGACGGAATATAACACACCATACAAAAGTCGGCAGTTAATGCGTTGATTGCAATTGTAAATTACACACCAATTTTACATTTTAATACAATTTTACATTTTATATGACTGAATTAGCGTCGCCGTTGCTGCACGAAAAACCTGTCACTTTGCTACACACCCCCCTCCTCTCGACCGCGGTTTGTCTCTGATAATCTTCAATGAAAGCGAGAGGAGCAAGAGAGAGTGAGTGAGAGAGAGAACGGCAGACAGAGAAGCAGAATTTGTTTTTGTGCAGACCCTTAAAGTAGTTTATTTGGTGTCAAAATGCGTCTTCTATATAGTTGTTTTACTACATAATTTGCTGTTCAAACACCATTTGCGAATGTGCTGCTGTAAGCTTTTCAAACTTTGCAAAAGGGCACATGGGATTGCGAAGGAGGCTAAACGTTTTAAAATGACTCAATTAACAGTTCCAAAAGACGAGCAACCGAAGCACACTATGCATTGTAATCATGGTCACTTGTTAGGTCTGATTGCAGGGGGTATTCACACTTTTTCGGCCTCCGAACCCAGCTCCTCTGCAGACTTCGGACATCACAGTGTTAATTTTCATAAGGAGAAATTCCGCATTTCATTGGAGAAAGAATATACAGTGCGAGAGCAAGAAAGCGAGAGAGAGTTTCACTTCTATTACCTATAACATTGAATCTACAATTACACCAGTATCAAACGACAAATCAGTACAAACACACAAATGAATGAATTAACACTTTTAGTGGTAGGGAACGAAGGTTCAAGCATTATATATAAAGTAATGCATAAGTAAAGCTTTACGCTTTTAACGGAGGAGATCTCGGCCGTTTGTGTGCTCGCACCCTCTGATATGTCGGATGCGACGATTTGCTTACGTGAGGTTGGTGTGTGAGAGGGACAGACGGGGACTACGGGGAAGAAGAGACGTTTTTAACAAGAATATTCACCGAAGCGCTCACAAATCACTGTTTACAAAGTTGTTAACGCAAAATACCCAGTTTACTGCATAAAATATTGTATTTATCATCAGTAATACCAAATATATACAATAATGCCTTTTTGTTTACTGCTCAATTAACTACACCATCTATTCTTCGCTCCCCCATTTTCTCTCTTGATTTCACCGTCCTTTCTCCCTCCCCCTTCCATTTAGTCTTTTTTCCCTTCTCAATCGACGAAGTCCGCTCATCGCAAGGGCTAAAGGGTTTAACCTTGGAGGTAAGGAAAATCATGAGCATTGCTGTATATTATTGATATTGATATTATTTATGGTTGGGGGCCGTTCGAGCACATCAATGAATATTGCTTTCCGATGAATCGCCAAGTACGTAATTTTATTCCACTGTTAATAGTATGGATACTTCGTTTCCAACGAAAACGTACGTTTCTGTCCTTTATTTATGTGTATCACACACACACACACACACACACACACACATATATATATATATATATATATATATCACGTATTAAACTGTATACAAAACAAAATAACCATAGGTAGCCTATACTTAAGTTTTTTAGTAATACAGACATTGATGGCTGTATAAAAGCACGTAAATTGTATTTATAGACAAATAATTAATATATCTAATATATTTCGTATATATTTTCAAATTGTATCATTTGTTATGTGTCCATTACCGTTTTCAGAACCGGTGTTTTGGTATCTGTTTACTTTGGCGATGTTAACACTAACGTGCCTTTTAGAAGTAAAACGCTGATACAGTAAGTTATTGTGCGACCTTATGCAAAAGCGGAAAACCATCCATTTTCAGCAATATAGCGCTGCGCCTTGCTCGCTGCATATGTGCTATGTAAGACGGCATGTATAGGGTTTTGTATGCGGTGCTGCATTCAGCCTGTCTGCGCATATGTGACCGCAATGTACAGTATGTTCCAGTTTTAAAGTCTCAGTCTTATAAGCAATCGATCCTCACTATGCTAGTGCACCATAGAAGCTGACAGTTTCACTCAGACAGGACACTTTTACATTGCTCTTAACTATATTAGCGTTATTACTCTTGTCCAGCTGTAACGTTGGGTAAACATTAACTTACTTCTTTGGCCACTGTTATTAAGTGACGTCTTTTCCTCAGCAGATTACAACATGGAATCTATAAAGACAAATGGTTCGATGCGAGAATGGCTTGAGGAATGAATTATGATGCACAGATTTACCTATTATGCTGTACACGGGTAGGCTTGATGCACAAGCATCCTGGTTCACACAGCGGAGTGACACAATAATGGGGAAATGTGAATGATGTCTGAATGACATGATATGAGAGTATGATGTTGAATTTGTGCTGCGGTCTCACCTTTTCTATATTAGCATCCCGTGTATTTTCATTTTGCAAACACATATTGTTTACCTCCTTGTGGAAAGAACTTTTGCGAGTTAGAAAACATTTTCTGAAAGAATCATTTCTTAATTCAGGAAGGGTTCCAGCCGTAAAATGTAACTGTAGGTGATATGAACCTAAAACTATATCGTCTACAATATCTATAAACTAGAGAAGAATGGTTATGAAAATTTAATATTACAATGATAGTGACCAAAATTATCACGGTTATCGGTATTGTTAAATGTGCTGAAAATGCTCAAAAAGTACTGATACACAAATTGAAATAATTTCACCATGTTTTATATTGAAAACCACAAATGAAATTTTCACTAGTAGGCTATGTGCGCTTGCGTACCTGCCTCTGAGAAACTGTTGCTATAACCTTGGTTGATGCCGGACAGTATTTAGCATGAGTTTTCCCCAAGCCAGTAATCAATCATGGTTTAAATGATAATTATTGAAATTTATAATAGTAATACTAACCATCAGGAATACGACGTCAACAAAAGTACCATTTTACGACTAGATTTCATAACGAATGCCGGATTGAGAGATATCTTTGAAGTACAAAGTGTTGTTAAAAATGTCAGCTTCATAAAGGATAAAAAAAAACTTGAGTATGTTAGCCTTAAATAAAGTCTTCTGTTGCCTTCAAGTCCTACTCGGAGGACCTGACTAGGGAGTAGGGAAATCGTAATAACCGCATGAGGGCGTGTTCAAGTGGTTAAGTCGGAGTAAAATAAGAAAACGACTTTTTGCTTTACTTTATTTTTCCAACATCAAAACGCATTCGTAGCATTAATTGAAGAGCAAAAGAAACACATTACGTATGTTATTTATTAATTTAACACCTGGCAAATGTTTGTAGACTCTGGTTTATCCCTACTGAAATAGCTACACAGATAAATTGAGTTAAGAAATTCTGTTTAAAAACGGTGTGTGCGTGTGTGTTTAATCCATACCTGTCAAGTTTTGGATTTGAAAATAAGGGAAATTTTCCGGCACCCACCGCGAGCCATCCCACCACCCCAACCAAGCTCCAGTATCCCTTACATTTTAAGACAGATGTACAAGAAATCTAAAATAACCACTTGTCATTTACATTTTATTTTCATTACACATTTTCTTTTAATTTCTCATGTTCACTCATGTGGCTCTCTGGCATTCACTAATGACTTATTATACAGATTTGTTGTAGACTTTGTATCCTTGTTGAAGTCGTCACAGAAGGTGAAAGTAACGTTGTTTTTGGCACTCAGCATTGCCATTTTAACCTACGCATTTATGACCTGGTTAATGTTGTAAATGACCTGCAGACTACTGCAGGTGGCAGTTCTCGCAAGGCTACTGACAGTTCAGTTTGGAGAGGCAGAGGAATTTTTTTTAATGATATTATAATACGGGAGATTTACGGGAAAATACTAATACGGGAGGACGGCGGGAAAGAGGGGTAAAATACGGTAGTTTCCCGGCCAAAACGGGAGACTTGACAGCTATGATTTAATCATGATTTGACACGTGCACTTCCATGCAACAGAATCCCAGATGAATGTGTCATAAAGACTGGATCAGAATGGACCCTGTTACTAGTCAGGCATCCTTACATCTTTCGAAACCAATTGCGTCTCTCCAGGCATCAATTCAGTATTTTTGTTAATGAGTCAATAGGCCTTGGACTCACAGATGACCACCAGGCTGGAGGTGTGCACATGTGCCTGTGCTTAGAAAAAGCACTGATATTTTTGTGGTATGTAGGGAACCAGAATTATTTATGTGAAATTTCAGGTAAGTTTGATGTGCCCTAAGTAAACGCACATAAACATGCTTAATATGTAGCCACAATATGTGTTACTGACTAATTTCTAGCTAGCCCGGTTTACAATTTAACAGTTAACAGATTAATATATGCAAAACAAAAAAGAAATGATGACTTTTCGTAATCCCTTCCCACTAAACATTGGACGTCGGATAGGCGTGCAGATCATATCTATATTAGGTCCGTAAGTCCATGACCAATTCTGGACATCTATACAACGTCCAAACTAGGTCCACAATTTGAACGTCCATCCATGACCCAACTTGCACGTCAATATGACATTCAACATTTGAACGTAATTTTTTTGACGTTATTTGGACGACTATGACAGGTGCAGGAAATATAGTTTTATTTACAAATATCAACATTGTTGTTATCAACATAATAAATGTGAATACAGATGATTAAATTATTTCGAAACAAACATGATTTATTATGCCAATGCGTACGTATTTTATGTGCATTTGCGCTGATATGACAATAAATTATATCGTGCATTGTTTTTTATGTTCGTTCTGAAAACCATGTGAAAACTGAGTAGTGCAGATCAGCTGTAACAGTTTTATCCACGTCCCTCGCGGACACTTTTGTGCACGTGCAGAACGCGGGATTTCAAAATCTGGCAGCAGCTTGATGCCCAGTCGAACAAATTAACATCCAGCTTGCTAAACCAGGTTAATGCTAAATTATGTTTTTTACTTTTCACGATACTTTAGCTCTGTACTGTTCTGTTGTATACACTGTAGCACCGGCGGGGCTCATGTCCCAGCATGCCCCGCGTGCAGTTGTAAATAGCCATTGTTGTGTTGTTGCTGTTATTGTTAATTAATAGGTAATTCCTTATTGTTGCGCATGTGTTTACATGTGTCTTGTGTGTACCCGGTCTGATCCTCGTGTGTAATTAGCTTACATAAATGTCCCACCGTGGATGCGTCTTACAGTTCGTTGTCTGACAACTTTGTGTTTCTTACATATAATTATGTTTGGTTGCTCTTTGGGTGCCAGAGTAGTCTCAGTGTTTCTCTGCTCGCGATACCTCCATCTGCCCGTCGCAGCAATATATTATTTAAATTTAAGTTTTAATTGAAAGCATGGTGAAATTGTTCATTTATATATGAATTTAGTCGAGACACGACATACACAATGTATAAAATTAGTCTGCTTTTGGTATTATAAGACGTCCACAATGACCACATTTGGACTATAAATAGCCCATACATGGAGGTCCCACGGCCGTCAATACTAGACGTTCATTAGACGTCAAAAAAAGACGTCGCCTGGCGTTACAAAACAACCCCTTCAGTGGATCAAAATTGGACGTCCAAAAACGACATATTAAAGATGTCATTCCGACGTCATTATGCGCAGTGGGTTGCTTAAACAAGAGGTAGCTGACATATCAAATTCTGAGACAAATTGTGACAGTGCACCATTTAATAACAATCTTCTTAACATTCAAAACAATTAGGAGTTTTACAATGAAAGGTTACATAAAATTCACAACTTTAAAAATATTTTGCCTTTCACACTAGAGCTATCCATTGCCCAACTCAGGAACTCAGAGCTTAAAGAAAATCCTGAGTTTCTCTCTGTTAAATATGACTTTGTAGTGGTATTCATGTGTGTTCATTTTGTATATATGATTTTTCCAACATGACTTGAAGACAGGGTTAAGTAGAGTGGCAGTCTGGCCTAAAGTACTACGAGTTTCACTTAGCGGCCATTTCGCTTGACATCTTGGTCTTTGGGACTGAAATGGGCTGCTAAACGAGAAGTGGTTGTATAGACAAATTCTTTATTCCAGATACAAGTCTCAAGATAAATATGATGATATGTATATCTGTACACCAGTAAAATATAGCAGCTATGACATAAAACTGTTTCACCACACTATGTCCACCAAACCAATATTTTTTCTCAATTAATGATAATGCTCTCAAAACAGAAAGTAAATGTTTATTAACACAAAACAAAATCTAAAACCTATGTGGCAGTCACCTTCCCCATGAGATGCCACTAACTGAATGGTCTGATTTTAGCTGTGAATTTTGAGATTCTGCGCAGCTTCACAACTGAAGCTGTCATGTAAGTGTGAACTAGGAAGGAGTACTATACCAGTTCCCTATCGAAAATCTTTAATAGAGCCCCAATTTAACTCAAAGCCAAAGTATATCAATATACTGTAAACAATATTGTCTCATCCTATATATTGTTTGATAATATATCTATATACTCAAAAAATCTGATATACCGCCCAGTTCTATAGGAAAACATGTTAGTGTCTGTTATATAAATTTACTCCAGTTTTTATATGCGTTTATTTTACCTGCTTCCATTGACTTACCTCATTTTTCCAACTAAACTGCACCATGTCAGAATTAGGTTTACTGTGCTGTTTGTTCTCGTCAGTGTCAGTTGTCTTGTCTTTTTGTACTGTTCTTCAAAATTTGCACAGATTTCACACTATGCACTCAAGTCTCAAGTCTCAAGTCTCGTTTATTTATATAGCCCTTTCAACCACAACGTAGACCAAAGGGCTGTACATAAAAGCAAACAGACACATAACATCAAATAACACATTCAAGAATTAAAAGCCACAAAATACAAATGCGTTTTCACACGAACTTTAAAAACATCAACTGTTGGAGCAGATCTAATATCAGGGGGAAGCTTATTCCACAGTCTAGGGCCAACTACTGAGAAAGCTCGATCCCCTTTAGTTTTAAGACGTGTTCTTGGAACAAAGAGCAATAAACAATTAGAAGACCTTTGTGATCTACCAGTGTTCATAAGCACCAAGTCCTTAATATATTCCGGGGCCAAGCCATGGACAGCTTTATAAACATACAACAACACCTTGTATTGTATTCGAAATTTTACCGGTAGCCAATGAAGCCGTTCTAAAACGGGGGTAATATGCTCCCTTTTCTTAGTACCAGTAAGTAGTCTCGCGGCAGCATTTTGAACCAACTGCAATTTTGAAATTAGAGACTGACCAAGTCCTACATAAAGAGCATTACAATAATCCAGACGAGAAGAGATAAAAGCATGAATCACTATTTCAAGATCGGCCACAGACAAAAATGATTTCATTTTCGCAATAATCCTCAACTGATAAAAACAATTTTTAACCACATTTTTAACCTGATGGTCAAACATAAGAGCGGAGTCAAAAATGACACCTAAATTTCTTATTTTAGGACGAACCTTTGATTCCCATGTACCTAACAAATCAGTTAAACCAGTGTTATCCTTATTCATCCCAAAAACCATAACTTCCGACTTGCTAGCATTTAACTGTAGGCAATTTTGCTCTAACCAGGTGGTTACCTCCTTTAAACAAGATACCAGTGATAGATTAGGAATTGATCCTCCAGCTATGATCGGTAGATAAATCTGAATGTCATCGGCATATAGGTGATAGGATATCCCATATTTCTTGAAGATTCACTCTACATTGTTAGGTTGTTATGTGTTAGTCTTGCATCAATTTATGTAGTACCTTGGTCCGTTGTTTTTAACTGTGCACTGTACTACCTGTATATGGTTAAAATGGTATTAAAAACATGCTTGGCTTATTTTATATTTCTATGTGGTATACTTGAGGGGACCTAACCATAAATTGAAAAGCTATACCAAAATCAGGAATAACTTGACGGAAGCACTTAAAACACTGGTATTGTTTGCACCACTTGCATGTTTTGCATTGTCTGTGAGGATAACTAGAGGGCATTCTTTCAAATACTGATAGATAAACATGTACTTTTTCATATTACAAATAACCCAGTTCCGTTGTTCTTTTATTCCACCTTCCCCAGTATCCTTGTTTGCTCTATTCTGTTTTTTTAAATTTGATATTTCTAGACCAAGAGAGTAGAATACACATTTTCCTTTTTAATTGCCTGTACTGCTTTATTTACATGTATACAGTCTGTATTTGTTCTGTACCTGTGTAGTGCTGCTTCTTATATTACTTTTATTTGTAGAGAACAGAGCATGTGAGCGGAGCGGAGCGGTGAGAATTTCCGCTCCTCGCTCACGAGGCTGTTGGCTCCGCCCGCTCCTCCGCTCTAATTCGCACTAAGCCGCTCCGCTCAACACCGCTCCTCCCTCCACTAAAATGTCCTCCCGCTCCAGTCAAATCGCTCCACGCTCGCTCCAATTTAAAAGAGGGACAAATAATCTGCATGCCTAACAAATGTCACCTTACACCAAAGCCTTATGTCATAAAGAAATATGAGCAACGGCAACATTGCCAGTCAGAACAGAAAATATTTATTTTTAAGCAACCTATCGGCAACAACGGACAGGTTTGGAAATGGCATTCCACACAAAAATAGGCTTAAAAATAAAGGAATCAGTGGGCTTAATAGCCTAAAGAATATACAGACACGTTTTAAATTACTCAATTTTTTTCTGTTGATGCAGCACGTCTCTAAAATAAAATTTTACGTTACGTGAAATAAAAAAAAAATCTTATTAGACCTACTTTGAATGACAAAACGAATTTATTTGATTACCAATAGGCTATTTACTTTATAGGCTTTTTTACTTTAATTTACTTTATAGGCTTTTATACTTTAATTTACTTTATAGACTTGATATTGTAGCAATTCGGAGGGTTGGGGGCGGAGTTTCCCAGAATGCTTTGGGGCGTAGAAGGGAGAATTGTGTTTAGAATGTGTTAGTTCTGTGTTATTTTGGTACAAGGGGGGTGTTTAGTTATAACAGGGATATTTAGGTTGAACATTTACGGGAATGGTTTAGGAAATAGTTGTTATTCAATTAATCTACCGTTAGTGTGAAGGCTGTTGCTGTTAGTGACCTGCGGGTTTTGGGATAATGATAGTGCTTTTCCTGAAGTGTGTGCAATAAATGATAGCTCCTGCTTTCAGAAAGCTACGCTTCTCTGTAGTGTGTTTACAGCCGAATCTCACGCTGTTACATTGGTGTCAGAAGTGGGATCCATAATGGCTACGGCACTAAGAGAGATTGAAGAGCTAATCATGCGCATTGAAGCACTAGAGGGAGCCCGTCCAAAAGTAAAGAAACCCACTGCAGCCCCAGAAGAAGAACTGCTTAGCCGATTACCGGATGGGGCCAGCAGCCGAAAATGGAAGGCACAAGGACCGCAATGGGTGACTGACAGCAGGCCAGAAGAACAGCGCCACCTACTGCAAGCACCAAGACCAAGGGAGGAGCTGCAATCAATGACGGCCAGTCCCCAGCGAAGCAGCATGAAGCTGCCACGCTATAATGGAGAGGACCCTCCTGACAACTACTTGGCCCAAGTGCGGCTGGCCGCCCAATTCAATGGCTGGTCCTCAGAAGAGACAGCTGTCCAGGTGGCACTCGCCTTGGAAGGTCGAGCACTGCAAATCCTTACCGACCTCCAACCCCAACAGTGGAGGGAGTGGCATGAGATCGAGAGAGCGTTACAACATCGGTTTGGCCACTGTGTCTACGCGGATGATGCAAGGGACAAGCTTTTCAGCCGGCAGCGGAAGGTCACGGAGGGGTTGGGGTCCTATACTGCAGACCTACGACTCTTTGCGCGACAAGGGTACCCCACCTTCACTGCAGCAGCCCAGGAAGAACTCGCTCTCCAAGCCTTCGTCCGGGGACTCCAGCCGGAGCGACTCCGGGAGCACATACGTCTGTGTGCACCAAAGACCTTGGCTGAAGCCCTTCAGGAAGCAGAAAGGGTTGAACATGTCTTGGGTGGAAGAATGCACCCTATTCGTCGAGGAGACCAGGCTCGCCAAGTACATCGTGAGGGGAGTGACAAGGAGGAAGCAGCCCGTCAGGCCATGAGCACACCTCCCCAGCGACCACGACGCAGAACCAGGGGCATGCTGGGGAGGACTGGGGAGGCCTGTTACCGGTGTGGGGAGCCAGGCCACATCGCACGCTACTGCCCGGCACCAGCCCCAAGGAGCCTTGCTCCCCAGCCGCCGTTAAACTAGAAGGGGGTGGCACAGCGGAGGAACTGCCACCTACAAGGACACCTCCAGTTCAGTCGCAGTGGCGCCTCGGACGGGTTGGGGGAACTTCGGGACTCTATGTGGACTGCGGCCTCGATGGCATCTGGTGCAGAGCCTTAGTGGACACTGGTTCCACCATTTCCCTGGTCCGCCCAGGAGTTCTACCGGGTACAGATGCCACCAACCCACAGGGCTGGACGGCTACTAAGCTCTGCATTACAACCGTGACCGGTGAGTGCACCCACCTGCGTGGAAAACATTCGCTACAAGTGACCATCGCAAGCCGCACCATGGACCACCAGTTCTGGTTAGGCAAGATAAAAGATCCCTGCATCATTGGGCTGGATCTTTTGGGCAAGTGGAAGGCTGTGGTAGACGTGTCTGGGGCAACCCTCCACTTGGATGGGGAAGCCATAGCGCTCCGCACTATTGGCGAGGGAGGTGTGCGCATCGTCTCCGCGCCGACCTTTGGGCCTGCTAATGTTCCGTCATCCCCTGGATGTCAGCTGGAGCAGAGGGGTCCACCAACGTCCAAACGTTCGCAGCCACCGTCTGAGGAAACCAAGCAGGCAATCAATGAGCTGTACGGCCAGAGCTGTGAGGGCCTCAAAGAGGACCAGAGGCACCAGTTGAGGGAGCTACTGGACCAGTTCGCCGACATATTCGCGGCTAGAGATGAGGACTGTACCCACACGCAGCTGGTACAGCACAACATTGACACTGGTAACAGGGCCCCCATTTGGCTCCGACCGCACCGCATGCCATTGACTAAGCGACCTGTGGCCGAGAAAAAGGTCAGGGAGATGCTGGAGGCTGGGGTCATCGAACCTTCCACCAGTCCATAGTCTGCACCAGTAGTGATGGTGAGAAAAAAGGACGGCACATGGTGCTTTTGCGTTGATTACCGCCACCTCAACCAGGCAACACGCAAGGACTCATACCCACTACCCAGGGTGGATGACACACTGGACCATATTGCTGGTTCCTGCTGGTTCAGCGCCCTTGATCTCAGGAGCGGCTACTGGCAGGTGGAGTTGGCCCCAGAGGCGCGCCCGAAGACCTGATATACCGCCCAGTGGCAGTTTAAAGTGATGCCTTTCGGCCTTTGCAATGCCCCAGCCACCTTTGAACGCCTGATGGAGAGGGTCCTGGCTAACGTACCCCGGAGCCGCTGCGTGGTTTATTTGGATGACCTCCTTGTCCACGCTGGAGACTTCAAGGGTGCATTGGCTAACCTGAAGGAGGTTTTCCTGGCCATTCGCCAAGCTAACCTGCGTCTCCACCCCCGGAAGTGTCACCTGCTCCGGCGGGAGACATCCTTCTTAGGCCATGTGGTCAGTGCCGCAGGGGTAGCCACCGACCCGGCAAAGGTGGCCGTGGTGAAGAACTGGCCAATCCCTAGCAACATCAGGCAGTTACGAAGTTTCCTAGGCCTTGCCTCTTACTATCGGCGATTTGTGAGGGATTTTGCTACTATCGCTAGCCCTTTACATTGTCTGACACAAAAGGGGCAGAGGTTCCAGTGGAGTGAGGACTGCCAGCGTGCCTTCTCCCAGCTTAGAACGGCCCTGGTCACAGCCCCCGTGCTTGCTTACCCTGATCCCCAGCGACCGTTCATCGTGGATACCGATGCTAGCGATGTGGGACTGGGGGCAGTGCTGTCCCAAGAGGGGGCGCCTGGTGAACAGGTCATCGCCTACTTCAGCCGTTCTCTCTCTCGACCAGAGAAAAACTATTGTGTGACCCGTCGAGAATTGTTGGCTGTTGTCTTGGCCCTCAGGCAGTTCAGACCATACCTCCATGGTCAGAAGTTCCTTCTGCGCACTGACCATGCGTCTCTCACCTGGCTCCTCAATTTCAAGGAACCGGAAGGGCGGTTCCACTGTCCCGGCGACCATGCGAGGAGGCGGAGTGTAAATACTGCGAGCGGGCGGAGCGGAAAGACATGGCCGACCCTAAGGTAGCTGTGCTACGGGACACGGATGGCGTTGGGGTAGGCCGAACCAACAGCAGTGACGACCCTGTGGCACCGCCAAGCACTTCTGGGGTGGACTGCCTTGACCTGGAGCAACTCCGATGTGGTCAGAGTCAAGACCCCGTCTTGACTCGCGTCCAAGAGTGGGTAAGGACCAGACAGAGGCCTGAGTGGTCAGCAGTGTCTGCGTTGGATGCGGAGACCAAGTCATTCTACTCGCAGTGGGCCAGTCTGGTTTCACATGAGGGGCTCCTTCACCGCTGCTGGCAGGCCCCCAGAGCCGGTAGGGATATCCTCCAGCTAATAGTCCCTCGACTGTTGCGCCCCACAGTACTCCGACTGGTGCATGGCTCCCCAGGCGCAGGCCACTTCGGGGTAGCTAAAACTCTGTGTTGCCTTCGGGCCCGATTCTACTGGCCCGGGTGCCGCCAGGATGTGGAACTGTATGTGCATCGTTGCGACACCTGCACAGCCAAAAAGGGGCCTACCCATCGCTCCCATGCCCCTTTACAAGAGTACCGGGTGGGGGGCCCAATGGAGCGGGTGGCGGTCGACATCTTGGGCCCGTTCCCTGTCACCGAACGGGGCAACCGCTACATCTTAGTTGCGATGGACTATTTCACTAAGTGGCCGGAGGCTTACGCCGTCCCTTTTTTTTTTTTTTTTTTTTTTTTTTTTTTTTTTTTATATTCCCTCCTCCACCCCCCCTCTGCGGGGGACTGTATCTATTTATTTATTTATTTTTTTTATTATTTTTTTTTAATTATTATTTATTTATTTTTTATTTATTTTTTTTAATATTTTTATTTACTTCCTCAAAAGAAGGAGAGGGAGGGCGGGGGACAAAGGAGAAGGAGGGAAGAGAGAGAGGGAGAGAGAGGAATGGAAAGAAAACAGAAAAAAAAAAAACAAAAGAAAAACAAAAAAAAACAAAAAAACCAAGAAAAAAACAAAACAGATAATCTGCTTCCATGTCTGTTGAAAAGAGAAAGACAACATACAACATCTGTACTAATCACAACGACCATCAAACGTTAAATGTTGTTGAACAGCACACACAACCAGCCTTACAACCCATGCCCAGAAACAACAGCCGATCAAGACAGTGTGTGTCCGTGAGCACGTGTCCGTGAGCACCTGTGTGCACACCTGTGTGTCAGCGCGCTGGTGTTCCTAAGGTTTCTCCAAGTAATTGTCTAGTAGTGTGTGTGGGGAGCCACAGCCCCGCCCACCCAGGACATGAAGTCGACACGGGGGAGACCCGGGCCCCAGATATCCAGAGGCCCCCCAGGGCACGGGAACCCCAGGAGGACCAACGCAGGGACAATTGCAGCCCCCACCGAGAAAAGGGCAGAGGAGCGCTCCGGAGGGGGGCCATCCGGCAGCCACATCACAGGAGCCCCAGGGGGCCGTGGCGACGAGCACGCAGGCCCCGCCGGCGGCCGGCCACACCAGGGCAGACCGGACCCCGGGCCCAGATATCCAAGGGACCCCCCACCCCCCAGCCAGGGCCCCGACAGAGCCGGAAGGGCCAGGCCCCGGCAGGCAACCGCCGAGAGTGAGCCAGCACACACCAGAGCATCCAGCCCCAGACATCGAGAACCACCAACGCATCGGCGGCCTGGGGCCTCATCCACCAGCAGGGAGTGTGGCGGGGGGTAATAGAGCCTGAGATGTTATTTCAGGTGGAGTCTAAGACCCAACCTGACACATACGTATAGACAGACAGGCACACACATACACAAGCATACGTTCCCACCCTCATGCACACATAAACAAATATTCACCCATTCGCCCAACATGAAGACACAGAAATGAACGCCGTACACACACTCACACTCCCCATATATACTCTATACTCCGAGATCTAGGCACCACCGCCCCCAGAGGGGCAATCCGCCACCAGACCTCGGAGATGGATCCCTTTTTTCCTCTGGCATGGGGACAAGAAGACCACCCCGGACCCCACAGCAGCCGAGAAGCCCACCAGCCCAGACCCCGACCGGACGGCCAGCTCCTCCCAGCCCCCGGCCCCAGATGGTGAACAGAGAACGGGGGTGTGAAAAGACCCCATGCTTCCCTCCGCCCGCTCATATGTGGTGTTGGTGCGTGTTGTTCTAAAGTGCTTTAAAACAGGGGAAGGGCATGGTGCTAACCACCCTCTGCCAATCAGCAGCTGGTGTCAGCTCGGCCCCTCCCCAGAACCCTCAATGTCTATATGCAACTTAAAATTGAGAAGTGGGCACTGGCACCAGAGGTAAGGCTGAATGAACAGACCGCCCTCTGGACGCCATTCCTTGTGCCCACCCCCAAGGCCCTAAATGTATGTGTCATGAGAGAGTAAGTAATGAGAGTGTCTAAGTTGTGATGTGTGATTGAGACACAGGTGGCCACGGGAGGACAGAGGAGGAATCCCCTGCATCCCAGCGACGCACCTGCACCTCAAAGCCCTATATGTGTGTTGGGGTGACGGAGCGGGAGGAGGGAAGCATTTAGGGATGGGGAGGAAAGGATCGGGGGGGGCAAAGTACCCCCCCTCTGGAGCCAGCCCCCCCGCTGACCCCCATAAGCACCCCCGTTCCCCGAAATCCACCCAGGGCGGGAGAGCCGAGGCCCATCCAGTCTGGGGGCCCAGAGCAGCGGCACCACCGGGCACCACAGAGCCCGGGGCAGCCAACCAGACCCCACCACAGAGGGAAAAACTACACCCACCCCACCATTCAGTCAACTCCCAGACTACATAAGACAACAGACACCCAGGTTTGGTCCATTCTCCTACTCTATTGGATTCCCCCCCACCCCCGCAGAGTGGATACCCCTAAGGCAGGGACCACCTGCGGGCAGATGGTAACAACCTCCCCACCAGCTAAAGAGGCCCCCAGCCCCTCCAATGCGCCGAAGGTCCCCGCGCCGGGGCCGGGCCCCAGTGCACGCGCCAGCCCACACCCCGGCGACCCACCCACCAGGACCCAAGCCCCCCCAGCCCAGCCGGAACCCCAGCCCGGAGGCAGAGCGCCCCCAGAACCCCAAGCCCGCCCCGGACCCACCCAGGAGCAGCACGGCCGCCAGGCTGGTACCCTACGTCCGCCGGCACAGGCTACCCCAGCAGCGCTGCATGCAGCCACCAGAAAGACGCCACCCAAGAGCCACCAAAGCCCCATCCAGGCCAGGACCGCAGTCCCAGCGCCGAACCCCCCCAGAAACCCCCCCCCCCCCAGGGAACCCCCAGACACCCCAAGCCCATAGGCCCCCCCCCACACCAACAACAAAGACCGAAGCGGGACAAACCTGCGACCCCCCACCGCCACTAGGTGATGGAGCTGATCAAAGGAGCCCAGAGAGATTGGTCTAATGTGGCGGCAGAAGCTGTATCAAGACTAATATGGTCCAGCAAACTCTCTCTATATTGGTTGATATTAAGGTTATTTTTATTTTTCCAGTTCATGAGGACAGTCTTCTTAGCAATGCATAAAGCGGTGAAAGCCATGTGGGTTGTGTTAATCTCGGTAGTGACACCATCTAAGTCACCCAACAAGCAGACTGAAGGAGAGGCTGGAATGGTACATTTCAGACACTTTGATAAGTCCTCACAAATCCTGCGCCAAAACATCTGAACAGGTGGACAGAACCAAAGAGCATGGATGTAATTGTCAGGTGTATCCCCTTGACAGTGTGAGCAGTTGTTAGAAGATGTAAAACCCATCCTGAACATCCGATGCCCTGTATAGTGCACTCTATGCAGGATTTTGTATTGTATTAATTGTAAATTGGGACTTCTAATCAGTTCAAAGGTTTTTAAGCATGTCTTAGACCAGAAATTGTGGTTCCAGCTGATTGATAAATCTGCCTCCCATTTTGCAATAGGAAGGGATATTGAATCATCCATTTTAGAAAGTGTCCTGTATATTTTAGACAGTAATTTGGGGGTTTTGAGATTAAGGAATTCTGCCACCCTTGGTGGTATTTGTAATTTGATTTGAGTAGACTTGAATTTCCTTTTTACTATAGATTTAACTTGTTGATATTCTAAAAATCTATTCTTGTTAATCCCATGTCTTTTAACTAATAAGTCAAAGGGGATAAAGTCTATTTCTTCAAATATATGTTCCAAGTATTTAATACCTTTACAACTCCAATCCGGGAAATTTATGATATTATTGTTTAGTAGTATGTCAGGGTTGTTCCAGATGGGAGTACGTTTGCATGGGATTAATGAAGACTCAGTCATTTTAAGAAACTCCCACCATGCTGTCAGAGAAGAGCTGATACTGATGCTTTTGAAGCATTCATGTCGTTTAATGTTTGAGCTAATGAATGGTAGATCCGAAATGTCTATGTTATTGCATAGAGCCTGTTCTACGTCTAGCCAAGGTTCATCTAAGAAGGTATGTTTTAGCCATCCTGAGATGTTTTGAAGCCTGTTGGCTAAGAAGTAGTGGTGAAAGTTAGGCAGATCTAGTCCTCCTTTGTCCTTGGTCCTTTGCAGCGTTTTTAGGCTAATACGCGGTGGTTTATCTTTCCAAAGGAATTTAGAGATGGCGGAGTCCAGAGATCTAAACCAGTCAGGTGATGGTTTACTTGGAATCATTGCAAATAAATAATTAATTCTTGGTAACACCATCATTTTTATTGATGCAACCCTTCCCATGAGTGATATGGGCAGGGACTTCCATCTAACCAGCTCATCCTCTACCTTCTTTAAAAGTGGGATGTGGTTTAATTTAGTTAAGTCTGCCAGCCTAGGTGAAACATTAATACCTAAATATTTAATATCCCCAGATTGCAGTGGAGTGGAGGAAGAGTTCTGAAAGGAGCAGTTAATTGGAAGAACTGTAGATTTTAACCAGTTTATTGAATAATCTGAGACTCTTGAGAAAGAGTTTATTAATGTAATTACCTCAGAGAGAGTGGTTTGTGAATGCTGGAGAAAAAGTAACACATCATCCGCATAAAGACTGACCTTATGTTCCACATTCTTGCATTTGATGCCTTTAATCACTATAACCTGTCTAATTGCTGCTGCTAGTGGTTCAATAAAAATTGCAAACAGTGAGGGGGAGAGAGGGCATCCCTGCCTGGTGCCCCTCTTGAGACAGAAGCTAGAGGATGTTTGGTCATTTGTCCTAACACATGCTGTTGGGGAACTATATAATATTTTTAACCAGTTTATGAAAGAGGTTCCAAAACCAAATTTGTGTAATGTTGCAAATAAAAAACTCCAACTAACTCTATCGAATGCTTTTTCTGCATCTAGAGACAATATTATGATTTGAAGGTTTTTATTGCACGAATAGTCTATCAGATTGAGTAATCTACGTGTGTTTGTTGATGAGTGCCTCCCTTTTATGAAACCAGTTTGGTCAGGATGAATTATGTGAGGGGTTATCTTCTCTATTCTTTTTGAGAGAGCTTTGCAGATTATTTTAAGGTCAACATTAATAAGTGATATTGGACGATAGCTGGTAGGCAATATAGGGTCTTTGCCTGGTTTTAGCAAGAGACTAATGTTGGCAGAATTCATATTTGGTGGTAGTCTACCATTTTCCTTGGTTTCCTGCAACATTCTGTAGAATGTTGGTGACAGAATTGTCCAGAATTCTTTATAGAATTCTACTGGAAATCCATCTGGGCCTGGAGCCTTATTATTGGGCATACTGTTCAAAGCTTCCTGGAGTTCACCTGGTGTCAGCATAGAATCCAGTGCTATCGTTTGATTATCTGATAATTTCGGAAGGGTTATACTATCAAGAAACTGATCAATTTCGTCTTTAGATGGGTTTATCTGTGGTAAGTATAAAGATTTGTAAAAGTCCCTGAAAGTGTTGTTTATTCTTTCAGGGTCATATACTGTATCCCCAGTTGAGTCTTTAACAGCACATATAGTTGTTTTTTCTTTATTTATTTTTAACTGGTTAGCTAAAAATCTACCTGATTTATTACCATATTCATAATTTTGCCAGCGAAGTCTTTGTGCTAAGAATTGTGTTTTTTTATGAATAATTTCATTTAATTCTAATTTTGCTTTGCGTATTTTATTCAGCATTTCCTGTTCCTGGGATGATACATAAGCTTCTTCTAAGGATTTGATGTTTTCTTCTAATTCCTGAATATACTTGTTTTCTCTTTTCTTTTTATGTGATGAGAATGAGATTATTTTACCTCTCATCACAGCTTTGCCTGCTTCCCAGAGAACAGATGCTGATGTTCCAGGCAGGTCATTATAGTCTAAATATAAAGCCCACTCTTTTTTGAAATAGTTAATAAAATCTCCATCTTTAAGCAATGATGTATTAAATCTCCAGTTTCTAATTGGTGGAATGGCTTTCTTATTTATTAGGGTTAAAGATACAGGAGCATGATCGCTGACAGCTATAGGGTGTATCTCAGTGTCTGAAATGTCACTCAGCAGTGAGCTACTGATTAGGAAATAATCCAGACGAGAGTAAGAGTGATGGACGTGTGAGAAGAAAGTATATTCCCTACGGTTGGGGTGAAGAGAACGCCATGCATCACGAAGACCATAGTCACTCATGTACTGCTTAACTATATTTATGGATTCCCAATTGCGCTGAGCAGCTGTACTGAGCCTATCCATTTCTTTATTTAGTGCGAAATTGAGATCGCCCCCAAGAACGAGTGCGCTATCTAGGTGTTCAGAGAGTGCGGTAAAGAAAACGTGGAAGAATGAAGGGTTATCAACATTTGGACCATATATACTAACAATACATAACTTCTTGTTAAGTATAGACAATTTAATGATTATAAATCTACCTTCTGGATCTATAATTGTGTTGAGTAATGTGAAATTAACATTTTTATGTATTAAAATTGCTACTCCCCTTTGCCTAGAGTTATAACAGGCTGAGAACACATTAGGAAACTCAGGTGTTTTAAGTTCATCTGTAGCTGTGGCAGGTCTATGAGTCTCTTGTAATAAAACAACGTCTGCCTGTAGTTTTTTAAGCTGGCTAAATATTTTTAACCTCTTCTCTCTGGAGCCAGCTCCATGCACATTCCATGAGACAAACCTTAGTGTGCCCATAGACATGTGTGTGTAGCTAATATTGCACGTGCAAATGAGTCAGATACGAACGAGCGTGTGAGCGCTTGTGTGCGTGTGTATCCTATATGTCTGTGTGCACTATAAGGTCGGAGTGGTTGTGGTGAAGCTAAGTACATATGTACATTATCATGTCGTGCAGATGTGTAAAAATCGAGGGTGTTGTGTGTGATTGAGTAGAAATTTAAAGCAGGTGATCGGTGCAGGGAAAGCAGGGAGAAGTGAAAAAGACATACAAAGGGGCACGCGAGTAAGGGTGTAAGTAAGAAACATAGAAACGAAAACATTGTTAGGACTGAAGCGCTGCGGAGACTGACGGCAGTGTATTTGTTATGACATAACATTAAATTAGCGATTTAACATGTATAAGCTAGATTAAACAGAAGAGGATTTGGGAAAAGAAGAAAAATATAACAGGTTCTTATCTGGGGTGGCGTTAATATAACCAGGGAGTGATGTTAGGGTCGCGGTAGAGCTGTCCATCCACGTAGAGCCGATCCACGGCGATGACAGCTCGCGATGATAGGCTTACGCCGTCCCTGACCAGAGCGCTACCACCACTGCGGAGCGGTTGGTGGACGAGATGTTCTGCCGATTCGGGGCCCCAGAAGAACTTCACAGCGACCAGGGGCGGAACTTTGAGTCTGAAGTGCTAGCCGAGGTCTGCCGCCGGCTGGGGGTGAGAAAGACCCGGACCACGCCGCTGCACCCTCAGAGTGATGGCCTGGTCGAACGCTTTAACCGCACCCTGACCACACAGCTTGCCGTCTTGACCAGTCGCCAGCAGCAAGACTGGGATCAGCATCTGCCCCTGGCCCTATGGGCATACCGAACGGCAGTGCAAGAGTCCACCAGGTGTACCCCAGCGTCCCTCATGTTTGGATGCGAGCTGCGCACCCCAGTGGACTTGGTTTTTGGTTCTCCCCCAGAACCGACCCCCGCAGGGAAGCCGGGTATGGACTATTATTTCCAGCTGTGGGAGCGACTCCAGGTTGTGCACGAACTGGCCAGACAGGCACTGGTGAAGGCGGGCAGCAGGCAGAAGCGAGCGTACGACACTCACTCCCGAGGGAGGGATTTTAATGCTGGCGAGCAGGTATGGGTTTATAGCCCAGAGCGGAGGAGAGGTCTGTCGCCCAAACTGATGAGTCACTGGAGTGGGCCCTGCACCGTCCTTGAGAAGCTTACGGACGTCGTGTATCGGGTGAGGCTGGCCAAGAGAAACAGGTTGGTGGTCCTTCATCGTGACCGGCTCGCACCTTACCAGCCCCTGGCCCCTCCCAGACTGGAGGCCGGGACCGAGCCTGGCCATGAATCACCCCCCAACCTCCAGCCCGCAACTGGGGATCCACCATCGTGGCCCCGTCGGCTACGCCAGCGCCCCCCTCACCTCCAGGACTTTGTGGTAGATAGTTGGGTTGCTGAGGACAGCTAACCAGCTAGGTGGGGGCTGTGTAGCAATTCGGAGGGTTGGGGGCGGAGTTTCCCAGAATGCTTTGGGGCGTAGAAGGGAGAATTGTGTTTAGAATGTGTTAGTTCTGTGTTATTTTGGTACAAGGGGGGTGTTTAGTTATAACAGGGATATTTAGGTTGAACATTTACGGGAATGGTTTAGGAAATAGTTGTTATTCAATTAATCTACCGTTAGTGTGAAGGCTGTTGCTGTTAGTGACCTGCGGGTTTTGGGATGATGATAGTGCTTTTCCTGAAGTGTGTGCAATAAATGATAGCTCCTGCTTTCAGAAAGCTACGCTTCTCTGTAGTGTGTTTACAGCCGAATCTCACGCTGTTACAATATGCTACAACCATATAAAACTTGCACGCGTTTTGCTCTGGCTTACGCTTGTTCGCGTAGCACACTCATGTTTCTGAGAAAAGTGATTCCAAAGTGAATCTTTACTCACTGAAACAGTTTCACCACATTGTTGTTCTTGCTGTACATTCTTGTCATCTATACGTTTGATAAGAATAGTACACTTGTATGATTTATCAGTTTCCTTTGTGAAATACTTTGCGAATTCCATCTCGGCCAATTTGTGTAACAGTCTTGATAATTGTACAGATGAATTCTGGGTAGATTTGGGCATGCCTCAGAATTGTAGTGTGAGCGGTATCGGAGCGAAATTGGAGCGAGACAAAGCGACCGCTCCAGCCTTAATTAAAAAACCGCTCCGCGCTCTGACCAAATTCCGCCCGCTCCGCTCCTCGCTCACGCTCAGCTCCGCTCCGCTCACATGCTCTGGTAGAGAAATACTTTCACTTCCGTACTCCCGATGACTGCTTGTTTAAATGTGTTTAACTGTTTTTTTCAGGAGCAAATTGTCTTGTTCTGAGAAATCCAGGTAACTGAAGAAAAGTGGAGAAAAGTGAACACATATTAACTGAGTGAGATCCCAAGAGGAAGAAAAAGAGAGAAAAAGAGCAAGAGGGGAGACAGTCGATGGATGCAGCTTGGACAGAGGAGTCGGCACATTTTTCACTGACAAGGAAAAGGAAACAGCAAAAATTGAGGGAAAGGGGAAGAACACGGCACCAGGTAAACACAGAAACCTAGAATCAATATGTGTGTGCTGCTGGGAGAGTCAATATGTATGAGTTGCTGGGGTTGAAATAGGACAGAATGGAATTTCCATTAGAGTACAGCACCTTTTCCTGAAACATTCAGATGTCACCATTTATAAAATAATTCACTGCTTCCAGATGGTTATTTTCTCTTGCTTTATGGAAAGTGTATGCAGTTTGTATTAGGCTCAGTGCTGTTGTTGGTAAAGTACAGGAAAAAGACTTATAAATTGTCACTGTCGTGTTGGTGTGATAGCTAGAATTAAAATATAGCAATTACTGTATCTTGATATAGAATGAAATTGAATTAAAAAATGTGATAGTAAACTTTTTTCTCAAACAGCAAGTTAAAGCTGTAATTTTTGTGATTGGTCAGAAAATTGTATTGTGTTAGTCTAACTAAAATCACACTTTTAAAGTATATGTAAACATGTTAATCTGACTGAAATTGCACTAAATCGAATTTCTTGAAGTTGGACTAAGATCCCCAGATAATGTGATTGGGAGTCGATTTACTCCTGCATATATACATTCAATCAGACTCAATCCGGCCTAGGCGCTCTGCACGTGCTCCACAATTTCTCCCCAAGCTTTGACCCAGAAGTAACAGAAGAATCCAGTTAACAGAAGAAGCCTGGAGCATAGCAGAGGATGTACAGCACATACAAAATGTACAGCGCTGGAAAGCTGTCCAATTCACCGCTCAATTAAAGGGCGCTTTTCCACCACAGTAGGTACTATACATTTAGTACATCAAGAAAGTACCAAAAGCATGGTACTTCAAGGTGCTGGTTTTTCAAAGGTGTAAAAACTGGTAGCAGCACCGAACAACATCACAACGTGAGGCAAGGTATTTTGTACTGAATTCGAAAAATGGCTGTAGTAGGACTCAGTGACATGCGATATTAATACCAACATTGCATGTTATGCACATCCAATTCTTACTTCGCTAGTCAGGTGGAATAAGATCAGGGCCCAGCTGCACAAAACACCTTAAGTTTTCCCCTTAAGTATGATACTTGAGGTTTAATTTCTCCTTAGCTGAGATATTTATTTAAGGGTGTTGCACAGAATACCTTAAAAGGTTTCCTTAGTTCAGAAAAAAATCTTAAGGGATTCACTGCAGTGAAAGACATTTTACGGTAGTTTACATGGAGACAGTTTGTTTGCTTGCACTCATGCCTGCTTGTGATCCCTGTTATTGCCTCCGGTGTTGATGAGAAAATAGTCTGATGAACATTTTTTGTGTAATGATAATTAAAACAAAAACATGATTTAAATATGCATTTAATGACTATGACAAAATGATTCATCTGACTAATATAAATAAAAAAAAATTACCGGATTTTGTCCCCACTGCCTCCTTATCTAATGAAAAGGTGGACTGTTCCCCCTGGTGTATTGTGTTCAGTGAGTAGGCACTTTATGCTTGACTAATAACTGAATGGAGCATATAGCGATAAAATTAGCTGAATGGTTGACAACAAGCAGAAGCACTAACTTGGTAGATTATAATGTAGTATAAGGTAGAATACTGGGAAAAGAGAAGTAGTAGATGAAAAATTGAGCAGTTAGAATTATTGTTGTATCTCAGTTACATTTAATGCATTTTAATTAGAATTAAGTGATTAATTGTCATTGTTGACACACTGCACAACAACAAAATGTGTTCTCTGTATTTAACCCATACACTCACCTAAAGGATTATTAGGAACACCTGTTAAATTTCTCATTAATGCAATTATCTAATCAACCAATCACATGGCAGTTGCTTCAATGCATTTAGGGGTGTGGTCCTGGTCAAGACAATCTCCTGAACTCCAAACTGAATATCAGAATGGGAAAGAAAGGTGATTTAAGCAATTTTGAGCGTGGCATGGTTGGTGCCAGACGGGCCGGTCTGAGTATTTCACAATCTGCTCAGTTACTGGGATTTTCACGCACAACCATTTCTAGGGTTTACAAAGAATGGTGTGCAAAGGGAAAAACATCCAGTATGCGGCAGTCCTGTGGGTGAAAATGCCTTGTTGATGCTAGAGGTCAGAGGAGAATGGGCCGACTGATTCAAGCTGATAGAAGAGCAACTTTGACTGAAATAACCACTCGTTACAACCGAGGTATGCAGCAAAGCATTTGTGAAGCCACAACACGCACAACCTTGAGGCGGATGGGCTACAACAGCAGAAGACCCCACCGGGTACCACTCATCTCCACTACAAATAGGAAAAAGAGGCTACAATTTGCACGAGCTCACCAAAATTGGACAGTTGAAGACTGGAAAAATGTTGCCTGGTCTGATGAGTCTCCATTTCTGTTGAGACATTCAAATGGTAGAGTCAGAATTTGGCATAAACAGAATGAGAACATGGATCCATCATGCCTTGTTACCACTGTGCAGGCTGGTGGTGGTGGTGTAATGGTGTGGGGGATGTTTTCTTGGCACACTTTAGGCCCCTTAGTGCCAATTGGGCATCGTTTAAATGCCAAGGCCTACCTGAGCATTGTTTCTGACCATGTCCATCCCTTTATGACCACCATGTACCCATCCTCTGATGGCTACTTCCAGCAGGATAATGCACCATGTCACAAAGCTCGAATCATTTCAAATTGGTTTCTTGAACATGACAATGAGTTCACTGTACTAAAATGGCCCCCACAGTCACCAGATCTCAACCCAATAGAGCATCTTTGGGATGTGGTTGAACGGGAGCTTCGTGCCCTGGATGTGCATCCCACAAATCTCCATCAACTGCAAGATGCTATCCTATCAATATGCGCCAACATTTCTAAAGAATGCTTTCAGCACCTTGCTGAATCAATGCCAAATAGAATTAAGGCAGTTCTGAAGGCGAAAGGGGGTCAAACACCGTATTAGTATGGTGTTCCTAATAATCATTTAGGTGAGTGTATGTGACAATGTGACATAGCAAGGGGCAGCTAATTTAGCACCCGGGGAGCAGTGCTTGGGGGTGGTACCTTGCTCAGGGTATCTCAGTAGTACCTTGCTGGTCGGGGATTTAAACCTGCAATCTTTCAATTACAAGTGCACTTACCTAACCATTAAGCCACCACTGTTTTTTGCATGCATCTCCCTATTTGTGCATCAGAAAATTTGTCCCGTAACCAATGTACTGTTTAATATTGCCGGTGCTCAGGGTGAAACTTGCCATCACTCATTAGTAGGATAACATTACATCATTTTCATTCTGTGAAACCAAAAGATTGATCTGCTAGCCAGATTTAAAAATATGTAAATAAAATATGCATAAAATCATAAATTGACTGTCAGGTAAAATCAATTGATCATCATTAATCATATTCATTGGGTACTCCCAGTCACAGGACACTCTTCTCAGGATGTGTTCATTTGCTTCTTTTCTATCATCATAAACTCAGCCATGTTGTGGTTAAAATACAGTCAGAGGTACCTTAAGTTTTTTTTCCTTACTTTGTTCTTTTGTGCAACTGTTAAGGGAACTTTAAGGGGTTCCTTAAGTGTACGATATGGGGGGAAAACTTACATACTTAAGTGAACATTTTAAGGAAACCTTAAGGAGAAGACTTAAGGGTGTTTGTGCAACTGCCTTTATTTTAAGGAAACTTCAAGGAAAATCTTAGCTTAAAGTGATTTGTGCAACCAGCCCCAGACTTTTTCTTTCCTTCAGTTTGGTACGGAAATTATAATGAAGGGAGTTGAAGTCTCGCTAAAACATTTTTACTCTGTCACTGGAAAAAAAAACTTTGTAAAAAATTTTAATGATTATTCATTTTCAAGATTATCTAGTATATGTTCAAAAATCAGTTTACCTCCACTCCTTTTGCGTTAGTGCTGCATGCTTTCTCTGAGACAATCAAAATCATTTTCATCTTTGCTGTTTAAATCACTCCTAGAAGGGTTCGTGAGAAATATATGTTAAATTCTTCTTTTATTTCATAAATACCCCAATATTTATTATAGCAAAATCACATTGTAATATACTATGACAGTATTGGAAATGTTTCAAATGGAGATGCTCCTCTACTTACAAACTTTCAACTTACGAACTTTCAGACATACGAACAAAGAGGACTGTAAGTCCGAATTGTGTTCATTGGGCTCCCGTTTCCTGTCCGCAACATCAATTTTTTTTTTCTGTACACCAATTCCACCTGGTACGACTTCTGGCCGCTACTCCCACCACGCAGCAATGTAGCGTGTGTACTCCCAGCATCCTAGTTCTTTGTACTTACGTATACCCTTAAATGATGTTGAATAATGACTTACAAACATTTCAAGTTACAAACGAATGTATCTCATTCGTAAGTACAGGAGAGTCTGTATTTAAAACATTTCCAATACTGTCATAGTACATTACACAAAATACTACATTTCTTTTTATGCTATCCTAATATTGTTGTATTTGTTCTTCCGACCAGGGGTGTGTTTCCCAAACAATGACGGAAGTTAGCATTAACGATGCATCGTACTATGGTAGTTCAAACTAAACAAAATCCAACAACTGTTTCCCAAAACCATCTGATCCAACCGTTTGTGAACCATGTTAGTTCATTGGGACTACCGTAGTTCGAACTACAATGGTTCCAGCGATGATTGGTCTGACTCACGGCGAGTCATGCGCAAAAACTAACAAACTTAATAATATGAATGGTCTAACTTTCACAGCCGGTCGCATACAAAAACTCACGAACTGTGAAAAATATCATATAAATATATAACAATCACATATGTCATCAATTTATTGTGTCAGTCACATAACACCAATAATATGAAAAACTTAGAAATAGCAATAGTGGCAAAATAATGAGACACAGAAGTACACAGAAGTGGTACACAGAAGAACTTTTAGCTATGACACTGCATTTTGTGAAAGACACGCCATCTGTAATTACGTTGATTTCAGATCATTGTGTTTCAATCACACTATGAACACTTACAAATTCTTGGTCTGATGTTGCTTACAGAATGTTAGGTCCTGACTGGAATAGACAGGTGTGTGTAATATCCAAACATCACATACGTGTTTTCCCGAGTACAAAGGCATGGATTCATATCTGACCGCTGTAGTGTCATTCTACTCTTCCATTATGGCATAAGACCTGTCAGTGAATAAGGAGTACTTCATCAAAGTGCTGTATTCCTTTCTAAGGCGACTTCATTTTTATATTCAAAAAAGGAGATAGAAGTAATCCAGCAAACTATAGGCCAATCAGTTTAACTAGCATTACTGGAAAAATAATGGAAGCTATAATCCAAGTGAAAATGGTAGATTATCTGGATGCAAATAACATTCTGAGGGATAGCCAATATGGATTTAGGAGAGGTAGATCCTGTTTAACGAATCTACTTGAGTTCTTTAAGGAAGCTACAAGTGAAATTGATCACAAAAAGGCCTATGATGTGATCTACTTAGATTTCCAGAAGGCCTTTAAGAACATAAGAACATAAGAACATAAGAACTATACAAACGAGAGGAGGCCATTCGGCCCATCGAGCTCGCTTGGGGAGAACTTAACTAATAGCTCAGAGTTGTTAAAATCTTATCTAGCTCTGATTTAAAGGAACCCAAGGATTCAGCTTGCACTACTTTATCAGGAAGACTATTCCATACTCTGACTACACGCTGTGTAAAGAAGTGCTTCCTTAAATCCAGTTTGAAATGTTCTCCCGCTAATTTCCACCTATGGCCACGAGTTCTTGTATTTGAACTAATGCTGAAGTAACTATTCGGTTGAACAGCATCCAAACCTGTTAGAATCTTATAGACCTGGATCATGTCCCCCCTCAGTCTCCTTTGCTTGAGGCTGAACAGATTTAGCTCAAATAACCTTTCCTCGTATGACATTCCTCTAAGACCAGGAATCATTCTTGTGGCCCTACGCTGCACCTTTTCTAAGGCCGCTATGTCCTTTTTAAGATATGGTGACCAAACCTGTACACAATATTCTAGGTGAGGTCTCACCAAGGAATTGTATAATCTTAGCATTACCTCCCTTGACTTAAACTCCACACACCTGGAGATGTACCCCAACATCCTATTGGCCTTTTTTATTGCTTCCCCACACTGGCGAGAATGAGACATGGAAGCATCAACATACACACCAAGGTCTTTCTCATAATCAGCTACCTTTATTTCAGTAGGTCCCATAAAATACCTGTACTTTATATTTCTGCTCCCTACATGGAGTACCTTACATTTGTCTATGTTAAATTTCATCTGCCAGGTGTCAGCCCAGTCACTAATTAAATTAAGATCCCGCTGTAGCTGCTGAGCCGCTAGTTCAGTATCTGCTACACCACCCACCTTGGTGTCATCTGCAAATTTCACCAGTTTACTGTATATATTGGTGTCTATATCATTTATGTAAATTAGGAACAAAAGTGGTCCTAAAATTGAACCCTGCGGTACCCCACTATGAACGCCTTTGATGTTGTCCCCCACAAACGGCTCTTGCTAAAGCTCAAAGCTGCAGGGATTTTAGGAACTGTGGCAGCTTGGATCAAAAACTGGTTAACTGACAGGAAGCAGCAAGTAGTTATTAGAGGCACAATGTCACAGTGGGCCTGTGTTCATAGTGGGGTACCGCAGGGTTCAATTTTAGGACCACTATTGTTCCTAATTTACATTACTGATATTGACACCAATACATACAGTAAACTGGTTAAATTTGCAGATGACACCAAGGTGGGTGGTGAAGCAGATACTGATCTAGCAGCAGAGAGGCTACAGCGGGATCTGGATTTAATTAGCGACTGGGCTGATATTTGGCAGATGAAATTTAACGCAGATAAATGTAAGGAATCCATGTAGGGAGCAGAAATATAAAGTACAGATATTTTATGGATTCCACTGAAATAAAGGTAGCTGATTACAAGAAAGATCTCGGTGTGTATGTTGATGCGTCCATACAGGTCTATAAGATTCTAACGGGTCTGGATGCTGTTCAGCCAAATGGCTATTTCAATATTAGTTTAAATACTAGAACTCGTGGCCATAAGTGGAAATTAGCGGGAGAACATTTTAAAACAAATTTGAGGAAACACTTCTTTACACAGCGTGTAGTTAGACTATGGAATAGTCTTCCTGCTAGTGTAGCGGAAGCTAAAACCCTGGGTTCCTTTAAATCAGAGCTAGATAAGATTTTAACAACTCTGAGCTATTAGTTAAGTTCTCCCCAAATGAGCTTGATGGGCTGAATGGCTACCCAATGGTCTGCATAGGGCTACAAATATACACATGTACACATACAAGGGATAATGATTTATTATTATTTTTATTATTATTATTGGGTTTTATTCTTTTCTTTTTATTTTATTAATGTTTTTTTATTATTTCTCTTTTTACTATATGTGGTGAAGTGTGCCATATGACACAATGACCATTGGGTACACAACATCCTTTACCAAACAATGCATGTGCTAACTGCATATGCTACTACAGGGGTAGGCAATCTTATCCAGAAAGGGCCGGTGTGTTTCCAGGTTTTCTTGGGATAACCGTTCGATCAGATGTTCAAACCCAGGTGTTTGAACTCTTCAGTCGATCAGTCCTCTACGTACTACTCCAAGTATGGAGTTGCAGTGAAAAGCTGCATGCCAAACGGTCCTTTCTGGATAAAATTAGCCACCCTTGTGCCAATAAAATACTTTGCAGTCTGAGAATTGTCCCTATTGCTCACTACAGACAGTTGCCAACTTGGTCGACCTAATGTACAATCATACCGTACTTATGACCAGAGACCCACACAACAATTACGTTTCAAACTACATTTTCAGACAACTTCATATTATATGTGATCGTAGAGGTAAATTACTCCTTATTAGGTATTAAAGATTATTAAATTTCTTACTTACACGGTGACTATACCCTTCTTAGGCTACATTTTCCACCATCGCTGACGTATTTACCTGGAACTAAGCTCTCAAGCTGTAGTTAGAACTACACAACTTAACGACAGTGTTTGAGAACGTTTGTTCAAACTATGGGAAACACATGCGTCGTTTAATGATGCATTGTACTACATAAGTTCGCAGCGTCGTTATCTCTGTAGTTCAACTATGGTTTTGGGAAACACACCCCAGATCGCAATTAAAGTTTGTGTCACTTCATTTGTCCACACATCCATTTCAATTAATTTTATCATTTTTTATGTCTGTGATGTAATAGGTCAATCAGAAAAAGCCCAATACTAACAAGCTGAAAGGAGACGTATTGCCACCTATTGTAGCTGAGTCAAACATACTTTGGTCATTAAATACTGTAGATTCCCCTCCCGTGCATGTATACTGGAACAAGGACAATAGTCCGATTAAATGGCGCAGTGAAGCTATAACCGTACCTCAACATAGCTGTTCATGTAAACATCCTGAGTGTTCCATTTGGGTGTTTTTGCAACGGAGTAGCAGGAAATATTTATACTTAGTCAAACTGCTAGTGTGCTGTTTAGTTAGAGAATTTTGTTCATAATCGCTCATTTTAAAGTATTGGCTCACTTCAGGGATACTGACAGAATAGTTAGCTTTATAAAGGGGGAAATTTGGTATGTAATGTGATATCATATGTGGTTGACACTAGTACTTGTGATGTTTTTAATTTAAAAGGAAAAACAGACAAAGGAACAAAAGTTGGTCAAGCTAATAAAATCATTCTAGAGGTGTATTAAAAGGTGCAGAAGGCAAGAATGAAGAATGAACTGTAGCATGGGCTACAATCGAGGACAGGCTTTCTTTCAAAATAAACTCGCTGCTTTGTAGATGGGCTTAGTTAAGCATTCAGTGTTTCTGCTCTTCATAAAAATGACTCCTTTTTAGAAAATAGTGGTATGGTGCTTTCAGTTGGAAAATTCTTTTGCTGTTTTGCTGCAGTTATAGCTCGGACAGTATAATATGGCAAAACATTATTATGAACAGTATCTCTTTAAAACATGGTTTCCAAGAATCAATAATTGCAAGGTAATACAGTAGTATTTATGAATGACAATGGATCAATTAATATTATTTCACAAACTTTACAATACAGTCACATGATTTTTGTACAGCAATTCAATAACAAGCAAATATACTATGTGTAATCTGCTTAAGTGAGCATTGTTGCAATTCTTTTTGTTATAATTAAGTGTTAAATTTACAGTGGATGTTATTTAATAATTTGGACAACCTTGGCTGAAAACAGCCATAGTCAGCTCCTGGCATCTGTTATTTTTGTAACAAGTGCAAAAGTGTTTTCTGACCCTCACCTGGTTGGATGGATGGATAGATGGATGGATGGCTGGAAGTACTGTATGCAGATATTTTAAAGTTTTTGACCTTTTCTATTAAAGTGAGTTCTTTGTATCTTAAATTGAAGTATTTTGTGAAAATTTATTGTGTACTGTATGTGCAAGACTGATGTACTGTTTAGAATAATATATAAATAAACAAAAGCTAATTTTATGATTCTGTGTTTTTGTGTGTGAAACAGTAGGTTTTAAATATTCTAAACTATCAAAGATAATCATGAGAATACCTTGGCAAATATAAATTACTGTATTAGGGTTAGGTTTTGTTTAAATCCTTAATGTTGGTTCTAGTTTTGCTGCAAACAGAAATCTCTGAATATTTGTGTGGAAATTGAACCTCTGGATAATCTGCCTTGTAAAAATCAAACTAAGTAGATGTTTTTGTATTTTTGCATTGCCAAAAAACAAAACAAACTGTACCCCCTCCTTTTCTGGATAGAGTGAGTGTTGCAGATCAAGACTTATTTACACTGAACAAAAATATAAACGCAACACTCTTGTTTTTGCTCCCATTTTTCATGAGCTGAACTCAAACATAGGAAAATTTTTCTACATACACAAAAGACCCATTTCTCTCAAATATTGTTCACAAATCTGTCTAAATTTAGACAGATTTGTGAACAATATTTGAGAGAAATGGGTCTTTTGTGTATGTAGAAAAATTTTCCGATGTTTGAGTTCAGCTCCTGAAAAATGGGAGCAAAAACAAGAGTGTTGCGTTTATAGTTTTGTTCAGTGTATATTTGATGTGAAACAGTGGTGTATTTTCAGGTCAGTGAACTGTGCTGAAGTACTGCAAAGCATTGGGTACAAGTGTGCTTAGGAACAGGCATATTTTAAGTGGATAGAGTGAGTGTTGCAGATCAAAAGACTTATTTATACTTGATGTGACACATTGGTGTATTTCCAGGTCAGTGAACTGTGCTGAAGTACTGCAAAGCATTAGGTACAAGTGTGCTTAGTAACAGGCATATTTTAAATGCACAGCACAGTCTGTGGTGATTATAAAGTAGGCCTATTTGTTGTCATAGCTACTCAGTTAGAAGACTAAAAGCGTGAGCACTGCAGTAAGATTTTGCATTTGTGTTAATATTATGTTGTCACAAAGGGTGTCCAGCTGTGATAAGGCTCGCATCTTGTTCTTATAGGCAACAGATTAAACCCTTACCACTTGGCTAAGAATACTTTACTGAGATTTCAGGGCTACTATGATACAGTTAGCGACAGCTTTTTTTCAGGAACTTGGGACTGATAACACAGATGTCTCCATTGCACTGCATCAGATGTCAAATGGAACATCTTCAATGTGTCACATTGAGTTGCTCAGTAAATTAAAAACTATACATGGTGCTTTTTCCCCAAAATATCCTAAATATACATGAGAAATATATGATTTTCTATATATATTTATTTTCCAAGTGTGGTGCAGATTTAGGCAGCGAGTAAAAGGTAAAACATGAACACACCTATAGTGTGAGTGTAGTGGTACCACATGTAGTGGTGTCCCCTGTATGTGCAAATGATATTCATGAAAAAGGCATTTTCTCTGGCTGTATATGTATTTTTCCCCAAGGTTTCACCATTTGATGTCTACCATTTCAGGACATTACCTGACTGTCACCACAAATCACCTTGAAGATTGACTATGAACATTCTGAATGTGGAAATTTCCATTAAACAAAGATAATTCTTCTGTAATGTACTTGTGACAGCCTGACTTGGACATGTAGCCGTGTAACTCCCACTGAAATTACATATCAGTAACTGCTTTGATGAGATTGTATCCATTTAAACTGCAAGTATTTACAGTACATTTAGGTGAAGTTCCTTTGCTAAGGATCAATAACAGTGATTTTTCTTCTACTTATCTGAAGCTGTGGCTGTTTAGAGTTGACACTAGTTTCTGGCTACAGCCCACCCATGAAGTCATTCATTGTTAACAACAACTTTTACAATATGCAAAAGCATTGAAAAAATGGCTGGCCTACATAAATGAAATGTACACAGGCAGGTTGCTATTCACTGTGTCACTTTAGAAGGAACATTTATTTCTTTATTTGATGTATTTAAAGTTATATTTTAAAGCAAGATTCAGACAAATGGGAAATGAAGATGTCAGATGTGATCAGCGCCTGCATTATTTAAAGTTAGGAAAGGCTACATTGAATGATAATTTTACAAGAATTCTGATGCTAATTCACATACAGATCATCTCAAGAATGACTGTTATTCAAGCACAAAAGTCAACATTGTGAATGGATGTCTTTATTCACAACATGGAAGATGAGAAAACAAGGGAAGAATAACATTTATGCTGTGTGGAACATTTGCAAGACTAAAGTATTTGCAAGACAAACAAGATAAAAAGTTTAATGAATATTTCACCACAGAACTGATTAGGCATCAGCAAATCATGGATAAAGCCCCTACAAAGGAAGAAGAAGACTAAAGGGAAATTAGGATCTCCATGTCACAATGTAAGTACTATGTTGAACAAACCTTCCAAAACCTTCAACATTTGCAGATACAGTATCTTGAAAATTTCTACATATTTAAATATGAACTGTAGCCCAAATTACAGAGAATGAAGGTCAAAAAGAATGGAAGCCTGACTACTCCAACTGTAAAGTTTGGTGGAGGAGCAACAATGGTATGGGGTTGTTTTTCAGGGGTTGGGCTAAACCCCTTAATTCCAATGAAAGGAACTCTTAATGCTTCAGCTGTGGTCCTACACACACCTGGATGAAGTCATCTCCAGCATGTTGCTTCCAGCAACATATCCCAGTTCAGTATAACAGAGTTGACAGAAACCTAAATGCTACCAAACAGCTGGTTATGATTGACCATAATCAGCAATGCCTGTACCATTACAGGCCTACTGACTAGCCCTGAATGTCCACTTGCTTAGGAAACTTAACTCAAAAAATGTAATGAAGACAAAACAGTTTTGAGAATTGTGAAGTGTTTGGTTTTCATCACAGTGCTGTTGGTAACAGCCTTCGACAAACTTTTAAATAAACCAGAAAGCATAGGAGTTATGTGATTTCTCATTTTATTTATAAGATAAATAAAGTTGAGGTTGATGCCTGAGCAGATGGATGGATGGTGTATGGATACATCGAACTATGATTTTGACTATTGTTAACTAGAAAATAACAGAGTTCAGCCTAGTTTAAGGATCTATATTATATATGAATCTATGACTAAATTATATTCTAAAAATTACTTATTTTTGTTTCTGTGTCTGTTTAAAATTAGATTTCTTCTGTGACATATGTTATAGTTTTTTGGGACAACAGCACTTTATTTAAGACACTAGGAAAGCTGAATTGGTCCTATTATTGGCAAATAATGTATCAGCTATGTGTTCAGATATTTTGAAACTGGGCTATCTATCTTGTCTCAATACACAATATAATTATTATATTATATTCACATGATCATCATCAAAATCGTCTGTGATTTGGGCCACAGTAGCTCTTCTGTTGGTATGTACCAGATGGGATAGCCTTCATTTACATTCCACATCCAAGAGTTCTGGCCATCCAACACCTTTTCGGCAGATCGTTCTTCTTCCCTCCTCAAGAAGTACTCTCAGTGTGTACTCACAATGACTGACCACGAGCACCCCACAAAGCTTGCTATTTTGGAGATGCTCTAACACAGTCACTTGACCATAATGATTTGGACATGGACTGTTTTTACAAGATAGTAAACATTATTTGCCTCACATAGGGGTGATCATAATCTTATGGCTCATCAGTATATTTTGCACTTCATGAACATGAATTTTTTCAAATATAATCAGTTTAAATTTGTGATCTGCTCTCCACACACATATTATAGTCACCATGACTCATATAAAATTACTAATATTTTATCACAATAATTTTTTTCATATCAGTCAATATCAATTATTATCATGCTATAATTCAAGTCATTTTATATTTTTATTTCTTTTTTGTTTAAAATTCCCTTTGGATTCCTCTTAAACAGATCCAAAACATGAAAAAGATGACAATTTGAATAGTCTGCAAACTGAAATCTAATTTTAATAAGTAAATCATAAAAAAATTCGAATTGACAGCATCATATTCCCCGAACAGCAAGTTGCTCAATATATCTAATCTGTACTTGTCCCACACTTACCAACTAGTACAATTTCTAGAAATACTGGATGGATCACCTAGAAATGTGAAAGCTAAGTACAGTTTCCAGAAAGAACTGGATAGTGTTGGGCAGATGGTAGATATCAGTGAATTCAATATTTTTTCTTTATTGATTTTTTTCCAACTATATCTACATAATCGAAAAAAGTGTAAAGACTTTTCATCATTAGTTACAGCCAATGTTGTTCTGACCTATTTTATCCACAACGTCTCATTTTTAAAATAGCTTTCATGATTATTCAATTAAATTAGATTGTATTTAAAAGCATAGATTGAAATTTACCTTCTCATTTACTCAGTAATATGGTAGAAGGAAGACTAAACATAATGAAGGAGAAGCGTCTGGCTGCTGGTCCACTGTGAGGTAGATACGTTACCAGAAATGAAGTCCACTGTGGTGCCCTTACAATTTTATTGTTTATTCAATAAAAGTCTTGGATCAAACAGTGGATTCTTGTCTGCCAGTGGATCAGTCTTACAGTAGATCTGCAAATAAACTCTATTTTAATGAAAGTGAAAGCGAAAGCCTTAGTTATCTGGGAGCACTTCATGTTAATAGTGATTGAAAATGCAGTAATCACCACACTGCTGTTGCCACATTCACATACACATACTGTTCACATTCACCAGGGTTAGGGGGTGGAAGATCTGACAAATGTGATTTCACAAATAATTCTTGGACATCCCTAAGCCTAAATGATAAATAAAAATTCTTTTTATTACCACTTTCTAAATGAACAGTATAGTATACTGCATAGTATACAGTGTAGTATAGACAAACCGTCTGAATTATTATCCCTGTATGTACAAAGTTACTACTATATGCACTTGGAGTGCTATGTTTTACATCCATTATTTAAATTGCAAAATTAACAGGATGTCACTTCCTGTACACCTGGCCCTCCTGCGCCACGCCTGGTGCTTGTTACCCATTGTTACCCTAGTGAAAAAAAAATATGCTAAGTATAGTCCTTGCGTTTAAGTACCTGTTTGTTTTGTCAGCACAAGTCTGGTACTTGATGTCAAACCTTCCTGTCACCCGTGCCTCTCCTGGTTGTCAGTCCTCCCGTTTTTGATCCCTCACGGTTCTGTTTGTTTCCAGTCTGTTCATTTACTTCAATAAACCCGCTTTTGTTGCGCCACAATGCCTGCCCTTTAGTCCTTTGTTCCTCAAGTGACAACACAGGACTGCAAAATTTAATACAAGAAACATGAGATTCCATGGTCGCAAAGACTGTTAACACATGAGAGGCTTGTTTACATAACAAAGATGCACAGTGTACTCAAGCCAAGGTTATTTATATTTTAGATATAGTATGCACTTACAATAACAAAAAATGTGTATGACCGACATTTATATATTACAGTTTTATTATGTATCTGATTTTTTGTGATCCAAATCATTTGCAGTATTGTTTTTCAGTTATGGGTCATCTGCAAGTTTCTGTGATCTTTCCGCAAGCTCCAAAAATATTCCCATTTAAATGTTCATGGCCAGTTGCGAATAACTGAAACCACGAAAATCAAATTCATGAATCGAAGGGGTGACTGTATTGTGATTTCAGTCATTGGGCTCTAGCTATTTCAAAGTTGTTTCAAAGTGACATTCAACTTAATTGGCTGCTTAGTTTGGGTTTTTTTTTGCCATGATGTACAGATAAGAACATAAGAACATAAGAACTATACAAACGAGAGGAGGCCATTCGGCCCATCGAGCTCGCTTGGGGAGAACTTAACTAATAGCTTGTTAAAATCTTATCTAGCTCTGATTTAAAGGAACCCAAGGATTCAGCTTGCACTACGTTATCAGGAAGACTATTCCATACTCTGACTACACGTTGTGTAAAGAAGTGCTTCCTTAAATCCAGTTTGAAATGTTCTCCCGCTAATTTCCACCTATGGCCACGAGTTCTTGTATTTGAACTAATGCTGAAGTAACTATTCGGTTGAACAGCATCCAAACCTGTTAGAATCTTATAGACCTGGATCATGTCCCCCCTCAGTCTCCTTTGCTTGAGGCTGAACAGATTTAGCTCAAATAACCTTTCCTCGTATGACATTCCTCTAAGACCAGGAATCATTCTTGTGGCCATTCTTGTGGCTCTACTTGCAAACGAGATATGTTCTGAATGGCCATTCGTAACTTGAAATGTTCGTAAGTTGTTATTCAGCATCATTTTAAGGGTATATGCAAGTACAAAGAACTAGGATACTGGGAGTATGCACGCTACCCTGCTGCGCAGTGAAAGTGGTGGCCAGAAGTCGTACTTGGCGGAATTGGTGAGCAGAAAAAAATGATGTTGCGGACAGGAAACAGGAGCCCAATGAACACAATTTGGACTTACAGTCCTCTTCGTTCGTATGTCTGAAAGTTCGTAAGTTGAAAGTTTGTAAGCAGAGGAGCGTCTGTATTTTCAATTTCATTAGAATCGTTATTCAGCATCAGTTCAGTGCTTCAGTTACTATGTCAATATGCTGTCTTTGAGTCAATATGTGACCTAAAAACAGAGTCAGTTGTTCCCATCAAGAAATTATGGAACATCATGCTTTAAAGACAAAGGTCTGTTGAGTGTATGTAATTCATTCGTCACAAATATTTGCAAGAGTGGGGCAGCGTGTGGCTCAGTGGGCTAAGCCTGTGTGCCTGTAATCACAAGGTTGCCGGTTCAAACCCAGCCTCCGCACGTCTATGGGTCCTTAAGCAAGACCCTTAACTCCCAGCTCCCTAGGCGCCCCAACAGGTGGCTCTACAAAGAGCAAGTTGAGTGAGGTGTAAAAACCATTTCCCCACAGGGATCAATAAAGTGTCAATTATTATTATTAAGAGATTGAATTTCAGTTGGCAAGCAGCAGTAGCCCTCTCTGTATGATTTCTCAAGCTTGAGAATCAGTGCTGTTGTGACATACATTTTTGTCTATGTAACCCAGATTTTCTCCCGTTGTTCTCTTGAATTGTTTCGCTGATCTGCTCTGGATGACCCGTGTTTGTGGATGTAGTCCTTGCAGGCCATATGCGGTACAATAATTTGTATGTCACTGTGAAGTGTCTGTGTGTGACTCACTGTGTGACCAAAGTGGTCTTAATGGTCTTTACAGTAAACTGTTAATCTCTCTGCCACATTCTGTCCATTTCTGTACTTTTTTTCACTCACCCTGCCATCCTCTCCCACACATTAGCACAGTATACTTTCTTTGTCTAAAGCCCTCTGTTTCCTCTCTTTCCTCTCCCAACCTGTCCACCAGCCATGGTGTGGTGTGAGAAGGGGATTCAGATCCTCCTCACCACCGTGGGAGCCTTTGCAGCCTTTGGACTGATGACTGTGGCCATTGGCACTGATTATTGGCTGTATGCTCGAGCCTTCATTTGCAACAGCACTGCAAACTCCTCACAGGAAGACCCACAGAACAAGGACAAGAAGGACCCCGGTGCTCTCACCCACTCTGGCCTCTGGAGAATTTGCTGCCTGGAAGGTCAGGAGGCTTTTTGATTTCCATTACCTAGTATACATCAAATTGTTTATGGTTGGTAATGGTTTTTGAGCTGAACAGTACCTTCTTTGTATTTTGTCTTCAGAGTACATTAAATGGTGGATGGCTACAAAGAAAATGCTGTTTAAAAAACAAGCTTTGGGGTTTTGATTTGATGACAGAATGTATACCTTATGCTGCAAAGGTAGAATATTCAGGTCCAGAAAGTACAAACCAGACCAAAATTTTGTTTCACCCAAGCAGTTGAGTAATAAAGATTCATAGTTACATAGTACTGAACTGGTTCATTGAAACAAAATATTAGTCTGGATTTGTACTTTCTGTACCTGAACTTTTCAGCTCTGACATGCAGCTTAGTTTAGAGGTCAGTGTATTTTAGGTCAGTGGACAATTAGGTCAGGATGCATGAATGACTCTTTTTTGAGACTGAGAATGTTGCCAGAGACATCAGCTTATGTCAGCAGTTTTCCGCAACATTGTGGACCCAAACAGGGATCCCTCAGGCCAGTCACCCAGATTTTATGCTGCTGGCACATGTAGCACGTGAACTGTTTCCATATCACATAAACAGTGCTTGCAGACCACAGAAAGAATGATGAGAAAGAAACCGTGCATCACAGTCACTCATCTCCACACCCCTGCCTGATCGCCCGTGGAAAAGAATAGCCATTGATCTCTGTGAACACCACAAGAATAACTACCTCATAGTGTCAGATTACTACTCACGGTTCTTGGAGATACTACAGTTGCCGCCCACAACCAGCAGTCAGGTTATTCAGAAACTAAAATCCACCTTTGCTAGGTTAACTCTAAAAGAGCTCTAAAGGCTGAAATTATTAATCTGCAGGATAGTAAGGGTCTTATAATTGAAAACGACATTGATATAGTAAATGAGTTCAATGATAGTTTTGCACAGGTATTCACTGTTGAGGACACTAGTAACTTACCAGTTCTTATTACTAGTCTGGCATCGTGTATAACTATAATATATATAACTGAAGCTGATGTTTTGCAAAGCCTAGCTAAGCTCAAAATAAATAAATCACAGGGCCCTGATGGCATCTTACCTATAGTGTTAAAAGAGATGAGGGATATTATTTGCCGACCCTTAACTTTACTGTTTCAAAAATCCTTATCTGAAGGTGTGGTACCTTCTGATTGGAAGCATGCCAACATAACGCCCATTTTCAAAAAAGGGGATAGAAGTAATTTGTCAAACTATAGGCCAATCAGTCTAAGTTGTATAACTGGTAAAGTTATGGAGGCTATAATCAAAGAGAAAATGGTAGATTACCTGGACTCAAATAACATTTTGAGGGATAGCCAGCATGGATTTAGGAGAGGGAGATCCTGTTTAACAAATCTGTTGGAGTTTTTTGAGGAAGCTACTCAGGAAGTTGATGATAAGAAGGCCTATGATGTCATCTACTTAGATTTCCAAAAGGCTTTTTGATGTTGTCCCCCGCAAGAGGCTCTTACTTAAACTCAAAGCGACAGGTATTTTAGGAACTGTAGCGACCTGGATTGATAACTGGTTAACAGATAGGAAGCAGCGAGTAGTTATAAGAGGCACAATGTCACAGTGGGTCTGCGTTCATAGTGGGGTACCGCAGGGTTCAATTTTAGGACCACTATTGTTCCTAATTTACATAAATGATATAGACATCACTATATATAGTAAACTGGTGAAATTTGCAGATGACACCAAGGTGGGTGGTGTAGCAGATACTGAACTAGCGGCTCAGCAGCTACAGCTGGATCTTGATTTAATTAGTGACTGGGCCGATAACTGGCAGATGAAATTTAACATGGACAAATGTAAGGTACTCCATATAGGGAGCAGAAATATAAAGTACAGTTATTTTATGGGACCTACTGAAATAAAGGTAGCTGATTATGAGAACGACCTTGGTGTGTATGTTGATGCTTCCATGTCTCATTCTCGCCAGTGCGGGGAAGCAATAAAAAAGGCCAATAGGATGTTGGGGTATATCTCCAGGTATGTGGAGTTTAAGTCAAGGGAGGTAATGCTAAGATTATACAATTCCTTGGTGAGACCTCACCTAGAATATTGTGTGCAGGTTTGGTCACCATATCTTAAAAAGGACATTGCGGCCTTAGAAAAGGTGCAGCATAGGGCCACAAATGATTCCTGGTCTTAGAGGAATGTCATACGAGGAAAGGTTAGTTGAACTAAATCTGTTCAGCCTCAAGCAAAGGAGACTGAGGGGGGACATGATCCAGGTCTATAAGATTCTAACAGGTTTGGATGCTGTTCAACCAAATAGTTACTTCAGCATTAGTTCAAATACAAGAACTCGTGGCCATAGGTGGAAATTAGCGGGAGAACATTTCAAACTAGATTTAAGGAAGCACTTCTTTACACAGCGTGTAGTCAGAGTATGGAATAGTCTTCCTGATAACGTAGTGCAAGCTGAATCCTTGGGTTCCTTTAAATCAGAGCTAGATAAGATTTTAACAACTCTGAGCTATTAGTTAAGTTCTCCCCAAGTGAGCTCGATGGGCCGAATGGCCTCCTCTCATTTGTATAGTTCTTATGTTCTTAACTCCTAATGGGGAGATGGATCAGGACGAATCTCCCTACTCTGGAAAAAAAATCTTCAACCAAAATGGCCCAACCAAAAGATAGTTAAATAAAAGGATGCTAGTAAAAAGACCAAACAAGCTTTCTATTATAACCGTCACCATGGAGCCAGACCTCTCTCTTTGCTAAGACCGGGAGACACAGTGTTCACCAAGCTGGATGAGGAAAAGACTTGGGTGATGCCAGCAGTTGTCTCAAAGGAAAGTGTTACCCCAAGGTCTTACCTCATCAACACACAAGAAGGTGCAGTGCTGCGGTGGAACCGCCACCATCTTCGGCCAAAGTTGCCTCCACGGCCTGCCATGGACTCACCCCTACTCACGGCCACGAGCAATGGGGGGATAACATCTCAATCTTTTCTAAACCAAGTCAGGCCACATCCCTCACACACACAACTACAGTTCCGCCAGCACAGGTTTTCACCAGATATGGACGGGTGTGCAAACCAGATGTGAGACTGGACTTGTAGACACTGATGTGTCCACCATATGGCTTTTGGGGGGGAGATATAAAAGAGAGAAAAAAAAAACGTGGTTTTGAGATTTAATATTATAGTGCCTTGGTTAAGAGTGATTTAACTTTTGATGTGTTTTATACGTTTCATTTCAAGGAAACTGTTCTGTGTTGAAAGCAGTCTTATTCACTGTACCTTCATTTACTTACCAATTATTCATTTGTATAAGATGACCGTATTCATGCTAAGGTTTCACCTTATGTTTGCAGAGCGAGCAGACTTGCGAATGGTCATTTTAGGTAACAGAGGGTTTGTGTTTTGTGGTTATTTGATTGCTGCTTAAATGCACCCTTGTTATAGGCAATAACATAAAAGGGGGAAGATGTCATGTATGGGTTTCTATGAGTGTGCACTTTAAGTTACAGTGTATGACAGCTGTATGTCACTATAATGCTTTACGTTAGTTAGCGAGCTAATACCGAGAGAGATAGACGTGCGCTCAGTATACTGCTGTGAATGCTCTGAGTTCCTGCAATAAAACCGTGTTATAAAAAACAAACCACTGCTCGATCATTGTACATGGTCTACAAACAATTTGGTTTGCAACCAAAAATTTTGTGAAAAAATGCATTGGTTTGCAAACAAAATTTGGTTGACAAACAGATTCCTCAACCAGATTCCTTTTATTATACTAGTGTAGCACCAGCGGGGCACATGTCCCAGCATGCTCCGCGTGCAATTGTAAGTAGAAGGACCACAACAGGCACCAAATCCAAATACACAGATGGGAAACACAAGATTGTCAGACGCCGAACTGCAAGATGCACACACGGTGGAAGATTTACCACCGTATCACTAAATACACGCGAAGATCAGACCAGGTACACACAAGACATGGGCAATCACATGTGCAACCATAGAGAAATGCAACCATTAACATAATGTAACACAAGAGTTAAGGACTGTTAATAAAGAGCATGATTTCCCCGGCAAGCAAGTGTCCATGTCCCTCTCTGCTCCCGCGATGCCTTGGTCCGCCCATCACCACACTATGTTTTTTTCTTTAAAGTTTTTAAGAACATCAGAAATTTACAAACGAGAGGGGGCCATTCGGCCCATTAAGCTCATTTGGGGAGAACTTAACTAATAGCTTAGAGTTGTTAAAATTTTATCTAGCTCTGATTTAAAGGAAGCCAGGGTTTTAGCTTCCGCTACACTAGCAGGAAGAATATTCCATAGTCTAACTACACGCTGTGTAAAGAAGTGTTTCCTCAAATTTGTTTTAAAATGTTCTCCCGCTAATTTCCACTTATGGCCACGAGTTCTAGTATTTAAAATAATATTGAAATAGCCATTTGGCTGAACAGCATCCAGACCCGTTAAAATCTTATAGACTTGGATCATGTCCCCCCTTAGTCTCCTTTGCTGAAGGCTAAACAGATTCAGCTGAATTATAAAGACCAGAAATTTCATTGACAAAAAATATTATTTGGTAGGCTTATGAACATAATAATTGAACTTCAATGCTTTCTTATGGGAAAGATTGCCTTAGTTCGCATACAAGTTGGTTCACGACCACTTTCCTAGAACGGATTGTGTTTGTGAACCACAGGCACCACTGTATAAGAAAACCTAAGAGATGCTTATTGTAGAAATAAATATAAAATGAATAAAAATTTAAAAATAAGACTGTGTAGCAGGTTCATAGCGATCAGAATTCTCAGGGCAGATGTGCTCTTATTCTGAAGGTTTGTTTGACTTCCTGTCAGAGTTTTTTTCGTTATCTCGGCAGCAACCGGATCTTCCTTTCTCTGCTTCTTTTTCTTGTTGCTAATAAAAAAGTGCTTCATCCCTTTCATGGACTAAGCAACTGCCTCCTGTTTTTTTCCTCTCGCCACATTGGTGACCCCAACATCTCCACACCTGTACGTGTGGCTCTAAAGCTGCCGCTGTGTGGTTTGCACAGGCTGAAGCCCAGTTCACCGTCTGGGGCATGATGCAGGACGACACAAAATGTTGTTGCTGCACGGGACAACCGCCACAGCATCGCGGGTGGTGAGCTTTCTACAAGATCCCCCGGTGGATGGCCAGTACAGAGCTTTTAAATCGCTGCTGCTAGCGACTTTTGAGTTGTTGGAGCGGGAGTGGGCACATCAGCTTTTCGCCTTGCCCTCCTTGGAAGATCAGAAACCATCCGAGCTTATGGACATCAGCCCTGTTTTATTTTTTGCGAGGTATTTATGCAGCGGATGCCGGCTACTGTATGCTCAGCCCTAGTGAGCTCCCCTCTTACAAATTTCCGGGAGTTGGCGAGAGAAGCGGACAGAGTTTACATTGCCAATCAGCAGTCCTGCGCCGTGCTGGACAGTAGAGGACTGGCTGATTTCACTTTTTCTGCCCCTGGTGTCGTTGCTGCGGCTCTGCGTGACTCTAAGTCCGGTCACTGTTTTTATCATGCCCGTTTTGGTATGCGCGCTAAGAAATGAATCCCGCCCTGCTCCTTTAAGCTGCCGGGAAACGTCAGGACCAGGGCCCTGTAGCTGCACTGGGCGCTGGACGGCAAAGCAGTCTGCTGTTTGTCGAAGACTCTGTTTCTGGCTGGCGTTTTCTGTGTGACACGGGCGCTTTGGCGGGCATCCTCCCCACCTCACAGATAGACACTTCAATTGAAACTTTTGGCGATCGGCCAGTAGACCTCTGTTTTCATGGACAGAATTTCCGATGGGCTTTTGGGTTGGCATCTGTTTCCACTCCATTGTTGGGTGCTGACTTTTTGTGTGCCAACAACTTGCCGGTGGATGTTAAAAATAAGTGCCTAATAAACGCGGAGACTTTTTGCTCTTTTCCATACACACTCAGTGGGGCTGGCCCTTCCAACCTGTCTGTTGTTTCTGCTTAGGCTGATGTTTTCCAGCGCCACCCTCACTACACCCACCTTTTCCGCATCCTCGACAAAACATGGTGTGGAGCACCACATAACCACAGCAGGCCCGCCAATGCATGCCAAAGCTAGGCGCCTAGACCCTGAGAAGCTGGCTGTCACCAAAGACAAGTTTGCCACGTTGGAGTGTTTAAGGATTGTTCAGCGTTCTGACACTGGTCTTCTCCTCTCCATATGGTGCCCAAACCTGGGGGTGGTTGGCGCCCCTGTGGGGACTATAGATGCCTTAATAATGCCACTACCCCTGACCGGTACCCTGTTCCACACATCCAAGATTTCTCTGCCAGTTTGCAAGGCACTCTCATTATCCATGGTGGACCGGGTAGGGGCTACCATTAGATTCCGGTACACCCCCAGGACATCCCTAAGACCGCTGTTGTTACACCTTTTGGTCTGTTTGAGTTTCTTAGAATGCCTTTTGGGCTCAAGAACACAGCTCAAACTTTTCAGCCTTTTGTTTATTTAGACGATATTTTAGTTGCCAGCACCAGTTTGGATTAGCATTTGACTAATGGTCGGGCATTGTTTGCACATCTCAGTGCTCACGGGTTAATTGTGAATGTTACCAAGTGTCAGTTTGGTGTCCATTCTGTTGATTTTCTTGGCCACTGCATTACCTCGAAGGGGGCAGTGGGGGCAGCAGCAAGTTATCTCGGCAGCAACCGGATCTTCCTTTCTCTGCTTCTTTTTCTTGTTGCTAATAAAAAAGTGCTTCATCCCTTTCACTGACTTTCCCTTTTCACTTTTTCCTCTCGTCACAACTGCATCATAACTGTCATACTGATCTTAATCCCATCTAAATTCTGTGTTGTCAGCTACAGAGAATGGTTGTATACCCATAGCAATAAAAACACATAGTCTTAGCTATTTCTTAGCCTAGTCTGAATTTTTGCTGTGAAAAACATGTTAAAAGCCACAAGGAGACCTAACTTGCAGAGGCTGTTTTTGCCTTGTTTTGGTCATATGCATTCGAATGATATAATAGAACCGATAGATAGTCTTGGTCTTTGAACTACTCTCTCTCCAGTGTTGGTGAAATTTACTAGGAAACCAAAATGTTCCCAAACTACTGGTTTAACCTTGCTAAGTTTATGCATAAAAGCACCACATAAATTTGTGTACTGAATTTTGACTTTGTCAGGAACCTCTATTTAAACAAAATAAAATAAAAAAAAACACTAAATTATAAATTCTCTGGTCAAGATTATAAAAGCTCTGGTGTTCGGGTCGGCACCAACCCGTTTAAAAGTTTATTAAGTTTAAAATGCATAAAAGCACGACATAGATTTGTGTACTGCATGAAGGCTTTTTGACTTTGTCAGGAATCTTTATTTAAACAAAATGAATTAAAAAAAATATTAAAACCAATCAGTAACTATCATTCATAAAGCTCTGCTAACTTGCAGTGTATAAATAGCTTGAACCAGAATACTGTAATATTCTGTATATTCTTTTTATTTTATTTAACATTTAATATTTCAAATCTGTGCAGAGCAGTTTAGTCTCAGTTATGAATAATACTGATTGTCAGCTTTTGTTCTTGCATTGCTGGCTGTTGTTGTGGGTGAAAGAGGAAGCCTGACCAGCCCTGCCGGTCCCCATAGGTTGAGGGCCCTTTCTTTAGATTACATGGGGATGTTGTTGCAGTCTTCAGCTTAGGAATGTCCTTTTACGCTGATTTCTGAACACTAGGCATGTAACGATGAATCGCGAATCAGATAAAAATTGATGTAAATGTATGATGATTTAAACCAGCTGATATGGAAAATGAATCGCTACTTTAGGAGTACTTCACAGTACTTTAACAGAAAAACTGGTGTAATATTACATTTGGTTTCACGATGTCAGTTCGACGTCATATGTCACTGCGTATTCACGTCGACGCTGTACGTCAGTTTTTAGTTTTGACCAAACGCGAGATGGCGAACGAATTTGAAATTGAGGATGCATGGACGGGTGGCTTGGTGGCGCAGTGGTTAGAGCTGCTGCCTCACAGCAAGAAGGTCCTGGCTTCAGTCTCGGGTCCTTTCTGTGTGGAGTTCGCACGCTTTCCCCGTTTTCGCCGGAGGCTCCGGTTTCCTCTCGCAGTACAAAAGTGTGCAGGATAGGTTGTCGGTGAGTCTAAATTGGCCCTGTAGTTGTATGAGTGTGTGTGCCGTGTGGTGTGTAGACTCTCCCTCATCAAGTCTCTCACTATGCCTCCACATGGCAGCCAATGGTAACTGAGGTCTTGCGACCTCAGGCTGAATTAGTGGGAGATCTCGGAGCTACAGTGGTCCCCAGAGGTGTTCTCACCAACCACTGTCCCATTGCCACATGGGTAAGCCTGGAAGGTGAGCTGCCTTGGGGAGACAATCCTGAATATAAATCTGTAGCCTGGGGACAGGCAATTGGTGGAGTCCAGACCGGAGTCCAGACCGGACCACCAGCAGTCCCCTGCAGCTTGAACCAGTGTGAAGGTTGTCGTGAGTTTCTCATGCCACCAGAAGTTACCCAGGTAGAGTGAAGATGGTGGGAGTGAGGACGGCGTACCCACACCTAAAGTATATCTCCCAATCGCAAGCTCCTTGCTTCCCACCACCAAAGGGAATCTCCATAGGCTCCCTGCATGCAAACTTACAGAACTGAAGGAGGAAGCCAGTGACTGGTCAGCCCTCTCTGCAGTTATCCACTATGCAGCTTCAGAAGTCCTTGGCACAAGTAGAAAACATCATCATTACTGGTTTAAGAACATAAGAACTATACAAACAAGAGGAGGCCATTCGGCCCATCAAGCTCGCTTGGGGAGAACTTAACTAATAGCTTAGAGTTGTTAAAATCTTATCTAGCTCTGATTTAAAGGAAACCAAGGATTCAGCTTGCACTACGTTATCAGGAAGACTATTACATACTCTGACTACATGCTGTGTAAAGAAGTGCTTCCTTAAATCCAGTTTGAAATGTTCTCCCGCTAATTTCCACCTATGGCCACGAGTTCTTGTATTTGAACTAATGCTGAAGTAACTATTCGGTTGAACAGCATCCAAACCTGTTAGAATCTTATAGACCTGGATCATGTCCCCTCTCAGTCTCCTTTGCTTGAGGCTGAACAGATTTAGCTCAACTAACCTTTCCTCGTATGACATTCCTCTAAGACCAGGAATCATTCTTGTGGCCCTATGCTGCACCTTTTCTAAGGCCACAATGTCCTTTTTAAGATATGGTGACCAAACCTGCACACAATATTCTAGCTGAGGTCTCACCAAGGAATTGTATAATCTTAGTATTACCTCCCTTGACTTAAACTCCACACACCTGGAGATATACCCCAACATCCTATTGGCCTTTTTTATTGCTTCCCCGCACTGGCGAGAATGGGAATGGTTTGATACTCCACTAAACTCCACTAAAATACATTAACTCCTACAAGAAAAATGTAATGCACACAAAGCTCTCCTGTCCAATCCGGGATCCTCCATCCTGAAATCAATCTTCACCAAGCCTAAAGCTACAACCCAACAGGCTTTACGGACCATGGAAGACACCTGGGGCCTCATGTATAAACGGTGCGTACGCACAAAAATGTTGCGTACGGCCGTTTCCACGCTCACATCGAGATGTATAAAAACTAAACTTGGCGTACTGCTATGCACATTCTCACAGCAGCTCCAGACATGGCATACGCAAATTTCTGCTCGGTTTTGTAAACGGACGGCACTCGGTGGTGGCACTCAAGTCATTGCTACTGTGGTTTCCCTTTTTAAACTGACAATCATGATGCTGACTTTATCAAATACACCGACATTAATTGTATGTTGTTTACAAATGTACGGCACCTGATTTTTAATCAATTTGTAACAATAAAACGATGCAGAAAATGACCGAACTATTACAACTACCATGGCAGCTCTTGAGTTATTGGAAGAATAGCTTGGTAGCTTGGAAGAATTAGAAGAGAGCGGAGTGGAGCCCCTTGGATTCTCTCTCCTGGTGAAGCTTTGTCTTGGTTGCAGTACTCTGTTCAGCTGGGCCTTCACCGGAGGGCTTCTTGTGGGCTTCTCTTCTCCTGGGCTGATGTTCTTTCAGCTCCTCTTCGGGCTGATGGGCTTTTCTCTGCTCCTTGATAATCTTTCTCTTGCACCCACTGATGGTCTGTCTGCCCAATGATCTGTTTGCCCCCCTTTGTTCTGAGGTGCCAGGTTTTTATGGTCTAAAGTTCATGAATAGGGATGACCAGGAATTCGACTCCTGGCCCAATGGCTGGCCATCCATTTGGCGGGCTTTCGGAAGGGGATCTGTATCAGTCCTTTTGGGATTTATGACCCAACTGATTCTCCCTTTACTGATGATTTTTATTAAGCTGGTATAACTTTTGATACATCCACTTTCATGGTAACCACTGACCAGATTTGGAATCAGGAATGATTTTCCATCAGTTTGACACCAAACATGCCATACTAGCTTCACAGGTTCACAGCTCATACCATCTGTATTAATTGATTAAACAATTAATTATTTTATGTATGTGACTGATTCACATCAGTATATGATACAGGTGTTTTGGGTTGCACCTCAAAAGATGTTACACTTTGTGCAGACATTACATCAAATATTCACATTACAAACAGCACATCTTATCCATAGATAGGTGTGGCCATTAGTTTGTGGTAATATCAATATAAGTTGCACACCTGGACACAACATATCTTGATTGGTGTGGCTTATCCCAATTGATCTTCTCCAGAATGGATAAGGTACACCTTAATTCAGTTCTTTTAACATAGTATGTTAGAACAAAGAAACTTGGTAACGGTCCACCAAGATCAGATAAGAACCACAAAGGAATGTTGGAAGAGAAGGGAGGTTGTTAAACAAAGAAGACTCTCTAAAAGTTAGGACACATTGGTTACACTAATTTTCCAGATTCTTCTGGTATACCATGAGAACATACATACAATGGTAGCTATACCTATCTATTTATTTAAATTTATATGTGTTCAAGTGCAAAGGGGTAAAATAGGTGATACTCCGTGAACATGGTTATAAGGTGGCACACAAAACACTAAGATTGTCTAAGGACACATACAAACATAACCTATCTGTATATTGAGACTAGTAGTCGTGAGTAAATCAATATACAGGGTATACAAAAGCCAAACTTAAATGAACTTCCTTTAGGGTGTTCGTCTGTTGGGTGAGTGATATGTAAGGCAGGATGTATGGGGAGGGGGTTGTGTGCCAATCGAGGGACCCCTGTCCATTAGGTCCTCTCTGCTGTCTGTAGGTTGCTAAATCTTTAGGCAATGAAAGTTGGAGTGCTGGCCTCCCTTGTTATCTGTGTGTGTGTTTATGTGTGTAACCCCCCTTTGGTGCCTCTCGTACCAGGCTCGGCCTTGTCTCAGGCCACCTGGAATTTAAGCCTGTGATATGTTCATGTGTGATCCTGCACACCGCATCTGCGCCCTACGTGTTATTCATAAACATGCAAGTAATTCAATCAAGTATGGTACGAGAAAAACTCACCCGCGATGACATCGGCGTCCCCCTCACCCGATAAAAGTGTGTCCCCAATCATCGCAGCAACTAGTTGCTCAAAGAGTGTGAGACTGGGAATTCCGTTACCTCCGCCTGTGCTGTTAAGACTCTTACGGTGAGCGGGCGCTCGTTTTTTCACTTTGATTTTAATGTCCGACCACTTCTTTTTAATTTCAGCCACTGTGCGAATTTCAGAACCAACACTTTTCACTGACTCCGCCATGCTGTGCCACTCCGTCAACTTTCGTTTATTGCTGATGCCACTTATACCACCAAATAATATCACTTTTCTTTTCTCGATTTCTGTTAACATGACCTCCACTTTGCACTCGCTGAAATACTTCTTTTTCCCTCGTGGTTTATCCATTGTTGTTTAAGAAAAACATAGAACAAAGCGGGCATTTATACAGATTTACATATGCAAATATACATAATTATGGGCGGGTCAGGGGGGTGGCTGTGGGCTCGTTCACGTATGTAAAATTTCACGCTCATTCGGATTTATAAAGGGAATGTGCATAGATCTGTGTTTACGCACAGTTTTATGCATCTGGATTATTTCTTGCTTACGCACATTCCTAGTTTTGTCCGTACGCCATGTTTTAGTGTGAATTCTACGCACGTCATTATACATGAGGCCCCTGGTGGTTGCAGAAAGCAGAAGAAATACAACGGGGGACAGAGCAGACTGTGGTAATAGCCAAGGAATATCCCTTCTCTCCAATGCTGGGAAAGTATTGGCAAAGATCATGCTCAACCGTTTGGTGGCGTACATCTCAGAATGTACTCTCCCTGAAACGCAAAGTGACTTTCGGAAGTCTAGATCTACCAATGATATGATCTTTGTTTTGCGGCAGCTATTTGAGAAGAGCAGAGTATGGCAAACAGACCTCTACATAGCCTTTATTGACCTCAGCAAATCATTTGACACTGTGAACCGTGAGATGCTCTGGAAACAGCTTCATAAAATTGGAGTACCTCCCAAGTTTCTCTCCATCCTGCAGCAACTTCACGATGGAATGCAAGCCAGAGTTCTCATGGGGGGACTCCATTCAGAGCCCTTCAGGGTAAAAGTTGGGGTGAAGCAAGGCTGTGTCCTAGCGCCAGTTCTGTTCAACCTCCTCCTGGTAGCAATTACTAGAGTTGGATGTACTAGAGTCGGTCTTGGTCTCGAGACCACTTTTATGCTGTCTTGGTCTTGTCACAGTCTCGACAGTCTATGGCCTTGGTCTTGTCTTGGTCTCAGATCCCTCGGTCTTGTCTTGGCCTCGTTGTCTTGGTCTTGCTGTCTCAGATCGACATAGTGGTCGGGAGATTTGGAGCGAAAAGTATCCACGACACACTACTTAGGCCCAATCCCAATACCTCCACTTAGCCCTACCCCTCCGTTTTGCGTGTACCCGTGTAGGGTAGTGTTGTCCCATTTCTTTTTAGCAGCGAGGGGTAGGTGTGTTCAGTCTTCAAGATAGCCCTCGAAACTGAGATTTTTCAGATGCTGACTCAAAACCGAGTGAAAGAAGAAAATTCCCACAATGCATTGCAATACACAACAAGAAAAGAAAAAATGCCTAACGGTGTGGGGAAAGAAGCTCATATCTTTATAAATATGCTTGCAAAAAAACAAATTTTAGCGGAATATCTTAGTTTAATGTAAGTGAAACGGAGTATGAGGTTGAATTTTTCAAAAACAATTTTCTGAAAATCGCTAATTCTGTGCGTAGAGACAGAGCAGTATCTCTAGTATTTATAGAAAAAGAACCGAGCAGGGGTGAGTTTCACAAAACCGTCGAAGAATTAAGAACGTATTTATTCAGAGAGAGAGAGCATTCAAAGTAGTTTTTATGTAGTTTTTTGGCTACGACACTTTTGGGAAACTCACCCCTGATTGTTTTCTGTGTTTCGTGCAATAGTCTTCTAAGTGCATTTTTTTACATCGTGGAATATGTAAAAGACATTGTTCCTGACATATTGTTTATGTAACATAAACACATTGTTTATGCAAAATATGTGCATGTTTTATAGAAAAATTACATGCAATATTCTTAATTTAAAATCTGCGTGCCATTGGTATAATCAAGCCAATGGTATAATCATGTTGTAATGTTAAAGTGACTTGTCCGTGTTATAAGCATGTTGTACTATTCCAGGGACTCCCGAGCAAACCAGGCAGCTCATAAGCGAGTGGTTTCCCGATTCCTAGGTAAAGATTTCAAGCCCTACCCCTCTGTGAAGTCAACTTCGGAAGGGAGGGCCCTCGAAATCTAGTGGTAGGGCTAAGGGAGGAGAAATGGGATTGGGCCATAATGTTCGATAATGCAACATTATTATTATTTTGCCTTTCGTGCCCTTCAAATGCAACCAATCAATGACATACATGCATTTTGTTGTGATTCAAACATTGGCGCTCATCCAATCAAAATACGCGTTATACGCGCAAAATAAGTGTAGCTCTACTTAAATGTTAGTTAAATGTGTAATCACATGCCACTGCAGACATCAAGATGTCAGAATCTTTTTAAGATTGTAAGGGTGTAGTTTTTCCTCTGTGGTGGGGTCTGGTTGGCCGCCCCGGGCTCTGTGGTGCCCGGTGGTGCTGCTGCTCTGGGCCCCGGTCTGGATGGGCCTGGACCCCCCGCCCTGGGTGGATTCCGGGGAATGGGGGTGCTTATGGGGGTCAGCGGGGGAGCTGGAGCTACTTGCCCCCCCCCCCCCCAGTCCTTTCCTCCTCATCCCTAAGTGCTTCCCTCCTCCCGTTCCGTCACTCCAGCACACATGTAGGGCTTTGAGGTGCAGGTGCGTCGCTGGGATGCAGGGGGGGTATTGTTATGGAAATTTGGAGGTAGGAAGGAACAGATGAGTCCAATGGTTTAGCTTGGTTTCATTTATTGAGATATCTTTCTATGCGAGCTCGGGGAGACTCTCCACAGACAGTTCTGAGAAGTTCTCCAAAAAGCAGCTGCTTTCATTTTATATTGACAGACAAATGACCCTTCTCTGCAACCACAACCGGAAGACCCATGTCTGCTTTTGCACATTCTATGCTCAGGACAAGCTTTTCGTCTAGCACAAGCATCTTATATTTACCATATATGGAATAAAAATTCATCTCTTGTCTAGCTTAACATGGGTAAGGTCTAAAACCCCCTCCCCAGTCTCTTGCATCTGTTTCTTCAAGCATAGCAACCTTATTTTGCAGCCTAACTTCCTTAGTAACCATCGGACATCATGCTTGGTGGTAATTTTCCATTACATTCCCCCCTTTGATACAAAATCATTCTTGTATCACACACTGACGTCGTCCTCGTCCGAGGAGTAAGGGTTCCCAGGAGCAGTCCATTCCAGCTGGGCATGGGAGGCAGCAGAACGTGCTGTCTGTTGCTTCTTCCTCTGCGGTGGAACGTCCTGCATAAGCTGTACCATCTGATGATGTGACGCCCGTGGATGAAATTGAGCCATAGTAGAACAACATGGTATACAGCATGGAACAAATAAGCACACACAGACAAGCAATAAAACAATAGGGAGAGCAGAGAGGATAATCAAGGTCCACTTCCCAAACCATGCCTGAAACATATTCAGGGGCCATGGCCATATGCCATTATCATGAGACTCCTGACTGTACAGCGCATGGGCGACCTCATGCATTTTGGCGATGGCCTGTGACAAATTGCCGTTGTCCTCGTCATTTGGGGGAATGTACGTGCAGCAATGGTCTCCCACCATAGCGCAAACTCCTCCTTACTTGGCTAGCAGTATATCTAGGGCTAATCTAATTTGGGTGGTCATTAAACGGACAGCCGTGAGTTCCTCTATCACTGCAGTGAATGCAACAATGGAGGCATTAACGAACTTGGCCAATTGGTAATGAGTGGTCTCTAATTGGTTCCAAACCTGTGTCATGCCGTACTGGGGAAACTTTTGAAGCTTTGTATAGAGCTGATGCTCAGGTGGGGGAAAGTCATTATTATCTATGGCCTTAAGAAAACGCTTCGTCCGGACATGGAGGGGGCCAGTGTTTCCTGTGAACACCATATGGACTGCGGCTTGTAATTGCACAAGACCACAAACACCTACCCAATTAGATGGTAACCATAGGTAGATGGAGCTCGCACACTCCCAATACCAATCTTGACCCTTTGTAGTCAGCCAATTTGGCCACACCCTACCTCCTGGGAGTGCGGCATATATCCAAGGGTTTACGCGCTGGTGAAGAGTGATATCCAGCCGAAATTGGGTAACATTCAATGCGGAGTGGTTAGTTATATCCTGATTATAGAAAAGTGACATGTTAATTCGGGAATCTTCCCCCTGGAAGCTATCAAACGGCATCCCGCTATTGGGGACATGACGTGAAATTATATTTTTACACTGTGAGGCGAGCACTGAGGGTAGTGGCACAGAGGACTTTGTCCGTCCTCTCGTGAAATTGGCGCACAGGACAAACCGATTAACCCCAGGCGATACTGTCATGTCTAGTTTTCCTGATTTTCCTGGGCGCGTGATGTTCAGGGTAGGCGCAAATATCAGTGCCACCACGCCTGACACAGTACCCGGAGCCGTCCGTAGGGGAAACGGCTGTTCCACTGAGTGAGGAATCAAAGTGCATACCAAACAATGGCCAGAAATGTTTTGTTGCATCACCGAGAAATTTGCAAATTGCCAATACGATTTCAGTTGAGGCATATGATACGTTTTTGTCCCTACACCCTTTTTATCATCTCTGCTTTCCTTTAGATTCACATGATCATACATATACCCTACATAAGCAATGATAGAACACAAAATTACACAACCAATAATAATGCTTATAGCTGGGGCCCAATACCCCAATCTACGTCTCCAAATCATAGTCTTTCAGGAGGACTAAAGATCTCTTGCAGTGCGACTGATGGACCCAGGAGGAGATACCGTCGACCTTCACGGCGTTAGGTGTAGAGAGAAGGACTTGGTATGGTCCCCGCCACCTCGGTTGATGCCAATGCTTCCGGCGCAGGTCCTTGATCAGGATCCACTCTCCTGGTCCTATGGTCTCTGGCTGATTTGGCTCCGGTCCGACCTGAGCAGCCCTGATCTGGCTATGGATCCTCTTCAAGGAAATCTGTAAACTAGACATATAGGGTAGTAAATCGCCATCAACAGTTTCTAACGTGAGCGTGCCTCCCGGGTATGGGAGCGGCATTGGTCTCCCGGTGAGCACCTCAAATGGGGCTAACCCCGTTCCACTATGTGTTCTTCCCCTCATGGCCGTGAGAACAAGAGGTAAAGCAGTCACCCAGTCAAGTCCAGTTTCAGCACACAGTTTTGCCAATTTTACTTTAATCGTCTGGTTTGCTCTTTCCACTATTCCACCACTCTGCGGGTGGTAAGCACAGTAGTGCTTTAGATCAATCCCCAGCCACTGACCTAGGTAACGAATGACTTGATTTGCAAAATGGGAGCCATTATCCGTAGTTAATTTTCCTGGTACTCCCCACCTAGGTAGTATCTCCCGAAGGAGGTTCTTTGCAACTGACAGGGCATCTGCTCTGCGACATGGAAAAACTTCCGGCCACCTGGAGAATAGATCTATGATCACTAGACAGTACTTGTATCCCCTACATGGGGTGAGCTCAATGAAGTCCATTTGTAAATGCCGAAACGGACCTTCTGAAGGTTTCGTTACTGATTGTGTAACAGATACTGGCCTTCCAACATTGTGTTGGGCACACAGGTAGCATCTCTTTACGAATTTTTGGGCATAGGCAGAAAAACCTGGTGCAGCCCACCTTTTGGCCAGCATTTCTACCATGGCTGTTTTTGAAGCATGGTCTAATCCATGTGTCATTCGGGCCAGGCCCGGATATGCCGATTTTGGAATGAATGGTAACTGCGTATCCCTCTGTCTCCATAGCCCATCTGGCCCTTTCACACCATCTTTCTTCCACTTCCCCAGTTCCCCCTCTGTCACACCCGACTGGACATCAAGGAGGGTGTGAGTGTCATGTAATACCCGTGAAGGCATGAGCGCCACTGGGGCATCAGTGTGTAGGGCTGCCCTCTTAGCCCACCAATCGGCCCAGGAGTTACCAATGCTGACCGGGTCAGAGCACCCCGTGTGAGCCTTACACTTAACCACAGCAATGGAGTGAGGCAGTTGGATGGCAGAAAGGAGGTCTCGGACTAACTCATGGTGCTGTATTGGTTTACCTGTGCTGATGAGGAAGCCCCTCTGTTTCCAGAGGGCTCCATGGTCATGGCATACCCCGAATGCATACCTGGAATTTGTGAATATCGTGACATCCTCACCTGCGAACTGGCGGCAGGCCTGGGCTAGGGCGAACAGCTCTGGAGCCTGTGCTGACCAGGTGGACGGTAACTTACCTCCAGACAGCAATTGGCCCTCTGACGCAACCACAGCGTAAGAGGTAGATGGGCTCCCATCAGGGAGCCTAAGGGAGCACCCATCCACAAAAATGAACTCAGAATTTGGCAATGGGTCTTCACCCAGGTCTGATCTAGGCTTAGCGAGGGATTGAGCAACCTCAACACAGTCATGAGGGGAGCCTTCCATTTCAGTGGGAAGAAATGTGGCCGGGTTTATTGTGGAACACCTTTGGAGGGTCACATTGGAGAGAGTAAGCAGGATGTTTTGGTAGGGAATCAGACGCGCAGTGGTAAGGTGAGATGTTTTAGCCTGCGTTATTAGGGAATGCATAGCATGTGAGGTGTGCACCACAAGGGGATGCATTTGGACTAAATCTGCAGACATGAGGACTGCCTCCGCAGTGGCTGCCACAGCTCTGAGGCAGGCTGGCAGAGAGCTGGCCACTGTGTCCAGACGTTTGGAATAATACGCAATGGGGCGCAACCTGTCACCATGAATCTGGCCAAGGACGGTGGTCATGAAACCACGCCGTTCATCCACATACAATTGAAATGGCTTGGAAAAATTTGGTACTCCTAAAGCGGGCGCATCGCATAGCGCTTGTTTAAGGTCAGAGAACGCCATCTCAGCCTTAGTCGTCCAGTCCAGTCTGTCATTAGGTCTAAGTCCTTGTCCCCCATGCATAAGGTCTAGTAAAGGTTGGGATCTTTCAGCAAAATCCTGGATCCAGGGACGGCAGTAGCCGACCATTCCCATCCATTTCATCAATTGCCTTTTAGTATCTGGGATGGGGGCCTTGCGAATCCCTTCTACCCGTTTTAGACCTAGGCGTCTGCCTAGGTGATTGAGGACATGTCCGAGATATTGAACCTCCTGTTTGACTAACTGCAGTTTTGCCTTTGAGGCTTTATGGCCATTTTGGGCTAGAAACAGCAACAGCGCTTTGGTATCTTGCTCACAACTCTGCCTAGTGGTGGAACACAACAGCAGGTCATCTACATATTGAATTAGGGTGCTCCCGCCCGGGGGCTTGAACCCCTCTAAGTTCTTTCCTGATTCTTGAGCATAAACGCTAGGTGACTCAGTGTACCCCTGGGGCATCACTGTCCACGTATAACGCTTACCTCTAAAGGTGTGCGCGAACTAGTACTGTGAGTCTGGGTGAACAGGGACAGAGAAAAATGCATTTGCTAGATCAATAACAGAAAACCACTGAGCCTGAGGTGGTATGGATGATAGGAGAGTTACTGGATTAGGAACAATAGGTGCACGGGGATGTATGGCGTCATTCACCCCCCTCAGGTCCTGTACAAACCGCCAGGATCCATCTGCCTTCTTCACAGGCAGGATCGGAGAATTAACGGGGGAGTAGGGAATTTCCTTCAGAGCCCCCTTTTGTACCAGTTCTTGGTGCACCATGGTGATACCCTTCTCTGCCTCAGGTGAGAGTGGGTACTGAGCTTTTACTGGTCTGTGGTTGGACTTTGGCTGGACTTGCAGTGGTGCCGCGGTGCAGATTCTCCCAAAGTCATTCTTGCCACTTGCCCATAGGGTTTCTGGTATCTCAGACAGCCACTCAGGTTCAGTTGGTGGGGCTGGTAGGTTCGTGGTCTGGCGATGTTCTCCAGAAAGGAACGCTTCTCTCCTGACATCTACTGTGAGGGAGATGGTATGTCTTTGAATGGTTCCATCAGTAGTAATACTTCGGCCATCCTCGACTGGAATCCAGTCTTGTCTGTCTTCACAGTCTTTGATCCATGGGCCTAGGTCTTTCCATTGGTGGGCGTCAGTTTTTCCCAGTGACACATGGGGCATATGATGATCGAAGATCAATGTACTTTGATCTTGGTTGAGCTGGACAGACATGCCGGCCATGGACGGCTTACATACAGAAACTTCATTAACACGGTCTCAGGGGGTTTCTGTTCTTCCAGGAAGAACATCATACAATCCCTTATCTCATGGTCGCAGTGTGAACTATAGAGAGCCGTGCAATGGAGGATAGGGGGTTGTTCAAGTGAGTGTGGCACCTTGTCCCGACCAATGGTGTTATCAGTGAGGACCCATGCGGCGTAGCATGACTTGCTTTCTTGGGAGACATACAATCCAAGTGGGGGAGAGGTCAGGTGGACTCCCCTCTCGTCCAAATCAATTTTGCATTGCAGTTTACATAGTAGGTCTCTGCCCAAAAGGTTAACTGGACAGTGGTTATTCAACAGGAAGGCGTGATGGACAGGACCGGACCTTGTGGCAATGGATAACGGAACAGTCTCTAACAAGGTGTGGGGTAGGCCAGAGGACCCCACAACTGTCACATGATTTCCAGACTTAGGGACTCCAGGGAGGTCTGTGTCTTTCACTGTGGACTTGGTAGCTCCTGTGTCCACTAAGAAGACAACAGCATGATCGTCAATCTCGAGGGTTATCGTGGGGTCCTCCCTTGATGTCTCTGTGAGGGACAGGAACTGGCCGTTTCCTGGTCCCTCAGTCCCCTCGCCTCTTCATTGCGGGTCATCTGTACCCCACTGGGGTGGGGGCCCCTGACGGCTTCCTCCTCTTCCTCCCCTCTGTGGAGGCGGCCACTGTTGACCATTATTCTGGGGACAATCCTTTCTCCAATGATCTTGTTTTCCACAGAGGAAACATCCCTCTTGGTCATCACCCCGGGGTTGGGTGCGGTGGAACTGTCTCCGGTCTCGACTGCTAAAGCCGCCTCTTTCTCTCGGGGTTCGGCCCCTTCTGTTGTTAGGTCCACCCCGGTGGTATTGGAGCTGGGCTTGGGCTAACTGGAGCTGGGCCAGTTGCAGAGTCGAGGCCTGCCTCTCTTTCTGGTCCTGGGCTACCTCTTCTGTATGTATAGCGTGACGTCTTAGTTCTTCCCATTCCGCCTGACTCCATCCTAGACATGTGGTTTTCACCATCTGCTGGATCTTGGCTCGGAGACCCGCCACAAAGAGCGTCTTCATGGCGTTCCTCCTTGCTTCGTCATTGTCGATCCCAGAGTGGTGTTTCATTAGCCCATCCAAACGTGCTTCCCACTGGGAGACGGTTTCTCCAGATCCTTGTTTTTCCTTTTGGATTTTGTTCCAGTCTGGAGTCTTCTTATATTTTTCCTTAATTCTGGTTCCCAGTGCTGCCATGTCTGCAGTGAATGGATTAGCCCGAGTGTTCATGGCATTTCCTCCAAAATCAGCGTTCACTGCGGCCCAGTCACCTTTCAGCTTCCTCCGGAGAACTTGTTCCCATTCCCTTCCACTGGGTTGGTAAATTCCATCCAATGCAAGGACTTCATCCCAGAAACGGGCCCCTCCCACTTGGTTTGGGTCTGGCAGACTGTTGACCACCTCCTTCAGTTCACTTAGATCCCAGTTCCTCTGCACCTGTACCATCCCGTCATCTCTGGGGTTTGGCATTTCCACCAAGGGGAACTGTCTTGGCACTCCAACAGGTGCCCTTTGCTCTTCAGTCAGAGGCTGTTGCATGCGTTGTTGAATACGCTCACTCCTTCGAGGAGGAGTGTCTTCTTCATCTTCTGCCGAATCTGCAGCTCTTGCGGCTTGCGCTGGTGAGTATGCAGGGGGTGGATCCTGTCTCGCTGGAGGTGGCAGGATTTCCTGAGCAGGGGGAGCTGGCAGCGCTGAAGGGAGGGGTGGGTAGATGCAGCTGTCTTCCGCTTTCTTTTTTTTGCCTCTATCTTCTTTCTCTTTTAACAACATATTCAAACTTTGTTGTGCTTGGACTGCCTTAGCTTTTTCCTCGCCTATTTTTTTCATGATTCCCTCATTCTTGCGTCTCTCAGCCTCTATTTCGATCTGTCTTGCCACATTTTCCCACATTTCCAAACATTCCTCTTCACCTTCACTACTTCTACAACATCCACAACAGCCTTCTCGCTTCTGTATCTTTCTTCTTACCATCCTTATTTTCGCAGGGTCGAAAGACCCATCTCTTGGCCACTTGCCACCTGTCCTTTTCGCCCACATTTCACACATCTCCGAAAAGTCCTTTCCAGTTCTTTCCTCTACTGCTTCCCTACATGTTTTACCCCGTAGTAAACCCTTATTTCCCTTATCACGTTTACGCATTTCCCTTTCAAATGCTGTTTCACCTTCCGGATCATAAGCCGGATCAGGAGCCCAATTTGACTTGCTACTGTTATTTCCCATTTTGTCGCACCAGACTTTCAGTACTGATTTTATTTTTTTATTTTTTTTAAGATACTTTACTTAACAAGCATGCACAGAATATGTTAGACAAGCCAGTCTTCTTTACATAAAGAAAAAAAAGAAAAGAAGGTAAACTTTTTTTACCTTCTTTGCAGGGAAAGAATATATATATATTAAAATCGTCACACAGTAGAAAACTTCTATGCCTGTGTTATTTTGCAAAGCAAGTTCTTCATTGCAACAATGCAGACTTTTACAAAAGACATCACAAAACAGTTATTTTTGTATAATTTATGTATGCCAAATGCACATCCCAGTAACATAAATCTCAATTCGGGGTGCAGTTCTGATAATAGGGACAAAGCAGTCGTGGGGATAATCTACAGTACACGGAGGTCTTTGTCTCAGCCTCTCCGTTAAACTATATGTTTGCGGAACCTTTTACACCTTAATTTCTGCTTAATTTTTTTTTTATACTTATGAGCTCATTTATTTGATATTCTTGACTTGTCAGGTTTCTAATTTCACACTCGGCACACTCATCCAAACCACAAGCCTTACACATTCATACCGTGCACGTTACATTCATACAATCTTATTTTATCTAGTCTGCAGACAAAACACGTTTCACATCTCGCCGCACATGATACAGATATTTTACGACTCTCCCAGTCGAACCTGGTTATTTTACGACTCTCTCAGTCGAATCTTTAGAAAGATACCGCAACAATTTTCTATTCCACAAAATTTGTCCTACCTTTTAGTCCGGTCGGAGTGACGGGGGACCGCAGGCCTCAGGAACTGCGATGGGTCAGGCTAAAATTCTCTGTCCTCGACTCCAGACGGGTACCTCGTCGTCCTTCTAGGACTCGCGTCCTTCTGAAGGTCCTGGCGGTCCCCGTGCAACCGAATCCCGGACGAGCCCCCAAGTCTGTTATGGAAATTTGGAGGTAGGAAGGAACAGATGAGTCCAATGGTTTAGCTTGGTTTCATTTATTGAGATATCTTTCTATGCGAGCTCGGGGAGACTCTCCACAGACAGTTCTGAGAAGTTCTCCAAAAAGCAGACGCAGCTGCTTTCATTTTATATTGACAGACAAATGACCCTTCTCTGCAACCACAACCGGAAGACCCATGTCTGCTTTTGCACATTCTATGCTCAGGACAAGCTTTTCGTCTAGCACAAGCATCTTATATTTACCATATATGGAATAAAAATTCATCTCTTGTCTAGCTTAGCATGGGTAAGGTCTAAAACCCCCTCCCCAGTCTCTTGCATCTGTTTCTTCAAGCATAGCAACCTTATTTTGCAGCCTAACTTCCTTAGTAACCATCGGACATCATGCTTGGTGGTAATTTTCCACTACAGTATTCCTCCTCTGTCCCCCCGTGACCACCTGTGTCTCAATCATACACCACAACTTAGACACTCTCATTACTTACTCTCTCATGACACATACATTTAGGGCCTTGGGGGTGGGCACACAAAATGGCGTCCGGAGGGCAGTCTGTTCACTCAGCCTTACCTCTGGTGCCAGTGCCCACTTCTCAATTTTAAGTTGCACATAGACATTGAGGGTTCTGGGGAGGGGCCGAGCTGACACCAGCTGTTGATTGACAGAGGGTGGTTAGCGCATGCCCTTCCCCTGTTTTAAAGCGCTTTAGAACAACACGCACCAACACCACATATGAGCGGGCGGAGGGAGGCATGGGGTCTTTTCACACCCCTGTTCTCTGTTCGCCATCTGGAGCCGGGGGCTGAGGAGAGCTGGCCGTCCGGTCGGAGTCTGGGTCTGGTGTGCTTCTCGGCTGCTGCGGGGTCTGGGGTGGTTTTCTTGTCCTCTCCAGGGTCTGGTGGTGGATTGCCCCTCTGGGGGTGGTGTTGCCTGGATCTCGGAGTATAGAGTATATATGGGGAGTGTGAATGTGTGTACGGCGTTCATTTCTGTGTGTCTCCATGTTGGGCGCATGGGTGAATATTTGTTTATGTGCGCATGAGAGTGGGAACGTATGCTTGTGTATGTGTACGTCTGTTTGTCTATACGCATGTGTCAGGTTGGGTCTTACACTCCACCTGGAATAACATCTCCGGCTCTGTTGCCCCCCCCCCACACTCCCTGCCGGTGGATGAGGCCCCCGGCTGCCGATGCGTTGGGGGTTCTCGATGTCCGGGGCTGGATGCTCTGGTGTGTGCTGGCTCACTCTCGGCGGTTGCCTGCCGGGGCCTGGCCCTTCCGGCTCTGTCGGGGCCTCGGCTGGGGGATAGGGGGGCCCTTGGATCTCTGGGCCCGGGGCCCGGTCTGCCCTGGTGTGGCCGGCTGCCGGCGGGGCCTGCGTGCTCGCCGCCACGGCCCCCTGGGGCTCCTGCGATGTGGCTGCCGGATGGTCCCCCTCCGGAGCACTCCTCTGCCCTTTTCTGGGTGGGGGCTGCAATTGTCCCTGCGGTGGTCCTCCTGGGGTTCCCGTGCCCTGTGGGGCCTCTGGATGTCTAGGGCCCGGGTCTCCTCCGTGTCGACTTCATGTCCTGGGTGGGCGGGGCTGTGGCTCCCCACACACACTACTAGACATTTACATGGAGAAACCTTAGGAACACCAGCGCGCTGACACACACAGGTGTGCACACAGGTGCTCATGGACGCGTGCTCACGGACGTCGGACACACACTGTCTTGATCGGCTGTTGCTTCTGGGCATGTGTTGTAATGCTGTTTGTGCGTGCTGTTCAACAACATTTAACGTTTGGTGGTCGTTGTGATTAGTACAGATGTTGCATGTTGTCTTTCTCTTTTCAGCAGACATAGAAGCAGATTATCTGTTTTGTTTTTTTCTTTTCTCTCCTCTCTCTCCCTCTCTCTCTTCCCCCCTTCTCTCTCCCTTGCCTTCTCTTGAGGAAGTAAATAAAAAATAAATAAATAAATAAAACAAAAATAAATAAATAAATACAAATAAATAAAGTAGTCCTCCACAGAGCGGTGGTGGTGGAGGGAGTAATATATATATATATATATATATATATATATATATATATAAAAAGAATCTTTTTAAGCACTTTCCTTATTCTTATGAATGCACAATTTGATGTGCAGTTTGTATTGGTATATAGTATTTGTAGTTTGCATTTGATTCATGTGACATGTGCGCATGTCTTTATATTGTTTGATTACAGTATTTTACTTATAATGGTGTTGTTTGACTAAATAAATGTGACTATTGACTTTTAAATAACATCTTCATATCACGTTGTGTTGACTTAACAGGCCTAATCCATTTCAGGGAAGTTGATATTATACAATGTCATTTGGCTAGTACCACTACAATGGGACATGATGTAATTTCAAGTTTATAATTGTGTATCTTCAATTTGATGTTACAATTTCATCTACAGATTAAGTAGAATTGAAATCAGTTACATATTTCCCATCCTTTAGACAGTTGTTGGAGGTGTTAGCTGTTTTGTCAGATGACTTTGAGACCAGTCAGTACCCGTCATGTCAGTCCTCAACAGCACACAAAAGTTAAGGGAGTCTTTGGTCTTGACTCGGTCTGTCTTGGTCTTAGTCTCGATACCCTCTGGTCTTGGTAGTGTCTTGGTCTTGGTTTAGGCAGTCTTGACTACAAGTCTAGCAATTACCCATCTATTTCATTACGCCATGAAACACGAAGATGGTATTCACCTGGAATATCGCCTTGATGGTAGCCTGTTTAACATCCGCAGGCTCCAGGCACAAACAAAGACAAAACTTTGTGTGATACATGAGCTCCAGTATGCTGATTACTGCGCTGTCGTGGCGCATAGTCCAAACTCCATGCAGCATGCACTAGATACCATCTCTAGTCTGTATCAATCCTTTGGTCTTCAGGTCAATATCAAGAAAACTGAGATTATGGCTCAACTCATCACTCAACCCCCTTCATTACCCAGCTTCCATATTCATGGGTGCCCTCTTAGCCTTGTCCGTCACTTCACCTACAGTATCTTGGTTCCACGCTCACATCTGACTATTCTCTTGACATGGAAATAAATCACCATATCAGTAATGCTTCCTCTGCTTTTGGGAGACTAAGAAAAATGGTATTTGACAACAAAAATCTGATGATCAGCACCAAAATTGCAGTCTACAATGCAGTTTGCATTTCCACTTTGCTCTATGGGGCAGAAACATGGACCCCATACAGGCGTCAAATAAACAGTTTGGAAATGTTTCACAATAAGTGCCTGCAAAAAATTCTCAATCTATCTTGGGAAGACCGAGTCCCTCATATGGACATTTTATCATTAAGCAATACCATCTGCATGGAAGCAACTCTGACATCTGCGCTGGATTGGCCACATCATTCGTATGCCCGGCCATCGTCTTCCCCGCTAAACTCTTTACAGGCAGCTGTATAACTCCAAGCGGGTTACTGGCAGCCAAAAAAGGCACTTTAAGGACTATACTAAGGAACTTCTGAAGCGCTGTAACATCAAGCCAGGCCAACTTGAATCACAAGCACTTAGTAGACTAACCTGGAAATCCATCTGTATCCAGGCAACCGAAAAAATGAATAGCATTTTTCTTCAAAAAAGAACAGAAAGACACACCCGAATCAGCCTCCACAGTTATATGAAGTGGCACCAATGCCAAAACCATTGTTTCCCCCCAATCCTGCCCCCCACTCCCCATAGCAAGCATTGTCATCGAACAAGATGGACAGCTAAGAGAGAGGTGTGTAGGCGACTGCCTGGGGTTGGTTCCCGTCTGTGCCCCTTGTTCCCGTGATAGGCTCCGGTCCCCCCCACAACCCCAGTTGGGATTAAGCAGTTTCAGAAAATGGATGGATGGACGCACCGCCCAATCTTAAATTGGCGATGTGGCAGCATTTTAGATTCCCGGTAATCACAAACGAAAATGGTGAGAAAAGCACAGACAAGACAAAAACTGCATGCAAACATTGTAAAAGACTGATAACATAGAGAAATAGCATGTCCCCCGGCACCACAGTGAGCTGAGCGAAGATTATTAAAAGGGTAGCCCACGCTAAAAAGATGCACATGCAAGCCTTAGTTTATTTATTTGAAGATTTTTTTCGAAGATTTACTTATTTTGATTTGGGATTTTTTATTCTTTATTCAGTTTTATTTAGTTGCACTGTTAAGAAGAGGACATGTTTTGCATAGTTTAGAAAGATAACTAAAGGAATATTTTTGAATAAATTTGTTTGCAGCTCATTCTGCTAAAAAAATCGTGAGAAAATTGTATTGTGAACTCAGCATGTAAAAAGCACAATTATAGCTGTTGCATTATTCAGGTTTTGACAATATAAATGTCACGCTACGCCGGTGAGCGGGCGGGTAAACAGGATCACAGAGTCGGAGGTTCGGGGAAACGGGACTTTAATGACGACCAGGGCAGACAGGAAGGGACGACACGTAACAATACAATGACTAACCTAGGGATCACTGACTATGACAAGGACTAAATACACTAAACAAGCTGAGGAAAACGGGCAACAGGTGAGATCCATCAGGGAAGAACACGAGGTAATAAGGGGGGCGTGGCACACATCGGGATCGTACGGAGCGGGATGTGACAATAAAGCCTTATGGAAAACAATAAAAAAAAAATAACAAAAAATCTGTATATAACATAATAAGGTAGTATTGTTTTGCTTTATAACATGGTTTACTCACAAACATCTGTCTTGGCTTATTTTTATTTAGCCAATATTTTTATTTATGTATCTTCAATAGATGGCAGACATCTTCTGTTTGTGCCAACTTTATTATCTAAAATTATCTGCAACTACAACAGCAACTGCAACATGAGCATAAACATGGTTATAGAGCATGCACTTAGTTATCCTCAGCAAGTGTGTGGAAACGTAATAAGTGACTGATACACAAAGCGAAGGAAACCAGAAGCTTTTTTATTAGTAATGTCATGTGTCTTTGCTAATTTAAATATCATTTACATGCTGCTTGTGTTTTCTTTATAATTGAGTAAATGCATAACTGTACTTGTGAAGTTGCACCCTTCTTTGTACTATTTGTGTGTGTGTGTGTGTGTGTGTGTCTGTGTTTTGTTTTATTATCAGCTTTGTGGACATCCTTGGAAAAGCCAGTATGTGACCATTCCAACTTCCTTCGTTTTTGCCATCCGTCCATCTATCCATCCATGTATCAGCACCAATTCAGTCGTCACCTTCATCTATATGTCTATATACCTCAGATCTGAGGTGGGTATTCGTGCTTTCGTGCTTGTATATATACAGTATATATATATATATATATATATATATATATATATATATATATATACACTCACCTAAAGGATTATTAGGAACACCATACTGATGCGGTGTTTGACCCCCTTTCGCCTTCAGAACTGCCTTAATTCTACGTGGCATTGATTCAACAAGGTGCTGAAAGCATTCTTTAGAAATGTTGGCCCATATTGATAGGATAGCATCTTGCAGTTGATGGAGATTTGTGGGATACACATCCAGGGCACGAAGCTCCTGTTCCACCACATCCCAAAGATGCTCTATTGGGTTGAGATCTGGTGACTGTGGGGGCCATTTTAGTACAGTGAACTCATTGTCATGTTCAAGAAACCAATTTGAAATGATTCGAGCTTTGTGACATGGTGCATTATCCTGCTGGAAGTAGCCATCAGAGGATGGGTACATGGTGGTCATAAAGGGATGGACATGGTCAGAAACAATGCTCAGGTAGGCCGTGGCATTTAAATGATGCCCAATTGGCACTAAGGGGCCTAAAGTGTGCCAAGAAAACATCCCCCACACCATTACACCACCACCACCAGCCACCACAGTGGTAACAAGGCATGATGGATCCATGTTCTCATTCTGTTTACACCAAATTCTGACTCTACCATTTGAATGTCTCAACAGAAATCGAGACTCATCAGACCAGGCAACATTTTTCCAGTCTTCAACTGTCCAATTTTGGTGAGCTTGTGCAAATTGTAGCCTCTTTTTCCTATTTGTAGTGGAGATGAGTGGTTCCCGGTGGGGTCTTCTGCTGTTGTAGCCCATCCGCCTCAAGGTTGTGCGTGTTGTGGCTTCACAAATGCTTTGCTGCATACCTCGGTTGTAACGAGTGGTTATTTCAGTCAAAGTTGCTCTTCTATCAGCTTGAATCAGTCGGCCCATTCTCCTCTGACCTCTAGCATCAACAAGGCATTTTCGCCCACAGGACTGCCGCATACTGGATGTTTTTCCCTTTGCACACCATTCTTTGTAAACCCTAGAAATGGTTGTGCGTGAAAATCCCAGTAACTGAGCAGATTGTGAAATACTCAGACCGGCCCGTCTGGCACCAACAACCATGCCACGCTCAAAATTGCTTAAATCACCTTTCTTTCCCATTCTGACATTCAGTTTGGAGTTCGGGAGATTGTCTTGACCAGGACCACACCCTTAAATGCATTGAAGCAAATGCCATGTGATTGGTTGATTAGATAATTGCAATAATGACAAATTGAACAGGTGTTCCTAATAATCCTTTAGGTGAGTGTATGTGTGTTTGTGTGTCTGTGTGTCTGTCTGTCTGTCTGTCTGTCTGTGTGTGCCTGCGTGCTTGTATTTAACACATTGTGTTTTTCAGGTCCCTACAATATAAATCTCTATTTTATAAAAATCTGTCAATGCAATCAAAAAACTAGAATTGTCAAAAGCCTTGTGTTTTGTTTGGATATTTATAGCTAAGATTAGGACTGTGTAAGGGTTAGGGTTATCATAATTACGATTAGGGTTATGCCTTTAAAAATGAATGGAGAGTCCCCACAATGTTAGGGATATATGAATTTTGTGTGTACATGTGTATTTTTCTATTTGGCTGTGTCATGCATATAGCTTAGCTATAATTCAGACAACCATGCACCCTTCTACCAATAAAGAGTGACCACAGATCTGATTACAGATCACAGCCTGGTATGACAAACTTAAGTCAATAACAGTCATTCAACTGCCCTGATAAAGTCACAGAACTTTCATTTAATATTGCACTCATCTGAAAAGATTGTCATTTTCTTAAAAGAAACCTGTCATTTACAGTATTACCTGTGCTATACTTGAACTACATTGTGATAATTAAAATTAGTTTTCCATTCACTGGTCATACTATCATCCTTTAACCATTAAAACAGAATCTTATATAGAGCACTCTGCACTTTGCAGCTCACCAGCATGATCTCCAACAGTTTTTTTTTTAACTCTTCCCGAGTTCACTTATCTGCCCTGTACTTTTTAACCATTTGCACCTTTTTCATTTATTTGGTATAATTCCTTTTGATAGAAATGTTATTAAAAATTATTTCTAAAACGGAGTTGGAGTGTAAATATTGTCAAAAACTACATTACCTGTATTCACATTTAATAACCTGGCCCACTCACTGTTGTTAAGTAGAACTACAGCTTCCAGCTTAAAGTACAGGCAGAATTTTAGTGTTTCACAATTGTTCTGCCTGCTTTTAACTGAAAACCCTTCCAGCCAATAGATTATCATTTCACAAATGTTACTGTAAAAAAGTTCACTTATGTCTGAGCTTGGCAGCAGTGGGGATGAGGTAGTTCTGGCAAATATGTAACTGCTTCCAAATACACACACTCATTAAAGAGCATTGTAAGCTTGAAATGACACACTGGAAGACAATGAAATGTAACACTGAAACATACTGAAATGACGCGTTGTCCAAGTCTGCCGTTGACATGCTGCAACAAACCTGTGTTTCTTTCTCTTTCTTTTAGGTTTGAAAAGAGGTGTGTGTTCGCAAATAAATCACTTTCCAGAAGATGCTGACTATGACCACGACGGGGCAGAGTATCTCCTACGTAAGAGAGTCAGGATTTAAAGCGCCAATAACACTTTTCAACTGATATTAAAGACAAGGCAGCTGAAGAAGCTGGCTAGCCTCAGGGACATAAGAGATTAGCATGTAGCACTTAAACCAAGAATGAAAACCAAGGGTGGGGAGCCCATTTAGAAATGGGAAGACCATTTATGTTAGTCTTAAATATTCCTGTGTGGACTTATAGATAGGTTTTTTAATTTACTTGAAACACAGCACCAGTGAAATGACTCCATGTGAAATTTTAAGATGGAATACAGTGCATGACAAAAGTCTTGTCACTTAACAAAGTTGTAGGAACAACAAATAATAACTTGACCTGTAGTTAATCAGTTGGAATCAGAAATGGCTTATAAGAAAGGCAGAGCCCTCTAGATTATGCTTATTATACCAAAATAAAGTTTTGCATCATTCATTGAGTTTTGTCATGTAATTTGGACAGAAAGGTCAACTTTTGCCTGGACAAACGTCTTGTCAAATACAAAAATAATGTAGAAATTATACATATACTTTATTTAGAATTCACAAACATGCTACAATAACATCAGAACATAAAGTCATTGTGCCTTGGAAAAAAGAATTAATAACATGTATGACTTCCATGAGCTTGGAAGACTGCATCCATATGTCTTGGCAATGACTGAAATAACTTGTTGATGTCATCTGGAATGGCAAAGAAAGCAGTCTTGTAGGACTACCAGTTTGTCTAGATTCTTTACTTTGGTCTTCCAAGCCTCCTCCTTCATCTTACCCCAGACATGCCTAATAATGTTCATGTCTGTTGACTGGGCTGGCCAATCCTGGAGCACCTTGATCCTCTTCAGTTTCAGGAACTTCAATGTGGAGGCTGAAGGATGAGAAGCTGCAGAATTTGCCCTCTCTTATGGTTTGGAATGTAATGGGCAGCAAGAATGTCTTGATACTTCAGGCTGTTGATGTTGCCATCCACTCTGCAGATCTCTCGAACACCCCCATACTGGATGTAACCCCAAACCATGATTTTTCTGGATGAATCTTGGGTCCATGCAGGTTCCAACAGGTCTCCTGCAGTATTTGCGGCATTTGGTATGCAGTTCAATGGATGATTCGTCAGAAAAATCAACCTTCTGTCACTTTGCCACTGTCCATCCTTGCTGCAAGCTGTGGGCCTTGGCAAATTCAACACGCTTTTTTTGTTGTGTTCTCGTTAATGCTGGTTTCTGAGCACTAATTCGGCCATGGAGACCACTGCGTTCGAGAATTCGAGAAACTGTTCTTGTAGACACAGTGGTTTCTGGTGACCAGTTCTGATGTAGCTCTGCTGCAGTTGAAAAAGGGTTGGCCCTGGACTTTCGAAGCAACAAAGGGTCCTCTTGAAGAGTTGTCTTACGGGGTCTGCCTGACCTGGGCTTGTCATGAACATCACCAGTTTCTTCATATCATTTTTTAATCCTCTTCACTTGATGTTTGGATACATTAACGATGTCTGCCACCTCAGCAGCAGACTTGGTCTGTGGTTGAATCTTCGGCATGTTGTCAGAAGTCAGGTTGCACTTCTAGTGAAGGTCTGGTGTGCTGGGGTTCTTTTTATACACACTTGGGATTATGTTATTTTCAGTATTTGTCACAGGAGAACCTCTAATTGAATCATTAAAAGACATGACAAGACTTTTGTCCTTGCTAAAACAGGTGTTATGGACTTTAACAAGCTGTGAACATCAGGACACTTTTTGACTGTTTCATTTTGCACCCAGTTATTAATGTGAAAGCCCTTGGCATTAAATTGATCCATTTATTGTAACAATTGATTGATTAGAAATGAAGTTATATGTCTTTTTAATTTACTATGTCCTTATGTAACAAGACTTTTGTCAATGAATATAGATGATTCTTGGACTTCCACCAAATCTCAGGAAGAAATGCCATACTAACATGGAGTCTCCTGAGTAATGTTAGAACCAGGAAATGGTATGCACATTATAATAAACTTGGACTGAGGACTTCATTACATTTCTGCAGGGGTGGTGCGAGCCTCCAGCATCTTTCCCATCCTCAGTGCCATACTCCTCCTGCTGGGGGGGGTGTGTGTGGCTGCCAGCCGCTTTTACAAGAGCAAGAGAAACATCATTCTGGGGGCAGGCATTCTCTTTGTGGCTGCAGGTGATGTAGCAGTCTGTGTCCCCTATGGCTTTGTCAGGTCTTCATTTACAGTCGTCATGTTAATTAGATCACTCTATCACTGTTCTTCTTCTCCTAAAATGTCTTTCTGCTTCTTGTTCCTCAAACTGCACATCCTCCAGGCCTCAGTAATATCATTGGTGTCATCGTCTACATCTCAGCAGCGCTGAGCGACATCTCCCCCAAGAAGGATGAGGACAAGAAGTGGCACTACTCCTATGGCTGGTCGTTTTACTTTGGGGGCCTGTCCTTCATCCTGGCGGAAATGGTGGGTGTGCTGGCCGTCAACATCTACATTGAGAAGAACAAGGAGCTTCGCTGTCGCTCACGCACAGACCTCTTCAAAAGCACCACCCATGCCATGCTGCGCCTGCCCAGCTACCGCTTCCGCCATCGCTCCCGCTCCAGCTCACGCTCAACTGACCCCTCACGGTCCCGTGACCCCTCCCCCGTTGGGGGAGGGGGCAAGAATTTTGGTATAACCCCCTCGGCGATTCTGTCTCAGGGGCCAGCAGGGCCCATGTCTGTCTCCACCCTACCCAACCCTCACTCCCATTCGCACTCCGCCCTAGGGGGTGACATCTCCATGTACACCCTTTCGAGGGATCCCAAACTGGTAGGTTTGGGCACTCTAGGGGCACCACCAGTCTATGGGACAGTGGATCGAGCCACTTTGTACCAGCTACATAATTGTTTTCCAAAAGAGGGGGGTGGAGGTGGTGGCGGGGTTCTCCTCGGGGGTACTTTGCCTTCTCTCTCCAAGTCCAACAACCCTTTATCAGTCCAGAATTCTTCCAATTCCAACACCCCTCTAAATACCTCAACCTCCTCTGCCCCATCGTCTCAGCCCCCACCTCTGCTGTCATCTACAATGGAGAGAGACAGGGGCATGAGCACCCTGGATAGGCTCGGAAAAGCAGACCGAGAGAGGGAGGCGTCTACCACCAACACACTGAACAGGAAGACCACGCCAGTTTAGAGATACAGAGAGCGAGGCTGGAATCATAGACAGTGAGCAACAATCGGCTGAGAATAATGCAGTGAATGCAGAGGTGTGACTAAGGAAAAGATTAATAACAACAAGAATAACAAGAATTTAATCTAAAAATGATTTATAGTGAAACTTTTTCATAATTTTTCATTATGTGGTATGATTGTAACTTTTGAGTATCTCCATATTACTGTTGTTGTTATTGTTGAATTTATTAGTGGGTTGTTCTGTAATTAGAATGTTAATTTTTAATGATGCATTTTTAAGTTTTTTTTTCTTTTTAAATTGAGAATATACTATAACTGTGATTTCTTGCACAATGACACAAAACCTGATGATGTTAGTGTCAACATTTGTGCATTTATCTAAGTTAGGTGCATTTATGTTATTAAATACGATTATTTTGTAGAGGTTTATTTTGTGAAATTTAAATCTGAATTTAATTTTTCCTGACATTTTGTTGTTACTGTCTGAAAACTCTTCTGCTGGACTATTTTATTATGAATTAATCTGCTATTGTTAGGGCTGGGACCACCACACACACATTACTGCTCTCTTTCCCAGTTTATATCTTGTAATTCAACAAAGATTGACTTGTAACTGAGCCCCAAGGAAATCCAGGAATAGGCTGCCATACCATTTTTCTCTACACTTTCCTGGTGTAGTACCAAAAGATAAATTATGTATTGACATTTATTGATTTTACAGGAAAACATGCAAAAAAAAAACATTTTCCTGTCAAGCTACTAAAGGATTCTTAACTGGTTTTGAATAAAAACCTGTACCTATAGCACCAATAAAACAGACCGCAGTAATTCCTAAAACCATTGCCTCAGGATGTATTACCTCACCAGTCATAATCCGTAAAAATAAGTTTGTTGGCTTGTTAGCTAAGAACGTTATCATTTCTGTACATTTTAATTGTTATGAAGTGAAATTAGCTTCTTAAGAGAGTATTCCATTAGCTGTACTGAAACTATCAATGTCCCAGCCCTAAATTATGCCAGTAATAATCAAGTCATGGTTCATTCTTATTGTTATTATCAGAACTGAAAATGATTGAAAGTCTAAGAGAACAGTAGTATGATTGGAGGGCCATCACAATTATTCAAATCATGTAACGACAACAATCAGGAGAATAACAAAAAACAGAGAAAACAAAGTACATCTTGGTGTTGATTACGCAAACATAATTTTTTAATGGTGGTATCAACATTGTACACATATACACACAAACATAACATGTACACATATGCATACATTACCTACCACAACAAAACATGACTGAGGGGCTCTTAAACACATTATCCAAGACAATGCTGGTACATTAGTGTTAATGAATTATCATATGTTCATTTGTAATATGTTTAGTTACAGAACTATCTTCTAATCTGTTGTCTTACCACAGTTTCTGTGTGCCTTTGGAACATTTTTTTTTGTCATTTTGTGGATTGTAGGTGTTCAAATGCATGGATCACTGAGGGATCTCCCTGAGGGGTCCTCTTTTTACTCGTTAGGGTAGCTAGGTACTACAGACAGCAGCCTTTGTAACAGAGCATTCATGGCACCAAATCCTTTGGGACAGTTCATGGTGCCAAAAAAGAATAATGATTTTAATGAAAGTAATATTACATTTAAGTTACGGGAGATCATGTTGTCACACAACAGTGAAATAAAAGCTGGACGACAAGTTGTATCAGAGGGTTTCTGCTTGCGTAGATGTTCATCCATTATAATCACGAATAGTATTTAAATAGTAAATAGTAAGTTTTTCTTTGATAGGAAATTATGGATTTTTGGAAACACTTCTCACATCTACAAACAGCATACAGTTAACTGAATATTAAAGGGAAACTATTGGGCTCTATTCCACTTTTCTTAATTTTATTTTTGGGGTCTAGTAGAATAGATTTACATGCTTGAGTGTTACAGTCTGAAACACTCTGTTTGAGCTTTCAGCCCCATCCACATTCAGCCCAGTGTGCTCTGATTGATCAGCTTGCCCTACAAGTTTTGCCCCTGTTTAATTGCCTATTGGAAATCCTATTGGCAATTAAAAAGGTCAATAGGATGTTGGGTTACATTTCTAGGTGTGTGCAGATGCTAAGATTACTAAGATTACATATATCAAGATTACAAGAATTCCTTGGTAACACCCCACCTGGAATATTGTATGCAGGTTTGGTCACATTACCTTAAAAAAGACGTTGTTGCCTTAGAAAGGGTTCAACATAGTGCTACAAGAATGATTTCTGGTCTTAGAGGAATATCTCATGAGGAGATGTTAGCTGAGCTGAATCTGTTCAGTCTCAAGCAAAGGATACTAAGAGCGGACATGATCCAGTTATATAAGATTCTAATAGGTATGGATGCTGTTCAACCAAATAGTTACTTAATATTAGTTCAAATACTCCCAGTGAGTAAGCCATAGGCAACAGTGGCAAGGAAAAACACCCTAGAAGGAAAAAACCTTGGAAGGGACCAGATTCAAAGGGGGAGCCGAAATACAATATCTTGAGGCCATATGTGCAAATTAGTGGGAGAACATTTTAAACTGGATTTAAGAAAGCACTTTTTTACACAGCGTGTAGTTAGATATGGAATAGTCTACCTGTTTGTGTAGTGCAAGCTAAAACCTTGGGTTCCTTTAAATCAGAGTTAGATAAGATTTTAACAACTTCAAGCTATTTGAATTCTGCCCAAATCAGCTTGATGGCATCCTCTCATTTGTAAATTTCTTATGTTCTGTCTTGCATTCTATAGACAGATCCTAGCAGGTATGTGGGCAATAAGGATTGTGTTATGAGGTGACCTCATCATGTCACAGAAGTAAGGGCTGGAATTCTAACAAGGCATTTCAGGAAGAGAAGATTCTCATTTCAGAGAAGAGTGGTATCTCTCGTAACAGTTGCTCCTTTTGATGTGAATTTTAGGCCTTAAGACTTTGCAGACTGTTTTCATGCACATAAAGCTATATAACACACTAAAGGACAATGGAAAAAAACAGAAAAGCATAATGTATCCTCTTTGAATAACCAATGATTTTGTTTCTTTCTTTTAGACAACTAGATGTGATTTACAAGGTCTAAGAAGTACGATATGTGGAGGGCTATGAATTTCAGCTGACACCAAGAGACTTCCATTCTTTCTTACAGTATGTCTGTTTGAAAAGCTAAAATATCATAATTGTTAAAATACATTCATATTGTAGCAATGTTATTTGTTTAACTTTCTGTACTGGTGTAAAGGTGACAAGCAATGCAAGTAAGCAGCTGAGATTACGAAAGACAGTGTGAAGGCGGCTTTTAAGGGCAAAGATCACTTCTACCCCTACTCACATAAGCAAAAGGCACAGAGAGTGAGTTTACCACAATATCATAAGCTACTAGGAAGCTACTTTATAAGTCCTTGAAATGCGTCCGTTCGCATTATTTTCATGTCAGTAATATTGATAATTTACATTATTCCCTGCCGTTTTGGCGAAAGGTGGAGAACTTGCGCAACCTGAAACCCTGATGAGCCAACTGCCTAGTTGCTTCCGTAAAAATACAGAAGTTGTAGGTGGCTAAATGTGTGTTACCATGAGAAACGTTGACCATTTGATTTTTTCTGACAGCCGACTAGCTGTGTTTTACATTGCTTGCTTTCTAGCTAGAGTACTAGCTAGCTAGCTCAAAATAAAACAGTAGTTCAATTGTCAAGTTGCACAACCTTTAGCAATAAAGGTTTCTAATTAACATGTTTTGTTTTTTTCCTCTTTGCAGTATTATATTTGTGCATGTGAAGAGTTTAAACACAGGATGTTTTCTTATCCACCAATAATGTTTCTGGTGAATGAATGAGCCCATAATGAGAGAAACTGATGAATACATATGCATCCTGTCATCTACCAACCTCTTATCCAGAGTCATGGAGAGCCTGGAATCTACCCAAAGAAGCACACAGGACATGGTAGTGGTACAGTTGCAAGAAAAAGTATGTGAACCCTATGGAATTATATGGATTTCTGCACAAATTGGTCATAAAATGTCATCTGATCTTCCTCTAAGTCACAACAATAGATAAACACAATCTGCTTAAACTAATACCATGCAAAAAATTATATGTTTTCATGTTTTTATTGAACACACCATGTAAACATTAACAGTGCAGGTGGAAAAAGTATGTGAACCCTTGAAGTTAATAACTGGTTGACCCTCCTTTGGCAGCAATAACCTCAACCAAACGTTTCCTGTAGTTGCAGATCAGACCTGCACAATGGTCAGGAGTAATTCTTGACCATTCCTCTTTACAGAACTGTTTCGGTTCAGCAATATTCTTGGAATGTCTGGCGTGAATCGCTTTCTTGAGGTAATGCCACAGCATCTCAATTAGGTTGAGGTCAGGACTCTGACTGGGACACTCCAGAAGGCGTATTTTCTTCTGTTGAAGCAATTCTGTTGTTGATTTACTTCTATGCTTTGGGTCATTGTCCTGTTGCATCACCCATCTTCTGTTGAGCTTCAGTTGGTGGACAGATGGCCTTAAGTTCTCCTGCAAAAGTCCTTCATAAACTTGAGAATTATTTTTTCCTTCGATTATAGCAATCTGTCCAGGCCCTGACACAGCAAAGCAGCCCCAAACCATGATGCCCCCTCCACCATACTTCACAGTTGGGATGAGGTTTTGATGTTGGTGTGCTGTGCCTCTTTCTCCACACATAGTGTTGTGTGGGTCTTCCAAACAACTCAACTTCGGTTTCATCTGTCCACAGAATATTTTGCCAGTAGTGCTGTGGAACATCCAGGTGCTCTTTTGCAAACTTCAAACGTGCTTGAAACATGCTTCAAATGGCTTCCTCTGTGGTGTCCTCCCATGAACTCCATTGTTGTTTAATGTTTTACGTATCGTAGATTCGCCAACAGGGATGTTAGCATGTGCCAGAGATTTTTGTAAGTCTTTAGCTGACACTCTAAGATTCTTCTTCAACTCATTGAGCATTCTGCACTGTGCTCTTGCAGTCATCTTTACAGGACAGCCACTCCTAGGGAGAGTAGTGACAGTGCTGAACTTTCTCCATTTATAGACAATTTGTCTTACCATGGACTGATGAACATCAAGGCTTTTGGAGATACTTTTATAGCCCTTTCCAGCTTTATGCAAGTCAACAATTCTTAATCGTAGGTCTTCTGAGAGCTCTTTTGTATGAGGCATCGTTCACATCAGGCAATGCTTCTTGAGAAAAGCAAACTCAAAGACTGGTGTGTGTCTTTTATAGGACAGTGCAGCTTTAACCAACACCTCCAATCTCATCTCATTGATTGGACTCCAGGTTGGCTGACTCTTGACTCCAATTAGCTCTTGGAGATGTCATTAGCCTAGGGGTTCACATACTTTTTCCACCTGCATTGTTAATGTTTACATGGTGTGTTAAAAAAAAACCATGAAAACATATAATTATTTGTGTGGTATTAGTTTAAGCAGATTGTGTTTGTCTATTGTTGTGACTTAGAGAAAGATCAGATGACATTTTATGACCAATTTGTGCAGAAATCCATATAATTCCAAAGGGTTCACATACTTTTTCTTGCAACTGTACACCAGTTTATTGCAGGCCACGCATTTAAAGAAGCCAGTTAACCTTGCTGCATGTCTTTTAATCTCTGTTATGGATTGGCGTCCGGAGAAGCAGCACAAACAACCGTGTAATCGGGTAAATGGGGTTTTATTTAGGAAAACAGGACTAAACACAAACAAACGTCAATGACCATACAGGGGTGTGACAGACACAGAAGCAAATACAAGAATCAATTAACAATGACTAGAAACAGCTGAGAACACCGGGATTTCACATGAGGTATGAAGGGGGCGTGGCACACAGGAGGACTGGGCGAGCAGGTCATGAAAGAACCCCCCCAAAAACACCGGGTGCACCAAAGGGATGGAACCGGGGATAGCACAGGACAGGACCTGGGGAACCAAAAGCAAAAACATCAACGGACCATGGGAAACAGGATCGACACGCAAAACAGGGACCAAGACAACAACCAGGACAGACAGACAAAGGGGAGCACCGAGAGACACAGGAACACCAAAAACGGAAACACAGAACCCAAGGAGGGGGACAACAAAAGGACAGCAGGAGGAACAAAGGGACCAGGAGGGAACAAGGGCGGAGCAAACACAAGGGGCAGGGAAGCAAAGGGTGGCGGGGAGCAAGGAGCCGGAGGGAACCCCGGCTGGCGGGAGGCAGAAGCGGCATGGGTGGCAGGCGACCGCGAGGTAGGAGCCGGAGGGGACGACGAAGGGGGCGCGGAGGAAGACGGAGGAACAGACGGAGGGGGCAAGAAGGGAGGCGAAGGGGACACCAGAGGAGGCGAGAACGGAGCAGAAGGGGACACCGGAGGAGGTGAGAAGGGAGCTAAAAGCCGAGGCAGGTGAAGGTGCAGCCACAGCCAGCGAAGGCACTGGCGACCGTTGAGTCAGAGCAGGGGGCACCACAGGTGACCGCCAAGCCGCTGGAGGCAGGACTGAAGGCGACAAACGAGACTGCCACAAGAGCAACCTGAGGCGACCGCCGAGCCAAAGCCAGGGGGACCGAAGGTGAGCCAGGGGGTAGGGCGGGTGGGACCTGACCCCTACGCAAGTGTCCTCTCCCCCTTCTGGACACAGAGAGTCGAGGTCCAGGCCAGGATCTGCCACGCTGGGGCAATGGTGGGGGCAACCCACCAGAGGGGCTCACCGGGGCAGTCAGTGATATCCCCTAGGGATCCCAGTCAAGCTCCTCCCCCCCTGGAGATGGAGGAGGAGTGTCAGTCCGATGGTCCGGGACCTCCTTGGGGACAGTAGCAGGGGCTATGGGAATTAGAGCAGGAACAGGGTCCAGGGGATCAGGAACCACAGGGAGCGGAGCAGACACAACAGGCAGGTGGGCTTCGGGCGCAGGCGAAGCAACAACAGGCAGACGGGCGACAGGTTCCTGCTGGCACGCCTTAGAGGAAATGGTGGAGATTGAGACAGCCCCTATGGAAACGCTCAGTGCATCCTCCGTTTTTTTTTTTCCCGTGAGCAGGCGCTGCGAGGTCCGGCAGCTTGCACGGCAAGGGAGGAAGGAAGCCGCAGTCTATGGTCACCTGCCGGAGCACATCCTCAGCAACCCAGCTTCTAAGCCGGGTAAAATGCATCCGCACCTCCTCCGCGAGGTGCGGATCCTCGGAAGGGGAGATCCGTTCAAGTATCTCCCTCAACCGGTGAGTGATGGCTCGCGCCGTGGGGTCCTCTTTTCCCTCGGGCTGTCCAAGCCAGTACTTTACCTCATCTAACAGATCAAAGTATTCCGCCTCGCTGAGGGGAGGCATCTTGTCTCTTAGTCTGGTCATTCTGCTATGGATCGGAGTCTGGACAAGCAGCACAAACAACCGTGTAATCGGGTAAACAGGGTATTATATAGGGAAACACCAAAACACAGAACTAAATGCAAACAAACGTCAATGACCGGACAGGGGTGAGACGGACACGGAAGCACTAAATACAAGAGCTAATTAACAATGAATAGAAACAGCTGAGAACACTGGGATTTCATATGAGGTAAGAAGCGGGTGTTGTGACAGTGGCCGCGGGCCATGGGGAGCCCGTGCAAGCTAAAAGCCCCTCTCTTTCTCAGCCTCCCTTGCCTCAAACTCGTATTGATTGTAGCTGGGCAGCCATGCTGGATTTTAATATTTAAGCATGAATTACTTATTTCATTCGTTCAAATATATTTCAATTCAATAATGAAATACTATATATAGGAGCAGAAAGTCACTGTAATGCTATGAGATGAAAAGTCAAGCCTGGAAAAGCAATTCCCTGATAAACATGACCATGCTTATGCTCAGCAATCTATTTGAGAGCACTGTTGCCATAGGGTCAGTTGTGGCATGTTATAGCACCTGTGTGTCACTGCCTGCTGCTTCTCCTCCTGCTCAGTGTGGGATGCCCGTGGACTACTGGACCCAAGCCGGCTCGCTATGCAACAGAGGGGCAACAGCTCACATCTCTTATTTCCATTCACATGCGCAGCAGCAGAGTAACAACAGTGTCCCTCGGCATCACAGAGAGTGATACTGAGCTAAAATTAATTAGCAGAAACCAGCGAGAAAGCGAACCTAAACAGTATTGCAAGGTGTGTTGATTCCAGGATTACTTGATTTGTGCCTTTTCCAGTGGGTACCAGCCATCCAGAAGCTGCTGTCTGAGAGGGTAGTAGTTATGCTCCTAGTAGTGCAGGCCCAAGACCAGAAGGTCCACGTTGCAAAGCTGTGCAGATTATCAGCTTGACCGTTGGGTAGGGGTGGAGCTGCTGGCAAGGCTGAAGTCTTTCCATATGACAACCTTCTCCCCAGGCACTTGGTCTCAGGTTCCATACCCCACTCTACAAAAGCTGTCCTTTAGCTATGTCTCCCAGAGAATGTGTGTACTGTAGTACCTATGTGAGCGAGTAGGGGTACCCATATATATGTACTGTAGGCATCTGGTCAGTTCTGACAAGATGAGATCACGTGTAGTTCGTGTCTTGTCAGACAAGATCTTTATCCCCAGTTTGTATATACAGTTTGTATATGGTTTGAATACCACCAGTTAAGTGAAGGATTGGCATGTTTGCCTATTGTTACACTCATTCATTGAGCACACGACACCATAGTATAGATTTGTTGTTTGATCTTTATCTGGCTTTTTTTCCACATGTCCAGCTCCTTCATGGCATGATTTGCCAATCTTCCTCCCATGCTTGTCAAAGGTTCTTATAATACACTAACCACACTCGCCAGCTTAAATTCATGATTCATATGGCTTTTTTGGTGTGATGTCACCTACAGTATGAAAGACAGATGCAACATGGCTAAAAAAAAAAAACAAGTGTCTTTATAAGTTTAAAACCTTGGGAATAAAAGGAGAAACAGATACAACAATAGTATATATGGAGCACAAGTGTTTTTTTTTTTTTTTTTTAAATCTTGTAGCCTGACATAAAACAAACAATTTTCTGTCCGTCTCAGGCCACGGCTCACATCAAGGAGGCAAATACTCTACTCTCTCTCAGTGCAGACAGACTGGAGAAAGGCAGCACACTCCCGAAGAATTTTGGAAGGGAGAGTCCAAAATTAATTACAGATAACAGAAAGAATTACACCTCAGATTACGCTCCCCCCCTCCCCTAATAAAACCTATTTTAAATATGTTGAAACTAAAAATGTTCACTTAACTCAAAACAGTATGAAATAAATTTATAAAGAAAGCATTCCCCATTTCCTAAAGTGGTTTCTCCCTAATCTTACCGGGAAAATTATACAAAAAAAAAAAAAAAACCCCGCTAAACTGAAGGGTCAGAGTTGATGGGATTCTCTGACAAGAAACCACGCCACATTCTATTTTGGGCTCTCAAATTGTGTTCACGTTTTGGTTATGTCCTTCCTAAAGAAAATGTGCCTGTAAAGCTGGATTGAAGTGAGTGAAAACTATTGGTTTTACCGTAGTATATTTATTCATTTAATTCTTTGTAATAATGCATATTTCTTTTTTTTTTTTTTGTCCCGCCACCACCCCCCCTCGTTGGAGGATAACTTTATATTTATTTCCAATTGTGTATAAACAAAAATTTCTCTAGACAAGCCCACATCACCCCATCCCTAATATTGTGAAGTAAAGTGAGAATGGTAACAAGCACAATAACTGATGGCAAGTTGAACAGAATTAAACTGATTGTATAGATGGATGCAGACGGGCAGACAGATGGACAGGCAAATACAGACGACAGACAGAGACATTAACAGCCATACACACAGGCAAATCAACGGATGGCTGAACAGACAATTTAGACAGGAAAACAATAATCAGGCAAAGACACACATATAGACAGGCAAGTATATAGTTATATCGTGTAATATTCGAGTACAAAGGTCTATAGAGAAGACTGGTTACTGTTGGGGAGGAGGGAGAAATAGAGAGAAAGAGAAGAAGGGACAGAGAGAGAGGGAAAGAAAGATAAGTTATATGAACTAGGATAATGACCAGGCATAAGTTGAGAATAGTAGTTATGAGGAATATAAGTGGTTCAGTTATTATTGAGTTGAAGAAAAGTTGTGAATGGATTCCAGATGTCCTTAAAGTCTTGGAAGGCTGATGTATTATTCTTCTTTTGAGCTGAAAGTTCTTCTATAAGGATGTGTTCTGACATTAGATTGATCCAATGCTTTATATATTTTATAATATTTCTACCATTCTAACAGGATCTTATTCTGCTAGACCTGACAATTGCCAAAACACATTTTCAACCAATTCTATGACCAATCTGTGTGCATGTGGGAACATCTGAAAAAAACTAACAAAGTTTAAAGATCCCACAAGTAAGCATGAGGGTGTTTGAGGGAAACAGGACAACAATATTGTGAGTTTGGATCCCAACGGAAGCGAACTCCCACCAAATAGGTCATCTCTGTTGTCAGTTAAGGCAAAGATTTTCTTCAGCACTGTCTCCAACAAAATTTACATCTTTACTTCAATCACTACATCAAGAAATCTGTGCAGAAGGGTGGCATGGACTTCCAGCCATGCCAACAATGGAATGAGTTGCAACTTTGTTTGCTCCTGCAGTACTCTGGAATTTTGTTTTCACTAAGCATATTTTATTCATATAATTCAATTCAATTCAATTTTATTTATATAGCGCATTATCACAACATTACATTGTCTCAATGCGCTTTACATTTCTGCCTCGTAAGGACCCCCCATTGAGTAAGCCAAAGGCAACGGTGGCAAGGAAAAACTCCCTAAGAGGAAGAAACCTTGGGAGGAACCAGACCCAAAGGGGGAGCCCATCCTCCAGGGGCCGGCAGATGAGTCAAACAAACAAGATGAAATGACTAAGCTAATACAGGGGTTGAAATATATGTTTCAATGCAGCGGCCGACCGGTGCAGGCACGTGGTGCTTGATGCACGATGGCAGGATTAATAGAGGCACAGTCGCAGGGAAGGATGGCAAGGCATCGTGTTGAGCCAAGGGCAGGCAGGTTGGAGGGTAGTTGCCGGTGGTGGAGGTAATTGTCTTGTAGGCAGCAGAGGCATAAATTCTTCAACGACACTGTGCTCCAGGGAGCACACCCCAGAAGGGGTGAGGGAGGAAGTAAGAAAAAATTGTTTGTTAGTCACAGTTGAGGAAACCAGAGGCAGTGCAAGCAAACTGATCGAGTGCAATATTCGTCTAGGTTCCGGCAGATCTGGGTATAGCAGCATGAGAAAGAGGGAGAGACAGGCGGGAACACAGGCATGGGGACTCCCTGAACATCAGCACTCTAGTGTAGAGCTAGAGTGACAGCACTGACGCCTCAGTTTATCCAAAGCCAATGACACCGATCCCCACCCAGCTCATCACCTCATACTGTTAGTCTGACTGGGAGTGAGGGACTAGCTGGAACCAGAACTAGGTTTCCTATACGCTAAGCTATACAAGTGCGTTTTTAATTTAGACTTGAAAAGCGAGAGTGTGCCTGAATCCCGCACATCCGCCGGGAGACCATTCCACAGCTGCGGAGCTCTGTAGGAGAATGCTCTGCAGCCTGCCGTAGCCCTGTCTACTTTAGGAACTAATAGATATCCTGCTCCTTGTGAACGAAGCAGGCGAGAAGGGTTGTAAGGGACCAGAAGATCATTAAGATATTGTGGTGCAAGGCCATTCAGAGTTTTGTAGGTCAATAGCAATAATTTGTAATCAATCCTAAACTTGACCGGTAGCCAGTGCAGGGAAGACAGGATACGGCTAATGTGATCAAATTTTTTAGTTTTTGTGAGAACTCTGGCAGCTGCATTTTGTACTAACTGAAGTTTATGTAGGGATCCAGATGGACAACCCGAAAGGAGGGCATTGCAGTAGTCCAATCTAGAAGTTATAAAGGCATGTATTAGTTTTTCTGCATCTTGAAAGGAAAGCATCTTCCGAAGCTTGGCTATGTTCCGTAGATGGTAAAATGCCGTACTGGTAATGCTATTTATGTGAGCACTGAAGCAGAGGTCGGAGTCTACCAGGACACCAAGATTTCTGACCACTGTTTTAAATTGAGTAGGGAGGCCGCTAGGGTTGGGGTTTACAAACTTATTGCGGGCCTCCTTAGGACCGATTAAAAGAACCTCAGTTTTTTCGGTATTTAACATGAGGAAATTCCTTGCCATCCAACAACGGATGTCTAGCAGACAGTCGGCTAAAGAAGAGAGCTGGGATGCGTCACTAGGTTTGACAGATAGATACAATTGTGAATCATCAGCATAACAATGAAAATTAACACTGTAATTTCTAATTATGTTACCAAGCGGTAGCATATATAGATTGAACAGTAGTGGGCCCAACACTGATCCCTGCGGGACACCATATCTTACTTTAGTGGCTATGGATGACTCATTGTTTACATGGACAAACTGGTAACGATCAGTTAAATACGAACGAAACCACAGTAGTGCTGTCCCTTTAATGCCAATCAATGTTTCCAACCGGTCCAAAAGAATATTATGGTCTACAGTATCGAATGCTGCAGTTAGATCCAGTAAGAATAATAGCGATATACAGCCACGGTCGGAAGCCATAAGCAAGTCGTTTATCACTTTGACTAAGGCCGTTTCTGTGCTATGATTGGGTCTGAAACCAGACTGATATAGCTCGTTAGCATTATTATCTTGGAGAAAGGAAGACAGCTGGTGAGCAACAACTTTCTCTAGAATTTTAGAAATGAAGGGAAGATTTGAGATGGATCTATAGTTTCCTAAGTCACTAGGTTCAAGATTTGGTTTCTTTATGATAGGTCTAATAACAGCCATTTTAAAAGATCTAGGAACATATCCAAGACTAAGAGATGAGTTTAACAAATTTAACAATGTAGTGCTAATCAGTGGTGCAATTTCCTTAAGTAGATTGGTGGGTATTGGGTCAACAAGGCTAGTAGTGGGTTTGCAAGAGGAAATTAACTGAAGGAGTTCTGTCTGCACTACAGGAGTGAAACATTCAAAGGTGTTATCATTAGTACTAATAACACTAGCGCTAGCAGAGGATTGGTGGTTGTGTGCAACCGTGGGCGTGCTCGTGATGGTATGTCTAATCGTGGTTATTTTATTATTAAAAAACTCAATAAAGGCATCACTACCAAGAGCTTCTGGGACTTGTGAGTTTAACATTGAACGATTCTTTGTTAACCTAGATACAGATTCAAATAGGAATTTAGGATTGGTTTTGTTATTTTCTATTAGTTTAGAGAGATACATAGACCTAGCAGTCATTAGTGCATGTCTATACTTAGACAGGCTCTCTTTCCAGGCAAATCTAAAAACTTCTAATTTTGTTGACCGCCATTTGCGTTCTAGCTTTCGTGAAGCTTGTTTAAGTTCACGTGTACGGTTAGAGTACCAGGGGGCAGGTTTCTTATCTCTATGTTTTATTTTCTTGAGTGGTGCTACATGATCAAGAGTGGTACGAAATGATTCTACCATGTTCACGGTTACCTGTTCAAGTTCATTTACGCATGATACTTCAGAGGTTAGGTTAAAGGACTGTGGGAGCTGTTCCAGAAAAGTTGCAGCGGATAATGAGGCTATGGAACGTCTAGTATCGTACCTCTGGCCTGGGGCCTTAGGGGAGTTATGTTGTATTTGAAATGTTAAAAGGTAATGATCTGAAAGTAGAGGGTTCTGAGGGATAATTGATATGTGTTCTACCAGGACACCATGACTAAGAATCAGGTCTAGGGTGTGGTTACAGGTTAGGGTGTTGGCCCAGTTACATTCTGATGTACACCGACAGAGTCAAGAATGGTAGTAAATGCTTTTGTTACTGGATCACTTTCATTTTCCATATGAATATTAAAATCACCAACAATCAAGGCCTTGTCGGTAGTAACCACCAAGCTTGTTAAGAAATCTGCAAATTCCTTAAGGAAATTGCTATAGGGGCCTGGCGGTCTATACACAATGGCAATGGTGATTGGAGGTGTAGAACTACACTTAGATGTGCTAGCAAGACTTAGAATAATAAATTCAAACGTACTAAAGCTATAACCAGTATTTTCACGCACTCCTAGGTCGGTCTTAAATATTGCAGCAACTCCGCCACCTTTGCGATCGGGTCGAGGATTATGCCTATAGCTATATTCAGCTGGAGTGGATTCATTTAGTGCCATGAACTCATTCGGTTTTAGCCAAGTCTCAGTAAGACATAGGGCACTAAGATTAGAATCAGTAATGATTTAATTTACGAGCAATGTCTTAGGAGCCAGCGATCTAATGTTCAGGAGTCCAAGTTTTAGGTTTGCATTACACCTACTATCCAGAGTTGAAATAGGTCTAATTTCTCTAAGGTTTGTAAGACACGAACTACGATGGAATGACCCCCCACGATTAAAACCGCGGGGAACAGACACAGTCTCAATAATATGAAGCCTGGGTGATGACTCTAAGCGACTAGCAGGCGGTCGGTTAAGCCGTTTTGCCTGCCGCCTTGGCTTGGCTCTGGTTAGTCAGTAATCTGCCCTAAGACTGTGAGCTATGCTTTTTGATAGGAGATCAGCACCAGCCCACGTGGGGTGAATACCGTCCCTCTTCAAAAGCCAAGGCCTACCCCAGAATGTCCGCCAATGGTTTATATAACCCACACCATTTATCGGGCACCATTCCGACAGCCAGCGATGCAACGACGATAATCTGCTGTACATTTCGTCGCCACGTCTAGCAGGGATGGGGCCAGAGCATGTTACTGACGCGGACATCTTCTTCGCAAGGCTGCACACCGCTATGAAATTTGCTTTAGTGATCTCCGATTGCCTCAATCGGACATCATTTGTGCCGACGTGGATAACAATATGCGAATACTTACGTTTACTCTTAGCCAGCACTTTTAAGTGTCGGTCGCTCTGGCACCAGGGAGACAATTAACTACGGCCGCTGGAGTCGCTACTCTCACGTTTCTTAGCATAGAATTGCCGATTACCAGAGCGCTTTCAACAGGCGGCTCAGTGGGTGTTTCACTGAGTGGGGAGAACCTGTTGGAAATGCGAATGGGTGAATGGTGCCGGTGTGAGTGCTGTTTGGACTTACGGCTATGCCGCCGGGTCGTCACCCACTCGCCTTGCTGCGAAGGCCCTGCTGCCGGAGCCGGGGGAGACTGATAGAAGCTGATAGAAGAGCAACTTTGACTGAAATAACCACTCGTTACAACCGAGGTATGCAGCAAAGCATTTGTGAAGCCACAACACGCACAACCTTGAGGCGGATGGGCTACAACAGCAGAAGACCCCACCGGGTACCACTCATCTCCACTACAAATAGGAAAAAGAGGCTACAATTTGCACGAGCTCACCAAAATTGGACAGTTGAAGACTGGAAAAATGTTGCCTGGTCTGATGAGTCTCGATTTCTGTCAGAATTTGGCATAAACAGAATGAGAACATGGATCCATCATGCCTTGTTACCACTGTGCAGGCTGGTGGTGGTGGTGTAATGGTGTGGGGGATGTTTTCTTGGCACACTTTAGGACCCTTAGTGCCAATTGGCCATCGTTTAAATGCCACGGCCTACCTGAGCATTGTTTCTGACCATGTCCATCCCTTTATGACCACCATGTACCTATCCTCTGATGGCTACTTCCAGCAGGATAATGCACCATGTCACAAAGCTCGAATCATTTCAAATTGGTTTCTTGAACATGACAATGAGTTCACTGTAATAAAATGGCCCCCACAGTCACCAGATCTCAACCCAATAGAGCATCTTTGGGATGTGGTGGAACGGGAGCTTCGTGCCCTGGATGTGCATCCCACAAATCTCCATCAACTGCAAGATGCTATCCTATCAATATGGGCCAACATTTCTAAATAATGCTTTCAGCACCTTGTTGAATTTATGCCACGTAGAATTAAGGCAGTTCTGAAGGCGAAAGGGGGTCAAACACCGTATTAGTATGGTGTTCCTAATAATCCTTTAGGTGAGTGTATATCTGGGCAGCACACATCCACAAAATATTCAACTGGCTGGGGCCCCCACTCCCCCGCCAGTGCCAATGGGAGATTCAGTCCTCTACCCAACACTCTCACATAACCTTACTCACCTCCATCTACCAACCAACCCCCCTCGTATTACTCCAACCCAATGGTATTATCCACTGTTAGAATCTGGTACCAGTTCAGGGGGCACTTTAACCTCCTTTCAGCCTCCCCACTTGCTCCCATGATTAACAATCATATATTCCTTCCTGCACTTGCAGCATATGGCATTATGGCAACATAATAGATTTGTTTTGGTTCTTGCCACTGCACACTATACATCTGCTATGGATGTGTTTCAATAGATTTAATTAAGGATCTTATGTAAATACAAGTACAATCAGACATTACTCACGTAACTCCATGAATGACTGTAAATTGATGCTGGGAATTCTGAAATTCCCAAGTTATACAGGTGCAACAAATGGCATGTAAATTATGGCTGGCACCAATTTGTACAAATATCATTGAGCATTTTCTCATCTACTGTATATTAGTATTAACAGGAATGTGAGGAGTTCAAACAGGATTTTCCAAAAACAACAGTATTTTAAAAATCTAACTTTAATCCTTCTATCAACAACTGAGCTAGAGAAATACATAAGAACATAAGAACATAAGAACTATACAAATGAGAGGAGGCCATTCGGCCCATCGAGCTCGCTTGGGGAGAACTTAACTAATAGCTCAGAGTTGTTAAAATCTTATCTAGCTCTGATTTAAAGGAACCCAAGGATTCAGCTTGCACTACGTTATCAGGAAGACTATTCCATACTCTGACTACACGCTGTGTAAAGAAGTGCTTCCTTAAATCCAGTTTGAAATGTTCTCCCGCTAATTTCCACCTATGGCCACGAGTTCTTGTATTTGAACTAATGCTGAAGTAACTATTCGGTTGAACAGCATCCAAACCTGTTAGAATCTTATAGACCTGGATCATGTCCCCTCTCAGTCTCTGTCATGTGCCGATGGGAAGTGGTTGATGTTGAGTGAGTGGTGTGACTCATATTGATACTGCTTGGAGTGGCCTTTGTCCAAGTGTTTTAGTGGATTAGTTCTGCAATGCTGAAAAATTCCCCAAGTGGCACAGTCAGGTTCCTTGTAGAGCATTACACTGTATACTACTGAGTACACTGTAATTGCACTATTGTGCTGTGTGCACAACCTGCGACATGTAACAGCACATTCACCTCACCGTAGGGGTCAGGGTGTTAATGTTCTTTATTAAAATATTGGTGACTCCTAGAAGCAACTGTAGCTCACTGACAGCAGTTAGTCATGGGCAGTCACAACTGCTTGGACAAATTTGTTGGTACCCTTACAGCTCATCGAAACAATGCTTCATTTCTCCAGAAAAATGAATCAATTTAAAGCAATTGTGTAATGTATACCTGCATTTAATATGTGAGAGTAAAAGGAATTAGAAGACAAGGCCCCAACATGCTTCCTAGTTTGTCCCTAGTCATAAAATGGCTAAACAGGAAGTTAATACTAGATCACCTGACCACTCTCAACCAATGAACTGGTGGCTCTACACTGACCAGGGACCAGCAATACAACTATGTTAAATTCGCCAGCAGGTGTCACTATAAACACAGAACAAATTTCCCACAGAGAACATGACACTCCCCGTCTGATATTGAACATAATATCACTAAAGAAGTTTTTCTTTTTTTTTTAACAAAGGAGAACAGTGTCACAATAACGCATACCTGTGAATCTAAACAGACATAAGAGGTATCACTTCCACAATAGGTCTAAGGAATGTTTTCACACTACCACCCTTAGTTACTTTCAGTTCAAATTTCCTGACTTTCCCATCCGTGCTAGGGATAGCTTTGGTAACAAGAGCCATAGGCCACTCATTTCTTTTCACTTGACTGTCCTTCAACAAGACCAGGTCACCTTCCTTAATGTTCGGCCTACTTTCTTGCCATTTATTGCGAGCCTGTAGTGTAGCCAGATATTCTCGTCTCCATCTCTCCCAGAACATGTTGGCAAGATGTTGCACTCTTTTCCACTGCTGACGGTACAGATCTGTTTTTTCAAAGGATACAAGAGGAGGCCAAGGGGTGGATGTTTTCTGCGTGAGGATCATCGCTGGTGTCAAGAGGAAGGGAGACTCAGGATCGGTAGATATGGGTGTCAGAGGCCTTGCATTAATGATGGCACATACTTCGGCCATAAAGGTGGACAGCACTTCGTGAGTGAGGCGTGAAGGAGTGACTTGAGAGAGCATGGAGTCCAGTATCCGTCTCGAGATCCCAATCATCCTTTCCCACGCTCCTCCCATATGAGAAGGGGGGTGGATTAAAGGTCCAAGTGCTCCCCTCTTCGCTGAGATATCTCGACACACTTGGTTCCATCGTATTGTCCTTAAGCATTTTCAGCTCTTTGTATGCCCCTCTGAAATTAGTTCCACAGTCGGAACGTATTAGCTTCACAGGGCCTCGCAGAGAAATGAAGCGGCGTAGTGCATTTATGAAGGATGAGCTATCCATTGACTCTATCAATTCGATATGCACGGCTCGCACACTCAAACTCGTGAAAATCACGGCCCACCTTTTGCTGTTGGCCTGGCCTCCACGGGTACGGCGTGTGGACACGTCCCATGGGCCAAACACATCCAGGCCCACATTAGTGAAAGGTGGTTCTGTGCTGAGACGGTCGGAGGGAAGATCCGCCATTCTCTGTTGCGCTGTCTTTCCTCTGAGCTTGCTGCAAATGACACACTTATGAAGGGCGCCATTGATACATCTCTTTGCTCCGACTATCCAGAAGCCCTCTGTGCGTATTGAGGCTTCAGTGAAGACGCGGCCTTAGTGTTTCACTCTCTCGTGAAAATGATTCGTTAGGAGAGTGGCGACGTGGCTGCGGCCCGGGATAATGAGCGGATGTTTCTCCACTGTGTCAAGTGTGGCATGCTTGAGCCGGCCTCCAATTCTTAGCAGACCATTCTCTAGAACGGGAGACAGCTTGCTGAGTGTATTATTTCTAGGAATTTCTTTCCCTTTCTCCAAACATGCAAATTCAACTTGGTAGGCCTCTTTTTGCGCACAGCCTACAACAATGTCTCTGGCTTGTACCAGCAGGTCAGCTGTGTGAGACTTCACACAGCGATGCCATCCCTTACAAGTTTCTTTCTTTTTAATGGACTGGACAATGTGCACAAGAGACGCTATGCTTCTAATAAGAGACTTCCATGAGGAAAATCTCTCGAAGCAATGAGAGCCAAGTGCTGTACTTACCCTTGTGCACGTGGTGACATATGCTCTTATCTCTGCATCAGACTCTGGATGAACAAGGTCAAATGGCTCCTCTTCTGTGGTATGTGAGGAGTCGGGGTGCTGTAGGAATGATGGACCGGTGAGCCAGATGGTTTCAGTGAGATGGGCTGCACGCACTGATCTAGTGGCCACATCTGCTGGATTCAGTGAAGTGGGCACATAGTGCCATTGCGAAGGGTGTGTAAACCTCCTGATCTTTTGCACTCTATTGCTAACGTACACATAGAATCTTCGGGTTTCATTGCAGATGTACCCCAGCACCACTTTACTGTCTGTATAGAATTCTAAGGCATCTGGCTTACAGTCCAACTCTCGTACAATCAACTCTGCTAGGTCAACTGCAAGAACAGCAGCACAGAGTTCAAGTCTGGGGACAGTGTGGTTTGTCTGAGGGGCTAATTTGGCCTTGCCCATAATAAAGCCCACATGACATGCTGCATCGTTGTCTGTAACCTTCAAATAAGCTACAGCTGCTATAGCATGTATAGATGCATCAGCAAAGACATGGATCTCTTTCTTCACTGCATTTGAGAAAGAGGCTATTGTGTATGCTCGTAGGTTTTCAAATTGTATAAGATCTTGTAGTGAGTCTCTCCATGCATTCCATTCAGTCTCCCTTTCAGATGAGAGAGGAGCATCCCAGTCTACGGTCATGCTCGTAAGCTCTCTGAGCAGGAGTTTCCCTCGGATAGTGATGGGGGCCACAAGACCAAGAGGGTCGAATAGGCTGTTGACTGTAGCCAGAACGCCTCTGCGGGTGAATGGCTTGTCGGAGCTGGCAACACGAAATGTGAATGTATCCTTTTGAAGATTCCAGCTCAGTCCGAGGCTGCGTTGAACGGGTGGAGAATCTATTTCCAGGTCCAGGTCTTTCAGATCCTTCGCATAATCAGTTGAAGGGAATGCTTGCATAACTGCCGTGCTGTTGGATGTTAACTTATGAAGCCTCAGGTTAGAGATAGCGAGCATTTCTTGTGTAGCTTTAAGCAGGTCGATGGCTTCGGTGACAGAGGGGAGGGACTTGAGACCGTCATCAACATAGAAATCCCTTTGCACAAAGTTCTTTGCATCTGCACCAAACTCAGCCTCTCCGTGTAGAGCTGCACGCCTGAGTCCATACATTGCAACGGCAGGCGAAGGGCTGTTGCCGAACACATGAACTCTCATTCTGTATTCAACAATGTTTTCAGATGTGTCATTGTCTCTGAACCAGAAGAATCTGAGGTAGTTCCTGTGGTCTTCTCGGACAATGAAACTGTGGAACATTTGTTCTATATCTACCATGATGGCTACTGGCTCACGTCTAAAGCGTAACAAGACACCCAGGAGGCTGTTATTCAAGTCTGGGCCTGTCAGTGACACACCGAGATGACGAGCGCTGGAGTCGAACACCACTCTAATCTGGTCAGGCTTATGTGGATGGTACACACCGAATGTAGGTAAGTACCAGCATTCTTCTCTTTCATGCAGGGGCGGAGCCAGTTCAGCATGGTGATTATTGAAGATTTTCTGCATAAACGCCACAAAGTGCTCCTTCATCTGAGGCCTCTTGCCAAGCATACGACAGAGAGAAGTGAGACGGCGCAGAGCTTGTTCCTTGTTATTAGGCAGGCGTACTCTCGGAGAACGAAAGGGAAGCGGAGCTACCCAGCTATTTGTGTTGTCCAAGAACATCTCTTTGTCCATTATTTGTATGAACAGTCTGTCCTCAACTGATGGAGCCACTCTGTCATCATCTACCATTCTTTCAAAGATGGTGGCGCTTTGTGGGCTTTCACCTTGGAGATCCCAACTGCGAAAGAGGTGGGTGTTAAGAGCAGACTGAGAGGAAAGAGGGAGTTTTGACGTGTTGTCTGCATTCAGCTTCTCTTTCAGTAAGATGTGGTTGTGGCATGGACTGAAGTGAGAAGGACATCCATTGCTTAAGATGTTGGTGCGATATGTGTTCACAGTTGTGGGCTTGTGAGCAGTGCCTAAGCAGACGTCACCAACTATGACCCAGCCAAGGTCGAGTCTCTGAGCATAAGGTGCATTCTTAGGCCCATTTCGTTGATCTCTGACCTTGTGAACTTGCAGGACATCGCGGCCAAGCAGAAGGAGGATCTGCGCATCTAGATTGAGAGGGGGAATGAGGTGAGCAATGGAACATAAGTGTGAATGGTGTTTTGCTGCCTCGGGCGTAGGTATCTCTGATCTGTCATCTGGCATGTGATTGCACTCAATGAGCGTAGGAAGAGACACGTTGCAGGTTCCGTCGAGAGATCGCCCGATGAAACCTGTAGCTCTCCTCCCAGACATCTCTGTGACTCCGGCGCACGTGCGAAGAGTATAAGGAGACTCTGTGCTCTTGAGACAGAAGATATCAAAAAACTCTGATCTAGCGAGCGACCGGTTGCTTTGATCGTCAAGTATAGCATAAAGTTTTACGGCCCTGTCCGGTTTGTTTTTGTGATAGACTTGGATGAGACAGATTTTAGAGCAAGACTGAGAACTCAATGAATCGCCACAAACATCAGTGCACTTGTTGTTAACCACAAGAGTGGCATTTTCATCTTCCTCCCTGCCGTGCTCTACACCAGGGGGCTAAACAGTCCAAGGGGGCGGTCCAGGATGGAGAGCTGTGACGTGCGCGTCACTGTTACATTCTGAACATTGCATTGCTACTTTACAATCCTTTGCTAGATGCCTGTTTGAAGAGCAGCATTTGAAACAGACATTATTTTGCCTTAAGAATGTTTTGCGTTCCTCAATGTTTTTAGCACGAAAGCCTCTACAGCGTCTGAGGGGATGGGGTTTTTTGTGAATGGGGCATTGTTTGTCGATGTCTGGCTTGCTGTTCGAAATGCTTTTAACTGTGTCTGAAGTCTCTCTGTGTGAGATCTCAGTCTTGTTAGCTGTCATAAAGCTTTTAGGCTGTCCATGTCTTTTCACAGAGTAGTCTGGCCTTGCAGCATTGCTAGCACACAGGCTCAAAGTGAAACTGGGGTCATTGCGTGTGTGGGCTTCACGACAGACAAAGTCAGCAAAATATGAGAAAGGAGGGAAGACTACCTGGTGATTAATCTTATACTGTGATCCCAGAGACATCCATTTCTCTTGGAGGTTGTGAGGGAGCTTGTTGGCGATGGGGGTTACACCTCGTGCTGTGTCTAGATAAGACAACCCAGGCAGATTGCCCTCTAACTTTGCTGATTCAATTTCCCTTAGCAGGTCTCCGAGCTCTCTAAGCTTTAGAGGTTCTTTGACGTTAATTTTGGGAAAATTTTCTAGCCTGTCGAAAATGGCTCTTTCAATGATCTCTGGACAGCCGTAGCAGTCTTCAAGACGTGCCCATGCCATTCTCAGGCCAGAGGCAAGGTCGGTAATATGAACAGCCCTTAGTCTCTTGACATGTTCTGAAGACTTGGGCCCTAGCCATTTAACTAAAAGATCAAGCTCTTCGCTAGCAGTCAATCTGAGCCCTTCCACGGCACTGGTGAATGAGGACTTCCAGGCCCAGTAGTTTTCAGGGTGATCATCAAATTTGCTAAGCCTGAAATTAACGAGCTCGCGGCGTGCTAAGTACCTGGCTATGTCACTCATCACCGCGTGGTCTATGGTGGCTGATGAGTGCACTGGTCTCTATGGGGGAAGAGAGGGCGGCTGGTATGCTGTGCTCTGACTGTGGGTCCGATCGTGAAATAGTTGGTAAGGAGGACGGAGGTGCGGCTGCATATCCGTGTGCTCCGCATTATGTGGCTGATGCTTGACTTTGATAGGAAGGTAAGACTGGGGATGACATGCTCTGATTTCGGCTGGGTTGTGTCACGTTCGGGCTCGGGCGAACAGGGAAGCAGGCGACGTGCAGCCAGAACGTCAGGTAAACGGGATTTATTCACAAAGACGGACAGGCACGGACATCTACGGACAATACAACAATGACTGATCTGGGGATGACTGACTCTGACAAGGACTAAATACACTAGACAAGCTGAGGGAAACGAGCAACAGGTGAGATCCATCAGGGAAGAACACGAGGTAATGAGCGGGGCGTGGCACACATCGGGATCGTACGGAGCAGGGTGTGACAGGTTGTGATGTACCGATGGATAAGATTGCACGTCGGCTTGCTCTGCAGTGTATGTCTGATGGACTGCTCTAATTGGAGGGAGATAAAATGACTGGGTCTGATAGGGAAAGACCTGGCTATGGTGTGTGGCAGAAATGCAGTCGACATAGTCACTGGTCCGCTTTCCGGCAGATTCATGAGGCAATATCCCAATGTCACCTCTCTTTCCATTTGGTCCTAATTCTGCTACTGCTGACTCCAGAAATTCAGCTTCCGCTGTGGCCGCTGCAACTTCCTTTTCGTGCTGTAGCGCACGCAGATCAGCTTCCAATTTCGCCTTTTGTAATATTACCTCAGTTTCTCTCTTTACGAGTGTAGTGCACGCCTTCGCGGCTTCTGCCTTTGCGCGTGCCCTAGCTGCTTCCATGCTCGCAGAGGTCTTTCTCGAACTCGATGAGCTGCTGGATACAACTGACCTGGTTTTCCGCTCTCACTTCTGTATTCTCTTCCATCTTGGATTTATCAAAAGCGGACACAATAAGACTGAAGAGGGGAGAGGATGAGGAGTAGCTGCCTTCTTTTATGAGATCTGCTGTATGTAGCCCGCCGTGTCGATGCTTTTTCACTATTCTATCCTTCAGCGTGCGTGCGTACTGTGCACGAGTTGACAGATAGCTAAACAGTCAATAATTGTAGATGGAATGATGAGCCAGACGCGATGAATAAAGTTCACTCTCCTTTACTCGAGAAGGTCTTGGACACAGCTTCCTAATTACTGAATCTATTAAACTGATCACAAAATAAAGTTTCAGTTTAGTCTAAATGTCTACGTTGTCAGTACAAATAATGTAATAACAAAACGCTCCAAATGATGTAAAGTCGACATAAAGGTGCTAATTTCTTGAGTGAGACTAATTATTAAATCACTGCATACCTACAACACTGCTAACTTAACAACACAGTAAAAGTAAAGCAATGGGTGAGCTGCTTATGTTACACAGCATCACAAAGTGTACAAAATGCACAAATTCACTTAATACACAGAAACAATGAACCATCAAACATAGGTCAACTAGATCACTTACAAGCAATGCTTCTAGAAGGTTCCAAACAAACAGATGAAAAAGGAATTAGAAGACAAGGCCCCAACATGCTTCCTAGTTTGTCCCTAGTCATAAAATGGCTAAACAGGAAGTTAATACTAGATCACCTGACCACTCTCAACCAATGAACTGGTGGCTCTACACTGACCAGGGACCAGCAATACAACTATGTTAAATTCGCCAGCAGGTGTCACTATAAACACAGAACAAATTTCCCACAGAGAACATGACAATTATGTAGCTGGATTTTACTGCTGCATCACTGACCTCTCGGCTCCGAGTGAAAACAGACTGCTGTTTCTTCAGACCCACCAGCAACTCATTTATCTTCTCTCGTCTCAGTTGTCCTTGCAGGCTGTCGTATTTTTCACCATGCTGAGTCTCATAGTGGCGCCGAATATTATATTCCTTAAATATCGACACGTGTTGCATACACACCAAGCATACAGGTTTCCCATTCACCTCTGTGAATAAATAGGAAGCTGTCCATTTTTCTTGGAAAACTCTACACTCAGTATCCACTTTTCTCCTTTTTGACAAAGACATTTTGGTTAATGAGGGTGTAAAGGCGAGCATTGTTTTGTCTTTTTCTTCTTCTTTCAGATGCTCCATGTCTAAAACAGTGCGCCCCTAGCGGACAATTTAGGAATAGCAGTTTATTTAAAAAAGTCTAGTTCATGTCTCATTGAAATTTTTCACTTTCAAATTTATCCTGCGGACCGGATTGAATCCCTTGGCGGGCCGGTTCAGGCCCGCGGGCTGTACGTTTGACACCCCTGCTTTAAAGCATAAATTTAACCCAAATGATGTTTAAGCAATCAAAAGTATGGCTACATTATGCCAAGATTGACGGCAACAGCGTGCGATGCAATATTTGTAAAAAGGTTATCGCGTCCAAGACTGGCAACACGTCAAATATGATAAAACACCTGACAGTACACGGAATTAATTTACGAGCAGAAAGTTGCTCCGTGTTTGACTGCAAGAAGATCACGCCGGTGCAGTCATCATCATCCTCTCAGTATTTTCCTGACTCAGGGCCTCCAACAACATGCCCACCACAAGCGTCGTCCTCCGTGACTGATGAGGATAACGGCGCGATGGCTGGGGCTCCGACAAGTAAACAGACATACAAAATCAGCTAACTTTTAGCGCTTCATGCTTGTGCACCGTTAAAGTTAAGTTTAAGTTTGTGCGGGGTCAATTTATTAATCCTTTTTCGGACCTAACGTACGCTGTGTAACGTTACAGTATGTACTGTTTCGATGACTTTAAATACCTAGCTAAGTTGATACTAAAATGCTTTAAGGTTAACAGTAAATGATGAAGTTTACCTCACATTAAACTTCTTATTTAAATGTCCTTATCCTTGGCTGCATTAACAGTTTAGTTTTCATGTTTTCTTCACATTAATGTTATAGTCTCTGCTCGTGCTGACCCTGGAATTAGGAGATAATCCATTTACACTGGCAGAAAAAGTAAAAATGAACAAAGAAAGGAAAGATGAATGCCACAGGGCCGTTACAAATTTTATTGTTAAAGGTTTGCTGCCTTTTTCTACTGTGGAGGCTTCATGGTGGAGGTAAGTACAGTAAGCTGTAAATTATGTTGTAATATTACCATTAAGGCTGTTGGCCAGGTTTGTAGGTAGTCTTAACCTAGATAATTTTTAAAACTTTTTACAGTAAGCAACAATGATAAAATAATGCTAATTTTACTTTTTTGTGTTTGATGATGTCAACTATAGGGAGATGATAAGCACCTTAAAGCCCAGATATCAGTCCCCCAGCGGAGACATGCTCTCAAATACCTTCATACCTGCATGGTATGCAGTTGAAAAAGAAAATGTCAAGAAAGAGTTGCAAGATGTGAGGGATGTGACTGTGACTGCTGATGGCTGGACCAGCATTGCACAGGACCACTACCTGACAGTGTCAGTTCACTATGTGAGAGAGGGTTCCATGAAAGAGAAGGTCCTACATACAAGGGCGGTATACACATCCCAGACAGGGGACATTGTAGCAGAAGAGATAGGAGATATTCTTGATGAATTCAATATAAAGCACAGAGTAGTTACTGTGACAGTGGACAATGCAGCAAACATGGATGTAGCAGTAAAAAAGATGAGTATTAAAAAAAATTGCTGCTTTGCTCACACTCTCAATATTGCTGCTCAGAAGCTTTACACAATTACCTCAGTCTCACAGTGGGCAGGAAGGATCAGAGCAATGGTGGTGTGGCTGAAAAGATCCAGCCTGGCTACACCTATCCTTAAAGAGAAGCAGCGTCTTCTCGGTAGGTAGAAATCAGAATAGATGAACCTTAGTGCAAAACTCTTTGGCCAAATAGTTAATAAAAATCCTTTGCTAAATCATGCAGTAAAACATTTCTGCAACTAAACAGCCACTTTGATAACCACACACACACACACACACAAACATGAATTTCTCTTTCTCACTTTAGGTCTTCCAGAACATGCGGTCATCCTTGATGTGAAAACAAGGTGGAATAGCTTATTCCTCACGGTGGAGCGATTCCTGGAGCAGTTCCCTGCCATCCAGGCCACCTCCATGGACCATCGTCTTAAGAAATTAATGGACAAGGACAGGCAAAAACAGTTCTTATTCTAAATGCTTATTCCATTTTCATTGTGAACGATTTTGCTCATGAATCTATAGTCCAGCTAATGAATGTGATTATATTTTACAGACTGCAGAGAGTTTCTGATGAGGATTTTAGAAAAGCAGAAGAGTTTGTCAAAGTTACAAAGATACTTTACACTTCAACCCTCTGCGTCTCTGCTGAAAGGAGCCCAACTTTGGGTCAGATTCTGCCTATCTTAAATAAACTCCAGCAGAACAGGTGTTAATTCATATTGGTAATCTTCTACTCCTCTTGAATTGTAGATCAATATGTGTGACCTATTTTTGTTATTGAAAATAGACTCCGACTGAGCAGATAGAACAGGCACTTGAAGAGAGAGCAGGTAACCAAGATGACAGCTCTGATGAAGACAGTGCATCTGCAACAACAGCACTGGTAAGAAAATATAAAGAAGTCCTATTTTTTCCTATTTATTTTTTTAAATTTAGAAGAAAATTAACTTGTTTGCATTTATCTTTATAGAGTTTTATATTTTTCTTAATTTCTTTACTTATTTGTAAATAGAAGAGGCCAGAGCTTTCTGCCCTTGAGGAGCTGTTTGCTGTGGAGGACATGGCTGTTGAAGAATGCAGACCACTGTCAGCAGCACTACAGAGAGGATTCAGGCAGAGATAAATAAGTACAGACTGCTTCCATCTACACTGTCCTCAGTAAGTCCAGTAACCTGGTGGTGGGATATGAAGGACACTCTGCCAATGCTTTCAGAATTGGCATCAAGGTATCTTTGCATGCAAGCATCATCCACACCCTCAGAGCGTACATTTTCCACTGCTGGGGACATTATCAGCCAGGAGCGGGCTTGTCTGTCTCCTGAAAAAGCAGACATGCTAATTTTTCTGAAGAAGAACTGTTGAGTGATTTCAGGTGATCTTAAAAGGTTAGTTCACCAAAAAAATGAATATTCTGTCATTAATTACTCACCCTAATGTTGTTCCAAACCCATAAGACCTTTGTTTATCTTCAGAACACAAATGACGATAATTTGGATTTAATCCAAGAGCTTTCTGATCCTCCCATATATTTACTGGATATGCAGTTTTCAATGCCCAGAAAGGAACCAAAAACATAGTCAAAATAAGTCCATGTGATATAAGTGGTTCAATCATAATTATATGAAGCTGCGAGAATACTTCTGTGCGCAAAATAAACAAAAATAACTTTATTCAATGATTTATCTATGGGAGGATCAGAAAGTTCTTGGATTAAATCCAAAATATCTTCATTTGTAGATAATTAATGACAGAATTTTAATTAAAGGGGGAACTAAACCTTTAAGCAGCAGTGAGCCTCACAAATACTTAAAATTGATTGACTTAAAATGGCTTGAACTTTATTAAAACGGTTTGCACTGATATTTTGTGCTTTTGTTCCTTTGTTTATTGGTCTTAGAGATAAGCCTGCTGTGAAAAGTGTCACAAACATCCTGAAAAAATAAAACCAAAGTTTGTCTGAGATTATGTGTTATGTAATCTTGTTAAAATATATTTCTTAAAATAAAAGTATCGAAAAAACTATCGTTCGGAACCGGTATCGAATTCAGGGTATCGAAACCCAGTCCTAGTCCCTGTGACCACAATTGCTAATATTATTAAAAATTGTAACCTCCTGAGACCCCACCCATTCATTTATGTCCATTGCAGTGGACATGTTGTTTTTGCATCTATCTTTTCACTGATGTAAGGTTGTACACTAAAGAGGACATGCTGTGAAATTAAAAATAAAAATAAATTTGAAAAAATCTAAATTGTAAGATGTCTTATTTCCTCCAAAGACAAATAATATATAATTGAAGGACATTTTTTTCCTTGGGTCTCAGGAGGATATAGTTCATGGGACTGCCGCCAACCTCCCAGGATTTGGCACAAGAAGAAATGCAACCCCAGGTTGATCAGAAGGATAGTGCGGATGGTAGAAAAAACCACCAAAAACCATTCAAGCTGAGCGTCAAGGTCAAGGTATTTCACTTTCTGATTGCACCATCCATCGCATTTTGAACAATAATAGGCTCCATGGAAGAATACCCAGGAGGGCTCCACTATTGAAAAACAATAGTTAGTCTGGGAATGACCTATTTCCCAGAGTTTCTGGGAGAATGTCCTTTGGACTGATGAGACAATCACCAATCACATCAACTGTGTGTTTACAGAAGGAAAAATTAAGCTTTAAAAGAAAAGAACACAATACCTACTGTGAAACATGGAAGGGGCACAGTTTTGTTTTGGGGCTGCTTTGCTGCATCTGGCATGGGGAAACTTGAATCTGTGCAGGGCACAATGAAATCTCAAGACTACCAAGGCATCCTGGAACAAAAAATACTGGCCATTGTCAGAATGCTCAGTCGCAGGTCATGGGTCCTACAACAGGATAATGAGCCAAATCACAGCTACAAACACTCAAGAATGTCTGAGAAAAAAATATTGGACTATTCTTAAATGGTCCTCAATGAGCCCAGATCTTAATCCTATTGAACATCTATAGAAAGATCTGAAAATTGCAGTGTGGAGACACCACCTGTCAGCATTCGCGGGGAGGGCGAGCAGGAAAGCAGGTCAGCGAAGCCAGAACTTCGGGTAAACTGGATTTATTAACCAAAGACGGACAAGCACGGACAACACACTGACACTACAATGACGGATCTGGGGAAGACGGACTGAGACTCGGACTAAATACAAAAGACTAGGCAAACGGAACAGGCAACAGGTGAGAATAATCAGGGAATCACACGAGGTAACGAGGTGGGCGTGGCACACATCGGGATCGAACGGAGCGGATCGTGACACCACCCTCCAAATCTGAGACAGCTTGAGCAGTTTGGTCAGGAAGAGTGAGCCAAACTACCTGGTGGAAGATGCAGATGTATCATTCTAAAGTACAGAGATCGCTTGTTGGCAGTGATTGCTGCAAAAGGTGGTGCCACAAAATAATAAATTAAGGGTACCATCTTTTTTTTGTTCGTGCCATTTTCATTTTCATAAACAAATGTTTAATTAGCTAAAATATTCAACAGTATCAATAATCAAAAGCAAAATTTGATTTGTGTTCAATATAGAATAAACAATAAGGCATGCCATTACACTTTTGTCACCTTCAAGTTATTTCAGAGATAGTTGTGTTGTTCTGTTTTTTTGTGAAAGGGTAACTCTATATAGGGACAGAATATACCCAACAAAACTGGAAGCACATGGAAGTCATATTTTTACAATTTTTGACCAGAACATATAAAAGTACTTGAGTATATTTCAGATGGGAGATCAATGCCACATGTACATTTCCTAGCACAAAGAATGTAAGCCAAGGGCATGGTCATCACTGCAAACACATATCCAAACACTAAAAGTTACATAAAACCATTTTCTATACAGCATTAACAGCTTTTAAACCTCACAGTAGACATAAAATGGAGCAGATTAAGAAATATTGAACAACCAGAATGGAAAGAGCCAAGTGAGAATATAATCAGGTAGTGCCCTTTCTTTCATCTCTCCACTTCTCACTGCCTGGACAGATGTCATTTGAGGAAGCACTTCTTTACACAGCGTGTAGTTAGAGTATGGAATAGTCTTCCTGCTAGTGTAGTGGAAGCTAAAACCCTGGGTTCCTTTAAATCAGAGCTAGATAAGATTTTAACAACTCTGAGCTATTAGTTAAGTTCTCCCCAAACGAGCTTGATGGGCCGAATGGCCTCCTCTCGTTTGTAAATTTCTTATGTTCTTATGTAGGCCTACAAGTAATAACTGCAGCGCTACTTCCTCTTAGTGCAAAGTCACTTTTTTCCACAGGCCAGACTCAAATTTCACCAAAGAAGCATCACCACAGGTTTCCATTGAAACCATTTGGTTGATTGGAATATATCATCATAAAACTAATATCCAACAGTGAAACAATTTTACATGTCTTTTTGGGATGCTATTATAAATACTTGCTGTAGGTGCAAAAGGAAAGAAAAGAACATTTTTCCATTTCTTGTACCATTTTACGAAAATTAAAAGCACTTACTGTATGTAATGAGAAGTTAGTTTCATCCCAGTCATCCCCTTTATATTTAAAATGATTTTCTAGCAAAAGCAAAAATGTCTGCTTGCTTGTGAATGCCAGTACAAAAGAAGAGGTGGAGGACAGAGTGGACACAGAATAAATGAATGATTATACACTGCTGTAATTTATTGTTCACTGTACTGTTTCATTTTGTTTAGTTGATAGTGGTTATTTGCCTTTTAGAAAAGCATAGGTTGTTTCACAGTCTTTTGTTGGCACCATCATGGACACACTTTAAAATGCCTTTAGATCCATTTTTCATGGTAGATGAAGAGCATTGTTCACTTTCCAGACTATGAGAGACCAGCCTTGTGGTGTGTCTGTTTGGGGAATGGTAGAAGCTGATCTGCACTGAAGGGCCCAACAGCTGGAACATTGTTCAGATATCGCAGCATACATAGTAATGTTTCCACCACTGTCCAGGCACATCAACTGTGGCACTGTGACCAATGAGGTTCCTGTCATGTCATTGGACCTTGTTGAGTTTACAGCCTACCTCACTTATATACACAAATGTGTGTGGGGTTTCACTGCCTTCCAGTTCTAACATCCTCTAAAAAAATAACAGTTACAGGTAAATTACCAAACTTGTTTAAAATATTGTAGTATTTGAACTGAAGTGCAATGTAGTCCAAGTCCAATATTGTTTACAAGTACATGTCACAATGTAAAAATAGATGGCAGTATGCAGGGATCTGCTTACATGACAGTACTGTATGGCCTTACCCATGCATAGAAATATCTTTGCTCCTTTACCCTGTCACTATTCCATTCAAATGGAACTTTGTACAGTTGCTCCATTGTCACTGCATGCCTCTTCATTAGAAGGTCTATAGTTGACAGCAGTGGCGGAACAACTACACACAAGACCCCAGGGCAAAACACCGATCGGGCTCCCTCACCCCTCCCCTCCCGCACGCGCGCACACACACACTCACACATGTAGGGTAAACATACCCTTATGGGGACCGCTCATTCATTTCAATGGGAAAAATGCTAACGCTAACTATGACAACCTTAACCCCTACCCAGCCCTAACCATAACCATAAGTGACCTAACAAAATATAAGAGTTTTTGCATTTTTAGTTTTTTCATAGCAGTCACTGATTTTTAGAAAATAGAGTTTTCCCTTATGGGGACCAGGAAACCGGTCCCCATAAGGGAAAAAAACGGATATTTATCACGTTATGGGGACTTTATGTCCCCATAAGGATAGGTAAACCCGCTCACTCACACACACGCGCACGCGCGCATACATATATGTGGTGCGCTGAAACGAGTTTTAAGTGTAGGTGCAAAAACACAAAAAAAATTACGAGAATTCGACTGTCCCTCACAAAAAATTTTAGTAGCTAAATTGCGTTTTCTACGCCTTTTCAGACAGGAGGAGATTTATTTGGCTATGCCTAGAAAACAATGTTGTTACAAGTGTGGAGACCGTCAGAGTTTTACCAAGGACAAAAATTCCACCTTCAGCTGCCTGCCCATTTCATCCATTTCTGTTGCAAAAATTACAGTGTATTGTCTAAGTGAATAGGGTATAGGTTATTTAGTGTGCACACACCGTCTTTCTCATTCTCATAATGCATCCATGCATCCGGGTATAGCCCATTCAAATGTCATGTAGCTAGACTTGTAGTCAAGACAGCCTAAACCAAGACACTACCAAGACCAGAGGGTATCAAGACCAAGACTAAGACCAAGACAGACAGAGTCAAGACCAAGACAAAGTCGAGACGAGAACAAGACCGAGACTGAAAAAAAAGACTTTCGCTCCAAATCTCCTGACCACTATGTCGATGTCAGACAGCAAGACCAAGACAGTGAGACCAAGTCAAGACCAAGACCACAGACTGTTGAGACTGTGACAAGACCAAGACAGCCTAGAAGTGGTCTCGAGACCGGTCTCGAGACCAAGACTGGTCTCGAGACATCCAACTCTACATGTAGCCTAACTTTTTATACAGTTTAGACAGCATAGAATCATTAACCTACTTTAATGCATTTATTTATACAACCACATATTTCCCACATTTTGACATCAGTGATGCGGTGAAGAGACAGTCTCTTTATTTCTTGATGCCAACCCTCCCCATTAATCCGGGCTTGGGACCGGCACCTAGTTCAGCTGGCTTGCTCCCTTAAGTGGCTGGGTTAGGCTGAACTATATACATATTTACAAAGACTACACTAAAACATCCCGAAATACACTCACCTAAAGGATTATTAGGAACACCATACTAATACGGTGTTTGACCCCCTTTTGCCTTCAGAACTGCCTTAATTCTATGTGGCATTGATTCAGCAAGGTGCTGAAAGCATTCTTTAGAAATGTTGGCCCATATTGATAGGATAGCATCTTGCAATTGATGGAGATTTGTGGGATGCACATCCAGGGCACGAAGCTCCCGTTCCACCACATCCCAAAGATGCTCTATTGGGTTGAGATCTGGTGACTGTGGGGGCCATTTTAGTACAGTGAACTCATTGTCATGTTCAAGAAACCAATTTGAAATGATTCGAGCTTTGTGACATGGTGCATTATCCTGCTGGAAGTAGCCATCAGAGGATGGGTACATGGTGGTCATAAAGGGATGGACATGGTCAGAAACAATGCTCAGGTAGGCCGTGGCATTTAAACGATGCCCAATTGGCACTAAGGGGCCTAAAGTGTGCCAAGAAAACATCCCCCACACCATTACACCACCACCACCAGCCTGCACAGTGGTAACAAGGCATGATGGATCCATGTTCTCATTCTGTTTACGCCAAATTCTGACTCTACCATTTGAATGTCTCAACAGAAATCGAGACTCATCAGACCAGGCAACATTTTTCCAGTCTTCAACTGTCCAATTTTGGTGAGCTCGTGCAAATTGTAGCCTCTTTTTCCTATTTGTAGTGGAGATGAGTGGTACCCGGTGGGGTCTTCTGCTGTTGTAGCCCATCCCTTTGCACACCATTCTTTGTAAACCCTAGAAATGGTTGTGCGTGAAAATCCCAGTAACTGAGCAGATTGTGAAATACTCAGACCGGCCCGTCTGGCACCAACAACCATGCCACGCTCAAAATTGCTTAAATCACCTTTCTTTCCCATTCTGACATTCAGTTTGGAGTTCAGGAGATTGTCTTGACCAGGACCACACCCCTAAATGCATTGAAGCAACTGCCATGTGATTGGTTGATTAGATAATTGCATTAATGAGAAATTGAACAGGTGTTCCTAATAATCCTTTAGGTGAGTGTATATTGTTAGTGAAAGTATGCTTCTGAACTCCAAAATGCTGCATGATAGTTGGTTCTGACTTTCTTATTGACACTGACTGATCAATTTTTTTTATAGCACAATGATACTTGTTCATATAAAAGACACCAATTTCAACACTTCAGGGCTTCTACATTTGGCACCCGCATGCACATATAACTTCTTCAGATCAGTTCTTCAGACACGGCACTTTATAGCACAAAAACAGCAAAATGGCAATATGACAACAAAAAAATGACAATAAATCATGCACTGTGGAAATCAAGACAATGCAGTGCACTGTAATTCATGGAATATATTTTTAAATAATTTTGAAAGCTTGGTTAACTGTTTTGCATGTGGTGTCTAACATGACGATCACATTTATGTATTGTTTTTGGTATAAAATTATTACAATGAGAAATTACATAATCTGTAATGACTGAAAATTGTCCCAAATAATGCCAAATTTACAAAACAATTTCACATATATGTTCTAAAATTGGTGTGAAGCAATGAGAAGTGATGTTCCACAGTGCAGAAGTGACATTATGGTGTTACACTTCTCGCTTTGCAAATGTTCATTGTCATTTGAGAAATGCTCGAAAGAAAATTGAGAAAAACTGGAAAGTATACGAGTCAAAATGACCCATTCATGTAACCTCAATACTGGAGCGCTGGCGGCCTCAAGTGGTCAAAAACAATTTTGCATGTAAGGAATGTCAGAAACGAATCACAAACCTTCAAACTTAAAAAAAAGCTAACCCATTATAGTAAATAGTATAACAAAGACATTAATGCACTGTAAAAAGTAGTCTACATGGGAGCATGATTTTTTGGTAAGGTGAACAATGGGTATTCAGCCTATCTATCAGTCCATAACCTGACATGTACTGTTTATGCAAGGATGAAAATTTCTTGGGTTTATCAATGAAGGTTAATGATGAAATGATCTGTTTGTGGGTCCAATACTATTTTAAAATCACCACATAGGGTATGTGAGTGAGGAAAATGAAACTTCTGTAAATAAAATAGTGGAAAAAAAAGAGGAAAAGTCTGTGTTGGGGCCATAAATATTTACTAGTGTCTTTTCTAATATTTCCGGTGATAACGACCCTCTGACTCGGTCAGTGTTCAATTGTGAGGATAATGAGATGTTCCTACTGATTAAAATGGAGACACCTTGTTTTTTTAGCTATATGTAGAGTGGTATATCTGGCCAATCCATGTAGCTGAACTTTTCCATGATTCTGCCTCTGTGAGTTTCTTGTATGTATGCAGAAGATATCAGATCTTAATCTAAATGGTTAATGTTTTTCTTGTTTTGCAGGGGAACTGATTCCTCATATTCTATGATGCTATTTTCACTGGGAGTACCATGAAACAGGTAGTATAGTAAGTGGTAAACAAAAACACAGAGTAAACAACTTTGGTGTGATTGGAGAGTAGTAGAAGAAGTGAAAGGTGATTGGAGACTCCACTGTGTACAGCAGTTGTGATATTACAGCAGTTGATCCATTGTTATAACATCTTTTGAATTGTTCTTATAAACATTGAGCACTACAGAAAAAGGGAAATGGATAATGGATAGGTACTTGTAAATAACACAAAAAAGGGAAAAAACCCTAATGCAGCATAATGATGGCAAAGAGAGGCATGGTTGAGGTTAAAAAAAATTATAGCGATTTCTAACAGCAAGAAGAGGAAAAGTGAATAAAATCGGGGTGAAAGAATAGAGAGGGTTGGGAATTGTAGGTGTTATTGTGTTGTGCATACACATACAAACCAAAGGCAGGCATGTTTAATTCACAGACCACTAGCTTAACCTTGCCCCAAGAAGTTTATAACATATATAAATGGTGGGGGGGAGGGGGCTGTGGCTTTATCTGCTGTGATATTCAACACCCTCTGCATTCAGGATTTGTGACCATCAGATGTCTTTGCCCCTGCAGCTCCACACTGAAGAGCAGCTACAGTGGATGCCTTCACTTTATTTTATTTTATATATTTATTTTATAGTTAGATGGTTTCTCTGTTGTTTTAATGTCTTTTCACGAATGTGCAGAGTTAAACCATTTATGCATCAAAGCAGGTCCTTACAATTATTGTTATGAAACTATTTAAATTGCTGATAATGGGTGTTTGCTGGCAAAATACAGAAAAATGTAGTGTGTTCAGTCACTGAAATAGAACCTGTCTGACAAAGTGAAGTAGGCTAAAACATCTCAAAAAGCAACACATCATGCCACAATCTATAGAAATGCTTGAACAGATGAGAAACAAAGTCATGACATCTATCAGTCTACAAAGGGTTACAAAGTCATTTCTAAGGCTTTGGGACTCCATCCAACCATGGTGAGAGCCATTATCCACAAATGGAGAAAACTGGAACTGGAACAGTGGTGAACCTAGTCTAGAGGGGAATGCACACGTATGTATTGACAAGAGTGAAACACAGTGCTTGTGTTTTAGGAATCCAACATGCACCCCCTCCTTCCTCACACACAGTACCTCAAAGAAGGATCTGTTTTAAGATTTGCCTGTTATGTGTGTCTTGTATAATTGTTCACCATTTGTCAGTATAAATATCTAAATGTTATGTCTGCATGTTCCTTTCAATGATCTTAAAGTTGTTACCCTCATAAAGGTATCTCACATACTACTGCCTATCTTCCTCATGTAAACCATGTCATACATTAGAAAACATAAGGAAATGTAATCATATATCATAGTTATCACTTTGCCTCTTATAAGACCTGTTATAGGAGAGTACGGTCTGTTTAAACTAATTCAGAGACACCCTTTCTGCATTCCAGAGTGATCAAGTCGTAAAGAAGCCAAATGGTGGCTTTTTCATATTCCCTTTGTCTCGTCCACTCCTTTCATCAAATGAATGAATCCATATGTGTGTTGTTAAACACAGATATCAAATGATTGTAATAAACAAAATTGTAATTTAGAAATGTTTAATTTAAACAGCTACTCTAGGAAAATAATGACCACTCATAAAACCGACCTAGAATTAAGATGTGCTGCTTGTAATTTGGAATGGGACTTCCGTAAAACTTATCTAAGAATGTCAATAGCTGGTGATGTGCAACATAATCGTGCCTACCATGTACCCATGCAAATAACCAACATGTACAGTGTAATTTAAATTATGAATTAATGCTGCTTGCACGATGTGTAATTCTCCAAGTTGCAATGTCATATTTGGTGTTAGATTGACAGAAAAATTTTCATAAATCCAAATCTGATCATGGATTATCACATAATTATACGCATCTTAAGTTAAATATTTTAATCAAAATTAGCTCTAAAGTTGCTTCAGAATACAGTCATAAATCCACTGGACACATCCCGATCATTGGTCCAACTGTTGAATTCCCAATGATCAATATTCTTGGACAGGGGTCTCCAACTCCGGTCCTGGAGAGCTACTATCCAGTAGGTTTTCTATCCTACCTGGCTTCTGATGAGCCACACCTGCTGCTGGTATTTACCTGAGAACTGGTGTGGTTCATCAGAAGCCAGGTAGGATAGAAAACCTACTGGATAGTAGCTCTCCAGGACCGGAGTTAGAGATCCCTGTTCTTGGACTTTAGACTTTGAAATTACACACCTCAGATTTCACCTTGGGGTGGAGCAGAAACGAAAGACTGAGGAAGATTGTGTGAAGAACAGCCACATGAAAAAGGGGAGGACAAAGCTACAAGATAAAGCATCAACGACACAGAGAACCGCTGTAGTGTTATGAATAAATGTATACCTTTATACATTCTAAATCTCCATCTGAGTGATTGCTTCGTAATTAAGTTGCTTTACTGGTGCGAAACACCCTAAGCTTTTACATAAGAACATAAGAACTATACAAACAAGAGGAGGCCATTCGGCCCATCGAGCTCGCTTGGGGAGAACTTAACTAATAGCTCAGAGTTGTTAAAATCTTATCTGGCTCTGATTTAAAGGAACCCAAGGATTCAGCTTGCACTACGTTATCAGGAAGACTATTCCGTACTCTGACTACACGCTGTGTAAAGAAGCGCTTCCTTAAATCCAGTTTGAAATGTTCTCCCGCTAATTTCCACCTATGGCCACGAGTTCTTGTATTTGAACTAATGCTGAAGTAACTATTCGGTTGAACAGCATCCAAACCTGTTAGAATCTTATAGACCTGGATCATGTCCCCCCTGTCTCCTTTGCTCGAGGCTGAACAGATTTAGCTCAAATAACCTTTCCTCGTATGACATTCCTCTAAGACCAGGAATCATTCTTGTGGCCCTACGCTGCACCTTTTCTAAGGCCGCTATGTCCTTTTTAAGATATGGTGACCAAACCTGCACACAATATTCTAGGTGAGGTCTCACCAAGGAATTGTATAATCTTAGCATTACCTCCCTTGACTTAAAACTCCACACACCTGGAGATATACCCCAACATCCTATTGGCCTTTTTTTATTGCCTCCCCGCACTGGCGGGAATGAGACATGGAAGCATCAACATACACACCAAGGTCTTTCTCATAATCAGCTACCTTTATTTCAGTAGGTCCCATAAAATAACTGTACTTTATATTTCTACTCCCTACATGGAGTACCTTACATTTGTCTATGTTAAATTTCATCTGCCAGGTGTCAGCCCAATCACTAATTAAATTAATATCCTGCTGTAGCTGCTGAGCCGCTAGTTCAGTATCTGCTACACCACCCACCTTGGTGTCATCTGCAAATTTCACCAGTTTACTGTATATATTGGTGTCTGTATCATTTATGTAAATTAGGAACAATAGTGGTCCTAAAATTGAACCCTGCGGTACCCCACTATGAACGCAGGCCCACTGTGACATTGTGCCTGTTATAACTACTCGCTGCTTCCTATCTGTTAACCAGTTATCAATCCAAGTTGCTACAGTTCCTAAAATACCTGTCGCTTTGAGTTTAAGTAAGAGCCTCTTGTGGGGGACAACATCAAAAGCCTTTTGGAAATCTAAGTAGATGACATCATAGGCCTTCTTATCATCAACTTCCTGAGTAGCTTCCTCAAAAAACTCCAACAGATTTGTTAAACAGGATCTACCTCTCCTAAATCCATGCTGGCTATCCCTCAAAATGTTATTTGAGTCCAGGTAATCATTTTCTCTTTGATTATAGCCTCCATAACTTTACCAGTTATACAAAGTCCCAAGCTTATACTAAAGTATTGCAAGACACTTTCTACGACCATGAGCATAGTTCTGCTATAGTGTTGCTACATACTTAGTAAGAGTTATGTTCGAAGGACAAAAGTTCTAACCCAGGTTAAGTAGTTGGACTATATTAGTGAATTCCATTCCCCTCCTGGATCCAAATCTATCAGTAACTGACTAACTGGGACGTCCATAATATTGAAACAAACCATTTAAGCATAATTTACTATTTAATAATTTTCAGACCTATTGGTAGAGACATTATCTGAGCTATTTTTTCCTACACTTTCCAAAAATTATTCCCACAAAATATGCAGACATTCTATACAATTCTATGCTTCCAACTTTGTGATATGAGTTTGGAGAAGGTCCTTTTCTGTATTACTGTGATTAGCCTGGGTGGCACTATATGTGTGGTTATAGAAAATGAAAAGATCCTTCTGACAAATCAAGAATTCTACAGCGCCATGGTTTAATATAGTTTCATTCTGCTTCAATGAAAAATTTGCTACACAGACAATGGCCTTTATAATAGCTCATTCTCAACTACACACAGAGACACTGTAAGGTTCTTCAGGCTTCAAATAGGAAAAGTCACGTTAATATTCACCGACAATTTGATTTTGCTTTTTAAATAATAGTGACTAGCGCAATTGGGGATGGGCGGAGGTGTCAAGCTTTTGCCTGCCGTTTCTGCTGGAAGCCTCCAATGCGACTCTCCATGATGGGCCGGAAGTGGCGGATCAGCCCCTGCAAAAAGACGAAACATAATGTATGAGCTCTGGGCTGCCATTAGTCGCCCCATACATGCAGGGCTAACACCCCCTACCTGCACGGGCCAAGCAGCACCATCACCCAGGGCACAGATGGTGTGTCCCTCAATCTGTTTGCTTATCTCCCAGATCATATCGATCTCGGACATCCTTGCATCTCCACGCACAAACCGCCACATCATTTTGTTCATCCAGTCCACACCTGTAAGGAGAGCAGTGCGAGTGAAGGCATGGCGGTTTTATCAGGCAGCACTAGCAGCACTAATGTGACTTGCAAGAATGTTCACCAGAAAATATGCAAAATGTATAATTTTTCAAATATAATTTTTCTGTGAGAAAATGCCTCCTGCTTCTCGATTTGGAATGAATTAGCTTGTAAAGTCAAGAACTACCTATATTTACATACACTATATTGCCAAAAGTATTGAGACACCTGCCTTTACACACAAATGAACTTCAATGACATCCCATTCTTAATACATAGGCTTTAATATGGAGTTGGCCCACCCTTTGCCGTTATAACAGCTTCAACTCTTCTGGGAAGGCTGTCCACAAAGTTTAGGAGTGTGTTTATGGGAATCTTTCACCATTCTTCCAGGAGAGCATTTCTGAGGTCAGGCACTGAAGTTGGACGAGAAGGCCTGGCTCGCAGTCTCCCCTATAATTCATCCCAAAGGTATTCTATCGGGTTGAGATCAGGGCTCTGTGCACATTTCAGGGTTCGTACACATTTTTACCATTACATTTCCATGACTTTTCCATGACTTTTCAGAGACATGAGCCGCTAGTTCAGTATCTGCTACACCACCCACCTTGGTGTCATCTGCAAATTTCACCAGTTTACTGTATATATTGGTGTCTGTATCATTTATGTAAATTAGGAACAATAGTGGTCCTAAAATTGAACACTGCGGTACCCCACTATGAACGCAGGCCCACTGTGACATTGAGCCTCATAACTACTCGCTGCTTCCTATCTGTTAACCAGTTATCAATCCAAGTTGCTACAGTTCCTAAAATACCTGTCGCTTTGAGTTTAAGTAAGAGCCTCTTGTGGGGGACAACATCAAAAGCCTTTTGGAAATCTAAGTAGATGACATCATAGGCCTTCTTATCATCAACTTCCTGAGTAGCTTCCTCAAAAAACTCCAACAGATTTGTTAAACAGGATCTACCTCCCCTAAATTCATGCTGGCTATCCCTCAAAATGTTATTTGAGTCCAGGTAACCTACCATTTTCTCTTTGATTATAGCCTCCATAACTTTACCAGTTATACAAGTTAGACTGATTGGCCTATAGTTTGACAAATTACTTCTATCCCCTTTTTTGAAAATGGGCGTTATGTTGGCATGCTTCCAATCAGAAGGTACCACACCAGTTATAGACGATGCTGGATTAGTAATAAGAACTGGTAAGTTACTAGTGTCCTCAACAGTGAATACCCGTGCAAAACTATCATTGAACTCATTTGATTGATTGATTGATGAAACCCTTTATTGCTGTTGCAATACACCTTGTCACTAGTCACAAGTACCAGCGAAATATTGGCCATCAACCCGACCATACATATACAACACACGTAGGGGGTAGACAGGTCAGGAAGACAGGGGACTATAGGAAAACTCAGAGAAACAAGATTACGCGAGGAGAGTGGAGGTGAATAAAAAAAACAGCCCCCAGACTGTACTCCCATTTACTATATCAATGTCGTTTTCAATTATAAGACCCTTACTATCCTGCAGATTAGTAATTTCAGCTTTTAGAGCTCTTTTAGAGTTAAAATACTGGAAGAAACTTTTAACGTCATCCTTAGCCTCCAATGCGATCTTCCTTTCGACATTCCTTTTAGCTCGTCTAATGTCATTTTTTAACTCAGCCTGTAGATTTAGATACTCTTGCTTTATTCTGTCATCATCAGTTATTTTCCATTTCTGGAACAAAGCCCTTTTCCTCCTTACTTTATACTTTATTTCCCTAGTAAAACAACCTAGGTTGCAATTTCCTAGATTTATTCTTGCTGGAAACATGTATGAGGTCCTCTTGCACTTGCAATAATGTGCTTTTAAAAAATTCCCATGCCTCTTCAACAGTTTTGTTATTGAACTCCATCCAGTTCAGTTTCTAGTTTTAATCTCATACAATTGAAGTTAGCCTTCCTAACATTATATATTTTTGATTTGGACTTTGCTCTTCGGGCACTAAACTTAACCTCAAATTTAACCATGTTATGATCGCTACTGTCAAGTGGTTCTAAAACGTCTAATTTACCAATCCTGTCCTGGTTATTAGAGAAAACCAGATCAAGAATGGCATCTCCCCAGGTAGGGGTGTTAACAAACTGAGTAAAAAAACAATCCTGTACTAATTCCACCATCTCCAGTTCATTTTCAGAAGAGCCAGCAACAATGTCCCACTGCATCCCCGGTAGATTAAAATCACCCATAACTACCACATCATTTTTATTGCTCATAATCCTAATATCACTGTATAACAATCTGCTTTCCTTGGCAGCTACATTAGGTGCTCTGTAACAAACACCGACAATTAGGCTATTTGAGTTTTTAGGATCTAATTTTACCCATATAGCTTCTGTAGTTTTACTTATATCAGTAAGCTCCCTTGCCTGCAAGTTTTCCGTTACATATACTGAAACACCACCTCCCTTCTTACCTATACGGTCTTTACGGAACAACGTGTAACCATCCATATTATATTCTTGTCCATCCTTTTCTCTCAACCACGTGTCAGTTATTCCTATAATATCATAAGAGTCTGATGAGATAAAAGCCTCTAAATCATGAATTTTATTCCTAATACTCCTGGCGTTTAAATACAGACAACAAAGGGTAGGCCTATCACGGTGCCCACTTATAATATGATTTTTTGGGGCTTTCCGTTTCCCCCCATTTACATACTTAACTAACCTCCCTGCCCCCCAGTCCCTAGTTTAAACATTCTTCAACTACTCTACAAATACGCCTTCCCAGTACACTGGTTCCCCTCCGGTTCAGATGCAACCCATTTGGCTTGAACAGGTCCCACCTGTTCCAGAAGGTCCTCCAGTGCCCCATAAACCTAAACCCCTCTTTCCTACACCATCCTTTTAGCCACGCATTTAATCTCCTTATCTCAGCTAACTTAGCCTGACTTGCGCGTGGCACGGGGAGTATTTCAGAGAATACCACCCTGGACGTTCTGCTTCTAAGCTTATTGGCGACTTCTATAAATTTATCCTGCAGAACAGCCCTTCTACCCTTGCCTATGTCGTTGGTGCCAACATGCACCATGACAACTGGATCCACCCCAGCTGGGGCCAAAAGCTTGTCCACACGATCTGGAAGGTCTCCTACCTGGGCACCAGGCAGGCAAGACACCGTACGGTACCCTCTATCATGCGTGCACACATAACTGTCTACTCCCCTAATAATTGAATCCCCCACTACCACAACCTCCCTCTTCTTGGGGGGAGGGGGCTCCTCAGTGCCCAAGGGCCCACCTGCCTCCCCAGTCCCTTCCGGCTCTAAAGCTGGAAGCACCTGAAACCTGTTAGACACAGACACCTCAGGTGATGCTGCCTCTGTAACGTGTGTACGCCTTTTCCTGCGTCTACGACCTACGGTCACCCAGCTCTCTCGACCTCTCTGCTCTTCATTTTCCCTCCACCCCGCTAGTGGCGTACACACCATCTCCCTAAACGGCGTATTAACTAGCTCCTCTAACTCACTGTTGCATTGGATGAGATTGGAGAGATTTGATTTTGCCTAATTCGCAAGAGATGAAATAGCAATGAAAAATATCATATATCAAAGGATGACGGAGCAATGAAAATCATGCTTTTTATACCCTTCAAAGGACTAATAATAATAATAATAATAATAATAATAATTTACACTTTATTAATCCCCGTGGGGAAATTCTTTTTTACGCCTCCCTCAACTTGCTCTTTGTAGAGCAAGCTGTCCGCGAAGGGCAGCCACCTGTAGCGGCGCCCAGGGAGCTGGGGGTTGAGGGTCTTGCTCAAGGACCCGCAGACGTGCTGAGGCTGGGCTTGAACCGGCGACCTTGTGATTACAAGCACACGGCTTAGCCCACTGAGCCACACGCTGCCACTAGGCAATAAAGAAAAAAATCACAGGCTACTGTTATACAATATTTATTATTGTAAAATGTATCACATACCTATACGTAACCTGTAATAAGAATTGAAAAAAAAATCTTGACCTATTGTGGGTTACACTCTGGCTTACGACCTGTACTCAACTGGCGTGCAACTTAAAAATATTCCAAAAAACATTTCGAAGTTTCAACTTCTTTTTGGGTTGTGGAAATCCACAGGTTACTGAAACTGTGGAAACAGGGATATCACTGAAATAAAGATTGATCCTGTTCACAAGGATAAGCATCTAATCTTCTCATGCTTCTCTTTGCCATCACCAAGTGGCATTGTTTCAGTTTTGGGGCAATGTATTTAAAAATTTGAAAATTTCCTGTCTGCCATCCCTACATCCTGCCTGCAAAGTTTAAAAATTTGTACAATACTTTTAGAGTTAGCATGTTCACATGAGCAAGTGTCTTCTACAGCTGTCATATCCTTCCTTTGTGGCTTTGCATTAGCATTAATAAGATCCATCAAATACTTTGAGTTATCACATTACATACCAAAGTGTCTGAGGTAGCAGTGGAGGAGACTGGACTGGTACTAAAACCATATGCATTCCCTCAAAGTCCAGGGAATATGTGTGTTATACTTCCTTACCTTCCCTGCAGGGGGTGCACTGGCCACAACTTTCATGTTTGTAGAACTCGATCAAGCGAGCAATGGCTTTGATGACGTCCGTCTACAAGGATTAAAGTCTGTTAAACACATCTTGATCTCTTCTTATCTGTATAACTATGGACCTTATTACAATAAATACTACACAGAACATACCTCAATTAACCATACCAATTTCAGACTTACACGTTAACAGGGCTACATCTGTATGATTTTATAACAGGTCATGTACATCATCCACCAATCTGCTAACCACTTAGACACCAATCAGCATAACTGCATGTCTTTGGACTGCAGGAGGAAACCAAAGTCCCAGATGAAACCCACACAACAGGGGAAAAACTTACACAAATCCACATATACACCAGAGGTACAATTCACAGCAGTTCAATATCCAAGTTTATTCTGGTACATGTACAACGTTTAACACTAAAGTTTAGAGCACAGGTGTCGGACTCCAGTCCTGGGGGGCCGGAGCCCTGAACATTTTTGGATTTCCCCTCGTTTAACACACCTGATTCAACTTCTTGTGCTAATTACCACATAGCTGTTGAGCTGAATAATTTCTGGTGGAACAGGGAAAGAACTAAGCTACACAGGGCTCCGGCCTCCCAGGACTGCAGTTTGACACCCCTGGTTTAGAGACTAAACAAATTTGAGTTTATGACACCAATAATGAGATATGAGCAAAGAATAGCATGTAGCCAGGGCTTGTCCTTTGAAAAATGCAGGCGCACACAAATTTGTGCACCTAAAAAGTGCTAGGTGCACAATTTTACCTTTTTTGTGCGCCTAAAATTTGGTTGGACTTTGGTGCAATGGGTCAAAATGTACTTGTATTTGTACATATTTCTGTTTTTTGTAGTCCTAGTTGAGAATTTTGTCCTAGTTTTAATGCTTTAACATATTTTGTAGAAACCCATTTAAAGTGAATCACTTTTTATTGGTGAATAAAATTTGCAATTCAGAATTCAGTCTTTTTTGCATAAATACTTTGGAGATTGTCCTCAATTTGCATAACACTTGCTGCAGAAGGCTCAGAGGGGAAGAGCACCATAATATTAAGATTATATGGGCCAAAACTTAGAGATGGCATCCAATAATTTGTATGAGCCAAATTCTGTTTCTCCACTGAAATTGCATTTATTAGCCAGTGTCTTCTCTGAAAACTTCATTCTTGGATGAAGAACACATCAGCAGTGATCCCAGCAGCAGCCAATCCTTAACATGTATACAGCTAATACTAACTAGTTATGAAGATGCCATCTCTTAAGTGCTTGAGTAATTTTGAGTAGGTTGCCTTCCAGGATAGAATCTGCAACTAGACCACAGGGTGAGTAATGACAGTAGCCAAGGATATTGCTGTTGGACTAGGACTAGGAGTGGGGATAGCTCAATATTAAGAGTTGGACAATAGGGTTGGGTCGATAGACGATGGCATCGTCCATCGCCGATGGCCGATAGACATGACGATGCTGAGCCGACATCGCGATCCTCCGCCCCGCCCCCGCCGCAGCAGCAACCATGCAGCTCACGAAAAACACACACGTACTTAATCACACTATATAGTCAAATTAAATGCATGCTTTCAATTTCCGCATCTTTACTTATTTTATTATTATTATTATGAGGAAATAATAACAAGGAAGTTGTTAGCGATCATAATACAAATTACAGTGAACTCCAAACGAATTACACGAACTAGTTCGTTTACATTAATAAATGAGGCATACAGAAACAGCAGAATTTTTTTTTAGATTAAATAAACTACACCAAATATGCCTTTTTCATGGTTTTACCATAACGAACAGAACGTCTGCGCATCTTTTGCGCGGATAACTTGACCGCAAATCCTACACACCACTTCAGACGTATCTCGTGGCTGTCGTGTTTCATTCGGTCTAAAGCCAAAGTATTGCCAGAAAGGTGAATTTGCACTTTTTTTACTAACCAAGTTTGTCGACGCCATTATAACGACACAGATCACTGTGCCTATTCATGCCAGAGTCCCGCGGAAAAGTGATTGACAGCTGGTAATTTGTGTGTAACTTATCTTTATTTATTTATGGTTTGGTTATGGGTAAAACAAAGACCATGCGGGTCAGGTAGTGGAAACAGTAGGCTACAATTAATTAATTAGTTATGAATTAATTATTTAACAACAACCATCCCTCCCCTCCCCAAAAACGTTGCATTCTGACAGGGATGACCCTTAATTGCTATCCATGCTTTTTTTCGATGCCATTGTTGTCATGAATAATTCTGTGGAGCGTCGAGTGGTCACGTGACAAATTATGAGGCGCGTACAATTTAATTATTTTTTATTGATAGGCGCGCGTTTCTTTGTGCAGCTCTTCACCATTTTAGGCGCGTGATGGCGTGCACACGCAATTGCGCACCATAAAGGACAAGCCCTGATGTAGCCATTGTCAGGCAGGAAGACTCCCTACCGTTTTGTCCATGACGATGAGGGCCGCTGTGCCCAGACCAGTTTGTGCCTGGATCAGGCCATCAAAATCCATCAGCACATCCTCACACACTGAGCGGGGGATGAGGGGCGTGGAGGAACCTCCAGGGATGACAGCTAGCAAGTTGTCCCAGCCACCACGAACTCCACCTGGGGACAGGGTTCCATTCAGTCGACCTCAAAGCACAGATATGTTAGAGAAGCTCTCAAACTTATATACACAGACATTAATACAGGGTAAATACAGCACTGTGTCCAGTCTGCCCATTTCAGTGTTGTGTATTTTTTTATACTTTAAACTATGATGAACCCTCCCCTTGTCACTTGCTGCTTGTATGTTGCACCATGGTCCTAAGGTAATGTAATCTCATAACGCTGAAAATCTGAATATGGGTGGTATGACAAAGCCCACTTGAGATTAATAAAGCAGTTATAACAGAAGTTGTGTGTGGAAAAAGAAACAAAAGAAGAAAGAGAAGGGAGGTAAAGAGAAGGACAGCAGACAGCTAGATGGAGAGGAGAGTGCAGGAAGGAAGACCACCTGCATGCCTCTCTATCAGTTCCTTCATGGGAATGGACATCTCCTCCTCCACCGTGCAGGGATTGTTCACGTGACCAGAGATGTTGAAGAGCTTTGTTCCAGAGTTCCTCTCCCTGCCGAAACTCGCAAACCACATGCCACCACGACGGCAGATGGCAGGTGCCACGGAAACAGTCTCCACGTTTGCCACTGTTGTGGGGCAACCGAATACACCTAGAAGACAGTGAGGGTGATCACCACCACAATTACAAATCATCCAAGGCAAAAACTACCAGACCTGAGGTATTGTATGCAAGAATTTACTTGCAAGTAGGTTATAAGCTAGGGCTGGCTTTTGATCCTCTCAATAGACACACACAGCACCCATTTGGGAAACAGGGATCTGCCTGCCTCAGGACCTGCACCTACGAGTTACACATTTACTGATGCCAGTGCCCTTGTTAAACAAAGAGGGTTTTAAGGTCTCTTTCTCAGACCTAGAAACTCCACCTACAGTATGTAAAATAAAACTCAAAAGTCACTGAATTATAAACTAGGATATCTTGTTTATAAAGCAGGAGCAAAACAACAGTGACCCTTCACACACTAAACCTGGTCTCACGGAGCACTTCCTAACCTAAGGTCTATTTATAACGAACAATCTACTAGCTTGTTACAATGAATAATGATAAAGCCAGATCCTAATAAGAAATCAAGTTGATTAATCAAGTCAATAATAAATCCTCATAGTAGCAGCATAGATTGATAAAGACTGCACATTTATTTCTATGAACTGTAAAACAGGGGGCCCCAGCTATCTCACCCACGTCAGCTGGGAAAGGAGGCTTCAGCCTGGGCTTGCCCTGCTTGCCCTCGATGGACTCAATAAGTGCTGTCTCCTCACCGCAGATGTATGCTCCCGCCCCGCGGGTCACAAACACATCAAAGTCATATCCAGAGTCACAGGCATTCTTCCCAATCAGACCAGCAGCATAGGCCTCGTTAATCGCCACCTTAACGTCAAGAAGGGGAAATGGTCTCCATGGTGACTTTCAGAAAGCAGCTCTGCTCACCAGACACAGCACATAATAGTTTCATCCATTTGTCCTGTGATATTGCCCTCTTATATACAGAACATTAGCCATTGCTTAGAAAGCAGGCAGGTTAGGGCTCTACAGTGCCTCCTACAGAGGGGTTTGAGATGTGGGGCAAGGAGGTCATCTGATATCAAACCTGAACCATAATAAAACAGCCAGATGCAGGGCTGCTCAGTGGTCAGTTCTCATAAATGAGGATAATCACAGGCCGTGTGAAGGAAAACAGAAGCCCACCTGCAGGTTGGACGACTCGTTGTAGAATTCCCCACGGATGTAGATATAGGCGGCACGTGCCCCCATGGCATGGCCCGCAACCAGGCAGCCCTCCACTAACTTGTGGGGGTCATGCCGCATGATTTCACGGTCCTTACAGGTGCCGGGCTCACCCTCGTCGGCATTCACCACCAGGTACTTCGGCCTAAAGGGCAGGGTAAGGAGCAACACTGAAGGTGTGATCCAAAGGGCAATCAGGACAGACCTAACCAGCTTAAGTATCAGGAAACTCAGTTTGCCACCAGTGAGCTTACCTGCCATCACTAGGCTTGTTCATAAAGCCCCACTTCATGCCAGTGGGAAAACCAGCTCCTCCACGCCCCCGCAGGCCTGAGATCTTCACTTCATTGAGGATCCAGTTGGCCCCCTTCAGCAGGATCTCCTTGGTCTTGTACCAGTCACCACGCTTCAAGGCTCCCTTCAGCCTTGGAGAAGCCAGCAGTTAGCAGCAAGCCTAGCTATGTCTTTTTGGGACTCAAAAACATCAAGAAAGGTGCCTCTGTATTATGTGCTGTAAGCAGAATGCTGATACCTCCAGTCATGTCGGCCATAAAGGTTGGTGAAAATGCGATCCTGATCACTTAAAGGACCAAACTTTGTCTTCTTCGGCTCTCCCTAAGGAAAAAAGGAACAACTTTCAGAGGTAATATTACTAGGGGACAAAACTAAGGAAGATCTTAAGTCTGATGTCAGGGAATGGCCTGCTGTGAGTGAGCAATACCTGCTGGGTGGTGCTGTTTAACCGTGTCAGAACCACTAGGCACCCCTGATTGGCTGCAACTGGACCTCGCCCTGCCACACCAGCCAATATACGCGATATGGAGAGCATCTTCACGGCTGGCCAGAAGAGAGGGTTACACATCACATGACAGCAAACAGTATTTTAGAGATGGCATAGGCACAAAATCTAAAAAAATAATAAAAATAAAAACACTAATAGGATTGGGGGGAGGGGGTGTGGCGAGAGTATGAACCTGATCTGCTTTTAAATCAGAGACTTGTATTCACCCTAAAGTTTGAAGATTTTTGACTGATTTTTTATATTTGGCAAGAGACTGCAGAATTGGCACTTTAAGGAATAGTCAATTTTTGTGAAAGTTGTTACTGAATAAAACAAAGAATCAGAATTGTGTAAATCTTGTTGCCCGTGGATTTCTTCCTATACTGTAGTAGCATCGCAAAGTGGAAAAAGTATGATCATTATATTTTCCTATTCCTATTATGCGTTTTTACCTGAATGCTGAGTCCTTGTAGTGACATGTAGATCTGAAACTAAACTTAATTTATTGCACATTCCACTTATATAACAATGCCACGGAAGCTCTTTTGTTTTTAAAAACAAAATAATTAAAAATAAAACAATTTTACAATTGTCATTATTAAAAACAATAATAAATAATCACGTTATATTAGGTTAACAGTACGTGCAGAATTGCCACATTTTGCATAAAACTGCACTTACGTAAAGCAAGGTCGCATGAGAAAATTAACAGTAACATTAAGAAATACGTTCAGTAGTTGTGTGGCTGTTGAATAATCTGAATAAATGCAGAACACAAGATTGCTGTAATTTTTTTGACATACGGTAGTTCTAATTTATAAGATCATTTTCTCACACTAATATACGTAAAACAAATGGACTTAACAGAGGAAATTGACGTGGTTCAAAATAGTTTTAATGAGCACAGGGGAGAGCATTTAGTTTACGCGATGACCTTAGCGTCCGCTCTAACTGCTGTCACGGTTCGGGCACACAATTCTTTCTCTTGACCTTACAAAAATTCATAACTCCCGAGGACACACAAAAACGGCAGCACAGACAGGCAGCACAGACAGGCAACACAGACAAGCAAAACCAACATGTTGACCTAGTTAGACGCTCACCGTCTCGTCGAAAACAAGGAACCGTCGTCTTCTCCTACAAAACTTAATTTAAGCAAAAGAAGCCCGCAATCACTATTTACCTCTGACGAGACATCCTAACCCGGAAGCGGAAATATAACAATACAGTCAGTGGTACATGTGCGCCTGCCCAAGAGAGTCTGGCTGCAGTAGATGTCGCGTTGAATACAGCCGTCTATGGGAGCGAATGCGTCAACAGAGCCGCCATCTTGAGACGGGGTAGCGCTCCTCTTAAATGAATGAACGTCTATCAGGGCCAAGGTGGCTTAGAGCAGCGGTTCCCAAACTAGGGTACGCAAGAGGCTGTAGGGTGTACGCGAGGGAGCGGGGGGAATCACGAATTCGAACAACGAGACAGTCAGTAATTCTCACAACAGCGGAGTCGGTGACCTCCAAAAAAGCCGTAAAACACAAAATACAGTCGTGTTTATGTCATATGTTTTTGTGCTTATTAAATTTAAGTGTTTCCAAAGATTAATCCCACAACAGTAATAAAATAAATATCTTGCTTTAACATAAATACTAAAAGAATAGATCGCTTTAATCGCTATTACAGTTGGGTATGGGCACGCGGTCTTATTTAGAAAACATACAAAAAGAGACGCATATAATGTTTAATCATTCGTTAATTTGTATTTGTCCGGTCCAGGAGGTTAATTTTGGGGATCGTTAAAGTGATAGATCACCTATCTTGATTAAGCCTGATTCGGTTCGTTATATATATTATTAAAAAGTAAATATTAAGTAATAATGAGAATATGAACAACCATGGGAATTATTTTTACAGTGAAAACAATATGTATTAATTATATTGTATGTTCTTGAGTAATCGATAAAATCAGTAGGCCTATATGCAAGACATCAATCTGTAATAGTGGAAAATATGTCCAGTTGATATGTCCAGTATGATCTAGGTCTGTGTGTTCAGACAGTGTGCAATAAACAGAATTTTTAGGAACATGGCAAATGTTCACATTGCAGCATGGAAGTAGGTTCACTGTCACAACGCTGACCGGGGAAGCAGAGGCGAGGAGACATAGGATCGGGGAAATGCGGGGTTTAATGAGCAAAAGGAACACACACTAGCGGTAAAGCAGAATTACAATACTATGACAGGACTGGAGAAACAAACGGAAACACGGACTAAATACAATGGACTAATGACAAGTTTGACAACAATCAGGAACAGCTGGTAAACACGGGGAATCCACACAGGGTTAACGAGGGGGCTTGGCACACGGAAGGAGCGGACGATCGGGGCATGACACTCACTGGAGAGCTTTGTCACAGATAACTTAACTGTCTCTAACAGCGTCTAACCGCACATTAAATAAAGTCCTGCGTATTTTTCTATTCTGAAATTCTGCCATGGCATGCACCAGTATGATGCTGGTGCAACTTTCCCAGGACCCTAGTCAAAAATATCTGCCACTCTGGTCGCGGAAAACAAGCGCTAACGGAAATATATGAAAAACACGGGAGCGGTAGAAGATTTTTTTAAATTTGACGGGAATGGGACGGTACGGGAATGACATCCCACGGGACTGAACGGGATGGGAATGGGTTTTGAAAATTTGGCGGTTAAATTGGATGGGAACGGAAACCCTCCAACGCGAATGGGATGGGACGGAAACCAAAAACCTTTTCCGTGCCTATCCCTACTGTGAAATTCTCCCACCGGATAGCAACAATCTATTAGTAAAATATATTAATAAATTCATTTGGTGGTGAGAAATAATCGACTGTTCAGTATTTATTTTTATGCATGCGGTATATTGCAATCTATGTATAGACACTAATTAAGAGTCGTTGGTAGCAGGGGGTACGCGGCTGAGGAGCGTAAGATATAATTAAGACAGAAACCAGTATAGCACAGCGATTTGCAACCTTTGTAAAATAAAGTTTCGAAGGGTGGGAATAGCGTTTAATGGACAATCCCACTTAATAAAGCGAAAAAAAACCAATGGATGATTTGGGAGTCGATGTGGGAGTAAGCATTTGGCACTTAATTGTGCATACTTCTTTTGAAGATATTCATATTGAACTGCAAATGCTTAAAACAAGACGTACAAACGAGGTGGAACAGTACGTTATGTGTGTTTGTAGTAGCTTAATTAAATATTTTTGTCATAAAAATTAATATATAAAGTATAACAAAGTAAAAAGAGATATTCATCTTGTATTGGAATCAGATCGGAACTGAAATAATGTGGATTGGCCCATCCCTAATAGTTGTATGTAGAGTATGTAGCCTACTTTTGCCACATGGTGTTCTCTCAACTTGTGAAAGCAAGACAAAATAAATGAAATGAAATTAAAGTGATGGTTGTCGATGCCATCTTGAGTTTCAGCAATGTGATCACAAAGATTAACTATATCCTGGTCTGGGGTTGTCCCGTCCTTGGCCGCTAGCTGGGGTCTCATCGGGCGTGGTGGGGTGGGTCTCTCCCGGTCTGCGCCTGGGGGGGGGGGGGCGTTCCCTGCTGCTGGGCTGCCTGTGCCGCCCCTGAACACCTCGGTTGGCCGTCCCTGCCGGCTGTGCGGGGTCAGGGATGGGGACTAATCGGGGCCAGTCGGGGATCTGGCCCCGGTGCCGGGGGGGGCCCACTCCTGGCACGCCCTTATTGCTCCCCTGGGTCCAACACCACATTTCACACAACACTAGGGCCTTGAGGGGCGGTGGGGAGGTGCGCCGAGACACTGCCCCTCAATTTTTACTTACATGTTAGACACCACATGACACTAGGGCTGAGGAGGTGGGTTGAGGCAGGTGGGGCTCTGCCGTCTGCCAGCAGTGGGGTGCCCATGCCTCAACTGCTCGCCCACTTTTTGCACCTTAGTCATATACGCAGTCCATATTACATTAGGGCCTTGGGGGTGCGGGGAGGGGGATGGGGGACTCTGCCATCTGCCAGTGGTGGGGCCCTCATACCCGAACTGCACCCACTAATTTTAATGCATAGTAGACATAAACACACAACTCTCTCACACATGTACATGCACACTTCACACCAACATGGGTCAGGGAGGGGATGGGGGCTGAGGGGCCCCCCCTAACTCTCTGTCTCTGGCCCTGTGCTGGTGGGGTGGCCCGCCGGGGGGAAGACCCATCATGGGGGGGTTCGGGTGGCCCTGGCGGGTACGGGCGGCCTCCTCTCTTGGGCCGCGGGCCGGGTGGTGCTTGGCTCTGCTGCGCCGTGGTGGGGCCCTGGCGGGCGGTCCGGGGAATCTTGGGACGCTCTGGGCCCTGCTAGGCGGATTGGGGGGTTCGGTCTGGGCTGGGCGGGGTGTCTGCCGCTCCCCGGTCGCCGCGGGTCCGCTCCCGGGTGGGGGGGGGGCTCTTTGTATGGGCCCCCCTTGGATCATCCTGCAGTGTTGGGGGGGAGGCGTGCCGGGTCGCTGCGGTGGGCGGCGGCCCGTCCTCCCGGGGGACGGGCTGGGGGGGCTGGGGCTCCCCCGGTGTGTGGGGGGCCGTCCGCCGGGGGGTGGGGGGGGTGGTCCCGGTGGGTGGGGCCCTTCGGCCCTGGACCCGCCTGCCCCGGTGGGGTGGTTGCGGGTGGGGCTGGGGGGCTCGCCGCCCGTCCTCCCTCTGCGGGCCTCCCTGTGCGGGGGTTGGCGCCCCCTTAGTCCCTCGCGGGCTCCCTCTCGGGTTGGGCGGGTGGTTGTCTCTGGGATGCGTGGCTGTGGGCCCTTGTGCCGGGGGGGCAGTAGGGTGGCTTCGGTTGCCTGGTTCTCCTGCCTTCGCCTTGGGCCTGGGGGGGGGGGGGTGCTGCCGCCTCCCCTGACGGCATTAAATGCCAGCACATCCAATGACAAATCAGGTCACACCTACACTTGCACATGCATACAAGACTGGTTGAGCGATCAATATCATTATTATTATTACTTTTTAGGGTATGTTATAGATTTAGGAATTGAAATATACATATATAACGGTACGATTACGTGTGTGTATGCTACATATATATAATACCGATTTGTATTAATTATTATTAGTATCACTGATGTTGTTATAATTCTTGTTGTTTGATGAGTGTTATGTTTCTTATGGTTGTTTGTATTCTGTATTCCCCTATACTTCATCTTTTTTCCATCCCGCCTACATTATTAGTGTTATTATTTCTGTATACCTTTTTTTTTTTTTTTTTCTTTTCTCTCTCCCCCTCTCCCCATGGTGATTGATGTCTGTTATTGTTACGCTGTTGTTTTTGTACCCCCCCTGTTTTTCTCCTTTTCCACGGTACTGGTGAGTTCGGAGCGGCCACAATCTTTACTCTTGAATGTAATGTAAAATAAAGTTGTCCTCCGAAGAGGGGGGGTGGTGGTGGGCAATAAAAAAAAAAAAAAAAAAAAAAAAAAAAAAAAAAAAAACTATATCCTGGTCGAGAACCTGTATCTGCTTTCACAACCCTGTTCAGCAAAAGTCCGGCATCTTCGCTGGTGCTGACCGTCAAAGAAGCGTGGTTGAATGAGCTTGGAACCCCGTCCCAATATGGCGGCGGTATTGACGCATGCTGAGAGGCTGAATGCGGCATCTAGTGTTTATATCTATGGCAGCTGCTGTGGAGCGTGGAGTTTTACAGGAAGTGGAGTTTAACCAGAAATGGAGCGTGGAGTTTTACAGGAAGTGGAGATTTTTTTTTTTCCTTCAAAGTGAATTAAGAATTACGTCAATTTCAAAATAACTCGTTTGAGGAAAAAAAGGCTTACATTTAGAACCTTGCAACAATTACAACATGACAATAAAATAAAATAAACTTAAAAAAAAAAAATTACAGGGGTTGACATCTTAACATAATGTTCCATACATAATTGATACACTGGACTGTAGCACAAAAAACAAGAGACTCAGACATTGTTTCATACAGCTAATTTATAGACTGGTTATTTTCCAATAGCACTTTTAGATATGTTTTATATTGTTTAATTTCATTTTTAAAATAGTTTATATTAGGCTTACCGTTTTTCCATTTATTCTTATGTATATGGTATTTTCCCATTACAAAAATAATGTTCACCATTTTGGATATCTTTTTTGGCAGACCTTCCATGTCCATCCATGAAATTACAGTGAATTTCGGAGGAGAAATATTCCCTTCTTTCCTTTACATGTAGCTTTGTACTTTTGACAGAACATTGTTTTTACCATACACGTACCATATTTTTAACGTGTGTGTGTGCAAAACATACTGCAGTGAAATCTTTTAAACAGCAGTAATGAATTGTGTCTATTATTATTATTAATACATGTATAATTTGTAGGGTTTGTTTGAGAAAATATTAAGGTGTCTTGGTCCTTCTGCAAAACTTCGGCTCTCCATAGCGTTACTTAAATTTTTGCCTTTATGACAAATGTACCAGAAGGAAATGAATTATATCTATAATGTGGGACTGCTATTAAATCAACGAATATTGAAAACTCATTCAAGGTATCATGAAAATGTATATAGCAATTTAATTTTGCCAAATCAGCCATAATGTCTGGTGCTTTAGTGGGGTGAAGTGCAATATTTGAATATGTGGATCCTGGCTCAAGTACCGGTGCAAAATTTAGGGTGGGTACACATCTTAGACTAACACTGTTCGGTGTACATGTATGTCCACCACGTACATTTATGTAGGCTGCACACTATACAGTCAAATCAATTTAACAAACTGTGCAATGAGTGTTCTTTTTTAGTTTTCATAATTACACTTAACATAGATTTTTTTCCATTATAAAAACACATTTTTTAGTTAATTTATACACAACTTTCTGTCATAACTCAGTCCAAAAGTCGCTGCATGATGGGGATAATCACATCTCGAGTAATGTATGTCTGTCATAAGACATTGTTTGGGGAATGCACTTTGGTAAAGGAACAACTTCGTTAAGACATACCTTCAGCGTCTTCGTAACACCAAGAGACAACGTTTTTGGGAAAAACACCAAATATTTATTTATAGTAGATTTTTATCAGAGCAAAATGACCACAATCTTGCAAATTTTATTACTTTTACGTGTTTGGTAATAAATACAAATGTATGGGGGGGGGGGGGGGGGTTATTAATATAAACAATTATGATTGCATATTGCCGATAAAATGTTTCCTTTAAACTTCTTTATGAACACACACTACATATATTTATCATTAATCTGTTAATATTTTAATACTATAATGTAGATTATATGTACTAATATGTAAGTTATTATGATGCAAAATTCAGATGACAGAACATTTATTTTAAGATGATATAACAAATTAATAAGATGTATAAATACTACAGTATATAAAAATAAAAATGCTCATTACACATTGTAGTACTAAGAGAGCAATAAAAAGAGAGAGTGGAAGAGAGAGGAGGATAAAAAAGGAAGAGAGAGAAAAACAAGAAACACTAATTAAAGATGTCTTCTGATCAAACAAACAAAAAAATTTAAACATAGTAAGTACAATTATTACAACCAAACACCTTTCCTTTTCATGTACTTCTCAACTGATTCGTTGAAGACATCTTTCTCACTGAAAAGAAGAAAAATTGCTTAACTTTTACAGAATAATTAAAAATAAAACTCTCGATTAAATACGAGTACATAGCTTTGATCTAACGGAGGGCCTGCAAGGAACATTTCCTCTGCCTTCTTAAAATCAATATTATGAAGTGCAGATAGGCCATAGATGGTGCACTGGAATAAAACTCATGATTTATCTACCAAATAATAAGCTCAGCAACTTAATCAAGTGCATTCAAAATTAATTCAACACTTACCTCTGGCATCAATAATTCAAGAATGAACTTGATTTTATCCTCGATCAGCAAAATAATAGGGGTCCTGTCAAGGAATGTTTAAGGTATATGAAAGGTATATGGTTTTGCTGTTCATCATCCTCGAAATACACAGGAACGATGTAAGAAGATGGTTTCAGAAACCTTTTCAGATACTTTGATTTCTTCTTGCCCGTTAATATGCCCTATGACAAGGAAACACACTAATCAGTCATGCACCACATAGTATAATAATGCACTCTATAATTTTCAAATTACTGATTGTAAACTACACTCTCAATAAAAAAATTTATAAAATAAATTAAGAGCAAATATTTTTTTAATTGTAAAGCTCTAAGGAACTTACCTTGACTTAAATTATGATCTCCACATTACTCCAATCCCGGTTATTTCCTCCGTAACAACTACATTATGAAGTTAATTTGTATATTTTGTAGAAATTGTGGGATTCAATAGAATTATAAAGAACATACAATGAATAGAGGAAAAGGAGAACATAGCTTAAAGCAGGGCATGATGAAAAGCGGGGCGGGGGTTCATTCTAAAAAATGCAGTTAACTGAAACGAGAACTGACTGGCGCCGGCAAGGCAAGGTTACCTAATCAGGACCGATAGAGGGAGCGACAGAGAACATCAGCGGCCCTTACGTGTCTGCAGCCTTCCACAAGGACAAGTACTAACTGACTAACTAGAGTAAATGTCAAACATGTGGTTGTCACGTAGACGGAAGGTACCGAGAGAGGGGGGGAGATGCCCAAAGGGCTTTAAAAGGGATACAGCTGATACATATGGCAGAGCCTCCTCCTGTACATGCTGAATGTATGTCAGATGGTCGCTCCCTGATTATAATCAGTCAAGAGAATAAACCGGTGATTTGCAACTTCTCCCCGTGTCAGCGGTGAATCTCTTCTCATCCACGGACCCGGTGGAGATGGCGTACTCCAACAAAATACATGTTTTTACTTTAATAAGTCCACTGTTTTCTTGTCCAAAATATAAAATAAAATGGCTGCTTATTGTGTTGACAGATTTTGTTGTCATTTCTGGTTATTCATATAGATGCACAAATCAATTCTGAAGGCTGGTTCGTCACTGGAGCTTAATACTTGCAATGTTTGTTACAATAAGGTCCATTGTGTACTTTTTCCACCAACAAAATTTAAACCTGCACCACTATTTAGAGTGCAAAAACATGTTCAAGTCCATCTCAAAAATTCACTGGATTTTGTTTTATTTATTACTTTTAAACAGCTATGCGCAATTAGTTGTAACTGTGCTAACTTCTCTTGTTTCTCTGTTCAAAGGATACAAAATATGCAGATGTAACCTTGAGTGCAGACCCCAGGGACATTTCCACTGCCCACTGTGTTACAAAACAATACTGTGAAGCGGGGCCGGTTTTAGACGTGCATATATGAGGGGGTAGACAGAAATGTGAAGGGGGCACATGGTGGCGACGGAGGCGGGAAAGGGGTGGGGTGGTGGTGGGGGTGCTCTGGATAACTGTTTTTGTCATGTAATTGGATTGCACTTTGTCAGGCCTCTACCTTAAGACCTGTCCAACTTGGGGGTCCCACCTGAAGGCTAAGCTTCTGCTGGTAAAGCTCTTAGGGTCACTGAGGCACGCAAAGCCCCTGACCACATAAGGTGGCAATCCCTCAGGGGGAAAACTGAAAAATAAAACAAAAAAAAATTAAATTAAATATTCCTCATCAGATTAAAACAACTAAAAACATGACATTTACTTTAATTGGATGGCCTATATCAAACATATTTGAACCCAGCAAAACACTTTTCACTATTGCCAATATTAACAAAACTAAAAAGGCTAGGCTAAGTTATGAAAAAGAAAAAATCAATTCACCAAGTCTTGAAATATATATAAAACTGAAAAATTGAATTGGTCAGGGTTCATTTCACTACATGTCGTACTTGTTATAACTATGTATGTGACGAATAAAGAATCTTGAAATCACGACGAACAAGTCACTCAATGAGAATGAATGACGCAACCGACTGGCTAAGCTGCTTCTTGCGACGAGGTGGTTAAAATGGTATGGTCCACACTAGGGGTACCTGAAATCGTTTTACATAAAAATTTCCTAAAAGGTGAGGTTATCTTTCTTTTAAAAAAAAAAACAAAAAAAACATGTTAAGACCCCCCCAAAACTGCTATTTTTGTCTATTTGGGGGGAGGGGGGGTCTTGGTCTTGATCGGGGGTACTGTACCCCCCAGTACCCCCCGTAATTCGAACCATGATCTCACGAGTCGCTATGATTATGACGAGAGAGATTGCTGATTCCTCTAAACCTCCCGAGATTGCTGATATGAAACTGTGCAGTTTGTGACACGTTTCAACATTTTAGATGTACAAAGTATGTTATTATTAACATGATGAATCATGTTAATAATAGTAGTTTGATAGGTTAACTAGTGAATTCTGGCAAGCGTTTTTTATGCTATCTTGCAGGCTATTGTGGAAGCATATTAAGTTAAAGATTCCTTTTATTTATAAACGGGCCATCGACGTTTGGCAATTTATTGCCACTAAATGGCTATGAAAATATATAGGCATGGGCCAAACCAATATGTTTTCTTTGGTTCATGATTATTTTTTAAGGAGACGCCTTTAACAACAGATCTTGAAACTGCTACAGAGTGGTTGAAGGTAAATATCAATCTCTTCAGCGCAGTGTTCCTGTCACGCCCCGCTCCGTCCGCTCCTAGTGTGTGCCATGCCCCCTCATTATCCACGCGTGCTTCCCCGATTGTGCCCAGCTGTTTCTTTTGCCTTGTCCTGTGTATATCAGTCCGTGTCTCCCGATGTATGCCAGATCCGTCATTGTATTGTCGCGTATTGTCCGTTGATGTCCACGCTTGTCCCTCCTTGGCTTATTAAAACCCCCGTTCACCTGACTTCCTGGCTGCTCTCGTCTGCTTCCCGGCTCGCCCGATCTCCGAACGTGACAGTTCCAGCCACGCTATCTGGAGATGGAGGAGGAAGCTCAGAGGAGAGCTGTGCAAAAGATGTACGATTACCCAAGCTTTTGATATATTTGCTATATAAATGCAGCCTATTTACCATTTTTTACGTTCACTAAAATTTAGATTTATATGCATGCTGTATCTTAAAAAGGAACGAAACTGACTTTCAAAACTTTTCCACAGGACTGTTTTGAACAAAAGTAACGGCTATCCGTATAATACCATTTATCCGTATAATACCATTTTCCACTATCTCTATAATACATAATAAAGTATAGTATAATGTAGTATAGTATAATGTAGTATACTATAACTTTCTACACAGTTCTCATAGGTTACAGTAGTGGCGTACAAGACTCCGTTCTGAAACCGCAGCGACGAAACTTGCGCCTAATGGTGCGTTCGATTATTTCTCTCCAAGTCGGAACTCGGATGAAAACGTCACGATACGTCACGAAAAACATCACTTCCCGTCGGAAACACGCCCCTTTTATGACGTTGAAGTCGGATAGAATTGGTGCGTTCGTTTTTCTCTCGGAACTCGGAAATTCCGAGTTCAGTGACATCACGTCCGACAATCTCCCGTTCGAGCTACCCACATCTCGGAACAAACATGGCTGCCTCCATGAACACGTTGCTGTGTGTTGTTGCTTTATATTTTAGCAGATTTGGAGTTTTCCAAATGAAGAAAATGGAGAAATTTAGATTTTTCCGAGAGACAAACAAGAAACACGAACTAGTCAAACCACATTAAAAGCTTTATAAAATATTTTAGTACATTCATAGCGATATTCTTTTTTCGAACAGTAAATAAACTACAAACAAACCAAGTCGCCATGTTGAAATTACGTCACAAGGGCAACTCGGGCAACAAAATCTTATCCGACTTCAACGTCATAAAAGGGGCGTGTTTCCGACGGGAAGTGATGTTTTTCGTGACGTATCGTGACGTTTTCATCCGAGTTCCGACTTGGAGAGAAATAATCGAACGCACCAAATTTTCTTCTCCGAGTTGCCTCTGTGTCGTCATTTCAATATGGCGTCTTACACAGTCAACAGTAAGTGTCCCACTACTTCTGTACTTTATAAACATTTCAAAATGTTTATTTAATGAAATGTATCAATAGTTATAAATGTAATCGCAAGCAGTCTTTTTATAGAATACTGTGTCATGAGCGTAAACATTATCCTAGCGTGCAATATCGGTATTTTTTAACAAACTTGTGTCGTTTGTGATTTGCTTGCCTCACGAAACAAGCACGTCGCCATGAATCTGCCAGCATATTATAAAGCTTTTACTGGGATTTCATTAGTTAGTGTGCCTTGTTTGTTTATGCCAGGAAAAAGAATCTCGCCCCAAATCTGCTACAGTAATATGAAGCTTTTGATGGTGTTTAATCTACGTAGTGTTTCAAGTTTGTGATTTGCTTGTCTCTCAAAAGAGGTATATCGCTTCGAAATTAGTTTTTTTTTTATGTCATTTAATGATGGTTTCCTATAAGTTTATGTATCGTGTCTTGCAGTTTTCGCGGACAGCAACATGGATTTGTTTGTCGATCCGGAGAGGACAAAGCCTTTGTCGGCCCCCCTGTTTCAGGCGGCGTGGGACCCGACCACATTTTATCTGGATGAAGCATTGACCGTGCGAGTTAGCATTGTCCCTGCAAGTAAGTTATGATTTATATGTATGTTCACTGTACTGTTGTTTGTTTGTTGTTCTCTTCCAGAGACAGAGGCAGCTAAAGAAAATATAGTGGGGGATTGTTTGGAGCCACAGCCCTCCACCTCCTCATCCTACTCCCCGAACATGTTCTTCACAAAGGAACAGACACTATTCCTGATTGATCTTATGCGGGACTATACAGATTTAAACGGTGAAGGTCCACCCAAGACCTTCCAGGAACTGAATCACCGCATGAGGGACGGCAAGAACAGGAAGAGGCAGATGTGGACAGAAATGGCCTCAAAACTCTCCACGCATTTTAAACAGCACTTCAGCCATGAGAAGGTGTCCCGAAAGTGGCATACATTAGAAGAGGCGTATAAACGGGTAAAGGACAATAATAGGACGACTGGCCAAGGACGAGTTAAGTTTCAGTTTTACGCTGAAATGGACGACTTGCTTGGCAAACGTCACGATGTGGACTTCCCAGTTGTCGGGACAGCTGGGGGAGTGGAGGTACGTAATGCAGAAGTCCTGGGCGGCCAGACAGAGGCATTATGTACTCCACCCCCCAGCACACCAACAGGAAGGCTGCCACCGACCCAGCCACCAACCCAGCCACCAACCAAGCGAAGAAGGCAGGAAAATGGCTTTGCCGCTGTTCTGGACTTCTTGAAAGACTCAGAGACAGCAAGCCAGAGGCGTCACGAGGACACGATGCAGCTGCTTAGGTCCTCACAAGAGGAATTTGTTTCATTGATGAAACTGCTCATTGACCGGCAGCGGGTTGATCACCCATGATCTACAGTAATGGACTCATGTACAAAGTTGTTGTTTGCGCACTTTTTTATTTAACACTTATTTTGCACTGACATTGTGGAAGCACATTTGCAAATGTATAGCACTGTGAAATTCAAAACTGTTGCACTACTTTTGTAAAATAAATGTTCTATGTAAAATCCATGCTCTCATTGTGAACACTTAAACATAGGACAAATTTATTCAATTATCAACATCAAATGCACATTCATGATAAGAGTATAAAGTATAATGAAGCTTGATTGACATTTAGGCATCAATATCTGCCTCCTCCGGACAGCCTCCTGGGTGCTCCTCACATACCTCAGATACACCAGCACACATGTTGTGCAGAAAACATGCAGCCATTATTATCATCACTACAAAGTCCATGCGAGTGTTCTGCAGGTGTCTCACACGCCTCCACTTGCACTTCATTCTTCCAAATGCATGCTCTATAATCACTCTTCCACGGCTGACCCTGGTGTTTCGCTCCTGGTCCTCTACAGTAAGGGCTCCATTATCCCGTTTTGGTGTCACAATAAAGGGACATGCTTGTCCTATATATGCGCTGTCTCCCAACAATTTGTAGTCCCCCATTTTTTCTTGCCAGTCCAAGTAAAAATGAGAGGCCCTCAGCATTCTCACATCATGCACCCTTCCAGGTGGACCTACAAAAATGTCTGTGAAACGCCCTCTCACATCACATATCCCCTGGAGCAGAACAGAGTAATATGACTTCCTGTTCATATAGTCACCTCCTCTGATCTTTGGCCTCTGCACTCTTATGTGACATCCATCAATAGCTCCAATAATCCCATTGATGCCGCACAGCCTGTGGAAAGCAGCTGATGAGGCTTTCTTCTCGCATGAAGTTGGCCAGGAGATAAAGAGGTGCCCAAGAGTAGCAAATAGCTGAAGTACTTCAGTCACAGCTTTGTGTGCAGTTGACTGTGAAATGTTAAACTTATCAGAAATCTCTCTGAAACTGTTTTGGTTTGCCATGTACCACAAGAACATCAAGACCTTCTGTCTTACAGGAACAGGTGGAAGCCCTCTGGTCGGTTCCTCTGTTAGCCCCTGTTCCTGTAGCTTCAGCAGAAGATAGTCACACTGAATTTTGGTCACTCTAAGATGGCGGAAAAACGTGTAGTCGTCCATGCTCATCATTCGTTCCCATTCTATGCCCGTCTTCACAACCACCACCCGATGAGTTAAATGGGGGGTAGCACAGGCTACTGCAATCCTGGAAAAAAAACGATAAATTTAGTTGTCGTTATTCTCAGTCGACTATTTCACGCGCGAGTTTAAAGAACTGGATTTTCAGTTATACACGAGGTATTTTCGCCGTTTTCCTTAAACAGTAAAACCGTGGCGATCAACCGTAACCATAGAATTTCGCACAATATGTCTTCAAAAATAAGTATCAACAGTAATTCCAAGCTGGGACCGTTTTTTTTACTATTACACAAATTTAAAAAGCGTTACAGATGAGTCGTAGTTCGTCTGTTTCTCGCTGGTTATATCACAATAGCTGTAAATTGTGGCCGGAATCATACAAAATTTGCTTATTCCTCTCTTTTTTGTGGGGGTATACAAAGTAACACATACCTTTTTCTCCGTTCTTCCTCTTCGGTTTGTTCTTTGATGTTTAGTACTCTTTGCGAGAGTTTTTTGTGCTCGGACAACAGCAAAAACACCGTGTTCATGGAGGCTGCCATGTTTGTTCCGAGATGTGGTAGCTCGAACGGGAGATGGTCGGACCTGACGTCACTCAACTCGGAATTTCCGAGTTCCGAGAGAAAAACGAACGCACCATAATACAGCGGTGACGTGACTTTGACGTAACTTCCGGCATAACACTGCTGGCTTCCAACTGGTGGCCAGAAGTGGTGTTGTGGTGGCATTGCGGTGCTGCATTTGGATAGTATTGGGGGGGCTGCCGAGTGCTGTGTGAGCCCGCGCACAAACAGAACGCGGAGGGAAAGAGCGAACAAGAAGTGAAACTTATCATCTCGTTTGTGCCTTTTTCAGTGGATTTTTCAGCTACTGTAGTAAATCTTGTCTATATTCAGTTTGTGGGTAATCTATTATTTTCTTCCTCAACTTCTAAAAGTTTGATTTATGGGGGAAGGACGTTTGTTTAAGGGGGCGTTGCCCCCTCTTGCCCCAGCGTCGAGCCGGCCCCGGTGTGTGTGTGTGTGAGAGAGAGTGAGTGAGTGAGTGAGTGAGTGAGTGAGTGAGTGAGTGAGAGTCATGTGCAGGTAACTTGATTTTGTATCCTTAATTTTTTGCCTTGTTAAAATCATCAAACTCATTACTTTTTTCCACTAACTATAGGTAATCATTACAGGACAGTACAATGCTGGTTACCACTGGTTGCCCTCAGATGGGGTGAGGGGAGGTGGTGGTGGGCTCCCGCCAGTTAGACGGGCTTCAGCCTTTTTTCTATTAGCTACATGACAGAAAGAATATACTAAATCGTGTTTAATAAATAGTTAATTGATCGTGTAATCAATTACCTTTTTGCAGAATGTTTTTGTGTTTCATTTTGACTTGGCTCAAAGTTCTTCTGTCTCCAGAAGGATTACACCTTATTACATAAGAAACCATATATTCCTAGTCGATACACATTGTTATTTTAACCTAAAGAAATGAATGGCAGGAAAAGCAAATGCTTTCATAGTGATTTAACAGTAAAAGGGATGCGGAAGGGTTATGTGTTTAATTATTTTGCATTATAATAAAAGGGGAGGGTTTGCAGGTTTGGGGTATATCAACCCAGAGGTTAAGATTTACCAAATGGTAAGTTAACCAAGCTTTCTGGAATACCCCCCTGACGTCACAACCATCAAACATCAGGGGGGTATTCCAGAAAGCAGGTTATGTGACATACCCGGGTAAGTTTAAGGGTAAGTTAGTGGATAACCTCAACTTTCGGTTCCAAAAACGGAGGTTAACTTTCTGGGTATGTACGTAACCATAGCAGCTTACTCTCTGAAGATAACCTGCTACTGAGCAGGTTATGTTCCAGGGTAAGTTTGTTGCAGAAGGTTACTGAGCATGGCGTGCCCTTTTGATGACGATCCTGTGGACGTGGAGGCATAAATTATACAAGGTTTTTTTCGCCGGGAGAGAGTTATAAGACCGCGTATTGATGTCTTGTCATTTCCTAATGATTATTTGAAAAAGCGTTATCAGTTTTCAAAAAAATCGTTCATTTACTTAACATCTCTTGAAACCGCATATTGCAAATGTCACAAACCCAAACCGCGGGTCTGCGCTTAGCACAGAAAACATTCTGTACATAGCACTTCGGTTTTTTGCGTCAGGGCATTTTTTGTACAATATGGGCGACGCAGAGCATATAGGAAAGGCAACTGTGTGTAGAGCCGTTCGCATAGTATGTCTGGTACTTAACGCTTCTTACACACGTTTATACAGTTCCCTGTCCATAAAGCTCTGTGTGTTATTAAAGAGGAATTCCACAGAGTGGTAGGTTTGTCCTTTGTAGTAAAATCTATGATGCATATTTAATATGTAGTCATACTATTTATATCTATAGCCTACATGTATTCATCCTGCACACACACACACTTGATACTTCCCTATATGACTTTCTATTTCAGGGTTTCCAAATGTAATTTGGAATACATGTAATACATGTATAGTGACAATAAAAGGCATTCATTCATTCATAATTGGGTGCATTGATGGCACCTACATTCCTATTAAAGCTCCTTCAATAAATGAGGGAGACTATGTTAATAAATAGATAGATAGATGTCTTTATTGTCACTATACAAGTACAGCGAGATAGCGGAGGAAATCTATTCATAGTATCAATGTGCAGGTAACTTGATTTTGTATCCTTAATTTTTTGCCTTGTTAAAATCATCAAACTCATTACTTTTTTCCACTAACTATAGGTAATCATTACAGGACAGTACAATGCTGGTTACCACTGGTTGCCCTCAGATGGGGTGAGGGGAGGTGGTGGTGGGCCCCCGCCAGTTAGACGGGCTTCAGCCTTTTTTCTATTAGCTACATGACAGAAAGAATATACTAAATCGTGTTTAATAAATAGTTAAGTGATCGTGTAATCAATTACCTTTTTGCAGAATGTTTTTGTGTTTCATTTTGACTTGGCTCAAAGTTCTTCTGTCTCCAGAAGGATTACACCTTATTAAATAAGAAACCATATATTCCTAGTCGATATACACATTGTTATTTTAACCTAAAGAATGAATGGCAGGAAAAGTAAATGCTTTCATAGTGATTTAACAGTAAAAAGGATGCGGAAGGGTTATGTGTTTAATTATTTTGCATTATAATAAAAGGGGAGGCGATGTCAAATTTGCAATTTAATACACACGCATTTACTCTGTCCGTTATTTTTTGCCAAGCCAACTCTTTCTTTAGTCGATGCAGCCGTATTGCTTTTTTTCATTATTATTGGCTTGAATTCCTCATATGCGTGCATTAAAACTTCCAACTCCGCCTCTGTGAAGTATGCCGCTCTCTTTTTTTCACTTTGATTTTCCATTCTGACTCGTGAAATCGGCGATGAATTGAAAACGTCTTTATGTATGCACGGTGCACGCGCATTAACTCTGGGTAAGCAATAGGAGGTTGATTGAACTTACTCTTCTCAGGTGTTTTGGAACCGACATACTCATGGTATGCGGGTTTGGGGTATATCAACCCAGAGGTTAAGATTTACCAAATGGTAAGTTAACCAAGCTTTCTGGAATACCCCCCAGAACCATACTACTACTACTACTACTACTACTACTACTACTACTACTACTACTACTACTACTACTACTACTACTACAACAACAACGAACCACTGAGGAACTAAACAGAAGCAGGAACTAAAATACTAAAGGGGTAACGAGACTAACACAGGACAGGTGAGACTAATTAACAATGACCAGGGAAACAGGGCACAGGTGAACCTAATAAACTCAAAGGAACTAAAAACAGGGAAACTAAAAACTAACCAAGGAAACATAAACCAACACTAGGGAATTACAAACAGGGAAAGACAAGCAGGGGCACAAGGAACAAAACCAAATACAAAAAACACCAGATACAATAACTAGAAACACTAAGGAGCAACATACCAAAACAGGAGGCAGGATTCAAACACAGGACAGAAGGGTACACAAACAACTACATGCTCAACACATTGAGCCACATGACCAGACAGCTAACAAGGGAGAACAAAGACTAACATAAAAAATGGGATGACCAGCAACGCCTGCTGGTCAAACGGGGAAGGGACACGGTAGGACCACAGCAGGGGCTGACCCTGACAGTACCCCCCACCTAACGCGCGGACACTGGACGTGCACAAGGGCACTGCCAGGGCCACAGAGAACGGGCGGACAGGACAAGGACGTAGAACAAGACAGGGAACCCACTAACAAAAACCAAGGAACTGGACAGACAGAATCAAGAACTCAGACAAGAGGGGAACAAAAACAGATAGGGCAGACACCAGGAGCTGGGGCAAGAAGACTAGACGAGGGATCACAGTAGGGGGCAGAACTTGGGGGCCAGGAACAAATGCACGAGGCAGAAAACAAAATGGTGTAGGGGAACCGGAAGGGAAAGGAACAAAAGGAGCAGCGCGAGGGAAAGGACCAGGGACATAAGACTGGGACGGAAATGGGGCAGATAAACTGAAAGGGAAGGGCAAAAATGGGACTTGTTGGGGCAGCTGGCCAGGAAACAGACATGGGAAAAGTCGGGTAGGGTGAGGACTTTGTGGCCGACTGGAGGGCGAGGAGGTACGGACTGCAGGACGGGGACAGGAACTGGAGGATGACGATGACGGGACTGCAGGACTGGAACTAGGGAGCAATGAGGAAGAGACTGCAGGATGGGAACAAGGAAGGGAGTGCAGGACTGGAAGGTGATGAGGTGACTGCAGGACTGGGACAGGAACTGGGACTTGATGGCGACGAGGAAGGGACTGCAGGACTGGGGATGACGAGGAGTGGTCTGTAGGATGGGAACCGGAAGGTGACAAAGGAGGTAGTGAAGGACTGGAGGGTGATGAGGAGGATGGGACTGTAGGATGAGGACGGGAACCGGAGGTCAATGACGAGGTGACGACGGCAGGACGGGAACAGGGACAGGAGGGCAACGACGAGGAATGGGAACTGGAGGGCGAAGGGGGAGGGACTGGGTCTGGGCGGTTGGTTCGCCTAGTGTGTCCCCGTCTCCCCTTTCGGGAGACAGAGATCCGGCCTGGCCCTCTGCTGGACCTCCACCAGTGCCATGCAAGGTCCACTTGGGTGGAGGTAGGAGTCTGACATTTGGGGATTGGGGCCAGGACGGCCTTGGGCAGAGATGCAGGGGCAAAGACAAAAGGCATGGCCCCCTGTGGGCCGAGCGTGGGCATCGCGGCGGCGGCGACCCCCTGTGGGCCGGGCTCGGGCATCGCGGCGGCGGCTGCGACTTCCCCTGGGCAGGGCTCGGGCATCGCGGCGGCGGCTGCGACTTCCCCTGGGCAGGGCTCGGGCATCGCGGCGGCGGCTGCGACTTCCCCTGGGCAGGGCTCGGGCATCGCTTCACTGGAACCTGGGTTAGGTACCTCAGGCGACCCTGCCAGATCCACTAGGTGCCAAAAAACCTTCTCCAGCCTACGTACCTCCTCCTCCGGTGATGCAGGAGAGAGCTGGAGGAGTCGGTTGCTGGCTTCTGTCAGGGCCCGGCACAACCACGGTGACTGGAGGACAGTTGCAGTCAGGGATAACTGTTTCCAGATGGCCTGAAGAGAGCGGAGCTCCTCCAGACGAGCCTGAATGGTGACCAGAACTTCAGGGGGGGCAGGTGTCCCGGAGCCTGGGGATCGTCCTTTGGAGTGGTTTGTTCTTTCATGGTTCCGGGCGGCTCGGGCGCGAGAACGAGGCATAGTGCACAAAAAAAGGTGGACGACCCACTATCGGCTCAAAGAACACAAAAATGGGGTTTATTAAACAAAACAGAAAACACTATAACTCTCTGGGGTCGAGTATGTCGTCGGCGACATCGTGTACTTTTCGCGTCTATTTCAGTTTATATCTCGCTGAAATCTTAATGTAGAATCATGAAAAAAGCGCTGGCTAAATCCGTAATCTGTCTTCTTTTCAAAACGTCCATTGTCGGAAGTATTAAAGTTTTTTTAACTAGGTTAAATCGGCAAAAAAGTAAACCATGTCATCTTACTTTGTTTTACCTGCATCGGGGGCGTGTAGTACCGCTCTCACCCGAAGATCGCTTTTCACATTATAAATAGCCGCATTAGCGCGTATTCAAATCGCATTCGCATGGTAATTTGATTAACAGCGCAACGGTGAAACGCAATCCAGATACATCCCCTTCAGTGCCATAAAAGGGGGTTGGGGACGTGCCCAGGTGACAATGGCTCATTCATACACATGAAAGTTGCTACATATTCAATGAAAGGAGCCAGAAATAGTGACGAGTTAGGTTTTTCTTATTTATTTATCCAAATGAATGTTGCATCTACACCATTTAGTCATCTTCATGTAGCCAAGACTTTGGTGATCAGATATCTGGGATCAAAACAAACTGCCAGCATTGCTTACTATGTACTTTTATAATGTTTCTGCAAGTGTTCCAAACTGAATTTTGCAATGTCTATACTTTGATGTCAAATTTCAAACTTAACAAAAATCTGACATATTTACAATATATATTAAAATAAAGATGAGTGTAATGGCAAAACAAATATATAAGAAATAATTTATTTGCCATGAATTAAGTTTATGATATTTGAAGAAATGTGTGATCATGCCCCAGTCAGTGAAAGTGTGTTTCCTACCCCTAGACCCCAAAGGGATAAACACAACAAAACCAAAAGACCACAAGGGGTCAAAAGGGGATTAACAAAGAATAAAGAACAAAACCTAAATACACATCTAATACTGAGAATATCTGGGGGGTATTCCAGAAAGCTTGGTTAACTTACCATTTGGTAAATCTTAACCTCTGGGTTGATATACCCCAAACCCGCATACCATGAGTATGTCGGTTCCAAAACACCTGAGAAGAGTAAGTTCAATCAACCTCCTATTGCTTACCCAGAGTTAATGCGCGTGCACCGTGCATACATAAAGACGTTTTCAATTGATCGCCGATTTCACGAGTCAGAATGGAAAATCAAAGTGAAAAAAAGAGAGCGGCATACTTCACAGAGGCGGAGTTGGAAGTTTTAATGCACGCATATGAGGAATTCAAGCCAATAATAATGAAAAAAAGCAATACGGCTGCATCGACTAAAGAAAGAGTTGGCTTGGCAAAAAATAACGGACAGAGTAAATGCGTGTGTATTAAATTGCAAATTTGACATCGCCTCCCCTTTTATTATAATGCAAAATAATTAAACACATAACCCTTCCGCATCCTTTTTACTGTTAAATCACTATGAAAGCATTTACTTTTCCTGCCATTCATTCTTTAGGTTAAAATAACAATGTGTATATCGACTAGGAATATATGGTTTCTTATTTAATAAGGTGTAATCCTTCTGGAGACAGAAGAACTTTGAGCCAAGTCAAAATGAAACACAAAAACATTCTGCAAAAAGGTAATTGATTACACGATCACTTAACTATTTATTAAACACGATTTAGTATATTCTTTCTGTCATGTAGCTAATAGAAAAAAGGCTGAAGCCCGTCTAACTGGCGGGGGCCCACCACCACCTCCCCTCACCCCATCTGAGGGCAACCAGTGGTAACCAGCATTGTACTGTCCTGTAATGATTACCTATAGTTAGTGGAAAAAAGTAATGAGTTTGATGATTTTAACAAGGCAAAAAATTAAGGATACAAAATCAAGTTACCTGCACATTGATACTATGAATAGATTTCCTCCGCTATCTCGCTGTACTTGTATAGTGACAATAAAGACATCTATCTATCTATTTATTAACATAGTCTCCCTCATTTATTGAAGGAGCTTTAATAGGAATGTACTGTAGGTGCCATCAATGCACCCAATTATGAATGAATGAATGCCTTTTATTGTCACTATACATGTATTACATGTATTCCAAATTACATTTGGAAACCCTGAAATAGAAAGTCATATAGGGAAGTATCAAGTGTGTGTGTGTGCAGGATGAATACATGTAGGCTATAGATATAAATAGTATGACTACATATTAAATATGCATCATAGATTTTACTACAAAGGACAAACCTACCACTCTGTGGAATTCCTCTTTAATAACACGCAGAGCTTTATGGACAGGGAACTGTATAAACGTGTGTAAGAAGCGTTAAGTACCAGACATACTGTGCGAACGGCTCTACACACAGTTGCCTTTCCTATATGCTCTGCGTCGCCCATATTGTACAAAAAATGCCCTGACGCAAAAAACTTTTTTTTTTTCTGTGCTAAGCGCAGACCCGCGGTTTGGGTTTGTGACATTTGCAATATGCGGTTTCAAGAGATGTTAAGTAAATGAACGATTCTTTTGAAAACTGATAACGCTTTTTCAAATAATCATTAGGAAATGACAAGACATCAATACGCGGTCTTATAACTCTCTCCCGGCGAAAAAAGCCTTGTATAATTTATGCCTCCACGTTCACAGGATCGTCATCAAAAGGGCACGCCATGCTCATTAACCTTCTGCAACAAACTTACCCTGGAACATACCCTGCTCAGTAGCAGGTTATCTTCAGAGAGTAAGCTGCTATGGTTACGTACATACCCAGAAAGTTAACCTCCGTTTTTGGAACCGAAAGTTGAGGTTATCCACTAACTTACCCTTAAACTTACCAGGGTATGTCACATAACCTGCTTTCTGGAATACCCCCCTGGAATACCCCCCTGGTAAAGACAAGCAGGGGCACAAGGAACAAAACCAAATACAAAAACCACCAGATACAATAACTAGAAACACTAAGGAGCAACATACAAAAACAGGAGGCAGGATTCAAACACAGGACAGAAGGGTACACAGACAACTACATGCTCAACACATTGAGCCACATGACCAGACAGGTAAAAGGGGAGAACAAAGACTAACATAAAGAACGGGATGACCAGCAACGCCTGCTGGTCAAACGGGGAAGGGACACGGTAGGACCACAGCAGGGGCTGACCCTGACAACATTATGACTTGTAATAGGTCTTCATCTAAAGTTAGCAGCGTCACCCTTGCCAGCTGGAATGTCCGGGGATTAAATAATCAGATTAAAAGAGCCAAAGTTTTCTCTCATTTAAAATCTATTGCTGCCGACATATTCTTGCAAGAGGCACTCTGAACAAAGGCGACTGAGATGCAGTTGGATCTCTCAGGTATTCCAGTTATCTTTCTCATCCAAGGTCAGAGGGGTAGCTATTTTAATTCGTAAATCTGTTCCTTTTAAGCACATATTGACTATCAGTGATCCTAATGGTCGTTATGTAATTGTATCAGGTCTACTTTCCTCAACTCATGTCACATTGCTGAATGTGTATGAACCTAATTTTGATGATCCCACCAAATTTTTTAATCTCTTGCCAACTACTGTTAACACACATCTGATAATAGGCGGCGATTTCAACTTAGTATTAGACCCTGTTTTGGACAGATTTCCTTCACGCACTGATATATCCTTGACTAACTCTGCTGTTGTTCTTAATGATCTGATGGCTTCCCTTGATCTTGTTGATATCTGGAGATTAAAATATTCAACAGACAAACAGTATACTTTTTTTTCGCAGGTTCACAAATCATACTCTAGGATAGATTTCTTTTTAATTGACTGTAAAATAATTTTGTGTGTTAAATCTGTCACGCCCAGCTCCGTCCGATCCTGATGTTTGCCGTCGTGCTTCCCCGGTCCTGAGGGAGAGAGTGGCAGTTTGGCTGCCCCACCTGGGGTACGCCGCCTGGGAGCCGCCCCCCGACTTACCACCTGCCTCCATCCCGGTCTCGAGCAAGACGGCAAAGGCTCCAGCCTTAGCCTCCCAGCGAAAGACGAGTCTTCCAAAGCGCAAGACTGAGCTTAACGCGGCTTCTGCCGCTCAACCCCCCAGCTCTGGAGAACTGCCTGGGCAAAGCACCCAGGGCAAGGACCTGCCCTGGGTCCCAGAGGGCCCCGCTCTTCCTAAGAGGAAGAGGCGCAGGGGAAAAAGGAGAGGAGCTCCGACGATCTTCCTGGGAGCCTGTTCCTTGCTCCCCGCCTGGGAGGACGCCGCTGATACCAGTAAGCCTCACGTTGAGAAGAAGCCACCTCCGTTAGAGGCGTACCACTACCGGCCGGTGCGCCTGGGCCAGGGAGGAATACGTGCCGTGAGAGACGGCATTCCCCGGGTCCCTAAAGCCCTTAAAGGGGCAATCCGAGGGTTACCTGCTCCGGATCTGCCTGCTCCGGACCCACCTGCTCCGGACCTGGCAGCAGCACCGCCTGCTGCTGCTGCCGCTGCACTGACCGTGGCACCGCCTGCTGCTGCTGCCGCTGCTCTGCCTGCGGGCCACCGCTCTTCCCGTGGCACCACCTGAGGCCGCCGCTCTTCCCGCGGCACCACCCGTCCAGCCCGGCTCTACTGTCCTGCCCGTCCAGCCCGGCTCTACTGTCCTGCCCGGCTCGCCCATCCTGCCTGTCCCGCCCATCCTGCCTGCCGCTCCGGCTGCACAGCCTGCCGCCACGCCCCCTGCTCTGCCCGAGTCTCCACCTGCTGCGGCTCCAGTGACTTCAGCACCCTTGCCCCAGCGAGGCCGACGCCCCCCAGGACCCCGCCTTTCAGTGTCCCGTAAGGGACGGGGACACAGGCGTCGGGCCCGGGTCCCGCCCACCCTGCCCCCTGACTCGCCCGTTCGGCCCCTGGCTGTGGCTCGGTGGCTGCCTGCGGGTCCTCCGGCGCTGGGTCGGTGGTCTCATCCAGGTTCCCCCCTGGTTCCTCAGTTCCAGTCCTCGGTCCCGCCTCCGTGTCGGCCACCTCCAGGCCTCCCTGCTTCGGCTTGGCTTCGGCTGTGCCTTCGCCTGCCGCGGCTTCCCCCTCCTGCCTGCCTGCACCGGTGTTCCCTCCTGCTCCCTCCGTGTCTCCTCTGTCACTCCCTCGACCCGTTCCCTTGGCCCCTGTGTGGTCCCCTCCTGCTCCCTCCTCCCTCTCGCCTGCGGCCCCTCCAGCCGCTGCCTGTCGCCTGTCTGGGTTCCTTCGGGCTCCCCTTGTTCCTCCTCCCTTTCCCTTTGTCCCTCCTGTTTCTGCTCCTTGTCCCTCTGTTCCTCCTCCGTTCACTCCTGGCCCCTTCGTGTCGCCTGTGGGTGTTCCCTCCGTGTCGCCCTTTTCAGTCTGCCTGTCTGCGTTTCCCGTTCTTTGTCGGGTTCTGTCCTTCTTCTTGTCTCTGAGTGTGTTCTGTGTCTCCGTCCTGTTTCCTTTACCGCATTGATGTCTTCGGTTTTGTCTTTCGGGTTCTGTTCCCTCGTCTCGTCCGTCGCCTCATCTCGGGCGCGCGCCTTTGGGGGGGGGGGGTCTGTCACGCCCAGCTCCGGCCGATCCCGATGTTTGCTGTCGTGCTTCCCCGGTCCTGTTCCTTAAATAAATCCCCGTTTGACCCGACTTCCTGGTTCCTCTCCCCTGCTTCCCTGCTCGCCTTCTTGCCGATTGTGACAAAATCAATTAAACATCATAATAGAATAATTTCTGATCATCCAGCAGTGACACTTTCCCTAGATTGGTCAGAAATTAGGCCCAGCTATAATTGCCGATTTAATCCTACCCTGCTTTTGGACTCCGGGTTCTGCGAGCATTTAACAGAGTTGCTGAGTTTCTCAAATTTAATGATACGGGCGAGATTTCGGATTCAATATTATGGGAAACTCTAAAGTCTGTCCTGAGAGGACATATTATCTCTTATGAATCCAGTCTTAAAAGACAAAGAGAGAAACGTCTCCTAGAAATTGATAATCATCTTTCTCAGCTAGAAGATGCATACAGAGATTCCACAGACTCGGATTTGCTCAATGAAATTGCAGCACTCAAAAGGGACTATAACTCAATCCTTTCAATCCGAGTTAATAACATGTTGTTGAAAGTTAAGCAAAATCAATTTGAACTTGGTGATAAACCAGACAAATTGCTATCTCGCCAGCTAAGAGGGCTTCAAGCCAGTAGAGCAATTCATAAAGTCGAAAACAAGGAGGGTGTCTTTTTAACAAATCCCGCTGAAATCAATAATATATTTAAAGAATTTTACAAAGAATTATACAAATCGAAGGGCTCTCTGACCCCTCAGCATTAGGTAATTTTCTTCGCTCATTACAGCTTCCACAGTTAGGGTGTGTAGAGCAGACAGCTTTGAATGCTGACATAACAATCGCTGAAATACTAGATGCTATTAAATCTTTCCCGGGTGGGAAGGCACCCGGCCCAGATGGGTTTGGAATTGAATTTTATAAAAAAATTGCGCAAACGCTTTCCCCTTTGCTGCTGAGAATGTTTAACCACTCAGCTGGTAAACATCAGCTTCCCCAGTCCTTGTATGAGGCAAATATCTCTTTAATTTTAAAAACAGGTAAAGAAGAAACAAATCCATCATCATATCGACCCATATCTCTTTTGAACTCTGATCTTAAAATCTTCACTAAGATTCTTGCTAAGAGACTAAATAATTGTACTGGGAAAATTGTTCATCATGACCAGTCTGGTTTCATTCCTGGCCGTTTCTCCTTTTTTAATGTTAGGCGACTAATGAATATCTTGTATACTAGGTTTGGGCCTCAAGCTAGTATTGCAGTGCTTGCCTTGGATGCAGAAAAGGCATTTGACCAAATTGAGTGGGACTATATTTTAGCTGTGATTAGAGAATTTGACATGGGTGATACTTTTGCCTCTTGGGTGAAAATGTTATATGCTCATCCTAGAGCTTCGTTTTTAACCAATTTTAATAGATCATCTCAATTTTTATTACATAGAGGCACTCGGCAGGGTTGTCCTCTCTCGCCCTTGCTTTTTGCAATTGCGGTTGAACCCCTTGCCCTTGCCATTAAAAGGAACCCTTTAATATTGCCCCCAAATTTAGGCCGAATTAATCATTATATTTCTCTCTACGCAGATGACATTATTTTGTATCTCCGCAACCCAGAACAGTCTGTACCACCCCTGCTAAATTTACTGGAAATATTTTGCAAACTCAGTATTGCAGATATTCAGTAAACTGGCAAAAAAGTGAAGTCTTCCTTTTAGAATAGCCACAAACAGTTTGAAATATCTGGGTCTTAATATATCTAGAAACTCTAAGGATATATACAAACTAAATTTTTTACCTATGCTAGAAAATCTGAAAACCAATATTAAACAGTGGAGGACCCTACCATTATCAATGATGGGGCGGGTGAATGCTATTAAGATGGTGATATTACCCAGATTCCTGTATCTTTTTCAAAATCTACCAATTTATTTACCCAAAAAGTTCTTCAAAACTTTGGATTCTATTGTACTGCCATTTATATGGGGCTTTAAAGCACATAGAATATCTAAATTGCATGTCTGTAAGCCTAGGTCATTGGGGGGGTTGGGTCTGCCAAACTTTCAACACTACTACTGGGCTGCCAATTGTGTGATTGAGTGTGGTGCTTTAAACTCATCTCTCTCCTCATTGCTATTTGCTGCCCCAGAGAAATCTAAAGTGGCAGTTAGATCCCACTTCATGATTAATAATTCTTTCAGGATATGGCGACAGATTAGTAAGACATTCAAACTGCCAAATACCTCCTCTTTTGCTCCTGTCTGTCGTAACCTCGCCTTTAAGCCCTCACTATTAGACCCGGTGTTCATAGGTTGGGCGAGAAAGGGAATCCTCACCTTGAGAGATTTATATATAGACAACAATTTTGCCACTTTTTCTCAACTAAAAGAGAAATTCGACCTTCCTGCTTCACACTTCTTTAGATACTTACAAATTAGAAATTATGTTCGTTCCACTATGCCAAACTTTGAAGCTCTACCTGCTGATAATGAATTACACAAACTACTTACATATGTTCCCAATAAGCCAAAGTCAGTCACAAAATTTGTAGATTTTTTTATAAGTCAGTTAGACATTTCTACTATTCATCTGAAAAACGACTGCGAAACGGAACTGGATATTCATGTTTCTGAGGAAGATTAGGCAAAGTGTCTTAAAAACATATACACCTGCTCTATTAATGCTAGGCACCAACTTATTCAGTACAAGGTGTTACATACACTCACCTAAAGGATTATTAGGAACACCTGTTCAATTTCTCATTAATGCAATTATCTAATCAACCAATCACATGGCAGTTGCTTCAATGCATTTAGGGGTGTGGTCCTGGTCAAGACAATCTCCTGAACTCCAAACTGAATGTCAGAATGGGAAAGAAAGGTGATTTAAGCAATTTTGAGCGTGGCATGGTTGTTGGTGCCAGACGGGCCGGTCTGAGTATTTCACAATCTGCTCAGTTACTGGGATTTTCACGCACAACCATTTCTAGGGTTTACAAAGAATGGTGTGCAAAGGGAAAAACATCCAGTATGCAGCAGTCCTGTGGGCGAAAATGCCTTGTTGATGCTAGAGGTCAGAGGAGAATGGGCCGACTGATTCAAGCTGATAGAAGAGCAACTTTGACTGAAATAACCACTCGTTACAACCGAGGTATGCAGCAAAGCATTTGTGAAGCCACAACACGCACACCAAAATTGGACAGTTGAAGACTGGAAAAATGTTGCCTGGTCTGATGAGTCTCGATTTCTGTTGAGACATTCAAATGGTAGAGTGAGAATTTGGCGTAAACAGAATGAGAACATGGATCCATCATGCCTTGTTACCACTGTGCAGGCTGGTGGTGGTGGTGTAATGATGTGGGGGATGTTTTCTTGGCACACATTAGGCCCCTCAGTGCCAATTGGGCATCCATTAAATGCCACGACCTACCTGAGCATTGTTTCTGACCATGTCCATCCCTTTATGACCACCATGTACCCATCCTCTGATGGCTAATTCCAGCAGGATAATGCACCATGTCACAAAGCTCGAATCATTTCAAATTGGTTTCTTGAACATGACAATGAGTTCACTGTACTAAAATGGCCCCCACAGTCACCAGATCTCAACCCAATAGAGCATCTTTGGGATGTGGTGGAACGGGAGCTTCGTGCCCTGGATGTGCATCCCACAAATCTCCATCAACTGCAAGATGCTATCCTATCAATATGGGCCAACATTTCTAAAGAATGCTTTCAGCACCTTGTTGAATCAATGCCACGTAGAATTAAGGCAGTTCTGAAGGCGAAAGCGGATCAAACACCGTATTAGTATGGTGTTCCTAATAATCCTTTAGGTGAGTGTAGATTACATTACTCTAGGGTTAAACTTAATACCTTTTATCCCACTATTTCCTCTCTCTGCAATAAATGTGAATCTGCTGAGAGTTCGCTTGGTCATCTTTTTTGGGCATGCCCTAAAGTCGGTGAATTCTGGTCAGAAGTTTTTCAATTTCTTTCGGAAGTTTATGCTTGCGAGCTTCCCTTAGATCCTGCAACTGCCGGGCACGCGTGAGCAACCCCAGGTCCTTACCAAAAACAACAACCAAAATAAAATGAAAAGCTATCAAAAGAAAGAAACAGATAAGTACAGCAAAAACTGAAAAGGTCACCCAGATATCAGTAGCCAAGCCCACCACCTTAGTCTACCCTATCTGTGACCTTCTTTCCTCCCCTTTCTCTTTCGTCTTTCTTGTTGGGGTTTTGGAGGAGATTTCAGCTGGAAAAGTTGTCCTTCTTTTGGTTGGAATGTGGTTCATTCCAAGCTGCTGGCTTCATCTTGAGTGCCTCGTTGGTTGTTTTGGCATTGCGGTGTCCTGCACAGGGTGCGTCGTGGGCGTACAGTAGCATGACCCCCCTTTGTGCCTGAGGGACCACGAGCCGTGGTGAAGTGTGGGCATCAGGGACATCAAGAGGTACGCCCTCGGCAAGATGAAGAAAGAGTAAAGCCATCATCAGGTGATGGAGGTCAGGAAGGGATGCCTGATCAGTTGTGGAGATCGAGTTAGCAGAGAGGTCGCGGAGGTGATCGCAGACCTTATTGAGCACAGCATCAGTGGGCTGGAGAGAGATGATGTCAGAGTTGGAGACCTGAAGGGAAAGTTCCAGCAGTGAGGCCTCTGGCATCGAGGTAGGTGCTCGGCTGTGGCTGCAGGTGACGACCTGGACAGCATGGGTGGGTGGGAGGGGACAGTCACCATGCAGTGCTCCTGCTTTAGCGAGTGCGTCCGTGCGGTCATTGTATGTCTTGTCAAGTCCTGGGAGTCTGGAATGACCGCGAACCTTCTTCCAGTAAATATGCATGTTTTGTGCAGTAATGAGAACATCACATGCCTGCAGGAGGTCTTGATGTTTGACTGGCTTGTTCCCTGATGTCTTGAAGCCATTCCGTGTCCAGTGAGGGAGATGGCACATAAAGCTGAGACGTACATAGCTGAAGTCTTTGCAGATCAGCAGGTCCTTTACTTCACGTTCGGAGGCCATCTCGAGGGTGATTAAGATTGCTGCCAGCTCTGCGTACTGCAATGTGTGAGGACCAAGCTTGAGCTGTTGTGGTGGGACGGGGTCGTCGTTGAGCCACAGAATGCTGGCTCCAGCTTTCAGGGTCCCCTGATGTTTGAATGAGCACCCATCTACATAAATGGTGATCATGTCTTGACAGACATTTTCATCAAAGTAGTGGTGTTGCGACGGTTCAATTGGTGTGAGCGTGTCCAAAATGTTGGGTGCTGCTGGTCCCTCCTGAGAATAGCTGTGGCAGCTGGGTGACTGTACTGCGTCAGGCTGGGCAGTTATGGCATGGATTGTCAGGTGTTGGTCGTCAGCAAGCTCCATGTGACATACAGTTCCTTTTGTCACTGGTGACTCTTTTACCTCCATGGTCATGACCACATCTGTGACTTCCATGCCTTGGAGCTACATGCATTTCCCGATCTTGGGGCAGAAGGATCCCGGGGTAGGGTCCTGACTGCACAGGAAGGAGTCATGATGCTGGCATGGGTCTCTTGCGTCAAGACACTGATCTCCAGCTGCGTTCTCTCCATGGTGTGGAGTGAGGTCCGAGGAGACAGCCAGGGTTTGACATTCCCATGTGGCTGGGTCAGGTGTCCTCAGTGGCAGCGGTTCTCTAACTTGAGCCTAAATTTTCTGACGTTGGAAGTCTAACAATGGCTCGAACCGGTTCAGCAAATCTGTCCCAATGAGGAATGGAATGGCAACATCAGGTGCTCTTACTGGGCATGAGTCAGTAGCACTTTCTGGTTGAGGTGGGACTTCTTCAGTTGTTCCAATATCTCTGGTAGGGAAGGCCGATGACTGTTGAGTGTCATTTGGGGCTGACCTCTGAGGGAGTTTGTAGGCATTGTCTGGTGTGGGTTCAGGTGAGGGTTGTGGGGTCCTGCGTGATTTGTGCTTCCGTCCTAGTCATTTTGGATCTTTCTTCCGAAAGTCCTCTTGACCCTTGAGGGGATGCTGAGTAAAGAAATCATGCAGCAACTGTAGTAGATTAGACTCTTCTTCTTCCTTGGTTCGTCCAGGCCTAGAGTCTGGATCGTAACCTCTCCTTCTGTCTTGCCAGTTCCGTGGTGGATTCCGTCAGGAACTCGGGGGAGAGCTTAGCTTAGGAAACTGGTTTCCCTGTCGGTCTCTCCACTTGTTCCATGGCTCCATTGGTCTTAGCTTACCCTTGTTAGGATAGTGCCGTGTCTCCCACCAGTCTGGCTGGGTCTTTGACTGCTGTGGGGGTGCACCAGGGTAACGCTCACTGTGGCTTGCTGCTCTCCAACCTCGATCATGGATTGGTGTTTGATGAGGAGGGTGGCCACCTTCCAACGCTAGGTTGGGATCTGTAGTGCCAAGGTTCAGCACTGCCGGAGCCTTGGTTGCCTTCTCAGCTGCTGCTCTTTGTTTGTGGTACGCCTTAATCGCCAGGTCTCGCAGTTGTTGACTTGTCATGGTGCGGTGACAAGCCATGAGCCCCAGGTAGTGGTTAATGGTTGGGTGGAGGTTCCGAAGGAAGAGAGCCTTGAAGTTCGCATCTTCTTCCATGTCTGGCTTATTTCTGGACCCAAAATATGCCCAACGAAGGCGATTGTAGTAGGCTTGGGGAGCTTCTTGTCTGCTCTGTTTAACATCGAAGGCGACGGCGATACCTTGTTCTGACTCAGGATCAGCAAACTCCCAAGTCAGTGCTTCGTGTAGCAGCATGGTGTTGGCTTTGATTCAACTAGGTTGTCGATTAAGTTTTTCCTTTCTTTTAGGCGTCTCGCCGCCTTCTGTCTCCTCCACCTCATGGGACGGAGACCTTCTCAGTTGAAGTTCTTGCTCCAAGTTCTCAATGCAGTGTTGAGCTTGGGCTACATCTCGTTGTGTCTCAGCCAGAAGTTGTTAGGTGTCTCTCTCCTGCTGTTGGAGTGCTTGCACCCTTTGCTGGAGACGGGACGTTCCCTCTTCATTCATCTTCAGCCTGGCTAGGAGTTTGTGTGCGAGGGAGCCGAGTATTTTGGTTAGCTCTTTACTCCCGCATTTCTGAGTGGGTGGCATGTCCATAAGTTCGGCAATGTCGTCCTCCACTTCGGTCAGCTTCTTTGGACCATGTGAGATCGACATGACCGGGAGGCAAGTTGGGAGTCACATCTTCAGACCAGATACCAAAATCTTTCCACTGGCTTTCCATGTGGGTCATTGTGACTCGGTCAACAGGAGGGTGGCTGCAGAAATCTGTTACTCAGGTTGGGTGTTGCCTAGGTGGGAGGCCTAACACATAAATCTGGGCGAACAAATAAAACCAACAAAATAAAATAAAGTAGAACTGGGGCCTGTCAATGGGTAACTGGAAGGGTGTAGTGAACCACGGGAATAATTACCCACGACAAAATAAACAAAAAAAAATTGTTCCCTGGGAGAAGTTGTTGCAGGTTAGAACAGTGTGAGTTACTCTAGGGCCTGAGAGATGCCCTAGTGAGGGGGAAAGGATAAAGCCTTATCCTGGAAATTGCAGATCTGTGGCTACTGACAGTGTCAGAAGACCACAGGAGAAGTTGGGAACAGGAAATGAGAAATAACAGCTTCAAACCAATGGGACTGCATTCAAACGTAGCTTGCTGTTGCAGATCAGATTACCCCTGGGTTGGGCTCTGTTGTACAACGCTTTGACCAGAAGGGGGACCACTAGCAGGTTCTGCTTTATTTGTCCCTATGTGAGGTGTTGCGGTGTTAAGCTAGTCATGCAGTTAGAGAGGATTGAACGTTGTCAGGTGTCCCTCCTGAGTAGGGCACTTCCCACAAGCTCAATCCCAGCCAAGCAGGCCCAAGTCCGGCCCCCACTTCCCCGATCCCCAGCAATGTCAACTTGGAAGGGGGTGTTCTGTACGCACAACTGAAACAACCCGGGTGGGGCTCAGCTTATCGGCTGCACTGCCTGAGACCTGACTCGACCAAGGCTGGCAAAATAGCCTTCAGGTGTCTCCCACCCCAGTGAGAGTCCAAGCTAGGGCCGTTCTCAGAACTCACCCTAGACGAGGTCCTGCTCAAAAGTTGTAATGACTGCCTAAGGTACCTGTCAGCCTTGCCCTTAATGAGTCAGCGGGTGCAGCCAGGCTGGCGCGCTTTTGGGCATCCAATTGCTGAGAGCTCCCCTTCGGTTCTGACAAACTGTACAACCGTAAGCAGTGACAGCAGAGCTACAGGCAAGCTCAACCAACAGAGAGCGAATGGTAAGCACCCAGCACAGGAAAAGCTCAACCGATCACGTCCAAAACCTCAATGAATCCCTGATGTGATTGTGTATGTAACTGGTTTACTGTTATTAATAATGGTTGAACTTCTATGCAAGTCTCCTTGTTGGGGGAGAGGGAGTGAATGAAAGCATAAAATGAAGTAAAACCTAAAATAGATCAAAAAGGTAAAACAGAAATCAAACAAAATTAATTGCTAATGTTAGCAATAACCTAATTAGATGTTAATGTGTTGTGATCTAATCGATTTGGTCTGTGAAGTTGATTCCTGCTTTCAGGCAAGAACCTGTGTGTCCAATTATGTGTGTTGGTATTACCAGTGTTGACCACTAGAGACCCAACTCAGATGTTGTTATACTACTATGGCTGACCACTAGAGGCGCAATTTCAAAATGGAGTGGTAGTCCAATGCCTGACCACTAGAGACGCAATTTTGAAATGGAGTGGTAGTTCTATGCCTGACCACTAGAGGCGCAATTTCGAAATGGAGTGGTAGTCCAATGCCTGACCACTAGAGGCGCAATTTCGAAATGGAGTGGTAGTTCTATGCCTGACCACTAGAGGCGCAATTTCGAAATGGAGTGGTAGTCCAATGCCCGAGCACTAGAGGCGCAATTTTCAAATTGGAGTGGTAGTTCTATGCCTGACCACTAGAGGCTCAATGGGACGTTGCTCCCTTTGTGGGGGGGGGGTCCCAGGTACGTGAGCCTAAGGGGTGGGGTCACTGGTGATCCAGGAGGAAAAAAAAACAAATGGCGTCAGGCAGGCCTTCAGGGCTCTGACCTTTAAGTGGTTAGAGTGGCGTTCGCTGACTGCACTCGTAACCAAGACGGTTGCTAGGCGATTGCCGACGCTAGATGAGTGACATACACTTTTAGCGTATGCACACGCCGCTTGCGGCTAACTTCTGTGTCTTGCGCAGTTTAAAACCCCTTAAAACAATTGCTGAAGCGAGACAGTGCTCGCGTTACGGCGACGGATCTAAATAGCGAGTGCACTATATCTCGTCACAAATGGTGCTTAACCACGGCGGGTCTCAAGCACTGGAGACTCCCAAATTCTAAATAACACACGCACTTGGCTCACAGCGCAAAGCGGTGTTAAACTTGCTTTGTCTTGTAGGATTACAAATTTATAAATTGTTCAATCTAGCTTCCAACATAACAGTATATGAAATGAAAGAGATAGGCACATTGGATTTGCAGTTGGAGGTAAAGATGGTGACATTCTAATAAGATCAAGTCTGGGGGCCCAGGTGTCTGAGACATTAACATTTCATCTTTATGAACTTCCTGATCACTGGGTAGGGGCCCAAAGTAAAGGTGAATGCTAATCTCAAGGCCAGGCTGTGCCTTTGTCGCTATGATAATGTGAAGGTCTGGGTGATGCTATCAGGCTAATTAGATTAGCACCTGGAGAGGCATTTGAAAGGCACTGTTATGCTGATGAAATCAGGGCTGGGGAACTTCCAGGCTGATTCCTGGAATATACTATAATTTGTTTAGTTTGTCTCCACCTCTGTGTATCCCTCCCCCCTTGAAACGTATAAACTCTGCCGAGCTGAGTTTTAGTCAGACTTGGATGACTACAGCGACGCATGGCGAGTTCTCAATAAAGAGGAACTTCGGCCGGAAAGATATCCCAACGTCTCCTGGTCTCTGCTTCGACAAAGGAAAAAGTTTCCAACAGTCTAAAGCAGGCACACACATACGAGTAAGATCCTGATAGGTAGCTAAGCTATCGGTCTTATCTCAGGGAGTCCAAGCGCAACAGAATTCAGGTTAGAACCTCGTAACAAGAATTCCTGTTCGCTAATAGAGAGAGAGAGATCTCTGCCAGGATATATAGAAACGGAGAAACTCGTCCAAATCGATCCTGGAAACAACGCGTTATACCTGAGAATCTCGTCAGATATAGGGTTTAAGTTTACTGCAGTTTAAAACGAATGAAAACTAAAATAAAATAACCGAAAATAAAACAAAAGAAAATAACTACTAATAATAAAAATTAAAAATGATAAGCCCGTATAATCCCGCTTAAATGCCTTCGGACTGCCGTGAGTGCAATTAATCCTCAACTTTGCAACCCATTCACAGTAGCGCTTATTCAACTGCACGTTCGGTCATAAAAAGTTTAAATTGTGTGCTCACAAAAAGTTTAAACCTTGTGCCCGCGTTCTTCCACCAATTATGTAGGAATTATTAGCTCAGGTAAATTTTAATATCTCCACTAATATGTTTGAAATTCATTAAAGTTTAATTAATTATTATTTAATGCTGATTATTAACCAATCGTTATGCCGAATGGTCGGCTCCTCCAAACTCAATTGCGGTATCCCTGTGAGTCTGTTAATGTGAGACTTAAATGGGATTAACTAATTACCAGTTTCGCTTAGTAACCTGGGTTAGAAGGCTCGTCCAGCGAGCTGCATCACCAGGTAATGTAAACGATTGATAGCGAAGCTCCCCGCACGGCCGATGAGTGAGAGTCTCGCGATGTTTCAGGCGAGTTTGAGGTTCATAGCGTGTAGCAAGATCGCACAGAGGCAGGGACTTTATTGTGAACACTCAATGACGGAGGCTGAAGTTGTGTAAAAGACATGCATTTATTCCTAGCTAACACTACAACTAACATAAGACAGACATTACACCTAACACAAACAATAATCACAAAATAACGGAATAAAACAAACGATGAAATTATGAAAATGCAATGACCGGATTTAAATGAGTAACCTTAAATGGGAAATACTGTTCTGCAAAGCAAGCACAGTTTGTGGAAACACGACCCTAAAGTCTTATAGCAGGTTAACAGAACAGCTTAAGTTGTTAGAATGAAAGGAAGTTGGTTTACTTGCTTGAAGAGTGTGGGGGGGGGGGTCTTGGCAGTTGATGGCAGAGCTGCTGAGCTGATGGCACTCAGGAAGGCGCGGCGTTTGGATCAGTGGAGTGGAGCCCCTTTGGATTCTCTTTCCTGGTGAAGATTTGTCTTGGGTGCTGTTCTCTGTTCAGCTGGGCCTTCACCGGAGGACTTCTTGTGGGCTTCTCTTCTCCCGGGCTGATGTTCTCCTTCGGGCTGATGGTTGTTCTCTGCGCACCTTTGTTCTGAGGCGCCAGGTTTTTATGGTCTAAAGTTCATGAATAGGGATGACCAGGAATTCGACTCCTGGCCCAATGGCTGGCCGTCCATTTGGCGGGCTTTCGGAAGGCGGTCTGTATCAGTCCTTTTGGGATTTATGGCCTGACTGATTCTCCCTTTACTGATGACTTTCATTAAGCTGTTATAACCTTTGATACATCCACTTTTATGGTAATCACTGACCAGATTTGGAACCAGGGGTGATTAACAATCAGTTTGACACCAAACATGCCATACCAGGTTCACAGGTACATACCTCATGCCATCTGCATTAATTGATTAAACAATTAGTTATTTTATCTATGTGACTGATTCACATCAGTATAGGATACAGGTCTTTTGGGTTGCACCTCAACAGATGTTACACTTTGTGCAGATATTACATCAAATATTCATATTACAAACAGCACATCTTATCCATAGATAGGCGTGGCCGGTAGTTTGTGGTAATATCAATATAAGTTGCACATCTGGAAACAACATATTTTGTTTGGTGTGGCTTATGCCAATTCATCTTCTCCAGAATGGATAAGATACACCTTAATTCAGTTCTTTTAACATAGCATGTTAGAACAAAGAAACTTGGTGACGGTCCACCAAGATCAGATAAGGACCACAAAGGAATGTTGAAAGAGAAGGGGGGGTTTTAACAAAGAAGACTCTCTAAAAGCTAGGACACATTGGTACACTGATTTTCCAGATTCTTCTGGTATACCATGAGAACATATATACAATGGTAGCTATACCTATCTATTTATTAAAATTTATACAGTATGTGTTCAAGTGCAAAGGGGTAAAATAGGTGATACTCCGTGAACATGGTTATAAGGGTGGCACACAAAACACTAAGATTGTCTAAGGACACATGCAAACATAACCTTTCTGTATATTGGGATTAGTAGTCATGAGTAAATCAATATACAGGGTATACAAAAGCCAAACTTAAATGAAACTTCCTTTAGGGTGTTCGTCTATTGGGTGAGTGATATGTGAGGCAGAATGTATGGGGAGGGGGTTGTGTGCCAAGTCGAGGGACCCCTGTCCATTAGGTCCACTCTGCTTGTCTGTAGATCCCTAAATCTTTGGGCAATAAAAGTTGGAGTGCTGGCCTCCCTTGTTATCTGTGTGTGTGTGTGTTTATGTGTGTAACCCCCTTTTGGTGCCTCTCATACCAGGCTCGGCCTTGTCTCAGGCCACCTGGAATTTAGGCCCTGTGATATGTGCATGTGTGATCCTACACTGCTCTGTCTCTCTGTCCACGGTGGGCATCCTGCTCTGTCTGTGTGTCCACCGTTGGGTCCCTGCTCTGTCTTTGTGTCCACCGTGGGGTCCCGGCTCTACCTCTCCGTCCACCATGTGGTCCCTGCTCTGTCTCTCAGTCCACCGTGGGGTGCCTGCTCTCTCTCTGTCCACCCTGGGGTCCCCGCTCTGTCTCTCTGTCCGCCGTGGGGTCCCTGCTCTGTCTGTGTGTCCGCCGTGGGGTCCCTGCTCTGTCTGTGTGTCCGCCGAGGGGTCCGTGCTCTGTCTCTCTGTCCGCCGTGGGGTCCCTGCTCTGTCTGTGTGTCCGCCGTGGGGTCCCTGCTCTGTCTGTGTGTCCGCCGTGGGGTCCCTGCTCTGTCTGTGTGTCCGCCGAGGGGTCCGTGCTCTGTCTCTCTGTCCGCCGTGGGGTCCCTGCTCTGTCTGTGTGTCCGCCGTGGGGTCCCTGCTCTGTCTGTGTGTCCGCCGTGGGGTCCCTGCTCTGTCTGTGTGTCCGCCGAGGGGTCCGTGCTCTGTCTCTCTGTCCGCCGTGGGGTCCCTGCTCTGTCTGTGTGTCCTCCGTGGGGTCCCAGCTCTGTCTGTGTGTCCACCGTTGGGGCCCTGCTCTGTCTCTCTGTCCGCCGTGGGGTCCCTGCTCTGTCTCTCTGTCCACCGTGGGATCCCTGCTCTGTCTCTCTGTCCGCCGTGGGGTCCCTGCTCTGTCTCTCTGTCCACCGTGGAGTCCCTGCTCTGTCTCTCTGTCTGCCGTGGAGTCCCTGCTCTGTCTCTCTCTTCACCGTGGGGTCCCTGCTCTGTCTCTCTGTCCACCGTGGGGTCCCTGCTCTGTCTGTGTGTCCACAGTGGGGTCACTGCTCTGTCTCTCTGTCCACCGTGGGGTCCCTGCTCTTTATTTCTGTCCACCGTGGGGTCCCTGGTCTGTCTCCCTGTCCACCGTGGGGTCCCTGCTCTGTCTCTCTGTCCACCGTGTGGTCCCTGCTCTGTCTGTGTGTCCACCCTGGGGTCCATGCTCTGTCTGTGTGTCCACCGTGGGGTCCCTGCTCTGTCGCTCTGTCCACCATGGGGTCCCTGCTCTGTCTCTCTGTCCACCGTGGAGTCCCTGCTCTGTCTGTGTGTCCACCGTGGGGTCCCTGCTCTGTCTGTGTGTCCACCGTGGGTAGGGCCCTATGATTTCCGCGATGCGGAAAACGCGGACGGAATCGCAGAATTCAACAAATAAAATGGATTCCGTTGTAAAACGCGTAATGTCGTATAATTCGCTGATATCGGTGTGTGGGCAAAGCAACGCAATTATTTTTATAGCACACGTAGGTGTGATATTCGGATGTGCATGTTAATTAATTGATTATGGTTAATTGAACATGCATGGAAAACATTGTTTAAACCCTTTACAATGAAGATCTGTAAAGATTTTTACAACATTATTGTTGAAATACACAGTCCTGAAAAAGGGATGTTTCTTTTTTTGCTGAGTATACAGGACTGTCACAGAAAATTAGAATATTGTGATAAAGTTCTTTATTGTCTGTAATGCAATTAAAAAAACAAAAATGTCATACATTCTGGATTCATTACACATCAACTGAAATATTGCAAGCCTTTTATTGTTTTAATAGTGCTGATTATGCCATACAGCTTAGGAAAACTCAAAAATCCTATGTCAAAAAATTAGAATATCATGAAAAACTATACTAGCAGGCTATTTAACTAATCACTTGAATCGTCTAATTAACTCGAAACACCTGCAAGGGTTTCCCTGAGCCTTTAAAAACAGTCAGCTTGGTTCAGTAAACTAAATCACAAGTATGGGGAAGACTGCTGACCTGACTGCTGTCCAGAGGACCATCATTGACACTCTCCATCAGGAGGGTAAGACACAAAAAGAAATCTCCAAAAGAGCAGGCTGTTCACAGAGTGCAGTTTCAAAGCACATTCACAAAAAGTCTGTTGGAAGGAAGAAATGTGGCAGGAAACGCTGCACAACCAAGAGAGAGGACCGCAGACTTAACAGCATTGTGAAGAAGAGCCGCTTCCAGAATTTGGGTGAGCTTCAAAGACAGTGGACTGAAGCCGGAGTTCAGGTATCAAAAGCCACTGTTCACAGACGTGTCCGGGAAATGGGCTACAATAGCCGTATTCCCATGGTCAAGCCACTCCTGAACTCAAGACAACGGAAGAAGCGTCTGACCTGGGCTATGGAAAAGAAGCACTGGACAGTTGCAGAGTGGTCCAGAGTCCTGTTTTCAGATGAAAGCAAGTTTTGTATTTCATTTGGAAGTCAAGGCGCTAGAGTCTGGAGGAAGGCTGGAGAGGAGCAAAATCCAAGTTGCTTGAAATCCAGTGTGAAGTTCCCACAGTCAGCAATGGTTTGGGGAGCTGTGTCAGCTGCTGGTGTTGGTCCGTTGTGTTTCATCAAGTCCAGAGTCAATGCAGCTGTGTACCAAGAGATTTTGGAGCACTACATGCTTCCATCTGTTGAACAGCTCTATGGAGATAATGATTTCATTTTCCAGCATGATCTGGCACCTGCCCACAGTGCCAAAACCACCAGTAACTGGTGTATTGACCATGGCATCACTGTCCTCGATTGGCCTGCCAACTCCCCTGACCTGAACCCTATAGAGAATTTGTGGGGTATTGTGAAGAGGAAGCTGAAACACACCAGACCCAATAATGCAGTTGAGCTAAAGGCCGCTATTGAAGCATCCTGGGCATCCATAACACATCAGCAATGCCACAGGTTGATTGCCTCCATGCCACGCCGAATTGATGCAGTAATCCGTGCAAAAGGATTCCCAACCAAGTACTGAGTGCATTAATTGACATTTTCAAATGTTTGATTTTGTTTTGCTGTTACAAATCTTATTTTTTTACTTGGACTGAGGAAATATTCTAATTTTCTGAGATGGGATTTGAGTTTTCCTAAGCTGTATGGCATAATCAGCACTATTAAAACAATAAAAGGCTTGCAATATTTCAGTTGATGTGTAATGAATCCAGAATGTATGACATTTTTGTTTTTTTAATTGCATTACAGACAATAAAGAACTTTATCACAATATTCTAATTTTCTGTGACAGTCCTGTATATATATTCTTTCCCTGCAAAAAAAAAAATTAAAAATCAGTACTGAAAGTCTGGTGCGACAAAATGGGAAATAGCAGTAGCAAGTCAAATTGGGCTCCTGATCCGGCTTATGATCCGAAAGGTGAAACAGCATTTGAAAGGGAAATGCGTAAACGTGATAAGGGGTAAAACATGTAGGGAAGCAGTAGAGGAAAGAACTGGAAAGGACTTTTCGGAGATGTGTGAAATGTGGGCGAAAAGGACAGGTGGCAAGTGGCCAAGAGATGCGTCTTTCGACCCTGCGAAAATAAGGATGGTAAGAAGAAAGATAAAGAAGCGAGAAGGCTGTTGTGGATGTTGTAGAAGTAGTGAAGGTGAAGAGGAATGTTTGGAAATGTGGGAAAATGTGGCAAGACAGATCGAAATAGAGGCTACGAGATGCAAGAATGAGGGAATCATGAAAAAAATAGGCGAGGAAAAAGCAAAGCCAGTCCAAGCACAACAAAGTTTGAATATGCTGTTAAAAGAGAAAGAAGATAGAGGCAAAAAAAAGAAAGTGGAAGACAGCTGCATCTACCCACCCCTCCCTTCAGCGCCGCCAGCTCCCCCTGCTCAGGAAATCCTGCCACCACCAGCAAGACAGGATCCGCCCCCTGCATACTCACCAGCGCAAGCCGCAAGAGCTGCAGATTTGGCAGAAGATGAAGAAGACACTCCTCCTCGAAGGAGTGAGCGTATTCAACAACGCATGCAACAGCCTCTGACTGAAGAGCAAAGGGCACCTGTTGGAGTGCCAAGACAGTTCCCCTTGGTGGAAATGCCAAACCCCAGAGACGACGGGATGGTACAGGTGCAGAGGAACTGGGATCTAAGTGAACTGAAGGAGGTGGTCAACAGTCTGCCAGACCCAAACCAAGTGGGAGGGGCCCGTTTCTGGGATGAAGTCCTTGCATTGGATGGAATTTACCAACCCAGTGGAAGGGATTGGGAACAAGTTCTCCGGAGGAAGCTGAAAGGTGACTGGGCCGCAGTGAACGCTGATTTTGGAGGAAATGCCATGAACACTCAGGCTAATCCATTCACTGCAGACATGGCAGCACTGGGAACCAGAATTAAGGAAAAATATAAGAAGACTCCAGACTGGAACAAAATCCAAAAGGAAAAACAAGGATCTGGAGAAACCGTCTCCCAGTGGGAAGCACGTTTGGATGGGCTAATGAAACACCACTCTGGGATCGACAATGGCGAAGCAAGGAGGAACGCCATGAAGACGCTCTTTGTGGCGGGTCTCCGAGCCAAGGTCCAGCAGATGGTGAAAACCACATGTCTAGGATGGAGTCAGGCGGAATGGGAAGAACTAAGACGTCCCGCTATACATACAGAAGAGGTAGCCCAGGACCAGAAAGAGAGGCAGGCCTCGACTCTGCAACTGGCCCAGCTCCAGTTAGCCCAAGCCCAGCTCCAATACCACCGGGGTGGACCTAACAATAGAAGGGGCCGAACCCCGAGAGAAAGAGGCGGCTTTAGCAGTCGAGACCGGAGACAGTTCCACCGCACCCAACCCCGGGGTGATGACCAAGAGGGATGTTTCCTCTGTGGAAAACAAGATCATTGGAGAAAGGATTGTCCCCAGAATAATGGTCAACAGTGGCCGCCTCCACAGAGGGGAGGAAGAGGAGGAAGCCGTCAGGGGCCCCCACCCCAGTGGGGTACAGATGGCCCGCAATGAAGAGGCGAAGGGACTGAGGGACCAGGAAACGGCCAGTTCCTGTCCCTCACAGAGACATCAAGGGAGGACCCCACGATAACCCTCGAGATTGACGATCATGCTGTTAGTGGACACAGGAGCTACCAAGTCCACAGTGAAAGACACAGACCTCCCTGGAGTCCCTAAGTCTGGAAATCATGTGACAGTTGTAGGGTCCTCTGGCTTACCCCACACCTTGTTAGAGACTGTTCCGTTATCCATTGCCACAAGGTCCGGTCCTGTCCATCACGCCTTCCTGTTGAATAACCACTGTCCAGTTAACCTTTTGGGCAGAGACCTACTATGTAAACTGCAATGCAAAATTGATTTGGACGAGAGGGGAGTCCACCTGACCTCTCCCCCACTTGAATTGTATGTCTCCCAAGAAAGCAAGCCATGCTACGCCGCATGGGTCCTCACTGATAACACCATTGGTTGAGAAAAGGTGCCACACTCACTTGAACAACCCCCTATCCTCCATTGCACGGCTCTCTATAGTTCACACTGCGACCATGAGATAAGGGAATGGATGATGTTTTTCCTGGAAGAACAGAAACCCCCTGAGACCGTGTTAATGAAGTTTCTGTATGTAAGCGCGTCCATGGCCGGCATGTCTGTCCAGCTCAACCAAAATCAAAGTACATGGATCTTCGATCATCATATGCCCCATGTGTCACTGGGAAAAACTGACGCCCACCAATGGAAAGACCTAGGCCCATGGATCAAAGACTGCGAAGACAGACAAGACTGGATTCCAGTCGAGGATGGCCGAAGTATTACTACTGATGGAACCATTCAAAGACATACCATCTCCCTCACAGTAGATGTCAGGAGAGAAGCGTTCCTCTCTGAAGAACATCGCCAGACCACGAACCTACCAGCCCCACCAACTGAACCTGAGTGGCTGTCTGAGATACCAGAAACCCTATGGGCAAGTGGCAAGAATGAATTTGGGAGAATCTGCACCGCGGCACCACTGCAAGTCCAGCCAAAGTCCAACCACAGACCAGTAAAAGCTCAGTACCCACTCTCACCTGAGGCAGAGAAGGGTATCACCATGGTGCACCAAGAACTGGTACAAAAGGGGGCTCTGAAGGAAATTCCCTACTACCCCGTTAATTCTCCGATCCTGCCTGTGAGGAAGGCAGATGGATCCTGGCGGTTTGTACAGGACCTGAGGGGGGTGAATGACGCCATACATCCCCGTGCACCTATTGTTCCTAATCCAGTAACTCTCCTATCATCAATACCACCTCAGGCTCAGTGGTTTTCTGTTATTGATCTAGCAAATGCATTTTTCTCTGTCCCTGTTCACCCACACTCACAGTACTGGTTCGCGCACACCTTTAGAGGCAAGCGTTATACGTGGACAGTGATGCCCCAGGGGTACACTGAGTCACCTAGCGTTTATGCTCAAGAATTAGGAAAGAACTTAGAGGGGTTCAAGCCCCCGGGCGGGAGCACCCTAATTCAATATGTAGATGACCTGCTGTTGTGTTCCACCACTAGGCAGAGTTGTGAGCAAGATACCAAAGCGCTGTTGCTGTTTCTAGCCCAAAATGGCCATAAAGCCTCAAAGGCAAAACTGCAGTTAGTCAAACAGGAGGTTCAATATCTCGGACATGTCCTCAATCACCTAGGCAGACGCCTAGGTCTAAAACGGGTAGAAGGGATTCGCAAGGCCCCCATCCCAGATACTAAAAGGCAATTGATGAAATGGATGGGAATGGTCGGCTACTGCCGTCTCTGGATACAGGATTTTGCTGAAAGATCCCAACCTTTACTAGACCTTATGCATGGGGGACAAGGACTTAGACCTAATGACAGACTGGACTGGACAACTAAGGCTGAGACGGCGTTCTCTGACCTTAAACAAGCTCTATGCGATGCGCCCGCTTCAGAGGTAGACAGTAACGAAGTAGATTTACTTGAGTACTGTACTTAAGTACAGTTTTTGAGTATCTGTACTTCACTTGAGTAGTATTTTTTTTGGAAACTTATGACTTTCACTTCACTACATTTGAAAGACAAATATCGTACTTTCTACTTCACTACATTTCTATCAAGGTTCTCGTTACTCGTTACTTTTAATTCTGAAAGCGGATGGTTTTTCTCCCTTTTCTAAAACGTGATTGATACGGGTGACAGCCTATCAGTAACCAGTAGAGTTATGTCACATCTGACGTAGTCTGTAACTATTAAATTAAGGTCAACGCCGGTATTGCAGTTCTGCAACGCGAGACAATGGACGGAGACAGTGATTCTTCGGTGACATTTTCGCATCCTTGGCCATATCTTGATAAAATGTTTATATTTTCCGAAAGGATCAAAGATTCATTTCGTTTTAAGTGTATGCTGTGTCTGCCTAAAACAAACTATATAACGGCCTACAAGAACTCGCCCTCCAACCTGCGCAAACATATTGAGGTATGTAAACATTTTAAAACATAGAGTATGATAGCTGAGGACTGACTTTAGAATTTAGATGATAGTTGAATCAACATTGATAATGCTTTCTCAATATAAAATCAACTAAAAATAGCTCCAGATTGACATTTTAGATTAGGGTTAAATTGATGTTGATTTATTTTCAAATAATCGAATTAAAATCCGCTGTTAATTCAACTTAAAACATAACGAGCGCTTTCAATTTGGTTTCAACGTCGCGTATCAACGTAGATTCAATATTTCAACCTGACTGTTCAATGTTTCAATCTGATTTTGCTATCTGGGAGACAACGAGAAAAATTTTAGCTGTTATCTTAGGCTACTGATGACTCTGCTTGTACGTTAGCACTATCTTAAACAGACTCCTTCAGAAATACAACGAAAATTGTTTGGTAACTCACGGCTCAGCAGCAAAGAGGTATACATTAATGTACCACGTTAATATAGCATACATTCTCGTAGACATGGTATAAGTATAAATAAACCTAATATAACTATTGGTAAAATACAATATAAGAAATATATTCCCTAGTGCAGTCTACAGTGTGCTGGGTTATTTACAGATTTAGGTATTTAGTCAATGTGATTAAAGTGACCAAGTGCATATCAACAACAATACCAAGGTGTGGAAGTGACTTAATGGTCAGTGTTCTGTAGTGGGAAGGGGTGTGAAGGAGGCCACTGCTCTCAGGAAAAAGCTGTTCCTCAGTCTGTTTGTTCGTGACTTGATGGTCCTGAATCTTTTGCCCAATGGGAGGGTGACAAACAGTTTGTAACCCAGGTGGGTGGGGTCCTTGATAATGTTGCTAGCCTTCCTACATAGTTGGCTAGCATAAACATTGTTCAGAACTGGGAGTTCTCAGCTTGGTACCCACGATCCTCTTAACTGTCTGGGCCAAGTCTCTCCGGTTCTCTGCCGTGCAGCTGGAGTATCACACTGTAGCACCATAGCAGAGAATGCTCTCTATTGTGCTCCTGTAGAAGTTAACAAAGAGCTGAGTGGGAAGTCTGGCTTTTTTGAGTGTTCTTAAGAAGAAAAGTCTGTTGAGCTTTCTTCACCAAGTGAGAGGTGTTAACGGTCCATTTCAGGTCCTTTGAGATGTAGATCCCCAGGAATTTGATGTCGTTAACCCTCTCCACTTATGTGGAGGGGGGAAGGTGTCGTTTTCCTGGCTCTCCTACAATCCATAACAATGTCCTTTGTCTTGGATGCATTCAAGACAAGATTGCTGTCTGAGCACCACTGTAGCAGGTGTTGCACCTCCTCCCTTTAGTGGGTCTCATCGTCTCCTGTTATCAGTCCCACTGCTGTGGTGTCATATGCAAATTTCACTATGGTGTTGGAGGTGCGGATGGGTGTGCAGTCGTATGTGAATAGGGTGAAAAGGGCTGGGCTGAGGACACAGCCCTGTGGTACTCCTGTGCTCAGTGTGACAGTGAATGACATGCAGTTTCATACCCTGAGATTTTGTGGTCTGTTGGTGAGAAAGTTCAGAATCCATGAGCAGAGAGTGGTGGTTAGCCCCAGGTTGGTGAGTTTGGTAATCAGTTTGTGAGGGATTGAGTTAAAGGTGGAGCTGAAGTTATTAAATAACATTCTGGCGTATGTGTCGAGATGCTCCAGATGACACAGGGTAGTGTGAAGTGCGACTGAAATTGCATCTTCTGTTGACCTGTTTCCCCGGTAAGCAAACTGATGGCTGTCCAGATCAGTGGGAACGCTGGACTTGATGTGCGTGACGAAAAGCCTCTCAAAGCACTTCATAGCAATCAGTGGTACAGCAACAGGATGATAATCTTTGAGACATGTGACTGCTTGCTTTTTGGGCACTGGGATGCTGGTAGTGGTTTTGAGGCATGTGGGGACTATAGCCTCCTGCAGAGGCAAATTAAAGATGTTCGTAGCTGATCAGCACATGACTTCAGTGTGTAGCCTGGTCCTGCTGCCTTGGAGGTGTTGAGATGTCGTTATTATTATTATTATTATTATTATTATTATTAACTGTGACATTATTCTTTTATAGAGGAAGCATGGATGTCAGTTGCAGAAATACTGTGAACTAACCAGGGCTGCCTGCAAAAGAAAAACTGAAGCTGGGACATCATCTTCAAATGTCAAACAAATGAAGCTTGAAGAAACAAGACAAATCTCTCAGAAAACAGTGGATAACGCTGTACTCCGCTTCGTAGTTCAAGGTCTCCAGCCCTTCTCCCTTGTTGAACAGCCTTCATTCCAAAGCCTTGTCCTGGATTTGCAGCCAAAGTGTGTGGTAATGTCTCGATCTACGGTGCGGCGCAAGATTGATGCAGCCACAACAATCATGAAGGAACAAGTGAAAGAAGCAATGAGGGAGATTGCATACATTGCCACAACAACTGATTGCTGGACTGTGAGAAGGAGGAGTTTCATCGGTGTAACAGCACATTGGCTGGATCCATGCAGTTTTGAGAGGCATTCTGTTGCTCTTGCATGCAAACGGTTAAAGGGTCTCATACATTTGATGCTTTGGCAGGTGCAATGAATGACATACACACAGAGTATGAAATTCGTCAGAAAATAGTCAGAACCACAACTGACAATGGTTCAAATTTTATTAAAGCTTTTCGTGAGTTCGGACTAGAAGAAAACAACGACGCCACTAAAGAGGCAACTGAGGAAAAAGCAACTGATGAAGATTGCTCTGATGATGAAGAGACAGAAGTGAAATTTGTTGATGTTGATGCAATTATGGCTGAAGATGATGGCCTTCAGTACCAACTGCCAAAGCATCATCGGTGCGCCTGTCATTTGCTGAATTTGGTTTCCACAGTGGATGTCGAGAATGCAAACAGGGCAGACGCCTACAAGAAACTCTCAAGGTCAGCCTTCTCTAAGTCCCAGGCTCTCTGGAATAAGAGTTCAAGGTCTACTACTGCTGCAGAGACCGTTGAGAAGCACTGTAAGCTTCATCTGGTACAGCCCAATGCAACAAGATGGAATTCCTTTTATTTGGCTGTGGAGCGCATAGTGAGAATCCTCAAAGATCAAGGAGAAGGACCTATGAGAGCTGTCTGTACTGCTCTCAAAATTCCTATGTAAGTAACAAATGTCCGGGATCTTCTATTTGTCTTATTGCCTACATAAATGCTTGCCTCATCACCTGGTCAGGTCACCTTTTGTGCATTATATGCAAATAAGTAGCAAAAAACAAGGAACAGTTATAGAATGATTTTATAAAGCTAATTCCTGTGTGATCTGAAATTACCCATTTGTGAGGGTGCTTTAATGTATTAGTTATTTTATGTACATTGGAGGAAAAATTATTTGTTTTTTTACGATTGGTCTTTTTTTTTGTGTGTTAGGTACAGTCCAGCTGACATAGCCTTTTTGGGTGAATACACCACCACCATGAGCCCAGTTGCAAAGGCAATAAATATATTGCAAGGAGAATCCAACATTCAGATGGGATGGCTGCTCCCTATAATCACGACCCTTGTGACCAAACTTGACAAAATGAGAGCATCGCTGAGATTCTGCAAGCCGCTAGTTGATGCCCTCCTAGATGGTTTGAGGAAACGGTTTGGAGATATGATCTCTGATCCTGAACTAGTTGCAGCAGCCATTCTTCATCCGAAGTTTAAAACCTCCTGGACCAGTGATGAAGAGGTCCTTAGACTCGGTAAGAAATATCCAATCGTTTCCTAATTTTGCCTATTCTTTGGAAGACAAAACCTAAATTGTAGTTGCATAAGCTTGCAGCTTAATGACAATGTTCTATAAAAATTATGATTAATCTATAATTGTTTCTGATTTAAGCCACAGTTACATTAAGGAGCATCTTCCTGACCATGATGAGGGTGTTCGGTCTGCTGACAACTCCTTAACTACTTCTGATGAAGATGATTTCTTCTCTAATATCAAGCATACACAGACACAGAAGATAACCAAACGGTTAGATGCATACCTAACATGTGCAGCTGAAGGTGTAACTATGTTGACCACTTATCCTGCTGTATGTAATCTGTCACTGAAGCTAAACACAGCCCTGCCTGCCTCAGCAGCATGTGAGAGGCTTTTTAGTACAGCTGGATTGATCTTTAGGCCAAGACGGGCAGCAATCAGCCCATGCAACTTTGAGAACCAGCTTCTGCTTAAGCTAAATAAGGACTTTTACAAATTTGAGTAATTTGACCACACTGGGATTGTTTTGACTTGTTAAAAATAAATTACTTTCTTTGTCAGCTTGTGTTGTGTTTCATTCTGTAACATTTTACTAATTTCTTATTCTAGAGGTTCTATAAGCTAGTCAGAGGCATTAGGTATTGTGTGTGTTGTGCCAATAATGCAACAATGCGGTGAAAGAAAATGTACTTTTAATACTTAAGTATTTTTAAAAGCAAGTACTTCAGTACTTTAACTTAAGTAAAAATTTGACTGCACGACTTTCACTTGTATTGGAGTAACATTTGACCAGTGGTATCTGTACTTTCACTTAAGTAATGAATGTGAGTACTTTGTCCACCTCTGCCGTTGGGTCCCTGCTCTGTCTCTCTGTCCGCTGTGGGGTCCCTGCTCTGTCTCTCTGTCCGCCGTGGGGTCCCTGCTCTTTATCTCTGTCCGCCGTTTGGTCCCTGCTCTGTCTGTGTGTCCACCGTGGGGTCCCAGCTCTGTCTCTTTGCCCGCCGTGGGTTCCCTGCTCGGTCTCTCTGTCCACCGTGGGGTCCCTGCTCTGTCTCCCTGTCCGCCGTGGGGTCCCTGCTCTGTCTGTGTGTCCACCGTGGGGTCCCTGCTTTGTCTGTGTGTCCACCGTGCGGTCCCTGCTCCGTCTCTCTGTCCACCGTGGGGTCCCTGCTCTATCCGTGTGTCCACCGTGGGGTCCCTGCTCTATCCGTGTCTACCGTGGGGTCCCTGCTCTGTCTCTCTGTCCACCGTGGGGTCCCTGCTCTTTATCTCTGTCCACCGTGGAGTCCCTGTTCTGTCTCTCTGTCCGCCGTGGGGTCCCTGCTCTTTCTCTCTGTCCACCGTGGGGTCCCTGCTCTTTATCTCTGTCCACCGTGGAGTCCCTGTTCTGTCTCTCTGTCCGCCGTGGGGTCCCTGCTCTTTCTCTCTGTCCACCGTGGAGTTCCTGCTCTTTCTCTCTGTCCACCGTGGGGTCCCTGCTCTGTCTCCCTGTCCGCCGTGGGGTCCCTGCTCTGTCTGTGTGTCCACCGTGGGGTCCCTGCTTTGTCTGTGTGTCCACCGTGCGGTCCCTGCTCCGTCTCTCTGTCCACCGTGGGGTCCCTGCTCTATCCGTGTGTCCACCGTGGGGTCCCTGCTCTATCCGTGTCTACCGTGGGGTCCCTGCTCTGTCTCTCTGTCCACCGTGGGGTCCCTGCTCTTTATCTCTGTCCACCGTGGAGTCCCTGTTCTGTCTCTCTGTCCGCCGTGGGGTCCCTGCTCTTTCTCTCTGTCCACCGTGGAGTTCCTGCTCTTTCTCTCTGTCCACCGTGGGGTCCCTGCTCTGTCTCTCTGTCCACTGTGGGGTCCATGCTCTGTCTCTCTGTCCACCGTGGGGTCCCTGAATAAGGATTCGTTAGACAACCCATTTCTAAATATGGCAGCAACAAACGGAGCGCCCCCAGTTATTCCAAATAAACCATGACGTTTTTTTAAAGTATTGAAGCACTTTTTTTCTACCAATTTGAATAATAAAATAAAGCACCCTAAACATTTTAGAGAAAAAGAACAAACGAATAATGCTGGTAATCCTTGTTAAACTGAGCGTACAGCATTAGCCGAGAAGCGGGGTGGCTATTTGCATACGTGAAAGCCTATGTGAATGTGACACAAGTCCCAAACTTTTAACTAGAGACACAATATTTAAGTAGAGGCATACCCAAGCGAAACAAGAGAAAATGTGAAACAAGCACAACTATTTTAGCCCAAGTTTTTAAAAACGAGAAAAAGCCGTAATCAGTTTAACAGTTTTATTTCAATGTAAAAGAGAAAAAAAAATATTTCACCAAATGCGAAGATCCATCGATAGCGGCTCTGGGTCCCGTCAGTGTAGCACAAACCTAGCGTGATCTAGGCTGCCATTATCCAAGCAGCACGGGCACGCGCGTGCAATCCGTTTGAACAATGCGGGCGAAATAACGACCTAAGCGATCCGATGCTTGTGCAAGCGCACTGACGCAGATGCGCATTTCAAAATGGCGGCAGCAACAAACGCAAAAGATGTATTTACCTGTATCTTGTTAGTTTTATTTTAAACAAATGAATAATGGTCTGAATGCACTGCTGTGTCAGACATATTTGCTTTACCATGAGGGGCTCTATAAACTCTGTATAGGGCCTTCATGTTGGTCAATTTCTTTTTATTCGTATATTTATTGTATTTTATTTAAGGGAAGTGAGGAACCAGACCCAAAGGGGGAGCCCATCCTCCAGGGGCCGGCAAGAAAAGAAAAAAAAAACGCATTTGAAATACAACCAAAAAAGGATAAATACAAAGGCACAACCAGAAATAAAGAAAATAAAACAGATATACAGACATACAAAATTGTTGCGTGTGCTTGGAAGGGAGCGTGGAGTTGTATTTGCATGTGTGTTCATCTGTTTGGGGGAGGTGTTTGAACACGTATGCGTGTGTTGGGTGCGTGTGAATTTCTCCATGGAATGCATTTGATAGCGAGGGTGGGGGGCCGCAACCACACCCCACAAGAACCAGAGGCCGGCGGTGACAGGCCCAGGAGACCCAAGGCGTCCGCAGCCCCCCAAGAGCAGGGAAGAGCCAAGGCCCCACGTCCCCACGACAGCTGGGTCCCCACCCCAGCAGGAGGAGGAGGGAGGACCCAGGCGCAGCCCCCGCAGCCAAAAGGGTACGAGCCCCAGAGAACCAGAGGCAACAGGCAGCCGACCCCGCGAGGGTGACGGCCGCTCCCGCACGGGCCAGGGCCAGGACCCCAGGTGGCCGGGAGCCGACCGGCCCCTGGCAGAGAGCCCCACCCGCGCCGGAGAGGCCCGAACCCCCCCCAGGCCACCACCCGGGGAGGAGGGACAGCAATCATGTCAAGGAGGCAGCCGCGCCCAGGAAGGAGCAGCTAGCCCCGCACCCAGGCCCACACTGCCTACACAGACACCTCGCAGACACACCTCTTAGCCATATACATAGACCATACACCCACTCACACAACATACACAGACACATACACAGTGCAGTGCAGATGCCAAGAGCTAGCCCCCCGCACCCCGAAGGGCAGCCCACACTCAGTCACCCACTCATTCGACGACAAAAAACTCGGGACATGGGCTCGAGACATGCCACCCTCCAAACAGCGCAGGCTGGCCCCCCAGACGTGGACCGACCCACCCCCCCCGGCAGCGCCCCAGAGGGAGCACAGGCCACCCCTGCGCAGGAAGGCACCCAACGAGGAAACGGCCAGGCCCCGGGCACCAGAGTCCCAGACCCCCCCACCCAGAAGATAGTTTTCTTCGCAATGCCTAAGGCAGTAAGGATCATGTGCACTTTATTTTCTTCCATATCTAATACACATGCATCACCTAAAATGCACAATGTAGGTGAGGTTGGGATATAGCAATTTAACCAAATTGGGTGCAGTACCATATGGCATGCATGTACATAAGAACATAAGAACATAAGAAATTTACAAACGAGACGAGGCCATTTGGCCCATCAAGCTCGTTTGGGGAGAACTTAGCTAATAGCTCAGAGTTGTTAAAATCTTATCTAGCTCTGATTTAAAGGAATCCATGGTTTTAGCTTCCACTACAATAGCAGGAAGACTATTCCATACTCTGACTACACGCTGTGTAAAGAAGTGCTTCCTCAAATTTGTTTTAAAATGTTCTCCCGCTAATTTCCACTTATGGCCACGAGTTCTAGTATTTAGACTAATATTGAAATAGTCATTTGGCTGAACAGCATCCAGACCCGTTAGAATCTTATAGACCTGAATCATATCCCCCCTTAGTCTCCTTTGCTCAAGGCTGAACAGATTCAGTTCCGCTAACCTCTCCTCGTAAGACATTCCTCTAAGACCAGGAATCATTCTCGTAGCTCTTCGTTGCACCTTTTCTAAGGCAGCAATGTCCTTCTTGAGGTATGGTGACCAAACCTGCACACAGTATTCTAGGTGGGGTCTTACCAAGGAATTATATAAGTGTAACATCACCTCCCTTGACTTAAACTCCACACATCTAGAGATATAACCCAACATTCTGTTCGCCTTTTTTATTGCTTCCCCAAATTGGCGAGAGTGGGACATGGAAGCATCAACATACATACCGAGATCTTTCTCGTAATCAGCTACCTTTATTTCAGTGGAACCCATAAAATATCTGTACTGTATATTTCTGCTCCCTGCATGGATTACCTTACATTTATCTGTGTTAAATTTCATCTGCCAAGTATCAGCCCATTCGCTAATTAAATCCAGATCCCGTTGAAGCCTCTCTGCTGCTAGATTAGTATCTGCTACCCCGCCCACCTTAGTGTCGTCTGCAAATTTAACCAGTTTACTGTATGTATTCGTGTCAATATCATTAATGTAAATTAGGAACAATAGTGGTCCTAAAATTGAACCCTGCGGTACCCCACTATAAACGGAGGCCCACTGTGACATAGTGCCTCTAATAACTACTCGCTGCTTCCTATCAGTTAGCCAGTTTTTGATCCAAGCTGCCACAGTTCCTAAAATTCCTGCAGCTTTAAGCTTTAACAAGAGCCGTTTGTGGGGGACAACATCAAAGGCTTTCTGGAAATCTAAGTAAATCACATCATAGGCCTTTTTGTGATCAATTTCACTTGTAGCTTCCTCAAAGAACTCAAGCAGATTCGTTAAGCAGGATCTACCTCTCCTAAATCCATGTTGGCTATCCTTTATAATGTTATTTGCATCTAGGTAATCTACCATTTTCACTTGAATTATAGCTTCCATTATTTTTCCAGTAATGCTAGTTAAACTGATTGGCCTATAGTTTGCTGGATTACTTCTATCCCCTTTTTTGAATATGGGTGTTATATTAGCATGCTTCCAATCTGATGGTACCACACCCGCAGATAACGATTTCTGGAATATTAAAGTCAAAGGTTGGCTAATAATATCCCTCATCTCTTTCAAGACTAAAGGTAAGATGCCATCAGGCCCCTGCGATTTATTTATTTTGAGTTTAGCTAGGCTTAGTATCACATCAACCTCAGTTATACATATATTGGTCATAGACGATGCTGTATTCGTATTAATTGGTGGTAAGTTACTTGTGTTCTCTATTGTGAACACCCTTGAAAAATAATCATTAAACTCGTTTACCATATCAGTTCTCCACAAATTCACCTGAGCAGTGGGTGCATAGGTTTGAGTGGATAAGGCCCATTTGGAACATCCTTTGTCCTGTATAATGAGTTCTATGCAGAGTTTTGTATTGTATAAGCTGTAAGTTCGGGTTTTTAGTCATTTTGAAGGTGTTTAAACATATTTCTTTCCAAAAGTTTTGATCTGAATCGATGGATAGATCTTTCTCCCATTTTGAAATTGGAAGGGAAATTGAGTCATCCATTTTTGACAATAACTTATACATTTTTGACAATAATTTGGGGCTAGAAAGATTTAAAAATTCTAGCAGCCATGGAGGTATTTCTAACTTAAACTGATTAAGATTGAACCTTGCCTTGAATAATGGACTCAAGAAATTTGCTGGTACTCAAGAAATTTACTGTTGCTAATTCCGTATTTTAAGACTAGTTCGTCGAATGAAATAAATTTCCTGTTTCCTGTTTTTTTCAATTCAATTCAATTTTATTTATATAGCGCATTATCACAACATTACATTGTCTCAATGCGCTTTACATTTCTGCCTCGTAAGGACCCCCCATTGAGTAAGCCAAAGGCAACGGTGGCAAGGAAAAACTCCCTAAGAGGAAGAAACCTTGGGAGGAACCAGACCAAAAGGGGGAGCCCATCCTCCAGGGGCCGGCAGATGAGTCAAACAAACAAGATGAAATGACTAAGCTAATACAGGGGTTGAAATATATGTTTCAATGCAGCGGCCGACCGGTGCAGGCACGTGGTGCTTGATGCACGATGGCAGGATTAATAGAGGCACAGCCGCAGGGAAGGATGGCGAGGCATCGTGTTGAGCCAAGGGCAGGCAGGTTGGAGGGTAGTTGCCGGTGGTGGAGGTAATTGTCTTGTAGGCAGCAGAGGCATAAATTCTTCAATGACATTGTGCTCCAGGGAGCACACCCCAGAACGGGTGAGGGAGGAAGTAAGAAAAAATTGTGTATTAGTCACAGTTAAGGAAACCTAGAGGCAGTGCAAGCAAACTGATCGAGTGCAATATTCGTCTAGGCTCAGGCAGATCTGGGTATAGCAGCATGAGAAAGAGGGAGAGACAGGCGGGAACACAGGCATGGCACCAGGCTATTAATGAGGTGGTAATACTAAGGCTCTTAAAACATTTATATTGCTTAATAGTAGGACTTATAAAAGGCAAATCAGACAATTTTACTTCTCTGCAGATTGCTTGTTCTAAGTCCAGCCATGGACTATCTACTGGGCTTGATTTGATCCAATTTGATATATACTGCAGTCTGTTAGCTAAGAAGTAGTGATAGAAACTTGGTAGTTCTAGACCACCATTACCATTGGCTTTTTGCAGAGTTTTCAAGCCTATTCGTGATGTTTTGTTCTTCCATAAAAATGACAAGATGCTTGAGTCTAGTGATTTAAACAAAGCCATAGAGGGTTTATTAGGGATCATTGAGAACAAGTAATTGATTTTAGGCAGGACCATCATTTTTATGGTGGCAATTTCTAATTTAAATAAAAGTCAGACTCACACCACAACTCCCAACATTTAGCTAATTTCATAGCTAAACAAACATAGCTAATCAAAACGAGTAAATAACTTAAAATACGTATTTAGTTGTATTTTGTTATCAGGGCTTTAGAGTTTAACTTCAGGTCTGTGAAAGTACAGGACCGCGATGTGTGTCCAAGCCCCATAACACACTAACTTAGGCGCTCACGCAACTTATCGTGAAAAACCAGACAGAAATAGACTTGTAAATTTTAAAGAAAAGATATTAACTGATTTTGTTAATATTTAAAGGTATAAAAAACTTTAGCTGCCATTCATAAATGGGCAAAAATTGGCTCACCACATGTACATTTTAAAGGAGGCACCAAAGCTGAGGAAAATGAGGAAACAGCTTTTGCACAAAGTGTCTGTCACGATCGGGCGGTAAGCGAGCCGGGAAGCAGGCAATCGGAGCCGTAAATGCGGACAGAGGGGGTTTATTGTAGGACAGACGAGGAAACAGGACCAACGCATGACACTACAATGACAAGTCTGGGGAAGACTGACTCAGACGAGGACTAAATACACAAGACAAGCTAGACTTAACAGGACACAGGCAATCACAATTAGGGCTGAACACGAGGTAACGAGGTGGGCGTGGCACACATCGGGAGCGGACGGAGCGGGGCGTGACATAACCCCCCCCCAAAGACGCGCACACCGGGCGCGCCCGAGAGGAGGTGACGGACGAGACGGAACCGGGGAACAGGACCTGGAAGACAAAGCAGAACGTCAACCAAAAACAGGGAACAGAACGGAGACGCAGAACAAGAACAGGGACGAGAAGAAAGACAGGACCCGACAGAGAACGGGGAACGCAGACAGACAGACCAAAAAGGGAGACACAGAAGGGGAGAAAGGCGGAACAAAAGGGCCAGGAGTGAACGGAGGAGGAACAAAAGGACGAGGAGCAGAAACAGGCGGGACCAAAGGAAAGGGAGGAGGAAGAAGGGGAGCCCGAGGGAGCCCAGGCGGGCGACGGGCAGCGGCCGGAGGGGCCGCAGGGGAGAGGGAGGAGGGAGCAGGAGGGGACCACCCAGGGGCCAAGGGAACGGGACGAGGGAGTGACGGAGGGGACACGGAGGGAGCAGGAGGGAACACCAGTGAAGGCAGGCAGGAGGGGGAAGCCGCGGCAGGCGGAGGCGCAGCCGGAGCCAGCGAAGGCGCCGTCCGACGCTCAGCCGGAGCAGGGGGGCTCGGAGGCGGCCGACACGGACCCGGAGGCGGGACCGAGGATCCAGGGGGGGACCCGGAGGGGACCGCCGACCCCGAGCCGGAGGACCCGCAGGCAGCCACCGAGCCACAGCCAGGGGCCGAACGGGCGAGCCAGGGGGCAGGGCGGGCGGGACCCGGGCCCGACGCCTATGTCCCCTTCCCTTACGGGACACCGACAGGCGGGGTCCTGGGGGGCGTTGGCCTTGCCGGGGTAAGGGCGAGGGAGTCAGGGCCTCTAAGGAGGTAACAGGCGGGGCAGCCAGAGCCGCGGGCGTGGCCGCAGGCGGGGCAGCCAGAGCCGCGGGCGTGGCCGCAGGCGGGGCAGCCAGAGCCGCGGGCGTGGCCGCAGGCGGGGCAGCCAGAGCCGCGGGCGGGACTGGAGAGGCGGCCTCAGGCAGGGCCGCGGGCAGAACGGGAGAGGCGGCCTCAGGCAGGGCCGCGGGCAGGACAGGCGAGACGGGCAGTTCAGGTGCCGGCAGGACAGGCGAGATGGGCAGTTCAGGTGCCGGCAGGACAGGCGAGACGGGCAGTTCAGGTGCCGGCAGGACAGGCGCCGCAGTCACTTGGCCAGCAGGGGGCGCCGCAGCGGGCGCCGCCAGCACGCGGCCAGCAGGGGGCGTCGCAGCAGGCGCCACCATCACGTGGCCAGCAGGGGGCGTCGCAGCGGGCGCCGCCATCACGTGGCCAGCAGGGGGTGCAACCGCGGCGGGCGCCGCCATCACACGGCCAGCAGGGGGTGCAACCGCGGCGGGTGCCGCCATCTCGCGGCCAGCCGGGGGCACCGCGGCGGGTGCCGCAGCCAGAGTGGTGGCAGCTGCAGGGACTGCAGGCAGAGCAGGCAGGACAGGCGGGTCAGGTGGGTCAAGCAGGACAGGCGAGTCAAGCAGGACAGGCGGGTCAGGCTGGACAGGCGGGTCAGGCTGGACAGGCAGGTCAGGCGGTGCTGCTGGCAAAGCGGCGGCATCAGCAGCAGGCGGTGCCGCGGGCAGAGCGGCGGCATCAGCAGCAGGCGGTGCCGCGGGCAGAGCGCCGGCGGCAGCAGGCAGCGCAGCCGCGGGCAGATCGGCGGCGGCAGCAGGCAGCGCAGCCGCGGGCAGATCGGCGGCGGCAGCCGGCAGCGCAGCCGCGGGCAGATCGGCGGCGGCAGCCGACAGCGCAGCCGCGGGCAGTTCCGGAGCCGGCAGGAGGGATGCCGAGCACGTCGGCGCTGTTCCTTTAAGGGCTCTTGAGACGCTGGGAATAGCGTCCCTCACAGCGCTGATACCTCTTCTGGGAGAGTGCTCTGGCCGGTCATCCCCAGCCTCTACAGGGAGTTGGTCCTCCCCGTTGTGGGGCTCATCGGTCCTACGGACGTCCTCCACGGCGGGGAGAAGGGAGCACGCTCCCAAGAAGAGCGTCGTCGGGTGGATATTCCTCCCTTTTCCCCGGCGTCTCTTTTTTGGGCGGGGAAGAGCGGAGCCTTCTGGGACCCAGGGCAGCTCCCCGCAGCGGGGCGTGACAGTGTCTGCTTTGAAATAAATGAAACAGATGTTTCTTTGGCAGGCTATACTTGACTGATAGGATTGTGACTATTGCAAAGACCCCATCCTCATATGAACTATTAATAGTGTTGAGCCAATGTTTTCTAACCATTTAAGAAAGGCAGCAAAGGTTTTTTATACCTTTAAACATTAACAAAAACCGCTAATGTCTTTTCTATAAAATTTTCAAGTCTATTTCTGTCTGGTTTTTCACGATAAGTTGCGTGAACGCCTGAGTTAGTGTGTTTTGGGGGCTTGGATACACATCGAGGTCCTGACAGAAATAATTATATCTGCTTTCACAGACCTAAAGTTAAACTCTAAAGCCCCTGACCACCTGTGCGTGTGTGTTTGTGCGCATGATCATGAACAAACATTTACTGAAGTTTATTAAAATAACTGTCTTTATTTTGTCAATGACCGCAACATAAAAGACCCAAACCAGCTGGCTCAACGATCTAGGGTTTTTATTTACCAAAAATAAGTACCAACACAAAAGTCCGGGAAATATAAGAGAGCAGCGAAACACAATATCAACATAGACAAACAAAAATCTCAGCAGCAGGAACACTCAGCGTGGCGTCGAAGCTCTCTTCGTGATACAGGTGGACCCGGGGCTCTAATAGGGAAGACTCCACCCATCCAACAGGTCTCACCTGTAATCAATTAGAAAAGCAAACCACCACCACCACCGGTAACCTAAAAAAAAACATAAGGCAGCCTTACCCGGAATAAACAGGAACGTAACACTGATATCAATGTAATGCTTGTCTGTGATGACTGGTTAACATATTGATTGGTGTATTAATATAGCCGGAGAGTAATAAAACCCATTGTAATCAAGTATACAGTGCCTTATAAAAGTATTCAGTTATCATAATTTTACTCAATTACAAAGGATAGTTAAACGTTTTCCAAATGAGCATTTTATTGCATTTCTAAAGGCACTGTAAGTTATTTCTGTGCCAACATTAAAATTAAATAAACTTATGATTTAATGTCGATATGAGATGACAAATTATTCACAAATGATACAGAGGTGCCACTCATTTCCACATACTGTAACTCATCACAATTGGGTGCCACTGTGCTTTTTAATGAAAAGCTGATAAAACTTAAAATGTGGTTCGGTCATGTGTGTAGACAAGGAAACAAAGGCATAGTAGCTGTTATTTTTTTATTCCGAAGTCATCCAATTTGCTAATTTCCTTACATACCCACCCATTCAGTCACTCACTGACCCACCCACCCATTCAGTCACTCACTCACTCACCCCCCCACCCATCCATCCACCCACCCACCCACCCATTCACACACAAGTCTTCCGCAAGGTGTTTGCAGAACTCGCTGCAGAACCCAGGCTGTGTGTCCTCGCTAAAGAATCCCTGAAGTTCCCCTCGTCTTCCACGCACAATGTAGCCTATGGGACAATAAATAATAAGCAAGCGTACTTAGTATCAAAACAGAGCAACAATGTTTTTCATTGCATACCTTCAAGAAAATATTCAGGACCTGACACACAATAAATTGTTCTGGTGACTTTTTTTTGCAACCACTGACTTCAGCAACAAACGTCAACATTCATACACAGTATGCATACCTGGTAAGTTGTTCTTATAAGTCTCTAGACAGTGCTGGCAGCATTCCAGGCGGTACAATCGTCGGAATTTGCTTGATAGGCCACACTGTACAGTTTCCATGGGACTACACCTGTAGGTTTCAAATTTAAGAATGATTCATTAGAGTAAAATCCCTTGTTAATGGGAATACAAACATCCTAACTCAAAGGGTATTCAAATATCATAATATGTTTTATACTTACTGTCAGGCCACTGAAAATGCGCTCGGGCACGGAATGTTTCCCTTCCGACTAAGTCCCAAAAAAGGTGACAAACAAGTGACAGCTTTAAAAAAGCTTTGTCACCCTCAAACAGGACTACTTCTAAAAGGATATCCTCCAGGACGTCGAGGGGGATCTGTGAAAGAAATCATACAAGCATGTAAATATTATTTTACAATAGTTCTGTAATGAAACAAAAACAGACAAAAATAGCATGACTTCTACATTCCAACTCCAACTGCTTAAAATGAAGCTCATTGTTTTCACATTATTGTAGGGTACAGCACAGTAAGCACAGAGAAAAAAAGAGAAAAACAGCAGGTTCAGCTGTAAGATCAGCTACATAAATACCTGTTCAATGGAGATGGAACCCATTCCTCCTCCTCTACCATCTGTGCTTTCAACACGTTGAATTTTCCTAAAAGAAATTATATTGTCACAACCATTGTAAAACTATGACATATTGTAATGGTATCATATAGAGTTGACTCCACCTGAGGGCACAGGTGTAAAACAATTTGATCACGTTGGGCACCAGACCTGGAAAAAGGCAGTCATGATACTACCAGCTTGTCAGACTGAAAGGCTTATATGCATATGGGTCAGAACAATGCATCAGAGTGATAAATATTACAGCATCAACTTTATAAGGTGTATCAATCCCCACCTTCAGATCAGATCACTAAGACCAATTAATCTGACTCCATTAAATTATGCTGCTGTTTGTAATAGGGTCAGTGGTGGCCTAATGGTTAGGGAAGTGCACTTGTAATCGAAAGGTGCCAGTGAAGTACCCTGAGCAAGGTACCACCCCCAAGCACTGCTCTCCTCTGCAATGTCATGGTGTCACATATAGGTTAAATGCAGAGAACACATTTTGTTGTTGTGCACTGTGTGCTGTGGTGTGTCAATGACAACTAATCACTTCACTTATATGCCATGCACTATGAGGCATCATAGAAAATATTAAAAAAGTATGATACAAAAGGAATTGTATTACTGATTAATGAATAGTTTGTTTCCATAAATAATAAGCATAACCGATACATTAGATGTTAAAAGTTATAACACCTGTGATGGAAATTTGGAAGTAGGAAGGAACAGATGAGTCCAATGGTTTAGCTTGGTTTCATTTATTGAGATATCTTTCTATGCGAGCTCGGGGAGACTCTCCACAGACAGTTCTGAGAAGTTCTCCAAATAGCAGACGCAGCTGCTTTCATTTTATATTGACAGACAAATGACCCTTCTCTGCAACCACAACCGGAAGACCCATGTCTGCTTTTGCACATTCTATGCTCAGGACAAGCTTTTCGTCTAGCACAAGCATCTTATATTTACCATATATGGAATAAAAATTCATCTCTTGTCTAGCTTAACATGGGTAAGGTCTAAAACCCCTTCCCCAGTCTCTTGCATCTGTTTCTTCAAGCATAGCAACCTTATTTTGCAGCCTACAGTAACTTCCTTAGTAACCATCGGACACCATGCTTGGTGGTAATTTTCCACTACACATCCATGAACAACGACAACTTTATTACATGACATGGTTGCCAATTGTTAAATGGTTTCCAATTAACACTAGGTTTACTGAGCTTTTTATTTTCTGGTGAGAATTCCCTCGGCCCGACCTCGGGTGGAGAGGCCATTAGCTCCATTGTCCTCCTGCTTTTGTTGTGCAAAAACACTTGTTACCTGTGAACCCTGCCACATTTGCATTTCTTTACCCTCACTTCTGCTGGCAAGCTTGCCATATCTATACAAAATATCCCACACTCTGACTGACCCACAAATATGAAAGACACAATTTCACAAAATATAGAAACACAAGTGTTTTATTTGTCAAAAATAGACTGAAAACAGAATCAATAATAATAATAATAATAAAAGAAGTAAAAAAAAATTCTCAGTCCCTCAGTTCCTCTTCATCATCTCAGTGGTTTCATAGTCAGTGTTTGCAGCGTTTGCAGACCCAGTAACCTCCGTGCCTGCATTTGGCGCAGGTGAATTTGCAACACTTTGCGCAGAGATATCTGCTGCGGCTCCTGTTGCAGCTCTCTTGTACCTGGCACTGAGTTGTCTGAACAGTTCCTGGCACAGCAGCAGCAAATGATGCAGCAGCTGCAAAAGCTTCCCTCTCTGCTTCCATTGCCTTTTGCAGCATGAATCGGTTACGGAGTTCCATGGCTAGAAGACTCAGAAATGATCTTCTTTTGCCTTTCCGCCCTGTGCACGTCTTGTACAGAACATAGGCATTCACCGCCGCCAGGTCCAGCATGTTATAAAATACGGCTACTGGCCACCTGTGTGTTGCTGTTTGTACTGTATACTTGCGTGCCATCTGGTCCAACACATCTACACCACACTGTAAAAGCAGAGAGAGAGAGAGAGACATGAGTATATTTTTTTCTACCCGATATAGGCCTGTATAGTACATATCAGGAAACATTGTAGCACTGGTATAAAATTATATGCACATTCACATACCTTCATATGGTTGTAGTCTGTTATCGTGTTGGGTTTCCTCTTTATACCATCCCCGATCATCACGTCTCGGTGCAAGGAACTCAGAAGACACACAGTTTTCTTTTTTTTTGGTGCGTAGATTGTCAAGGAGACACTGCCGCTTCTAAACACTGAGGTGCATTATTTCTCTCGGCCTGCAGTGTCCTTTGCCGATGGAGGAAGCTCATGACGAGCTTTATTCATCGTGCCCAGTAGTGTGGTTTTGCGCTGAAGCAGTCTGTGTGACAACGACAGTGAGGTGAAGAAATTGTCTGTTGTGACATTTCTCCCGTCATCCAGAAATGGCTCCATCAGACTCATGACCACGTTCTCTGCCAGCCTCTCCCCCTTCTGACGATTGGGGTCCTTTCCCAAGTAAGGGGATGCATTGCAGACGTATTTGGTCTCCAAATCCGTCACAATCCAGAACTTGATTCCAAATTTGTCCGGCTTGGATGCGATATACTGTGTGAATGGACAACGAACCTTGGTCGGGAACAGCTGTTCATCTACGGTCATGTGTTGTCCTGGAGTGAAACTCTCAATACAGTTCCTAGTGAAGCATTTCCAGATGTCCGAGATCGCCGCAAATCTGTCTGTTTTCACCCGTTCTGCCCTCGTGTCCTTGTCATCAAATCGAAGGTGTTTCATGATGGAAAGGAATCTATCTCGGGACAACATGGCAAGCTTGCCAGCAGCAGTGAGGGTAAAGAAATGCAAATGTGGCAGGGTTCACAGGTAACTAGTGTTTTTGCACAACAAAAGCAGGAGGACAATGGAGCTAATGGCCTCTCAACCCGAGGTCGGGCCGAGGGGATTTTACGTAGATTTGCGTAGGTTTAGGAAACCTAGTGTTAAACCGAACAAATGTAACATGTTATCAAAAATTAAGCTTATCGGGTACTATAGATAATTATTTTAAATGGGACCAGATGCACACAGAGGTACCCTAAGGCAGATTCAGCTATACAGTCATACCTCGCAGGTTCCTCAATCTCATTACACTCGCTGGCCTCTCCTGGCACATAACAGCTCGTTGTCCTAAGAGGCAGTATTGGCTACGTGTCAGGAGCAGTCTGAATGTATATTAAACAGCTTAATTTTAGTAGCTAGGTGTATATACCTTGCATGTGACAAGTTTTCCAAAAAACAAAAGACACCACCATCTCCGCAGCTGCGGGATGTCATGCTAACAGATGGAAGACAGTTGAGAATGCAGTTTAAATTCTTACTAGACAAATACCCCTACGAAAGTCAGAATTTGGGTTATTACCTGATTGAAGTAAAATGGCCAGCCCAGTGCCATGTATAATGCGTACTGAAGTATACAATTAAGAATATTAAAAATACTAGTGTGTGACTGATATTGACCATTCAGAATTTTTGATTGAAGTATACATAACTGGACTATCTACATCGCAAATGCTTCATTTACACACAAAGCTTGTGCCAACAGAACACCCCATAACACCCCCAAAATTATAACTTGCCATTATCATGAAAACACCACAGCCATCAACCTCCATCTGGGCTGGAATGTCCTATCCAATAAATCATTTTAAGAATGGTTAACATACCACCACTTAACAAGGAATAAAGAAAGAAAAACATGGGTGTATGTACCTTATTTTTGATGATCTTCCAGTGCCCTGGGATTAGCCGTGTTGCAATTGAGCTTTAAAAGATGAAAAGGTGAAGATGAAACATTCAGATATCTTGTATCATACTGCAGGCCACTCTATAGGCAGAGTGGTATGTTGCACAACTTGCATTGAACATCAGCATAACACACAACCACCACCCATTCCTGAAGCCATGGACAACAGCCATATATTTGAAGGTCAAACAAAAATAGACATATTTGCCAATAATATTTGCATCAATGATACTTTGAAGGGCAGATGTCTATGACTTTTATAACATGCAGAAAAAGAACATGTGGAACATCATGCAGAACACAAATACCAACCTTCAGAACAGAATGTTATGAGGAACAATGAACATCTTTTTTCAGAACTGCATTCCATGAGGAACATTGGAACCTGGAAATGGTTAAATGTTGTTTGTTCCCATAACCATTAGGGTTAGCTGAATCCAGCTGATAAATGCTGAAATGTTTTGGCACCAGGACCTGTAAAGTACATAATGTGAACTGTTGATGGTAACATTTGCGAATCTGTGCATTTGATCCATAAATGGCTCACTTTACAAAGTATCACAATCCACACTTGCAGGATGGACAAGGGAAATCACCACTAACAGCAGACACCATACTTACATATAGGGTGAATCACATAAAACAGCTCTGTCCAGAAGCAGAAGATGTGTGTTTGTGTGAAACATACCCTTGTCATTCAGTCTGACTGGAGCATCAAAAGCTCACATGCCGTCCTGTAACTTCCTGTATTACGTTTTGTAACTTTGTTTGAATACTTTCAACTAATTCTGACTTGCAACTGCATCACTAATATTAATGCATGAATAAAATGAGAATATTTGCAGGACCTTGTTTATTATTATAAGATAAATGTTACTTTTGAAGAATATTTGGCTACACTTAAGATGCAACATGAAATTGATCATTTAAAAATTATTTGATGTTCCAATTGTGATAAAGAAAATGATTTGACAAATATACTGAAAGACTTACGCAGAGGACCCAGTGCCCAGGTTTCCACAAAGGAAATAGGAGGCAGTCTTTGGATGCTGCGTCATCCTATAGGTGATAGAAAATAAATATAAATGTACTTTTTACTTTTCCCAGGGCCATACTTTTGGTGTTATACGCTTCTATTACACAATTATTAAAGATGCTGTGACTGCAGCCAGATTCGGCATATCCCAGTGTAAGGTGCCGCAATATGACAGCGCTCCATTTGTCAGTCATGTCCTTGTTATGAATATAGGCAGGACATCAAATCAACTGCTTATTTCTATACTAAAGTAAAACAATGAAATTCAACCATAGGATGGTTATAATTTCTGTACTAACACTTGCTTCCAACTGTTCCTTTAATCCAAAAATTTAAAAAAGGGGAAAAAGGCCATTTTAAGTTTAATAACATTAATATTTTTACTCATGAACATGCATAACAGGGTGAAGGGCACAGATGTAGGGAAAAAAAAACATTACTGGCAGAGCTAGAAACGGGTCTTGCTGATGAGGTGGATGCCAAGTGGCGACACCATAGGCATCTACTGCATGGACATCCTTTCCCTGATAACACAAATTTATTGTCATTTCAAAACAAAAAGCTTAAAATTAACTGATGCAAACTTTTAAGGATAGATCATTCTTATTTAGTTTAATGCTACTACATAGCTTCTCACAGACCTTCTCCCTGGCAATTTTGCAGATTAGCTCAAAGCAACAATTTGCAATCTGTAATACCAGAGAAAAAACAAGTTGTAAACACTCAATTGACTCAGTGTAAAATCCATTTAGAAACACATAGAATTATAATTTCTGTACTAACACTTGCTTCCAACTGTTCCTTTAATCCCAAGGCTAGGAAGTCCCATCTTGATAAAACAGTGATGCCTACTTTTCCCATGAACTCAGTAGCTGGTTTTGTGCGATCCAGCACATTATCAAGCTAAAAAAAAAAGAGGAGATTTGGACACTTCCAATCAGAAGTTCATGAGATACCTCAACTGACATTTAAACTAAACTATAAGGATCCCATGACATCTTCTGTATGAACAAGTGGCTAATGCATGTCTAGCACTTGGAGAACATCTAATGATGGATGATCATGAAAACATGTAGGTGCCAACAGGTTAGGACCAACACATTTACCACCTTGGAAATTTGCGACTAAGAGAGCCCATGCGGCAATCAATCAAATGAGTCAATCAATATATAAACAAGCAAATAAATACGGAGGAACAAAACATAAAACATGCACCTCTGAGTCTCTGATTTCCGATCGGGCACTTATGTGCTCCAGATGTGGTATTCCCCAGCAGTCATCACTGCACACTGGTAGATCTCCTGTCATACATATCAAACCATGCATGAAAATAATAACCAAATAAGTGTTTCACCACATTTCTGTGATACTGAGCCATCTTATGAAGTATATAACATTTTCTTAGGGTGGCTGAAGGTTGGTATACATTTAGCTGCAGATCAAGTAGCCACTGCAAACATACATAAGTATACATATTCTAAAAAACATGGATGTGTTAAGGTTTTTATTAAGTTGTACAACCAGGCCCTCAAAAAAATATATTGTCTTCATACCAGGGGATGCTGCAGTTGTCATACCATGAGCTGGTGCTGTTGTTGTTGTTTGTGCTTGTTCGGCTGGTGCTTCAGCTGGTGCTGCAAAAAAGCACATTTTAAACCAAATGATTTAGAATGAGTTAATCGGTTGTACTGCATGCATTTCTCACCAACGTTATGCTGTCTAGCATTTCTGACAGATTTGTAAGTTATAGCTTTATGATCTTTCAAATTGCAAAATAAACATGAATCACCTACAATTAAAAGACAAATATAACTTCACGGCACCATACAGCAAAATTACATAAACATGACATTACCACTAATAATTTAGAATGAGGGTGGAATACATACCCAAAACTGTCTGACCATTGGAATTTAACTGTATGTCCACTCCTTTGCCCAATCTCTTCTTCATGCTTTCTATAGTTCTTGAATTTCTAGCATTGTTGTAGTGATACAAAATATTTCGCATCAAAAAGACATGCGATGAGGGAGTCATCATGTTGAGAAAATGATTGTTTTTCCTCATTCCAGTAAAGAGCTGTTCAGCACACTGGCTGTTGATCCAACCACGTAACTCTGGGACCAGTTCCACCTTTCGCAAGACATCCCTGGCATCTTTTGAGTTTGCCTCATGAAATCTATCATAAAGAGCATAATGCTCAGACGATCCAGTTATAGGGTGGCCATTTTCATCAGGAACTGGCTTCTTGGTGACTAGCCATGGCAAGTTCACTTTTATCTGTCCAGTAGTGGCACATCTGATGTTATCTTCAGTAGGCTCAAGTAACCTACCCCCATGAGGTTTGAAGGGTAATGATTCTGGATCTCTTAGGTTGGTATGTGTTGCCAACCCTCTCGCAAAATCATATAATACAATGTTTGGAAAATGTTTCATCGACAATAAAAGGTCAGCAAAGTCCCGGGGGCTCTCAGCCCTTATGTTGAACTTAGCACCATACGCCACAGCACAAGGACAGGTGACCACAGCCCATCCACCTGTTTAAGGATACTGTAAATCAGAGTGCAACCATTCTAAGTAATGAAACCAAGAACTGTCTGTAAAAACGGTCTCTCAGTAATCTTTCCATCAAAAGTCTGAGATGGTTCCTCAATGCTGCTCACTAAGGAAAGCAAGACTTAGGTAAGCATGCTCCAAACAGTCATAGCTGGATATGTGGTGCTTGAAACAATGTAAGACTAAGAAAATGAATAAATGTGTTCACTTACCAGGCATGCTAAAAACGCCCTTCTTATGAAGGTCCATCACAACAGGTACTGGATGATAACCGCACGATACACAAGCATATGTGTAACCGAGGTCTGACAGTGCTTCAAAGCTTAAATAAGCCTGCAGGACCCTTTCCCTGGATGGATAGGTTTTACCAGAGGTCTTCTCCAACACATCCATGGCACTCCCTACTGCCTGATGAGTCTGTGAAATTGATGTATGACATTTAAAGGCTTTACAATATATTATTTTGATAAAGTATTCGTAATTGTTTTAAATGATTTAAACAACAGAACATGGTTCCTACCTGAAGTGTATTGCGTAGAAAATGGCACATGTATATGGACAGAAGTGTGTGGTCATCGAAATTGTGGACACCATCAGTCCACTCCTGGTATCGATATACCATACCACAGCTGTAGCACCATTTTCTGTACACTGAAATTCCTAATGGACACACGCACCAGTAAATGTTACACATTTATCTTTCACCATTTTACACTGTGACATGTCTCTATACTTTGCACAGTACTGTGCAAATTGAGCCAGTGTATGAAATTCTCAGTAAGCATACAAGTGTGAATTGCTGGGAAGGAGGCTAAGCTGCTGATAGTGGAAGTCATGGTTACACTGACATTTACAGTGAGTAATGAAATGTTAAAATATCGATAATAAATATTTAAATAAAGAGAGAACATACCTTCTATGACATCAGTGATTGTTAGGATTTTAGCCTTAGATGTAATCAGCACAGGTTTGCTTAGAGGAGTGGGCTCTAAACATTCTGAGCAAAAGGTTTCTGATGGTATGAAGTGCACAGGGAAATGAATGGTCTTGACCACGTCTGAGGGGAAAATCGTAGGCAGTTTCTTCTTATGAAAAATGTATTGAACCATCCGCGACAGATTTTTGCCTTCAGGTGGGTATTGAGCTCCTTCTTCTATGTCAAAACTTTCCATGTCAATTGGAAAATGTTCTGTGATGTTCTCCTCCACACTTCTGGTTTTTCTGAAGAGTGCCTGGTCTGTTTCAAATAAATGTCACTTGGCAACATATTTATGTATGCATGACTGCCTTGGGTTCGCGCAAGGACAATGCCATGAAATGGGTTTTAGAATTGTACGTTACCACCACTCTGCCAAGCCGGCTGTAATAGGATATAGTTGACTCGTATACAGAAATGTACTTTTTGTAGGGGGGTCCACACACAGTCACCAGACCGGACAAAGGGACTCCTGCATCATTGGCTTCTCTCTGACGTACCAAACACCTTTCCTTTTTGTCTTCCCCAAACCACTTGTCATGTACCATGACCTGCAAAACATCCTCTGTAAGTGATGGAGTGTCCATTTTGGCTGGAGGGCAGTACACGAGGGACTGAATGTGGTGGCACTCAAATGGACGAAGGTTTGACCTCTCTGCAAACTCTGCATTAATTCTGCAGATATCCAGCTCACACATTGTTTTTTGGTCAGGACCCCATGTCCTTTTAATGACATGTACTGGTGTGCTGGGTGCTATAAAAGACTTTGCTACTGCAAACACTCCATTTGTGTAATCAACACACTGAGCACTGAGGTGGTTCTGTGCCGTAATGTCCATTTTGATGGGAGTGTGACGTCTTCGAAGATGTATCCGTAGGTTCCGTCTATCAAGGATTAGGCTACAGCTAGCACACTTCACTGTTTTCTGCTTTCTTTGGGTGAGGGGGTGGTAGTGCTGGTGCTGCTGAGGAGACAGGATCAGAGGAACATGAAGAAAGTGAGGGGTGGAGGATGGGGACTGGGGGAGGGGGACATGCAGCTTCAGAAGCAGTAAAGGAGGGAGCAGGAGAGGCGGGAGGTGACTGATGCACTTCCGTTGTGGTTGGCTTGGTTTCACTGATGCATTGGGATACATGATGTTTAAACTGGTCTTTGCGTATTATTGTTTGGCTGCAATAAAGACAATGAAAGTGTCCTGTGGGTCTGCAATAATTGTTGCATTTGCTGATGAAGAAACCTGCAAGACGGCAACATGAAGACCAAAGTTATCAACACTGCTGCAAAGAAAGTTATACACAGAACAGGACTGGGGGAGTGAGGTCAGGAGTAGCTGATCAGAAAGTTACAGAGTCAAACAAAACACAAATATAGGTAAATTAGCTTACCAATATTCACATCACTTCAGGGACTCCAACTAAGGAACTCCACATCGTTTTGTCTATCTTGATTGTAAGAAGTGCATTCTACATTTAAGCATGTGTATGTTTTAAAACCACCAAAATCAATAGACCAATAAACATCATTAGGAATTACCTCTATGCTGTACTGCATGTCTCACGTGGTTCTGAATCTGTGTTGTAAATTTGAATTGTTGGTCAGTTGCATAAGTGCAGCATGGGCATCTGAACACACTATCTAGGCAAAACCTTGTTGCATCAGGACTGGCCTGTAAATGCGTTGGATGCTTTAAAACATAAACAATAAAACATTGTGTAAACTTACTGTTACTCTGAGGTGCACGCTACACATAACATGTGTAGGAATTATTAGCTCAGGTAATTTTTAATATCTCCACCAATATGTTTGAAATTAATTAAAGTTTAATTAATTGTTATTTAATGCTGATTATTAACCAATCGTTATGCCGAATGGTCGGCTCCTCCAAACTCAATTGCGGTATCCCTGTGAGTCTGTTAATGTGAGACTTAAATGGGATTCACTAATTACCAGTATCACTTAGTAACCTGGGTTAGAAGGCTCGTCCACCGAGCTGCGTCACCAGGTAATGTAAACGATTGGTAGCGAAGCTCCCCGCACGGCCGATGAGAGAGAGTCTCGCGATGTTTCAGGCGAGTTTGAGGTTCAGAGCGTGTAGCAAGATCGCACAGAGGCAGGGACTTAGTGTGAGTACTCAATGACGGAGGCTGAAGTTGTGTAAAAGACATGCATTTATTCCTAGCTAACACTACAACTAACATAAGACAGACATTATACCTAACACACACAACAAACACGAAATAACGGAATAGAACAAACAATGTAATTATGAAAATGCAATGACCGGATTTAAATGAGTAACCTTAAATGGAAAATACTGTTCTGCAAAGCAAGCACAGTTTGTGGAAACATGACCCTAAAGTCTTATAGCAGGTTAACAGAACAGCTTAAGTTGTTAGAATGAAAGGAAGTTGGTTTACTTAGTTGAAGAGTGGGGGGGGGGGGTCTTGGCAGTTGATGGCAGAGCTGCTAAGCTGATGGCACTCAGGAAGGCGCGGTGTTTGGAGCAGTGGAGTGGAGCCCCTTTGGATTCTCTCTCCTGGTGAAGCTTTGTCTTGGGTGCTGTTCTCTGTTCAGCTGGACCTTCACCGGAGGGCTTCTTGTGGGCTTCTCTTCTCCTGTGCTGATGGTCTTTTCTGCGCTGCTGATGGTCGTTCTGCGCTTGATGATCTGTTTGCCCCGGCTGATGTTCTCCTTCGGGCTGATGGTTGTTTTCTGCGCACCTTTGTTCTGAGATGCCAGGTTTTTATGGTCTAAAGTTCATGAATAGGGATGACCAGGAATTCGACTCCTGGCCCAATGGCTGGCTATCCATTTGGCGGGCTTTCGGAAGGGGGTCTGTATCAGTCCTTTTGGGATTTATGGCCCGACTGATTCTCCCTTTACTGATGATTTTCATTAAGCTGTTATAACTTTTGATACATCCACTTTTATGGTAATCACTGACCAGATTTGGAATCAGGGGTGATTAACAATCAGTTTGACACCAAACATGCCATACCAGCTTCACAGGTACATACCTCATACCATCTGTATTAATTGATTAAACAATTAATTATTTTATCTATGTGACTGATTCACATCAGTATAGGATACAGGTGTTCTGGGTTGCACCTCAACAGATGTTACACTTTGTGCAGACATTACATCAAATATTCATATTACAAACAGCACATCTTATCCATAGATAGGCGTGGCCATTAGTTTGTGGTAATATCAATATAAGTTGCACATCTGGACACAACATATCTTGGTTGGTGTGACTTATTCTAATTGATCTTCTCCAAAATGGATAATGTACACCTAAATTCAGTTATTTTTAATATAGCATAGTAGAACAAAGAAACTTGGTAACGGTCCACCAAGATCAGATAAGGACCACAAAGGAATGTTGGAAGAGAAGACTCTCTAAAAGTTAGGACACATTGGTTACACTCACTTTCCAGATTCTTCTGGTATACCATGAGAACATATATACAATGGTAGCTGTACCTATCTATTTATTTAAATTTATATGTGTTCAAATGGGTAAAATAGGTGATACTGGTTATAAGGGTGGCACACAAAACACTAAGATTGTCTAAGGACACATACAAACATAACCTATCTGTATATTGAGACTAGTAGTCATGAGTAAATCAATATACAGGGTATACAAAAGCCAAACTTAAATGAAACTTCCTTTAGGGTGTTCGTCTGTTGGGTGAGTGATATGTGAAGCAGAATGTATGGGGAGGGGGTTGTGTGCCAAGTCGAGGGACCCCTGTCCATTAGGTCCACTCTGCTTGTCTGTAGGTCCCTAAATCTTTGGGCAATAAAAGTTGGAGTGCTGGCCTCCATGGTTATCTGTGTGTGTGTGTTTATGTGTGTAACCCCCCTTTGGTGCCTCTCGTACCAGGCTTGGCCTTGTCTCTGGCCACCTGGAATTTAGGCCCTGTGATATGTGCATGTGTGATCCTACATATCCCCCCTTTCGGCTAATGATGGCATTGCCATCATGCAGGCGATGGAAGTTGAAACAGGATCACCAACATGCGACGAGGCATTGTTGACATCCCAATGTTTGGCACTCTGGGTGGCACAGTGACAGGATGGACAGGGAGGAGGCGCAGGGGCTGGCGCCTGGCTTCTGGGAGTGGTGAATCCTATGTCGAACAGGGTGCCAACGGCTGCTGCAGCTCCCAGCAGGGTGCCCAGGAACCTCTTGGGTAGTTGATTGGACTCAGCTTGGGTCACGGTCATTGGGTAACTGCTCCAACCTGTGGGTAGTGTCTGCGGCAGCATGATGCAGGGCATCCTGGGTTCATCAGACACCTGTCCCACTAGTTTGGGGTCTCTCGTGCAGGTAATGGCTCAGTTGACATCATCAGACGAATACTCTCTCTGTGTGGGTACAACACTTGGTAATCATGAGACCGGGCTGTCCCCGGAAGACGATGCTGGGCGGAGGTCCAGGGCACACCATGTCGGATTGGGCCTCACCCCTCCTAGGCAGAGTATTGCTAATAGCAAGGGCAGCATCATCCTAGTAATAGGGGGTAGAAAATAAAGACCAGATTAGGAGTGAGGTGGTGAGTCCATCCATCCATCCATCATCTTCCGCTTGTCCGGGGTTCGGGTCGCGGGGGTAGCAGCTTCAGCAGAGGCACCCAGGCCTCCCTCTCCCCAGCTAACCCCACCAGCTCCTCGGGGGGGACACCGAGGCGTTCCCAGGCCAGCCGAGAGATATAATCCCTCCAGCGAGTCCTGGGCCTGCCTCGGGGCCTCCTCCCTGTAGGACAGGCACGGAAAACCTCTCCGGGTAGCCGCCCAGGAGGCATCCGCACCAGATGTCCAAACCACCTCAACTGGCTCCTTTCGACGTGAAGAAGCAGCGGTTCTACTCCGAGGCCCTCCCGGATATCCGAACTTCTCACCCTATCCCTAAGGGAGAGCCCAGACACCCTGCGGAGAAACCTCATTTCGGCCGCTTGTATTCGCGATCTCGTTCTTTCGGTCATTACCCATAGCTCATGACCATAGGTTGAGGGTAGGTGACAACGATGGACCAATAGATCGAGAGTTTGGCTTTTTGGCTCAGTTCTTTCTTAGCCACGACGGATCGGTTAAGCGCCTGCAGAACTGCAGACGCCGCTCCGATCCGTCTATCCAATTCCCGATCCCGCCTACCCTCACTCGTGAACAAGACCCCGAGATACTTAAACTCCTCCACTTGAGGCAGTACGTCTTCCCCAACCCGAAGAGGGCAAACCACCCGTTTCCGGCTGAGAACCATGGTCTCGGACTTGGAGGTGCTAATCCTCATCCCTGCCGCTTCGCACTCGGCTGCGAACCGCCCCAGTGCCTGCTGGAGATCCCCAGCAGATGAAGCCAACAGGACGACATGGTCTGCAAAAAGCAGCGAGGCAATCCTGAGGTCACCAAACTGGACACCCTCGACGCCTTGGCTGCGCCTAGAAATCCTGTCCATAAATATGATAAACAGGACCGATGACAAAGGGCAGCCCTGGCGGAGCCCAACACGCACCTGGAACACGTCCGACTTATTGCCGGCAATGCGGACCAAGCTTCTGCTCCGTTCGTACAGGGACCGGATCGCCCACAACAGTGGACCCCGGACCCCATACTCCCGAAGCACCCCCCACAGAGCACCTCGGGGAACCCGGTCGTAAGCCTTTTCCAAATCCACAAAACACATGTAGACTGGATAGGCAAACTCCCAGGCCCCCTCCAGTACCCCTGCAAGGGTATAAAGCTGGTCCAGTGTTCCACGACCAGGACGAAAACCGCATTGTTCCTCCTGAATCCGAGATTCGACTATCGATCTCACCCTCCTCTCCAGTACCCTGGAATAGACCTTCCCAGGGAGGCTGAGAAGTGTGATCCCCCTGTAGTTGGAACACACCCTCCGGTCCCCTTTCTTAAATAAGGGGACCACCACCCCGGTCTGCCATCCAGCGGCACTGTCCCTGACCTCCACGCACTGTTGAGAAGGCGTGTCAGCCACGACAGCCCCACAACATCTAGAGCCTTCAGGTACTCCGGGCGGATCTCGTCCACCCCCGGGGCCCGGCCACCACGGAGTTGTTTAACCGCCGCGGCCACCTCAGCCTCAGTGATGGGCAAGCCCCCCCCAGCACCCTCGGGCTCTACGCCCTCAGATGTCTCAAAGGCAGTATGCGTAGATGTATCGGAGGCAGGGTAGAGGAGGTCCTCAAAGTATTCCTTCCACCTCCGGATGATGTCCCCAGATGAGGTCAACAGCCCCCCCCCCCCCACTATAAATAGTAGGAACCAGGAGCTGCTTCCCCCTCCTGATACTCCGTATGGTTTGCCAGAACCTTTTTGAGGCCGACCGAAAGTCACTTTCCATGGCCTCACCGAACTCCTCCCACACCCGGGTTTTTGCTTCTGTGACCGCCCGAGCCACGTTCCGCCTGGCCCGCCAGTACCCGTCAGCTGCCTCCGGAGACCCCCGGGCTAATAATTCCCGGTAAGCCTCCTTCTTCAGCTTCACGGCCCCCCTCACCTCTGGTGTCCACCATCGGGTACGGGGGTTACCGCCACGACAGGCACCGACCACCCTGCAGCCACAGCTCCGTACGGCCGCTTCCACAATGGAGGCCGTTCCTCCCAATCACCCCCTTCCAGGTCACACTGTCATTGCCCACGTGAGCGTTGAAGTCCCCCAGCAAAACGATGGAATCCCCCCGCGGTACACCAAATAGCATACCGCTAAGGGAATCCAAGAAGGCCGGGTACTCCGAACTGACATTCGGCGCATAAGCGCAGATGACAGTCAGAGACCTATCCCCGACCCGAAGGCGCAGGGAAACAGCCCTCTCGTTCACTGGGGTAAACTCCGATGTTAATGCACCGAGCTGTGGGGCCACCAATAGCCCTACCCCAGCCCGGCGTCGCTCACCCGCCGCAACTCCAGAGTAAAAGAGCGTCCAGCCCCTCTCCAGGAGATTGGTTCCAGAACCCAAGCTATGTGTTGAGGTGAGCCCGACTATATCTAGTCGATACCTCTCAACCTCACGCACAAGCTCAGGCTCCTTCCCCACCAGAGAGGTGACATTCCATGTCCCGAAAGCCAGTTTTGTCAGCCGGGGATCGGACCGCCAGGGCCTCCCTTGGCCGCTACCCAATCCACAATGCACCGAACCCCTGACATTCCCCTTGCGGGTGGTGGGCCCACCTGGGGACAGTCCCGCGTGCCTCTTTCGGGCTGTGCCCGGCCGGGCCCCACGGGCCAAGGCCCGGCCACCAGGCGCTCGCCAACGGGCCCCTCCCCCAGGCCTGGCTCCAGGGTGGGGCCCCGGTGACCCTAGTCCGGGCGAGGGAAACGGGACTTTGCTGTATAACTTTTTCATAGGGTTCTTTTGGATTGCTCTTTGTCTGGCCCCTCCCCTGGGACCTTTTTGCCTTGGGAGACCCTACCAGGGGCTATTGCCCCCGACAACCTAGCCCCCAGGTTCACGGAGGCACGCAAACCCCTCCACCACGATAAGGTGGCAATCCAAGGATAAGGTGGTGAGTCGAGACTCTGAATGTTGTGCACACCGGTGCAAAAGGGAACAGGAGAAAGAAATAGTGGGCAACAATTCTCAGCCAGAGAACAATGGCAAAGAAACAAACAGGACAAAGAAAATTGCAAAACTTGCAATGAGTCAACTCTTCAGTAATTTCCCGGGCACGCGTGAGCCACCCCAGGTCCTTACCAAAAACAACAACAAAATAAAATGAAAATTTATCAAAACAAAGAAACAGATAAACAAAAAAAAAATGAAAAGGTCACCCAGATATCAGTAGTCAAGCCCACCACCTTAGTCTACCCTATCTGTGACCATCTTTCCTCCCCTTTCTCTTTGGTCTTTCTTGTTGGGGTTTTGGAGGAGATTTCGGCTGGAAAAGTTGTCCTTCACATGTTGCAGGGTGTGCTGGAAATCTTGATAGATTGAGGGCTCCAGGCAGCACCCCCCAGGAGAAAGTGATGGAAATAAATGCAATTAGTCAAAGTAAGGGAGACTATAGGCAGTGCTAAAAGTTAGATGAGTGCAATATGAAGTGCAATGCTCTGGCAGATATGGCTATGGCAGCATAAGTAGGAGGGAGAGGCAGGTGGGAATGCAGGCATGGGGAGTCCCTGAAATGTCAGCACTCCAATCCCACAAGCAATTGTGAAGCTAGAGTGACAGCACTGTCAATTCAGTTTATCCAAAGCCAATGGCACCGATCCCCACCCAGCTCTACACCTCACACTATAGGTTTAACTGGGAGTGAGAAGCTAGCTAGAGCTAGAACTAGTGTCCCTATAAGCTAAACTAAATAGGTGCGTTTTTTAGTCTAGACTTGAATATTGAAAGTGAGCCTGAAACCCGCACATCCGGTGGAAGACCGTTCCACAGCTGAGGAGCTCTATAGGAGAAAGCTCTGCAGCCTGCCGTAGATCTTTCTACCCTAGGTACTAACAGATATCCCGCACCTTGAGATCAAAGCAAGCGTGGGGGATTGTATGTGGTCAGCAGATTATTAAGGTAGTCTGGTGCAAGGCCATTCAGTGCTTTATAGGTTAACAGCAGTATTTTTTAGTCAATCCGAGACTTAACTGGTAACCAATGAGGGGAGGATAAGACTGGTGATGTGATCAAATTTTTTAGTGTTTGTGAGAACTCTGGCTGCCGCATTTTGTACCAGCTGAAGTTTATTTAAGGAACCAGACGGGCAACCAGAAATGCACGGGCATTACAGTAGTCTAGTCTGGTAGTTACGAAGGCATGTATTAATTTTTCTGCATCACGAAGTGAGAGCATCTTACGAAGCTTGGCTATGTTTCGTAGATGATAAAACACAGTTCTAGTAATACTTCTTATGTGAGCATCAAAACATAGATCTGAATCTACTAGAAGACCAAGATTTCTAACCACTGTATTAGGTTGTGTAGGAAGGCCACTAATGCTGAGGTGGTGAAACTTATTTCTTGCAGCCTTGGGACCAATCACCAGTACTTCTGTTTTTTCTGTGTTTAACATTAGAATTTTTTTTGCCATCCAGCACCGAATGTCTAACAGACAATCTTCTAACCGAGATAAGAGTGATGTATCATCAGGGTTAACAGATATATATAACTGTGTATCATCTGCATAACAATGAAACCCAACACCATGTTTTCTAATAATGTTACCAAGCGGCAGCATGTATAGGGTAAACAGTAGTGGGCCCAGTACTGATCCCTGTGGGACACCGTATGTGACTTTGGTGGCCTTGGATGATTCGTTGTTCAAACGTTGTTCACGTTTGGAGGCCATCTCCAGGGTGATTAAGATTGCTGCCAGCTCTGCGTACTGCGATGTGTGAGGACCAAGCTTGAGCTGTTGTGGTGGGACAGGATTGTTATTGAGCCACAGAATGCCAGCTCCAGCTTTCAGGGTCCCCTGATGTTTGAATGAGCACCCATCTACATAAATGGTGATCATGTCTTGACAGACATTTTCATTAAAGTAGTTGTGTTGCGACGGTTCCATTGGTGTGGGCATGTCCAAAATGTTGGGTGCTGCTGGTCCCTCCTGAGAATAGCTGTGGCAGCTGGGTGACTGTACTGCGTCAGGCTGGGCAGTTATGGCATGGATTGTCAGGTGCTGGTCATCAGCAAGCTCCACGTGACATACAGTTCCTTTTGTCACTGGTGACTCTTCTACTTCCATGGTCATTACCACATCTGTGACTTCCATGCCTTGGGGCCACATGCCTTTCCCGATCTTGGGGCAGAAGGATCCCGGGGTAGGGTCCAGCCTGCACAGGAAGGAGTCATGATGCTGGCATGGGTCTCTGGCGTCGTGACAGTGATCTCCAGTTGGGTATCCTCCATGGTGTGGAGTGAGGTCCAAGGAGACAGCCAGGGTTTGACATTACCATATGGCTGTGTCAGGTGTCCACAGTGGCAGCGGTTCTCTAACTTGAGCCCAAATTTTCTGACGTTGGAAGTCTAACAATGGCTCGAACCGGCTCAGCAAATCTTTCCCGATGAGGAGAGGAATGGACTCAAGTTGGGAAATGTATACAGGGTGCATGAGATCCATGGGGCCGACAGACAAACTGAGGGGGATCATGTGATCCATCCTGGTGCCCACGGCTGAATACGCCTGCACGTCCAAAGAGCATTTTCTTGGCTGCAGGGTTTTGTTTTTCTGAGCAGCCAGGTGCTGCACCTGGTAGAAGAGACTGGTTGACATGAGGGTGATGTCTGCTGCAGTGTCGATGAGGGCCTCGAGGGTGAGAACATCTTCCAGGGTGATGGAGAGGTAGAATTTCTTGGCTACCCCCCTTTCCATTAGGTCACCCAGTAACTGTGGCACAAGGGCCTGGTCAGGAATTGGTGAGATGTTACCATAGTTGTGTTGGTGCTCTGAGTCAAGGCACGCAACCAGGACAGTGCTGCCGGCCCCGGCGGGGGCTCATCCCCTTGATCAAGCTCTGTGTTGGTGACGGCAACATCAGGTGCTCTTACTGGGCATGAGTCAGTAGCACTTTCTAATTGAGGTGGGACTTCTTCAGTTGTTCCAATATATCTGGTAGGGAAGGCCGATGACTGTTGAGTGTCATTTGGGGCTGACCTCTGAGGGAGTTTGTAGGCATTGTCTGGTGTGGGTTCAGGTGAGGGTTGTGGGGTCCTGCGTGATTTGTGCTTCCGTCCTAGTCATTTTGGATCTTTCTTCCGAAAGTCCTCTTGACCCTTGAGGGGATGCTGAGTAAAGAAATCATGCAGCAACTGTAGTAGATTAGACTCTTCTTCTCCCTTGGTTCGTCCAGGCCTCGAGTCTGGATCGTAACCTCTCCTTCTGTCTTGCCAGTTCCGTGGTGGATTCCGTCGGGAACTCGGGGGAGAGCTTGGCTTAGGAAACTGGTTTCCCTGTCGGTCTCTCCACTTGTTCCAAGGCTCCATTGGTCTTGATTTCCCTTTGTTAAGAGAGTGCTGTGTCTCCCACCGGTCCGGCTGGGTCTTTGACTGTTGTGAAGGTGGACCAGGGTAATGCTGACCATGGCTTGCTGTTCTCCAACCTCGGTCGTGGATTGGTGGTTGATGAGGAGGGTGGCCACCTTCCAACGCTAGGTTGGGATCTGTAGTGCCAAGGTTCAGCACTGCCGGAGCCTTGGTTGCCTTCTCAGCTGCTGCTCTTTGTTTGTGGTATGCCTTGATCGCCAGGTCTCGCAGTTGTTGACTTGTCATGGTGCGGGGACAAGCCATGTGCCCCAGGTAGTAGTTAATGGTTGGGTGGAGGTTCCGAAGGAAGAGAGCCTTGAAGTTCGCATCTTCTTCCATGTCTGGCTCATTTCTGGACCCAAAATATGCCCAACGAAGGTGATTGTAGTAGGCTTGGGGAGCTTCTTGTCTGCTCTGTTTAACATCGAAGGCGACGGCGATACCTTGTTCTGACTCCCAAGTCAGTGCTTCGTGTAGCAGTATGGTGTTGGCTTTGATTCGACTAGGTTGTCGATCCAAGAAGCTGCGGACCTCCAGGCTAGATGTAATCCTGATGAGGTAGACTCTGTCCTCATTGGTCACATTGTCCAGTCTTTGGAGGTGGAAGTCAATGTTTTGGAGGTAGGCATGAATGTAGTGGCCTCCTCTGGGATTCGGGGTGAACGTGTTGATATTCCGAGCTACTTTATCAAGCTCCTTTGTGGTAAGCTGGTGCTGGTGTAACGTTCGCTTTGGTAGGCCTGTTCCATCTGGGGTGTCTTCTCTGAGAGAGACCTTCTGGGTTCTTAGTTCCTCAAGGTCTGGTGAGGGGCAGGGAGTTACCTCGTCCCGATGAGAGATCCCCGTGTGCCTTGGGAGCGACCGCACTGTTGGAGATGACGTCGGTCCCATTGCTGATTCGTAGGGTGCCTCGAATTCCGACTTCACCTCATATGCTTGCTTCAATTCCTGTCTCACCCGGTCAATCTCTTCTGCGTCAGCCCGATGTTTCATTATGGCATTGGTGAGCTGTTCCTGGGAGCTGATCAGTTGGTGATTCATCTTGTGCAGACGTCTCTGTGCCTCGGCCAGATGGTTTTCCAGGGCCTGGATCCGACCATCCTTGTTCTTGAGCTCCGTGTGGGCTCTGTCCAGCAGGGTGTCGGCCTGGTCCAGTATGGCTTCGAGGATTTCTCTGGTGGCTCTGGCTTGCTGTTCTTGCTGGTCAGCTTCAGCTCTGAGCTCTTCCAGGGCGTGTTGAAGCTTTTTGCTGGTGTGAGGCATTTCGCCTTCTTCCATCTCCTCCTCCTCATGGGGTGGAGAGCTTCTCTTTTGGAGTTCTTGCTCCAGATTCCCAAAGTGATGCTGGGCCTGGGCGGCATCTCTCTGTGCCTCTGCCAGTAGTCGTTGGGTGTTTTCCTCCTGCTGCTTGAGTGATTGCAGCCTTTGTTTGAGGCAGGACGTTTCCTCTTCGCTAATCTGCAGCCTGGCTAGGAGTTTGTGTGCGAGGGAGCCGAGTATTTTGGTTAGCTCCTTACTCCCGCATTTCTGAGTGGGTGGTGTGGCCATCAGTTCGGCGACGTCCTCCTCAAGCTGTTCAGCTCCTTTGGACCGTGTGGGATCGGCCTAACTGGGCAGGAAATCAGAAGTCACAACATCCAGCCAGGTACCCAAATCTTTCCATTGGTCAAGGGGGCTTTCTCTGTGGGTCATGGTAACTCGGTCAACTGGAGGGTGATCGCAGAAATCTGTTATACTCAGGCTGGGTGTTGCCAAGGTGGGAGGCCTAACACCTAAATCTGGGCGAACAAATTAAACCAACAAAATAAAATAAAGTAGAACTGGGGCCTGTCAATGGGTAACTGGAAGGGTGTAGTGAACCACGGGAATAGTTACCCACGACAAAATAAACAAACAAAAATTGTTCCCTGGGAGAAATTGTTGTAGGTTAGAACAGTGTGAGTTACTCTAGGGCCTGAGTGAGGGGGAAAGGATAAAGCCTTATCCTGGAAATTGCAGATCTGTGGCTACTGACAGTGTCAGAAGACCACAGGAGAAGTTGGGAACAGGAAATGAGAAATAACAGCTTCAAACCAATGGGACTGCATTCAAACGTAGCTTGCTGTTGCAGATCAGATTATCCCTGGGTTGGGCTCTGTTGTACAACTCCGCTTTGACCAGAAGGGGGGACCACTAGCAGGTTCTGCTTTATTTGTCCCTATATGAGGTGTTGCGGTGTTAAGCTAGTCATGCAGTTAGAGAGGTTTGAACGCTGTCAGGTGTCCCTTCTGAGTAGGGCACGTCCCACAAGCTCAATCCCAGCCAAGCAGGCCCAAGTCCAGCTCCCACTCAACCCGATCCCCAGCAATGTCAACTTGGAAGGGGGTGTTCTGTACGCACAACTGAGACAACCCAGGTGGGGCTCAGCTTATTGGCTGCACTACCTGAGACCTGACTTGACCAAGGCTGGCAAAATAGCCTTCAGGTGTCACCCACCCTAGTGAGAGTCCAAGCTAGGGCCGTTCTCAGAACTCACCCTAGACGAGGTCCTGCTCAAAAGTTGTAATGACTGCCTGAGGTACCTGTCAGCCTTGCCCTTAATGAGTCAGCGGGTGCAAGCCAGGCTGGCGCGCTTTTGGGCGTCCAATTGCTGAGAACTCCCCTTCGGTTCTGACAAACTGTACGACCGTAAGCAGTGACAGCAGAGCTACAGGCAAGCTCAACCAACAGAGAGCGAATGGTAAGCACCCAGCACAGGAAAAGCTCAACCGATCACGTCCAAAACCTCAACGACTCCCTGATGTGATTGTGTATGTAACTGGTTTACTGTTATCAATAATGGCTGAACTTCTATGCAAGTCTCCTTGTTGGGGGAGAGGGAGTGAATGAAAGCATAAAATGAAATAAAACCTAAAATAAATCAAAAAGGTAAAACAGAAATCAAACCAAATTAATTGTTTCTTATTGTTTAATTGTAAACATCAATTAGTTATGCAGCAATAACCTAATTAGATGTTAATGTGTTGTGATCTAATCGATTTAGTCTGTGAAGTTGATTCCTGCTTTCAGGCAAGAACCTGCGTGTCCAATTATGTGTGTTGGTATTACTGGTGTTGACCACTAGAGACCCAACTCAGATGTTGTTATACTACTATGCCTGACCACTAGAGACGCAATTTCGAAATGGAGTGGTAGTTCTATGCCTGACCACTAGAGGCGCACTTTTGAAATGGAGTGGTAGTTCTATGCGTGACCACTAGAGGCGCAATTGGGTGTTGCTCCCTTTGTGGGGGGGGGGGTCCCCGACAAGTCAGCCTATAAGGGGTGGGGACACTGGTGACCCAGGAGAAAAAAACAAATGGCGTCAGGCAGGCCTTCAGGGCTCTGACCTTTAAGTGGTTAGAGTGGCGTTCGCTGACTGCACTCGTAACAAAGACGGTTGCTAGGCGATTGCCGACGCTAGATGAGTGACATACACTTTTAAAGTATGCACACGCCGCTTGCGGCTAACTTCTGCGTCTTGCGCAGTTTAAAACCCCTTAAAACAATTGCTGAAGCGAGACAGCGCTCGCGTTACGGCGACAGATCTAAATAGCGAGTGCACTATATCTCGTCGCAAATGGTGTTTAACCACGGCGGGTCTCAAGCACTGGAGACTCCCAAATTCTAAATAACACACACACTTGGCTCACAGCGCAAAGCGGTGTTAAACTTGCTTTGTCTAAAGCAGGCACACACATACGAGAAAGATCCTGATAGGTAGCTAAGCTATCGGTCTTATCTCAGGGAGTACAAGCAACAGAATTCAGGTTAGAACCTCTTAACAAGAATTCCTGTTCGCTAATAGAGAGAGAGATCTCTGCCAGGATTTATAGAAACGGAGAAACTCGTCCGAATCTATCCTGGAAACAACGCGCTATACCTGAGAATCTCGTCAGATATAGGGTTTAAGTTTACTGCAGTCTAAAACGAATGAAACCTAAAATAAAATAACCGAAAATAAAACAAAAGAAAATAACTACTAATAATAGAAATAAAAAATAATAAGCCCGTATAATCCCGTTTAAATGCCTTCGGACTGCCGTGAGTGCAATTAATCCTCAACTTTGCAACCCGTTCACAGTAGAGCTTATTCAACTGCACGTTCGGTCATAAAAAGTTTAAATTTTGTGCTCACAAAAAGTTTGAACCTTGTGCCCGCATTCTCCACCATTAATGTAGGAATTATTAGCTCAAATAAATTTTTATATTCTCCACCAATATGTTTGAATTAATTAAAGTTTAATTAATTATTATTTAATGCTGATTATTAATCAATTGTTATGCCGAATGGTCGGGTCCTCCAAACTCAATTGCGGTATCCCTGTGAGTCTGTTAATGTGAGACTTAAATGGGATTCACTAATTACCAGTATCGCTTAGTAACCTGGGTTAGAAGGCTCGTCCAGCGAGCTGCATCACCAGGTAATGTACACGATTGGTAGCGAAGCTCCCCTCACGGCCAATGAGAGAGAGTCTCGCGATGTTTCAGGCGAGTTTGAGGTTCAGAGCGTGTAGCAAGATCGCACAAAGGCAGGAACTTATTATGAGACACACAATGACGGAGGCTAAAGTTGTGTAAAAGACATGCATTTATTCCTAGCTAACACTACAACTGACATAAGACAGACATTACACCTAACACAAACAACAAACACGAAATAACGGAATAAAACAAACAATGTAATTATGAAAATGCAATGACCGGATTTAAATGAGTAACCTGAAATGGGAAATACTGTTCTGCAAAGCAAGCACAGTTTGTGGAAACACGACCCTAAAGTCTTATAGCAGGTTAACAGAACAGCTTAAGTTGTTAGAATGAAAGGAAGTTGGTTTACTTGGTTGAAGAGTGAGGGAGGGGGGGTCTTGGCAGTTGATGGCAGAGCTGCTGAGCCGATGGCACTCAGGAAGGCGCGGCGTTTGAAGCAGTGGAGTGGAGCCCCTTTGGATTCTCTCTCGTGGTGAAGCCTTGTCTTGGGTGCTGTTCTCTGTTCAGCTGGGCCTTCACCGGAGGGTTTCTGGTGGGCTTCTCTGCTCCCGGGCTGATGGTCTTTTCTGTACGGCTGCTGGGTGTTCTCTGCGCTGCTTTGTTCTGAGGTGCTAGATTTTTATGGTCTAAAGTTCATGAATAGGGATGACCAGGAATTCGACTCCTGGCCCAATGGCTGGCCATCCATTTGGCGGGCTTTCGGAAGGGGGTCTGTATCAGTCCTTTTGGGATTTATGGCCCGCCTGATTCTACCTTTACTGATGATTTTCATTAAGCTGTTATAACTTTTGATACATCCACTTTTATGGTTGTATTTGGAATCAGGGGTGATTAACAATCAGTTTGATACCAAACATGCCATACCAGCTTCACAGGTACATACCTCATACCATCTGTATTAATTGATTAAACAATTAATTATTTTATCTATGTGACTGATTCACATCAGTATAGGATACAGGTGTTTTGGGTTGCACCTCAACAGATGTTACACTTTGTGCAGATATTACATCAAATATTCATATTACAAACAGTACATCTTATCCATAGATAGGAGTGGCCGTTAGTTTGTGGTAATATCAATATAAGTTGCACATCTGGAAACAACATATTTTGTTTGGTGTGGCTTATGCCAATTCATCTTCTCCAGAATGGATAAAATACACGTTAATTCAGTTCTTTTAACATAGCATGGTAGAAACAAAGAAACTTGGTGAGGTCCACCAAGATCAGATAAGGACCTCAAAGGAATGTTGGAAGAGAAGGGGGGGTTTTAACACAGAAGACTCTCTAAAAGTTAGGACACATACAAACATAACGTATCTGTATATTGAGACTAGTAGTCGTGAGTAAATCAATATACAGGGTATACAAAAGCCAAACTTAAATGAAATTTCCTTTAGGGTGTTCGTCTGTTGGGTGAGTGAGATGTAAGGCAGAGTGTATGTGGAGGGGGTTGTGTGCCAAGTCGAGGGACCCCTGTCCGTGAAGTCCACTCTGCTTGTCTGTAGGTCCCTAAATCTTTGGGCAATAAAAGTTGGAGTGCTAGCCTCCCTGGTTATCTGTGTGTGTGTGTATTTGTGTGTGTAACCCCCCTTTGGTGCCTCTCGTACCAGGCTCGGCCTTGTCTCAGGCCACCTGGAATTTAGGCCCTGTGATATGTGCATGTGTGATCCTACATCGGAGAAGGATAATTTTGCAACTTGGTGGCTAATAGATGACACAATCCTGAGAGACTGTATCCCTGAAGGACAAGAGCAGCCTGGCAGATTGCATTGCACTGCTCAGTTTTCTGGACAAGGAGGATTTTGAGACTGTTGTGCTTGATTACCTCTATGTAGTGCTGTAGTTCTCGAGACCGGTCTTGGTCTCGAGACCAATTTTTTGTGGTCTCAGTCTTGTCTTGGTCTCGACTCTATTTGGACTCGGTCTTGTCTTGGTCTCGACCCTATTTGGTCTCGGTCTTGTCTTGGTCTCGGACATAGCTGTCTCGATGGGATGAGGAAAAAAAGAGAAAACAGCACATCCTCACAGAACAGTATCATTATTCATTACGTGCCTCAATTCAAATGCAACCAGTCAGATGCATCTACTTTAAAAACGTTACATTGTATACATTTTCTCAATGGACACTGCCAGTGCACAGTCCACACACTTCATACACATCGCATGATATCGAAGTTGGCAAAGAAATGTTCCAAAACGTCACCCTGCGTCACCATGTCACATGGTACAAAATCCTCGCGAGAGCAAGACGACTTGAGACAGACCGTGCAGCACAAACTGGAACCACCTCCATGACGACACAACTTTGCCCTTATTGGCTGAAGATTTTAGTCACACGCATGACGTTTGTATCCCAGGAAGTTCCATTGCTTTATCTGCTATTTCTCCCGAAAAGCCCATAAAGCAGTGAGAACTGGTTTCAGTTCATTTACCTGGTAAAATAAAGTTTAAATAAATTACATAAATGCTCTAACAGTACAAGTAAGTTAGTGGTTTATTTATTGTTAGTTACTGTAATGTTGTGCTGCTTTATTTGTTTAATCGTCCAATCTGTGAAGAAGGCATGCAGGTGATATTTGTATAGATTTATCTACACCCTTCTGGAAGTGCTGCCATTGCAGTCAGGTCTCACAGACTACGAGGAGTAGAAGTTGTCCGACTTGGCTGCAGTCAGTTTATACTCCACCTCTGCAGCCGCCTGCAGATCGCGCTCCATGTTGCGTCAGCTGCAGACAGACCTAAGCCCAAGTCGAACGCACCCATTGCTTCTTTAAGGGAGGATGGGCAAAATTACAACATCGTCGGTGATTGGCTGTTGTGCTGGCGTTCAGTAAACCTCTGCTCGATAAGCCATCGAGTTGTCTGTCTCAGCGCATTCTCTAAAATGGAGAAAATTTGGTTGATCGAGTTTTATAGTCTGTGTGTATCAACGTGATAGTCCTTATTTTTTATCGATAAAAAAATCGAGATCGTTTTATCGCCCAGCACTAATAGCATTCTCTTCAATTCAAAGCAGAGGATCATTACATAGCCGTATTCATAGCTTACCCGAGGCCTCTCTCCCTGATATGAGACTTAATATGAACATCTTTCTGGTACATCACATCTCTTTCCCTTGACGAGGTCTGATAAAATGGTTATAGGAGAGGTTTGCTGAGAATATTATTTTCCATCAGGCCTCGTAACTATGACAAATCTGGGAGATTTTAAATGAGAGACATTGTCAGCACCAGGATCCGACGAGCCAGAAATCAGGCGAGTTGCAGCCAGGAGTTCAGGTAACGGGGTTTATTAAGGGAGGGACGGACATCTACGGACAACACACTGACACTACAATGACAAGTCTGAGGAAGACTGACTCAGACTAGGACTAAATACAAAAGACAAGCTAGACATAACAGGACTCAGGTGATCACAATCAGGGCTGAACACGAGGTAACGAGGTGGGCGTGGCACACATCGGGATCGAACGGAGCGGATCGTGACATAACCCCCCCCAAAAGGCGCGCACTTCGGGCGCGCCCCAAGGGGAGGCGACGAAGGAGACGAAACCGGGGAAACAGGACCTGGACGACAAAACCAAAAACCATCAACGAAAAACAGGGAACAAGACAGAAACACAGAACAGGAACAAGGACGAAACGAAAGACAGGACACGACAAAGAACCGGAAAGGCAGACAGACAGACAGAGAAAGGAGACACAGAGGGGACAGAAAACGGAGGAACAACAGGGTGAGGAGTGAACACAGGAGACACCGAGGGACGAGGAGCAAAGACAGGAGGGACAAAGGGACGAGAAGGGAACGTAGGAGACACAGAGGGACGAGGAGCAGAAACAGGCGGGACGTAGGGAAAGGGAGGAGGAACCAGGGGATCCCGAAGGATACCAGGCAGGCGACGGGCAGCGGCTGGAGGGGCCACAGGCGAGAGGGAGGAGGGAGCAGGAGGGGACCACCCAGGGGCCAAGGGAACGGGACGAGGGAGTGACGGAGGGGACTTGGAGGGAGCAGGAGGGAACACCAGTGAAGGCAGGCAGGAGGGGGAAGCCGCGGCAGGCGGAGCCGGGGAAGGCGCCGTCCGACGCCAAGCCGGAGCAGGGGGGCCCGGAGGCGGCCGACACGGAGCCGGAGGCGGGACCAAGGACCGGCACCTAGGAACCAGGGGGGGACCTGGAGGGGACCACCGACCCCGAGCCGGAGGACCCGCAGGCAGCCACTGAGCCACAGCCAGGGGCCGAACGGGCGAGCCAGGGGGCAGGGCGGGCGGGACCCGGGCCCGACGCTTGTGTCCCCGTCCCAAGGTATCGGCCTTGCCGGGGTAAGGGTGAGGGAGTCAGGGCCTCTAATGAGGCAACAGGCGGGGCAGCCAGAGCTGCGGCCGCAGGCGGGGCCGCGGGCAGAACGGGAGAGGCGGCCTCAGGCAGGGCCGCGGGCAGGACGGGAGAGGCGGCCTCAGGCAGGGCCGCCATTACTTGGCCAACAGGGGGCGCCTCAGTCACTTGGCCAGCAGGGGGCGCAACCGCGGCCACCTTGGGCAGTTCAGGCGCCGGCAGGACAGGCGAGACAGGCAGATCAGGCGCCGGCAGGACAGGCGAGATGCTGAGCTGACTGAACCGGAAATGCTGTAAGTGACGTCAGACGCCGGAGACTTGGCGGAAAATCTGAATGAACAGCGAGCTGAGCGAGGGGAAGTTGGAATCACACGAAGAATACATTGACTGGTACTTCGACACTACAGTCATAAAGAAGAACCTCAATACATCTTCCCCGGGGAAAAGCGAGACGCCGTCATCCAAAAGAAGTCGCCCGGCAGACTCCCCCGGAGCAACTTCGCCGACTAGTAAAGACTTCACCGACATCCTGGAGTCAATCGACAAGCGATTGTCCAGCTTCGACGCGAGGTTGTCTCTGGTCGAGATTTTGCATCAGGAGTTCACATCCCTGAGGGAGTCTTTGGAATTCAGCCAGCAACAGGTGGAAACACTCGCTGCTGAAAACGCCTCACTATGGGGCTCGGTCAAGTCTCTAACTGAGAATGTGACCAATCTAAAAGAAGAAAATAAAAACATAAAAGACTGTCATCGATCTCCAAGCCCGTAGTATGAGATAACCTGGTGTTTTCAGGCATCCTGGAATCCGCTGAAGAGGACGCAGAAATTACGGTTAAAACATTTATCAAGACCCACCTGAAGCTTCCAGAGGACACTGTGGAAAGCATCTGCTTTGACAGAGTCCATCGGCTGGGAGCTAAGAGGCCTGGTGCCCTGAGACCGCGTCCTATTGTGGCCAAATTCGGGAATTTCAAACAGAAGCAGCAGGTGAAGAGCCGCGGCAGGGAGCTGAAAGGAACGGACTTTGGCGTAAACGACCAGTTCCCCAAAGAGATTCTGGAGCGACGCAAAGTTCTGTTCCCAATCCGACGCAGCTCCATCCAGAAGGGCTCCCGAGCTGTCATCGCCGTGGACCGGCTCTACGTGGATGGACAGCTCTACCGCGACCCTAACATCACTCCCTGGTTATATTAACGCCACTCCAGATAAGAACCTGTTATATTTTTCTTCTTTTCCCAAATCCTCTTCTGTTTACATCAATCTAGCTTATACATGTTAATTCGCTAATTTAATGTTAGGTCATAACAAATACACTACCGTCAGTCTCCGCAGCGCTACAGTGCTAACAATGTTTTCGTTTCTATGTTTCTCACATATACCATTACTCGCGTGCCCCTTTGTATGTCTTTTTCACTTCTCCCTGCTTTCCCTGCACCGATCACCTGCTTTAAATTTCTACTCAATTACACACAACACCCTCGATTTTTACACATCTGCACGCCATGATCATGTACATATGTACTTAGCTTCATCACAACCACTCCGACCTTATAGTGCACACAGACATATAGGATACACACGCACACAAGCGCTCACACGCTCGTTCGTATCTGACTCATTTGCACGTGCAATATTAGCTACACACACATGTCTATGGGCACACTAAGGTTTGTCTCATGGAATGTGCATGGAGCTGGCTCCAGAGAGAAGAGGTTAAAAATATTTAGCCAGCTTAAAAAACTACAGGCAGACGTTGTTTTATTACAAGAGACTCATAGACCTGCCACAGCTACAGATGAACTTAAAACACCTGAGTTTCCTAATGTTTTCTCAGCCTGTTATAACTCTAGGCAAAGGGGAGTAGCAATTTTAATACATAAAAATGTTAATTTCACATTACTCAACACAATTATAGATCCAGAAGGTAGATTTATAATCATTAAATTATCTATACTTAAGAAGAAGTTATGTATTGTTAGTATATATGGTCCAAATGTTGATAACCCTTAATTCTTCCACGTTTTCTTTACCGCACTCTCTGAACACCTAGATGGCGCACTCGTTCTAGGGGGCGACCTCAATTTCACACTAAATAAAGAAATGGACAGGCTCAGTACAGCTGCTCAGCGCAATTGGGAATCCATAAATATAGTTAAGCAGTACATGAGCGACTATGGTCTTCGCGATGCATGGCGTTCTCTTCACCCCAACCGTAGGGAATATACTTTCTTCTCACACGTCCATCACTCTTACTCTCGTCTGGATTATTTCCTAATCAGTAGCTCACTGCTGAGTGACATTTCAGACACTGAGATACACCCTATAGCTGTCAGCGATCATGCTCCTGTATCTTTAACCCTAATAAATAAGAAAGCCATTCCAACAATTAGAAACTGGAGATTTAATACATCATTGCTTAAAGATGGAGATTTTATTAACTATTTCAAAAAAGAGTGGGCTTTATATTTAGACTATAATGACCTGCCTGGAACATCAGCATCTGTTCTCTGGGAAGCAGGCAAAGCTGTGATGAGAGGTAATATAATCTCATTCTCATCACATGAAAAGAAAAGAGAAAACATCAAATCAGGAATTCAGGAATTAGAAGAAAACATCAAATCCTTAGAAGAAGCTTATGTATCATCCCAGGAACAGGAAATGCTGAATAAAATACGTAAAGCAAAATTAGAATGAAATGAAATTATTCATAAAAAAACACAATTCTTAGCACAAAGACTTCGCTGGCAAAATTATGAATATGGTAATAAATCAGGTAGATTTTTAGCTAACCAGTTAAAAGTAAATAAAGAAAAAACAACTATATGTGCTGTTAAAGACTCAACGGGATACAGTATATGACCCTGAAAGAATAAACAACACTTTCAGGGACTTTTACTAATCTTTATACTTACCACAGATAAACCCATCTAAAGACGAAATTGATCAGTTTCTTGATAGTATAACCCTTCCGAAATTATCAGATAATCAAACGATGGCACTGGATTCTCTGCTGACACCAGGTGAACTCCAGGAAGCTTTGAACAGTATGCCCAATAATAAGGCTCCAGGCCCAGATGGATTTCCAGTAGAATTCTATAAAGAATTCTGGACAATTGTCACCAACATTCTACAGAATGTTGCAGGAAACCAAGGAAAATGGTAGACTACCACCAAATATGAATTCTGCCAACATTAGTCTCTTGCTAAAACCAGGCAAAGACCCTATATTGCCTACCAGCTATCGTCCAATATCCCTTATTAATGTTGACCTTAAAATAATCTGCAAAGCTCTCTCAAAAAGAATAGAGAAGATAACCCCTCACATAATTCATCCTGACCAAACTGGTTTCATAAAAGGGAGGCACTCATCAACAAACACACGTAGATTACTGTTACGTGCCGTAAGTTCTAGGAGGAGCCCTGCCGACTCTCCGGACCTCCCGCCTCTGCCCCATTCGTCGACTGCGAGTTGGCCCCGCCCCCCCTCGTCTCGACTCCGCCTACGTCTCCTGCGATGCGTCAGGCATCACTTCCGGTCCGGATACTGAAGAGCCGGCCGGCGACGAATCCCAGGAGCTCTGCTCATTGCTTGTTTATTGGATTGTTTGTTGGATATTTGGATTACTGTGTATGACTGCTTTCTTTCTTGACTACGGCTTTCGCTTTTTCCCCTTCTCGGTACTTTCGCTTTGGTTTATTGATTTACTGGTTTTGATCTCTCGCCCGGCTCTCGACTATTCTCCTTTGCTCGCCCCCTCGGATACCGTGATTTCTTGTCCTTGTGTATTGGCTGTTTGTTTGTCTCATTTTGGTGCGTAAGGAGTGATTGCCTTTTGTTTTGCGGATCGTGGTTATCGTGTGTTTTTGGTTAGGGAGTCAGGCGTAGTATTTGTCATTTGTTTACTTGTTTTCACTTAGGTATTAGCTTAGTTGGGACGTGTTCGTTTAGCTGTTTTTGTTTGTTGTTTTGGCATAGATCACTCCCGAAGTTCGTTGCACCTCGTGTTTGTGAACGTGTTGTGAAAAATAAAAAAAACCATAAAAAAAAGAACCTCTTGTGTCCCTTGTTCCCGTTCCCTTATTCCCTGGTTGTCTTGTCTTCCCCTTTCCCTATCCCTTACCTTTCTGGCGGTCCCTGACCCTAGACCGGGGATCGTAACAGAAATTGGGGGCTCGTCCTGTCCTTTCTTTCTTCCTTCTGGTGTTTGTCTGGCGGATTTTTTTTGTGGGGGGGCGGTAGTGGTTGTGTTAGTGGTAGCAAATATGGCCCAGTTCGATCTCGTAGCTTTCACTCTGCACCCCACGCTCGAGAAATTCGATAGGTGCCGCAAGGATGACTTGCTGGCTATAGCGGAGTTTTTCCATGTGTCTGTCCCCGTTGAGGCTGCTAAACGGGTGATTAAGCAGGTCCTACAGGAGGTTCTGATGCAGCAAGGTATCCTACCCGAGTTGGGCGGTTCGCCGCGTGTTGCGTCCACACCCCTGCGGTTGCCGACTGCAGCGGAGGCCAGCGGCGTTGACCTAGGGCTGGGGATCGGCATAGATCTCGGCGATCCTCGCTCGGCTCGGGAGGAGCTGTTGCTCACTATCAAGCTACGGGAGCTGGAACTGGAGATTAAGCGGCAGGAGTACCAGGCACAGCTTCTCCATGTCCGGGCTGTGGAGGTGGAAGCGGAGAAGGAGGTGGCGTTACTTCGGATGAGCATGGCTGACCAAAAGCCTGTGCCCCTTCCGCGGAAGGCTCGCTCACCAGATACGACCCCTCAGGCTGGCCTACCACCCCGAGACTCTGTTGATGCCCAAGACGCTCCTCGCCCTCGTCCGTGTTCTCCTGTGAGTTCGCCGGCTCCCCGCAGCGTTGAAATTCGACAATCTGGATTTGATGTTAGTCGCCATATTGGCCTTGTTCCTATTTTCCGAGAGAATGAGGTAGACGCCTATTTCTCTATTTTTGAGCGTATCGCTATGACTTTGGACTGGCCCAAGCATCTTTGGTCGTTGCTTTTGCAATGCAAGCTGGTGGGGAAAGCACAAGAGGTTTGTTCAGCTCTAGCGTTAGATCAGAGTCTCGATTATGAGATCGTGAAGGCCACCATATTGAAGGCTTATGAGCTAGTTCCTGAGGCATACCGGCAGAACTTTAGGTCCCTGAGTAAATCCGCCAGCCAAACCTACGTTGAGTTTGCCCGCGAGAAAACTGTGTTGTTCGATAAGTGGTGTGCTGCATGTGGTGTGTCTGATTTCGACCAACTTAAGGAGTTGTTATTGTTAGAAGAATTTAAGAACTGTATCCCTGATCGTGTGGTGGTGTATTTGAATGAACAAAAAGCCGGTTCGTTGTCTGAAGCTGCCACCCTTGCGGATGAGTTTATTCTGACCCATAAGACTGTGTTCACCCCAACCCCTATGCCTCGCAGACTTGGTCTCCGTCCTCTGACGCCTCCTTCGTCTTCAGCTGCCACTCCACCTTCTGTGGAGAAACGGGAATGTTACTATTGTCATGAGGTGGGTCATATCATCTCGGTCTGTCCCGCTCTGAAGCGGAAGAACGCTCGGGTTGCTACCCGAAAGGTACAACTCGCTGCTTGTGTCGACCAGGCTGTTTCGCCAGCTCTTACGGTTGACTCCACCTTTCAGCCCTTTGTGTTCCCTGGCACGGTCTCGCTCGGAGAAACCCAGGTACAGCATCCTGTAACTATCCTGCGGGATACGGGTGCTGCGCAGTCTTTCCTAGTTGAAGGCATTGTTCCTTTAGATGATTCGACATATTGTGGTACTGATGTATTAGTGCAAGGTATCGCCCTCTGTGTGACCACGGTTCCCCTGCACACTGTGTACCTGAGAACCCCTGACTTCTCAGGATATGTGCGTGTCGCGGTTCAGAAACAGTTACCTGTGTCCGGTGTCACGCTTGTATTAGGGAACGACATTGCAGGTGGGAGGCTTGTGCCTCTTCCTGAGGTCAACCCAGACCCCGCCGTATGTGAAAATGATGTTGCGGTAGAGCTTCCGACGGTGTTCCCTGCCTGTGTACTTACTCGCGCTCAGCGGCGCCGGCTTGCAGACATTGATTTAGCAGACACGTTTATGGCTGACCCCGCTTTGCCAACTCCCTCGTCTGATATTGATCCTTACATTCCGATTCCTGTGAAACTTGCTGTGTCCCCTAAGGTTCCCTCCACTGCTGATGCTTTGATCGCGGCTCAAGCGGACGATCCCTCCTTGGAGGCTTGTCGTACTTCTGCGGTAGATAAGGGCGAGTTAAAGGACCACCTCACCGCATATTATCATCGCAACGGAGTGCTGATGCGGAAGTGGACCCCTCCGGACTCACCTTTCGAGTGGGCTACGTTATTTCAGGTGGTAGTCCCCGGGTTATATCGGGACTACGTGTTATCCCTCGCTCACGATCACCCGTGTTCGGGTCATCTAGGGGTTAGGAAGACGTTAACTCGGCTTCTGGCATATTTCTTTTGGCCAGGAGTGAACGCTGATGTGAAGAGATACTGTAGGTCTTGTCATGCTTGCCAGGTGGTAGGCAAGCCAAACCAGACCATTGCCCCAGCTCCTCTACGTCCGATTCCTGCCATAGGAGAACCTTTTGAACACGTTCTCATAGATTGTGTCGGCCCCTTACCAAAGACTCGCTCAGGGAATTGTTATTTGTTTACCCTCATGTGTACCGCTACTCGGTTTCCGGAAGCCATCCCTATACGCAGTCTTCGTACCCCGGTTATAGTCAAGTATTTGATTAAGTTCTTCACCACTTTCGGGCTTCCTAGGCGGGTACAGTCAGATCAGGGTTCGAATTTTATGTCCAAGCTGTTTGCTCAAGTGGTCCGTGAATTGGGGGTGTGCCATACGGTTTCCAGCGCCTATCACCCTGAGAGCTAGGGGGCGTTGGAACGATTTCACCAGTCTTTTAACTTTTTCATTGTCGCCGCCTAGTGGTTCGGACGCATACGTCCAAATTTTCAATAACAAAAAAAAATGACGTTCAATAAAAGAAACAAATGTATCAAATCAACCAAAAACGGCTTGTTACACTACAAAAAACCTTTCAGATAATATCTGTAGAAAGTTGCGCAATTTTTGTGCCATGGTTTTTTTGTAACAAGTAAAAATAAAATGACCATGGTAGCCATCTTTAAACGGGTCGAGTGTCAGAAAGTAAAATATAAGTGTTAATAAAATGAAAACTAAGCACTTCAAACTATTTCTTTCACGGCCAATAATTCATAAACCGTCACAGTATTAAGACAAAACATTTTTTCCATAAATATGACTGTAATGCTCTGAAATAGCTTGCTCACTCATCGCGGAAAAATGTCAGTCGGCATTCTGTACATTCGTGCAATGTTTATTATCTTCGGAGTTTTAGAAGAAAACCAATGAATAAAATGACAAAGTTACCCTCGTTTGAAAGCTTGATCTCTTATGTACATAAATCAATCACTGTAATCCTTCATTGTCAAGTATTTTTTCAGATATATGCTCTGCTTCCCTGCTAGCACATTATTTTTTACGCACTGAACCTTTGCCCATGGTTATGTTTCACCATAATAAACTTTTTACATGAACATCAAATTACAGTGTCATTTGCTTCATCCAATAGAGGTGTGTCTAAGGTTTGCAAAATGGTATGGGATGTGCTGATTGGGCATTGTTTTTCGCGCTGGGGACATGAATGCGCAACTTATTATCTGCAGGTGCAGTATTTGTGGGAGTGTCTCGATTACGCATTGCGCACGTAGTCTCCGTGAGTTTACCCAGTTATTTTCGGACAACAACTTTTTTGACTGAAGAAAAATGGCTCGGATGACTTTCACTGTTGAGAAAGCACAGAAGATGATTTTGAAGAGTGGTTCGGGGGAAGAAAGTGTCGCTTTTATCCATTGATTCGATGGAGGAGGACGCTTTTTTGCGCGGAGAGGATGCAACGCTCGACATAAGTACATTTATTTACAGTTTACTCTTTTATTCTATAGATTTTTATAATTCCGTGATTCAGTAAATTACAATTAACATTTGCTTTGGTAACACTTGTATTGTGGTACATTGGGAAAAGTTCCGCATCGCCTTTGTCAAGCTTTGAAGTGTGCAAAGTAATGCAGCGCTTTTGGCTTTCACTTGGGCAAAGTTACGCGGGGCTTTGTTTGGGCAAAGTTATGCGGGGCACTTGTCGGCCTTGTTTGAGCAAAGTTATGTACAGTACTTGTCGGCTTTGTTTGGGCAACATTATGTACGGTACTTGTCGGCTTTTTTTGGGCAAAGTTATGCGGGGCACTTGTCAGCTTTGTTTGGGCAAAGTTATGCGGGGCACTTGTCGGGCTTTGTTTGGGCAAAGTTATGCGGGGCACTTGTCGGGCTTTGTTTGGGCACAGTTATGCGGGGCACTTGTCGGGCTTTGTTTGGGCACAGTTATGCAGGGTTAGGGTTAGAAACAAAATGTTTCTTATGACCCATAAGTGGTAATGCATTTAGAAAGAAAGACGCTATCCCAAAACACTGCTAGTTACACTGCGGCCATTTTGGATAGGTTTTGGATAGGTTTGGCACAAGTCGTGTGAATAAAATATAGATTTTCCTACAAATGTGTGGTGATTTTGTGTGACAAAATGTTACTTATGACCCATAAGTGGTAATGCATTTAGAAAGAAAGACGCTACCCCAAAAAACACTGCTAGTTACACTGTGGCCAGTTTGGATAGGTTTTGGATAGGTTTTGGATAAGTTTGGCACAAGTCGTGTGAATAAAATATAGATTTTCCTACAAATGTGTGGTGATGATGTGTGACAAATTGTTACTTATGACCTATAAGTGGTAATGCATTTAGAAAGAAAGTTGCTACCCCAAAAAACACTGCTAGTTACACTATTGCCATTTTGGATAAGTTTCAGATTAGTTTAGGTTAGGTTTTGGATAGGAAAGGCTCCCAGTTGCACCATTTGCTCTTTCCTCCGTAAAACCTGTTGGGCTGCATCAAATGATATGAAATTGGGCACACATGTAGAAAACAAGTTTGGGAACCAGATTTTTAAAATTGGACCTATTCCATCATGTAGTTTTTGAAATATTTACAAAAATCCAAGACACAAAGACAGGTTTTTGTATTTTTCCAGCTGTTTTTGTTATATTCGCATGTCCATAAATTATACACAGGTTATTCATTTCGTTATTGAACTTCCTACAATCAATTGTAAAGGGGTCAACTTTGATTTTAGGTATCAGGCATGTGTCTGTGACTTTTATATCTGAAGTTATAAGGTAATTATTCCAAAGAGGGAAGAAATGCCCCCCCATGCAAGGGGCCCCTGGTGCCCTCCATAGAGTTAAAAACATGTTGCGTATTTTTTGTTTGGACGCAGGGAAGGAGTGGGATGAGGGGGTGCCCCTTCTTCTATTCGCTATACGTGGTGCAGTGCAAGAAGCCACCGGCTTCAGTCCTGCCGAGCTAGTATTCGGTCACACTGCTCGAGGTCCCTTAAAAATTGTACAGGAGCAGTGGTTGTCCCCAGATGCGTCGCCCCCATTGCATAACGTGTCCAAATTCGTCACCTCCCTACGTGATAGAATGTCAGCCGTTAGGGAGTTAGCTCGTCGGTCTCTCGGAATCGCGCAGGAGAAGATGAAGGGCCGTTTCGATAAGTCCGCAAGGACACGGTGCTTTCAACCAGGGGATCGTGTTTTAGTCCTTCTGCCGCTGCCCGGATCCTCCCTGCGCGCTCGTTTTTCGGGTCCATATGTAATACAGGAAAAACTTAGCCCCACTAATTATGTGTTAGAGACTCCTGATCGCAGGAGGAAATCTCGTATATGTCATGTTAACATGTTAAAACCCTACCTTGTTCGCTCGGGTTCCGCTCCTTCGTCTGTCTCTGCTCCGGTCCCCACTCCTGCAGGCATCGTGTCTCTGAGTCAGTATTCTCCGGAGAATGACGATTTATACCTCGGTAGGAACTGTCTTCCCTGTGCTCGCCTCCCTAATTCAGAGGCTCTGAAAAACCTCCCGTCCCGTCTCAGCCACCTACCTCGGTCCGCCCAGAGTGATGTTACGTCTTTGATAGAACGTTTCCGGTCCCTTTTTGCCGATGTTCCCTCGCGTACCCCTGTGATTGTGCACGACATCGATGTTGGTGATCATCTCCCTATTAAGCAACATCCCTATCGCGTCAACCCTCGGAAAAGGGCTCTGTTGTCCCAAGAAACCACCTACCTGTTAGACACTGGTCTCGCTGTTCCCAGCAAAAGCCCGTGGTCTTCACCTTGCCTACTTGTCCCCAAGCCCGATGGCACCTTTCGTTTCTGCACAGATTACCGAAAACTTAATGCCGTAACTCGACCGGATGCGTACCCTCTTCCTCGTATGGAGGACTGTGTTGATCACATTGGTTCTGCGGAATTCGTGACTAAGTTAGACTTGTTAAAAGGGTATTGGCAGGTTCCCCTTACGCCCCGCGCCTCTGAGGTCTCTGCATTTGCTACCCCGGACGCCTTCCTTCAGTACACCGTGATGGCCTTCGGGTTACGAAACGCCCCAGCTACCTTTCAGAGGCTTATGCACAAAGTTCTTGTTGATGTCCCTAATTGTGAGGCTTATCTGGATGACGTGGTTGTTTATTCGGACTCGTGGGAGGAGCATATTCGGTTGCTGGAGCAAGTATTCACCCGGTTACGGAAGGCTTCACTAGTGCTCAACCTCGAGAAGTGTGAGTTCGGTCAAGGTACGGTCAGCTATCTCGGGAAGATGGTTGGCCAGGGGAAGGTCAAGCCCCTGGACGTGAAAGTCCAGGCCATAGGCTCATTTCCCGTCCCACAGACACCGCGGGAATTGAAGCGGTTTCTGGGAATGGCCGGCTACTACCGCTGTTTCTGCCGGAACTTCTCTGATGTTGTCTCCCCACTTACCCATTTGCTTCGCAAAGGCACGAAGTTCATTTGGTCTCCTATATGTCAGGCTGCGTTCGAGGCTGTGAAACTGCTATTAAGTAGTTCCCCTGTGTTGGCTGCCCCAGACTTTTCTATCCCCTTCAAGCTGGAGGTGGACGCTAGTGGCATAGGCGCCGGTGCCGTCCTCCTGCAAGAAGATCGCCACGGTCTCGATCATCCCGTATGCTACTTCTCTAGGAAGTTCGTGAAGCACCAATTAGCGTATAGCGCTATCGAAAAGGAGGCCCTCGCCCTCTTGTTGGCCTTACAGCATTTTGAGGTGTACCTCGGTGACAGCGTCCAACCGGTGGTCGTTTATACGGACCACAATCCTTTAGTGTTCCTGAATCGAATGTGTAACACAAACCAGCGTCTTATGCGCTGGGCTCTGATTGTTCAGTCTTTCAACCTGGCAATTAAGCACAAAAAAGGGGTTGCTAATCTCGTGGCCGACGCGCTCTCCCGTGCTTGATTTTTATCTTTGTTTGCCGAAAGTGGGGTGTCTTGGTTTTTGAAATTTGTGATTGCGAACACCTGCCGGGTTCACTCTTGTGTGGGGGGGTGTTACGTGCCGTAAGTTCTAGGAGGAGCCCTGCCGACTCTCCGGACCTCCCGCCTCTGCCCCATTCGTCGACTGCGAGTTGGCCCCGCCCCCCCTCGTCTCGACTCCGCCTACGTCTCCTGCGATGCGTCAGGCATCACTTCCGGTCCGGATACTGAAGAGCCGGCCGGCGACGAATCCCAGGAGCTCTGCTCATTGCTTGTTTATTGGATTGTTTGTTGGATATTTGGATTACTGTGTATGACTGCTTTCTTTCTTGACTACGGCTTTCGCTTTTTCCCCTTCTCGGTACTTTCGCTTTGGTTTATTGATTTACTGGTTTTGATCTCTCGCCCGGCTCTCGACTATTCTCCTTTGCTCGCCCCCTCGGATACCGTGATTTCTTGTCCTTGTGTATTGGCTGTTTGTTTGTCTCATTTTGGTGCGTAAGGAGTGATTGCCTTTTGTTTTGCGGATCGTGGTTATCGTGTGTTTTTGGTTAGGGAGTCAGGCGTAGTATTTGTCATTTGTTTACTTGTTTTCACTTAGGTATTAGCTTAGTTGGGACGTGTTCGTTTAGCTGTTTTTGTTTGTTGTTTTGGCATAGATCACTCCCGAAGTTCGTTGCACCTCGTGTTTGTGAACGTGTTGTGAAAAATAAAAAAAAACATAAAAAAAAGAACCTCTTGTGTCCCTTGTTCCCGTTCCCTTATTCCCTGGTTGTCTTGTCTTCCCCTTTCCCTATCCCTTACCTTTCTGGCGGTCCCTGACCCTAGACCGGGGATCGTAACATTACTCAATCTGATAGACTATTCGTGCAATAAAAACCTTCAAATCATAATATTGTCTCTAGATGCAGAAAAAGCATTCGATTAGTTAGTTGGAGTTTTTTATTTGCAACATTACACAAATTTGGTTTTGGAACCTCTTTTATAAACTGGTTAAAAATATTATATAGTTCCCCAACAGCATGTGTTAGGACAAATGACCAAACATCCTCTAGCTTCTGTCTCAAGAGGGGCACCAGGCAGGGATGCCCTCTCTCCCCCTCACTGTTTGCAATTTTTATTGAACCACTAGCAGCAGCAATTAGACAGGCTATAGTGATTAAAGGCATCAAATGCAAGAATGTGGAACATAAGGTCAGTCTTTATGCGGATGATGTGTTACTCTTTCTCCAGCATTCACAAACCACTCTCTCTGAGGTAATTACATTAATAAACTCTTTCTCAAGAGTCTCAGATTATTCAATAAACTGGTTAAAATCTACAGTTCTTCCAATTAACTGCTCCTTTCAGAACTCTTCCTCCACTCCACTGCAATCTGGGGATATTAAATATTTAGGTATTAATGTTTCACCTAGGCTGGCAGACTTAACTAAATTAAACCACATCCCACTTTTAAAGAAGGTAGAGGATGAGCTGGTTAGATGGAAGTCCCTGCCCATATCACTCATGGGAAGGGTTGCATCAATAAAAATGATGGTGTTACCAAGAATTAATTATTTATTTGCAATGATTCCAAGTAAACCATCACCTGACTGGTTTAGATCTCTGGACTCCGCCATCTCTAAATTCCTTTGGAAAGATAAACCACCGCGTATTAGCTTAAAAATGCTGCAAAGGACCAAGGACAAAGGAGGACTAGATCTGCCTAACTATCACCACTACTTCTTAGCCAACAGGCTTCAAAACATCTCAGGATGGCTAAAACATACCCTCTTAGATGAACCTTGGCTAGACGTAGAACAGGCTCTATGCAATAACATAGAGATTTCGGATCTACCATTCATTAGCTCAAACATTAAACGACATGAATGCTTCAAAAGCATCAGTATCAGCTCTTCTCTGACAGCATGGTGGGAGTTTCTTAAAATGACTGAGTCTTGCATTTTAGGTGGTGATTAATCCCATGCAAACGTACTCCCATCTGGAACAACCCTGACATACTACTAAACAATAATATGATAAATTTCCCGGATTGGAGTTGTAAAGGTATTAAATACTTGGAACATATATTCGAAGAAATAGACTTTATCCCCTTTGACTTATTAGTTAAAAGACATGGGATTAACAAGAATAGATTTTTAGAATATCAACAAGTTAAATCTATAGTAAAAAGGAAATTCAAGTCTAATCAAATCAAATTACAAATACCACCAAGGGTGGCAGAATTCCTTAATCTCAAAACCCCCAAATTACTGTCTAAAATATACAGGACACTTTCCAAAATGGATGATTCAATATCCCTTCCTATTGCAAAATGGGAGGCAGATTTATCAATCAGCTGGAACCACAATTTCTGGTCTAAGACATGCTTAAAAACCTTTGAACTGATTAGAAGTCCCAATTTACATTTACAATTAATACAATACAAAATCCTGCATAGAGTGCACTATACAGGGCATCGGATGTTCAGGATGGGTTTTACATCTTCTAACAACTGCTCACACTGTCAAGGGGATACACCTGACAATTACATCCATGCTCTTTGGTTCTGTCCACCTGTTCAGATGTTTTGGCGCAGGATTTGTGAGGACTTATCAAAGTGTCTGAAATGTACCATTCCAGCCTCTCCTTCAGTCTGCTTGTTGGGCGACCTAGATGGTGTCACTACCGAGATTAACACAACCCACATGGCTTTCACCGCTTTATGCATTGCTAAGAAGACTGTCCTCATGAACTGGAAAAATAAAAATAACCTTAATATCAACCAATATAGAGAGAGTTTGCTGGACCATATTAGTCTTGATACAGCTTCTGCCGCCACATTAGACCAATCTCTCTGGGCTCCTTTGATCAGCTCCATCACCTAGTGGCGGTGGGGGGTCGCAGGTTTGTCCCGCTTCGGTCTTTGTTGTTGGTGTGGGGGGGGGGCCTATGGGCTTGGGGTGTCTGGGGGTTCCCTGGGGGGGGGGGGGGGGTTTCTGGGGGGGTTCGGCGCTGGGACTGCGGTCCTGGCCTGGATGGGGCTTTGGTGGCTCTTGGGTGGCGTCTTTCTGGCGGCTGCATGCAGCGCTGCTGGGGTAGCCTGTGCCGGCAGACGTAGGTTGCCGGCCTGGCGGCCGTGCTGCTCCTGGGTGGGTCCGGGGCAGGTTTGGGGTTCTGGGGGCGCTCTGCCTCCGGGCTGGGGTTCCGGCTGGGCTGGGGGGGCTTGGGTCCTGGTGGGTGGGTCGCCGGGGTGTGGGCTGGCGCGTGCACTGGGGCCCGGCCCCGGCGCGGGGACCTTCGGCGCATTGGAGGGGCTGGGGGCCTCTTTAGCTGGTGGGGAGGTTGTTACCATCTGTCCGCAGGTGGTCCCTGCCTTAGGGGTATCCACTCTGCGGGGGTGGGGGGGAATCCAATAGAGTAGGAGAATGGACCCTATTGTCTTATGTAGTGTGGGAGTTGACTGAATGGTGGGGTGGGTGTAGTTTTTCCCTCTGTGGTGGGGTCTGGTTGGCTGCCCCGGGCTCCGTGGTGCCCGGTGGTGCCGCTGCTCTGGGCCCCTGGACTGGATGGGCCTCGGCTCTCCCGCCCTGGGTGGATTTCGGGGAACGGGGGTGCTTATGGGGGTCAGCGGGGGGGCTGGCTCCAGAGGGGGGGTACTTTGCCCCCCCCGATCCTTTCCTCCCCATCCCTAAATGCTTCCCTCCTCCCGCTCCGTCACCCCAACACACATATAGGGCTTTGAGGTGCAGGTGCGTCGCTGGGATGCACGGGAGGTATTCCTCCTCTGTCCCCCCGTGACCACCTGTGTCTCAATCACACATCACAACTTAGACACTCTCATTACTTACTCTCTCATGACACATACATTTAGGGCCTTGGGGGTGGGCACAAGGAATGGCGTCCAGAGGGCGGTCTGTTCATTCAGCCTTACCTCTGGTGCCAGTGCCCACTTCTCAATTTTAAGTTGCACATAGACATTGAGGGTTCTGGGGAGGGGCCAAGCTGACACCAGCTGCTGATTGGCAGAGGGTGGTTAGCACCATTCCCTTCCCCTGTTTTAAAGCACTTTAGAACAACACGCACCAACACCACATATGAGCGGGCGGAGGGAAGCATGGGGTCTTTTCACACCCCCGTTCTCTGTTCACCATCTGGGGCTGGGGGCTGGGAGGAGTTGGCCGTCCGGTCGGGGTCTGGGCTGGTGGGCTTCTCGGCTGCTGTGGGGTCCGGGGTGGTCTTCTTGTCCCCAAAGGCAAGGCCACAATTTAAGGAGAAAGGTGCAACAAAGAAGGCCTTCGCTACAACTGCAGTTCCAAACGAAAAGGAAATCAAACAGTGGAAGAAAAATAAGGAAGAAGTGGAGAACCAAGCACCACCTAAAATGCAAACTTTTTCTGTTGATGCCAGCAGCAAGCCTTGCGCTTATTGCAATGGAGGGCAACACTGTCTTGCAGCATGCAGAAGACTCCAGAGCAAGTCTCATAAAGAAAAGATTGATTTCTTGAGAATTAAAGGTTTATGTTTTGGATGTTTAAAACATGGACACATGAGCAGCAGCTGCAAAGACAGAGCGCAATGTCAAGAATGTTTTCGGTCACATCCCACGCTACTCCACATAAAATTCAAGGGCAGCTCAACACAAGATAAGGACAAGACAATTACAAAAGAAAGTTGTGAAGCGCAATCAGTCTCAAGTGCTTTTGCGCAAACGTTAAGTTTTGGTGTCACTGGGGCCGGTAAGGAAGGTTGTGCGCTTTCAATTGTTCCAGTATGCATCAAGGCACAGAAGGGAACAAAGACAGTAGTTACATATGCGTTTTTAGATTCCGGTAGCACCGCTACTTTTTGTACGGAGTCGCTGATTAATGAACTGAATGTGAGTGGACGGAGCACAACCATTCTCTTAAGAACAATGGGAAGGGAGTCAGTGGTCCGCACCCGAGTAGTTACTGGGCTGGAAATCAGTAGTCTGAATGGCAGTCAGTTTATTGAGCTTCCGGAGGTGTACTCACAGAAAGAAATTCCAGTTACTGAAGATAATATTCCATGTCAAAGGGATATTGATGACTGGCCTCACCTGAAGGAAGTGCATCTTCCCACTATTGAGTGTAAGATTGAATTGCTCATAGGAGCAAATGTACCCAAGGCTATGGAACCGCTTCAAGTTGTCAGCAGCATAGGTAATGGGCCATATGCCGTTAAAACATTTTTGGGCTGGACGGTGAACGGTCCACTCCGAGGTGGATGTAGCACAGCAACAAGGAAGCGAACTGAAGTAGCAGCGAATCAAATTTCTGTAGCAAAGTTAGACGACCTCTGGGAGCTGCAGTTTAAGCAAGATTTCCCTGATGCAGAACAAGTCGAAGAATTCGAAATGTCTAAGGACAACCACTTGTTCATGGCCATGGTGTCTCAGTCATTAAGACTTTCTGATGGTCATTACAGTATTTGCCTTCCGATAAAAAACAAATCGCTGAGTCTGCTAAACAATAGATCTGTCGCTGAACAACGTGCACTGAATTTACGGAAAAGGTTCATGAGAGATGTCAAGCTTCGGACGGAGTACGCTGCATTCAAGGGTGACATTAGAGAGGTTAGGTGGCAGTTTGGGCGGGGCCTATTTTGTGGGCGGAGCTTAAAGCTCTGTCCCATCTGTGACGTCATAAGCGGGAGGTGGGCGTATCCTCTGTTCTGATTGGTCGGGGGGAGGGGGTTTTGGCCAAATGGTATACATGCTTATGCCACGTGTTGCCGATAGGGGGGTCGTATGGTTTGGGGGGTTGTTAAACTTTAATACTAATGTGTTATTTTTAACAACGTTTTTAAGGAATAATAAAACATATAGCAGGATGAACGTAAGCTAGGGCAAAACTTTAGTGATACATTTAAAAGAAAGAAAAGTAGGCGTATTTTAAACAAGTAGAGACATGCCCCAAGCGAAACACCGTATTTTTAAACAAACGACACGTTCCAAACTTTTAACTTTTAAACAAGCCCAAAAGAGCAAATGCGAAACAAGCACAAGCATTTTAAAACCCATTACATTTAACCAACGTATTTAAAGAAGAACAAGAAAACCTTTTAGCGATGTTTACCATTGTTAGGTTGAATAAAACATTTAACCAGCAAACATCTTAGCCCCACAGCTTGCCCCGTGTGCGGCCGGCCAGTTCAAACTTCCGCGTCAAATGGCCGATCGCTGGGGGAAGGGGAGGGGCGTAAACACACGTTCAAAATCGCCGGCGGAGGCGGGAATTGTAAACGCAAGCCCTTGTCCCTTAATTGTGTGAACACGCCACCATACTGACAGAATGCGCATTAACTCTATTTGTTAATCTGACTTATTTGTAAACAGCATAAAATGATCTATTTCTAATTAAAATAAAAGTCGGACTCTAGCACCACAAGTCCCGACTGTTTAGCAACATTGAGCTAATTTCATCAACGGACGACTAATCACAAGGAATAATAGAATTATCCGCTCCCAGGCTATTAGACATATGGTGTAGTCATAAAAATCGCTGATGTTTACACGAATCCATGCATCAAACAAAGAATAATGGTTCGTAAGACAACCATTTCAAAATGGTAACAACAAACGGATCGAACGCTATTTCAAATAAGTCCCTTAAACGTGCCGTTTTTTAAAGTAATGAAGCACTTTTCGGCCAATGTGAAAAATAAAGTAAAGCGCCCTAAGCATTTCGACAACAAAAATCAAGGAATAACGGCATTACCCCAGAAGCATGGGTGTGGCATTGCCTCAGCACATACCGTTAGGTGGGGGTGTCTACTTTTTTTTTTGTTAAACGGTTCACACCTGTTGAAGCCTAGGTCGGAATAGACCGGTCATCCGTTCCCAGGCAATTATCCATTTGCCGTAATGTCATAAAACGTCGCCAATGTTTTTCCCGAAACCGCACAGCAAACAAAGAATATTGATTGGTAAACCAGATGACAAGTATGCCCCCACCAAGCAGGGGTTTAAGGGGGGCCGAGTGGCTAAGGCGTTGGACTTAAGCTCCAAGTGTCGTACTGAAAATAAACACAGTCTACTAATGTTTTAAACTAGAAATAATTCTCTTTAACATAAATGTACTGTTTTAACACACTGTTTGATATAATGTATGTGAATAGACTAGACAATAAGTTTTAGGGCTTAACTCGTGTTTTAGCAAATGTGACGCCGTAGAGTCAAGCGCTGTCTGGCCTGTTGGCAAATGTCCCAGCATGCACGAGAAACATTGTGTAAAAAACTTTTGCTTCAAGATTCGATATGGAAGTTAGCCGACAAAATTTTGCAGATTTCATAAAAGAAGACACGGTAAGAATCGCGTTCTATCCGGCGATGTGCCCCTCTGCCTACCCCAACATGGACGCCTCACAAGCGAGACAGCGGAAGCAGCATATACTATGGGTAACCGATCCCCCGCATCTCTAATCTATCAGGGAAAAAAATGATAAGTTTTTGAACAAACTGCTGACGTTTTTCTAACACCGATGACATGGGCACAGTGCGAGTTGGAGAGACAGGGCAAGCATTGGACTCGGGGGTAACATTATTATTATGGCAGAGTGTACAGGACTCGCCCCACTGCCTCGGGACGTGGGTGGTCGCCCGGACAAACAAACACTTGTATTTAATTGTTGTATAAGCTAGTGAACGGCATGTATCAGCATACATCAAAAGCATTTTTAAAACTTTGGTAGAATTCTTATTTTAAAATAAGTATAAAATGTGTTATAAAGCATTTGACCAATGATAATTAATTAAGAATTACGGGAGCGAGGTACGGGAGCGGTCAAGAATTTAGAATATATTTTTGTTATTTTACCCTTCCTTTGTTAAGGGGTTATTTTAAAATAAGTATTAAAACATGCCATGAAACATTTTATTCAAAGTACTTTAAGGGTAGCTTTACAGAAGTTTAGTCAAGAGGCGACAAGCCACTCTCTCTTTGAAAATGCGCAGGGCATAGACACTGATGATCCAAACAAGGAATAAAACAGTTTAGCAGTAACTGTTATTTTGCTATTTAAAGAAGGTAGGCATGGTTATTTAATCACATTTAATAGCACCTAGTAAGCGACATTTAGAATCAAGCATCAAATACGCATGAAAAACTTTGGTAGAATAATGTCTAGTTGTTCTGATGGAAACGCCCCGCTGGGAGGGGTAATTCACCTTATGCTTTATTAAGCGAGCAAGTGGCAAGCACAAAATACAGATACATCTGAAAGCTTGAAACAGACACAGACATCTTCGCCGATCAACTTTCAACGCAAAGATGGAAATGCTAAACTGGAGGTATGATACACTGTCATTTTAACATTATTTTATATTTGTTATAAGGGCCAATACGGTGAAAACATATTATTGTTATTTTGACCAAAAGTTTTTTTTATGTTATCAAGTGAATTAAGGATGCCGAGCAAGGATGTTGAAGAAAACGGCCGACGTGTCGGTAAGTTTTCAGACATAGCAATGTGCAAGGGTTTTCACTGTTTAAAATGGGTAAAGACAACATGTGATTATGTACACACAGGTTCAGATGAGGGACCCCCGGTCGAAGAATTGACCACAAATATTGAGAAGATTATTAGGGAAGGGCCTATGGAGGACACAGCGGGGGGTGACGACGTGAAGACGGCAATGGCGGGGGGCCCCGTGGCGCGACGAACGATCCATTTTATCATAGGGGCCGTGGCATGGATTATGGATACGGTAATAGATAGCGATTGTGCGGCGTGTGCAGCATACTGCCCCAACTTACGCTGGCACAGGTGTTACAACGGGCCAGAGCCATATTATATGCTTTATAATTTTGAAAGGGTCGCCAAAAAGCTGTGCACGCCACGGGTTGCAGATATATTAAGAAACTGTATCATGACGTTTACACCAATGCCGCCAGCCGTAACAATTGTTCAAGAGGCTATTGATACCGTTGTAAATAAACTGAAATATGTTAGCGATATACGCGCAACGCTGGACGGAATAATGAGCGATATTATAGCCCCTGAGCACACGCGCGATGTTTATACTGCAGTTCTGGGGTACTGGCGAGTGGTGCGGCATGCGTGAATGTCATTTCAAAAGTTATTTTTAAGAGTTATGGTCCTGTTTTTATTTTATTTTGTAGCAAGTAAGTAAGTAAATAAAATAATAATAATGAAAATAATGTGTGAAATGAGTTTCTTTTTTTTTTACTTTTCACTCTATCTCCATCCATGAAACCTGCAAAGTTACAATTATTGGCTAAATTGCGGATTGTAGATGACATGGGGCCATGCAGGGACACGTTGGACAATTCTTCTTCTAGCCATGTAGTCTTCACTCTCATCCAGGATATTACCCCATTATGTCACCCTTAAGCAGGCAACATGTGTACCACCCTGTATAATCTATCTACACCACCAAATGACCCAGGGTTTTGATGGCGTAAAATAAACACGGTCAAGTGCTTGTTAGCAATAACAACACAATGTTTTCATGACTCAACTCATTTTATTTAGAAAGCATATAAAAATGAGCAGCCAATCACATTTTGACAGACGTTTACACACCAGCCATAGGCTGCTCGCATGTGTACAAATTGCAGAAATCATTAAATGCCTCATCCACAGCATACTCACAATCACCGTCTTCAGCGAAGCGTTTCAGCTCGCGCAATTTGGCCCGTACATTAATTTGGCCTTTAAGTTCAGAAACTAACACATCGATTGATGCATGTATTTTTACAGGAGCGGTATGAGGGTGAAACATGGCCACCGCCTTTGTGATAATATGTTTAAGCCGTGGCCTATACAGCTTTTTGAACAGCTTTTCAAAATTGTTAAAGAAATAAAACGGTACAGGTTCATAGCGACACGTGTGCTGAAGCAGGCTAGGGTGTTTCACAGAACAGCCGATACAGTTCTCCTTCAAGTCATCTTCGATTAGCCGCTCCAGAATAAAGGCAAGTGACCCTTTGATTATCTTCATGGCAGCTTCGGTGATGCCGCCACCCCCAGAATCTCCAGATAATGATGGAGCCGCAAAACGATCGCGGAAATCATCCAACAGCGATGCAGTAACCCGCGATGTATCCATTAGGGCAGAGTCCGCACGCGGAGGTTGTGACTGGAACAGAACCCCATACGGGCACCATGATGCGGCCAGCCGCGGAGTGTATTGAGGAAGCTCTGGTGGCGTTGTATCCATTCGCTGTCCAAAAGTATAGAGGGTCATGGATGGGGATCGCTGGGGGTTAAGTTGAAGAGAAGACTTGTTGAGCTGTATCGCCCCAAAAGTAAATTCAGGCGTGAGGTGGCCATGTTTCATCTCATTGGGTATCGTCACCTGGACGAGACACACCCACAGACCTTTTCCCCACCCCAACATTTCCACCTCACGCCTGAATTTACTTTTGGGGCGATACAGCTCAACAAGTCTTCTCTTCAACTTAACCCCCAGCGATCCCCATCCATGACCCTCTATACTTTTGGACAGCGAATGGATACAACGCCACCAGAGCTTCCTCAATACACTCCGCGGCTGGCCGCATCATGGTGCCCGTATGGGGTTCTGTTCCAGTCACAACCTCCGCGTGCGGACTCTGCCCTAATGGATACATCGCGGGTTACTGCATCGCTGTTGGATGATTTCCGCGATCGTTTTGCGGCTCCATCATTATCTGGAGATTCTGGGGGTGGCGGCATCACCGAAGCTGCCATGAAGATAATCAAAGGGTCACTTGCCTTTATTCTGGAGCGGCTAATCGAAGATGACTTGAAGGAGAACTGTATCGGCTGTTCTGTGAAACACCCTAGCCTGCTTCAGCACACGTGTCGCTATGAACCTGTACCGTTTTATTTCTTTAACAATTTTGAAAAGCTGTTCAAAAAGCTGTATAGGCCACGGCTTAAACATATTATCACAAAGGCGGTGGCCATGTTTCACCCTCATACCGCTCCTGTAAAAATACATGCATCAATCGATGTGTTAGTTTCTGAACTTAAAGGCCAAATTAATGTACGGGCCAAATTGCGCGAGCTGAAACGCTTCGCTGAAGACGGTGATTGTGAGTATGCTGTGGATGAGGCATTTAATGATTTCTGCAATTTGTACACATGCGAGCAGCCTATGGCTGGTGTGTAAACGTCTGTCAAAATGTGATTGGCTGCTCATTTTTATATGCTTTCTAAATAAAATGAGTTGAGTCATGAAAACATTGTGTTGTTATTGCTAACAAGCACTTGACCGTGTTTATTTTACGCCATCAAAACCCTGGGTCATTTGGTGGTGTAGATAGATTATACAGGGTGGTACACATGTTGCCTGCTTAAGGGTGACATAATGGGGTAATATCCTGGATGAGAGTGAAGACTACATGGCTAGAAGAAGAATTGTCCAACGTGTCCCTGCATGGCCCCATGTCATCTACAATCCGCAATTTAGCCAATAATTGTAACTTTGCAGGTTTCATGGATGGAGATAGAGTGAAAAGTAAAAAAAAAAGAAACTCATTTCACACATTATTTTCATTATTATTATTTTATTTACTTACTTACTTGCTACAAAATAAAATAAAAACAGGACCATAACTCTTAAAAATAACTTTTGAAATGACATTCACGCATGCCGCACCACTCGCCAGTACCCCAGAACTGCAGTATAAACATCGCGCGTGTGCTCAGGGGCTATAATATCGCTCATTATTCCGTCCAGCGTTGCGCGTATATCGCTAACATATTTCAGTTTATTTACAACGGTATCAATAGCCTCTTGAACAATTGTTACGGCTGGCGGCATTGGTGTAAACGTCATGATACAGTTTCTTAATATATCTGCAACCCGTGGCGTGCACAGCTTTTTGGCGACCCTTTCAAAATTATAAAGCATATAATATGGCTCTGGCCCGTTGTAACACCTGTGCCAGCGTAAGTTGGGGCAGTATGCTGCACACGCCGCACAATCGCTATCTATTACCGTATCCATAATCCATGCCACGGCCCCTATGATAAAATGGATCGTTCGTCGCGCCACGGGGCCCCCCGCCATTGCCGTCTTCACGTCGTCACCCCCCGCTGTGTCCTCCATAGGCCCTTCCCTAATAATCTTCTCAATATTTGTGGTCAATTCTTCGACCGGGGGTCCCTCATCTGAACCTGTGTGTACATAATCACATGTTGTCTTTACCCATTTTAAACAGTGAAAACCCTTGCACATTGCTATGTCTGAAAACTTACCGACACGTCGGCCGTTTTCTTCAACATCCTTGCTCGGCATCCTTAATTCACTTGATAACATAAAAAAAACTTTTGGTCAAAATAACAATAATATGTTTTCACCGTATTGGCCCTTATAACAAATATAAAATAATGTTAAAATGACAGTGTATCATACCTCCAGTTTAGCATTTCCATCTTTGCGTTGAAAGTTGATCGGCGAAGATGTCTGTGTCTGTTTCAAGCTTTCAGATGTATCTGTATTTTGTGCTTGCCACTTGCTCGCTTAATAAAGCATGAGGTGAATTACCCCTCCCAGCGGGGCGTTTCCATCAGAACAACTAGACATTATTCTACCAAAGTTTTTCATGCGTATTTGATGCTTGATTCTAAATGTCGCTTACTAGGTGCTATTAAATGTGATTAAATAACCATGCCTACCTTCTTTAAATAGCAAAATAACAGTTACTGCTAAACTGTTTTATTCCTTGTTTGGATCATCAGTGTCTATGCCCTGCGCATTTTCAAAGAGAGAGTGGCTTGTCGCCTCTTGACTAAACTTCTGTAAAGCTACCCTTAAAGTACTTTGAATAAAATGTTTCATGGCATGTTTTAATACTTATTTTAAAATAACCCCTTAACAAAGGAAGGGTAAAATAACAAAAATATATTCTAAATTCTTGACCGCTCCCGTACCTCGCTCCCGTAATTCTTAATTAATTATCATTGGTCAAATGCTTTATAACACATTTTATACTTATTTTAAAATAAGAATTCTACCAAAGTTTTAAAAATGCTTTTGATGTATGCTGATACATGCCGTTCACTAGCTTATACAACAATTAAATACAAGTGTTTGTTTGTCCGGGCGACCACCCACGTCCCGAGGCAGTGGGGCGAGTCCTGTACACTCTGCCATAATAATAATGTTACCCCCGAGTCCAATGCTTGCCCTGTCTCTCCAACTCGCACTGTGCCCATGTCATCGGTGTTAGAAAAACGTCAGCAGTTTGTTCAAAAACTTATCATTTTTTTCCCTGATAGATTAGAGATGCGGGGGATCGGTTACCCATAGTATATGCTGCTTCCGCTGTCTCGCTTGTGAGGCGTCCATGTTGGGGTAGGCAGAGGGGCACATCGCCGGATAGAACGCGATTCTTACCGTGTCTTCTTTTATGAAATCTGCAAAATTTTGTCGGCTAACTTCCATATCGAATCTTGAAGCAAAAGTTTTTTACACAATGTTTCTCGTGCATGCTGGGACATTTGCCAACAGGCCAGACAGCGCTTGACTCTACGGCGTCACATTTGCTAAAACACGAGTTAAGCCCTAAAACTTATTGTCTAGTCTATTCACATACATTATATCAAACAGTGTGTTAAAACAGTACATTTATGTTAAAGAGAATTATTTCTAGTTTAAAACATTAGTAGACTGTGTTTATTTTCAGTACGACACTTGGAGCTTAAGTCCAACGCCTTAGCCACTCGGCCCCCCTTAAACCCCTGCTTGGTGGGGGCATACTTGTCATCTGGTTTACCAATCAATATTCTTTGTTTGCTGTGCGGTTTCGGGAAAAACATTGGCGACGTTTTATGACATTACGGCAAATGGATAATTGCCTGGGAACGGATGACCGGTCTATTCCGACCTAGGCTTCAACAGGTGTGAACCGTTTAACAAAAAAAAAAGTAGACACCCCCACCTAACGGTATGTGCTGAGGCAATGCCACACCCATGCTTCTGGGGTAATGCCGTTATTCCTTGATTTTTGTTGTCGAAATGCTTAGGGCGCTTTACTTTATTTTTCACATTGGCCGAAAAGTGCTTCATTACTTTAAAAAACGGCACGTTTAAGGGACTTATTTGAAATAGCGTTCGATCCGTTTGTTGTTACCATTTTGAAATGGTTGTCTTACGAACCATTATTCTTTGTTTGATGCATGGATTCGTGTAAACATCAGCGATTTTTATGACTACACCATATGTCTAATAGCCTGGGAGCGGATAATTCTATTATTCCTTGTGATTAGTCGTCCGTTGATGAAATTAGCTCAATGTTGCTAAACAGTCGGGACTTGTGGTGCTAGAGTCCGACTTTTATTTTAATTAGAAATAGATCATTTTATGCTGTTTACAAATAAGTCAGATTAACAAATAGAGTTAATGCGCATTCTGTCAGTATGGTGGCGTGTTCACACAATTAAGGGACAAGGGCTTGCGTTTACAATTCCCGCCTCCGCCGGCGATTTTGAACGTGTGTTTACGCCCCTCCCCTTCCCCCAGCGATCGGCCATTTGACGCGGAAGTTTGAACTGGCCGGCCGCACACGGGGCAAGCTGTGGGGCTAAGATGTTTGCTGGTTAAATGTTTTATTCAACCTAACAATGGTAAACATCGCTAAAAGGTTTTCTTGTTCTTCTTTAAATACGTTGGTTAAATGTAATGGGTTTTAAAATGCTTGTGCTTGTTTCGCATTTGCTCTTTTGGGCTTGTTTAAAAGTTAAAAGTTTGGAACGTGTCGTTTGTTTAAAAATACGGTGTTTCGCTTGGGGCATGTCTCTACTTGTTTAAAATACGCCTACTTTTCTTTCTTTTAAATGTATCACTAAAGTTTTGCCCTAGCTTACGTTCATCCTGCTATATGTTTTATTATTCCTTAAAAACGTTGTTAAAAATAACACATTAGTATTAAAGTTTAACAACCCCCCAAACCATACGACCCCCCTATCGGCAACACGTGGCATAAGCATGTATACCATTTGGCCAAAACCCCCTCCCCCCGACCAATCAGAACAGAGGATACGCCCACCTCCCGCTTATGACGTCACAGATGGGACAGAGCTTTAAGCTCCGCCCACAAAATAGGCCCCGCCCAAACTGCCACCTAACCTCTCTGACATTCTACGAAAGAGTTATGCGGTGAAGCTTGACAAGAGCCAGCTCACGCCTCCGAAAGGAAAGACATGGTACCTGCCTCACCACGGGGTCCGACATCCCGTCAAGCAGAAACTACGTGTGGTTTTTGATTGTGCAGCGAGCTACCAAGGAACATCATTAAATCAACAACTCTTGCAAGGTCCTGACAAGTTCGTTGGTGGGGGTCCTCATGAGGTTCCGACAAGAGGCTGTGGCTATGATGGCAGATGTGGAAGCTATGTTCCACCAGGTCAAGGTTCGGGACGAAGACACGGATCTCTTGAGGTTCCTATGGTGGCCTGGTGGGAACTATCAGGAAGAGCTTGCTGAATATAAAATGGTGGTCCACATTTTTGGCGTAACTTTATCGCCTAGTGTTGCAAATTTTGCTCTGCAAAAATGCGCAACAGATTTCGAGATTGAATTTGGTCCAGAAGCTGCTCGGACAGTTAAGAGGAATTTTTATGTCGATGACTGCCTTAAGTCAGTTAGAGATGAAGATACGGCCATTGCTCTATGTTCCAATTTGAGGAGTATGTTGATGAAGGGAGGTTTCCGGCTGACGGAGTGGTCAAGCAACAGTCGAAAACTGCTCACCTTATTTTCTGAGGAAGAAAGAGCGCAAGGATTTCAAGATTTGGCTTTGGATCAAGACAGCTTACCAATGGAGAGAACATTGGGAATCCAATGGTGTGCCGAATCAGATCAGTTCAAATTCAAGATTAGTCTTAAGGATCGGCCATTGACTAGGAGAGGCCTACTTTCTCTTGTCAGTTCTATCTTTGACCCATTGGGCTTCCTTGCTCCTGTTCTCTTATCAGCTAAGAGAATCCTTCAAGACCTTTGCCGAGAAAAATACAGCTGGGATGAAGACTTGCCAAATGACGTTATACAGAGATGGAAAAAATGGGTCTCAGGTTTGCGACAGTTAGACAGTTTTGGAATCAACAGATGCATCAAGACGAGTGAATTTGGTCCGCCAACCTTTGCACAGCTGCATCATTTTGCGGATGCAAGTGAGGATGCGTATGGAACAGTCAGCTATTTGCTGTTAGGCAATGAAAGCGGCCAGACTCAATCTACCTTGATGATGGCAAAGGCTAGGGTGGCGCCACTAAAGGCACCAACAATTCCAAGAATGGAATTGACTGCAGCTACCGTAGCAGTCAAGATGGACAAGCTACTTAAAAAGGAACTTGATCTGGAGCTTCGTGACTCAGTCTTTTGGACTGATAGCACAGCTGTACTTAAGTACCTGAGAAGTGAAAGCACCAGATTTAAGACCTTTGTAGCTAATAGAATATCGACAGTTCTGAAGCATTCTCACATTTCACAGTGGAGATATGTTAATACGACTCTTAACCCTGCAGACTATGTCTCAAGAGGACAGACTGTCGAAGCCTTCTTAAAAAACAGCAGTTGGCTTTCTGGACCAAAGTTCTTGCACTTCTCAGAAAATGAGTGGCCGCAGAATCCAGATCCTGGAATGTTAGACATTGATGACCCTGAGGTCAAACGAGCAATCAAAGTACATGGCGTACAAGTAAAGGAGCCCCAAGATTCCATGGACCGGATGATGAACTACTATTCGTCCTGGATGAAGCTGAAACGTGCCGTTGCTTGGTTTCTTAGGTGGAAAGAGATGCTGTTGGAACTGAAAACAAAGAGAAAGGAATTAAGTATAATGGACAAAAAGGGTTCAGCTGAAACGGAACAAGGCATTCAGACCAAAATTAACAAGTTTAAAAAATCTTACAAAGGAAAGGGCATAACTTGTGAAGATCTAGATAATGCGGAATTGGAGATTGTAAAATACTGCCAGAGACAAAAATTTGGAGGTGACTTGGCAATGCTAAGAAGAAAACATAAAGTAGGGAAAGGAAGCTGTCTTCGCAAATTAAATCCTGTGTTGTGAGAAGGAGTCATGAGAGTTGGTGGACGGTTGAGTAGAGCAGCAATGCCTGACAGTTGGAAGCAGCCAGCCATACTGCCAAAGGATTTGCATGTTACGAATGTAATATTGAGACACATACACGAAACTATAGGGCATGCTGGAAGGAATCATATGCTGGCTGAGCTCCGTCAGCGTTTTTGGGTTCCAGGGGCAAGCGGTGCCATCAGACAAATGCTTTCTAAGTGCACTACTTGTAGACGACTGCACGGATCTGCAGGAAAGCAGCTTATGGCTGACCTACCAAGGTGCAGAGTCCTTCCAGATGATCCACCATTTACTCGAGTAGGTGTGGACTATTTCGGCCCATTCCTTGTGAAGCGAGGGAGAGTTCAAGTGAAGAGGTATGGAGTTATCTTTACGTGTCTCGCAATACGAGCTGTACATTTGGAAGTCGCATCTTCGCTTGACACAGATGCGTGCATTAATGCAATTCGAAGATTTCTTGCACGAAGGAGGCAAGTGAAGGAGATGTATTCTGATAATGGAACCAATTTTACATCAGCCGATGGTGAGTTGAAGAAGTCAATCAGAGAATGGAACACCTACAAGATTGAAAAACACTGTCAACAAAAGGGTATCCTTTGGCACTTCAATCCGCCTGCAGGATCTCATCATGGGGGAAGCTGGGAGCGGTTGATTCGCTCCGTAAGAAAAATTCTGAATACCACTGTAAAGGAGCAATCTTTGGATGAAGGTGTACACACCTTATTATGTGAAGCGGAAGCCATAATAAATGGCAGGCCTATCACAAAGGCTTCTTCTGACCCAAATGATCTAGAGGCCTTAACACCCAATCAGCTGTTGCTACTCAAGGTCAAGCCTAATTTACCACCGGGAGTGTTTGACGGGAATGATCAGTATGCTAGTCGCCGATGGAAACAATGTCTTTTGGAAGCGTTGGTGTAAAGAATATCTTACGCAGCTTCAAGAACGTCAAAGATGGTGCACTGCGGGAAGGAACTTCAGAGTCGGCGATGTGGTGCTGATCGTGGATGACACCTCTCCGAGAAATTCCTGGCCTCTTGGACGGGTAATAGAGACTCTGTCTGACAAGAAAGGCCTTATTCGGCAAGTCTGGGTCAAAACCAAGACTAATGAACTTTGTCGACCAATAACAAAGCTCTGTTTGCTTCAAGAAACAGAAGATGGATCTGAAGCGAGTCCTTCTTGAGGACAAGGTGAGGTTGGAAAAGAAGACAAAGGGCAAAGGACATTCTTTGGTTAACAGTGACATTCAGATATTTAAGTTAGTGCAACTGGTAGGCTCCTTTGATGTATGTTTATGTTTCTGTTTGGTAATTGTTTCAAGCATCTTGATAACAATTAGGGGCCGGTAATGTAGGAGCCTAAAACTATATTTTTTATAATTTGAGTTGGAAATTAATTTGTGTTTATGGATTGAAAATATAATGGGTTTTATGTTGCTGATGGAGATTATTAGTTTTAATAATATCAGTTTGTTCAGTTAAGTTTTGTACCTTTAAGAGCGTCACGTGAGAGTAGAGGTCATTAAGGAGTTAGGGAAGGACGGAGCCGCACGGTTTTTTGACCTCTGTCTCTCTTGATTTGGAAGGAATTCTGCCTTTATGTTTGATTTTCTAAGTATTTCTTTTGATATACGGAAAACTTTGTGTATTGTAGTGTTATTCGATTTAGTAAACAGTTTTAAGTTAAGCGAACGGATTTGCGTATTTCTTTTGTCGCCGCTTCTTTTCTTTGTCTTACGTTTTTGGATGAGAGAGAGAGCAAAGCGTCAACCTTAGGCTCCATTTTTGGATTTGGACACTACAGTGTTAGTTTGTCATGATTTCTTCATGAAAACAGATTTTTCTATAATTGTAGGTCGTTCTATGATAGGGGAAGCGCTGGTTTCATGAAATGAAGTCAGTATTTCGAGTTCTAAAGAAATCTTCATTTTGTCTTAGTTTGTCATGATTTCTTCATGGAAACACATTTTCCTATAATGGTAGATCGTTCTATTATAGGGGATGCGCTGGTTTCATGAAATGAAGTCAGAATTTCAAGTTCTAAAGAAATCTTCATTTCGTGTTAGTTTGTCATGATTTCTTGATGTAAACACATTTTTCTATAATGGTAGGTCGTTCTATTATAGGGGAAGCACTGTTTTCATGAAATGAAGTCAGGATTTCAAGTTACAAAGAAATCTTCATTTCGTGTTAGTTTGTCAAGATTTCTTGATGTAAACACATTTTCCTATAATGGTAGGTCGTTCTATTATAGGGGAAGCGCTGGTTTCATGAAATTAAGTCAGAATTTCAAGTTCTAAAGAAATCTTCATTTCGTGTTAGTTTGTCATGATTTCTTGATGTAAACACATTTTCCTATAATGGTAGGTTGTTCTATTATAGGGGAAGCGCTGGTTTCATGAAATGAAGTCAGAATTTCAAGTTCTAAAGAAATCTTCATTTCGTGTTAGTTTGTCATGATTTCTTTATGTAAACACATTTTCCTATAATGGTAGGTAGTTCTTTTATAGGGGAAACGCTGGTTTCATGAAATGAAGTCAGAATTTCAAGTTACAGAGAAACCTTCATTTCGTGTTAGTTTGTCATGATTTCTTCATGAAATCACATTTTCCTATAATGGTAGGTCGTTCTATTATAGGGGAAGCGCTGGTTTCATGAAATGAAGTCAGAATTTCAAGTTCTAAAGAAATCTTCATTTCGTGTTAGTTTGTCATGATTTCTTGATGTAAACACATTTTCCAATAATGGTAGGTAGTTCTTTTATAGGGGAAACGCTGGTTTCATGAAATGAAGTCAGAATTTCAAGTTACAAAGAAACCTTCATTTCGTGTTAGTTTGTCATGATTTCTTCATGAAATCACATTTTCCTATAATGGTAGGTCGTTCTATTATAGGGGAAGCGCTGGTTTCATGAAATGAAGTCAGAATTTCAAGTTCTAAAGAAATCTTCATTTCGTGTTAGTTTGTCATGATTTCTTGATGTAAACACATTTTCGTATAATGGTAGGTCGTTCTATTATAGGGGAAGCGCTGGCTTCATGAAATGAAGTCAGAATTTCAGGTTCTAAAGAAATCTTCATTTCGTGTTAGTTTGTCATGATTTCTTGATGTAAACACATTTTCCTATAATGGTAGGTCGTTTTATTATAGGGGATGCGCTGGATTCATGAAATTCAGTCAGAATTTCAAGTTCTAAAGAAATCTTCATTTCGTGTTAGTTTGTCATGATTTCTTTATGTAAACACATTTTCCTATAATGGTAGGTAGTTCTTTTATACGGGAAGCGCTGGTTTCATGAAATGAAGTCAGAATTTCAAGTTACAGAGAAACCTTCATTTCGTGTTAGTTTGTCATGATTTCTTCATGAAATCACATTTTCCTATAATGGTAGGTCGTTCTATTATAGGGGAAGCGCTGGCTTCATGAAATGAAGTCAGTATTTCGAGTTCTAAAGAAATCTTCATTTTGTCTTAGTTTGTCATGATTTCTTCATGGAAACACATTTTCCTATAATGGTAGATCGTTCTATTATTGGGGATGCGCTGGTTTCATGAAATGAAGTCAGAATTTCAGGTTCTAAAGAAATCTTCATTTCGTGTTAGTTTGTCATGATTTCTTCATGAAAACACATTTTTCTATAATTGTAGGTAGTTCTATGATAGGGGAAGCGCTGGTTTCATGAAATTAAGTCAGTATTTCGAGTTCTAAAGAAATCTTCATTTTGTCTTCGTTTGTCATGATTTCTTCATGGAAACACATTTTCCTATAATGGTAGATCGTTCTATTAAAGGGGATGCGCTGGTTACATGAAATTAAGTCAGAATTTCAAGTTCTAAAGAAATCTTCATTTCGTGTTAGTTTGTCATGATTTCTTCATGAAATCACATTTTCCTATAATGGTAGGTCGTTCTATTATAGGGGAAGCGCTGGTTTCATGAAATGAAGTCAGAATTTCAAGTTCTAAAGAAATCTTCATTTCGTGTTAGTTTGTCATGATTTCTTGATGTAAACACATTTTAGTATAATGGTAGGTCGTTCTATTATAGGGGAAGCCCTGGTTTCATGAAATGAAGTCAGAATTTCAAGTTCTAAAGAAATCTTCATTTCGTGTTAGTTTGTCATGATTTCTTGATGTAAACACATTTTCGTATAATGGTAGGTCGTTCTATTATAGGGGATGCGCTGGTTTCATGAAATTCAGTCAGAATTTCAAGTTCTAAAGAAATCTTCATTTCGTGTTAGTTTGTCATGATTTCTTGATGTAAACACATTTTCCTATAATGGTAGGTCGTTTTATTATAGGGGATGCGCTGGTTTCATGAAATTCAGTCAGAATTTCAAGTTCTAAAGAAATCTTCATTTCGTATTAGTTTGTCATGATTTCTTGATGTAAACACATTTTCCTATAATGGTAGGTTGTTCTATTATAGGGGAAGCGCTGGTTTCATGAAATGAAGTCAGAATTTCAAGTTCTAAAGAAATCTTCATTTCGTGTTAGTTTGTCATGATTTCTTTATGTAAACACATTTTCCTATAATGGTAGGTAGTTCTTTTATAGGGGAAGCGCTGGTTTCATGAAATGAAGTCAGAATTTCAGGTTCTAAAGAAATCTTCATTTCGTGTTAGTTTGTCATGATTTCTTGATGTAAACACATTTTCCTATAATGGTAGGTCGTTTTATTATAGGGGATGCGCTGGATTCATGAAATTCAGTCAGAATTTCAAGTTCTAAAGAAATCTTCATTTCGTGTTAGTTTGTCATGATTTCTTTATGTAAACACATTTTCCTATAATGGTAGGTAGTTCTTTTATACGGGAAGCGCTGGTTTCATGAAATGAAGTCAGAATTTCAAGTTACAGAGAAACCTTCATTTCGTGTTAGTTTGTCATGATTTCTTCATGAAATCACATTTTCCTATAATGGTAGGTCGTTCTATTATAGGGGAAGCGCTGGCTTCATGAAATGAAGTCAGTATTTCGAGTTCTAAAGAAATCTTCATTTTGTCTTAGTTTGTCATGATTTCTTCATGGAAACACATTTTCCTATAATGGTAGATCGTTCTATTATTGGGGATGCGCTGGTTTCATGAAATGAAGTCAGAATTTCAGGTTCTAAAGAAATCTTCATTTCGTGTTAGTTTGTCATGATTTCTTCATGAAAACACATTTTTCTATAATTGTAGGTAGTTCTATGATAGGGGAAGCGCTGGTTTCATGAAATTAAGTCAGTATTTCGAGTTCTAAAGAAATCTTCATTTTGTCTTCGTTTGTCATGATTTCTTCATGGAAACACATTTTCCTATAATGGTAGATCGTTCTATTAAAGGGGATGCGCTGGTTACATGAAATTAAGTCAGAATTTCAAGTTCTAAAGAAATCTTCATTTCGTGTTAGTTTGTCATGATTTCTTCATGAAATCACATTTTCCTATAATGGTAGGTCGTTCTATTATAGGGGAAGCGCTGGTTTCATGAAATGAAGTCAGAATTTCAGGTTCTAAAGAAATCTTCATTTCGTGTTAGTTTGTCATGATTTCTTGATGTAAACACATTTTAGTATAATGGTAGGTCGTTCTATTATAGGGGAAGCCCTGGTTTCATGAAATGAAGTCAGAATTTCAAGTTCTAAAGAAATCTTCATTTCGTGTTAGTTTGTCATGATTTCTTGATGTAAACACATTTTCGTATAATGGTAGGTCGTTCTATTATAGGGGATGCGCTGGTTTCATGAAATTCAGTCAGAATTTCAAGTTCTAAAGAAATCTTCATTTCGTGTTAGTTTGTCATGATTTCTTGATGTAAACACATTTTCCTATAATGGTAGGTCGTTTTATTATAGGGGATGCGCTGGTTTCATGAAATGAAGTCAGAATTTCAAGTTCTAAAGAAATCTTCATTTCGTGTTAGTTTGTCATGATTTCTTTATGTAAACACATTTTCCTATAATGGTAGGTAGTTCTTTTATAGGGGAAGCGCTGGTTTCATGAAATGAAGTCAGAATTTCAAGTTACAGAGAAACCTTCATTTCGTGTTAGTTTGTCATGATTTCTTCATGAAATCACATTTTCCTATAATGGTAGGTCGTTCTATTATAGGGGAAGCGCTGGTTTCATGAAATGAAGTCAGGATTTCAAGTTACAAAGAAATCTTCATTTCGTGTTAGTTTGTCAAGATTTCTTGATGTAAACACATTTTCCTATAATGGTAGGTCGTTCTATTATAGGGGAAGCGCTGGTTTCATGAAATTAAGTCAGAATTTCAAGTTCTAAAGAAATCTTCATTTCGTGTTAGTTTGTCATGATTTCTTGATGTAAACACATTTTCCAATAATGGTAGGTAGTTCTTTTATAGGGGAAACGCTGGTTTCATGAAATGAAGTCAGAATTTCAAGTTACAAAGAAACCTTCATTTCGTGTTAGTTTGTCATGATTTCTTCATGAAATCACATTTTCCTATAATGGTAGGTCGTTCTATTATAGGGGAAGCGCTGGTTTCATGAAATGAAGTCAGAATTTCAAGTTCTAAAGAAATCTTCATTTCGTGTTAGTTTGTCATGATTTCTTGATGTAAACACATTTTCGTATAATGGTAGGTCGTTCTATTATAGGGGAAGCGCTGGCTTCATGAAATGAAGTCAGAATTTCAGGTTCTAAAGAAATCTTCATTTCGTGTTAGTTTGTCATGATTTCTTGATGTAAACACATTTTCCTATAATGGTAGGTCGTTTTATTATAGGGGATGCGCTGGATTCATGAAATTCAGTCAGAATTTCAAGTTCTAAAGAAATCTTCATTTCGTGTTAGTTTGTCATGATTTCTTTATGTAAACACATTTTCCTATAATGGTAGGTAGTTCTTTTATACGGGAAGCGCTGGTTTCATGAAATGAAGTCAGAATTTCAAGTTACAGAGAAACCTTCATTTCGTGTTAGTTTGTCATGATTTCTTCATGAAATCACATTTTCCTATAATGGTAGGTCGTTCTATTATAGGGGAAGCGCTGGCTTCATGAAATGAAGTCAGTATTTCGAGTTCTAAAGAAATCTTCATTTTGTCTTAGTTTGTCATGATTTCTTCATGGAAACACATTTTCCTATAATGGTAGATCGTTCTATTATTGGGGATGCGCTGGTTTCATGAAATGAAGTCAGAATTTCAGGTTCTAAAGAAATCTTCATTTCGTGTTAGTTTGTCATGATTTCTTCATGAAAACACATTTTTCTATAATTGTAGGTAGTTCTATGATAGGGGAAGCGCTGGTTTCATGAAATTAAGTCAGGATTTCGAGTTCTAAAGAAATCTTCATTTTGTCTTCGTTTGTCATGATTTCTTCATGGAAACACATTTTCCTATAATGGTAGATCGTTCTATTAAAGGGGATGCGCTGGTTACATGAAATTAAGTCAGAATTTCAAGTTCTAAAGAAATCTTCATTTCGTGTTAGTTTGTCATGATTTCTTCATGAAATCACATTTTCCTATAATGGTAGGTCGTTCTATTATAGGGGAAGCGCTGGTTTCATGAAATGAAGTCAGAATTTCAGGTTCTAAAGAAATCTTCATTTCGTGTTAGTTTGTCATGATTTCTTGATGTAAACACATTTTAGTATAATGGTAGGTCGTTCTATTATAGGGGAAGCCCTGGTTTCATGAAATGAAGTCAGAATTTCAAGTTCTAAAGAAATCTTCATTTCGTGTTAGTTTGTCATGATTTCTTGATGTAAACACATTTTCGTATAATGGTAGGTCGTTCTATTATAGGGGATGCGCTGGTTTCATGAAATTCAGTCAGAATTTCAAGTTCTAAAGAAATCTTCATTTCGTGTTAGTTTGTCATGATTTCTTGATGTAAACACATTTTCCTATAATGGTAGGTCGTTTTATTATAGGGGATGCGCTGGTTTCATGAAATGAAGTCAGAATTTCAAGTTCTAAAGAAATCTTCATTTCGTGTTAGTTTGTCATGATTTCTTTATGTAAACACATTTTCCTATAATGGTAGGTAGTTCTTTTATAGGGGAAGCGCTGGTTTCATGAAATGAAGTCAGAATTTCAAGTTACAGAGAAACCTTCATTTCGTGTTAGTTTGTCATGATTTCTTCATGAAATCACATTTTCCTATAATGGTAGGTCGTTCTATTATAGGGGAAGCGCTGGTTTCATGAAATGAAGTCAGGATTTCAAGTTACAAAGAAATCTTCATTTCGTGTTAGTTTGTCAAGATTTCTTGATGTAAACACATTTTCCTATAATGGTAGGTCGTTCTATTATAGGGGAAGCGCTGGTTTCATGAAATTAAGTCAGAATTTCAAGTTCTAAAGAAATCTTCATTTCGTGTTAGTTTGTCATGATTTCTTGATGTAAACACATTTTCCTATAATGGTAGGTCGTTCTATTATAGGGGAAGCGCTGGTTTCATGAAATGAAGTCAGAATTTCAAGTTCTAAAGAAATCTTCATTTCGTGTTAGTTTGTCATGATTTCTTGACGTAAACATATTTTCCTATAATGGTAGGTCGTTCTATTATAGGGGAAGCGCTGTTTTCATGAAATGAAGTCAGAATTTCAAGTTACAGAGAAACCTTCATTTCGTGTTAGTTTGTCATGATTTCTTCATGAAATCACATTTTCCTATAATGGTAGGTCGTTCTATTATAGGGGAAGCGCTGGTTTCATGAAATGAAGTCAGAATTTCAAGTTCTAAAGAAATCTTCATTTTGTGTTAGTTTGTCATGATTTCTTGATGTAAACACATTTTCGTATAATGGTAGGTCGTTCTATTATAGGGGAAGCGCTGGCTTCATGAAATGAAGTCAGAATTTCAGGTTCTAAAGAAATCTTCATTTCGTGTTAGTTTGTCATGATTTCTTGATGTAAACACATTTTCCTATAATGGTAGGTCGTTTTATTATAGGGGATGCGCTGGATTCCTGAAATTCAGTCAAAATTTCAAGTTCTAAAGAAATCTTCATTGCGTGTTAGTTTGTCATGATTTCTTGATGTAAACACATTTTAGTATAATGGTAGGTCGTTCTATTATAGGGGAAGCGCTGGCTTCATGAAATGAAGTCAGAATTTCAGGTTCTAAAGAAATCTTCATTTCGTGTTAGTTTGTCATGATTTCTTCATGAAAACACATTTTTCTATAATTTTAGGTCGTTCTATGATAGGGGAAGCGCTGGCTTCATGAAATGAAGTCAGTATTTCGAGTTCTAAAGAAATCTTCATTTTGTCTTAGTTTGTCATGATTTCTTCATGGAAACACATTTTCCTATAATGGTAGATCGTTCTATTATTGGGGATGTGCTGGTTTCATGAAATGAAGTCAGAATTTCAGGTTCTAAAGAAATCTTCATTTCGTGTTAGTTTGTCATGATTTCTTCATGAAAACACATTTTTCTATAATTGTAGGTAGTTCTATGATAGGGGAGGCGCTGGTTTCATGAAATGAAGTCAGTATTTCTAGTTCTAAAGAAATCTTCATTTTGTCTTAGTTTGTCATGATTTCTTCATGGAAACACATTTTCCTATAATGGTAGATTGTTCTATTATTGGGGATGCGCTGGTTTCATGAAATGAAGTCAGAATTTCAGGTTCTAAAGAAATCTTCATTTCGTGTTAGTTTGTCATGATTTATTCATGAAAACACATTTTTCTATAATTGTAGGTCGTTCTATGATAGGGGAAGCGCTGGTTTCATGAAATTAAGTCAGTATTTCGAGTTCTAAAGAAATCTTCATTTTGTCTTCGTTTGTCATGATTTCTTCATGGAAACACATTTTCCTATAATGGTAGGTCGTTTTATTATAGGGGATGCGCTGGTTTCATGAAATGAAGTCAGAATTTCAAGTTCTAAAGAAATCTTCATTTCGTGTTAGTTTGTCATGATTTCTTTATGTAAACACATTTTCCTATAATGGTAGGTAGTTCTTTTATAGGGGAAGCGCTGGTTTCATGAAATGAAGTCAGAATTTCAAGTTACAGAGAAACCTTCATTTCGTGTTAGTTTGTCATGATTTCTTCATGAAATCACATTTTCCTATAATGGTAGGTCGTTCTATTATAGGGGAAGCGCTGGTTTCATGAAATGAAGTCAGGATTTCAAGTTACAAAGAAATCTTCATTTCGTGTTAGTTTGTCAAGATTTCTTGATGTAAACACATTTTCCTATAATGGTAGGTCGTTCTATTATAGGGGAAGCGCTGGTTTCATGAAATTAAGTCAGAATTTCAAGTTCTAAAGAAATCTTCATTTCGTGTTAGTTTGTCATGATTTCTTGATGTAAACACATTTTCCTATAATGGTAGGTCGTTCTATTATAGGGGAAGCGCTGGTTTCATGAAATGAAGTCAGAATTTCAAGTTCTAAAGAAATCTTCATTTCGTGTTAGTTTGTCATGATTTCTTGACGTAAACACATTTTCCTATAATGGTAGGTCGTTCTATTATAGGGGAAGCGCTGTTTTCATGAAATGAAGTCAGAATTTCAAGTTACAGAGAAACCTTCATTTCGTGTTAGTTTGTCATGATTTCTTCATGAAATCACATTTTCCTATAATGGTAGGTCGTTCTATTATAGGGGAAGCGCTGGCTTCATGAAATGAAGTCAGAATTTCAGGTTCTAAAGAAATCTTCATTTCGTGTTAGTTTGTCATGATTTCTTGATGTAAACACATTTTCCTATAATGGTAGGTCGTTTTATTATAGGGGATGCGCTGGATTCATGAAATTCAGTCAAAATTTCAAGTTCTAAAGAAATCTTCATTGCGTGTTAGTTTGTCATGATTTCTTGATGTAAACACATTTTAGTATAATGGTAGGTCGTTCTATTATAGGGGAAGCGCTGGCTTCATGAAATGAAGTCAGAATTTCAGGTTCTAAAGAAATCTTCATTTCGTGTTAGTTTGTCATGATTTCTTCATGAAAACACATTTTTCTATAATTGTAGGTCGTTCTATGATAGGGGAAGCGCTGGCTTCATGAAATGAAGTCAGTATTTCGAGTTCTAAAGAAATCTTCATTTTGTCTTAGTTTGTCATGATTTCTTCATGGAAACACATTTTCCTATAATGGTAGATCGTTCTATTATTGGGGATGTGCTGGTTTCATGAAATGAAGTCAGAATTTCAGGTTCTAAAGAAATCTTCATTTCGTGTTAGTTTGTCATGATTTCTTCATGAAAACACATTTTTCTATAATTGTAGGTAGTTCTATGATAGGGGAGGCGCTGGTTTCATGAAATGAAGTCAGTATTTCTAGTTCTAAAGAAATCTTCATTTTGTCTTAGTTTGTCATGATTTCTTCATGGAAACACATTTTCCTATAATGGTAGATTGTTCTATTATTGGGGATGCGCTGGTTTCATGAAATGAAGTCAGAATTTCAGGTTCTAAAGAAATCTTCATTTCGTGTTAGTTTGTCATGATTTATTCATGAAAACACATTTTTCTATAATTGTAGGTCGTTCTATGATAGGGGAAGCGCTGGTTTCATGAAATTAAGTCAGTATTTCGAGTTCTAAAGAAATCTTCATTTTGTCTTCGTTTGTCATGATTTCTTCATGGAAACACATTTTCCTATAATGGTAGATCGTTCTATTAAAGGGGATGCGCCGGTTACATGAAATTAAGTCAGAATTTCAAGTTCTAAAGAAATCTTCATTTCGTGTTAGTTTGTCATGATTTCTTCATGAAATCACATTTTCCTATAATGGTAGGTCGTTCTATTATAGGGGAAGCGCTGGTTTCATGAAATGAAGTCAGAATTTCAGGTTCTAAAGAAATCTTCATTTCGTGTTAGTTTGTCATGATTTCTTGATGTAAACACATTTTAGTATAATGGTAGGTCGTTCTATTATAGGGGAAGCCCTGGTTTCATGAAATGAAGTCAGAATTTCAAGTTCTAAAGAAATCTTCATTTCGTGTTAGTTTGTCATGATTTCTTGATGTAAACACATTTTCGTATAATGGTAGGTCGTTCTATTATAGGGGATGCGCTGGTTTCATGAAATTCAGTCAGAATTTCAAGTTCTAAAGAAATCTTCATTTCGTGTTAGTTTGTCATGATTTCTTGATGTAAACACATTTTCCTATAATGGTAGGTCGTTTTATTATAGGGGATGCGCTGGTTTCATGAAATTCAGTCAGAATTTCAAGTTCTAAAGAAATCTTCATTTCGTATTAGTTTGTCATGATTTCTTGATGTAAACACATTTTCCTATAATGGTAGGTTGTTCTATTATAGGGGAAGCGCTGGTTTCATGAAATGAAGTCAGAATTTCAAGTTCTAAAGAAATCTTCATTTCGTGTTAGTTTGTCATGATTTCTTGATGTAAACACATTTTCGTATAATGGTAGGTCGTTCTATTATAGGGGAAGCGCTGGCTTCATGAAATGAAGTCAGAATTTCAGGTTCTAAAGAAATCTTCATTTCGTGTTAGTTTGTCATGATTTCTTGATGTAAACACATTTTCCTATAATGGTAGGTCGTTTTATTATAGGGGATGCGCTGGTTTCATGAAATTCAGTCAGAATTTCAAGTTCTAAATAAATCTTCATTGCGTGTTAGTTTGTCATGATTTCTTGATGTAAACACATTTTAGTATAATGGTAGGTCGTTCTATTATAGGGGAAGCGCTGGTTTCATGAAATGAAGTCAGAATTTCAAGTTCTAAAGAAATCTTCATTTCGTGTTAGTTTGTCATGATTTCTTGATGTAAACACATTTTCGTATAATGGTACAGATCTGGCCATTAGAAATGCGTCTATTTTCACGCGGCATCCTGCAATTCGGCACGCGTGATCACGCGGCATCCTGCAAGCGCTTTTTCAGATTTTTTTAAAACGTTGTTGCGTTTCATATAATATCCACCAGGTGGCGCAAGGAACAACATTCTCTAGCCAAACACCATGGCCAGCTCTAGGGGGCGCCAGCACGGGATCTGACAGAATTCTCGCGAGACCATTTAAATACAGTAACTCCGCAAGTTTTTGTCATATACACATTTAAAAAACACCCTCAGAAACCTTCTACTTTCCAAATATATATAGGTAGAAACTAAATATATTTTTACAGCTTCGTGATACGAATAGACAGAACAAGAGTGACTGACTTAAGTGTCTGCGTCTCGAAGCAGCTCTGATCAATTTTTTTTAGGTCTTCTTAAACTACTGCAAGACTGCAGCACACTTGACAGGATGCCAACATCTTGAAAAGATGTCACAATAAATGTTATTAACAAAAGATTAAAAGTGGAATAATAAATACACCAGAATCCTGATGCATAACGTTGCTACTTTGTGGTCCGAGTTCATTTGGAACAAATTAAAATATGAATTGGAATATAGCCTGGACTATGAGTAACAAATATTGGATAAGTAATAACAATAATAAGTATACTTATTATTAATATATTATTAATATATTATTAAAAATGGCTTCTCAAATTATTAAATTTAGTCATACACTGAGCTGTTTTTCTAGTGAAGAACTTTTAAACATGATAAAAACTGAAAGAAGAAAAAAATCATGAGGGAAATTTGTATATATGAAAGTACATGCTGACATTTGCAGATGTGCCTAATTGTTAAGTATGTTTTTAAACCCTGCAACTTCTGTTTCCCACTCCAAATGGAGAATGACCCAACCCCAAAATAATCAGTGTGCATCGTTGTCTGTGTACTTCACAACACGATTCTGTCATTAAAAACGCCCCATCTTACTTCCATGAAAAGTCATTAAAGCTAGAAAACTGAATACCGAATATGAGGCTAACTTAACCGCGGGGCAGTACCGTTGTTCGGGCTTGTTTTACTATCAGTACAGTCATTTCCGGGTCACGGCGTTTGTATTAAATGAAGAGAACAAAATGGGAAATCGGAAAACGAGCCATTATCCAAACCAGCCGTTTTGTCGTTTTGGTTTTGGAAACAAAAACTGATAAATACGAGTGGTTTTCGTTTTTCTTGTTTTGGTTTCATATTAAAAACGGATGAACGAATGATACACGGATTCTGCTGCTTTGCCTCTTTTTCTCTACTATGAATGTGGGGATCGGTGGATTGTCATTCCCTGTTTCACTGCCAGGATTAATTGTATAGAGCTAGGGGTTTTATTATTTCTGTGTGTTTTAAGACTGTTTTTGGGTTGGGAAGCCATTAGGGAGGAAGGGAACTTTGTGGTGGCATTTTGTATTGTATGCAGCAGCAGGGCGCTGGTATATGTGTGCATGGGAGTTGTAGTGTTTTTGTTCGAGGCTGCCCTCTTCTGCCTGACTGCTTAACCTTCTACCCTGTGTAGACCAGCCCAAAGGTTTTAATTTGCCGTGTGGATGGTGTTTTATTGTGAATGTTCATAAATGACTGTAAGTGGAGTCACGTCTCTTGCTGCCTTGTATAACGGACCTGAGTGCATTTTGGAGTTTTACTTAGCTTAGGAACTATTTCCCTGGGTGCAATTCCCAGGGTGGCGTAATTGGTGTCTTAAGGGGTGGTTCCCCCAAACTCTGAGCCCAGCGCTGCGACACAACATTCATTTGGATAAATAAATAAGAAAAAGCTAACTCGTAACTATTTCTGGCTCCTTTAATTGAATATGTAGCAACTTTCATGTGTGGTCTATGCTGGTGTATGACGATTGAGATCACAAAATGGCCTTCAGAAGTTAAATTAAAAACTGCAGAGCATTGTATTTTGTAATTGCATGTTGGCCTGTTCTTGTGATTCATAAAATATTACTGCGCAACTAACGAGTAACACAGCGCAGATATTCCTTGCTTTTTGGACTTTGCACCCTAGCAATACCTTATGGCTTTCACAACCCTTCAAATTACAAGATCTAACCTCACAAATGTTAATGAGAGGGGGTCGTTCCTGTCACTTTTAAACGTGCCAATTCACCTTTCACCTTCCCCCACCCTATGAATAAAGGAGAGAAGAGCAGGCTTGGCTCTGGGGGGTTAAAATGTAATTCAAGATATTTTAAATTACTGCTGGTTAAAAATACTACTTACTGGCCTAATCACAGTGAGGTGGTGCTCATGCTGAATGGCACAGACTGTATGGACTATTTAAATTGAGCAGTGCAACGTTTTATATGTTCCTTTAACTATATTTGATTTTGATAATGAACAGCTAAGTTGTCAAGTTAGCAAAATATATTGCGTGTACCGGAGCCTGCGTGGTCACTGCATTTTTTTAGCCTTCCATGAGAAGAGACGGTTACTCTGTAATTTATGGTCATACAGACAGAAGCTAAACATAATTCAAAACTGTAAAATATTTCCAGGGCTGTCAAGTTTTGAAGACAGGCAAGAGTGACATTCCACAGGATGCCTTTTCATTGGTTGTTGTGTTGTATTTTACCCAGATACAATAGTACTATTTTCTGATTGGCTATTGTGTAGGCCCTTTCTTTTTTTTTTATTGGCTGGTAAGTGACAGGCTCTTGGGGCAAATCTTGTCCGACCTCATAAAAGAGGCGTGTTTCCGACGGGAAGCGACGTTTTTCTTGACGTTTCGTGACGTTTTCCTCTGAGTTCCGACTTGGAGAGAAATAATCGAACGCACCATGATGTCACTCAACTCAGAATTTCCGAGTTCCGAGAGAAAAACGAACGCACCATTAGACTCCAGAGGAGACACGCTTGTTTTATAGTGAGGCGCTACTGTGCCGTGGTCTGAGGAAAAATTGGGCTCTGCGGCATATTAGCCTACAGATTATTTTTCCGCGTGAGAAATACAATGTGTGGCGGGAGTGCGTGACAAAACACTGAAAAGAGTGACTGTCACTCTCAATGCGTGACACTTGAGAGCCCTTTTTCTGTTTTATACCATTTCATTGATTGATTCGTTGTAAAATAATGCTTACATTGTCCTTGAAATAGGCTATGGGAATTAAAAGAATCCATAAAGGCTTGCTTTATGTTATGTTTGTTTATTAACCCGTGTTTTTTTTTCATCTACAGAAAAAAATAAACAATGTTTGATGGTTAAGCTCCAGCTTATAGCGAATGTTTTAACGGGTTTTCAGCTTTTAAAATGTATGCTTTCTAACAGGAAATTATACACCCCAACATACCCCTTATATTTAACGATCAAAAAATGCTCCAAACGTTTTTCTAAATTTACTAAAAAAACTAAACTAAATTAGACTAAATATAATCACTTTGCCAATACATACAAAATTATGTATGTACTCAAAGCGCTTTATAATTTATGCCTCACATTCACACAGCCATACACAGGGATCGAACCTGCAATCTTCCAGTTGCCGAACGATAGCACTACCTCCTGCGCCACCATCTCCTCCTAAACACAACGTAAAGCACAGACTGTATAGAGTATTTAAATTGAGCAGTACAACGTTTTATATGTTCCTTTAACTATATTCGATTTTTGATAATGAACAGGTTGCTATGTCAAGTTAAAAAAGTGGAACAGGGCTCTGGAAGCGGAACAGATACCTACGAGATCAAATGCGGATATCGCGTTATTCACGCTCACGTGCTGTGTTGCTGATAAACAAGATATAGTTTCAGTTCTGTTGCTTTTATATGGAAATAAATACGATACACAAGACATGATATTAGATTAAAAAATAAAACATTTTAGAAGAGAATGCAACATCACAGTTGTTTGAACAACTGTGTCCTCAGCCAGTCGTTTCCCATCGATTCCGCGCAGATTTGGCTCATCTCAAACGAGCCTTTTACTGTACAGCAGCTCACGGTGATGTTCGCTGCCGCTTCAGTTCAGTGCGTTACATGACTGCCCCCTACTTATCATGTCTTTCCTTTGTCAATGCATTTTCCGTGTTCACCGGAAATACTGCGGTATCACGCGAGATCACGTTCCTTCCGGCGCGCAATTTGAATGGCCAGATCTGTAGGTCGTTCTATTATAGGGGAAGCGCTGGCTTCATGAAATGAAGTCAGAATTTCAGGTTCTAAAGAAATCTTCATTTCGTGTTAGTTTGTCATGATTTCTTGATGTAAACACATTTTCCTATAATGGTAGGTCGTTTTATTATAGGGGATGCGCTGGTTTCATGAAATTCAGTCAAAATTTCAAGTTCTAAAGAAATCTTCATTGCGTGTTAGTTTGTCATGATTTCTTGATGTAAACACATTTTAGTATAATGGTAGGTCGTTCTATTATAGGGGAAGCGCTGGCTTCATGAAATGAAGTCAGAATTTCAGGTTCTAAAGAAATCTTCATTTCGTGTTAGTTTGTCATGATTTCTTGATGTAAACACATTTTCGTATAATGGTAGGTCGTTCTATTATAGGGGAAGCGCTGACTTCATGAAATGAAGTCAGAATTTCAAGTTACAGAGAAACCTTCATTTCGTGTTAGTTTGTCATGATTTCTTGATGGAAACACATTTTCCTATAATGGTAGATCGTTCTATTATTGGGGATGCGCTGGTTTCATGAAATGAAGTCAGAATTTCAGGTTCTAAAGAAATCTTCATTTTGTCTTCGTTTGTCATGATTTCTTCATGGAAACACATTTTCCTATAATGGTAGATCGTTCTATTAAAGGGGATGCGCTGGTTTCATGAAATTAAGTCAGAATTTCAGGTTCTAAAAAAATCTTCATTTCGTGTTAGTTTGTCATGATTTATTCATGAAAACACATTTTTCTATAATTGTAGGTCGTTCTATGATAGGGGAAGCGCTGGCTTCATGAAATGAAGTCAGAATTTCAGGTTCTAAAGAAATCTTCATTTCGTGTTAGTTTGTCATGATTTCTTGATGTAAACACATTTTCCTATAATGGTAGGTCGTTTTATTATAGGGGATGCGCTGGTTTCATGAAATGAAGTCAGAATTTCAAGTTCTAAAGAAATCTTCATTTCGTGTTAGTTTGTCATGATTTCTTCATGAAATCACATTTTCCTATAATGGTAGGTCGTTCTATTATAGGGGAAGCGCTGGCTTCATGAAATGAAGTCAGAATTTCTGGTTCTAAAGAAATCTTCATTTCGTGTTAGTTTGTCATGATTTCTTCATAGAAACACATTTTCCTATAATGGTAGATCGTTCTATTATTGGGGATGCGCTGGTTTCATGAAATGAAGTCAGAATTTCAGGTTCTAAAGAAATCTTCATTTTGTCTTAGTTTGTCATGATTTCTTCATGAAAACACATTTTTCTATAATTGTAGGTAGTTCTATGATAGGGGAAGCGCTGGTTTCATGAAATGAAGTCAGTATTTCGAGTTCTAAAGAAATCTTCATTTTGTCTTAGTTTGTCATAATTTCTTCATGTAAACACATTTTCCTATAATGGTAGATCGTTCTATTAAAGGGATGTGCTGGTTTCATGAAATGAAGTCAGAATTTCAAGTTCTAACGAAATCTTAATTTCGTGTTAGTTTGTCATGATTTCTTCACGAAAACACATTTTCCTATAATGGTAGGTTGTTCTATTATAGGAGAAGTGCAGGATTCATGAAATTAAGTCAGAATTAGAACTTTTAATGAAATCTTCATTTTGTGTTAGTTTGTCATAATTTCTTCACGAAAACACATTTTCCTGTAATGGTAGGTTGTTCTATTATAGGGGAAGCGCTGGTTTCATGAAATGAAATCAGGATTTCAAGTTACAGAGAAATTTTCATTTCGTGTTAGTTTGTCATGATTTCTTCATGAAATCACATTTTCCTATAATGGTAGGTCGTTCTATTATAGGGGAAGCGCTGGTTTCATGAAATGAAGTCAGAATTTCAAGTTCTAATGAAATCTTCATTTCGTGTTAGTTTGTCATGATGTCTTTATGTAAACACATTTTCCTATAATGGTAGGTCCTTCTATTATAGTGGAAGCGCTGGTTTCATGAAATGAAGTCAGAATTTCAAGTTCTAAAGAAATCTTCATTTCGTGTTAGTTTGTCATGATGTCTTTATGTAAACACATTTTCCTATAATGGTAGGTCCTTCTATTATAGTGGAAGCGCTGGTTTCATGAAATGAAGTCAGAATTTCAAGTTCTAAAGAAATCTTCATTTCGTGTTAGTTTGTCATGATTTCTTCATGAAAACACATTTTCCTGTAATGGTAGGTCGTTCTATTATAGGGGAAGCGCTGGTTTCATAAAATTAAGTCAGAATTTCAAGTTCTAAAGAAATCTTCATTTCGTGTTAGTTTGTCATGATTTCTTGATGTAAACACATTTTCCTATAATGGTAGGTTGTTCTATTAAAGGGGAATCGCTGGTTTCATGAAATGAAGTCAGAATTTCAAGTTCTAAAGAAATCTTCATTTCGTGTTAGTTTGTCATGATTTTTTTATGTAAACACATTTTCCTATAATGGTAGGTTGTTCTTTTATAGGGGAAGAGCTGGTTTCATGAAATGAAGTCAGAATTTCAAGTTCTAAAGAAATCTTCATTTCGTGTTAGTTTGTCATGATTTCTTGATGTAAACACATTTTCCTATAATGGTAGGTAGTTCTTTTATAAGGGAAGCGCTGGTTTCATGAAATGAAGTCAGAATTTCAAGTTACAGAGAAACCTTCATTTCGTGTTAGTTTGTCATGATTTCTTCATGAAATCACATTTTCCTATAATGGTAGGTCGTTCTATTATAGGGGAAGCGCTGGTTTCATGAAATGAAGTCAGAATTTCAAGTTCTAAAGAAATCTTCATTTCGTGTTAGTTTGTCATGATTTCTTCATGAAATCACATTTTCCTATAATGGTAGGTCGTTCTATTATAGGGGAAGCGCTGGTTTCATGAAATGAAGTCAGAATTTCAAGTTCTAAAGAAATCTTCATTTCGTGTTAGTTTGTCATGATTTCTTGATGTAAACACATTTTCGTATAATGGTAGGTCGTTCTATTATAGGGGAAGCGCTGGCTTCATGAAATGAAGTCAGAATTTCAGGTTCTAAAGAAATCTTCATTTCGTGTTAGTTTGTCATGATTTTTTTATGTAAACACATTTTCCTATAATGGTAGGTTGTTCTTTTATAGGGGAAGAGCTGGTTTCATGAAATGAAGTCAGAATTTCAAGTTCTAAAGAAATCTTCATTTCGTGTTAGTTTGTCATGATTTCTTGATGTAAACACATTTTCCTATAATGGTAGGTAGTTCTTTTATAAGGGAAGCGCTGGTTTCATGAAATGAAGTCAGAATTTCAAGTTACAGAGAAACCTTCATTTCGTGTTAGTTTGTCATGATTTCTTCATGAAATCACATTTTCCTATAATGGTAGGTCGTTCTATTATAGGGGAAGCGCTGGTTTCATGAAATGAAGTCAGAATTTCAAGTTCTAAAGAAATCTTCATTTCGTGTTAGTTTGTCATGATTTCTTCATGAAATCACATTTTCCTATAATGGTAGGTCGTTCTATTATAGGGGAAGCGCTGGTTTCATGAAATGAAGTCAGAATTTCAAGTTCTAAAGAAATCTTCATTTCGTGTTAGTTTGTCATGATTTCTTGATGTAAACACATTTTCGTATAATGGTAGGTCGTTCTATTATAGGGGAAGCGCTGGCTTCATGAAATGAAGTCAGAATTTCAGGTTCTAAAGAAATCTTCATTTCGTGTTAGTTTGTCATGATTTCTTGATGTACTGTAAACACATTTTCCTATAATGGTAGGTTGTTCTATTAAAGGGGAATCGCTGGTTTCATGAAATGAAGTCAGAATTTCAAGTTCTAAAGAAATCTTCATTTCGTGTTAGTTTGTCATGATTTTTTTATGTAAACACATTTTCCTATAATGGTAGGTTGTTCTTTTATAGGGGAAGAGCTGGTTTCATGAAATGAAGTCAGAATTTCAAGTTACAGAGAAACCTTCATTTCGTGTTAGTTTGTCATGATTTCTTCATGAAATCACATTTTCCTATAATGGTAGGTTGTTCTATTATAGGGGAAGCGCTGGTTTCATGAAATGAAATCAGGATTTCAAGTTACAGAGAAATTTTCATTTCGTGTTAGTTTGTCATGATTTCTTCATGAAATCACATTTTCCTATAATGGTAGGTCGTTCTATTATAGGGGAAGCGCTGGTTTCATGAAATGAAGTCAGAATTTCAAGTTCTAATGAAATCTTCATTTCGTGTTAGTTTGTCATGATGTCTTTATGTAAACACATTTTCCTATAATGGTAGGTCCTTCTGTTATAGTGGAAGCGCTGGTTTCATGAAATGAAGTCAGAATTTCAAGTTCTAAAGAAATCTTCATTTCGTGTTAATTTGTCATGATGTCTTTATGTAAACACATTTTCCTATAATGGTAGGTCCTTCTATTATAGTGGAAGCGCTGGTTTCATGAAATGAAGTCAGAATTTCAAGTTACAGAGAAACCTTCATTTCGTGTTAGTTTGTCATGATTTCTTCATGAAATCACATTTTCCTATAATGGTAGGTCGTTCTATTATAGGGGAAGCGCTGGTTTCATGAAATGAAGTCAGAATTTCAAGTTCTAAAGAAATCTTCATTTCGTGTTAGTTTGTCATGATTTCTTGATGTAAACACATTTTCGTATAATGGTAGGTCGTTCTATTATAGGGGAAACGCTGGCTTCATGAAATGAAGTCAGAATTTCAGGTTCTAAAGAAATCTTCATTTCGTGTTAGTTTGTCATGATTTCTTGATGTAAACACATTTTCCTATAATGGTAGGTCGTTCTATTATAGGGGATGCGCTGGTTTCATGAAATTCACTCAGAATTTCAAGTTCTAAAAAAATCTTCATTTCGTGTTAGTTTGTCATGATTTCTTCATGAAATCACATTTTCCTATAATGGTAGGTCGTTCTATTATAGGGGAAGCGCTGGCTTCATGAAATGAAGTCAGAATTTCAGGTTCTAAAGAAATCTTCATTTCGTGTTAGTTTGTCATGATTTCTTCATAGAAACACATTTTCCTATAATGGTAGATCGTTCTATTATTGGGGATGCCCTGGTTTCATGAAATGAAGTCAGAATTTCAGGTTCTAAAGAAATCTTCATTTTGTCTTAGTTTGTCATGATTTCTTCATGAAAACACATTTTTCTATAATTGTAGGTAGTTCTATGATAGGGGAAGCGCTGGTTTCATGAAATGAAGTCAGTATTTCGAGTTCTAAAGAAATCTTCATTTTGTCTTAGTTTGTCATGATTTCTTCACGGAAACACATTTTCCAATAATGGTAGATCGTTCTATTAAAGGGATGTGCTGGTTTCATGAAATGAAGTCAGAATTTCAAGTTCTAACGAAATCTTAATTTCGTGTTAGTTTGTCATGATTTCTTCACGAAAACACATTTTCCTATAATGGTAGGTTGTTCTATTATAGGAGAAGTGCAGGATTCATGAAATTAAGTCAGAATTAGAACTTTTAATGAAATCTTCATTTTGTGTTAGTTTGTCATAATTTCTTCACGAAAACACATTTTCCTGTAATGGTAGGTCGTTCTATTATAGGGGAAGCGCTGGTTTCATGAAATGAAATCAGGATTTCAAGTTACAGAGAAATTTTCATTTCGTGTTAGTTTGTCATGATTTCTTCATGAAATCACATTTTCCTATAATGGTAGGTCGTTCTATTATAGGGGAAGCGCTGGTTTCATGAAATGAAGTCAGAATTTCAAGTTCTAATGAAATCTTCATTTCGTGTTAGTTTGTCATGATGTCTTTATGTAAACACATTTTCCTATAATGGTAGGTCCTTCTATTATAGTGGAAGCGCTGGTTTCATGAAATGAAGTCAGAATTTCAAGTTCTAAAGAAATCTTCATTTCGTGTTAGTTTGTCATGATTTCTTCATGAAAACACATTTTCCTATAATGGTAGGTCGTTTTATTATAGGGGATGCGCTGGTTTCATGAAATTCAGTCAGAATTTCAAGTTCTAAAGAAATCTTCATTTTGTGTTAGTTTGTCATGATTTCTTTATGTAAACACAGTTTTCCTATAATGGTCGGTAGTTCTTTTATAGGGGAAGCGCTGGTTTCATGAAATGAAGTCAGAATTTCAAGTTCTAAAGAAATCTTCATTTCGTGTTAGTTTGTCATGATTTTTTTATGTAACACATTTTCCTATAATGGTAGGTTGTTCTTTTATAGGGGAAGAGCTGGTTTCATGAAATGAAGTCAGATTTTCAAGTTCTAAAGAAATCTTCATTTCGTGTTAGTTTGTCATGATTTCTTGATGTAAACACATTTTCCTATAATGGTAGGTTGTTCTTTTATAGGGGAAGAGCTGGTTTCATGAAATGAAGTCAGAATTTCAAGTTCTAAAGAAATCTTCATTTCGTGTTAGTTTGTCATGATTTCTTGATGTAAACACTTTTTCCTATAATGGTAGGTCGTTCTATTATAGGGGAAACGCTGGCTTCATGAAATGAAGTCAGAATTTCAGGTTCTAAAGAAATCTTCATTTCGTGTTAGTTTGTCATGATTTCTTGATGTAAACACATTTTCCTATAATGGTAGGTCGTTTTATTATAGGGGATGCGCTGGTTTCATGAAATTCAGTCAGAATTTCAAGTTCTAAAGAAATCTTCATTTTGTGTTAGTTTGTCATGATTTCTTTATGTAAACACAGTTTTCCTATAATGGTCGGTAGTTCTTTTATAGGGGAAGCGCTGGTTTCATGAAATGAAGTCAGAATTTTAAGTTACAGAGAAACCTTCATTTCGTGTTAGTTTGTCATGATTTCTTCATGAAATCACATTTTCCTATAATGGTAGGTCGTTCTATTATAGGGGAAGCGCTGGTTTCATGAAATGAAGTCAGAATTTCAAGTTCTAAAGAAATCTTCATTTCGTGTTAGTTTGTCATGATTTCTTCATGAAAACACATTATTCTATAATTGTAGGTAGTTCTATGATATGGGAAGCGCTGGTTTCATGAAATGAAGTCAGTATTTCGAGTTCTAAAGAAATCTTCATTTTGTCTTAGTTTGTCATGATTTCTTGATGTAAACACATTTTCCTATAATGGTAGGTCGTTTTATTATAGGGGATGCGCTGGTTTCATGAAATGAAGTCAGAATTTCAAGTTACAGAGAAACCTTCATTTCGTGTTAGTTTGTCATGATTTCTTCATGAAATCACATTTTCCTATAATGGTAGGTCGTTCTAATATAGGGGAAGCGCTGGTTTCATGAAATGAAGTCAGAATTTCAAGTTCTAAAGAAATCTTCATTTCGTGTTAGTTTGTCATGATTTCTTGATGTAAACACATTTTCGTATAATGGTAGGTCGTTCTATTATAGGGGAAGCGCTGGCTTCATGAAATGAAGTCAGAATTTCAGGTTCTAAAGAAATCTTCATTTCGTGTTAGTTTGTCATGATTTCTTGATGTAAACACATTTTCCTATAATGGTAGGTCGTTTTATTATAGGGGATGCGCTGGTTTCATGAAATTCAGTCAAAATTTCAAGTTCTAAAGAAATCTTCATTGCGTGTTAGTTTGTCATGATTTCTTGATTTAAACACATTTTCCTATAATGGTAGGTCGTTTTATTATAGGGGATGCGCTGGTTTCATGAAATTCAGTCAGAATTTCAAGTTCTAAAGAAATCTTCATTTCGTGTTAGTTTGTCATGATTTCTTTATGTAAACACATTTTCCTATAATGGTAGGTAGTTCTTTTATAGGGGAAGCGCTGGTTTCATGAAATGAAGTCAGAATTTCAAGTTACAGAGAAACCTTCATTTCGTGTTAGTTTGTCATGATTTCTTCATGAAATCACATTTTCCTATAATGGTAGGTCGTTCTATTATAGGGGAAGCGCTGGTTTCATGAAATGAAGTCAGAATTTCAAGTTCTAAAGAAATCTTCATTTCGTGTTAGTTTGTCATGATTTCTTCATGAAATCACATTTTCCTATAATGGTAGGTCGTTCTATTATAGGGGAAACGCTGGCTTCATGAAATGAAGTCAGAATTTCAGGTTCTAAAGAAATCTTCATTTCGTGTTAGTTTGTCATGATTTCTTGATGTAAACACATTTTCCTATAATGGTAGGTCGTTTTATTATAGGGGATGCGCTGGTTTCATGAAATTCAGTCAGAATTTCAAGTTCTAAAGAAATCTTCATTTCGTGTTAGTTTGTCATGATTTCTTTATGTAAACACATTTTCCTATAATGGTAGGTAGTTCTTTTATAGGGGAAGCGCTGGTTTCATGAAATGAAGTCAGAATTTCAAGTTACAGAGAAACCTTCATTTCGTGTTAGTTTGTCAAGATTTCTTCATGAAATCACATTTTCCTATAATGGTAGGTCGTTCTATTATAGGGGAAGCGCTGGTTTCATGAAATGAAGTCAGAATTTCAAGTTATAAAGAAATCTTCATTTCGTGTTAGTTTGTCATGATTTCTTTATGTAAACACATTTTCCTATAATGGTAGGTAGTTCTTTTATAGGGGAAGCGCTGGTTTCATGAAATGAAGTCAGAATTTCAAGTTACAGAGAAACCTTCATTTCGTGTTAGTTTGTCATGATTTCTTCATGAAATCACATTTTCCTATAATGGTAGGTCGTTCTATTATAGGGGAAGCGCTGGTTTCATGAAATGAAGTCAGAATTTCAAGTTCTAAAGAAATCTTCATTTCGTGTTAGTTTGTCATGATTTCTTGATGTAAACACATTTTCGTATAATGGTAGGTCGTTCTATTATAGGGGAAACGCTGGCTTCATGAAATGAAGTCAGAATTTCAGGTTCTAAAGAAATCTTCATTTCGTGTTAGTTTGTCATGATTTCTTGATGTAAACACATTTTCCTATAATGGTAGGTCGTTCTTTTATAGGGGAAGCGCTGGTTTCATGAAATGAAGTCAGAATTTCAAGTTACAGAGAAACCTTCATTTCGTGTTAGTTTGTCATGATTTCTTGATGTAAACACATTTTCCTATAATGGTAGGTCGTTCTATTATAGGGGAAGCGCTGACGTCATGAAATGAAGTCAGAATTTCAGGTTCTAAAGAAATCTTCATTTCGTGATAGTTTGTCATGATTTCTTGATGTAAACACATTTTCCTATAATGGTAGGTCGTTTTATTATAGGGGATGCGCTGGTTTCATGAAATTCAGTCAGAATTTCGAGTTCTAAAGAAATCTTCATTGCGTGTTAGTTTGTCATGATTTCTTGATGTAAACACATTTTAGTATAATGGTAGGTCGTTCTATTATAGGGGAAGCGCTTGCTTCATGGAATGAAGTCAGGATTTCAAGTTACAGAGAAATCTTCATTTCGTGTTAGTTTGTCATGATTTCTTCATGAAATCACATTTTCCTATAATGGTAGGTCCTTCTATTATAGGGGAAGCGCTGGTTTCATGAAATGAAGTCAGAATTTCAAGTTCTAAAGAAATCTTCATTTCGTGTTAGTTTGTCATGATTTCTTCATGAAATCACATTTTCCTATAATGGTAGGTCGTTCTATTATAGGGGAAGCGCTGGTTTCATGAAATGAAGTCAGAATTTCAAGTTCTAAAGAAATCTTCATTTCGTGTTAGTTTGTCATGATTTCTTGATGTAAACACATTTTCGTATAATGGTAGGTCGTTCTATTATAGGGGAAACGCTGGCTTCATGAAATGAAGTCAGAATTTCAGGTTCTAAAGAAATCTTCATTTCGTGTTAGTTTGTCATGATTTCTTGATGTAAACACATTTTCCTATAATGGTAGGTCGTTTTATTATAGGGGATGCGCTGGTTTCATGAAATTCAGTCAGAATTTCAAGTTCTAAAGAAATCTTCATTTCGTGTTAGTTTGTCATGATTTCTTTATGTTAACACATTTTCCTATAATGGTAGGTAGTTCTTTTATAGGGGAAGCGCTGGTTTCATGAAATGAAGTCAGAATTTCAAGTTACAGAGAAACCTTCATTTCGTGTTAGTTTGTCATGATTTCTTCATGAAATCACATTTTCCTATAATGGTAGGTCGTTCTATTATAGGGGAAGCGCTGGTTTCATGAAATGAAGTCAGAATTTCAAGTTCTAAAGAAATCTTCATTTCGTGTTAGTTTGTCATGATTTCTTTATGTAAACACATTTTCCTATAATGGTAGGTAGTTCTTTTATAGGGGAAGCGCTGGTTTCATGAAATGAAGTCAGAATTTCAAGTTACAGAGAAACCTTCATTTCGTGTTAGTTTGTCATGATTTCTTCATGAAATCACATTTTCCTATAATGGTAGGTCGTTCTATTATAGGGGAAGCGCTGGTTTCATGAAATGAAGTCAGAATTTCAAGTTCTAAAGAAATCTTCATTTCGTGTTAGTTTGTCATGATTTCTTGATGTAAACACATTTTCGTATAATGGTAGGTCGTTCTATTATAGGGGAAACGCTGGCTTCATGAAATGAAGTCAGAATTTCAGGTTCTAAAGAAATCTTCATTTCGTGTTAGTTTGTCATGATTTCTTGATGTAAACACATTTTCCTATAATGGTAGGTAGTTCTTTTATAGGGGAAGCGCTGGTTTCATGAAATGAAGTCAGAATTTCAAGTTACAGAGAAACCTTCATTTCGTGTTAGTTTGTCATGATTTCTTCATGAAATCACATTTTCCTATAATGGTAGGTCGTTCTATTATAGGGGAAGCGCTGGTTTCATGAAATGAAGTCAGAATTTCAAGTTCTAAAGAAATCCTCATTTCGTGTTAGTTTGTCATGATTTCTTGATGTAAACACATTTTCCTATAATGGTAGGTCGTTCTATTATAGGGGAAGCGCTGACGTCATGAAATGAAGTCAGAATTTCAGGTTCTAAAGAAATCTTCATTTCGTGATAGTTTGTCATGATTTCTTGATGTAAACACATTTTCCTATAATGGTAGGTCGTTTTATTATCGGGGATGCGCTGGTTTCATGAAATTCAGTCAGAATTTCGAGTTCTAAAGAAATCTTCATTGCGTGTTAGTTTGTCATGATTTCTTGATGTAAACACATTTTAGTATAATGGTAGGTCGTTGTATTATAGGGGAAGCGCTTGCTTCATGAAATGAAGTCAGGATTTCAAGTTACAGAGAAATCTTCATTTCGTGTTAGTTTGTCATGATTTCTTCATGAAATCACATTTTCCTATAATGGTAGGTCCTTCTATTATAGGGGAAGCGCTGGTTTCATGAAATGAAGTCAGAATTTCAAGTTCTAAAGAAATCTTCATTTCGTGTTAGTTTGTCATGATTTCTTCATGAAATCACATTTTCCTATAATGGTAGGTCGTTCTATTATAGGGGAAGCGCTGGTTTCATGAAATGAAGTCAGAATTTCAAGTTCTAAAGAAATCTTCATTTCGTGTTAGTTTGTCATGATTTCTTGATGTAAACACATTTTCGTATAATGGTAGGTCGTTCTATTATAGGGGAAACGCTGGCTTCATGAAATGAAGTCAGAATTTCAGGTTCTAAAGAAATCTTCATTTCGTGTTAGTTTGTCATGATTTCTTGATGTAAACACATTTTCCTATAATGGTAGGTCGTTTTATTATAGGGGATGCGCTGGTTTCATGAAATTCAGTCAGAATTTCAAGTTCTAAAGAAATCTTCATTTCGTGTTAGTTTGTCATGATTTCTTTATGTAAACACATTTTCCTATAATGGTAGGTAGTTCTTTTATAGGGGAAGCGCTGGTTTCATGAAATGAAGTCAGAATTTCAAGTTACAGAGAAACCTTCATTTCGTGTTAGTTTGTCATGATTTCTTCATGAAATCACATTTTCCTATAATGGTAGGTCGTTCTATTATAGGGGAAGCGCTGGTTTCATGAAATGAAGTCAGAATTTCAAGTTCTAAAGAAATCTTCATTTCGTGTTAGTTTGTCATGATTTCTTTATGTAAACACATTTTCCTATAATGGTAGGTAGTTCTTTTATAGGGGAAGCGCTGGTTTCATGAAATGAAGTCAGAATTTCAAGTTACAGAGAAACCTTCATTTCGTGTTAGTTTGTCATGATTTCTTCATGAAATCACATTTTCCTATAATGGTAGGTCGTTCTATTATAGGGGAAACGCTGGCTTCATTAAATGAAGTCAGAATTTCAGGTTCTAAAGAAATCTTCATTTCGTGTTAGTTTGTCATGATTTCTTGATGTAAACACATTTTCCTATAATGGTAGGTAGTTCTTTTATAGGGGAAGCGCTGGTTTCATGAAATGAAGTCAGAATTTCAAGTTACAGAGAAACCTTCATTTCGTGTTAGTTTGTCATGATTTCTTGATGTAAACACATTTTCCTATAATGGTAGGTCGTTCTATTATAGGGGAAGCGCTGACGTCATGAAATGAAGTCAGAATTTCAGGTTCTAAAGAAATCTTCATTTCGTGATAGTTTGTCATGATTTCTTGATGTAAACACATTTTCCTATAATGGTAGGTCGTTTTATTATAGGGGATGCGCTGGTTTCATGAAATTCAGTCAGAATTTCGAGTTCTAAAGAAATCTTCATTTCGTGTTAGTTTGTCATGATTTCTTCATGAAATCACATTTTCCTATAATGGTAGGTCGTTCTATTATAGGGGAAGCGCTTGCTTCATGAAATGAAGTCAGGATTTCAAGTTACAGAGAAATCTTCATTTCGTGTTAGTTTGTCATGATTTCTTCATGAAATCACATTTTCCTATAATGGTAGGTCCTTCTATTATAGGGGAAGCGCTGGTTTCATGAAATGAAGTCAGAATTTCAAGTTCTAAAGAAATCTTCATTTCGTGTTAGTTTGTCATGATTTCTTCATGAAATCACATTTTCCTATAATGGTAGGTCGTTCTATTATAGGGGAAGCGCTGGTTTCATGAAATGAAGTCAGAATTTCAAGTTCTAAAGAAATCTTCATTTCGTGTTAGTTTGTCATGATTTCTTGATGTAAACACATTTTCGTATAATGGTAGGTCGTTCTATTATAGGGGAAGCGCTGGCTTCATGAAATGAAGTCAGAATTTCAGGTTCTAAAGAAATCTGCATTTCGTGTTAGTTTGTCATGATTTCTTGATGTAAACACATTTTCCTATAATGGTAGGTCGTTTTATTATAGGGGATGCGCTGGTTTCATGAAATTCAGTCAGAATTTCAAGTTCTAAATAAATCTTCATTGCGTGTTAGTTTGTCATTATTTCTAGATGTAAACACATTTTCGTATAATGGTAGGTCGTTCTATTATAGGGGAAGCGCTGGCTTCATGAAATTCAGTCAGAATTTCAAGTTCTAAAGAAATCTTCATTTCGTGTTAGTTTGTCATGATTTCTTTATGTAAACACATTTTCCTATAATGGTAGGTAGTTCTTTTATAAGGGAAGCGCTGGTTTCATGAAATGAAGTCAGAATTTCAAGTTACAGAGAAACCTTCATTTCGTGTTAGTTTGTCATGATTTCTTCATGAAATCACATTTTCCTATAATGGTAGGTCGTTCTATTATAGGGGAAGCGCTGGTTTCATGAAATGAAGTCAGAATTTCAAGTTCTAAAGAAATCTTCATTTCGTGTTAGTTTGTCATGATTTCTTCATGAAATCACATTTTCCTATAATGGTAGGTCGTTCTATTATAGGGGAAGCGCTGGTTTCATGAAATGAAGTCAGAATTTCAAGTTCTAAAGAAATCTTCATTTCGTGTTAGTTTGTCATGATTTCTTGATGTAAACACATTTTCGTATAATGGTAGGTCGTTCTATTATAGGGGAAGCGCTGGCTTCATGAAATGAAGTCAGAATTTCAGGTTCTAAAGAAATCTGCATTTCGTGTTAGTTTGTCATGATTTCTTGATGTAAACACATTTTCCTATAATGGTAGGTCGTTTTATTATAGGGGATGCGCTGGTTTCATGAAATTCAGTCAGAATTTCAAGTTCTAAATAAATCTTCATTGCGTGTTAGTTTGTCATGATTTCTTGATGTAAACACATTTTCGTATAATGGTAGGTCGTTCTATTATAGGGAAAGCGCTGGCTTCATGAAATGAACTCAGAATGTCAAGTTATAATGAAATCTTCATTTTGTGTTAGTTTGTCATGATTTCTTCACGAAAACACGTTTTCCTATAATGGTAGGTCGAACTCTTGTAGGGGAAGCACATGTTTCATGAAATGAAGTCAGAATTTCAAGTTACAGAGAAACCTTCATTTCGTGTTAGTTTGTCATGATTTCTTCATGAAATCACATTTTCCTATAATGGTAGGTCGTTCTATTATAGGGGAAGCGCTGGTTTCATGAAATGAAGTCAGAATTTCAAGTTCTAAAGAAATCTTCATTTCGTGTTAGTTTGTCATGATTTCTTGATGTAAACACATTTTCGTATAATGGTAGGTCGATCTATTATAGGGGAAACGCTGGCTTTATGAAATGAAGTCAGAATTTCAGGTTCTAAAGAAATCTTCATTTCGTGTTAGTTTGTCATGATTTCTTGATGTAAACACATTTTCCTATAATGGTAGGTAGTTCTTTTATAGGGGAAGCGCTGGTTTCATGAAATGAAGTCAGAATTTCAAGTTACAGAGAAACCTTCATTTCGTGTTAGTTTGTCATGATTTCTTCATGAAATCACATTTTCCTATAATGGTAGGTCGTTCTATTATAGGGGAAGCGCTGGTTTCATGAAATGAAGTCAGAATTTCAAGTTCTAAAGAAATCTTCATTTCGTGTTAGTTTGTCATGATTTCTTGATGTAAACACATTTTCCAATAATGGTAGGTCGTTCTATTATACGGGAAGCGCTGACGTCATGAAATGAAGTCAGAATTTCAGGTTCTAAAGAAATCTTCATTTCGTGATAGTTTGTCATGATTTCTTGATGTAAACACATTTTCCTATAATGGTAGGTCGTTCTATTATAGGGGAAGCGCTGGCTTCATGAAATGAAGTCAGAATTTCAGGTTCTAAAGAAATCTGCATTTCGTGTTAGTTTGTCATGATTTCTTGATGTAAACACATTTTCCTATAATGGTAGGTCGTTTTATTATAGGGGATGCGCTGGTTTCATGAAATTCAGTCAGAATTTCAAGTTCTAAATAAATCTTCATTGCGTGTTAGTTTGTCATGATTTCTTGATGTAAACACATTTTCGTATAATGGTAGGTCGTTCTATTATAGGGGAAGCGCTGGCTTCATGAAATTCAGTCAGAATTTCAAGTTCTAAAGAAATCTTCATTTCGTGTTAGTTTGTCATGATTTCTTTATGTAAACACATTTTCCTATAATGGTAGGTAGTTCTTTTATAAGGGAAGCGCTGGTTTCATGAAATGAAGTCAGAATTTCAAGTTCTAAAGAAATCTTCATTTCGTGTTAGTTTGTCATGATTTCTTCATGAAATCACATTTTCCTATAATGGTAGGTCGTTCTATTATAGGGGAAGCGCTGGTTTCATGAAATGAAGTCAGAATTTCAAGTTCTAAAGAAATCTTCATTTCGTGTTAGTTTG